>NC_083401.1:71350733-72600733 GCF_020745735.1 Hemiscyllium ocellatum
TGCTCTGTTTGGATTTTGTTAACTATAGACTTCGTTCAGCTTACAAGACCAAGTATACTTCTCAGGAGTTTCGCAATCCAAATCAGGCAATTGCAAAATACAACATTAATTGAAATGGCTGATTCAAATCATGCAGTAGATTTTAATCTACAGTTTAAACCAAAAGGGATTCAACGTGGATACTTTTGCTAGCTTGATTCAAATGACCTGATTCATCCTCCCTAATCAAAATTCAGCGAAACTAGTGGGAATTACTAACTTCAAGTCACTGCGCACCATTAATGGTTCTCCTCATCTCTGACCAAGCTGTTAATTCAAATATTGCAAATCTCCAACATCGAGGGAACAACCTGCTTCTCTCCTAATATTTTCTTAGGCTCAGCCTTGACATCACAACTGAGTAAAGCCAGTTTAATTTCACAAAATATTTAAGCAAGCCAACCAAAGTTAGCGGACAGGTTACTCCCCAAAGGAAAATGGGATATCTAGAGAGGAAATATAGAAGATGGGAGCAGCAATAAGCCGTTCAATCCCCTTGAGCCTGCTCCACCATTCATTATGATTGTGGATGATCAAGTTCAATAACCTAATACTGCCCACCCCTCACATCTCTTTAGCCATGATTGGAGGAGCCGATGTTGGACTGGGGTAGACAAAGTTAAAAATCACATAACATCGGTTAAGAGTCCAACAGGTTTATTTGGAAGCACTAGCTTTTGGAGTGCTGCCTCACTTCATCAGGTGGTTGTGGAGAATAAGACCACAAGACACAGAATCCTTAGCAAAAGATTATAGTGTCCTGCAACTGAAATGATATATTCAACAATCCTGGATTGTTGTTAAGTCTTTCATCTTTTAGAATGTTTTGGTTCATTCATACGTAAATCCTAGAACTTCTTTTAAGTCACCTCCTCAGGATGACTTAAAGTTTTATAACAAAAGGTGACAGCTCAGACAATGCATTAAAGGTGTGAGGTCAGTCTATCTGTGTCCCAATCTTGAGTCAAACTGGTTCTATTTCCAAAGTGGAACTTACAAAATATTACATGGATTGACTGCCTGTAGATTGTGCATTTTTTGAGCAAAATAGAAGGTATCTGTAAATATAATTCTACAAATGCAAATTCACCCCATAGACTTATATGTTTGTGTGTGTGAGTGAGAACACATGAGAGAGTGTGTGTTTACGTGTGTGAAAGGTTGGTAAAGCGTGTATGTGTGCGCGGTGGAGTATAATCCTGTGAGATGGTGTGTGTGGGTGTGAGTGTGGGAGGATGTATATCTGTGTGCATGAGAGAGGGTCTGTGTGAGTGTGTATGTAAGAGTGTGTGTGTGCGTGTGTATAGTACAATGGGGTCACCTGTAGTGTGACATGAACCCAAGGTCCCAGTTGAGGCCATCCCCATGGCTACCAAACTTGGCTATGAGCCTCTGTATTGTTGCCTGTCCCGAAGTCCGCCTTGGAGGAGGGTCACCTGAAGGTCCGAGGCCAAATGTCCCTGACCGCTGAAGTGTTTCCCGATAGTGAGAGAACACCCCTGTCTGATGATTATTATGCGGTGTCCATTCATCCATTGTTGTAGTGTCTGCTTAGTCTAGCTAATGAACTATGCCTCAGGGCGTCCTTGCCTGCAGCGAATGAGATAGATAACATTGACCGAGTCACAAAGTTACTTGCTGCGTACATGGTGGATAATGTCCCACGGGTATTGGTGGTATCCATGTTGACACTCTGACTTGTCTTGCAGTGGTTGACATGACAGGGTTATACGGTGTTGTGGTCGATGTTGTCACAAAAGCTGGGCAATTTGCTGTGAACAATCTCTGTTTAACGTATGGCAGTTGTTTAAAGATGAGAAGTGGAGGCGTAGGGAAGGTCTTGGCGAGATGCTCATCCTCATCAATGATGTGTTGCAGGCAGCGAAGAACATGGTGTAGGTTTTAAGCTCCCGAGAAGTACTGGACAATGAAGGGTGTACCCTATCAGCTGCATCCCACGTCTGTCTCCAGAGAAGGTCATCACGGTTTCTTGCTGTGGTATGGATAACTTCACAATGCTACACATCTCTAGCTTCTACTGAAACATATTAAAACAGCCACTCCCTATGGACAAGCCGTACGCATACATAGGATCTGTTCAGATGAGGACAAACATGACGGACACCTGAAGGTGCTCAAGGATACCCTCATAAGAACAGGATACAATGCTCAACTCATCGATTGCCAGTTCCGATGTGCCACAGTGAGAAACCGTAATGACCTCCTCAAGAGACGTATCACCTTTTATATAAAACAGCAGCTAATGATCTTGAAGGTCCCTATACAGACAACAAGCAAAACTAATGTCATTTACAAAATACCTTGCAAGACCTGTAACAAACACTACATTGGACAAACAGGCAAAAAACTGCAACAAAAAGACATGACCCACTCTCACTAGAATCTTTACGTACAGATGAGGAAGGACACCATTTTGACTGGGACAACACATCCATCCCAGGACAAGCCAAGCAGAGATAAGCACGAGAATTCCTGGAAGCATGGCATTCCAACTGGAACTCTATCAACAAACACATTGGCTTGGATCCCATTTATCACTCCTTGAGAAAAAGAACAGGAAATTACATCACCACAGGGAATGGCATAACCACAGGAAATTATGTCACCAAATCCTAGGAAACCTTAACATATAAATAAAAAGTGGGCAATATCACCAGTGCTTCATCCAGAGGCTGACTGATGATGTTACTTAGTGTGGTGACGAAACATCTGAAACTGAACCTTCCAGTTCAGCAAGCAAACCTACATCCAAGATGAAAGACTTAATAACAATCCAGGTTTGTTCATTATATCATTTCAGTTTCATGACACTGTAATCTTTTGCTATAAATTCTGTGTCTTATGGTCTTATTCTCCATAACTACCTGATGAAGGAACAGCATTCTGAAAGCTAGTGCTTCCAAATAAACCTGTTGGACTGTCACTTGGTATTGTGTGATTTTTAAGTGTTTCTCTTTTGCCACAAGAGCTATACTTACCTCCTTCTTGAAAGCAGAATGTTTTGACCTCAACCATTTTCTGTGGTAGTGAAAAAGCCTCAACCATTCTGACTCACATTCCAACAAATGTATGTAGACACGTATTGGCAGAGGCATTAGATGAATTACCTGTTCTATTAACAGTAGCACAAAAAAGGAACAAGTATTATATCAATGTATAAAAGAAAGATCATTACACAATCAAGCTGTAAAGTCATTTACAATATAGAAGTAGGCCAATCGGCCGATCAAGTGTATGATCCATTTCAGCCCCCTCCAGTGGTCCCCAGCATTACAGAAACCAGTTTTCAGTCAACTTGTTCACTCAATGTGATATCAAGAAATGGTTGGAGACACTGGATGCTGCAAAGGCAATGGGCCCTGACAATATTCTGGCAATAGTACTGAAACCTTGTTCTTCAGGACTTGGCCAAACTGTTCCAATACAGTTACAACACTAGCATCTACCCAACAATGCGGAAAATTGTCCTGTATATAAAAAGCAGGACTAGTCCAACCCCATCAATTACCGCCCCATCAGTCTACTCTCAATCATGAGTAAAGTGATGGAAGATGTTCTCAACTGTGCTATCAAGCAGCATCTGTTCAGCAGGAACCTGCTCAATGACAACCAGTTTAGGTTCCACCAGGCAGATCCTGACCTCATTACAGCCTTGGTTCAAACATAGACAAAAGTGCTAAATTCTAGAGTTGAGCTGAGAGTAATAGGCATTGACATCAATGGTGCATTTAACCAAGTGTGGCATCGAGAAGCCCCAACAAAATGGGAATCAAGGGGTATCGGTGGCTAACTCTCCGATCGTCGGAGTCATACCTGACACATAGGAAGATTGTTGTGGTTGTTGGAGCTCAGTCATCTCAGCTCCAGGACATCTCTGCAGGAGATTCTCAAGGTAGTGAGGCCCAACCATCTTCAGCTGCTTCATCAATGACCTTCTCTCCATCATAAGGTCAGAAGTGGGAATGTTCATCGATGATTGCACAAAGTTCAGCTCCATTCATGACTCCTTAGATACTGAAGCAGATTATTGTCAAATGCTACAAGATCTGGACAATATCCAGGCTTGGGCTGACACTTGGTAAGTAACATTCACACCTCACAAATGGTAGGCTATTACCATCACCAAAAAAAATCGAACCAACGCACCTTAACATTCAATGGTGTTACCCATCATTGAATTCCCCAACATCCTGGGAGTTATCATTGACCAGAAGCTCAACTGGACTCACCACATAAACACAATGGCTACAAAAGTGGGTCAAAGACCAGGGATACTGTGGTGACTAATTCACCTCCTGACTTTCCAAAACCTGTCCACCATCTACAACGCACAAGTCAGGAGTGTGATGGAATACTCCCCACTTTTCTGGATGAATGCAACTCCAACAATACTCAAGAAGCATGACACCATCCAGGACAAAGTAGCCGCTTGATTGGCACTGCATCCACAAGCATCTATTCCCTCCTCCACCACCAATGCTCAGTAGCAGCAATGTGTACTATTGCTGCACTACAGATGCACTGCAGAAATTGACCAAAGGTCCTCCCATAGTACCTTCAATACCCATGACCATTTCCATCTAGAAGGACAGGGGCAGCAGGTAAATCAGAACACCAGCACCTCAAGCTCCCTTCCATGGCACTTGTCAGCTTGATTTGGAAATATATCACTGTTCCTTCATTGTTGCTGTGTCAAAATCCTGGAATTCCCTCCCCAATGGCATTGTGGGTCAACCGTCAGCAGGTGGACTGCAGTGATTCAAGAAGGTAGCTTACCACTATCTTCTCAAGGGCAACTAGGGATGGACAGTAAATGGTGGCCCAGTCAGCCACACCAACATTCCACAAATGAATATTAAAAAAAGTCCAAACTGGCTTTCCTCCAAACAATTCAGTCAGTTTCACTACTCATCAATTTTCATAGTCCTACACGTTTATTTACGTGAAGTGCACATCAGATGTCCTTTTGAAATCAATATTGCCTTCACTTCCACCACCCTTGTGGGCAGCGAGTTCCAGGTCATTACTGCTCACTGTGTGAAAACATTATTTCTCACACCTCCCTGCATCTCTTGCCCAAATTCCTACATCTGTGTCTCCTGGTCCTTGAAGCATAAAACAATGGGAGCGCTTTTTGCATGATGGCCTTATCAAAATGTGTCATTATCTTGTACACTTCTTTCAAATCTCCCCTCAGTTTCTTTTGCTCCAAAGTTCTCCTAACTAACCATGTCACCAAAATTCCATGTCCCCAGAACCACTCCGGTCAATCTCTAGTGCACTCTTTTGATAAACCTACATAGGGTGTGGTGAACAGAAATGGATGTAATATTTCAGTCAGAAACTGACCAGAATTTTATATACAAAAAAGGCAGTGGTCCTATGGAGAACACCATTGTCAATGAACATCACGTCTAAAAGAATGATTTACCACATCCCTTGTTTTCTGACTTTTAACTGATTTTGACTGACTGAACCCTTATGCAAGCCAACATTCTGTTAATAATTCTAAAAGATTCAGAAGATTAGCAATCATCATAGCTGATTTCTGAATGTAGTTCTTCGTCTTGCTATTTTTTCCTTCTCCACACCTTGCTTGAAGACACTGAATAAGGTGTACATTCACTTGTACTGGGCAGAATGCCCAAGGGATAATGTCACTAGATTGGAAATCCAGAGACCCAGACTCTAGAGATCTTGGTTTGAATCCCACCATTTCAGACGGTGAAATCTGAATTTTAAAAAAAATCTGGAATCTTAGCAAGTTTTGAGAAGATTTGTAGCTCAGGTTGGGGTTCTGGATGTCGGTTTGCTCACTGATCTGGAAGGTTCATTTCCAGATGTTTGCGTGGGTTTCCTCCGGGTGCTCCGGTTTCCTCCCACAGTCCAAAGATGTGCGGGTTAGGTGAATTGGCCATGCTAAATTGCCCGTAGTGTTAGGTAAGGGGTAAATGTAGGGGTATGGGTGGGTTGCGCTTCGGCGGGTCGGTGTGGACTTGTTGGGCCGAAGGGCCTGTTTCCACACTGTAAGTAATCTAATCTAATCTAATCTAATCTAATCACCCTACTACGTAACATCTTCAGTGGGCCTCTGGGCAAAGCACTGCTGATAATTCCTTCTGTCTATTTATATGTTTGGGTTTCTTTGGGTTGGCGATGTCATTTCCTGTGGTGATGTCATTTCCTGTTCTTTTTCTCAGGGGTGGTAGATGGGGTCTAACTCTATGTGTTTGTCGATAGAGTTCCAGTTGGAATGCCGTGCTTCTAGGAATTCTCTTGTGTGTCCTTCCTTATCTGTATGTAAGGATATGAGTGAGAGAGGGTCATATCATTTTGTGGCTGGTTGATGTTCATGTATCCCAGTGGCTAGTTTTCTGCCTGTTTGTCCACATTTATCAGCTGTGCTTCGCCCGGAGGCCCACTGAAGATGTTATCTAGTAGGGTGACGAAATGTCTGGAAATGAATCTTCCAGCTCAGTGAGCAAACTTACATCCATAAATCTTGAATCAAAAACTAATCCAATGGTGTCCATATGTTAATTGTCACACAAATATATCTGGTTCTTTATTCTTCCACTGCAGGAACAATGGACTGAATAGCCTCTTTCTGCATCATAACCCTTCTGTAATTCTATGAATGCCCTTTAGGGACAGGATTCCTTCCATGGTTTGACCTACATGTTACTGCAAATCCACAGCAATGTTGCTGATTCTCAATTGCCCTCAAGCTACTCAGCTGTATCAAAACTAATCTGAAAATGTGTTGCTGGTAAAGCGCAGCAGGTCAGGCAGCATCCAAGGAACAGGAGATTCGACGTTTCGGGCATAAGCCCTTCATCAGGAATCGGGCTTATGTCCGAAACGTCGAATTTCCTGTTCCTTGGATGCTGCCTGACCTGCTGCGCTTTTCCAGCAACACATTTTCAGCTCTGATCTCCAGCATCTGCAGACCTCACTTTCTCCTGTATCAAAACTACTACAAAGTCAAAAGGAATGAAACCAAGACACATGAAAAATTCCTTTCTGAACAGCATTGTGGATATACTACATCATATAGACTGCAGAGGGTCGAGAAGGCAACTCACCACCAATTTCTCCAGGCCAATAGGTATAGGCAATAATAACTGACCAAGCATGAGGTGCCTATATCCTGTGAATGACTTTTTTTTTAAAGTAAGTTTAAGATATGTTTTTTGTAAATGTACCTACTTCAAAATCAAGCAAGAGCTCTGCAGGTCAACAATTGCTAAAATTCACTGAGCTGGACATGACCAAACAAGAAATGAATTACTGTTTTCTTTGCCAACATTGATTACTGCTCACAATGACTGGTCTCAATGCTGCTTCTCAATGAGTCTTGAAAAATCACCTTTCTAATTCCCTGTAGCAACCACAGAAAGAACACCTAATTTTATTGCTGGTCTAGTCCTGTAGTTATACTGTGGAAGCTTACCATCCATCACCAGTTTCCAAACACCCAATGCTTGAATGCAACATTCTCCTCAGCTCAATCTTCACATACTATGTGAATAGCACAGTGTGAGGTCCAGATAAGGATTCTGTCAAACTACTCAAGTTTAATTTTCAATGGTTTTATGATATTATAGAGTATGGGCCCATCTAATAAACTAGTTCTATACATCAATCTACTGCTACCCTTATGCTGCATATGTTTTAAAACTATTTACTGGTGTAAAATTGGAGTCTATTGTGGCAAAGACTATTTTCGAAAATGTTAGCCTATTCTCCCTCTAACAACAGTACAAAATACTCCAAGAACAATAAAGCCTGTAATGTGTACTATGTGATCCACCTTTATGATTTCTGTATGCAATTGTGTGAAGTGATTTTATCTAGTTTTCAACTTGTCTAAAATCAGGCATTAAAATTTTTACAATGAATTGTATAATTTTCAGGCTTTCTCATAATATTTTTACAGAACTACTTTAAAATTTCCACCTCAAAATTTCATTGAAACAATCAATATATTTTAAAGTCTGAACAAATACAAGCACTGGTGTTATTACTTACAGTTAAACACAATTGAAATAACTTTTTTAAACTATTCCAAGTGCTCAAAATTACACAGGATTTTAAATGTGCTCCTGAACTAGTTTTTGAATCAACAGTGTGATACTGGAAAGGCACAACTGGTCAGGCAGCATCCAAGGAGCAGGAAAAACAATGTTTCAGGCATAAGCTCTTCATCAGGAAGGAGCCTGATGAAGGGCTTTTGCCTGAAAAGTCAATTTTCTTGCTGCTTGGATGCTGCTTGACTGGCTGTGCTTTTCCAGCATCACACTCTTGCTCTAATCTCCAGCATCTGCAGTACTCACTTTCATCTAGTTTTCGAATCATCACATCCTTAGAACTGGTTGAACTCCCAATTCTGAACATTAATGCCTGCTTTGATATTTTTTCCAAAATTTAAAACAGATGACAGCCAATTCTATACTCTAATCAGCTCACTTAGATCATCCTCTATTTTCAGAATTCTTTCCATTGCAATAAAGCAAACATAATTAAAAATGAATTTGAAATAACATATAGAATATTCAATGCTAAGGTATCAAAATATATTTGTTTTTTTTTTGTCTATTTAAACTATGTTGCTCCTCAGCTAACTTGGTACCAAAGAGAATAATCTCAATGAATCCAATCTTCCCTGATAGTTAAAATTCTCTAGTAACTCACTTTTGTAAATCTCCTGTGGACTCTCCCCTGTGAGATTGCATCTTTCCTGTAAAACTTACGCTAACCGTGGCCTAACTAGTGCTTTATTCTCAGATAGGAAGATATCAGAACTTTATATTCTATGCCTTGGATTTATCTATTGGTTGGTTTGTGGGATGTAGGCGTTGTTGGTTGGTCAGCATTTATTGCCTGTCTCTTTTTTCTTCTTCATTCATGGGATAAAAGGGTCACTGGTTCAGCCAGCATTTATTGTCCATCGGGCAGTTAAGTCAATCACATTGCTGTGGGTCTTGAGTCACAATTAGACCAAACTGAGTAACAATGGGAGTTTCCTTCCCTAAAGGACGCTAGTGATTCAGGTGCATGTTTCTGATAATCAAGCAATAGATCATGATCATCATTTGAAACTTAATTCCAGATTCTTATTAAATTCAAGTTACACCATCTGCCGAGGCTGGATACAAATACAGGCCTCCCAAACATCCTTTGGGTCTCTGGATTAAACTCCAGCAATGATACCATTAGCCCATTTCCTCCCCCCAAGAAGGTGGTGATGAGCTGAGCTGTTTCTTGAACCTCTGTGATCCATGTACTGAAGGTAGAACCATAATGCCTTGAGGGAGGGAATTCCAAGATATTGACCCATGAAATTGTATTTTATATCCAAGTCAGGATGGGGAATGACTTGGAGCCGAACATGGCATTCCCATATATCTGTTGCCCTTGTGTGTTTGGAAGACACTGTCTAAGGATATTTGGTGAATTTCTGCTGTCCATCTTGTAGATATTATTCCTTACTGTTACTGAGTCAGAGGTGGAAGGAGTGGATGCTTGTGGATGTGGTGCCAAACAACAGGCTCTTTTGTCCTGGATGTTGTAAAGCTTCTTGAGTGTTTTTGGAGCTGCACCCATCCAAGCAAGTGGTCACTAATCCACATACTTCTGACCTGTGTCTTGTAAATGGTGGGCTGGCTTTGAGGAGTCAAAAGATGAGTTATGCAGCACAGTATTATTTGCTCTTGAAGCCATTGATTTTATATGTTGAGTTTCTGGTCAGTGGTTGTCCCCAGAATGCTGATAGTGAAACATTCACTGATTGTATCACAACTGCATGTCAAGAGACAGTGATTAGTTTTTCTCTTATTGGAGATAGTGATAGCCTGGCATTTGTGTTGCTCAAATGTTACTTGCCAAGCCTGGATGTTGCCAAGATCTTATTGTATTTGAACACGGACTGCTTCAGTGTCTGAGGAGTTGCAAATGGTGCTGAACAATGTGCAATGATCGGCAATCATCCCCACCTCTGACTTTACGATAGAGGGAAAGTAATTGGCGAAGCAGCTGAAAATGGTTGGATGTTGGACACTACCCTGAGGAACTCCTGCAGAGATGTCCTGGAGCTGAGTTTACTGACCTCCAACAACCACACACATCTTCCTGTATGCCAGGTATAACTCCAACCAGTGGAGAGTTTGCTCCAGATCCCCATTGATTTCAGCTTTGTGAGCACATTACAGTAGAGTAGAATAGCTTTTTATTTGTTATTTCTAATATTATATAACTGATATAGTAAAAACGAGGCAGCGATCCTCCAGGACTGAGGGTGCTACATGGACAGTGCAAACGACACACTTGTACACGGCACAAAGTGTATAAGAAGTGCAAAACATGCACTTGTATTAGAAAAATGATAAATAACAGACAGATTTCTAGTAGCAATTAGAAGTTGTACAAAGAATTTCAGATGGAAAAGAGTCTGATCACACTATGTTAAGGAGCCTGATGACTTGGGGGAAGAAACTGTTGCACAGTCTGGCAGTGAGAGAACAAATGCTCCAGTATTTTCTGCCAGATGGCAGGAAGGAGAATTTGAGTGAGGGGTGTGTGGTGTATTCCACAATGGTCTTAACCTTTCAGATGCAGTGTGTGGTGTAAATGTCTGTAATGGAGGGACAAGAGATCCCAATGATCTTCTCAGCTGTCCTCATTAACCATTGTAGGGTCATACGATCTGAGATGGTGCAATTCCTGAACCAGGAAGTGGTGCAGCAGCTCAGGTTACTCTCAATGAACTCTCTGTAGAATGTGGTGAGAATTGGGGGGTATGTGGGGGGTAGGAGGTGGGCTTTCCTCAGCTTGCGCAGAAAGTAGAGATGCTACTGGGCTTTCTTGGCTATGGAGCTGGTGTTGAGAGTCCAGGTGAGACTCTCCACCAGGTGTACACCAAAAAATTTGGTCTTCTCATGATCTCTATGGGGTAGCGATCGATGTTCAGTGGAGAGCGGTCACTCCATGCCCTCCTGAAGTCAACAATCATCTCTTTCACCTTGTCCATGTTTAGAGACATGTTGTTAGCTCTGCACCAGTCCATAGTCGCTGCACCTCCCCTCTGTATGCTGACTCATTGTTCATACTAATTCCAAAATGAAGGAAAATATCCCAAAAATGTCCATTTATCAACTTGGCTTGTTATTTTCAGGAATCTGAAAACACACATTCTAAGGTCACTCTGTTTCTCCAAACATCTCAGAATCCTACTTTTTAATGTGTATTCCCTCACATTGTCCTGTCCAAATTCATTGCCTGACAGTTGTCGGGATTGAATTCCATTTACCACTTTCCACCTACCTGATAGCTTTCTACAGTGTTCAGGATTCTTCCTCACTGGCAACAGCATGATCAAACTCGGTATCATTTGTCGTCTTTGAAATTATATGCAATCTTCCATTTATGTTGTGAAAAGCAACTGACCCTGTTGTGACCCTGTGAAACCAACCTTCCATTATAAATACATTGTCAACCTTAATTCATGGCTTCCTCTCTTTGAGCCAATTTTAGTTTTCATTTGGTTCTCATCAGATTTCACTTTTCCGAACTGTCTGCTATGTGGGGTTTGTTAAAATTCTTGCTAAAATATAATTATCCTTATTACTGCCTCAAAAGGTACAACTAGCTTAGTCAGGTACAACTTTTACTCTCAGTCCAAGTTGAATGCCCTTGACTAATCTGTGCCTTTCTAAATTACTATTGATATGGTTTGTCAATTTTTTTAATCTCTAAATTTGCCCATCACCGAGGTTAAGTTGACCTATCTGCATGCACAGAAGGCAGGTCCTGATTTCAAACAGCATGTAATATTGATTTGACTCCAGCACTACCATTTTGGAACTCAACACTGTCGTTAATGCCCTCTCTATTACACAAAGGTGAACATATCTGATCTAAAGGGATCATCAATTACTTTTATGTGACTCACTAATCATTTCTATTGATTGTTGTTATTACTGAAGACGTATTTGGTGCCATTCAGAATTCTTTAAAGTTGCTGAAGTCCTCAGGGAGTGTTGTGCTAAAGGACTTGGTCCTCAGCCCAAGGTTTTTCTTCCATTAATGGAACCTTCTTATATATGGATGCAGTCATATACATTACCCATTGATTACAGCATGACTTGGAGCATAAACAGAGAGTGCACAAAGCTACTGGAAAAAGATGAGAGGAAAGGCTCTCACAAGAAGGTAATAACCATCCAACACATTCAGGAAACCGTTTCTCCTTGAACATCAACAAGGAACAATGTTTCAGCCACCTGCACTTCAGTAAGGTGATCCTCACAGAAGTCGGCCACCTACTGCACCTTCAAACAAACATCAGAAAAGGATGGGAGCTGAAGATATTTGCAACATTTCGCAGTTCACCATCTGTTGTTATGAAAGACATTTACAGTATCCGTTGCACGCAATGTGATCTCTACGTTGGGGAGACAGGCCGCCTACCTGCGGAACTTTTCACCTCTGGGACACCTGCACCGACCAACCCAACCGCCCTGTGGTTGAACACTTTAACTCCCCTCCCACTCCACCAAGGACATGCAGGTCCTTGGCCTCCTCCATCGCCAGACCCTGACCACACAACGGCTGGAGGAAGAGCGCCTCATCTTTTGCCTAGGAACCCTCCAACCACACGGGATGAATGTAGATTTCTCCAGCTTCCTCATTTCCCCTCCTCCACCTCATCTCAGTCCCAACCCTCGGATTCAGCACCGCCTTCTTGACCTGTAATCTTCTTCCCGACCTCTCCGCCCCCACCCCCTCTCCGGCCTATCACCCTCACCCTCACCTCCTTCCGCCTATCGTATCCCCAGCGCCCCTCCCCCAAATTCCGTTCCCCCTACCCTTTATCTCAGCCCGCTTGGCACACTAGCCTCATTCCTGAAGAAGGGCTTATGCCCAAAACATCGATTCTCCTGCTCCTTGGGAGCTGGAAGCCATAGAGTCATAAAGTCATAGAGATGTACAAAATCATGAGGGGCACGGGCAGAGTGAATAAACAAGGTTTTTTTTGCAGATATAGAGAGTCCAAATTTAGAGGCATGCATTAAAGGTGAGAGGGGAAAGATTTAAAAGGGACCCTAAGGAGCAATGCTTTCATGCAAGGGGTGGAATGAGCTGCCAGAGGAACTGGTGGAGGCTGGTACAATTACAGCATTTAAAAGGCATCTGGATGTGCACATGAGTAGAAAGGATTTAAAGTGATATGTGCCAAATAGGACTAGATTACTTTAGGATATCTAGGCAGCAAGGACAAGTTACCAAAGGGTCTGTTTCCCCACTGAACAACAGTACGACTGTATGAGTATGATTAACATCACCGCTCTTTACAAACCCATAGTTGGTCCCTGCTGTATGTTGTGGTAAGAGAAGAACTAAGGAAGAAGGGAGTTGTGCCACGGTGAATTGGACAATCATTAGACCCTAGTTAACCCTAAGAAGGTAAAGATCCCCACGGTTGAACAGGGAGAGTAAAATCTGCATCTAGGCTGGGAAAGAGCTGCACACCAGGACACCTGGGCAAAATGTGTGGGAGGGATTTCAAGGTTCAGTCAGTTCTGCTGTTATGTGGTGATTCCATTCTCGTGCAACCCTGCGTTTTAAGAAAATTGTGGTATTGGTGGCACATTTAAACTAATGGGGCCAGAATCACGTTAATAACCAACACGTGCTTTAGAAGTTTGTACTTCAGAAACAGGGTCCCCAATTTGTCAATTGTGTTAAAGTGAATTTGTATTAACAAAATGCGTGTTACATAGAGGTGTGCCCATGGAACTAAGGAGGCTAAGAAGGGAAGAAATCTTACAACACCATAAATCGAGTTAAAGAGTCCAGTGCAGGATCTAGGCAAAATGTTCAAGAAGGAGAAAAGAAAGAAGGAAGGCAGAGGGAAAGCTCCCTAACACCTTGGCTGGAGAGCAGGGTGCTGCCTCCCTACCAATTTAACAGGACTGAAACATTCTGTGCAAACAGTCTATTTATCCTCTACCATTAGTGACCCATCCCCAGTTGTCACATATGTATATTTTCTTTATCTACACAACTAATGTATCACAGCAGTAATTATTCAATTGGGCTTTAAGTTTGTGAAGCTGTGAGAAGCAGCAGTTTTTAATTGAGGTTATCATGTCACTAGCGTATTCAAAATGCAACTTGTGGATAGTTTGATGGAAAAGTTAGGATCATTGGCAACAGGAACTACACTGGAAATTATAGAATTATCAAATGGTAATTATGAGTGTGTCCTTGATAGACGTTTGAAACAGGTTATGAAAGGAACAACTGAGTTGGAAATTGTCCATAACAAGTTAGCCTGTGGTGCCCATTTGTGTGCTTTCCAGTTGGACAGAGAAAATAGAATGTTCTGGAAATTGATAAAAGAGCTGTAAGGTAAAAATGATTACCAACATGAAAGCACTGTACCCACTATGAGGGAAAGGCTTTGGGTAGACCTAACATTGTGACTGGATATTATGTTGAAACTGATGGTGAAATGAACTTCTCTAATATAGAAAAAATCAAAACATGCTGAACAGAAATCTGTGAACAGAGAACAGCTAAGACTGTTACCTGGTAAGAACTTGAGAATATGTTCGACAGAGTTTCCGCCACTGTTTCATCTCTGTGTCGTGAGACAAAGCTGGTGTGTAGCATCACCAATGAGCCAGAATGAGTGGACAAAAGAGTAGAAGAATCCCTAGGCTCAGTTAGAGAAAAAGATCAGCAAGTCCCTTCCCCCCAGTGAAACCCACGTGAAAACTGGACTACATTCACAGACAGTTCCCATGACAGTTACAAGCAGAGCATCCCTGACATGTGCCAGAAATCAGAACTAAAACAAGGAGTGTTCCAAAAGATTGAAGGCTTTCAAATCTTATTTCACTGAAAAGTTTAAAAGGTTTTTTTGAAGTTGCTGTCAAAAAGATATTGTGGAAAAAAAATGGTTTAGCTTGTTCTCAAAACATAAATAAACTTTTTCAGAAGACATCCAATTTGAATTCCAATTTGGAATGAGAACTGTTTTGTCCATATACCTTCTTAGAAAATGTTTTCTTCAAGATGATAGAAATTTAAAAGACTGGTTTGATATTATTGAAAGATTTTGTGACAGTTTTGTTTTAAACTGATTACGTGAAAGTCAACATGACGTCACCTGGTGACTGGTGCTCTGCCCCTTCTAAGACCTGTGGAGTTAACTTTTTCCACTAGCAGTTTTAACCTGTATACCTGTGTGCTGAGATTTGTGATTCTGGGTATTAATTTTGTTTTTATTGTTTCTGAACAGGATTCAAGAACACAGCAAGGGAGCTGGAAGCCATAGAGTCATAGAGATGTACAGCATGGAAACAAACCCTTCGGTCCAACCCGTCCATGCCGACCAGATATTCCAATCCAATCTGCCAGCACATAGCCCATATCCCTCCAAATGCTTCCTATTCATATACCCATCCAAATGCCTCTTAAATGTTGCAATTGTACCAGCATCCACCACATCCTCTGGCAGCTCATTCCATACACGTACCACCCTTTGTGTGAAAAAGTTGCTCCTTTTATATCTTTCCCCTCTCACCCTAAACCTATGCTCTCTAGTTCTGGACTCCCCGATCCTAGGAAAAGACTTTGCCTATTTACCCTATACATGCACCTCATAATTTTGTAAACTTCTACAAGGTCACCCCTCAGCCTCTGACACTCCAGGGAAAACAGCCCCAGCCCGTTCAGCCTCTCCCTATAGCTCAAATCCTCCAACCCTGGCAACATCCAGGGTTTGTAAATCTTTTCTGAACCCTTTCACGTTTCATGACATCTTTCCGATCAGAAGGAGACCAGAATTGCACACAATATTCCAACAGTGGTCTAACCAATATCCTGTACAGCCACAACATGACTTCCCAACTCCTGTACTCAATACTCTGACCAATAAAGGAAAGCACAGGCAGAGTTTTTAAAATCAGAAGAACCCTAAACTGTCTACTATCACTGGAACCCTCCAGTATAAGAGCACCATTCAAAACCATCAAACTTGGATAGAATTTTTTCTAAAATTGGGAATGTTAATATTATTTGATACAAGAAGTTAGTTCAAACACACAATGGGACATTCAAATGAATGTTAAATGGCAAATAAATTAAATCTTTAAAATTTAATTTAAAACAACAGCCAATGGAAACAGCCTAAGTGGTTTTATTTTGTACCAGCTAAAACTGAGATAGATTGTTTTGGAAGAAATTAATTGAAACCTCTTAGCCTAACAACACTGTAGGAATTAAACAAAAGAAACTTGAGTCAGTAGTTGTCAATTTTGAATAACTTTGAAAAAGTAAAATCAAGTATAATCTAGTAAGATACATTTGAGAAAGCTGTATGTATTTTGGGTATATGAATAGGAAAGGTTTGAAGGGATATGGGGCAGGTGCTGGCAGGTGAGACTAGACTGGGTTGGGATATCTGGTCGGCATGGATGGGTTGGACCAAAGGGTCTGTTTCCATGCTGTACATCTCTATGACTCTATAACTCTACAGTGTGGAAGCAGGCCATTCGCCTATCAAATCCACACCGACTCTCTGAACAACATCCCACTCAGACCCACTCCCCTATTCTGCATTTCCCATGGCTAGCCCACATGGCTTACACACTTCTGACACTATGTGCAATTTTAGCATGGCCAAACCACCTAAGGTGCACATCATTGGACTGTGGGAGGAAACCGGAGCACCTGGAGGAAACCCACATGGACATGGGGTAAAGATGCAAACTGAACACAGACTGAGGCTGGAATCAAACCCAGGTTCTTGACTCTGTGAGGCAGCAATCTTAAGTACTGAGCCACCGTGCTGCCCTTTCTTGTGAAAGAGACCAATCAAGTAAAGTTCGGTAATGCTAGAAACCACACAGTAATAATGTTTCCTCATCTTTTCTGAAACTATTGCGAAAAGATTTTGCTTTATATTCTGGACAGTAAGGTTTCTTTAGAGTTCCTGAATCATTTATAGAGGTAATTAATGGGGCCACATTTGGAGTAAAAGAATAGTAACAGCAAAAAAGTGACACAGCATCAATTGAAATGGGAATGGTTCGCCTTGGCGTAGTTAAATGAGGAATACATCCAATGAAATCAAATTAGCAATAGAATTAGATAATAGCAGTTTTCTCTTGGAGTGATGTGTGTCCTTGCCTGTGAGTTTTATTTAAAGGGAATTGGATTGGTCAATTTAGCCACCACCTGGAATACTGTTGCACTCATGCACAGGTACCCTCCAGTGATTTTGAACTTTCAAAAAGGTCACCTGAAAGTCAAGAGTGACATGATCTTGGGGAACCAATGGAAAGGGCCAGTGGTGATTTTACTATATCCGAAGTAATTAACATGCAGGAATGCATGGGGGAAAGAATGGGGTCTCAGACATGTACACCTACTTGACAAAATGGAAGAGCACAAAACATAAACCATTAACACATCATCCACAGAGAGACTGACTTTTGGTATTGGTGAGAAAGAGAGGAAAAAAATAGTGAAGAAATATCCACATGATGGGTAAAAATGATGGAAGAACTGGAGAATCTTTTAAGTCCACATATAACTTGTCACTGGTTAAACACAGGAGTCAATCTTAAACTTTATCAAATGTGTAATCAGCTAGCAATTATTAAACATGTATTACTTCAAAAATGACATCTTCAAAACATACCAGTCAGAATTAATTGTTAAGGGCGAATTGGACTTGACAATGAGCAATTCAAATAAAGTGAAAAAGTAGATGGAAATGTTTGGAAAACAAACATTATTGCCAAGGTCAATGCATTAGCATGCAGGCCAACTTGGCACCGATACCAAGGGTCTAAATAGGGGATTGTTAGAGCTTCCTTTTTGTTGAAGCGAATTGTTATTTGAGGCAGCAGTTGCCTCAGACAGAATCATGTCCTCCAAGCTCATGGCAACCAGATCAGATAATGAAGTCTCCCATAGAAGTCAAAGTGGGAAAGAGAAAACTTGTTATTCAGTATAATGTAGAAGGGAAAGTCTGATTTCACTTTGATCAAAGGTTTTCTGAGTAATGACAATTACATATTATATGTATAGGTAGGCTGAAAGTATACATGCAACTAACTAACAAGCGCTCATGAATTTAGTTGAATTCTTTCACACCAATGTCTGAATATAGTAGACAAGTCTCGATCCCATCAGAAGGGGGGATTAAAGGGCAAATAGTGGAAACACCAAGGACCGAATAACATATAATGAAGACTATAAACAGATAACCTTGTGAAAGGACACTGGAAAACAGCTGGCATTGTGAAAGAGCATTTACAAAATATTACTTCATCATTATGACCTCAGGAAAGTAAACAATCAGGAACTCTGAATAAAGATCGATTTGTGCTGCTGAACACAGGATTCAAGACTTCTCTTTAAACTCCCTCTACAACAGAGATAAAGCAACCCACCTGATTGACACCACATCCACAAACATCCACTCCCTCCACAACTGACGCTCAACAAGGGTTGGGCAATAAATACTGGCCAGCCAGCAATGTCTACATCCCATAAGTGAGTAAAAAGGAAAACATTGAACTCTGGCGTCTGTAGTCATGATGGCAGCAAGCCAGACATGTGTGACTGGAATCCATACTTCCAGGGCTGTACACAGACATCGGGTGGTCTGGGAGCCTCCATGGTCCCTGACATTGACACCAGATTTTTTGATAGGCCTGCGAGAAAATGAGCACTGCAGATGCTGGATTTCAGAGTCGAAGAGTGTGGTGCTGGAAAAGCACAGCCGGTCAGGCAGCATTTGTGGACCAGGGAAATCAAATTTTGATCATAAGCTTTTCATCAGAAATGAGGGGGTGGCCCACGTGGACTGAGAGATAAATGGGAATGGGAGGGGGTGGGGCTGGGGGATGAGGGAGGAGGAGAACTTCTTCAAGGTATTGTTATGAAGATGTGGATGTACTATACTTTTAAGAAAGTTAAAAGCTAGCAGAACTACCTGACAGCACCAAGTGGTCTGAACAACATATAATGTAACCTTTTGGTCCAGCAGCTAGGGTAGCTGGGTGCCGTGAGACAAACAAAAATCAAATTAGGCCAATCAGTTTAAATTTCACCTCGAAAAAGACCAAAATCCAATCCAGTTTGAATTTAGTATACTGACAACCTTAAAAGCTAATGACATAATCCGATGCTTTAGGGGTATCAGACCTGAAAAAAATGAACAATTGGAGGAGAACTGCTAAGCCACCAACATCTGCAGACTGCCCACAGAATAGCCCTCTTAAAGGTACCTTTATCGATTAGTGACCTGTGAAACATAATCCCTAAGAAGAAGAAAAGAAGACCGAGGAAGATACAAAGATTTAACAGCTGGCTGATTTTGAAATTTGAATTTTTGGTAAATCTTAATCGGGGGTTTTATTGGACTAGTATTGTAGAAGGGGAAGATAAAAGATAGTTGGAGAAAGGAGTTGTAAATAGTTGTTAGTCAATGATACTCTGTTATACTTTAAGAAATAAAGTTGCTAATTTTTACATTAAATAGTGACCTTTGGGATAGTACTTGGCCTCTCAAGTTTTCACAGATTACAGCATGGAGTGTAGACATCCTTGGAAGTGGCTTCACAGTAAGGTTGAGAGAGGAGGAGAATTTCTTCAAGGTCAGCATCCTTGGAAGAGGTGAGGGAGGAGAAGAACTGCCCCTAGCACCCCCCCCCCCCCCCCAACTCCCTCTCATTTATGTCTCAGCCCACTTGGGCCATCCTCTCATTCCTGATGAAGACCTTATGCTCTCATTCCTGATGAGGACCTAATGCACGAAACATTGATTCTCCTGCTCCTTGGATGCTTTCTGATAGTCCTATCAATGCTCCAAACATTTCATTCAGTACACTCATCAGAACTATTTATTTCATTGGACTGTCCCTTCACAGTCCTCACCTAAGTCCTTTGGAGCAGGACTCAAGTGTGATCTTCTAACTCTCATAATTAACCACCATAATGGCCCCTGTACCCTATCCTACCTGATTAGATTAGATTCCCTACAGCATGGAACAGGCCCTTCGGCCCAACAGGTCCATTCCGACCCTCCGAAGAGTAACCCACCCAGAACCGGTCCCCAGCTCTACATTTACCCAATGACTAATGCACCTCACATTATGGGCGATTTAGCATAGCAAGTTCACCTAACCTGCACATCTTTGGATTGTGGGAGGAAATCAGAGCACCCAGAGGAAACCCATTCAGACACAGGGAAAATGTGCAAACTCTACATAGACAGGTGCCTGAGGTGGGACTCAAACCCAGGTCCCTGGCCCTGTGAGGCAACAGTACTGACCACTGAGCCACCATACCACCTCCCCCACCCCCGCACACACCCCCCCCCACCACCCGCATGTTACCTGCACACAGGGTCTCACCAATTGCAAATGCTGCCTCCAAGCTGCCCTGTAAATTAAATACATGGTCAGTATCTGAGCTAGTGACTGTTATTCTGAGATTGAATAATCCTGTTTCCTCATCACCATTGTCCATTTGTTCCTACATTGCTGTTGTTCCCTTTGGACCTGGCCAGGTGACATTTCTTCATAATGGGTAAATGTGGGTATTGAAGTAAGAAATGAATGCTTATAATATCAGCAACATGTAATTCAATAGAAATTGTGGAATGAGGGCAAAGAGGATGAATAAGAGGGGGATTAAGATACAAGTGTTGCCTAAACTAACAGTGCTAAATGTTTATAGACGTAGTGAAGCTACGATTGTTTGATGAGACTTGACTGATAGCGATTGATAGTCCGTGAGTGATAAGACTTCAGTGCAGCAAGTAGTGTCAGGCCTTGATGATCTAGTTGGTCAGATATGGCAATTAAATATGCATTCAGTGGCCTTGACCACTCAAAAAAGTCATTGAACTTTTTCAGTATTGTATCTAGATCACTGGGGCTGAACTCATGCAATTAACCACCATAGTTATTTAGTTCCTGTGCATTGTCAGTGAGTTATCTTCAGTGCATCCTTGCCCTCTACAACTACAGTATTTTTCTCTTCCTCCACACCTCCTCAAACATGGACTTCAGCATTGTAAAAGATCTCAATCTCTCCAATGTTGTACTGGTAAGGTGAGTTTCTCACATTAGAATCAATTGTTTAAGTGGTACAGGCTAACTTTAACTGATGCTTGCCTTTCACTATTTTGGACATCATGCTAAGGCAAGCATTCACTAACAGTGCAATTAATGCTGGCCAGATGTGATTGTGAAGTAACATGAAGTTTGGACACAGTTAGTCTTGGAAGCAATGGTGCCTAAGTTAATCCTACGTCATTCTGCTTGTGTCTGTTTTCAAGACTTATTGAATTTTCACCTATGGGATGTTTTTAGATTGCTGTGGCCAGGTAGTGGTGTAATGCTAATGACGTTGGATTTAAAAAGAAGAGACCCATACTAATGCCCAAAGAACATGGGTTCACATTTTACTGCAGCTAGTGCATTTAATGAAAATCTGGAACTGAAAGCCAATCTAGGGAATGATATCACATGGGCTTACACGTGACTCCGGATCATGGCAATGTAATTCACTTTTAAGGACTCTCTGGAATGACCTTGTAAACCTTTCACTTCAAAGCAATTAGAGATTGGCAAAAAATGCTGCCTTGCCAATGAAACCTGCATCCAAAAAAGAATAAAAAGGTGTGCTACAAATGATTGATATCTGACTAAATCTGTGAAGAATGAATTAAGCCTCTCTCATAATTTTTTTACGCACTTTAGAACACCCCACATGTACCAACACAAACCTGTCTAATTAGTTATTGAAATCATTGTTTTACTAGGGAATATGATAATTATTCACAATGTTAGTCATATTAAAATTTTAATTATAATGGATCATAATAAAATTGTACCCAGCAGCTAATCTGCAAATTATATTTCCTGAACTCTACATAAATAAGAATGCTATTCAAGGATTGTGGTGAAATTTTAATAAATTAGTTTCATTACTATTGGCAACACCTCATCCAGGTTAAATATGATAGAGAAAACAGTAGCATGAAGCTATATTTTGAAATCGCCCAGGGCACGGATTCTTGATAAGGTTCACTGTTCAACCTATGAACTAGACACTATAACTTCAAGTGTTTCTGAGAAGAATACAAATGAAGACTGACACAATGCAAATTCTAAGCATCTTTTTCTTTTCACATTCAGGCAATGCTTTCTTGTCAATGCCATTATCATTCTTTATTTGCATTTCTTTCCCTGTTGCTTCAATTTGTAGGGGAAGTAAATTTAAACTACAAAACAGGGGCCTTGTAAAATCTTGAAATGATAATACTTCCTTAGGGTAGCATGACGCTGTATTAACCAACCTGGGATTATGATTGAAGGTTATACTGTTATTTCACACCATAGCTGTAGTTAAAGAGAAGTTAAAAATCATTTTAAAACTATAATGGCATAATGACAACAATATTTCCAAGAATTATTTCTGTATAACTCTGAACGATGACATTCTCCATTTCACAATTTACTTAATTAACAGATCTTACAGTCACTCCACTGTATATAATATTTCTGAGTATCAGGTAGCCACATAGCTACTGAAAATGTTGTTATAGACAACATTTTGTGATTAAGTAGTAATTTTTGAATTTTCTTTTTTATGTAAAAATTTTGTTTTAAATGGAACAAAGAAAATTTGTAATTATGACAATAACAGATGCTTTTCAACTTAAGGTTATTTCTCTGATTGTTTTAGTTGTTCCCTTAACAAATACAGTCAGGTTTGAACTAAGAACCTTGTACAAATACAGTATTAGTCAGCAGTCAGTCTGTAATCTGGGAATAGTTCTGAATAAATTGATCTCAGTTGGGTCAACGCTTCATTTGGTAAAATTGGCATTATATATGCAGAATAGATCAAACCAAGCACACAATTCTTCATAAAAAAGCTAACTTAAATAATTATTTCTAAAAGTTACTTGCCATTTAACAGACATAAATATAACAATAAATGCTATTCTTCTTCTAGGAGACCTCTGCTCTGAAATGCCGTCATAGCCGTGATCTTTATAGTTCACGTTCAACTCCCGTGATAAATTATTAATTATGAGTCTTGGAGTAAGGTCAACTAGAAATGCCTTTTGCCTCATTGTAGTGCTTCAAAGAGATTGGATTTTACTGTACCAAGGTCCTTTGTAGTTGATTTCAAATCATTAACCCTATAGGAGTGACTGTTTGCTGAAGTACAGAGGATAGCAGCTGAAGATGATATTTTTGTGCATAAAATCTTTCAACTGCCAGATACATAATCAGCATTCAGCTGCAAAGATTAGTCATTTCAAAATGTATAAAGTGAAATCAGAAACTGAACTGGACTATTCACATAAATACTGTGGGTACTAGATTAGGTCAGAGGCTAGGAATCTTGCAATATGTAACTCACCTCCTGACTCACCAGACTCCATCTACAAGGCACAAGTCATGAATGTGAAGGAATACTGTCCACTTGCCTGGATGAGTGAAGCTCTTAGCTTAGCTTGACACCATCGAGGACAAAACAGTTTGCTGACTGGTTCCACATCCACAAACATTCAATCACTCCACCACCCTGGTCAGTAGCAGCAGTGTGCACCATCTACAAAATTTGCTACATGAATTCACCAAGTGTTCTCAGACAGCAGCTTCCAAGCCCACAAGCACTACCATCTAGAAGAACAAGGACAGCAGATATATAAGAATACTACCACATGCAAGTTTCCCTCCAAATCATTCATCATCTTGACTTGTAAATGTACCACCATTCCTTCAGACTGCTTGGTCAAATATTGGAACTCCTTCCTTAACTGCATTGAGGGTGTACCAACAGCAAATGAAGTGTAACGGTTTACGAACGCCGCTCACCATCACCTTCTTGAGGGCAATTAGGAGCGGACAACAAATGCTGTCCCAGCTAGCAGTGCCCACATCCCTTGAGCGACTTAAACTTAAAAAAAGGCAAATGCGAAGTATTGCACCAGTCATAACTTTCATTCTGTACTTGTGACCGTAAACTCTGGTCAAAGTTTAGTGCCCCCAAAAGAAGATAATCTTATTGGCCAGCATGTGAATGAACTATACAGATTAGGATGATTCCATGTTCTGTAAATCGTTTTGAAAAAATTGATCTCAGTTGGAATGGCATGTCAGTCAGTACATTCGCGTACATTAGCTCGTGATGTGTGAGAAATGCAGTTAGATATCGTAATCCTCAACATTATTCAGTGACCTCTGCTGGATGGCATTGCATTAATTTGGGTATGAATGGGATCAATTTTGACTGTAATGCCCTCAAAACCCTCAAGATCTAAACTCACATAACTAGAACTAATTGAATGCACAAGGTTTGCTGGCCTCCACAACTGACCATGAATTGAGGTCTTCAGAAAACGGAAATAGACTTGAGGGCAATGCACTATGCAACAGTAAAAGCTGTCAGGGTGCAAGGAGAGCATGGCATTGGCTATTTTACATGTGGATTGACCAAATAAAGAATTTCAAGTTAAAAAACAGTTATCAAAACTTGAATTAAAGCTGCTTTAATGTGTTTGTAAGAAAATTTGACTGCTGTCTTATTGAGAACTCATTAATACATGTGACAACTGCAAGTCTGGATGTACTAAGCAACTGCATTGTTATAAAACAAAATACAATCCAGGAGCATTTTTTTTCTACAGCAATTGGTAAACAGTAAGGCACAAAAGGTCAAAAGATCCTTCACTAACAAGGGAGTCAAAGGGTATTTGGAATTTGGATTGAGACCTCAGTCAGATCTGTCATGATCTTAATGAATGGTGGAGCAGGCAAAGGGACCCAAATGGCCTACTCCTATTCCTATCTCGTATACTTTTAATATATAGTCACAGATAAAGATTATGATAAACTGTATAAAAAGATAGCCTCATACATAACACAAAAGTCTAGAAAAATATTCCAAGAGCTAACATTAGAACACCCGAGTGTTTGCTACATAACATCATATTCCTTTTTTATTATTTCCATCAAAGCACTGCTCTCAGTTTATTCGCTTCTATTAGCATGGCTTCTCCAGATAGGATTAGTGAACTGAGAACTAACCTGTATTTCTCTGCTTCATCACAAATAATGTTGCAATGAGCTCAAACAACACATAGGTATATCAATAAATCCAACCTCAAAAGGCAATTTGCTTGAATAGCAGAACTAGTGCGGCATGAACTAAAACAACAGAAACAACAATAAACTCAGTACAAATGGTGCAACAATCCTGGTTAGTGCTTAGGAGTAGGAATCTTGCTGTTTCCCCGTCCTCTTTTAACTTGTTGGAAATAATCTCCTGCTAAAACTTAACAAGTAAAACCCTGTCAATGTAAACTGCACAGAACTACACAAAATGTTGCAATTTTTCATTGAGACTTTCAAAATTGAAGGTTCTTTTGCAAAAATTAAAAGAACTGCTGTAAATCAGAAACAAAAGCAGAAATTGCTCGAAAAGCTCAGCAGGTCTGGAAGCATCTGTGAAGAGAAATCAGAGTTAAGAGTTCGGGTTCAATGAGGAAGTTCTGAGGAAAGGTCACTGCAACCAAAATGTTAATTCTGATTTCTCTTCACAAATGCTGCCTGACCTGCTGAGCTTTTCCAGCAACTTCTGCTTTTGTTTTTTTTTGTAATTGAGTTTTAGCTCTTCTTTGTGTTGGTAATTGAGGTTCCCATCAGGTAATGGCTGATAGGATTAAATGAAGTGCGGACAGAGTCCAATTATTTTGTGTAGGTGGATGCTTAAGTGGAAAATACACACAGCCAGAGATGAGTTTGACTGTATAGTCTATTTTGATGCTGTAAATTCTATGTAGCATTATTTCTGTGATGAATTTGAGCACAATTATGAAATAATAAATGTAAACATCACACTGACGTTGCAATTAATTCAAAAAAGATATGTGACAATGAAGTAAAACAACTCGAAATTAATGAACTTAAACCAGACAACTAGAGTGGCAATGATCTGAAATAGAATCATTTGTCCATTAACAGCACACTAAAAAACTGATTTTTTTTCAAGCATTGCACAGCAACTGCACAGAAAGATTAATATTTTTAGTCTCGTAATGGACACTATACATCATGCACAGGAAACAAACAGCTCAACAATGGTAGTTAATGAAAAATAAATATTGAGTGGCATAATCTAATCCAAGCCACAGGATATCGAATGATCATGGTCCTGATGTTAGGAGAAGATTTGTAGACTTCACATCCAGTCAGAATTGACCAGAGGGTTGACGAGAAGTTTGGATCAGTGTAATGGAATCGGAGATGAGTAAGCATATTGTTATGATCCGGAACGGCGTTATTACTGAACAAGTCAGATTCCAGACAAAAATCTGACTTGATAGATCACATTCTGTTTTATTTTGGTTTTAATGAGATGGTCTTTCACTGTAATGTAAGCATGTAATGCTGCAGGTTTGATTTTAACTATCAAACAGAAATTCATTCAGCAAAAAAAACTACTTACAACATAAACTTAAAGATTTTTAAATACATGGTAACACATACTTGCATTAATCTCCAAAGACGTACTTTACAGCTCAAAAAAGAATCACCTTTACAGTACCCAAAAGCACTCCTTCTACAGCGCACATACCAGAAACATTTTTTTCTCTCTCATACCTTGATAGACTTAATTTAATAGTGAATTCAGTCCCTGGTCTGGAAAATCTGATAGCCTTTTCCTCGAGTTGACATGTATCTGAATTTAAGTGTTCTCAGCTTCAAATAAACTGCTACCAATCACATCTATCACTAAACTCCTTACTCTAAGGCAATCCCATTTAATCATCTTCACCCCTTCTAAGGAGTTCTGTTTTATACATCGATCTTCACCCAAATACTTCAGCAGAACTGCCCGATATTATGAAAGATAAAAACATTTTTTCAAGCTATGGGTAGCTTAAGCTTAAAACAAAAGCACCCTGACCTTTTAAATTGCAGCTGGTTTATCTTTGAACATAAAATTTCCCAATGGAACTGAAAATGCTTTAATCCTGAAGCTAACTCCTCCAAGGGTTTTAAACTAAATCACCATGACTACAGAAATGTCTATGAGTTAACCATGAAACTCTTCAGACTCACAGAAAATTCCACGCGGGTCACAATTTCAAAATTCAAAACTCCACCCATAAAGTAAATGATATTAAAATGTGTTTCATTTTTAAAAAGCCACACATCCAATATTAGAATATGAGTTAGTATGATTGATAAAGCAAGTTGCAGAAAGGAACAGGTCTGACAGGGTGCCTATGCATGCAAAACAGTAAGGCAGCTAGGGATGGGAGCTGCGGAATGGGTAAAAGCAAAGGGAGGAATACTCTAAGCAACTCCAACTGAAGTTGGACTGGGATCAAATTGACTACTTTGTAACTGAAGAATAACAGACATTAAAAGGATACAAGGTGCAACTGGTCAATGCAATGCAATAAGATATTTTTTGTTCCCAAATATGATACTTTGGATTTATGAGTTTGTTAATCATGCGGAAAAAGCCACAAAGGAAAAGAGAGTAAGACGGAATTGATAACAATTAAGATAAAGAGAATCACGAAGAAGAAAAAATTTAAAAAGAACAAGGGATTTTACAAAAGCCACCTGCAAGACAGGAAAGCTAATGAAGCAGCCTGGGAAGGGAAGAATGTTATACTGTAGCATTTGGTTCCAATGATCAATCAAATGTAAAGATGCATATTTATACAGCACTTTTACAACCAACAGACATATCAAAGAGCTTAACAGGCAATGGACTAATTTTTAAAGTGTGCAACACAGGAAACAAAACAGCTCATTTGGACTCGGCAAATTCCCACAGAGTAAATGCGATAATGAACAGATGATCTTCCTTTGTGATATTGATTGAGGGGTACATTTTTACCAGAACTTTTGTTTTCAGATTAATACTTGGGAAGTTTTACTTTCACTCGAATGCGCTAATGAGTATCACATCCAAAAGATGGCACCTCCAGTCATCAATTCCAACAGTGCAATGCTGAATACTGCATTGGATAATTAACTCGATTTTTGCGCTCAAAGCCTGTAGTATTCAGACGTGCGTGTACTCCAACTCAGCAGCAGCGAACATATAAGACAGGTAACAGGGTAAGTCAGCAGTGTGGACAAGCGATATAAATTATAGCGAACGGCACGCGGTGCATTAACGTGTTCTCACATTAATCTCAGAAGTTAGCGAATGTTATCATCTGCTTCAGTTTGGCCTTTATACCTCAATCCTCCAACTGTGACAGTCTTTAAAATGTTGTAATTTATTAAACACTACTGCAGTCTTAACCACACTGTGCTACGGGGTGTTTTATTTTGTAGCAAAACAAAAGGGAGCAAAGTCCCAAACTGATGACATTTGACATTTTGGTCGGAAGTGTGCGACTGCCTGAAAGGCATGAAGCGGTGTCCATCACTTAGTTTTACAGTTAAGGTGGCAGCGCTTCAGGCACTGCTGTGAAAACTAAGAATTGCAGATTGGCTTATTAAACACGGTTTAACAGAGGTATCCTTCAACGGTTTTTTGTTACCATTTAGAAGCTGGATTGACATTGAGATACCCGTGGATATTGCTTGCAATTGCCTATCTAAAAACAATGCAGAACCAGCTGTCCGGTTCCCTGCCACTTTCAAACTGGCATCTCCAGTAACAGGGTGCAATAATATTTCACAGGATGGCATCATTGCAGGTGCAAATTAAGAAAATCCCTAAAGTCTAATTATCTTCTTGTCGAATGTCAGCAAAAATAAGTTAGAGCTAATAATGTTGTACTGTACATAATCGCCAAAGACACCAAGAAGGGTGGTGCGGTTAAATAACTGCAGTAATCTAGCATCAGAGCAGAGTCCCCATGTGCTGTCATGGAGAGGACTGGGCACACACTGGAAATCGGGAGTGCCCCTGGGTTTCCGGCCTCTGCCTACCAGAGGTGTGTCTCAGTGAGTGGACGGGAAGCTGTCCAGACATTGCTGTCCATCTCGAGGAACAGAAAGGTCGAGCCGCGGTGTTTTCGGGAAAGCAGCCGCACACGGAGCGGAGAGCTCCAAGCAGTCACTGCACAAGCAACCACGGCGCTGGGGGAGACCGCTGTACATGCCCTCCTCTCGGACAGGGGGAGCTGCACTTTGGTTGCAAACTGGCGGAACAACTCTTGACGCGAGTGCACCCCAAAGATTAAAAACAATATTGCACCAGGTTGTGGGCGAATTTAGGTGAAGGTACAAATCTTGCGCCCGGAGACAGGCCGGTTAAATCCAAACCGGGCTGCCACCTCCATCCCGTTCCTTTATCTCCACACATTGAGGGACGGTGGGGGGGAGGAAGCAGTTACGGTATATGCGTTTTCTCAGAGACCGCGGCTCATTTTCTGTCTACTTCCTTGTGGCCACTATTGATGCTTCTAAATTACAACAATAACAGCATTTTTTAAAATGTTTTAAATCTGTCGAGGTTGCTAGCTGCCGTGAAAGCTTCCCGCTGCCTGTTGGTTCGGACTGAAGCTCCCTCTGCAGCAGCTAACAGAGAAAGAGCTGGTCACAGCCATTCTCCCCACTGAGCCGGCCTTCACCGCTGACACTCCGCCAGGGAAATCTGTCGGAAGTTTGCGATTGTGCTCTTGAGGCGGACGGCGGGATGGAGCCAGTGTTTTCCAGGTACTTTCTGGGCTGGGTTAGGCTGCCTAACTTTCTCTCAGCTAACTTGGCGAGTTACACAGTGAGTTGGGGGCTGGAAAGCGAACACTTGGGGGGGGGGGGGTCATTTCAGTCAACAGATTCAGTAAAAGTCAGCTTAGATCACGGCTAGGCAAAAATGGGGCTCATTGCAGCTACGAGAGAGAGAGAGATGAGTTTGTGTGGCCGTCCCACAGTCCACAGTTTGTGGCTGACTTTCCATTGTTGATTTAGGGGAAAAAAATGTTATTTTGTTTGTGAGAAACGCCGCCGTTCCAAGGATTGATAAACATAAAACACATATCGATCTCATTTTACTCTTTTTTTTATTGATTAAGCCTGATTCGAAAATCTCACACACTTTAGATGCCGTGTTCAGTTCAAAGCAGATCCAACCCACTGCAAGGACTGTGATGGATCATCATGGATTAGTCAATGTGACCCTCAGATCCAAAAGGTGACTTTATCTTACAGGAATGGTGCGACCCCATCAGCTGCTCACCGAGCTCAATTCCGGGCAACTTGCTGTTCAGGTTTATCGAAATTCTCAAAAAAAACCCACGACAGATTAACCTAGAGCTACTACAAAGTTCAGCTTTTTTAAGAGATACTAGTTTTTTAAAATGTTTGCACAAAACAATTTGTTTTTTTAAAAAGTGTATCTAACCCAGCGAGGCGACACGGGGATCTTACCGAAAATCGCTGTACGGGTGGATAATCCAATAGCCAGCTGTTTTGACCCGCTGCTGCTCCTTCTCCACCCCCTTCTGGCTGCCGAACATCCGCAGGGAGAACTTGTTCACCCCGGGCTGCAGCAGGGCGGTGAAGTGACTCTGCATGGTGCTGTACCGCGGGAAGTCCTCGCCGTCCTGGCCGAGCATCGCGTCGTCTCCCGCTCCGGCCGCTTCCACCTTAAAGCCAACCGAGTTGTGCTCTTTGCCGCCCGGCTGCAGCTGCTGCTGCTGCTGCCGGCTCCGGCTCGCTTCATCCTCCGCCTCCGCTCTCCCCCTGAGCGGTCCCGCGCTGCCATCCGCTCTCGGCTCCTTGCTGGGAGTGTCCATGGCGGGAGGTGAGTGCAGGCTGCCTGGCGCTCTCTCGTCTCCGTCCGTCTTGTCACATTTGGTGATGTCCTTGCTGGGCTCGGCTCCCCCGCTGCTGCTGCTGCTGCTGCTGAGATGCTCTGGGAGTTTGTTGTTGTTGTGGTTGCATCGGGTTTCTGCTGCTCCCCCTCCTGGCAGCACCTTCATCCTGATGCTCTGATTCTTCCCCCTGTCATCCTGCTTCCCCATCCTCCTGTGGGAAGGACTTCTTGCGGGAGGGTGGGGGAGGAGGTTTGTGTGTGTGTGACTCCTACCTGCCCCGCTCTCCTGTACCAGTGCTGTGGCTCAGTTCACCCATCAATCCAAAAACAAAGAGACAGAGAGAGAGGAAACAGAAACCGCGTTAGCCTGACACTGGGACCGCTCCAACCTGTCAGGACGTGACTCCACCACTCGCCATGCAGTCAGTGTGACTTTGAGCCGGCACTTCCCCGGTTAACGGGGACACTCCCCCCACCCACCCGGCCTAATCCAACACGACCGCTTCGGAATCCTTAACATTTCAATCACTTTAAGCGACACGAAATTAAAGTATTTCAGTCTTTTTCTGAAGAAAAACAAGCACTTTGTAAAGGAGTTTAAAACAAAACAAGCAAAATAAATGTTGGATCAATGAGGGGACCATGAGGGACAGTTCTGACAAGGAAAAGGCTATCGACCTGTTTCCTTTCATTCTCGCCGCTGTAGCTGCCTGCCTTACATTTTCTTGTTTTGTTGTAATGGCTGTTTGGAGGAGATATATTGTGGAGTGTCTTGTTCGACCACTTGAACCTGCTCCACCATGTCTTTTGATCATGGGGCTAATCTGTGCCCGAAATTAATCATTTCCTTGAATGTTGTAATCCTTTGATAGTCATACTCAGTAAACACCAGTCATCCATCTCAAATAACTGTCCAGAATAAAATAACATTTGTTAAGAATTTATGATTTTAACCTCAAAGTTGAAGATGGAGCTAAAAGAGCAGTAATTCTCCACCGGTTAAGTGTGACAGAGGGTCAAGCGGACTGGAGTGTAGAGATTGACACATCACCCACAGAGGCAAGTGCAAGTTAATGAGACCGCAAGAAGCAAACAAAATAATGGAGTTAACTTTGGCACGTGGAGAAATGGCTATTTCCCCTCAAAACCTGCTGGCCGGTAAATCATTAGAATGCATTTTCTAGCGGAGGTTAGGAGTAGATCAGAATGTCAGTCGATGAAAACGAGTCTCAGTGTGTCCGAAGGGCCTGTCTCTGTGCTGTATGACTCTATGACTCACATCAGCCTTCTCGAGAAAGCAGCCGCTGAGTTACAAATGCTGCTGACCTAGCCAGCATGACCAACATACTGGGAATGAATCGGACGAGTAATGCCAAACATACGTTTGAATTTTACCAAAGAGGCCAGTATCTAAAGGACATTAGAGAACCAAATTGTCTATTTTTTTTTCGTAACAATAAATGTTGGTTCAATGGCCACTATTACCAAAACTAGTTTTCAATTCCAGATTGTATCCATTGAACTTAAATTCCAGCTGGGGTGGGATTTGAATCCATGCCCAATAACACAGGCATGGACCTCTCGACTGCTGGTCCAGTGACCACCATTTCTACGTTTCTATAATCATCGTTATAATCTGCTATTCAGTGTCATCAAAAGCTTTTTATAGTATGGCCATCAGAATTGTACTCCAGGTTTGCTCTCAATCTTCATTACAGGTTCAGCATAACTTCACTACTTTTCAATTCTGTCCTTCTGGAAATAAAACCTAGGGTTTCAGTTTTGTTTTAATGGCTTTGAAATCATGTAGTGTGATTAGAGTATTTCTACTTTGGCTTTGCTTGAATCCTATTCCACAACTCGACTTGGCAGCTTCCAAGTGAATGTCACCAAAATATATTACCTTACATTCAGCCGTGTTGAACATCATTTGCTCGTTATTTGTCTATTCTGCAAATTATTATTGTCTTCCTGTGATTTGTTGCAGTGCTCCTCAACATTTATCAATGCTTACAGCCACAAATCCCCTACCTTCCCCCAAATTGGATTCAACCACAAATCATGATTTTAATTCTGAAGTACAAATAATTAATATAAATTATGAACAACAGTAGTCTCTACACTGATCCTTTCCAGCATCTGCCACTCTGGATAATTAACTTTAGTCCCACCTTCTGTCTGCTGTCTTGAAACCAGCCAACAATCCCCTCAGCCACATGTCTCCTGACTCCAAATTTGCTCATCACTTCTTCACAACTGCTTCCACTTAAGTTTCAAATGTTCCAACAATTTTACACAGGGCTTCTGATTTACTTTCTGTTTTTTCTCAACTGAAGCATTTGAGTACAATTTTACTTTTACATTTTCCCCTCCCTCTTCAAAATAATTCTATTTCATTTGTATTGCCTCTCTGTATTCATCCAAAAATGTAAGACTTTATACTTACCTACAATAGTCTTACATGCACAATTGTTTGCCTATTTCAGTCATTCTATATTTTGCTGAATTCTGTTATTCTGCTCACTCTTCACTGTTTTATAAAGATTTATATCATCTACATAGTCAAGAACAGTGTTTAATTTGGAGTACTGATTTCAGCAATGTGGCATGGTAGCTCAGTGGTCAGCACTACTGCCTGACAGCGCCAGAGTGCTAGGTTCAATTCTAGCCTCGCGTCACTGTCTGAGTGCCATTTGTACATTTTCCCCATATCTGCATGAGTTTCCTCTAGGTGCTTCAGTTTCCTCCCACAGTCTAAAAGATGTAAGTATTAGATGGACTGGCCATGCTAAATTATCCAGGGATGTGTAGGTTAGCCATAGCAGTGATAGGGAATTGGGTCATTGAGTCTGGATGGGGTTCTCTGCAGACAGTTAGTGTGGACTTATTGGACTGAATGGCCTGTTTCCACACAGTAGAGATTCTATGATATATTATGTTGATGTTGGAAGGCAACTACTGTAGAATAATAGCTTAAAAGGTTAAATTGCAATGACAGGGTTCTTTTACTCCCTTCAATTCAAAGCAATGTGAAGACATTAAGTGAAATATGTTAATCAATAAAGGGATTTAATTAGGTATGCACTGAGAAACTTGTCTTGGTCACTGAAACGCAAAACTAGAGGATCTGCAATAAAAATTAAATCTCGCCCTTTTATGAGTGAAATCAGGAAGCATGTTTTCAGCAAATTTCATGGAATTTGGAATCTGGAATTTTGTCCCTTCCCTCCCAAAAAGGTTGTAGCATTGTATCAAACAAACTGCCAGGTCCAGATGGCATGTGTTATACAGGTTTTATTTTGTATTATTCAATCATGTGATGTGGCCAGAATTTATTGCTCACTCCAAATTGCCCACGAGAATGTGGTACTGAGCTGCATTCTTGAAAAGCTGCAATCTAAATGGTGTAAGTATACCCAAAGTACTGCAACATAGAGAATTCAAGGATTGGAACCCAGCGACAGCAAAGGCATGGCAATTTTGTTCCAAGTCAGGATGTCACTAGGAGAGGAATGTTGCTGTTCCCAAGTATTTATTCCTCTTGATAGTAGAGGTTGTATACTTTGTCAGTGTGAGTATCACACAATCATAGAATCCTTATAGTGTGGAAGCAGGCCTTTTGGCCCACTGAGTCCACACCAGCACTCTGAAGTGTATCCCACCCAGACTCATCCCTTACCATACCCCTGTAACCCTGCCTTTCTCATAGCTAAACCACCTAGCCTGCACATTTCTGGAATAGGCAATTTACTGTGGCCAATCCACCTAACCTTCACATCTTTGGACTGTGGGAGGAAACTAGAGCTTTGGAAGGAAACCCACATGTTGTTATAGGTCTCTTCATTAATTGTTGTAGTGCATCATGTAGCTTTTTTTATTTGGCTCATGGGATGTGGTTGTCACTGGCATTTATTGCCCTTGTCTTATTATCCAGAGGGTAGGTGGGGAACTGGTAACATGTCACCCAGATCAGGTGAAGGTGGTAGATTTCTTCCCTAAAGACCTTCAGTAAATCAGATGGGTTTTAAAAAAGTAATTGGCAACGGTTACATAGACACCAGAGGTTAGATTTTAGATTGCAGAATTTTTTTCATTATTAAATTCAAATTTCACCGTGTCACCTTAACTCCACATGCTGCCAGTTTTAACTGTTTTCTGGGGAAGAGAATTCCACAGACTAATGACCCTTTATGAGAAAAATTAAATTTCCTTATCTCCATACTGAACATGAGAACTTTTATTCATAAACTGTGCCTCTTGATACCGATCTCTCCTACAAGTGGAAGCAGCCTCTCAGAATCTACCCTGTCTAGTTCAACCTAGATTACTTACAGTAGTGGAAACAGGCCCTTCAGCCCAACAAGTCACACCGACCCTCTGAAGAGCAACGCACCCAGACCCATTCCCCTACATTTACCCCTTTACCTAACACTATGGGCAATTTAGCATGACCAATTCACCCAACCTGCACATTTTTGGATTGTGGGAGGAAACCAGAGCACACCCACACAGACACAGGGAGAATGTGCAAACACCACACAGACAGTTGCCCGAGGTCGGAATTGAACCCGGGTCTCTGGTGCTGTGAGGCAGCAGTGCTAACCATTGTGCCACCGTGTCGCCCACAGTTTGTTCAGGACTTTAAATATTTCAATTACATTAACTCTAAAATTTCTAAACTCCAGTAGATTGATGCTAACCTGTTCAACCTTACTTAAATAAAATAAGCTATTCATCCTCAAAGGAATTGAATGACCATATTCTGAGCAAGTTTAACATAATTCTATTATTTATCAAATAAGAAGTGCAAAGTTTTATGAAGTATTTCAAGTGTAATCTAACCAAGATCCTGTTCAGCTGCTGTAAGGCTTCACTACTCTTATTTAAGTCCATATCCACAGAATAATAGCCTGGAGCTCTGGATTACAAGCCTTGTGATATCATCATTTCACCACCTCACTTTCATAAGTGTAGTGAACATCGAATTCCATAAGACCATAATAAGATGTAAGAGCAAAATTAGACTGAGGTAAAAACAATGACTGCAGATGCTGGAAATCAGATTCTGGATTAGTGGTGCTGGAAGAACACAGCAGTTCAGGCAGCATCCAAGGAGCAGCGAAATTGACGTTTCGGGCAAAACTGGAGGCAGGTTTCTGATCCCTTGCCATAATCCTTTAGCGAAGCAACTCCAGAGGCAAATGGTCTAATTTTGCATGGATTTTGGATTAGTGTTGCTGGAAGAACACAGCAGTTCAGGCAGCATCCAAGGAGCAGCGAAATCGATGTTTCGGGCAAAAGCCCTTCATCAGGAATTTAAAAAACCTTTTTTATTCTATGGTATACTTTTTTTATTCCTGATGAAGGGCTTTTACCTGAAACGTTGATTTCGCTGCTCCTTGGATGCTGACTGAACTACTGTGCTCTTCTAGCACCACTAATCCAAAATCCATGCAAAATTAGACCATTTGCCTCTGGAGTTGCTTCGCTATTCAATCATGGCTGATATGTTTCTTAACCCCACTCTCCTGCCTTCTCCTTGTAAAACCTTGACCTCTTCCTCCACCCACCCCACCCCTTCCAGTCAAGAACCTATCTATCTCTGTCTTAAATACATTCAATGACTTGGCCTCCACAGCTTTCTGGGCAATAAGTTCCATAGATTCTCAACCCACTGGCTGAAGAAATTCCTCATCATCTCAGTTCTAAAAGGTCATTCATTCATTCTGAGGCTGTACTGTTGTGTCCTCATCTCTCCTATTAGATTAAAGGATTATGGCAAGGGATCAGAAACCTGTCTCCAGTCAAGCTAGAGGTATGAGGTAAGCACAAAGCCACAGCACTCATAAAACAATTAAGAAAACACGTATGTTCACAAGGTTTGCATTTGTTTGTGTTTGAGGCATGTCAATGAGAGTCTTCACGACACGCTTGTGTTTCAGTATTTACTTGTTGTTCTGGCTTCTCTTGTGTTTCATGTATTTTGCATCCTGATTAAGATTATGAGCTGTTGTCATGTGATATTTCCACCCTAGGGTCTTGACTCTAGTGAGGATGGTGTGATGGGCCTTTCTGAAAGTAAAATGTGGGTCTCTCTCTCGAGCTCTCCAGCCCAGAAGAGAGCACTACTAGCAGAACAAGTTTTCACCCAAAGTTTTCTCTGTGACTGACATAAAATGGAGTTGGCCACAAAAAATGTGGATGTAAAGTCCTGGAGAGTGTTGCTGAACAAAGCAACTTTGGAGTACAGGGTCATAGTTCCTTGAAAGTGGAGTCAGAGTGAAGGATAGTGAAGACGGTGTTTGGTATACTTGCCTTTATTGCTCAGTGAATTAAGTATAGGAGCTGGGAGGTTATGTTGTGGCTGTAAAGGAGATTGATTAGGCCACCTTTGGAATATTGTGTACAATTCTGGTCTCCCTGCTCTAGGAAGGATGTTGTGAAACTTGAAAAGGTTCAGAAAAGATTTACAAGGATGTTGCCAGGAATGGAGAGTTTAAGCTTTGGGAGAAGTTGAACGGGCTAGGGCTGATTTCTCTGGTGTGTCGGAGGCTGAGGTTATGAAGGACATGAATAGGGTAAATCCACAAAGCCTTTTCTCCAGCACAGGGGAGTCCAAAACTAGAGAGCACAGGTTTAAGGTTAGAGGGGGGAAAGATTTAATAGGGACCTAAGAGGCAACTTTTTCACTCAGAGTGTTGTGTATAGAATGAGCTGCCAGAGCAAGTGGTGGAAGCTGGTAGAATTACAACATTTAAAAGGTATCTGGATGGGCATATGAATAAGAAGGCTTTAGAGGAATGCGGGCCAAATGTTGGCAAATGGGACTTGATTTATTTAGGATATCTGGTGAGCATGGATGAGTTGGACTGATGGGTCTGCTTTCATGCTGTATATCTCTATGACTGAGCAATTATCAAAGTTTAATCAACTCCTAATTAACTTATTGGTGAAGGCAAGTGGTCCTCTGCTTTCTTGCTTGCCTTTTTGAATTATCAGGAGTTGGTGGGATAATATCATTGCACCATATTATATATAGGTGCTGGGTGGGGGAGACCAAATTGACATTGTTAAATATAGGAGAAAATGAGGACTGCAGATGCTGGAGATCAGAGTCGAAGAGTGGTGCTGGAAAAATACAGCAGGTCAGGCAGCAACCGAGGAACAGGAGTCAAAGTTTGGAACCTAGTGAAAAACATATGCTCAAAACGTTGACTCCCCTGCTCCTTGGATGTTACCTGGATTCGACTCTGTCAAATATAACCCAATATTTCTTATCTAAGACCTGAGTAGAATTGAAGAAAAATTGGAAGTGTGGTAAGTCTTAAACAAGTAGGAACCAGGAAAGTAAGAAAGGGGCATCAAGAGAAGGGAAGCCCTCTGACAGGATAGAAGTCACAATGTTTTAAAGAAATGTCACTTTGATGTAAAAATCGTGTTTGAGTTGGTTGTGAATGTGCGATATGACTGATGAAGGGCTTTTGCCCGAAATGTCGATTTTCCTGCTCCTCGGATGCTGCCTGAACTGCTGTGCTTTTCCAACACCACTAATCCAGAAACTGAATCATATCAAACTGCACCAATTTAAGACACTCGCCTCTGACTTCGTCCTATTGAAAAACATACAACTCTCATCGATTTAAACCAAAACAAAATAATTTTTTTAAAAACTCGATTCACCAACCTGTCCAATTGAACAAAGTCTTTAGTTGTTTCATTTGATATAATCACATGAAGGATAATTTTGGCAAACGTGTTAGTCACCAATTTGCGTTATTCTTTTCCACCTATCACATGACGAGTTTGTGGTCTAAACATAGTGTTGGTAATTGTTGTAATCTTGACGATCTTTACTTTTAGCTGTAGTCTTGTGAATGTCCTCACAGATATCTCACAGTTGGCTATTTTAAGCTTCTTTAAGTACTAGTTGTCAGTTTGATTTACTTGAGCTGGTTTGATGTTGAGATTAGCAGTGACCTTCAGATATGGTACTTCATACAACTAGATTCCTTTATAACATCTGGGATACCTTGCATCTGTATCAAGGGTCCGACAATGGAGAAATAAAGCATATAAAAAGCAGTACTACGTCATCCAAGACTAATAGAATGCTGTGAATTCGGGGAACATATAAATAATGTTCTTTTTTCAAGACATGCTGGTGTTGGCCTGCAGCTGCCGATTTAGACAGTGAAAGACCAGTGCAATAAAGTTGGGGCAGGTATAAAAGGACATGGGACGCAAAAGTATCTCCCTTTGAATACGTTTCGAATGTTTTACCTTGAAGATAGAACAGGAAATATACAACAAATATTGTCTTTTTGAAATGAAGTCTTATATATGTTCAGGTTTTGACTTAAATTCCAAGGACACAAACTGAAGTGGTTGATCTGCTTTGTAATAGCTTCCAAATGCATTTTATCCAGATTCTTTTGTACATTTCATCATTACAGTTTGTGGGGTAAGTGTAGTTCTCATTCATCTTTATTAGTGCTCTTCGTATACCCACAGCCACATATGTTCCATGTATGTACATGTAATACAACATTTTATTGCTTGTCTTACTAACTTCTTGGTCTGCCCAGTAGCTGTGCGGTCACATACCGCATCATGTCAATGCCCAAGGGTTGACAAATTGCCCAGACTCCACCATGTTTGCATTCAGTTGGAAGTAAATATAACCACCATTCCAACACAGCCCAGTATTATTGCAATATTGCAGAAGTCATTCTCATAATAGCGCTTCAACTAATATACTGGGCCAAACCTGGGATTTGAATATTGGAAGAGGCTACATGAAGACAATAAACAAGACACTTTGCCCACCGTATAAACAGAAAGGCAAGTTAATGTGTTTGCTGTCAGTGCATATGAAAGGCAATGATTTATTCTCTCATAAATTACATAGCATTAATGCAGTCTAGGTATTGGAAAGTGCCCTTACGAAGGAAATCCATACAATATTTCTGAATTCTATCGTCAATAAAGTCTGCTATTACACACAGTTAAAGGATATTCATACGTGAATAGGCACAATTAAACAATTGTCTAAAATGTGCAATAAAATAAAGACTTAAATCAGCATTTAAGCTTGTGGTGAGTACAATAACTACGTTTAACGATAATTAAGTTATTGGTTTACTTACATCTTATTCCCAAATATTAACTGAAACGCATTTGAGCGGAATTGACGAAAGATTAATGTAATAATAGACGTCAAAATGAAGACCACACCGAATTCTGCACAACGTTTCGGCGGGACAATCTAACTGGACTGTAAAAGAAGCGAGAATTCAGGTTTGATGATGTTCGGGGCCATGCTGCTTTATTCCACAGGGATTACTTGGCTAATTCTATTAGTTTTTGTTTCGATGCCATTAGGATGCCAGGAGCTGCCGATGTCCAAATTAACATGAAAAGTCAAGGGAGGCTGGGATTTACGCCGAGACTCAAAGCAGTGTTGGACTCCTCCCGAGCTGCAATGTTACACCGAACCCCTTCTGATCTAGCTTCAAGCTGCGCTCTGACAACGGGGCAAAACGAAGAGCGGAATAACTGGTATCTTTACATTCAAAAACAACTGGTCAAAACAAGTCCGCTCAGCTGAATGCTTCTTCCTTGGCTGATTTAAAGACAAATCTTATTTATATTTTGTTAAACCTCTTCCCTGCCTGTGTCTCAGTTACTTTTTGACTAACATGCTGACGATCCGATATTCGTGCGCTGCAGGTTGTAGAGAGTTGCCTACATCTTCCTGGTGCTCCTGAATCCAGGGAACTCATTTCCCGAAGTATTTAGAACAGAAGTACAGTCTGCTAGGTCCCTATGCTTAGATGCTTGCTTAGCTGAGGTAAGGCTGGGACGTCATTGCTTACTTTTCCTCGGAAACCTTTTTTTTCTAAAACCGAATTGAAACAAAGCAGAAAGAGTGAACAGAATACGGTTGATCAGAAAACATATACATCAGGATCTATCTTGGAAAAGCAATTTAATCTGTCGGCATTCACAGAAACAATCTATTTATGGTTTAGGAACACTTAACAATTTCATATTTCAAAACATGGGATTTTCTACCTTAGCAACTTTCTGATGCGGGGAGTGATTCCCGTGTTTCGTTTAAAAGCTGTCTAATGACTTGCACGCAAACATCCTATCCTTTATAATCAACAAGGCGTGAACTAGCCTAAAAAAGCTCAGTCATGAGTTGCTTTCTCACCATTCTGCTTGTTAATAAAACAATGAAGTTGCATTTGGAGAGACAGGGGCATGGGGATAGTCGGAATGGTTTTGTGTATGGGAATTGGTGTCTCGCAAACATGATTGAGTTTTTTTGAGGAAGTAGTCAGGAGGGTTGATGAGGACAGAATGGAAGAAGTTGTCTACATGGACTGAGTAAAGCCTTTGACAAGATTCTGCAAGTAAACTAGATCGTAAAGTTAGATCACATGGGATTCAAGGTGACCTTGCCAATTGGATACAAAATTGTCTTGACAGTAGGAGACAGAGGGTTGTTTTTCAGACTGGCTGCCTGTGACCAATGGTGTGACCTGTTCTGCAGGAATTGGTGTTGGGTCCACTGTTGGATGCCATTTATATAAATTATTTGGATGGTTAGTAAGATTGCGGATAATACCAAAATGAGTGGTATAGTGGACAATGGAAAGGGTTATCTAAGCTTACAATGGGATCTTGATGAATTCAGCCAATAGACCAAAGAGTGACAGTTAGATAATTTGGATAAATGCAAGGTATTGCATTTTGGTAAAATGAACAAGGGCGGGACTTCCACAGCTAATGATAGGACCTTGGGGAGTGTTGTCGAACAGGGAGATTTAGGGGTTCAAGTACAGTAGCGCCTCGACTTACGAACTTAATCCATTCCAGGACCCGGTTCGCGAACCGAAAAGTTCACAAACTGAATCAATTTTTCCCATTGTTCGGATAGCGTAAGAATACTTGGACGTAGCAACGAGCGATGTTCACAGCGTGCGCCAAAGATGAACTGAATGAGATCATGCGGGGCCCGAGAGCTTTTGCTTTCAAAGCATGCGTAGCAAAGCAGAACAATGGATCCACGTGGTCGCACACAGGCTTTTTACATTTGTACCTTCGTTCATACCTTGAATTTCATACGTGCGTTGAAGCAAAATTTTACGTACAATCCTGTTTGTAAACTGATTTGTTCATGAACGGGGTCGTTTGTACATAATTCTTTGAAAGTTGCATCACAGGTAGATATTGTGGTAAAGAAAGCATTTAACAAGCTTGCCTTCATTGCTCAGACCATTGAGTATAGGAGTAAGATGTCATGTTGAGATTGTACATGACATTGGTGAGGCCACTTTTGAATTATTGTGTACAATTCTGGTTGCCCTGCTATAAGGAAGGATATTATTAAATTGGAGAAGGTGCAGAAAGGATTTGCAAGGATGTTAACAAGATTAGATGGCTTGAGTTATTGACAGAGGCTGGATAGACTGGGACTTTTTCATGGAACGTAGGAGGCTGAGGTGACCTAATAGAGGTTTATAAAATCATGAGGGACATAGATAAGATGAATAGTAAAGTTCTTTTCACTTGGGTGCAGGAGTTAAAAACTAGGACACATACTTATAAGGTGAGAAGAGAATAAATTAGAAGGGACCTGAGGGAGAACTTTTTCACACAAAGGGTGGTGCATATGTAAAATGAACTGCCAGAAGAAGTGGTAGATGCAAATACATTACATTTAAAAGGCATTTGGACAGGTACAGAAATAGGAAATGTTTAGAGGAATGTGGACCAAACACAGGTAAGTGGGATTGGTTTAGGTTGGGAGATTTGGTCAGCATGGACACGCTGGACTGAATTCTGAAGGGTCTGATTCCGTGCTGTACGACTCTATGGGCAATCGTTTCAAATTCAGCAGCACTTTGGTATTTATCTGCCTTATTTTCAATCTATGCACTGTGTAGATCAAGTCTCACTCAGTCTTACACAAACCTGTAAGCACATACAGTTGCTGGCCAGCCCAACTTGATTTTTTTTTAACTGATTTGCGTTTTATTTTGACTTTTCTTGGTAAATGCCAACTTTAATCCAAAAGTAAATTACACGGTGTGAAATGATCACTCGAAAACTGAGTTTGGAACTGCACATTGCCAGTGTCATTGTTTCATCTTTAAAAATATTAGAAAGCTACTATTGATGAATACTTTCAAGAGACATGAAGTCCAGAGTAGAAGTGAAATGTTACAGTGAGACTTGATTATGACACCTTGCACTTGTAGCTCACTTAGTTGTGTATTGAAAGGACAGAAGATTTATTTAATTTAATAGAACAGAATGAAGGATATTGGTTGTGTGTGGTTGAAAGAGGATGTCAGAATCAGTTCATTTTAATGATTACGTACAGTTTGTAGGCTATTCATTTTGTTGCTATTACAAAGTTTGGTAAAAATGCCAACCAGAGTTCATTAGCTGAATGTGGCATACTTCGAATGGGAAGACAGGAACTATTTGCTTGAGTTGCTGAAGGAAGCATATATAATCTGGTCAAGCTTATATTTGCTTGCCCTTTGAAGATGTTTCAGGAATTATTTATTGCCCCACGTTATTAAGAGTGCTTTTTCAGGCAATGGAATGCCTTTCATATATGGAAATGCTTTCCTATGTGAAAGAGTTAAAAAATGAGGTCTGCAGATGCTGGAGATCACAGCTGAAAATGTGTTGCTGGTCAAAGCACAGCAGGCCAGGCAGCATCTCAGGAATAGGGAATTCGACGTTTCGAGTTCCTGATGAAGGGCTTATGCTCGAAACGTCGAATTTCGTATGTGAAAGAGTTGCCAATCCAAAGTTGCCCAGTAATGTATAGAATCCAAATAATCTGAGCCCAATTTAGATTTCATACTCTCTGCCATATGGACACACCTGAGAATTTTAAAAATATTATATAAAAATGATTTAAAAAAAGTAAAACTGAACTTAGAAACCTTAGAGAACGAAGCATGGGAATTAAAATTAATAATTAATAATAAGGAACAAGGAAATGGCAGAGGAGTTGTAAATAGTTTACAATTCCAGATGAAGGGCTTTTGCCTGAAGCATTGAGTTTTCCTGTTCCTAGTATGCTGCCTGACCTGCTGTGCTTTTTCCAATACTACACTCTCAACCCTAATCTCCAGCACCTGCAGTTCTCACTTTCGCCTTGTCAGTTTTCATGACAGATGGCACTAACTACATTAGAAAGGGCAAAAATGGGGGAGGAAATAGGTATAATAACTATCACTAGAGAAAATATCTGAGGGAAACTAAATGAGCTAAAGATCAGTAAGTCTCCTGGACCTGAAGAGCTACATACTAGGATATTAAATGAAGTATCTACACAGAGATAACGAATGTACTCATAATTATCTTTCAAGAATCCCTAGATTCTGGAAAAAAGACCCAGAGGATTGGAAAGCCATCATTTAACATGCTTATTCACAAAGGGAGGATCAAAAATAGGGAGATATATATCAGGTTGCTGGAAAAGCGCAGCAGGTCAGGCAGCATCCAAGGAGCAGGAGATTCGATGTTTCAGGCATAAGCCCTGAAGAAAATTCTCCTGTTCCTTGGATGCTGCCTGACCTGCTGCGCTTTTCCAGCAACACATTTTTGAGCTATGATTCTCCAGCATCTGCAGTCCTCACTTTCTCCCAAAAATATATCAAGTAGCTTAACATCTGTCATTGGGAAGTTACTAAGTCTACTGTAAAGAATGTTTTAGCAGTTCAACCTGAAATGCAAAATCTAAGCAAAAGCAGAATCAGCATAGATTGTCATGAAGGGGAAATTACACTAACAATTTTTTTAGAATTCTTTAAGGGTGTAACGAACAGTATAGATAAAAGAAAACTGATAGATGGAATATATTTATATTTCCAAAAGGTGTTGGATAAAGTACCATATGTTAGGCTACTTATTAAGATTAATTATCTCCCTAATGGCATTTTGGATCTACCTGCAGCACATGGGCTGTAGCAGATCAAAAGGCAGTTCACCACCACTTTCTTAAGGGTAACTAGAGACAGGTAATAAATGTTGGCCTAGCCAGCACATTCCTGATGAAGGGCTTATGCCTGAAACTTTGACTCTCCTGCTCCATGGATGCTGCCTGATCTGTTGTGCTTTTCCAGTGCCACACTTTTTGACTCTGATCTCCAGTATTTGCAGTTCTCACTTTCTCCCAGCCAGCAACATCCATGTCCCATGAGTGAATTAAAAAAACAATAATAGCTCGTGTTAACAGTGGTAGCACATTGACATAGATAGAAGATGGGCTAACTAATAGAAGCTGGAGAGTTGAGATAGGTGAGCACAAATGAGGATAGCAACCTGTAATTAGTGAAATGCCTCAGGGATCAGTGTTCTGGCCACAATTATTTTCAATATATATATATTACTGATTTGGGATGATGGAAGCGAAGATACTATAATCAAGTTTTCAGATAACACAAAAAAAGGGAAGGCAAAGAGTGACAATTATACTAATAGATTGCAAAAGGATAAAGATAGGTGAATTGAATTATCAAAAACATGGCAGGTGGTATAAAATGTGGGAAAATGTGAAGTTTTGCATTTTGGCAGGAAGATTAGAGGAGCTGAATGTAATTTAACCAGAGAAAGATTGCAGAAAGCTCAGAACAGAAGGATTTGAGACTCTTCATGCACAGATCACAAAAAATCCAATATCACACAGTAATAGGGAAAGCATATGGAATGGTAGTCTATATTTCAAAGGGAATGAAGTATAAGAGTAAGGAACTTTAAATAAAACTATACAAGGCACAAGTCAGACCACAGCTGGAATACTGTGAACAGTTCTGGTCCCCTTATGTAAGGTAAAATAGGAGCAGTCTGGAGAAAGTTGATGCTGGGTATGAAGGGACTATCTTACGCAAGGAGGTTGAGTAGATTGGGCTTGTACTTAGTGGAGTTAAGAGAAATGAGAAGTGAGGTTATTGAAATGTACAAGATTCTTAGGGGGTTTGATAGAGTAAATGCTGAGTGGCTGTTTCCACTTGTGGGAGAAACGTGGATCAGAACAGTTAATCTCTGAGTGTCTGGTTGTCTGTTGAAGACAGAGATGAGGAGAAATTTCTTCCCTCAGAGGTGAGTGAATTTGTGGAATTCTTTGCAGCAGAGGGCTGTTTACATTGAGCTGCTAAGTATTTTCAAGGCTGGAATAGACAGTTTTAAAATCAGTAAGTGAAACAATGTTTATAGGCAAAAAGCAGGGAAGTGGATTTGGAATGATAGAATGACCATGATCTCCTTAAATGGCAGAGCTGACACGGTGATCTGAATGATGTACTTCTGCTCCTACATCTAATGGACAGTCTACCTGAAGTTGCAAAATTGATAGAGCTGAATTTAGAGTTCCATAACCATCAGCAAGGACACTCAGCAACCTAAAACTTTGAAATTTACCACAGATATATTTCTTCCGTACATCCACCCCATCCATTAGAATATTAGTTTCCAGCTTTATCTGCAACAAAGTGTGAAGAATTCTATCGTCAGTGACAGGTTACCCTTTCAGGCCTCATTAGCGAGCCATGTTGATTGATCAATCATTAATAGTGCACTGAAATACTACGACCTACATGGTTCAGGTATCAGATCATGAAGTCTACTAAATATGAGTTGACTCTATTCTGAATTGCAATCAGTGGATTTGCCAACTTCATGCTGCTTTTGTCCCAAATTTATGATACTGCAATGGGGTATTGGGAAGGGAATCAGCAAACCAGTAGCACATTAGCCTCTCAATTTTTCAAGATTGATATCTGGCAGCCAAGTGAAAACAAGATTGGCATTCTCTATTTGTCCCTAAGTGAGGTTGAGCACTAATTGTAGGACTGTTAATGTGTTTTCCATTTCTGTTTTGTTGTGGTAGAATTAAAAGTTCGGAAAGATGTGTTGCTAATGTTGCTATCTGATCAGCAAGTCTAGGATTTCTCTATCAATGAAAAGGCTGGTCTCAGATCAAAACTTTCCAAAATAGAAAGGAAACAAGCCTCTAACTGTAACTGGGTAAACTCAGGAGCATTAGAAATAAAATGGAGAATAAAAATAAAGCAGACAGCATGGCAGCAGCAGGTGAACGATACAGCACAAAGATGTTTAGTTAGTCAGAATAATACTTTGTATGAGTTCTACTGTTTGAAAGTAGTGTAACTTTAGTCGCAAGGCAAGCAGGTCATCTATAATTGCACTACAGTTAAAAGAGCTTAGTTACAATAATATAAGTTTCACTGAGTCGGAAGCCAGAACTAGAATATCTAATTTCAGCTGATGTAACAACAAAGCATAAAAACATGTTACATTGAAGATAATACCTTCCTGGGTATGACATCATGGACCAGCCTATTTGTTCAGGTTGAAGACTGAAGAAATTCCTTGAAGAAGAGCTAGAAATTCTCCTTGACACTCCTCCCTCAACCAACACTAAAAAAAAATCAAAAACAGAAATCACAGGAAAATCTCAGCAGCTCTGGCAGCATCTGTGGAGAACAACCAGAGTCAAAAGTTTTGGGTCCAGTGATCCTTCTTCAGAACTCAAAATACAAAACCAAAAACAGACTCATGAACATAATATGGTGGTGATTTATATTAAGTCTGAACGTGATTTAGTGCAATGAGAGACTGGTTGTTTAGATCTCAACAAAGGAAGCTGAGAAGCTATGAGAACACATTGGCTGTGGAGGATGTAGAAACTACGTTTAAAGTTATGATAGTCAACAGACAATGGTTAACTTTTATTCATGGATACAGACTTACAACAAAAATACTGTGCTTAGTTTCCCAAAAATCCAGCAAAGAAAGTATTCAATGATAGCAAACAAAAGGATTCAAGGATAATATTAGACCAAAAGTATAGTATTGTTTTGGGAGGGAGAGAATTATGGGGACAGACAGAATGGTTAAAGTGAGAATTGCCCTTCACTGAACATTCGGCTGGTAGTATTGGCCGAAAAAAATGCTAAGGCTGAAGATTGGGAGCATTTTAGATTCTGTGAAGGAGGATCAAGAAAAAATTAAGAAAAGGAATAAAGGGAAAACTGATTCAAAGCAAATGCTTAAGACCATAAGACATAGGGGTGGAAGTAAGGCCATTCGGCCCATTGAGTCCACTCCACCATTTAATCATGGCTGATGGGCATTTCAACTCCACTTACCTGCATTCTCCCCGTAGCCCTTAATTCCTTGTGACATCAAGAATTTATCAATCTCTGTCTTGAAGACATTTAGCGTCCCGGCCTCCACTGCACTCTGCGGCAATGAATTCCACAGGCCCAGCACTCTCTGGCTGAAGAAATGTCTCCGCATTTCTGTTCTGAATTGACCCCCTCTAATTCTAAGGCTGTGTCCACGGGTCATAGTCTCCTCACCTAACGGAAACAATTTCCTAGCGTCCACCCTTTCCAAGCCATGAATTATCTTGTAAGTTTCTATTAGATCTCCCCTTAATCTTCTAAACTCCAATGAATACAATCCCAGGATCCTCAGCTGTTCCTCGTATGTTAGATCTACCATTCCAGGGATCATTTGTGAATCTTTGCTGGACACGTTCCAGTGCCAGTACGTCCCTCCTGAGGTGTGGGGACCAAAACTGGACACAGTACTCCAAATGGGGCCTAACCAGAGCTTTATAAAGTCTCAGTAGCACAATGATGCTTTTATGTTCCAACCCTCTTGAGATAAATGACAACATTGCATTTGCTTTCTTAATTACAGACACAACCTGCATGTTTATCTTTAGAGAATCCTTGACCAGCACTCCCAGATCCCTTTGTACTTTGGCTTTATGAATTTTCTCACCGTTTAGAAAGTAGCCCATGCTTGTATTCTTTTTTCTAAAGTGCAAGACCTCACATTTGCTCACATTGAATTCCATCAGCCATTTCCTGGACCACTCTTCCAAACTGTCTAGATCCTTCTGCAGTCTCCCCACTTCCTCAGTACTACCTGCCTGTCCACCTAACTTCATATCATCACCAAACTTCGCTAGAATGCCACCAGTCCCTTCATCCAGATCATTAATATATAATGTGAACAGCTGCGGCCCCAACACTGAAACCTGTGGGACACAGCTTGTCACCGGCTGCCATTCTGAAAAAGAACCTTTTATCCCAACTCTCTGCCTTCTGTCAGACAGCCAATCGTCAATCCATACCAGTAGCTCACCTCGAACACTATGGGCTCTCACCTTGCTCAGCAGCCTCCCATGTGGCACCTTATCAAAGGCCTTTTGGAAGTCTAGATAGACCACATCCACTGGGTTTTCCTGGTCAAACCTACTTGTCACATCTTCAAGGAATTCTAACAGGTTTGTCAGGCACAACCTCCCCTTACTAAATCCATGTTGACTTGTTCTAATCCGACCCTGCTCTTCCAAGAATTTAGAAACCTCATCCTTAATGATGGATTCTAGAATTTTACCAACAACCGAGGTTAGGCAAATTGGCCTATAATTTTCCATCTTTTGTCTTGATCCTTTCTTGAACAAGGGGGTTACAACAGCAATCTTCCAAACATCCGGGACTTTCCTTGACTCCAGTGACTTTTGAAAGATCTCAACCAACGCGTCCACTATTTCCTCACCAACCTCCCTCAGAACTCAAGGGTGTAGCAGGAGATTTATCAATTTTAAGACCTTTTAGCTTTTCTAGCACTTTCCCTTTTGTAATGGCAACCATACTCAACTGACTCCCTTTAATTGTTGGGATATTACTCATGTCTTCCATCGTGAAGACTGACGCAAAGTACTTGTTAAGTTCTCCAGCTATTTCCTTATCTCCCATCACTAGGCTTCCAGCATCAGTTTGAAGTGGCCCAATGTCTACTTTTGCCTGTCGTTTGTTTCTTATGTATTGAAAGAAAATTTACTATCATTTCTAATATTACTGGCTAGCCTACCTTTATATTTGATCCTCTCCTTCCTAATTTCTCTCTTTGTTATCCTCTGTTTGTTTTTGTAGCCTTCCCAATCTTCTGATTTCCCACTGCTCTTGGCCATTTTATACGATCTCTCTTTTTCTTTAATACACTTCCTGACTTCCTTTGTCAGCCATGACTGTCAAATCCCTCCCTGGATAATCTTTCTTTTCTTGGGGATGAACCTCTGTACAGTGTCCTCAATTATACCCACAAACTCCTGCCATTTTTGCTCTACTGTCTTGCCCGCTAGGCTCTGCTTCCAATCTATTTTCGTCAGTTCCTCTCTCATGCCCTCATAATTACCTTTATTTAACTGTAACACCATTACATCCGATTTTGCCCTCTCTCTTTCAAACTGCAGACTGAACTCTACCATATTATGATCGCTGCTTCCTAAGTGTCCCCTTACTTTAAGATTTTTTATAAAATCTGGTTCATTACATAGCACTAGGTCCAGAATAGCCTGCTCCCTTGTGGGCTCCATGACAAGCTGTTCCAAAAAGCCATTCTGTAAGCATTCCATGAATTCCCTTTCTTTGGATCCACTGGCAACATTATTTATCCAGTACCCCTGCATATTGAAGTCTCCCATGATCACCATGACCTTGCCTTTCTGACATGCCTTCTCTATTTCCCGGTACATGTTGCGCCCCTGGTCCTGACCACTGTTAGGAGGTCTGTACATAACTCCCATTATGGTTGTTTTGCCTTTGTGGTTCCTCAATTCCACCCACACAGACTCCACATCATCCGACGTTATGTCATTCAGTGTCATAGATTTAATTTTGTTCTTAATTAACAAGACAACCCCGCCCCCTCTGCCCGCCTCCCTGTCTTTTCGATAAGTTGAAAATCCTTGGATGTTTAACTGCCAGTCCTGACCCCCTGCAACCACGTCTCTGTGATACCTACCACATCATAATCATTCACGATGATCTGTGCCATTAGTTCATCTGCTTTGTTAGGAATGCTACGAGCATTCAGGTAAAGTGCCTTAATGCTAACTTTCTTATCATTAGAGATATTAGAAGTCATAAGATGTCCTAAGTTATCCTTCCTTTTTGCTGCATTCCCAGTCTGCTCAAGTTTAAATCCGCCTGCACACATGCTATCCTGCTGCTTATCTTTCCATTTAACTCCATACTCCCTGTCGCTTTCACTTTCCCTTCCCCCCAACTCAGAAGTTTAAGCAGCAATTCAAAAAAATAAGTTTTGAAGTATGTAACAAAAAAAAAAGAAAAAGCAAATGTAAGTCCATTGCAAGCAGAGTCAGAAGTGTTTAAAATGGAGAATAAGAAAATGGCAGAGAAAATTAGCAACTATCTCTTGTCTATATTCATAGAAGTAAACACTGTAAACCGCTCAGAAATAATGGAAAATAGTGGGGTTAGTTTAAATGAAGAACTGCAAATCATTCTTGGCTAGCCTCTTAGCTTATTGAAGATGCAATCAACAAAATACATAAGACAGAGCCAATGGATATCTTCTCTTCAGATTTTCAGAAGGCTTTTGATAAAGTCCCAAACAGATAATTAAAAGCAAAATTAGAATCTGAGGGATTGGGGAAAATATCCTGCAAGGCTTGTGAACCATGAACAGAGTAGGAATAAATGGGTCATTATTTGGTTGGTAGGCTGTGACTTGTGAAGTGCAGCAAGAAGCAATGCTTGGGACCCAGCTATTCACAATCTAGATGGATGATTCAGATGTAAGGATTATATGTAATTTTTCCATGCTGGCAGATGACACAACATTAGGTGTAATTATAAGTTGTCAGAAGAAGGCTTGGGTGCTTCAAGGGGATTTGGAGAGGCTAAGTGAATGGTTAAACGTTTGGCAGATGCAATACAATGCAGATAATTATGATGTTATTCACTTAATTAAGAGATGCAGGAATACAAATTAGTTCTTAAAAGTTGAGAGGCTGAACAATGTTGAACTTCAAATGAACTTGAATATCTTTGTTCATTAGTCATTGAAAGCAAACATTCAGGTACAGCAAACAATTAAGAAGAGAAATGATATGTTGGCCTCTGTGAGGGTAAAACAGTTGATGTGGTGCATATGGATTTCAGTAAAGTGTTTGATAAGGTGCCCCATGGTAGGCTATTGCACAAAATACGGAGGCATGGGATTGAGGGTGATTTAGTGGTTTAGATCAGAAATTGGCTAGCTGAAAAAATACAGAGAGGGTGGTGGTTGATGAGAAATGTTCATCCTGGAGCTCAGTTACTAATAGCATCCTGCAAAGATCTGTTTTGGGTCCACTGCTGTTTGTCATTTTTTTTATAAACGACCTGGATGAGGGCGTAGAAGGATGGGTTAGTAAATCTGTGGATGACACTGAGGTCAGTAGAGTTGTGGATAGTGCAGAAGGATGTTGTAGGTTACAGGGGAACATAGATAAGATGCAGAATTGGGCTGAGAGGTGGAAAATGGAGTTTAATGCGGAAGTGTGAGGTGATTCACTTTGGAAGGAGTAACAGGAATGCAGAGTACTGGACTAATGGTAAGATTCTTGGTAGTGTAAATGAGCAGAGAGATCCTGGTGTCCATGTACATAAATCCCTGAAAGTTGCCAGTCAGGTTGATAAGGTTGTTAAGAAGGCATACGGTGTGTTAGTTTTTAATAGTAGAGGGATTGAATTTTGGAACCATGAGGTCATGCTGCAGACATATAAAACTCTGGTGTAGCTGCACTTGGAACATTGCATACAATTCTGGACACTGCATTATAGGTATGATGTGAAAGCTTTGGAAAGGGGTCAGAGGAAATTTACTCGGATGTTCCCTGGTGTGGAAGGAAGGTCTTACGAGGAAAGCCTGAGGGACTTGAGGCTGTTTTCATTAGAGAGAAGAAGATTGAGAGGTGACTTAATCGAGACATATAAGATAATCAGAAGGCTATATAAGGTGGACAGTGAAAGCCTTTTTCCTTTAATGGTGATGGCTAGCACGAGGGAACATAGCTTCAAATTGAGCAGTGGTAGATTTAGGACAGATATTGGGTGTAGTTTCTTTACTCAGAGAGTAGTAAGGGCCTGGAACGCACTGCCTGCAACAGTAGTGGACTGGCCAACTTTAAGGGCATATAAATGGTCATTGGATAGTCATATGGATGAAAATGGAATAGTGTAGGTTAGATGGGCTTCAGATTGGTTTCACAGTTTGGCGTAACATCGAGGGCCAAAGGGCCTGTACTGCGCTGTAATGTTCTATGTTCTATGGCAACAGATTTTAACAATGCCTGTAAAGATACCTTACTGAAATTATATAAGCATTTTAGTGAAACCATACCTGGAGTATTGTTTCCAGTTTCGGTCTCTTTACCGAAGGAATGATCGACTTGTCATCAAGGAAGTGCAGCAAAGATTCACCAAACGAGTTTCTGGGATGGGGGATTGTTCTATGAGGAGAGACTAGATAGACAGTACCTAAATTCTCAAATAATGAGAGGTGATCTCTTTCAAATAAAAATGTGCTGGAAGGACTCAAATATGTCTGGCATTAGGTAGAAAGGGAAACAGGTTTAATTTTTTGAGTGAAAAATGAGTCTTCTTCCAGTCCATAAACAGATTAACTGTTCACCTCATATAGATGATTCTGTTTGCAAAAAGACTACTCTGTTTATTCAATTTTGTTTTTACAAGTTTCTACTTGCCTGAAAAGCATTTTGAAATCTATCTGAGAGAAATAAAAGACACTGATCAAATTTACAATTCCATGTGGATGCATATATGATGCTAAGTTAAGCTACTGTACAAATTCAAATCCTTAATCCTTACCCAAACATTGCACAGCTTTGCACTTGCATGTTAAAACACTTATGTACTAACTGGTCTCAATCTGTTGATTCAACAGGAACATTTTAAGCAAGGTAAGTTATTTGATCTTTTCAATATTAACAATGTTCATAGCAAGTTGCAAAATGATTCATTGAACTGCTGGAAATCTCAGTATTTCAATACCCAACTGAACAGCAACTGGTTCAAAGTCACTTTACTGTGCAACTGTCTTCTTCAGGTATTCTTGCCCATAGAAATATTGAATCCTTCCCTATTTGTTACTCGGCTACTGCAATTATATATATATGTCACATTGTTGGACTTTCAAAAATCTCAGGTTTTAAATTACACTCTTGTGTCAGACATTTATGTTTTGAGAGGATGAAATAGGTACCAAATTTCAACTTATATCATCGATTTTCATATAATTGTCTTAATTGAGTACTATTTATAAATGTTCTAATGTTCTGTTATAAGATGTTTACTGTTCAGTAATGATTATAAAGCCAGTGGGATGTTTTAAGAAATTCTAATGCAATAAGTTTTGATAGGGGTTTTAACAATGACAGAGGTGTAACAATGTTATTTGATTTTTGAGAAAAACATAAAGGTAGGACGTTAAACTTCAATTTTCTAACAATGAAAAGACTAGATTGGGCATGGCACATATTCTCCTGAACTAGCAGCTCAAAGACAGATCTTACTGGAATCCAATGATGGCCTTTTGAATAGGTTACCAATATTTTTGGAGACAGCCCTGAGTAGTTGGTTTGCAGCAGTCTGCTGAATAATGGACATTTATCAAAGGAGCTACACTTCACTTCCACAGCTCACCACTATTTGGTTGCACATCAGTAGACTAGTCATTTAAAGTGGTATGTTGGAAATATGTGGATAATGGTGTGCTGAACGCATAGATGTCTTGCTGCCAGAAGTGCCCAATAGGAAGACAATGCTATTTGAGGTTATTTGATGTTTATTTTCAATAAAATCATACCTCCAAGCAACAAGGAAGCCAATTATTGACTAAAGCATTGCAGTAATCCAAGACTCTTGAACTTGTTTCAAACTTTGGAAAGACATCTGCTGCAAACTTGCTGAAGGGCACCAGTACAACAACTGAAAGTTATTTAGCACTTTTGTACAGCCAGAGATGGACCTAGTAGGAGAGGTACCTTAAAGATTGATCTAAAAAGGTAGGTTGTAATGAGATTTTTAAGTAGTAAAATATATTAATGTATTAGTTTAGAGAAAGAATACTAGAGCATGAGGATAGACAGTAAAGGCATGACTGCTAATGATGGGGCAAAGGAGACTTGGAGACATAGAAGAAATCAGAGGTGAATGAATGCAGAGTCTGTGGAGCGCTGTAGGTTTGGACAAAGATGCAGATATGGAAAAGGAAAGATGGTGGTTAATTTTGAACACAGGAATAAAAATTTTAAGTTTTAGACTTAGGTTCAGAAGGAAGGAATTGGTGGATAAGCATGTCATGATGTTTGTTCCATAATCTTTAATATCCTTGCTCTCTTTTGAAATTTTGATTTAGCCTAGGTTCACTCAGCTATTGTGGGAGAGAGCCAAAATTCCAAATATTGTGTGCACTTGTGGTCACTGCACTGTAGGAAGGAAGTGAAGGCTTTGGAGATGTTGCCTGGATTACAGTGTAATAGCTATTAGGAGAGATTGGACAAACTTGAATTGCTTTTGCCAGAGTGTTGAAGACTGAGGGAGTGACCTGATAGCATACGAAACTATGAGAGACACGGATAGGACAGAGAGTCTGCTTCTTTTTACCCAGGATGGAAATGTCATATACTAGTGGATGTAGGTTTAAATTGAGAGGAGGAAAAGATCAAAGTAGACATGCAAGGAAAGTTTTTTTACACAGAGTGGTAGGTGAACATAGAACATTACAGCGCAGTACAGGCCCTTTGGCCCTCGATGTTGCGCCAACCTGTCATACCAATCTGAAGCCCATCTACACCATTCCATGTACATCCATATGCTTGTCCAATGATGACTTAAATGTACTTAAGGTTGGCGAATCTACTACCGTTGCAGGCAAAGCATTCCATACCCTTACTACTCTCTGAGTAAAGAAACTACCTCTGACATCTGTCCTATATCTATCACCCCTCAATTTAAAGCTATGCCCCCTCATGCTCACCATCACCATACTTGGAAAAAGACTCTGCCTGTCCACCCTATCTAGTGCTCTGATTATCTTATATGTCCCTATTAAGTCACCTCTCAACCTTCTTCTCACTAAAGAAAACAGCCTCAAATCCCTCAGCCTTTCCTCGTAAGACCTTCCCTCCATATCAGGCAACATTCTAGTAAATCTCCTCTGCACCCTTTTCAAAGCTTCCACATCCTTCTTATAATGCGGTGATCAGAACTGTACACAATACTCCAAGTGCGGCCGCACCAGAGTTTTGTACAGCTGTAGCATAATCTCATGGTTCCGGAATTAATACCTCTTTTAATAAAAGCTAAAACACTGTATGCCTTCTTACCATCCTGTCAACCTGGGTGGCAACTTTCTAGGATCAATGTACCTGGACACCGTGATCTCTCTGCTCATCTAGACTACCAAGAATCTTACCATTAGCCCAGTACTTTGCATTCCGGTTACTCTGACCAAAGTGAATCACCTCACACTTGTCCGCATTAAACTCCATTTGCCACCTCTCAGCCCAGCTCTGCAGCTTATCTATGTCTCTCTGTAACATACAACATTGTTCGTCACTATCCACAACTGCACCGACCTCTGTCGTCTGCAAATTTACTAACACCCCCTTCTACGCCCTTATCCAGATCATTTATAAAAATGAAGAACAGCAGTGGACCCAACACTGACCTTTGCGGTACACCACTGGGAACTGGACTCCAGGATGAACATTTCCCATCAACCACCACCCTCTGTCTTCTTTCAGCACGCCAATTACTGATCCAAACTGCTATATCTCGCACAATCCCATTGTTCCGCATTTTTACAATAGCCTACTGTGGGAACCTTATCGAACACTTTCCTGAAATCAATACACACCACATCAACCGGTTTACTCTCATCTACCTGTTTGGTCACCTTCTCAAAGAACTCAATAAGATTTTTGAGGCACAATCTACCCTTCACAAAACCATGCTGATTATCCCTAATCAAATTATTCTTTTCTAGATGATTATAAAACCTATCTCTTATAACCTTTCCCAACACTTTACCAACAACTGAAGTAAGGCTCACTGGTCTATAATTACCAAAGTTGTCTCTACTCCCCTTCTTGAACAGGGGAACCACATTTGCTATTCTCCAGTCTTCTGGCACTATTCCTATTGGTGCTTGGAACATTCTTCCAGGGGAGTTGGTAGAAGCAGCTATGTCAGTAACATTTAAGAAGCATTTTGACTGACCCATGAATAGACAGGGTATAGAGGGATTCAGACCATAGGTAGGCAGATGGGATTAGTTTAGAATGAAGTCATGGATGGCACAGATTGGTGGGCTGAAGGACCTGATCCTGTGCTTTACTTTTTCTCTTGTGATTGTAGTCATGGCAGGCCTGCAGCAGGGACTCCTGGTTTTTGACAAGGTGGTGGATTTTGCAGGATTTACACTCTGGTTCTAGATTAGTAGTCTAGCAATAATATCACTAGGCCAACACCTCCTGATTGTGCATCATATACTTTCAGATCTCACCCTTTGAATTTAACTAAGCAAGGTGAAGGTTATCCTGTGGGTAATTGTCAGAGGGAGTAAAAGTGTTTCAAGAGAACACAAATATTTTTGTAATTTGCAGCCCTGAAATTAGGACGATATGAATTTTGAAATGAAATGGTAATGTACTCGTATCTCTTCTGTCTACTAATTTGACGAAGTAAAAATACTGGGCTAAGGAAGCCCATATCAGCACATTGAACAGTACTAAGCATAATTTTAATTCAAGGCCAGAGAAAATAATGGACAGCTTGTAGTGAGCTTGAACGTTTTACGTAACTGAAAGATTCTGGTAAGTCGTGAAGCTAAAAATGTTTTATAATCATTATTTGAATCCGAGGATTAAATTACAGCTTGAACTCATTTCCTGATCATTCTGTTTCGTAATCTGCAATATTTAATTTGTTTATCTGCTTTTTGCAGTGTCCTTGAGTAGAATTTTGCAGGTGATAGCTGAAACATGCTCTTGTGCCCTTGATAAATGATGACATCATGACATTAGATAAAAGTTATTGTTGGTAGTTGAAGCATTGAACAGAGTTCTGTTATACATATTTTGTACTTTTGTTTCAGCATTAAAAATATTATAAATATGAATAAGCAAAAACAAATCTGCATGTTAATTGCCATAGTCCAAATCAAAATAGACATTTATCCTTTTGTTCAAATCATGGAATTTAAATTGGGGATTTAAAATTACATTTCTGAAGAAGCAAACCCACCTCCTAGTGGTCCTTGTTAACTATTGCATTATATGATTTGATTTTGTTTTAATATTGTATCAGCAATTATTCTATGAATTTGCTATCATATTTTGTAATTCTAATTGGTTCTGTGTAAAAACAATGTTAGTTCATAAAATGATGAACTCCAATGTAATATTGCTATGTGAATTGCATTTTATCTTTCCTTTCAGGTATTTTTGCTAAGACAAGCATAATAGACTTAATAGATTAAAAAAAATCCAATACCTCTGGCAGAACAGGTCTTTACAGCAGAGATAATTGTCCATCATTCAAAGGGAAAAATGTCATTTTTGGTAAACTGATTGATAAGCAGCACCTTCTAAGTGACATTTTGATACTGTGTGTTCTATCTGCCAATAGCTAGTGACAGCTTCCTGTCATTCCATATTATATTACATCCTCACAGAATTTTGGGTTGATGTTGGTTGTCTGTCACTTTTCACTGAGCCTGGAATCCAATTGTTTCAACTTTTGTTTAGGCCAATTTGCAAATGTTCAGTCTAGGCATTCTTGTGAGAGAGCAATGAAATAAATTGTTGCACTCCAGATCTTCCACCTGAGATCTGCTAACTGAGCAAAAACAAAAGATTGTTCTGTTCTGGCTCATTACGATGTTGGTAGCTGCTTTATTCAAACTCCTTCTGTAATTTGTTTTAAAATCTTGCTTTATAGAATCATCCAGTTAAGGTTAGCTTTAGGGTAAGCAAAATGATGTGATCTATTTTGTCAGTGCAACCTGTTCATTTATTCCACTCTCTGAGCTTTTACCACTCTTCTATTGCAGTGTCCATTTACATTTTTCTGTCCTTATTTTCATATTGTTTTGTATTTCAGTACGTGTTACAAACTGACCATTACTTTATTATGTGAGGAATGATAAAATCAAAAGGGCTTGGGAAATTATCTGGGAGCAAGGATATTATTTTTGAAAATATTGAACATTTTAACATAAAGAAAGACAATTAAAGCTGTCACTCCCCTTCTGAGGAGTTTTGTTTTCATATGAGCAATTTAGTCAAATCTTGTTTTCTTTTACATATCACTTTCACTTTAATATTGCTCTATCTCAAAGATCAAGTTATTCCTTTTAAACCAAAGACTATGCACTTGGTATGAACTGTGGATTGTGGTAAAAAAAAACCCACATTGGAATTGTTTTATGAGCTTATGAAAAAAACTGGACAAGAAAAGACTGATATTTATATTGTACCTTAAGCCATCATTTCTTAACTTCACAACAAAGTATTGCCTACTCAACTGCAATCATGTAATCTACAGTGAAGCAAAGAATTGTTTTGTCCTTCTTTTGAAATGATCAGCATTCACTCTACAAACCAGCAACTTGCAGCACTGAGGACTAATGCAAGTCTTGTGCGTGCTCAATATGATGCCCATTCATGACCTTAGAACCTTGGGCTGCTGAAGGTAAAGACACCAAAGATGAATCAATTCAAATTTGTACACATTTGTACCCATCTTTATGACTGTATGACAGAATTTGAGGAGTGCAAAGACCCTCAAGGATTGTAGGACCGGGAGATATTAAGAAATAGGACAGGGTAATGTCATGGATGAATTTGAAAATAAGGCTTGGAAATGCCAATTTTGGCATTGCCAGACAAGGAGCCAATATAGTTTAGCCAGCAGAGGGAAGATGAGTAAACTGGATTTGACCTGATTTGATCTATAGGCAGCAATGTTTAAAATGAGTTAAACTTCATGAAGAATGCAACATGGGAGCTTGCGAAGGTAACACTGGAATAGTTGAGTCAGAGGTAATAAAGGTAGGGGCATGAGGATTTCAGTCACAGATGAACTGAGTAAGAATAAAGACTGGCTATGTTAAGTGGAAGTAGGCAGTCTTGGTGGTTGACGGTTGACTGGTGTATTAGGATCCCAAGCTTTGCCGTAGACATTAGCCAGGGAGCAGTCAATTTGTGGCAAATACTGAAGACAATGTTGCCTTGCTCCCAATATTTTGTTGTACATTTAATCCAGGCTAACACAATGATTGACAACATTTGATTTAATCTTAATTCCACAGACTTATCAAACAAGTGAATGACCCATTATTGTATAAGGTCAACATTTTCCTTTTAAACTAAATAGCACTAACAGCATGACGGGGCTGCAACAACATCTTACACTTTTATAGGTATGAAAGTGACACTCAATGTCTTTTAGATTGGAGTTTGCGATCCACCGTTCAAGGTAATTTGAGTTAATCATTATATTGAAAATCTTGAATGAATCTTTTTTACATAAAGCAAGTTGGGGTGGGTAGGAAATATTTAAAAGATATTTTTCTAAAAACATAAATCATAGATTTAGATTTTCAGTGCCATATTTTAATGGTAATGACTTGCATTTCTGACTTTAGTTAATGAAGCAATATTTTCCAAGATATATAACAGAGATAAAAATCAAATGAAAATTGAAGTGAGCTAAAGAAAGCATCATGTGAAGTTTCATTCTGTTAAAGGCACCATTTACATATAAATTGTTGTTGTCTTGAGAATGCTCTTAAAGAAAGAGAAGGTGGAGAGGCTTGGGAGCAAATTGAGTATAAATTGCAGTGCCCTTGGATGCCAGAGGTCACTGCAGGAATGAAATTGCAGAGGATCATGGCTGCTCCTGAAAGTTCATTCCTTGTATTTTAAGCATAGGAATGATTCTTAAGCCCAGGGAGATGACAAATTGTGTTTGGGAGCAAGGTTTTGAAGTACACACAGTGAGAAGGATGGGAGAGGTGACATCTGAGGTCTACTCCCAATCCGTAGAGGTCATCCCTGAATAAGTTGGCGTCCTTTTCAGCCCTTTGTTTCATGCTCCCCATAACAAGCATCCATGCTTGTTCAGTGACACTTGTCAGCTGTATTTATGTGTGAGCAGTCATTTTTTCAAGGCAACAAGCCTAATTCGTCTGAAATTATTCATGCATATGGCGGGCAGGCTGACAATTGCAACACCATCCCACCTAGCATATGCTGCAGGAGAGCTCGGGTCAGGCTGAAACATATGGACATAAATCCAGGTGCTCTTCCCACAAAAAAACCCCACCCAGTAGGCCTTGTGCTGCTACTTCAGCATTTTTATGTTGAGGATACTCTCCATTGTGCTGGAGTTGATCTCTTTGCTTGATGTTCATGTTAGAGTCGAGGTTTGTGCCAGTAAATCAGGTTACAGGTTGTGGTTGGTGACAGGCTGCAGGTTACAATTCTGGTGCTACTGATGGCCCACAGCACCTCATGGATATCCAGTTTTGAGGTGCTAGATCTGTTCAAAGTCTATTTCATTTACATGGCAGTAGTGCTACACAGCACAATGGAGAGCATCATCAACATAAATATGGAATTTTGTTTCCACAATGATTGTTTCATGGTTACGATTATTGATGCTGTCATGGGCAGATAAATCTGTAGCAGGTTGATTGCTAAGGATGAGGTCATGTTAGTTTTCCTGCTTTGGTGTTTCCTTCACCACCCAGTTCAGACCCAGATAGGCAGCTATGTACACTCGGACTCAGCCAGCTCATTCTGTCATGGTGCTACTGAACCACTCTTGGTCATGGACATTGAAGTCAATTGAAGTTGAGAAGTGTGTGATTTCCCAATGCTTGCCCATGCTTGAATATTTATTCTGATGCCACAAGACTTCATGGGGTTGCAATCAGTGTTGATCACAGCTCCCTCCTGACTGTATATCATTGTGTCACCACCACTGGCAGGTCTATCTTACCAGTGGATAGGATAGACCTAGGGATATTGATGGTACTGTCTGAGATATTGATTGAAAGGTATGAATCAGTAAAAATAATCATATCAAACTGCAATGCAATGGATTTATTTGCTGGTCATCACTTGAAGGGAGACTTTTGTAGTGGTTTAGTTACTGGTATGTTTCAATGTATTGAAGTTGCTTGTCAACTTTCCACATGGAAAATTCTGCTTCTCTGTGGAAAATACAGACAAATGATGCACACTAATTGGATTATGCTGAATGCTCAGTGTTACATGACAATGACAAATGTTTTAGTTCATGATGCTCTCGTTAATAATAGTATAACTGTTCATTCATTGTCATTGTTTCTGGATTTTGACCTTACTGTACAGTACAACAGTTGTTAAACCAGCTAATATTGCGTCAAGTAGACTCTGAATTTTTTTTTACAAAACACTAATCGATTAAAAGCCAGTTGGCGAGTATTTAGGGCTGGTGTGTTACTGTGACAATGAAGAACAAGGATGACAAGGTTCAGGAACTTTGGATGACAAGAGAAATTGAGAGCTTAGTCAAAAAGAAAAAAGGAGTCAAGTGTAAGGTTTAGGAAACAAGCAAGATGGAGCCCTCAAAGAATACAAAGATAACAGGAAGAACTCAAACAAGAAATTAGAAGGTCTGAGAGGGCCCATGAACTATCTTTGGGAAACAGGAATAAGAGAAGTGCCAAGGTGTTTTATATAAAAGGAGAAAGAGGGTAGCTAGAGAGAAGCTGAGTCTGCAGAAGGACAAAGGAACAAATTTATCCTTGGAGCTGGTGGAAATGGGTGAGGTCCTTTATGATACTTTGCTTTGGTATTCATAAAGAAGAAGGACATAGTGAATGGTGAGGCTCAGGAGGAGTATGTTGATACTCTGAAACACATCATATTGAGAATACCCTGCATTGTGCTGTGTGACACTATCACTGTGTTAAATGGGCGAAACTTCAAGCAGATCTAGCAACTCAAGACTGGGCATCCATGAGATGCTGTGGGCAATCAACAGCAGCAGAATTGTATTCCAGTGTAATCTGTAACCGGCATATCCGCCACTCAGCCAGTACCATCAAGCCAGGGAAACGATCCTGGTGAAATGGAAAATGCATGAGAGCATGTCAAAAGCAGTGCCTGCCATCCTAAAATGAGGTGCCAACATGATGAAGCTACCAAACATGATGATTTGTGTACCAAACAGTATAAGTAACAAGTGATAGATCAAGCTTTGCAAACCCAAGATAAATGATTGAGATCTAAGCTCTACAGCCTTACAACAACCCGTTGTGAATGGAGGTTGACTTTTAAACAGCTCACTGGTGGAAGAGGCTTCACAAATATCTCGATCTTCAACGATGGACGAGCCCAACATATCAATGTGAAAGTTGAGACTGAAGCATTCACCACAATCTTCAGCCAGAAATGTCATGTAATGATCCATCCTGACCTCCTCCAGTGGTCCCAGCATCACAGATACCAGTCTTCAGCCAATTTGTTTCACTCCATGCTGAATCAAAGAATGGTTGGAGACATTGAATACTGCAAGGTCTATGGGTCCTAAAAACATTCCAGCAATAGTACTGAAGACTTGTGCTGCAGAAGATATCGTATCCCTAGCCAAGCTGTTCCAGTGACATCTTCTGGTCAATGGGGGAAATTGCCCACGTAAGTTCTGTACTCAAAAGGCAAGACAAATCCAACCCGGCCAATTATCACTCCATCAGTCTACTCTCGATCATCAATGAAGTGATGGAAGATGTCAACAACAATGCTATTAAACAGCACCTGCTCAGCAATGATCTACTCATTGATACTGAGTTTGGGTTCCATTGGGGCCACTCAACTCTTGACCTCATTATGGCTTGTTTCAAACATGGACAAAAGAGCTGAATTCCAGAGATGAGGTGAGAGTGACAACCATTGACATCAAGGCTCCATTTGACAAGTGTGGCATCAAGGAACTCTTTAGGTCCCATCTAAAAGCTCTTTTATGAAGATGTAATTGTTTCATTCTGGCACATTCCTCAATATCAAATCTCAAATAGCCTTCTCCCGGGTTTACCTCTGGAATGTACTATTCTAAGTAATTGTCCCGGATAAGCCCAATTGATTCACTTACTGGGCTACCTTCGGTAAATGGATTCATCTATTAAAATTAAAGCAAGATACTGCAGATTCTGGAAATCTGAATGGAAAAAAGAAACAAAAAGTTATTGAGAAACTAAGATGTGCAAGCCCAGTCTTTGAATACATTTTAGTAGATGTTGATAATTTTTTGATTGTCAGTGGTGTAAAGGGGATAGTGTGGGTAAAAGCCATTGAACCACAATCAGCCATGAGTATCTTAATGCTTGAGTGTCCTTCTCTAGTTGCTATATTCATGCCCCAGCAGCTCTGGGAGCAGCTATCAAAAAAGAAAAACAGAGTTTATGTTTTTTGTTTGATATGACTTCTTCCTCCTTTGAAGAGTTAATGGATCTGAAACATTAACTCTGTTTCTTTCTCCACAGATGCTCACAGACTGGCTGATATTTTCCAGCCTTTGCTAATGTTATTTTGTCGAATATAAATGTAGAGTACAGCCACCCATGAGTACTGTGGTACCTTTCTTTGATTTCTTCCTGCATACACTGTCCTACACTGTAACTACTGTTTGAAGTCAGTAGCTGCTTCCAAAAATGACCTCTTACTTTTTCTGTTCCTTATTTCTGCAAAACCTGATGCTGCATTTTATTTTTCGGACTAAATTCATTTCTCACTAGTCTATTAATGCCATTATTAATTAACAGCGCTTCAGCAATATTTGTTCCTAGCTTCCTGTCTTTGCAAAATGTCAGATACTATCTAGCCACCACCTTGCAGCTATGACTCTGAAGTTAGAGACAAAATGCTGGATTCTTCCAGCCTGCTGCATGACTCTGAAGTGGTCATCAGGTCATAAATATTTATTTCTGTCTATGCTAATAATTCATTTGGTTTGCTATGACAGATGTGCTTTTATGTACAATTGAACTCTGTTTTTTTAACAATTTTTGTAACCTTAGATTTCATCTGCTCATGCATGCTTTCGTTGTGCATTTTTGTCCTTCTTGTCTCACTCAGCACCTCATAACCCAAATTGTTGCCCTGATCTATTAGTTCATTATTTCTCTTTGATTTACCACATCTCCTCTCATGTGATCCATTTATCCAATTTTAAATCCTTACCATGATTGTTTTGAAAAATCCATTTCAGGGGTGTCATTGGCAGGGCCAATATTTATTGCCGACAACTAATTCATAGAATCCCTACAATATGGAAGCAGGCCATTCAGCTCATCGAGTCCACTTCAACTCTCCAAAGAGCATCCCAACCAGGCCCTCACCCTACTCTATCCCTGTGACCCTGCATAACCCATGACTAATCCACCTAAACTACACATCCTTGGATATTATGGGCAATTTAGCATGGCCAATCTGCCTAACCTGCATATCTTTTGACTGTGGGAAGAAACCAGAGCACCAGAGGAAACCCACACAGACATAAAGAGAATGTGCAAACTCCAACAGACAGTTGCTTGAGGTTTCTGGTGCTGTGAGGTAGCAGTGCTAAACACTGAGCCACCATGCCACACTAATTGCTATCCAAAAGGTGATAGTGAGTCACCTATATGTACCACTGCAGTTATTGAGGTGTAGAGACACCAACAATGCAATTAAAAAGGTGTAATGATTGTAACACGGCCAGCTAGCTAGTCCTCATGGAATATGAGTTCCCTGATTGGGGCTGTTAATATGATCCAATCAGGGAGCCCTGGCTGATAGATTAAAAATGAGGAGTGCCAGAGATTCTGGTATTCTGAGAGTTCATTCTGAGGAGGCAGTACTAGAATCAAGGACTCTTTACGTGTAAATTAAGTGTGACTTGGAGATGGGATACCGACCTCTGTGGAGTTATTTCAAGAGGAAAACCCAGAGACACTGAAGGCAGGGTGTTATATTTCCAAGTTAGAACACTGAGTTGCTTGGAGGGTAACTGCATATGGTGGTACTCTCATATAACTGCCGTACATCCTTCTAGATGGTAAAGGTCATGGATTTGGACAGTGCTATCTAAGGACTCTTGTTGAATTTCTGCAGTGCATCTTGTGGATGCTACACGCTACTGCTACTGAGCATCATTGTTGGACGGAATAAATATTTGAGACTGTTGCTTTACCCAGATGGTGTCAAGCTTCTTGAGTGCTATTGGAGCTGCACTCATCCAGGCAAGTGGGGAGTATTCCATCACACTCCTGACTTGTGTCTTGTAATTGGTGGACAAGCTTTGGGGAGTCAGGAGGTGAGGACCTCACTGCAGTATTCCTAGCCTCTGACCTGTTCTTGTAGCCTCAGTATTTTTATGGTGAGATAGTTGGTTCCTAGCTGTCTTTTTGAATCACTGCAGTCCACATGCTGTATATAGATCCTCAAAGCCCTTGGGGAGAGAATTCCAGGATTTTGACCCAACAATAGGGAAGGAACAGCGATATATTTCCAAATCAGGGTGGTGAGTGGTTTGGAGGGGAACTTGCAGCTAGTGGTGTTCCCATATATCTGTGGCCCTTATCCTTCTAGATGGGAGATGTTGTGGATTTGGAAGCTGCTGTTTGAGGATCTTTGGCAAATTTTACCCTGCACCTTGGAAATGGTACACACTGTTGCTAAGAGTGTCAGTGGTGGAGGGTGAGGATGCTTGTGGATGTGGTGTCAATTAAGGGGGCTGCTTTTCCTGGATGGTGTCAAGCTTCTTGAGTATTGTTGGAGCTGCACTCATTCAGGTAAGTGGGGGATTCAGTGATGATGACACCATTCAATGTCAAGGGGTGATGGTTACATTCCCTGTAATTGGAGATGATCAATATCGAGTATTAATGTATTTTAGCCCAAGCCTGGATATTGTACAGACCTTGTTGCATTTGAACATGGAATGCTTCAGGGTTAGAGGAGTTGTGAATGGTGCTGAACATTATGCAATCATCAGCGAACACCCCCACTTCTGACCTTATGATGGAGGGAAGGTCATTGATGAAGCAGCTGAAGATAGTTGGGCCTTGGACACAATCCTGAGGAACTCCCACAGAGGTGGCCTCGAGCTGAGATGAGCTGAACCACAACCATCTTCCCATGTGCCAGATATGACTCCAACCAGCAGAGAGTTTTGCCTGAAATACCCATTGATTCCAGTTTCACTAGGCTTCTTGCTATTGTACTCTATGCTACTTTCTCCCCACCCCCACCCTCCTCTCACTTATCTCTCCACCCTTCAGGCTCTCTGCCTGTATTCCTGATGAAGGGCTTTTGCCCAAAACGTCAATTTTACTGCTCCTCGAAAGCTGCCTGAACTGCTGTGCTTTTCCAGCACCACTCTAATCTAGGCTCTAGGATTCCTTGATGCCACTCTCAGTCAAATGTGGCTTGATATCAATGGGCTGTCACTTTTCCTTCTGGAGTTAATGTCCATGTTTGAACCAATACTGTAATGAGGTCAGGAGCTGAATGAGCTGACAGAACCCAAACTGAACATCAGTGGGTTAGTTATTGCCAAGCAAGTGCTGCTTGATGGAAGGATTCGTGACACATTCCATCACTTGGTGATAATGGTTAAGTGGAGGATATGCCTGACCATGATGTTGTGGATTGCATTGGAGTACAATTCTGCTGCTGCTGATATTCCACAGGTCTCATAAATGTCCAGTCTTGAGTTACGAGATCTGTTTGAAGTCCATCTCATTTATCACAGTGATAGTACAGGGAGGATAGCCTCATTGTGATTATGGGGCTTCATCTCCACAATAATTGTGCGATCATCATGCCTACCAGTACTGTTTTGAACAGATACATCCACGACAGGCATATTGGTGAGGGTGACATTAAGTATGCTTTTCTCTCTTGTTGTTCTTTCAATACAGACCCAGTCGAGTTGCTATGTCCTTTTGACTTAAACAATTTGGTCAGGAGTGACATTGCTAAGTGACTCTTGGTGCTGGATATTGAAGTCACTCACCCACAGCATATTTTGCTACTGCCCTAATTATATGATTTTCAGGAACACTGGACCCAGCATGATTTAGATGATGCCCATCCCGACAGTAAACCCCTTATTTTCCCCTGGATTTGTGGAGCTCCCCAATTCCCCCACACCAATTTTTGAGATATACATTTATCTCCTGAATTTTACTTATCTTAAAGTAGGCAAATGCTATCTACTCTTTTTCTCACTGTCTTGGATGTATCCCATCAGTACAAATTACCTTTTATTTACTAAAGCACTCTGTTTTTAATCAATTCAGGATTCACAGCCAAATCCAATTACGTTTGCTTCTAAAATGAAGTAAAAGCTGCCAAAAAAAAACAAGGGGTGTGCTCTCCTGGTGCACTAATAGTTTACTGGGAGAACTCCATTGAAGGTCACAGAGGAATGTCAGAGCTGCTGTCCTCCAAATTTGGGTCAGCTTTCGGAGCAAGGCAGCTTTTTTGACAATTGCCTTCAGGAGTTTTCCCTTCTGTTTCTTTCTAAAATGTGATTATGTTTCACTGCAGTAACAGATTTCATGATGGACCTTCTTAAGAATCACCTGCAGAATATAGGGTTACCATTTTCACAACTGAATAGAAACATAGAAGAGCAGGAATAGGCCATTCAACCCTTTGAGCTTGCTCTGACATTCATTATGACCATGACTGGTCATCGAGCTCAGTTTCCTAGTCCCCCCCTTCCCCCCCCCCCCGACCATATCCCTTGATCCCTTTAACCACAAGTGCAATACTCACTTCCTTCTTGAAAACAAAAACCATTTTGGCCTCAACCACTTTCAGTGACAGTGAATTCCACAGCTTCACTAGTCTCTGGGTGAAGACATTTGTCCTCACCTCAGTCCGAAAAGATTCAACTCCTTATCCTTAAACTGTGGTCACTGATTCTGGAGTGCCCCATCGTCAGGAACATTCATTCTGCACCTAGCCTGTTTAGTCCTGTGAGTAGTCTATGAGATTCCTCTTATTTTTCTAAATTGCAGTGAATATAGTCTCTCCTCATACATCAGTGCTGCCATCCCAGGGATCAATCCAGTAAACCTTCACTGCACTTCCTCTGGAGCAAGAGCATCCTTCCTCAAACATGGAGACAAAGCTGCAACAATAATCCAGCTGTGGCCTCACCAACACCCTGTATGTTATGGAATCCTGACAGTATGGAAACATCCCTTCAGCCCAACAAGTTCACTCCAACCCTCTGTAGAGTAACCCACCCAGGCACATACCACCTAATTACTCTACAATTTACCCCTGACTAATGCACCTAACCTACGCATCCCTTAACAATTCACCTAATCTGCACATCTATGGATTGTGGAAGGAAACCCGTACAAGCATGGGGAGAATGTGCAAACACCACACAGACAGTCACCTGTGCGTGCGATCGAACCCAGGTCCCTAGCGCTGTGAGGCAGCAGTGCTAACCACTGAACCACTATGCCACCCAATAATTGCTGTTCATGTACTCGAATCTTTGTTCCAATACTCAAATCCTCTCAGTGTAAAGACCAACAGACAGTTACTTTCAGTCACTTGTGCACGAGGACCTTAGGTTTCATTGAACATGCCCCTCTCTCAATTTTTAGCCATTCAAATAATAATCTGTCTTCTTATTTTTGCTACCAAAGAGGATAACCTCACATTTATCTCCATTCTACTGCATCTGCCTTGCATTTGCCCACTCAGCCTGTCCAGATCACAAGCATCTCTGAACTGTCCTCACAGCTCACCCTTCCATCCAGCTTTGTCATCTACAAATTTTGAAATGTTATATTTAGTTCCCTCATGTAAATCATTAATATATACTGTGAATAGCTTGTATCAGTTTGTGTGGTACACACTAGCCACTGCCTGTCATTCAGAAAATGATCCATCGATTCCTACTCTTTCTTTCATGTCTGCTAACTGATTTCCTATCCATCTCATTCCCATATACCCCCATTCCCATATGCTTTACTTTTACACATTAATCTCTTTCAGAATGGGCTGCTATCAGATTTAGCAGCCTCCTGTACTGCACCTTGTCAAAGGTCTTCTGGAAATCAAAATAGATCCTGTCCACTGACTCTCATTTGGCTGACATGCTCATTAAGTCCTGAAAGAATTCTAACAGATTTGTCAGGCATCATGTTCCCTTGATGAAGCCATTCTGATTCAGTCCTATTTTACCTTACACATCCAAGTGCTCCATAATCTCATCCTTTATAATGGACTCTAAAATCTGACCAACGATCGAGGTCTCCCATTTTAAACCTAAATCAAAGGACTGGAGAACCTTCTGAAAATTCGCTTGTATTTGAGAAGAGTGTTTATAGTCAACAAAAAAAAACAACATTTGTCTCAATTTACTTGCGCTGAATTGCAAGAATGCATTCCAAAATGAAGAACCAACGCTGCTAAAAGCTATTAAAAATGTTTCTGGTTCTAATTGAAATCTGCTTCAGCCAAAGGCAAATTTCTTCAATTATCTGAGCTATTATATAATCATATATTCATTTTAAATTCACTCTTATATTTAAAATTAGCTTCAACTATCAAAGTGGTTAAGGTGCATTAATATTCTGAAATGTTTCATTCTTATTGGTTTAACGTTACATTACTAATGGGCACCCTTGACAGTTTTTGTTTCCTGCTTCATCCTGCATCTTATAAACTTGCTGGTACATTTTGGTGTGTCTCTGTGTAAGTCTTGGAGCAGTAGTTGGTTTTGTTTCTTTGTCAGGAGTTGATGGACAAAAGCCCAATTCCAAATTGAGCAAATAGTCTAGAGGGGCTTGAAATGCAAAATACAGAGGGATTTCTGTACTGTTGGAGGTGCTGTCTTTTTTTTGGATTAGATCTAAAATGAGACTTTGTTCATTATTTCAGGTGAGTATAGAAGCTCCCAAGGAAATAGCCAAAAAGGAAAAATAGTCCTCTATGTGTTCTGGTCAAAATCTATATCCTTCAACCAACGCTAAAATGGGCGGAACGGTGGCACAGTGGTTAGCACTGCTGCCTCACAGCGCCAGAGACCCAGGTTCAATTCCCGCCTCAGGCGACTGACTGTGTGGAGTTTGCACATTTTCCCCGTGTCTGCGTGGGTTACCTCTGGGTGCTCCGGTTTCCCTCCCACAGTCCAAAGATGTGCTGGTCAGGTGAATTGGCCATGCTAAATCGCCCGTAGTGTTAGATAAAGGGTAAATTTAGGAGTATGGGTGGGTTGCGCTTCGGCGGGTCGGTGTGGACTTGTTGAGCCGAAGGGCCTGTTTCCACACTGTAAGTAATCTAATCTAAATGGACGATATGGGTGTTTATTTCATGAAAGTTTTAGAATGTTGCAGGGTGTAAGTTGGTTGCTGTGTTTCCGACACTGCAACCTTGTCTGCAGTTCAGAAGTTTTTTTAATGTCATTTGTAGAACGTGAGCAATGCTGGCTGGCCAGCATTTACTGTTTCACTGCAGTAATCCTATCCTCTGACCTGCTCTTGTAGCCACAGTATTTGTACACTGGGCCCAGTTTAGTTTCTAGTCAATGGTAACCCCAGGATGTTGATTTTTTAAATTTATTTACTCATGATATGTGGGTGTCATTGGCTAGCACGGATTTATTGTCCATCCCTAGTTGCCTATGAGAAGGTGGTGATGAGCTACTTTTTGAACTACTGCAGTCCACATACTGTGGGTTGACCCACAATGCCCTTAGAGAAGGAATTCCAGGATGTTAAGTCAGTGAAAGAATGGCAATATATATCCAAGTCAAGATGATGAGTGGCTTGGAGGGTAACTTGCAGTTGGTGGTCTACCCATGCATCTGCTGCCCTTTCCTTCTAGATGGAAATGGTTGCAATTTTAGAAGGTGTTGTCTAATGATCTTTGGTGAATTTCTGCAGTACATATTGTAGATAATACACACTGAGTGTCAAAGGTGGAGGGAACGGATGTAGTGCCAAACATGTGGGCTGACTTGTCCTGGATGATGTCAGGTTCTTGAGTGTTTTTGGAGCAGTACCCATCTAGGCAAGTAGGGAATATTTCCTGACTTTTGCCTTATTCATGGCAGATATGCTTTGGGGAGTCAGGAGGTGGGGTACTTGCTGCAGCATTCCTAGCCTTTGACCTCCTGTTACAGCCACAGTATTTATGTGGCAAATCTAGTTTAGCTTCTGGTCAATGATAACCCCCAGAATATTGATAGTGGGGAATTAAATGATGGTAACATCACTGAATGTCAAAGGGTGGTAGTGCTTAGTGATGGTCATTGCCTGGCATTTGTCTGCAGGCCATTTGCCACATGTCAGCCCAAGCCTTGAAGATTATCCGGACTTGTTGTATTTGAACATGGACTGCTTCAGTGTCTGAAGAGCTGTAAATGCAGCTAAGCATTGTGTAATCATCAGAAAACATTCCTATTTCTGACCCTAAGATGGAAGACAGGTCATTGATGAAGCAAGATGTTTGGGCCTACAACACTATCCTGAGGAACTTGTACAGAGATGTTCCAATAGCCACAACAATCTTCCTCTGTGTCAGGTACGATCCAGCCAGAGAGTTTGCCCCCTCATATCCATTTATTCTAGTTTTGCTAGCGTTCCTTGATACCCTACTTGGTCAAATGCAGTGTTGATCTCAAGGGGTGTCCTTATTAGCTGTAATGAACTTTGAGACATGCTAAGGTTGCAAAGGTGATGCATCTTTCTTTATTCATCCCTTTATCCTTTCCACTTTTCTACCTTATACTCGAAAAAATTTCAGCAGGTAAGAGGAAGGGAAAAATCCCTATGTCTCAATGGACAGGCACATGAAGCGCCCAATGTTGACTCTGTGGTCTTATTATCAGTGAACCAGTGACCCAGCAATTTGCCAACACTTAATGATCCTATCCTGGTAGCACATCAAAAAGGTACCTTTAAACCAGACCACTGTGTTAGCTATAGCTGCTTCAGGTAAACTGTTAAGTGTCTGGGAATTGAGAATGAGAATAGTATTCATCAGAGGTAAATGTTTATTGGCGAGGTTGGCTGCAGTGGTCAGGAGTCAATAGGGGTCACCAAGACAGAATATGCTGATGGCAGCTGATGTTACTTGGTGTAACAAGTAACATGCTTGTTACATGCCGTCCAGGTCTTGCTACATGTGGCAATCGACTGGCTGAGTTTCTGGAGAGGTGAAACTTGAACTCAATACTATGAATATCACTTAAATTTGAAGGAAGCCTGATACGCTCTTTGTCTCCAGTTTTATTCAATCATCTCTAATGATATCTTTGTGACTGAGAGAGAGTCATTGAAGAAACAAGTTGGTTGGGTCTAGGACACTACCCTGAGGAACTCCTGGAGTGACCTCCTGATAGAAAGGAGGTGGACTTCCATGGCTCCTTTTCTAAGAACACTGTATGCATGTGCACCCAGTCTAAATGCAGCTGTTCATAACCAGTTTGTCAAGGGCAATTAAGGATAAACAACAAATGTTGGCCTTTCCAGTGATGGTCATACCACAACAAGGTAACAAAATGATAGAAACAGCACAACATCTTCCTTTCTGCTGGAATGACTCCAGCAATTACAATTTTTTTTCCACAATTCCAATTATCATTCTTTGGTTAGTGCATTGAGTATAATAGTTGGGGCATCATGTTGTGACTGTACAGTACATTGGTGAGGTCACTTTTGTGCTGCATTCAATTCTGGTCTGCCAGCTATCAGAAAGACATTGTTAAACTTGAAAGGGTTCAAATAAGATTTACAATGATATTGCCAGGATTGGAGGGTGTAAGCTGTAGGGAGAGGTTGAATAGGCTGTGGCTTTTTTCCCAGGAATGTGAACGCTGAGGGGTTATAGGGATTTATAAAATCATGAGGGCATGGATAGGATGAACAGTCAAGGTCTTTTTTCTCCAGAGTGGAGGAGGCCAGAATTAGACAGCATGCATTTAAGTTGAGAGGGGAAAGATTTTAAGTGGAACCTGAAGGGAAACATTTTCAGCAGAGAGTGTCTCATGTATAGAATGAGCTGCCAGAGGAAGTGGCGGAGGTTGATACAGTTACAACAGTTAAAAGGTGCCTAATGGCTATATGAATAGGAAGGGTTTAGAGGGATATGGGCCAAATGCTGGCAAGTGGAACTAGATCAGTTTAGGATATCTGGTCTATGATTCCATGTGTTTTATTAGGGTTCCTTGATACCACACATGGTCAATGTCTGCATGATTTTCAAACATGTGCCTCAGTCCTTATGTCTATTTTTGGACCAAGGCTATAATACAGATTAAAGGCAAATTGTCCATGAAACAGAAACTGAGGTTGGTGAGCAGATTATTGGTAAAAAGGAGCTGCTTGATTGCACTCTACGTGTCATCTTCCATCACTTTGTTGATAATTGTGATTGCCTGATGCTGCAGTAATTAGCATTTGTCCTGTTTTTTTTGAGCTGGAATATTAGGCCAATCCTGTATTTTGTTGGGTAGGTGCCAGTGTTATAGTTTACTGGAGGCCCATGTAGTACTGGAGACCCGAGGTTTCCATACTACAGTCAAGGGTGCAGTGGGTTCCAAAGTCTCTGTTTTATTCCAAAGGCTCTGCTCCTTTATTGATATCACTTGGAGAGAACAGAAGTCTCTTTTTGATAAAACTCTTTCATGATACCGTATAAGACAAGAACAAAACATTGTGGTTGCTGGAAATCTGAACTATTACTACATTAAGGTACAAGGCCTGATCCTCTGCAGGAAAATAGAATTGGTCCAAACATTGTGCCTTTCCAATTAAACCGAAGTTTAAAGCGACACTGTATCCTGCTGTATTTGACCTACTTTTAAGCAGTTAAACAAAAGATTTGGAGTAACATTCCCTGGTTTATGTTCCATGGCAACAACTTGATTGATCAGCGTTCACTTGCCAGGCAATCAGTATTCTGTTTTTCATGCAGTGTAAATTGTTGTTCCTTGGTATTCTTGAAGTTCATTACTAATGCCCTTGACAGCATATCTGTTTTTGTCAGCAATGCTCATGTTCTGGTCTGACAAGCAACTTAATCTGAAATAAATACAGAAAACATCAGAAATACTCAACATGCCTGCCAGCATTATTGGAGTTAAAGTTTCACCTTGATCACCTCAACTGGAACACTGACTACTGTAAAATGACAAGCATATTCATGATGATGAGGATACCAGTTATTGCCAGCTCCCTTCCAGGCCACACACCATCCAATTGTATTGGCCTTCTTTCACCATTGAATGGGTAAAATCCTGGAACTTCCTTCCAAACAGCACTGTGTATGTTCTTAAGTCCCAAAGACTCAGACAGTTCAACAAGACAACTCACTCCAACTTTCATCAGATCACTAAGGGATAGGCAAGATATAGAGCCCTAACCAGTGGCACTGTCATTCCTTTAATGAGTAAAACAAATCCTGGGAGGATAGCAAAGTAACAGTAAGGGATTTGGAATAGAATACTTTGTAAGTAGTAAATTGCTCATTTTATGCAATGTTAAATAAAAGTATACATAATTATTCGAGGTCTAGACAGATTGCATAGGAAGACTGCTTTCCCTTGGTAGAAAGATGCATAACTTGGGGGCTTAGGTTTACGATTGGATATAAAAGGTTTAGAGTGGATTTGAGTTGTTATCTTTTCACCTAGAGAGATGTGGGGATCTGAAACCTGCTGTCTGAAAGTTGACAGAGGCAAAAACTCACATAATGTTTAAAATGTACGTGTAAAAATTGAGGTCTGCAGATGCTGGAGATCAGAGCTGAAAATGCGTTGCTGGTTAAAGCACAGCAGGTCAGGCAGCATCCAAGGAACAGGAAATTTGACGTTTCGGGCCAGTCCTGATGAAGGGCTCTGGCCCGAAACGTCGAATTTCCTGTTCCTTGGATGCTGCCTGACCTGCTGTGCTTTAAAATGTACATGGTCATGCAAATGAATTGTATAAACAAAATGCTGTAGGCCAAATAATGGAATGTTGGAATAGATTGGTCGACAACATGTTGACAGGTGCATGCATGCTACGCTGAATGACTTTTCCATGTCAATTTCCACAGGCTTTTAACTTCAATGATTCTGTGAGGGGAAGGCCATCCCACTCAGCTGGAAGACGCCAGAGAGACGGAACAGGATGTTATAGTCATATATGTCAAAGGTTACAACCAGGTTGAGAAGGATGAGGAGGCAATGTTTACCTTTCTCACAATCATATCTGAAATAATTTGTGATTTTGATCAGAACCAATTGGAGCTCAATATAGAATTCTGGGAAGGATGGGCATGCAGATTCCAACATGTTTAAGGATTTTGGAGATGAAAGGAAGATTATAAGTGGGCTGACAATTTGTAAGGAAGACTGGGTCAAGGATTCATTTTTGAGTAGATGGGTGACTGATGCTATATTTTTAAAAGTGAGGGACAATACCCAAAAAGAGTAAATTGGTTTAAAAATCACTAACATGGTGATCAGGAGAGGTGGCAAGGTGGGTCAGTGATTAGCACTGCTACCTCAAACTGCCAGGGACCTGGGATCGATTCCAGCCTCGACTGACTTGTGGAGTTTGCACATTTTCACTGTGTCTGCGTGGGTTTCCTTCAGTCTCCTGCCACAGTCACAAAGATGTGCAGGTAAGGTGGATCAGCCGTACTAAATAGTCCATACTTTCAGGGGTGTGCAGGCTGGCATGGTAAATGCAGGGTTAAGAGATGGGTCTGGCTGGGATGCTCTTTGGAAGGTCAGTGCAGACTCAATGGGCCAAATTGTCTCTTTCCAGACTGTAGGGATTCTGTTCCATAAATAGTTTAGTGGAGCCGTATCAAGCAAACAAGAGATGGGTCTCAGGGAAGAGAATAAATAGGAGAAAACTAGGGATAAAATTTCCTTAGCTTCCTTGGCCCATTGAGTCTGCACTGACCTTCCAAAGAGCATGCCAGCCAGAGCCATCTCCTGGCCCTGCATTTACCGTGCCAGCCTGCACATAGCGAGAATACAGGGAACAAACTCAGGATGGGCAATAAATGTTGGCCCAGCCAGGGACACTCTGATCTCAAACATGAATTTAAAAAAATCAGGGGAGATGGCCAGTGAGGGCCTACTCAATGTCAGAGTGAAGCTTTCCATTTTCCAATTAAGTGCTGAATGGTGAAACTAGGTTCTCACTGTGAGCAGTGAGAGGACTGTCGACATGCATTAGCATTTATTAACATTTCATTACTACCTAATCTCACCTCTTTGACATGCAGTTTCCCATTCCCCCACATTGAACACTTGAAAGGGTTCAGAAAAGATTTACAAGGATGTTTCCAGGGCTGAAAGGCTTGAATCATAGAATCATAGAGTCATAGATTTATACGGCATAGAAACAGACTCTTTGGTTCAACTTGTCCATGCTGACTAGATATCCTAAATACTGGATCAGTGGTACTGAAAGAGCACAGCAGTTCAGGCAGCATCCAAGGAGCAGCGAAATCGACGTTTCGGGCAAAAGCCCTTCATCAGGAATAAAGGCAGTGAGCTGGAAGCATGGAGAGATAAGCTAGAGGAAGGTGGGGGTGGGGAGAGAGTAGCATAGAGTACAATGGGTGAGTGGGGGAGGAGATGAAGGTGATAGGTCAGGGAGGAGAGGGTGGAGTGGATAGGTGGAAAAGGAGCTAGGCAGGTTGGACAAATCCGGACAAGTCATGGGAACAGTGCTGAACTGGAATTTTGAAACTAGGATGAGGTGGGGGAAGGGGAAATGAGGAAACTGGTGAAGTCCACATTGATGCCCTGGGGTTGAAGTGTTCCGAGGCGGAAGATGAGGCATTCTTCCTCCAGGCGTCTGGTGGTGAGGGAGCGGCGGTGAAGGAGGCCCAGGACTTCCATGTCCTCGGCAGAGTAGGAGGGGGAGTTGAAATGTTGGGCCATGGGGTGGTGTGGTTGATAGGTGTGGGTGTCTCGGAGATTTTACCTCGTAGATATCCTAAATATCCATTTGCCAGCATTTGGCCCACATCACTCTAAACCCTTGCTATTTATATACTCATCCAGATGCCTTTTAAATGTTGTAATTATACCAGCCTCCATCACTTTTTCTGGCAGCATATTCCAAACACCACCATTTGCGTGAACAAGTTGCCCCTTAGGTCCTTTTTATATCTTTCCCCTCTTACCTTAAACCTATGCCCTCTAGTTTTGAACTCCACCACTCTGGGGAAATAACTTTGTCTATTTACCCTATCCATGCCCTTCATGATTTTATAAACCTAGGTAAGGTCACCCCTCAGTCTTTGTTGCTCCAGAGAAAATTGACCCAGTCTATTCAGCTTTTCCATATAGGACAAACTCTCCAACCCTGGCAACATCCTTGTAAAGCTTTTCAAAACCCTTTCAAGTTTCACAACATCCTTTCTATAGGAGGGAGACAGAATTGCATGCAGTATTCCAAAAGTGCCTAACCAATGTCCTGTACAACAGCAACATGACATTCCAACTCCCGTACTCAATGCTCTGACCAATGAAGCAAAGCATACCAAATGCTTTCTTCACTATCCTATCTACCTGTGATTCCATTTTCAAGGAAGTATGAACCTGTACTCCAAGGTCTCTTTGTTCACTGACACTCCCTAAGATCTTACCAATGAGCATATACCTTTCCTGATTTGCCTTTCCAAAATGCAGCACCTCACATTTATCTAAATTAAACGTCATCTGCCACTCCTTAGCCCTTTGACCCATCTGATCAAGATCCCGGTGTACTCTGAGGTAACCTTCCTTGCTGTCCACAGTATCTCCAATTTTGGTGTCACCTGCAAACTTATTAACTATACCTACAATGTTCACATCCAAATCATTTATATAAATGACAAAAGCAATGGATCCAGTACTGATCCTTGTGGCACATCACTGGTCACAGGCTCCATCCTGAAAAGCAACCCTCTGTCTTCTACCTTCAATCTAGTTCTGTATCCAAATGGCTAGTGTTCTAACCTTGCTAACCAGTCTACCATGAGGAACCTTGTCAAGTGCTTTACTGAAGTCCATATTGAACAGGTCCAATGCTCTGCCCTCATCAATCCTCTTTGTTACTACTTCAGAAAACTCAATCACATTCATGAGACATGATTTCCCATGCACAAAGCCATGTTGGCTATCCTTAATCCTGTTTGTCAGGACTTTTTCCAACTCACCCACCACCACTGTCAGGCTCACTAGTCTGTAGTTCCCTGGTTTTTGCTTACCACCTTTCTAAAATAGTGGCACACCGTTAGTCAACATCCAGTCTTCTGGCAGCTCACCTGTGAGTATCAATGATACAAATATCTTAGCAAGGGACCCAGCAATTATTTCCCTTGTTTCCCACTGAATTCTAGGCTACACCTGATCAGATTCTGGTGATTCATCCACCTTTATGTGTTTTCAGACGTCCAGCACCCCTTCCTCTGTAATATGGATTTTTTTCAAGATGCCGCTATATATTTACCCAGGTTCTCTATCGTCCATGTCTTTCTCCTGAGCAAACACTGATGCAAAATACTTGTTTAGTATCTCCCCCATCTCCTGTGGTTCCAAACATAGGCTGCCTTGCTGATCTTTAAGGGGCCCTATTCTCTCCTTAGTTACTCTTTTGTCCTTAATGTATTATAAAATCACTTTGGATTCTCCTTAACCATATTTGCCAAAGCTCTCTCATGTTCCCTTTTTGTCCTCCTGATTTCCTTCTTAAGTATACTCCTACTGCCTTCATACTCATCGAAGGAATGACTTGATCTCTGCTGTCTAAACCTAACATTTGTTCGAGATTTACAGCATGGAAACAGGCTCTTCAGTCCAACTTGTCCTTGCCACCCAGTTTTCACAATTAATCTAGCCCCATTTGCCTGCATTTGGTCCATATCCCTCATATTCCGTCCAATGTTTCTTAGATGTCAAAATTTTACTCACCTCCACCACTACCTCTGGTTGCCCATTTCAGACACTCCCCATTCTCTGAAAAAATTGTCCCTCTGGTCACTTTTGTATCTCTCTCCTCTCACCATAAACCTTATGATAGATATAGATTCCCCTACCACGGGGAAAAGCTGTTAACTATCTACTTTACCTATGCCTCTCATGATTTCATAGATCTCTATAAGGTCACACTTCAGTCTCCTATGCTTCTGGGGAAAGAAATGCTATAGGGAAAGGCTGAATAGGCTAGGAGTGTTTTCTCTGGAGCGTCAGAGGCTGAGGGGTGACCTGATTGAGGCTTATAAAATCATGAGGGGCATGGATAGGATAAATAGACAAAGTCTTTTCCCTGGGGTGAGGGAGTCCAGAACTAGAGTGCATAGGTATACATTGAGAAGGGAAAGAGACCTAAGGGGCAACTTTTTCATGCAGAGGGTGGTACGTGTATGGAATGAGCTGCCAGAGGAAGTGGTGGAGGCTGGTACAATTGCAACATTTAAAAGGCATCTGGATGCGTATATGAATAGGAAGGGTTTGGAGGGATATGGGGCGGGTGCTGGCAGGTGGGACTAGATTGGGTTGGGATATCTGATCAGCATGTACAAGTTGAACCAAAGGGTCTGTTTCCATGCTATACATCTCTATGACTCTATGGCTCTATTCAGCCTCTCCTTAAACCTCAGACCTTCCAGTCCAGATAACATCCTAGTAAATCTTTTTTGCATTCTTTTTAGTTTAATAATATCTCCTCCACTGCTGGGTGCTTCTCTGGACCATTGTGACTGCACTGATCAGGGTGACAATCTTGAAGCAGGATCTGGTGTCATGGTCTCTGCTGCCATATCTGGGCAAGAGGATGCCCTTCCTCTGCAGCACTCCAACCACCAGAACCTCAGAGGCCTGCATTCACAGCAGGCATTTCATTGCAAAGAAATCTAAGAGCTCCTCGCAGTTATTGTTGCAGATGAATACACTGTATTTTATATTTTCTTTCACAGAATCACTCCTATTGATTTTCAGATGGCCAACATTACTCCTGATTAATCAATTTTTCTCATATAATGAGAAACATTTATTTTGTTGATGTTGACATGCTTTTCATATTTCCTTTCTATAGCTCTATTGCCATCCCTTGCTGATCTTTGCACCACTCCCTTTTTCCAGGATCGGTTCATTTTTTGTTTAGCCCCAGAGAATACCATCAAACAAATCTTCCTCTCAGTCCCTTATCTGCATTCCGCACAGATCATTCCCTCCGCGACATCCTAGTCCACTCCGCAATCACCAATACCCACTGCACCTTCCCATGTAACTGCAGAAGATACAGCACCTGCCTCTTCACCTCCTCCCTGCTCGCCATACAAGGGCCAGTTGAATCAGCATTTCACCTGTACCTTCCCAATCTTGTGCATTGCATTCACTACACCCAATGTGGCCTACTGGATACTCTAGAAACCAAATGAAAATTGGGTGACCACTTGGCAGAACACTTTCAGTCTGTGTACAAGTATGACCTCGACCTTCCTGGAGCCTCTCATTTTAACCCAGCACTCTGCTTGCGTGCCCACCTCTCTGTCCTCAGCATGCTGCAGTGTTCCAGTGAATCACAGCACAAACTGGAGGAACAACATCTCATCTTCAGACTAGGCACTTTATAATCTTGGTTGAAAATGTGCTGCTGGTTAAAGCACAGCAGGCCAGGCAGCATCCAAGGAACAGGAAACTCGACGTCCCGGGCACAAGCCCTTCATCAGGATCAACACCTTCAAATTGTGAACTTACTCCCATTCCTTCCCTTTCTTTTAGCTTTACTTGTTATATTCTCTTTCACCATGTCCTCTCTCCCCTCTTCCCAGTCCAAAGGGATTGTCTGTTCTTTCCAGAGTGGATAAAGAGTGGAGCTGGAAAAAGCACAGCAGGTCAAGCAGCATCAGTGGAGGAGGGGAGTCGATGTTTCAGGTTGGAACCTTGCATCAGGACTGTTCTTTCCAGTCTGGAAGTTAGATATCTAGACTCGAAACTTTAGCTTGGTCTCTCTACACAGATGCTGCCTGACCCCCTGTGACCTCCAACATTTGTTGTTTTCAGTACAGGTTCCAGCATCTGCAGTAATTTGCTCCTAGACGCACCATTGTTCTGTCACTCACACATTCCAATCACTTATGGTGATCTAAATATCAACATATTTTCTCCCCTACTGCTACAACACCATCCCCCCCCCCCCCCCCCCCCCTTCTCCACTATCATATAAATACTACCCCCTTCACACATCATCAGCGCTGATGAACACTCATCTAGACTCGAAACGTTAGCTTGCTTACACTCTCTCCATGGATGCTGTCTGACCCGCTGTGGTCTCTAGCATATCTTGTTTTTAGTAATAATCTTTACAATGTTGTGCTTCCCAAAATGGATCACAGTGGCAGGATCCTCCCATCACTCTCCAATATTTTTTCAAACTGCTTGAAAGTGTCCCTTGCTCCAGCATCACAAATGACTCTTTTATCCTGGATAAAAGAGGATACTCTCTGTGGTTTCATTTGACAAAGCCATTTTTAAAACTCCCCTCCAGGTACTAAAGCTTGTCCTTCTTTCTGCTTTGGGCCATTTCCTCTGAAGGAGCAATGCTAGGAGATAACAAGTGTGCATTTAATATGCATGAGATTCATGTGAACTATGTTTCACTAAGGTGAAAGAGCAATCAATTACTGAGGGCAGTGCTTTGCAGTTCAAAGGCAAATACCAGCATCCAAACTGTAATGTATCACAGTCTTCAGGCGTGAAAGAGTATTCTAGTGTCTGGTTCATGTTTACCGAATCATCAGCATTAATGGATAATCATATAATATGATGTCAGATTCTAGCTGGGATATCTGTATCTATTGGTATGAGCAATGGGGTCAAATAACCTCAATCCAGTCTTTTAAGAAAGTGTTAGAAGATAAGGTTGTATTGACATGTATTTCTCACAATTAGACTGATTTTCAATGCTCGTGGACGAAGTCAAAGCAATGCATGTACTCATATTTATTCAAATGCTGAGAAACCTGTAGTGTAGATATTATAAATTTGACTATATATGGCTGTTTAAGAAGGATAGAAAGGACAAGCCAGGGAACTACAGACCAGTGAGCCTGAGGTGGTGGGCAAGTTGTTGGAGGGAATCCTGAGGGACAGGATGTACATGTATTTAGAAAGGCAAGGATTGATTAGGGATAGTCAATATGGCTTTGTGCGTGGGAAATCATGTCTCACAAACTTAAGTTTTTTGAAGACGTAACAAAGAGGATTGATGAGGGCAGAGCAGTAGATGTGATCTGTATGGACATCAGTAATGCGTTCAACAAGGTTCCCCATGGGAGACTAGTTAGCAAGTTTAGATCTCACAGAATAAAGGGAGATATAGCCATTTGGATACAGAACTGGCTCAAAGGTAGAAGTCAGAGGGTGGTGGTGGAGGGTTTTTTTTCAGACTGGAGGCCTGTGACCAGTAGAGTGCCACAAGGATTGGTGCTGAGTCCTTTACATTTTGTCATTTACATAAATGTTTTAAATGCGAGCATAAGAGGTATAGTTAGTAAGTTTGCAAATGACACCAAAATTGGAGGTATAGTGGATCGCGAACAAGGTTACCTCAGATTACAACAGAATCTTGATCAGGTGGGCCAATGGGCTAAAAAGTGGCAGGTGAAGTTTAATTCAGATAAATGTAGATGCTGCATTTTGGGAAAGCAAATCTTAGCAGGACTTATACACTTAATAGTAAGGTCCTAGGAAATGTTGCTGAATAAAGATACCCTGGAGTGCAGGTTCATAGCTCCTTGAAAGTGGAGTCGTTTGGTATTCTTTTGTTTATTAGTCAGAGTATTGAGTACAGGAGTTGGGAGGTCATGTTGCGGCTGTACAGGACATCGGTTAGGTCACTGCTGGAAAGATGTTGTGAAACTTGAAAGGGTTCAGAAAAGATTTACAAGGATGTTGCCAGGGTTGGAGGGTTTGAGCTATATGGAAAAGCTGAATAGACTGTGGCCATTTTCATGGGAGCATCAAAGATTGAGGGGTGACCTTATCTAGGTTTATAAAATCATGAGTGAGTTGAAAATGTGTTGCTGGTTAAAGCACAGCAGGTCAGGCAGCATCCAAGGAATAGGAAATTCGACGTTTTGGGCATAAGCCCTTCATCAGGAATTATAAAATCATGAGGGCATGGATAGGGTAAATAGATAAAGTTATTTCTCCAGAGTGAGGAGTTCAGAACTAGAAGGCATAGGTTTAAGGTGAGAGGGGAAAGATATAAAAAGGACCTAAGGGGCAATTTGTTCAAGCAAAGGGTAGGGCATGGAATAAGCTGCCAGAGGAAGCGGTGGAGGCTGGTATAATCACAACATTTAAAAGGCATGTGGATGAATATATAAATAGTAAGGGTTTAGAGTGATGTGGGCCAAATGCTGGCAAATAGATATTTAGGATATCTAGTCAGCATGGACAAGTTGAACCAAAGAGTCTATTTCTGTGCCGTATAAATCTATGATTTTATGATTCAAGCCTTTCAACCCTGGGAACATCCTTGTAAATCTTTTCTGAACCCTTTCAAGTGTTCAATGTGGGGGAATGGGAAACTGCATGTCAATGAGGTGAGATTAGGTAGTAATGAAATGTTAATAAATGCTAATGCATGTCATAAATCCTCTCACTGCTCACAGTGAGAACCTTGTTTCACCATTCAGCACTTAATTGGAAAATGGAAAGCTTCACTCTGACATTGAGTAGGCCCTCACTGGCCATCTCCCCTGATTTTTTAAATTCATGTGTGAGATCAGAGTGTCCCTGGCTGGACCAACATTTATTGCCCATCCTGAGTTTGTTCCCTGTATTCTCGCTATGTGCAGGCTGGCACGGTAAATGCAGGGCCAGGAGATGGCTCTGGCTGGCATGCTCTTTGGAAGGTCAGTGCAGACTCAATGGGCCAAGGAAGCTAAGGAAATTTTATCCCTAGCTTTCTCCTATTTATTCTTTTCCCTGAGACCCATTTCTTGTTTGCTTGATACGGCTCCACTAAACTATTTATGGAACAGAATCCCTACAGTCTGGAAAGAGGCAATTTGGCCCATTGAGTCTGTACTGACCTTCCAAAGAGCATGCCAGCCAGACCCATCCCTTAACCCTGCATTTACCATGCCAGCCTGCACACCCCTGAAAGTATGGACTATTTAGTACGGCTGATCCACTTAACCTACACATCTTTAGACTGTGGCAGGAGACTGAAGGAAACCCACACAGACACAGTGAAAATGTGCAAACTCCACAAGTCAGTCGAGGCTGGAATCAATCCCAGGTCCCTGGCAGTTTGAGGTAGCAGTGCTAACCACTGAGCCGCCTTGCCACCTCTCCTGATCACCATGTTAGTGATTGTTTAAACCAATTTACTCTCTTCAGGTATTGTCCCTCACTTTTTACAGCAGAAGATAGCAGACCAGGAAAGGGGGAAGGGAAGCAAACAATCATGGGATTTGCTGAAGGGAGTAGAGAGGTTTATGGTGAAGGGAGACACATGACATGTATGGGTTCACCCCAAGATGGCAGATGACCTGTTGGGTGGTAGCTAAGTGTGCTGTAATAAAGGGAAAGGAAGGTGGAACTATTGTTCACAGGTGAAACCATATATCACACAATCTGTTTCTGCCAGCTTGAAAGCAACCAGCCGTTCACTTAATTATTTTGTTTCGGATAAATCCTCTAACTAATGGCAGCCTGGAGGACAGCCATGAACTATCAACTTCAATAAAAAACAGCGTCCTGCATCCCAGACAGTTCCTGCATCTGACTAAAGAATAGGCGAAGAAGTTTATTGTTCTCTGTGGACACAGGCTGAGCATTCAAGAATGTATTAGATTATTATTTGAATAGAAATAATGTGCAAGTGTATGGGCAAAAGGGAGATGAATGAAGCTCCCATGCTTATTTGGGAGCTGGTACAGGTACAATGGGCTGAAAGGCCTAATTCTGCAAAATAACTAGTGGGCAGTAGGAATGGGGGCAGTAGGTGTTACATCAATTGCTGTCCCATTGGTCAGTCTCTGCATGTGCTGCTACTATAGACTGATCATACCTCAGGCTGTGCAAATAGTAATGCTGGCTGATCACAGGGTACGCTCCAGTATCTATTGCATCTGAAGCTCCCCCTCCTCGGAAATATGTAAAGTGGAAACATTTATCAAGATTTTTCAATCAAATGAGATGATAGTTCCAGCTGCAGCCTAGGTCATTTGTACTTATGTGAAGCCAGCAGTAAATACAAAGATTTGTTGTTCACTGACCTCTTGGTGGATAGAGGGTCTCAGCAGTATCCCAACTTGGTCAGGTTGAATTTAATCAGGAGAAACTGAAGTGGGATTGAAGGGGCTAGTTTTAGTGGGATTAAAGTTACTGTATATGATGGTTCTGAATTAAGTGCTATAGTAATCCTCTATAGTATCATTTTCTGCCATGATGGGATACTTCACCAAAAATGGCTTTGGGAATATTGTAACAATAACAGCCTATAGAAGCATATTATTCATGGTTACACAGAGCATAATGATTGAGTTGAAGAGACATAGAGATCTACAGTATGGAAACAGACCCTTCAGTCCAACTTGTCCATGCTGCCTAGATATCTTAAATTAATCTAGTCCCCTTTGTGAGCATTTGGCCCATGACCCTCTAAACACTTCCTATTCATGTACTCATTCAGATGCCTTTTAAATATTATTATTGTACCCGCCTTCACTACTTCCTTTGGCAACTCATTCCATACAAGCACTACCGTTTGCATCAAAAAGTTGCCCTTAGGTCCCTTTTAAATCTTTCCCCTCTCACCTTAAACCTAGTTTAGAACTCCCTTACCCTGGGAAAAAGACCTTGGCATGCCTTTCACAATTTTACAAATCTCTATAAGGTCACCCCTCAACCTCTGACGACCCAGGGAAAACAGCCCCATCCTATTCAGCCTCTCTCTGTAGCTCAAACCCTCCAAGCTTGGCAAAATCCTTGCAAATCCTTTCTGCACTCTTTCAAGTTTTATAACGTCTTTCTTACAGCAGGGAGAACAAAATTGAATGTGATATTCCAACAGCAGCCTAACCACCAACCTGTACTGCTGCAACATTACATCCCATTTCCTACACTCAATGCACTGATCAATAAAGGCATGTGTACTAACTGCCTTCTTCACTGTCCACCTGTGACACCATCTTCAAGGAACTGTGAAGCTGCATTCCAAGATCTCTTTGTTCAGCACCACTCCCCAGGAACTTACAATTAAGCATATAAGTCTTGCCCTGATTTGCCTTTCTAAAATCACTTTGAGTCATTTTGGAACCTAATGGATCTAAGGCTGAATGTTGAAATAATAGATGTTGAAAACTATAAATATAATTGCCATCACCTCTGTATTATTAAGTAGCTCTCTGGATTTCTGAGATCTTCTCCCTTGCATATGCTTAAAGAAAATCTTTGTGTGCAGATTAAAGAAAGGTTTTTTTATTAACATAAATCCCTCCATTAAAAATCATCCTTCAAGCTCCAATTATATAGACTTACCCTGCTTAACCTTTCCTCATAAGACAAGACCTTCAAGTTTGCTGATGACACAAATCCGGTGAGAGTATGACTGATGATGAGGATGTCGGGAGATTTCAAGGCGGTTTAGGTAGGTTGAGTGAGTGGACAAATACATGGCAGATGCAATATAATGTGAATAAATATGAAATTGTTCACTTTAGTAGGAAAACCAGAATGACAGAGTATTATTTAAATGGTGATAGATTGAGAAAGGATGTACAAGAAGACCTGGATGCCCTTATACACTGGTCTTTGAAAGCAAGCTTGCAGGTGTTGCAAAGCTAAACATGCAAGCAGCATGTTGGCTTTCATTGCCAGAGAGTTTGAGTACAACAATGAAGAAGTCTTACTGTTGTGTAGGGCTTTGATTATACCTGGAGTGCAGTGTGTGTATTTGTGACTCCTTCCCTAAGGAAAGATATACTTAACATAAGATTGAGTGCAAAGAAAGGTCATTAGGTTGATTCTTGGGATGGCAGGATTGTTGTATGAGGAGAAATTTGTTTGACTGGGCCTGTATTCACTAAAGTTTAGAAGATTGAGAGGGAATCTTATTGAAAAGCATAAAATTCTGATAGGGGTGGACAGATTGGATGCAGGATGACGTTTTCCTCTGATTGCCAGTTCCAGAACAAAAAACAATGGTCTCAGGGTTCATGGTTGGCTATTTCAGAGAGAGATGAGAAACATTTTCACTCAAAGGATAGTGAATTTATGGACAACTAAGTTACTGAATACATTTCAGGAAGAAATAAATAGTTTTCTGAAAGATAAAAGGTGTTAAGAGATGTAGGGAGTATGGCATTGAGAGAGAAGTTTTCACTATTCAAAGAATATCCTGCTTCTCCTTTCCACTTGTCAAATGGACCATTTCAACTTTTCCCACATTATACACCTGCCAAATTACTGATCACAAATTTAATTGATATATATCTCTTATTAAACTCTTTGTATCCTCCTTGTAACTTGCTGCCCCACCTATCTTTGTGTCATCAGAGAAGTTATTAATTTATATTGTAAATGATTGAGGCCCCAGCATTGATTCCTCTGCCATTCCAGGATTTAGTTTATTCACATTAAAATATTCCATTTGGATGTTTACAGTTCACCAGCCAGTCCTTAGCCCATGCTTATGTATCACTCCTAACATCATGAGCTCTTATCTTGTGCATTATACTTTTATGTGGTCCATCATTGAAAGCCTCTTGTGTACCCTTCTATACACCTTGCTTATTGCATCCTCAAAGAACTCTAATGAATTTGCGAAACAGAATGTTCTGTTCACCAAACCATGTCTCTGCTTTACTTAAGGTTTGCTAATTGTCTTGCTTTGACAGTATTGTTGCTTTAATGCCCCTTTCATTGTTTCTTGTTTTTATTCGAGTATTGTCTCATTTACTTTTTTCATTTCTTTGTCAATGTGCAATTTTTTTAAAAAAGATATTGCTGGTGGGGCAGGGTGCATTTATCCCTGGTGCATTTTCCAGTTCTAATATCACAAGCATGGCAGAAATATAGTTTAACATTGGGTATCATATTAGCTTAATAATACTCACCTTCGTATTGTGTCATCAAAATTAATTTGAAAGTCGAACTTCTCACGGATACAATCAACAACTATAACTCAAAAGTTATGATGAACTTTATGATTTAAGGTTTCATTGTTTCTATAAAATTTTGTTGGAGAAAATAATCCTTTAAGGGAAGAGCAGACTGTCGTATAGCTGCATTTCAAGGTAATCTAAATCATTACACTACACATCTGTACACAATTAACAAAATTAGAAGGATCTATTTTGTACTCCAAGCATCCCTGAACTAAATTTTACAAACAATCTATCCTGACCACAGTTATCTTTGACTATACAGTTAATTATTGCCAGGATATTCTTAATGTGCATTAAGTAAAAAAAACTGTGAAATGCAATACTTAATTTCATGATTTCCCTCATCCCCCATCCTTTCACATTCTAAAAATGGGATTTATGTCCATGTTGCCATTCCATAGGCACTGCTTCCAGGCTCTTTAGTGACAATGAAGACAAACACTGTCTTTAACACTGTGATTGCTTGATATTAATTGTTGTCAGATTATTCAGTTGGAATGCTTGTACACTAATACAGTTGAATGTGTACCTGCCCATTCCTGCTCTTAGAAAATATTAACAATTGGTATTTTCTTCTGACCTACACAGAACATAAGCTACAATTAAAGATAGGTACAGCAAGATGCTTAATGTTGGATTTGAGAGAGAAGCCTTCAAGCAGATCATTGGTTGGAACTAGATATTGGTTCATTTTGGGGTAAAAAATGAGGTCTGCAGTTGCTGGAGATCACAGTTGAAAATGTGTTGCTGGTTAAAGCACAGCAGGTCAGGCAGCATCCAAGGAATAGGAAATTCGACGTTTCGGGCATAAGCCCTTCATCAGGAATGAGGAGAGAGTGCCAGGCAGGCTAAGATAAAAGGTAGGGAAGAGGGACTTGGGGGAGGGGCGATGGAGATGTGATAGGTGGAAGGAGGTCAAGGTGAGGGTGATAGGCCGGAGTGGGGTGGGGGCGGAGAGGTTAGGAAGAAGATTGTAGGTTGGGAGGGCGGTGCTGAGTTGAGGGAACCGACTGAGACAAGGTGGGGGGAGGGGAAATGAGGAAACTGGAGAAATCCGAGTTCATCCCTTGTGGTTGGAGGGTTCCCAGGCGGAAGATGAGGCGTTCTTCCTCCAACCGTCGTGTTGTTATGTTTTGCCGGTGGAGGAGTCCAAGGACCTGCATGTCCTCGGTGGAGTGGGAGGGAGAGTTAAAGTGTTGAGCCACGGGGTGGTTGGGTTGGTAGGTCCGGGCGTCCCTGAGGTGTTCCCTGAAGCGTTCTGCAAGTAGGCGGCCCGTCTCCCCAATGTAGAGGAGGCCACTTCGGGTGCAGCGGATGCAATAGATGATGTGTGTGGAGGTACAGGTGAACTTGTGGTGGATATGGAAGGATCCCTTGGGGCCTTGGAGGGAAGTGAGGGAGGAGGTGTGGGCGCAAGTTTTACATTTCCTGCGGTTGCAGGGGAAAGTGCCGGGAGTGGAGGTTGGGTTGGTGGGGGGTGTGGACCTGACGAGGGAGTCACGAAGGGAGTGGTCTTTGCGGAACGCTGATAGGGGAGGGGAGGGAAATATATCCCTGGTGGTGGGGTCCGTTTGGAGGTGGCGGAAATGACGGCGGATGATACGCTGTATACGGAGGTTGGTGGGGTGGTAGGTGAGAACCAGTGGGGTTCTGTCTTGGTGGCGGTTGGAGGAGCGGGGCTCAAGGGCGGAGGAGCGGGAAGTGGAGGAGATGCGATGGAGGGCATCGTCGATCACGTTTGGGGGGAATCTGCGATCCTTGAAGAAGGAGGCCATCTGGGCTGTGCGGTGTTGGAACTAGTCCTCCTGGGAGCAGATGCGGCGGAGACGAAGGAATTGGGAATATGGGATGGAGTTTTACAGGGGGCAGGGTGGGAGGAGGTGTAGTCCAGATAGCTGTGGGAGTCCGTCGGTTTATAGTAGATGTCTGTGTTGAGTCGGTCGCCTGAGATAGAAATGGAAAGGTCTAGGAAGGGGAAGGAGGAGTCTGAGACAGTCCAGGTGAATTTGAGGTCGGGATGGAAGGTGTTAGTAAAGTTGATGAACTGTTCGACCTCCTCGTGGGAGCACGAAGCAGCGCCGATACAATCATCGATGTAGCGGAGGAAAAGGTGGGGGGTGGTGCCAGTGTAGTTGCGGAAGATGGACTGTTCCACATATCCTATGAAGAGACAGGCATAGCTGGGGCCCATGTGGGTACCCATGGCAACTCCTTTAGTTTGGAGAAAGTGGGAGGATTGAAAAGAGAAGTTATTCAGGGTGAGGACCAGTTCAGTCAGTCGAAGGAGGGTGTCAGTGGAAGGGGACTGGTTGGTGCGGCGGGAAAGGAAGAAGCGGAGGGCTTTGAGTCCTTCGTGATGGGGGATGGAGGTGTACAGGGACTGGATGTCCATCGTGAAAATAAGGCGTTGGGGACCGGCGAAGCGAAAATCCTGGAGGAGGTGGAGGGCGTGGGTGGTGTCCTGAACGTAGGTGGGGATCCATCATGAAAATAAGGTGTTGGGGACCGGGGAAGCGAAAATGGCTTTGGGGACCAGGGACTTCCACTGACACCCTCCTTCGACTGACTGAACTGGTCCTCACCCTGAATAACTTCTCTTTTCAATCCTCCCACTTCCTCCAAACTAAAGGAGTTGCCATGGGTACCTGCATGGGCCCCAGCTGTGCCTGTCTCTTCGTAGGATATGTGGAACAGTCCATCTTCCGCAACTACACTGGCACCACCCCCCACCTTTTCCTCCGCTACATCGATGACTGTATCGGCGCTGCCTCGTGCTCCCACGAGGAGGTCGAACAGTTCATCAACTTTACTAACACCTTCCATCCCGACCTCAAATTCACCTGGACTGTCTCAGACTCCTCTCTCCCCTTCCTAGACCTTTCCATTTCTATCTCAGGCGACCGACTCAACACAGACATCTACTATAAACCGACGGACTCCCACAGCTATCTGGACTACACCTCCTCCCACCCTGCCCCCTGTAAAAACTCCATCCCATATTCCCAATTCCTTCGTCTCCACCGCATCTGCTCCAAGGAGGACCAGTTCCAACACCGCACAGCCCAGATGGCCTCCTTCTTCAAGGACCGCAGATTCCCCCCAAACATGATCGACGATGCCCTCCATCGCATCTCCTCCACTTCCCGCTCCTCCGCCCTTGAGCCTCGCCCCTCCAACCGCCACCAAGACAGAACCCCACTGGTTCTCACCTACCACCCCACCAACCTCCGTATACAGCGTATCATCCGCCGTCATTTCCGCCACCTCCAAACGGACCCCACCACCAGGGATATATTTCCCTCCCCTCCCCTATCAGCGTTCCGCAAAGACCACTCCCTTCGTGACTCCCTCGTCAGGTCCACACCCCCCACCAACCCAACCTCCACTCCCGGCACTTTCCCCTGCAACCGCAGGAAATGTAAAACTTGCGCCCACACCTGCTCCCTCACTTCCCTCCAAGGCCCCAAGGGATCCTTCCATATCCACCACAAGTTCACCTGTACCTCCACACACATCATCTATTGCATCCGCTGCACCCGAAGTGGCCTCCTCTACATTGGGGAGACGGGCCGCCTACTTGCAGAACGCTTCAGAGAACACCTCAGGGATGCCCGGACCAACCAACCCAGCCACCCCGTGGCTCAACACTTTAACTCTCCCTCCCACTCCACCGAGGACATGCAGGTCCTTGGACTCCTCCACCGGCAAAACATAACAACACGACGGTTGGAGGAAGAACGCCTCATCTTCCGCCTGGGAACCCTCCAACCACAAGGGATGAACTCGGATTTCTCCAGTTTCCTCATTTCCCCTCCCCCCACCTTGTCTCAGTCGGTTCCCTCAACTCAGCACCGCCCTCCCAACCTGCAATCTTCTTCCTAACCTCTCCGCCCCCACCCCACTCCGGCCTATCACCCTCACCTTGACCTCCTTCCACCTATCACATCTCCATCGCCCCTCCCCCAAGTCCCTATCCCTACCTTTTATCTTAGCCTGCCTGGCACTCTCTCCTCATTCCTGATGAAGGGCTTATGCCCGAAACGTCGCATTTCCTATTCCTTGGATGCTGCCTGACCTGCTGTGCTTTAACCAGCAACACATTTTCAATTGGTTCATTTTGATTGATGTTGAGTCTGAAGTAGACTGCATAGTTTAAAAAAGAGAACAAAATGAAAATTTCCAAATTATTCAACCTGAAAGTAATGTTGTAGATTGCCCAAAAAGGTCTTTTAAACATTTCAGTGACTTTAATGAATAGTTGATGAAGGACATCTTCTGACCAGGAAATCTGGCCTCCACTTTGTTTTTATCCCTTCTCCCTCCAGTTCTTGTTTGCATAGCTTTTCTCTCCCTAGCTTCTACTATTAACACTTACTCTTCATCCACATCACTCCCCTACAATCACCAGCATTCCCTTGATCTTTTGCCCAGAGAATCTGTTCCACTTGTTCCTGCTAATCTCTTTTTATTTCAAAAGCATAAGAGCTATTAGCTTTCCAACCCCCTTGAGTTTGGACACAAAATATTAACTGTTTTTCTCTCTCCACAGATACTGTCAGACCTGTTGTGTTCCTCCAGCACTTCCTGTTTTTATTTCAGGTTTCCAGCATTTGCAGGACTTTGTTTTTATATTAGCTGATGAAGGAACCCTTTCAGCAAACATGGATTTTTCTTTTCATAAAAAAGAATGAGGCCAAGGAAGGATTAATGAGTTGCTGTATGGCAACAATAGAGATTGTATTTATACTCAGCATATAGTGTAGCTTTATGTGCCACTGAAGATAACAAAGAGTTTCTGTGCAGTTCTATATTTAAATCAGTTGCATTTCACTTGGGCAGGTGAATTCTGAATGCAGGAAGATTCCTTAAAGGAAACACGCTCCAATAATAAAGACCTCTCAAAAAATCTTCAAATGTGAAAAATCAGTCAAAGGTTTTTCAAGTGCTTTGCTCTGTAAGGTACTGAAATATGTGAAGTCAGTAATGAATATAAGAAATCAGGTTGAAAGTGTGTTGTTTCACTTTTACATCTTGGAAGTGAGAGTACACAATCTGTTCAATGATGAGTACTTTCCGATACATTTAGTTTTCTGCAGAAAGTTTTAAACAAGTTTCCACAACAATCAACAGAAATCAAACACAATTCACAATTCCAGAATATTGGCATAATGTGAGATTTGAATGTGCAGATGGTCCAAAGATGGTGAAACAAAGATCCTTTCTACCAATAGAATCTTGACATTTCAAACTTGTAACTGGAGATTTTCTTACATTAGCTTAACCTTACATATTATACGATTCATCATTGATTTTTTTCTTCCCAAAACAATGATTTGTCCATGCTTCCAGTAATCATTATGTTTTGTGCAGCAAAATAATAGCATTTGTCCTTACTGTCTTAAACAGGAACCACTTTCTCAACCAGAGAAGGTCATAATGCTTTCCTGTCAGTGGGATCCTATTCTTTCTATTCAGCATTATGAGGAGGAAATTCTTCCAAACGTTTTGCTTTGCTTTAAAAATATTGGGCTGGAAATTCATTTTTGCAGTACCAATTATTCAGCTGCAAAGTGGCCCATTACATCCCCAATATTGAGGGCATCAAGCACATAGACATTTTAGCCTGGAAGTCCACAGTTCTCCACGTCAGGAAAGAAAACTGGAATCAACAGCTTTTAGGAATTGTTCAATGATAAAGCAAAGAAAATCAGGGTAACCAGAATTTGACGAGTGCTGACAATTAAACAAAGTGCTATTTGAGATCAGGGGTAACCTAATTATACATTCAATAAAATTCTATTGCTTTTTGCAACAAAGGGCTAGATTTAGCATAATTGCTAAGGACCTGTTTATTTTTTCCAAGTTTAAACTTATTTGCTTGCAATATTTTACCCTATTGTCTATTTTTGCTTGCTGCCTGGCAAATGCCCTTCTCATTTGTGATAAATGGTAAGAGATAAGTGAAAGGTAAGAGTTGGGGTCTGTGCCAGAGATATTTTGTTGATTAAAACATGGAGAAAACAAAATCTTTCAGAATTTGCCTGCCAAGTTCTTCATGATAATTGAAATATGTCAGCATTGGAACATGCTAAGCCTCTCTGTGCAAGAATGGAGGTGTGCTTGCCACATCACGTGAACTAAAGCAATTCAAGAAGGTAGCTCACCACCACCTTCCCAACGATAAATATTATGGGTAATATTTGCTGGCCCAGCCAGATACACCCACATCCCATGAATAAGTTAAAAGTTCCTCCTACTTCTTTTTTGCTCCCTGACTCCCTCTCCAAATGGACTCTCTCCTTCTTCCTCCTGTGGAACAAAGGTTTCCTGCTGTACTTTCTTCTGCAAGAGGCATTCTTGACAGAAAGTCACTCTCAAATCTATCCTGGCATCTGAAGCACATCTTCATCATCTTGAGCTCTACATTGATGGAGTGGAAGTTATGATATCTTTGTAGGCTGAAACAATGTGCAACACATGGACAGTAAAGCCAAATGAAATTTGTTTGCTATGGACCTCACAAATATGCAAATGTGATGCATTATGAATTACATGTCACCATCATGTATATATAATATTCATACAGGCCTAGTATCCATTATCTGTACTTCCAAATACCAAAAAGACCTAAAAAAATGGAAGGTCTTTTTGAAAGAGGTCCTGAAGGGACCCGTTGCCTTGTTGAGTCCAGTCCCTTTGGAGAAAGAAAAAGCTTTGCTTTGCCTGAATAGACCTGGAAGAACCTAAAACTGAAGATTTATTTTCCAAAGTGAAATCTCCTTGGTCACTATCGCAATAACTTACGATGATGTCCTTTCAACTTAGCTGTCTACATCAATTTTAGACTTGTTTCTCTCCCTGTACTCCAATTGTGATTCTTTTCCTGCCAGGCTTGTTTTCTTTCTGCTGACTGTGGTAAATATGACTTCAGTAATGAAAAGCTCATTTCAGGCTGTCTTCTGAGAAGCAACTCTGCTGGCATTCTACCAGTAGTAGTGTGAGGTTACAACAAATAAAATCAAGAAACAAATAATCAGTTTCTTCCAGTATGTATCTAGCATTTGTTTAACAAGACTATGCTTAATAATTTGTTCTGTGCTTCTAATGCTCCAAATGCTCCAAATGAATAATATAGTACTCATTCATATGAAATTTTAATTATCTGCTCACATAAATCTGTGACATAATATCATCTGGGAACCTGTAAGTAAAAATCAAACAATGTAAAACCTCTAAAGTTTTATTAGTTGTTGGTACAAGCATTAGAAGCACCAAAATCCACTTTGAGATTTTTGATCTCATTATCTAAACAAAGATATACTAGCATTTGAGGCTGTCCACAGAAGGTTCACTAGGTTGATACCAGCAATGGAAGGATTGTCTAATGAGGAAAAGTTGAATAAGTTGGGGCTGTACTCATTGGAGTTTAGATGAATGAGAGACGATCTTACAGAAACCCAAAATTCTGAGGAGACTTGATGGGGGTAGTTGTAGAAAGGTTGTTTCTCCATGTAGGAGAGTCTAGGCATTTATATTCTTACATAATAGCTACCTATTAATGTGAATAACTTCAAATTCTGCCAAATCAAAGTGCAGGCTCTGCCACACTCTTGCTGACCATTTCCATGATTGCAAAGGTACCAGTGGTGGCTTCTTTTCCATAGCTTGACACATTCTACCCTGTTTTACTGTGTTATCTCTGTCCTTATTTAACCCTGGCAACTAAAGATAATTTTTGACTAGATTGTTTGTTAAATTGATCCCTCAGTGTTGATCATGAAGATCCCAGTGTAACTGTGATCATTGGCTTTCCACATAATGTCTGTGGCTCACCACAAATCACAACCATTATCAACTGACAAGTTATTTCTATGATTAGAAAAATAGCCTGTTTTCAAATATTATCTGTTTTGGCTGCTCTTGCACTACAGTCATATACATTTGATAATATGAGGTCACCATGTGTTATTCTGTCAATGTCATTTCGTGTAATTGGCAACTCAACTACACTTGAAAAGAAAATACATCCTTTCTGTAAGGCTTTTTTATTGGGTGGGGTTGGTAAACCAGCTATACCATCATATTAAAATGAATCTTCCTAGCATCTGTCATTAATGTCATAGTTAAAATGAAAGCCCATCTCTGCATCCTGGCAACAGATGAATAGGTATTCAAGCCTTTGGTTTTAAAATGACTTTGATGATGAAACTGTGGCAAAGGGAGTACTGTTGTTTGCATAGTCAGGTCATGGAGTCACATCACTGTAACGTAAGTTTTGGAAGAACAGGATGCGTGGTTATGCTCAGTACCTCTGAACTATCACTACAACATGATGTTTTGTATGAACAGCAAATCTTGAGAACATATGTCCCAAAGACTGCTGAATCAGATCAAACAGCTTATGTCTTCAACAGGTTGCAAAAAGCAAGGTGTTTTTTTAAATTTATATTTAGGGGATGTAGATTTCGTTTGCTGGGCAAACAGATATTGTCCATCCCTAGTTGCCCTTGAGAAGGTGGTGGTGAGCTGCCTTTATCAATTGCTGCACCCCATGTTCTGTAGTTGCACCAATACTGCCTTTAGGGAGGGTGTTCCAGGAGTTTGACCCAGCGACAGTGAAGGAATAGCAGCATATTTCCAAGTCAGTGGTTTGGAGGGGAACATTCAGGTGGTGGTATGCTGAATGTACCTAAGCAGCCCACAAAACTCACAACAGTGTCCAAAATTGCACGTCATTCTGCAATTGGACAACATTTGCTAAATAATCCCGAGAAATCCAAGTATTGCAAGCACAATATTCATACACAAGGAATTGCACTGACAATCAATTTAGGAGTATCAGTCAAGCTTGCAATGTGACACACCCATATTAGAGAGAGAGAGAGAGAGAGAGAGAGAAAGAGAATGTAATATACGTATACATGTGTGCCACATTGTGAACTTGACTCTTAATTCTAAATTGGTTGTCAATATATATATATACACACACATATAAACTCCTGACATTAAAATAGGGGAACTAGAAAGATTAAGTACACACATTGTGCCTGTTCACAAAATATGTGGCAGCTAATCACGGAATAATTTGTCAGAACAATGCTTTGACCAATCAAAGTTAACCTTGGCAATTAACTGGTAATCATCACCCAACCCATGCATTCTCCATGGTCGTGCCTCTTTTAAGCACAGTCCATTTTCCAATGTCCCCACATACAGTATAAGTGTTATTTTCCCTTTGCTTTGATATTTCTTAGTAATTGTCCTAATGAGTGCAAGTCACAAAGCTTTGACATTTTCTTTTCACCAATACTCAACCACTAGATGTATCAAGTACATTTTCAACCAGAAGAATGAGAAATCCAAGTATTGCAGGCACAATATTCATACATTCTAATATAAGCAGTTTCTAATAAAAGCATCAAAGCAACAGGAACTGAGCAACCCAAGGTTGAAGAATAAATGACTTACTAATTCACGACTAGCTTTGAACAGCAGAACCCCTGGAGCAAGAAAGCTGAACAGATGGAGTTGATATTAGGAAGGTAGGCACATGAAAAGCACTACATCACTATATATCTGTTTTGCCAAAGGAATTAAAATCTGTAAAATGTAAGTTTCTAACACATGTAAAGCTAATTGAAAGATAATTGTTGAAAAATGCTCAAATAGCTGCACTGACTATCCCAGAATCATAGATTCATAGAGATGTACAGCATAGAAACAGACCCTTCGGTCCAACTCGTCCATGCCGACCAGATATCCCAACCTAATCTAGTTCCATTTGCCAGCACTTTGCCCATATCCCTCTAAACCCTTCATATTCATATACCCATCCAGATGGCTTTTAAATGTTTCAATTATATCAGCCTCCATCACTTCCTCTAGCAGCTCATTCCATACATGCACCATGCTCTGCATGAAAAAGTTGCCCCTTAGTTCCCTTTTATATCTTTCCCCTCTCATCCTAAACCTATGCTCTCTAGTCCTAGACTCTCCCACACCAAGGAAAAGACTTCGTCTTTTTATCCTATCCATGCCCCATTTAATTTTGTGAACCTCTATGAGGTCACCCCTCAGCCTTTGATGCTCCAGGGAAAGCAGCCCCAGCCTGTTCAGCCTCTCCCAATAGCTCATAGCCTCCAAGCCTGGAAACATCCTTATAAATTATTTCTGAACACTTTCAAGTTTCACAACATTCATCCGATAGGAAGGAGACCAGAATTGCACGCAATATTCCAAAACTGGCCTAACCAATGTCCTGTACAACTGCAACATGACATCCCAGCTCCTATACTCAATGATCTGACCAATAAAGAAAGGCATACCAAACACCTTCTTCACTATCCTATCTACCTGTGACTCCACTTTCAAGGAGCTATGAACCTGCACTCCATGGTCTCTATGTTTAGCAACACTCCCTAGGACCTTACCATTAAGTGTATAAGTCCTGCTAGGATTTGCTTTCCCAAAATGCAGCACCTCGCATTTATCTAAATTAAACTCCATCTGCCACTCCTCAGCCCATTGGCCCATCTGATCAATATCCCATTATAATATAAGGTAACCTTCTTCGCTGTCCACTACATTTCCAATTTTGGTGTCATCTGCAAACTTATTAACTATACCTCTTATGCTCACATCCAAATCATTTATATAAATGACAAAAAGTAATGGACCCAGCACTGATCCTTGTTGCACTCCACTGGTCACAGGCTTCCAGTCTGAAAAATAACCCTCCACCACCACCCTCTGTCTTCTACCTTTGAGCCAGTTTTGTATCCAAATGGTTAGTTCTCCCTGTATTCCATGACATCTAACCTTGCTAATCAGTCTCCCATGGGGAACCTTGTCGAATGCCTTACTGAAGTTCATATAGATCACGTCCAATGCTCTGCCCTCATCATCCTCTTTGTTACTTCTTCAAAAAACTCAATCAAGTTTGTGAGACATGATTTCCCATGCACAAAGCCATGTTGATTATCCCTAATCAGTCCTTGCCTTTCCAAATACATGTACATCCTGTCCCTCAGGATTCCCTCCAACAACTTGCCCACCACTGATATCATGCTCACCAGTCTATAGCTCCTTGGCTTGTCCTTACCACCTTTCTTAAATAATGGCACCATGTTAGCCAAATTCCAGTCTTCTGGCACCTCACTTGTTACTATTGATGATACAAATATCTCAGCAAGGGGCCCAGCAATCACTTCCCTATCTTCCCACAGAGTTCTAGGATATACCTGATCAGGTGTTGGGGATTTATCCACCTTGATGCATTTCAACACATTTCCTCCTCTGTAATGTGGACATTTTTCAAGATGTCACCGTTTATTTCCTACATTCTATATCTTCCTTGTCCATCTCCATAGTAAATACTCGTGCTAGTTTGATCATTGCAATCATGTCTCTTATGATGTATGATCAATGGCTCACATCAGCTAGAGATATTTACCACTGGAGTTTTGACTAGCTAGGATCATTTGAGAGGGCAGTGAGGAGTCAACCACATTGCTGTAAACATTTATATTTTTATAAATGGCCAAAGAAAAGGCCAGATCAGGTAAGGACAACAAATTGCCTTCCTTAAAAAACATGAGTGAGTAGGATGGATATTTATATTTATAATTAGTTACAATGAGTCCATCTTTTAGTTCCAGATTTCAGTTTGTATTGATTGAATTCAAATGTCACCATTTACATTGGTTAGGCCACTTTTGGATTACTGCACGCAATTCTGGTCTCTTTGCAGGAGGGAGGATATTGAAAAACTTAAAAGAATTGAAAACTTTACAAGGATGTTGCCCAGGTTAGAGGGTTTGAACTGTAGGGAGAAGTTTAATAGATTGGGGCTATTTTCCCTGGAGCGTTAAAGACTTAGGACTGACCTTACAGAGGTTGATAAAATTGTGAGGGGCATAGATAGGGTAAATAGACAAATCTTTTCCCCCGGGTGTGGAGTCCAAAACTAGAGGCTATCGGCTTACAGTGGGAGGGGAAAGATTTAAAAGGGACTTAAGGAGTAACTTTTTCATGCAGAGGGTGTTACATGTATGGAATGAGCTGCCAAAGGAAGTGGTAGAGGCTGGTACAATTACAACCATTGTACAATTATGGTGTATATCTCTGTGACTCTATGACTCTACTGTGATGGGGTTCAGACACATGCCTCTACAGCATTAGCCTGTGTCTCTGGATGACCAGTTCTGTGACCTTACTACTAGGCCACCATGCCCCAATTCTCCACAGATGTATCCATGTAGATTGTAATCTGAATCTGTTTTTTTCTGCATTCTGACCTCAGACTTTGAGTATATTTCTCTCTGACAGGACGTATTGTGCTTTCATTGGTTAAAGAGTATCTTCAGAGTATCTGCAGTCCAGGCAGAGATCAATGCTTGAAAGCCTATGTTCAAAGCAGTATATAATAATGACTATCCTTTAATCTGTAATCCTTTTAAAAATACCTTAAAGTTGGGAGTGTAGAACAGTTTGAAAGATTACATATTTCAGCCAGTCTGAGGTCTGGATTAGAGGTAGCTAAGCAAGCCATTTGACCCCTCCCAATTCAGGATTCATAATGTCTGCTGAGTCGTAGCTGCACCTCTGGCTGTTCCTGTAGCCAGGCAGATGCAGCATTTCACAAAATAAATGTAATTTCACTGCACTTGTTCCTAGCCGTCTGCGTCTTCATATATGCAGCTCCAATTTTGTCAGTGAGCCTGCTGATTGCTCAGTGCTCGAGTCTCTCCCTGCTGTTCCTGTTCTGGGAGTGTTTGATGGGGACACTGTAGAAGCAGCTGAAAATGTGTTGCTGGTTAAAGCACAGCAGGTTAGGCAGCATCCAAGGAATAGGAAATTCGACGTTTCGGGCATAAGCCCTTCATCAGGAATGAGGAGAGTGTGCCAAGCAGGCTAAGATAAAAGGTAGGGAGGAGGGACTTCGGGGAGGGGCGATGGAGACGTGATAGGTGGAAGGAGGTCAGGGTGAGGGTGATAGGCCGGAGTGGGGTGGGGGCGGAGAGGTCAGGAATAATATTGCAGGTTAGGAGGGCGGTGCTGAGTTGAGGGAACTGACTGAGACAAGGTGGTGGGAGGGGAAATGAGGAAACTGGAGAAATCTGAGTTCATTCCTTGTGGTTGGAGGGTTCCCAGGCAGAAGATGAGGCGCTCCTCCTCCAGCCGTCGTGTTGTTATGTTCTGCCGGTGGAGGAGTCCAAGGACCTGCATGTCCTCGGTGGAGTGGGAGGGAGAGTTAAAGTGTTGAGCCACGGGGTGGTTGGGTTGGTTGGTCCGGGCATCCCTGAGGTGTTCTCTGAAGCGTTCCGCAAGTAAGCGGCCCGTCTCCCCAATATAGAGGAGGCCACATCGGGTGCAGCGGATGCAATAGATGATGTGTGTGGAGGTGCAGGTGAACTTGTGGCGGATATGGAAGGATCCCTTGGGGCCTTGGAGGGAAGTGAGGGAGGAGGTGTGGGCACAAGTTTTACATTTCCTGCGGTTGCAGGGGAAGGTGCCGGGAGTGGAGGTTGGGTTGGTGGGGGGTGTGGACCTGACGAGGGAGTCACGAAGGGAGTGGTCTTTGCGGAACGCTGATAGGGGAGGGGAGGGAAATATATCCTTGGTGGTGGGGTCCGTTTGGAGGTGGCGGTAATGACGGCGGATGATACGTTGTATACGGAGGTTGGTGGGGTGGTAGGTGAGAACCAGTGGGGTTCTGTCTTGGTGGCAGTTGGAGGAGCGGGGCTCAAGGGCGGAGGAGCGGGAAGTGGAGGAGATGCGGTGGAGAGCATCGTCGATCACGTCTGGGGGGAATCTGCGGTCCTTGAAGAAGGAGGCCATCTGGGCTGTATGGTATTGGAACTGGTCCTCCTTGGAGCAGATGCGGCGGAGACGAAGGAATTGGGAATATGGGATGGAGTTTTTACAGGGGGCAGGGTGGGAGGAGGTGTAGTCCAGGTAGCTGTGGGAGTCAGTCGGTTTATAATAGATGTCTGTGTTGAGTCAGGGCAGAATGGGATGGAATCTTACTTTAAGGAGCTCTAGCAAAATTAAAGTGAATGGAAATCCAGAGTAAAATTCTTTGCTGCTTGATGTAAAATCTAGCACAAATGAAGACAGTTTTGGTTGATGGTGCTCATTCATCTTTGCTCCAGAACGTTACTGAAGGATTTCCTCAGTGTAATGTCCTGGGCTCAATTTTCTTCTGCTGTTTTATAAATCCCTTTCCTTGCATCATAAAGCCAGAAGTGGGACTTTTATACTGATGATTGCACAATGTTTAGTACCATTTACAAACCTTCCAATACTGAAGTAGTTCGTGTCCAAACTTAACAAGACCTGGATAATATTCTGGCTTAGACTGATAAGCAGAGGATAACACTTAAGTACCAGGTAATGACCATCTCGAACAGGAGAGAATCTAACCATTTCCACTTGGCATTAGATAGCATTACCACAACAGCACGCTACAACTTTTACATTCTGAAAGTTTATGTCAGCCAGAATCTGAAACTTAAACAGTTATACACAGAGGAATTTCGGTTATCCAAATGCCTCGGCTGAGGAATATTTTGCCAGGTAATTGAATGTGTGGATAATTTAATGCCGGATAACGCAGTTTAGCCAAGCATCGAGACCTTGTGATTTTGTCTGGATAATCCAAAATTTGAAAATCGAATTCTGGATAATCGCGGTTCCTCTGTAAATAGTGTGCCTACAAGAGCAGATCTGAGCCTGGGATTTCTGAGGTGAATAGTCTCTAAAGCATGTCCACTATCTACAAGCCACAATGCAGGAGAGTGCTGGATAAGTGTGACTCTGACTATATTCAAGGAGCATGACACCATTCAACATAAAGCAACCCATTTGATTGCACTTCAGCCCCACTTCAATTTTCACTTCCTCCACAACAAATACACAGTGGCAGTGGTGTGTGCTATTTACAGTTTAAAGTATAACTACTCATAAGGTTCCTTCATACCACGTTCCCAATCCACACATTTACACCTTAGAAGGACAAAAGTAACAAATACGTGGGAACAACAACATCTGCCTGTCAGAATCCTACAACTCTTTCCAACAACGCTGTGGATATACTTGTAGCAGTTCAAGAGGACTTCTCCCTATCAGCATCTCAGTGACATTCATATCCCATCAAAGAATATGAAAAAATTGTACAATCTCACAGACTGTGATGTCAGGAAACTTGGTCAAAGAAACATAGTTTAATAGTAGTCTTTACAAAAAGCAAAGGCAACGGAAAGACAGAATGCTTTAGTAAGGGACTTACATAAATTAGTTCTTAGGAAACTGAAAGTGCAGACACCAATCATGGATGAAAGGGCGAGTAGGAGCAACAACATCACTGTATACTTAGCTTCCTCCCTTCTTGTTAGAGAAAATCTTGAAGTATTTCATTGAGTATTGTTGGAAATAATATTGACTGCAAATCACATCATTAGACTTTGGAACAAGTGACCAAAACTTCACCAAAGGCGTACATTTGAAAAGATATCTTCAATGACAGAAAGATTTTTCTGTATTCTTTCATGTTTTTCTGGCAGAATCAGTATTTTTTGCCCATCCCTACTTGCCCTTGAGAAGGTGATAGTGAGCTTCCTTCTTAACTCTCTGCAATCCATGTCCTGTAGGTTGACACTTAAGGAGGGAATTAGAGGATTTTGACCCAGCAATAGTGAAGTGAAGGGGCTTTTCTTGCATAGGGTATACCTGGGCAATTTTATAAATTAACGGGTAGATGCCAGTATTGTGGCTGTATAAGTACAGCTTGGCCAGTGTTGCAGCATTTTCCTCAGAACCATTACCAGAACGTTGTCAGGACTCTTAGCCTTTGCAGTAGCCAGTGCTTCCAGTCATTTCTTGATGTTACATGGGGTGAATTAATTGGCTTAAAACTGCCATCTGTGACATTGGGTCTCCTAGAGGAAGTTGAGATGGATCATCCACACAGCACTTCTGGCTGAAGATAATTGCATGCCTTATATTTTGCACTGATGTGCTGTGCTCTCCCTTCGTCAAGGATTGTGATATTTATGGAGCCTCCTCCTTCTGTGTTTTGGATAATTGTTCACCATGATTCATGACTGGATCTGGTAGGACTGCAGAGCTTAGATTTGATCCTTTAGTTGTGGAATCAATGCGAGTGGTCCTGTGTTGCCCTATCTATTCAAAATCTATCCCACTTCACATGAATATAGTGCCACAACTTTATGATCCTGCCGACTCCAGATAATCTTTGACTTCCTTGTTAGCCAATAACAAAAAATACCAATACCATTTCTATGAGTCAGGAGTTCACATACAGTGGTGTCAAGGTTAATAGATTTCCTTCCTTGGGAGGGAATCCATGCAGAGATTTATTAGTTGTCTTGGTTATCATCACTGATTATTCTAGATTTATTCATTTGAATTTAATTCAGCCATGGTTAGGTTTCAAATCCATACCACCAAGGAATTATTTATCTGAATGACCAGCCCAGTGACATTATCACTCTCTGATCAACTCCCAGAGCATTATCCTATTTTTCTGGATTTATGGAGAATCTAACAATCATCTCTTGAAATTCAATAGCATTAACATCACTCAATATTCTGGAGGTTACTATTGGCTAGAAACTGAACTGAACTGGTTATATACGTGTTGTGGCAAGAGAGCATGGTTCAAAGGCTTGGAATCTCATGCTGACTAACTCACCCCCTCACACTCCAGAGCCTGCCCACCTTCTCTGAGGCACAAGTCCGGAGTGTAATGGAATGCTCCCCAATTGCTTGGATGGGTGCGGCTCCAGCAACACTCAAGAAGCTGACACCATCCATCAGGACAAAGCAGCCACTTGATTGGCTCCACAGCTTTCTCCTTCCATCATCATTGCTCGGTAGCAGCAGTGTGTACCATGTACAAGATGCAATACAGAAATTCATCAATGATCCTCAAACAGCATCTCCCAAACTCACAGTCACTTTCAGCTTGAAGGACAAGAGATACCACCACCTGCAAGCTCCCTTTCTGATTTACCACCACTTACCATCCTGATTTAGAAATCATTGCCATTCCTTCATTGTTTCTAATTCAAAATCAGGGACTTCCTTTCCTACTGAAACTGTGGGCCTAATTATAGTATATGGACTGCAGCCGTTCAAGAAGGCAACTCACTACCACCTTCTCAAATGCAAATATAGATGGGCAATAAATGCTGATGTGGCCAGCCATACCAACATCCCATAAGTGGATGAATAAGAAAAATCCCACTGCCATTAGCATCTCACCCTTAAATTTCACTCGTGATCATAATGGGATTTGAACCCCTGACTATTAATTCGTTGGTCTGGATTAGTAATCTTGAAATATTACTAACATATCTTCAAAAGAGCCTTGTGAACCAAGTGAGATTTTAACCAATCAACAAGAGTTATGATGGTCACTGTGACTGAAAATGCTGATTCATTAATTGAATTAAATTGCATCACCTTCTGTGGTGGATTTGAGTTCATGTTCACAAAGTGATTGCCTGTGTTTCTAAATTACCAATAACAAAATCAAATATTTTTCTGTTGTAAATTTTAAGTATTGCTGCAGTTTCTCACCACCTTAAAAGTCATCAAGATGTGATTCTCAAACACTTCCATTATGGTTTATTTCTCAAATTAAAGCTTCCAAACCAGAGTGCTGTCTGAAAATTGAGTGGACACAGGCCTGTTAAACAAGCCACTTACCTCACTAAGTAAACACTGGTGTTAACCTTCAACTGAACTAATCACTCTTCTTACACCTTCTGCTGAGCACCTACTTCCATTAATATCTTTTTCATATATTTCCCTTTTAAACAAAAGTATGACCTTGTAGTTGAATAGGTTCTACTACATATTCTACATTTTACATATTCTCAATGTACAAAACAATTTTCTGATATTCTCTTCAATTATTTTTGTCATTATTTTAAATTTGTGTCATCTTGCCATTGTCTCACCAGCCAGTGAAATCTATAATTCATGTTCATCCTGATCAATCTTACCACTAATTACACAATCATAAGACTTGCATAGCTTTCCTGTTAGCATTCATAACCTTTTCTTGTGTATTTCAGTGCTGCAAGATTCTAAACTTGAAATGATTCAAACATGGAAAACTATGATTATTGAAGCATTATGAAACTGGATATGAATCTGTGTAATGACAAATGTATGCTGTCAGTCCTAATATTTTTCAGGTTATTTGCAATTATCCAGTTCACTCATATAAAAACTAATAATGTGCTAGATCACCAATTTGTTACAGTTCTGAACTATTTATAATTGGTGATGTTGTTGTTGTGATTTTATAAACTATATGTTCAGATATAAAATGTATTACAGATTATGATTAAAGGAAAGGCACATCAACTCTTGAATAGATGTCATTCAGAAGCTAAATTGATTGATTAAAATATTTATTGCCAAGCTCAAGTGTTCACAAGCTTTGCAGATTAATCTTTATATAGGACACATTCTATGGAAAGCTTTTCTCAATAACGGTGCAAATTATACATGATATCAAGTTTTTTTATGCTATCAGGTTTATTTAAAATGGCTAGAAGCATCTGTATTTTATAATCTGATTATAATATTGACCTTTTTCAGACTGACCTAAGACGTTTCACAGCATCTGCTCGTAAACCATTTATCTCTTTTAGTAGGTAAGCTTCCCTTGTTTTGTGAATTCTTAAATGACCTTTCATAAATGGGTGCTCACAAATGCATGTAACTAACTTTGGCTTTATTCTGCAAACTGTCAATTTGTGGGGCACTAAACATTAAAACATCCATAGTTGATATGCATTTTACTTGTGTTTCTTCTTGTTAGTTGTGAACTAAATTTTTTGATTGATAAATTTAATTGCTGGAGATTGAAATAAAAATGTCCAAGAGTTTATGCCTCATTGTTCTTTCATAATGTTTTATCAGTGCAACAAAACAAGTTAATCTATTTTCTAAATCTCAATTACAGTTCATTTGTACTGATCTCAGTTAATGAGCATATGATTTATGCGATGTACTTAATACACATCCATAACTCAGCAGGTAAAATCCTTTAGCACTGACCCAGAGGTATGTAGGTTTAAATATCACTAAAGATACTGATAGGCAGTGCAAGGTTGATGAACAATATTACTATTGAGAGAAGATTACATTGTTGGTGATGCTGTCTTTCAGATCAGACTCTCAGCCAAGCAGCTGTCTTGGGTGGATTCAAAAGATTCTACGGTACATTTCGAAAAAGAGCAGGGTTATTTTTCTTCAAGTCCTGGACAATATTTATCCTCAACCTATGTGACCAAAGCATATTGCTTGGTCATTATGCATCTAGTCATCTATCCTCTACCACTGAGGCCCTTAGACTTAGCATTGAAAGGAACTGCGGGTGAATTACTCCAACAACAAATTACCTCGATGGTAACCAGAAGAAACCAGCATGGTACCAACAATTGTTTGGTAAGATGTTTGGAGCTCTGTGATACAACAGACTATATTTTTAAATTACTACTTTGGCTCAACATTGTAATGCTGTGAACGTACAAGCGCAAGACAGTTTTACAAATATTATTATGAGTATAAAGGATAATTTTCTTGCATTGTTTAAGGTATCTGTAAACGTGACAGGCAGATGTTATATTACATTATATTTGCAATAAAGGCTAAACAAATTTTATAAATGTTAGAATTTTGAAAAACATGCAGCAATGCCTAGAATAGTATCTCCAGAGTACGAATATTCAGTCGTTTGCCTGTTCCACCATTTAATTGGTTCATGGCTGCTTCATACTTCAGCATTATTTACACATGCTTTTTCATATTCATTCAGCATCATTGTTTCACCTTCAAATGATTACTGTTCTGCACTTTTTTCTGTTTTGTTTTGGAATTGCAGAAAAAATTGAGCATGGAATACTATCTGATGTCCATCATACTCTTGAGAGATTTTCAGCAACCTTGTGGAAACAACAAATTCAGATGATTTAAAAACAGAAGGTAGAACAGAAAATCAATCTCTAGAATGACACCAGCAATGTATGGTCCTTATGAAGGGAGGCTCAAGAATTAGATTAGATTAGATTACTCACAGTGTGGAAACAGGCCCTTCGGCCCAACAAGTCCACACTGACCCACCAAAGCGCAACCCACCCAGACCCATTCCCCTACATTTATCCCTTCACCTAACACTACGGGCAATTTAGCATGGCCAATTCACCTAACCTGCACATCTTTGGACTGTGGGAGGAAACCGGAGCACCCGGAGGACACCCACGCATGCACGGGGAGAATGTGCAAACTCCACACAGACAGTCGCCTGAGGCGGAAATTGAACCCAGGTCTCTGGCGCTGTGAGGCAGCAGTGCTCACCACTGTGCCATCATGCCGCCCACATTTTTTAAAATGTTTTTACAGAACTCCACTTTATTACTTAGATTTAGATTACTTACAGTGTGGAAACAGGCCTTTCGGCCCAACAAATTGTTTACTTTTCCACTGGAACAGCAAAGGGTCAAATGGAATCTAACAACAGTCTTCCTGGTAACTGAAAGTTTTGCGAGGGTAATTAGTAGGTGAATTTTGACATGTCTGCAGGATTTTGATTTTTGGAAACTAAAGAAATAAAATAATTTTTTGATATCTAATTAAGAGTCTTGAACAGAGTCAGAGGCAAACCTTTTTTTATCCCAAGTCAATAAGCTGTCTGATGATTGTATTTAGAAATCTATCCAATCAATCTCTAATACTCTAGCTACTATTTCACCGTATAAAATCTTCATGTATCTTTTCTGTTTTCTTCCTTGTTATTTGCTGTACGGTTTAACATGTTTATCTTTAATTACTATCATCCATCTGTACTTGCATTTTAATTATTTAATTTTAATGGGGGCGGCATGGTGGCTCAGTATTTAGCACTGCTGCCTCACAGCACCAGGGTCCCAGGTTTGATTCCAGCCTCAGGTGACTGTCTGTGTGGAGTTTGCACATTCTCCCCGTGTCTGCATGGGTTTCCTCTGGGTGCTCCGGTTTCCTCCCACAGTCCAAAGATGTGCAATTCAGGTGAATTGGCCATGTTAAATTGCCCGTAGTGTTAGATGCATTAGTCAGAGGGAGGTGGGTCTGGGTGGGTTACTCTTCAGAGGGTTGGTGTGGAGTTATTGGGCCGAAGGGCCTGTTTCCACGCTGTAGGGAATCTAATCTAATCTAATCTTAAGACGGCTTTTGCCCTTCATGAAGTAAACTAAAGAAGAACTTTAAAATGTTTTTCTATCCTTAAATTAATTTCTATTCACATATCTTCAAATTTTCATTTTTTCTCAGTCCAATATGAGTTCATCAACTTGTAGATTTATTGCTGGTTTAAATTATGCTAAGAAATTTAAATTTCATCTTTGATTTAAACCAAGAATTCTTTTAATCAAATCAGGTTATTTTTCACTATAAAATCTGCATATGACCTCATATTCATGTTCTGAAATGTGAAGCAGACCTATAGTTCAATTGATGAGTGAAAACAGAGCAGAGCACTCATAGAGACTTCTCAAAATGTTTAATATGATTGAATTTTATCAAAATAAGTCTTTTGAAGTTGTGAAAATTATAATCACTCAAGATTTGATTACTTTAGCAGGTGATTTTGGTTTCACTGAACATTTTTCCACAGGTATAAGTAACATAGAGGCTTATTATTCATTCATGGACAAGTTAATGTTACAGTTTCTGATCGCAATGAAGTCTATGTCAGACTAATTGACAAGAGATCTGGAAGCAAAGGTCAATGGTCACTAAGCTTTGCTTAATTGAATGATACCAATGAGGCCATCTTATGTTACTAGGAAAGAATTAGTCAATGGAAGATATTGCATAATACGGTGTAAGTTAATGTTGGTCATAGACTCTTAATTGCTAATCTGAAATGCAAAGTCTGCCTCATTGTGGAAGACTAGTTGACCTGGAATAACAAACAACAAGATATAACTTTGTGCACGAACTGTGCTCTTGGGAATTGGACTCTGACAAAATCATATACAATTGCTACAATTGAATGATAATGCTGGCTATAATTTGTTAGCATTTCTAGAGACAACTTTATAAAAATAAAAGGTCAGGATAGAATGTTTATATTTCAACCAATCAAATAATGTGTATTACAACTACATGAGATTATTATTTTAAGATATGGAAAAAACCTTTTGAGATGTGTTGCATAGAGAACATAGAACATTACAGTGCAATACAGGCCCTTGGGCCCTCAATGTTGCGCCATGCTATCATACTAATCTGAAGCGCATCCCACCTACACTATTCCATATACATCCATATTCCTGTCCAATATGACTTAAATGCACTTAAACGTGACGAATCTATTACAGTTGCAGACAAAGCATTCCATACCCTTACTACTCTCTATGTAAAGAAAGTACTTCTGACATCTGTCTTATACCGATCTCCTCTCACTTTAAAGTTGTGTCCCCTCGTGTTTGCCATCCCCATTCTTGGAAAAAGCCTCTCCCTCTCCACCCTGTCTAACCCTCTGATTATCTTGTATGTGCCTATTAAGTCACCTCTCAGCCTTCTTCTCTCTAATGAGAACAGCCTCAAGCCCCTCAGCCTTTCCTCGTAAGATATTCCTTCCATACCAGGCAACGTCCTAGTAAATCTCCTCTGCACCCTTTCCAAAGCTTCCACAGCCTTTGTGGGCGGCAAGGTGGCACAGTGGTTAGCACTGTTGCCTCACAGTGCCTGAGACCCGGGTTCAGTTCCCGACTCAGGCGACTGACTGTGTGGAGTTTGCGCGTTCTCCCCGTGTCTGCGTGGGTTTCCTCCGGGTGCTCCGGTTTCCTCCCACAGTCCAAAGATGTGCGGGTCAGGTGAATTGGCCATGCTAAATTGCCCATAGTGTTAGGTAAGGGGTAAATGTAAGGGTATGGGTGGGTTGCGCTTCGGCGGGTCGGTGTGGACTTGTTGGGCTGAAGGGCCTGTTTCCACACTGTAAGTAATCTAATCCTTCTTATAATGTGGTGGCCAGAACTGTACACAATATTCCAAGTGCAGCCGTACCAGAGCTTTGTACAGCTGCAGCATAACCTCCTGGTTCCGGAACGCAATCCCTCTATTAATAAAGGCCAAAACACTGTATGCCTTCTTAATAACCCTGTCAATCTGGGTGGCAACTTTCAGGGATCTGTGTACATGGACACCGAGATCGCTCTGCTCATCTGCACTCCCAAGAATCTTACCATTAGCACAGTACTTTGCATTCCGATTACTCAATCCAAAATGTATCACCTCACAATTGTCCACATTAAACTCCATTTGCCACCTCTCAATCCAGCTCTGCATCCTATCTATGTTTCTCTGCAACCTACTACATCCTTCGTCACTATCCACAACTCCACCGACCTTAGTTTTGTCCGCAAATTTACTAACCCACCCTTCTAAGCCCTCATCCAGATCATTTATAAAAATGACGAACAGCAGTGGACCCAACACCGACCTTTGTGGTACGCCGCTAGTAAATGGACACCAAGATGAACATGTTCCATCAACTACAACCCTCCGTTTTCTTTCAGCAAGCTAATTACTGATCCAAACAGCTATGTCTCCCACAATCCTATTCCTCCGCATTTATGGTGATGTGCTTTCTGCTTGACTATGCAGTTTTTACGCTGGGATTGTCAGGATTCCAGGATTTTAATCCAATACAAATTAGGTCAGAAAATTGTCAACATGTGCACAATTTAGGGTAAAACGGGACTGGATGGTTTTTAAGATACAATGATAGAATCCCTGTCATTGGATCAGAGACCCAAGCTCAAGTACTCAGAGGTGTATCATGACATGTCTAAACAGGTTGAACAAAGAACATAGAACTGTACAGCACAGGAACAGGCCCTTTGCTGAACATTATGCCATTAAACTAATCCATTCTGCCTGCCCTTTGACAATGTCTCTGCATTCCTTGCATATTCACAAGCTTATTTAAGTTCCTTAACTGCCCCTATTATATATGCCTCCACTACCACCACACAGAGTAGCACATTTCACACTCTTAGCACGCTCTGTGTAAAAAAAAACTTGCCCTTCACATCTCTTTTGAATTTTCCCCCATTACCTTAAATACATGCCCCCTAGTTTTAAACATTTTAACTCCAGGGAAAAGATTCTCATCATCAAACCTATCTATGCATCTCATAATTTTATACACGTCTATCAAGTCTCCCCTCAGCCTCAGCTGCTCCGGAGAAAACAACCTGAGTTTTTCTACCCTCTCATTATAGCTCATACCCTCTAATCCAGGCAGCATCCCGGTAAACCTCTTCTGCACCCTTTCCAAAGCCTCCATATCCTACCTGTCATGTGGCAAGATTTACCAGAATTTAAAGCAGTACTCTTAGTGTGGCCTAACCAAAGTCTTATAAAGCTGCAACATAACATCCTGACTCTTGGCCAACAAAGGCAAGCATGAAATTTGCCTTCTTCACCACCCTATCTACTTTCATGGCCACTTTCAGGGAGCTATGGACTTGAACCCCAAGATCCCTCTGTACATCAATGCTTTCTAAGGTCCTGCCATTAACTATATACTTTTCCTTAGCATTTGATCTTCAAAGTACAGTGCCTCACATTTACATAGATTAAACTCCATCTGCCATTTCTCTGCTTATATTTGCCATTGATCGGTATCCCAGTAGATCCTTTGACAACCTTCCATACTATCCACAACTCCGCCAGTCTTTGTATCATCTGCAAACTTACTAACCCACCTATCTACATTTTCATCCTAGTCATTTATATATATATATTACAACCGCAGAGGTTTCAATATGGATCTGTGCGGAACTCCATGGGTCATGGACCTCAAGCCTGAAAAACAACCTTCCACCACTACCCTCTGCCTTCTATGGGCAAGACAATTCTGAATCCACTTGGCCAAGTCACTGTGGATCCCATGCATCTTAATTTTCTGGATGAGCCTACCATGACGGACCTTGTCAAAAACTTTACTAAAATCCATACAGAGCTGAAAATGTGTTGCTGGTTAAAGCGCAGCAGGTCAGGCAGCATCCAAGGAACAGGAAATTCGACATTTCGGGCATAAGCCCTTCATCCTGATGAAGGGCTTATGCCCGAAACGTCGAATTTCCTGTTCCTTGGATGCTGCCTGACCTGCTGTGCTTTAACCAGCAACACATTTTCAGCTCTGATCTCCAGCATCTGCAGACCTCACTTTTTACTCAAAGATAAAATCCATACAGTCAACATCCATTGCTCTAACCTCATTAATTACCTTTGTCACCTCCTCGATAAATTCAATCAGGTTAGTAAGACATGACCTGCCCTGCACAAAGCCATGCTGACCGTCCCCAATTAGGCCATGCTTTTCCAAATGCTTGTAAATCCTATCCCTAAGAACTCTCTTCAATAGCTTCCCAAACACTGATGTAAGACTCACCAGTCTGTAGTTTCCTTTATTATCTGTATTTACCTTCTTAAATAGAGGAACAACATTAGCTACTCACCGGTCCTCCAGGATCTCTCTAGGGCTGGCAAAGATTATTCTCAAGGTCCCAGCAATCTCCTCTCTTGCCTCTTTCAATAACCTGGGGTAGACACAATCAGGCCCTAGGGACTTATCCGCTTTAATGCTCTTCAAGACACCCAACACCATTTATTTATTGATCTCAAAATATCCTAACATATTAGCATGCTCCATACAAATCTCACTGTTCTCCATATCCACTTCCTGGGTAAATAGCAACTCAAAGTAATCATCTCATCCACATCCTTTCCCTCCAAGAGCAAGTTCCTTCCATTATCCTTAAATGGTCCTACTTTCTCCCTAGTTATCTTCTTGTTTTGAATATATGCGTACAATGCTTTGGGGTTCCAGTACAGACTGGAGGGGAGGCCCAGTAAGGAGGTGGCAAGGGATTGTTATCATTGGGGTTCAGGTACATAATTCTTTGAAATTTGTATCACAGGTAGACAGTGTGGTTAAAAAGGCATTTAGCACGTTTGACCTCATTGCACAGACCTTTGAGAATAGAAGTTGTGTTGTCATATTGAGGTTGGAGAGGACATTGATGAGGCTTCTTCTGGAGTACTGTGTGCAGTTGTGGTCACCCTGTGTGGAAAGGATACTATTAAATTGGAGAGGGTTCAGAAAAGATTTCTAGGAGAAAATAAGGACTGCAGATGCTGGAGATCAGAGCTGAAAATGTGTTGCTGGAAAAGTGCAGCAGGTCAGGCAACATCTAAGGAGCAGGAGAATCGATGTTTCAGGCATGAGCCCTTCTTCAGGAGGGCCTAAAGAAGGCTCATGCCCGAAACGTCAATTTTGCTGTTCCTTGGATACTGCCTGACCTGCTGCGCTTTTCCAGCAACACATTTTCAGCTCAGAAAAGATTTACCAAGATGTTGCCATTATGGAGGGTTTGAGTTATAAAAAAATGGCTGGGTAGGCTGGAACATTTTTCAGTGAGGCACACGAGGTTGAGGGGTAACCTTACAGAGATTTATAAAATCATGAGGGACATAGATAGGCTAAATCGCAAGGGTCTTTTCTGTAAGGTGGGGGAGTTCAAAACTAAGGGGCACATTTTTAAGGGGAGAGGAGAAAATTTTAAAAAGGGCATGGGGACAACACTTTTTCACAAGAAGTGTTTTATGTGTGGAAGAAAGGAACTGGTGGATGCAAGTGCAGTTACAGCATTTAAAAGACATTTGGATAAGTACATAAGGAAAGGTTTGGAGGGATATGGACTAGGCACATGCAAGTGGGACTAGCTCAGTTTGGGAACATGGTCAGTGTGGACTAGTTGGACTGATGGTCTGTTTCTATGACTATATAAAGACAAACAGGAGCAGAGCACTCAGTTGGGGGTGGGGAGTGGGGGGTGGAGGGGAGGGGAGCTGTATTGGTACCATATCTGGAAAGATGATCAATGGTGGAGATGTCCTCATTTTCTACCCCAGAAGCTCAATTAGGGTAACCAGCCAACACTCCTCAATATTCCTCAGTTGCCCCTGTCAGCCTCAATATTTCAGAGTAGTTGGCAAACACTACTTAGATACTTAATGGCCTTAATGCTTGAAGTGAGTGTGGGCAGGACATTCCAGGTTGATAAGAAGGTCACCTGTGAAACTTTACAGTCCCACATGTGTAATCCAGCCAGAGGAGACGATAAAACTTTGCCCACAGAAAATGTACAGCGCAAAGAGAGGCCATTCAGCCCATTGTTGGGCAGCAAATGGAAAAAAGCTGTCCAACCTAATCCCACTTTCTGTCCTTTAGCCCAATGGGCTACAGCAGCACATAGCGCAACCAACTTTCAAAGAAGCTGCACTTCATGATTGGTCTTTGGTACGGTAAATAAATTTACTTGCATCACATTCATCCAGATGAAAATAACAAATGGCCAACCTCCTTATTTCTTAAAGTACCTTCACCATACACCAGACTCAGATAAGGTATGTGATGGAGTACTCATTGGAGACTTCAGCCTCTGCTTTGCTAGTGTAATGACATCTTTAATATGGTTGGTCGAATTATTCCCCTGATCACGGATATCTCTATAGGGTTTAAGAGAGATATAAAAATAGGCAGTTGCCATTCTAAACCTCAAGCCTCTTCTGCCATAGTTTGTGGCTGATTTGGGTCTTAATTCTATTTATCTGCCTTTCTCCTTACTTTTCATCTCATCACCCTGCAAAAGCTATCAGTCCCAGTCTTGAATGTCAATTAACCTAACACACCAAAATTTTTGAGGAACAAGTTACAAATTTCTTAAAGCCATTATGTGAAATGAGTCCCTCTTGATTTCACTCCAAAATGTCCTGATTCTAATTTTAAAGATTCAATGCTAACTGTTCCTGCTGGTGAAAATGTTGTGAGATAGCAGGGTCAATCTCTGATGATTGGTTGCTTCCAAGATACTAATATTGCTGGGGCTTCTCCAGGCCACTCAGAGTTCCTTAGTCTGTGACTCAACAGCCCAGCCTCCCTGATGGATGTCAGCATCACTGCACTGCCAGCACTGTCTGGCCTGTCAATTTGAATTCACTGGTAGCACTACACAGCTTACCACTGCCATACAAATAATGAATGAGACTAAACAGTGGGAGCTCCTTCGTCACTTTTAGGCACAGGACTGAATCTAGTTCTACTTCACCAAATGTCTATTAATATTCTAAGCAAAATCAAAGCTCTACTGAGTCCATCGGGATGATGTTGATTAAATCTGATGACTGTTTTACAGCTATGACACATGGTGTCTGCTACCTTCCCTAACACTGTTAAAAGACTAGTCGAAAAGGCAATGGCTTTTAGGAGTCACTGGTAGACAAGGTGGTGAATAGGTGTCTGGTACGCTTGCCTTCATTGGTCAGTGCATTGAGTACAGGTGTTGTGGCTGTACAGGATATCAGTCAGGCCACTTTTGGAATACCGTATTCAGTTTTTCTCTCCCTCCTCTGGGAAAGATATTGTGAAATTTGAAAGGGTCAGAAAGAATTTACAAGGACATTGCCAGATTTGGAGGTGTTGAGCTAAAGGGAGAGGCTGAATAGGGTGGGGCTGTTTTCCCTGGAGTGTCAGAGGCTGAGGGGTGACCTTATAGAGGTTTATAAAATCATGGAGCATGGCAAGACTAAATAGACAAGGTCTTTTTCCCAGGGTAGGGAATTCCAGAACTGGAGGGTATAGGTTTAAGGTGGGAGGGAAAAAGTTAAAAGGGGCGTAAGAGGCAACCTTTTCATGCAGAGGGTGTTACGTGTATGGAGTGAGCTGCCAGAGGAAGTGGTGGAGGCTAGTACAATTGCAACATTTAAAAGACATCTGGATGGTTATATGAATAGGAGGGGTTTGGAGGTATATGAGCCAAATGCTGTCAAATGGGATTAGATTAATTTAGGATATCTGGTCGGTATGACTCTATTGAAGGTGTGAAAGTGATAGGAATAACACCCTCTCTGCCATTACACCCATTGTGTTTCCCCCCGACAGCCAACTCGACTGATTGCAGGGTTTATTAAATTTTGGCCATTATTACCATAATGTTAATTCCACAGAAGAATGTAGAACACTTTCATTTAAGCTTCATTGGGAGTCTGGAGCACTTTTTTTTAACAAGAGCAAGCAATTCTTGTTTTGTTGAAGACAGCACATGCATTTTATTGCTTGAATCCTATCAGTACATGACAATGACAGGAGAAGAGTTTGCATGCTGTGAGTGGGGATGTGGTTATAAATGTTTTAAATTAGGTCTCCGCAGTGAAGCCTTGTTTAACAGGTTGGTGAATTGAACAATAACACATATAGAAATGGAGCACTACTGTGTTGTTGGGTTCTTCACACAAACCTATCAATCACTCTAATAAATGGCAACAAAGATTCTGCATTTTACATTAAGACTCATAATATGATATTAAAGTAACAGGGAACTCCACATAAATACTTTAATTGTGAATTAATCAATAGTCACATGCTATAAGATATCATATCTTGCAGTGTTCGTAAAAGTAAAAGTAAAAGTAAATTGCAAGAAACACAAATTCAGACTTACCTCAGATACTGTGAGCTGCCACTAGGACTTTGTCGGTGGAATAAGTGGTTCATATGTGGAATAAACCGCCAGAGGAAATGATAGATGCAGGTACAATTACAACATTTAAAAGACATTTGAACAGGGACATGAATAGGAAAGATTTAGTGAGATAAAGGCCAAACGCAAACAAATGGGATTAGTTTAGTTTCGGAAACTTAGTCAGATGAATTGGACCAATGGGTCTGTTTCCATTGCTATATGACTCTATGACTCTACAATTAGGAATACAGGAAGTCCCCAGGTTACGAATGAGTTCCGTTTTTTCTGCTGTTGGTAAGCTGAATTTGTGTGAACCTGAGAACAGATTTGGGAAAATTAGTCTGCCCATTCATTATGATGAAAAGTCAGGATTAGTCAGATTTTTAAAAATGAGAAGCCAGAGATCAGTTCCAAAGTCGGGCACTCATAACCCAGGGACTTCCTGTAGGCGATAAATGCTAGCCCAACATTCCAAGGGTGAGAAAAGAAATAAAAGTTAACAAAAAGAACTGGTACAAGGAATTGTTAATATTACTGTTTGGGATAGAAATATAACAAAATAATAATGTGCCTCCTGGCTTTCCCTGGTCGTGTGACCACTTGCATGTACTCATTATGCAAATATCCATTTCAAAGACTTCACTGAAAATACCGTACACACAAGACTGACACCCTGTGAGCTCATGACAATTGCTCTATGTTGTACCAATGACATTGCAGAGTCAATAAGGAAGGAAAGTATGATAATACTATGGCTTTTGGACTTGTATTTTGTCCTTTTTTTTAATGAAGAGAGGTTGAGCCAAAGGTGACGAGTAGTGTATTCACAGCCAATAATAAAAAAAAGGCTTATGAGGCCTTGGGCTTTTTAAAATTGTAACAATAGAAGCAGCAGAAAGGAATAGGATCAAGCTCCCACAGAACCAGGATTTTAGTTTAACTTTCAGTAGCTGTTAGGGTTTGGAAGCTGCTATAGATCTCTTCCTCTACAGCAAAAGGCTTGAATTCTCTCTCTTTCTCAGACTTTCCTTTTGGATTTTCTTTCCTCCTGGACTGGAGAATTGCATGGTGACACAAACTATTTTACTAAATTTTCCTTTGCCAAGGGTATGTTTATAGAACATTATTATATTGGAACAGTTGCTGGTTAGTAATTCAATAATCTATTATTCCATTTCATTTTCCAATAGAGTTGAGTTATTCCAAATCTTCCTTTTTGTTTGTGTTTTATCTGTAGTGTAAGATTAAAGTTTTGCTTCAAGATTGGTAGTTTGACCAATCAAAATGCAGCTGGAATGCAATGCCTTACACTTGCCTTTAAAAACAATAAGAAAAATTTGGGGTCTAAGTTACCTTCTTAATATATTTTGAGGGTGGTTTTGTCTGGTCCATAACAAAGGCGATTAAAGTACAGGTAGCTGCAATGTATTCTTGTGTTGGCTCTTTTGTTTAATAATCTGGGGTGGATTAATCAGACCTCGAACTTGATAAACTTATACACTACTTCTCTGTTGATTCTCTTTATTTCTGACATAAAAACAATTGGTAGCTTGACAGACGCTTTGTAATTTAATTTATTAATGGGCAGAGTTACAGCTATGAATAATTAAACCAAAAATCTATCCCACAAAACTGATTGAATATACAATGTAATTGTTTGGCAATATCTGTGGTATTTCTCACTGACCTGGGAAGCTTTACTGCCAAATGTAAGCACTCTCTTTGTTCAAGGAGCACTCAATCTGATGTAATCAAACTCTGATCATGATCCACGTGAATATCAGTATCCAAAAATGGCATGAGGATTCCAGTTAATTGGATTGAATGAACTTAAGTAAAGTGTGTTTCATAAAGTTGCACTAATCCTTGAGTGTTATGACATCATTGACTTTTGAGTCCCAATGTATAACAAAATCAGGTTGTTGCATTTAGCGTATGTTTTACCAACAGTTCAAATTCTTGGTGCACACCAAATCAGGAAATATTGGCTTCTGTGTGGGGCCAATTTGTATGATTAACTTTTCAGTGCTTTTAACACCAGTAATGCAACTTATGACAGTGTAAATGCTGATGCAAAGCTGCTTGTTGAAGGAAAGGTCAAATAAATTCTTGACATGCAGTAGCGTAAACAATTGTTTGCATTAAAATGATGTACTCCACTTCTTTAAGGAGTTTCAAAAATAATATGTGGATTTATAATTTTTAAATGCTCAAAAACGCTTTATTGTTCAGATGCATCCATCTGTATCTCCAACTGAATTCACCAAAGTTAAATATGTTAATCTAAAAAATCATGTTGCAGTTTTTCCAGTCTTCGAATACACTGACACTCAAATCATTCACAGTTATCCCCCCCATCACTCTCCCTGACCCCTCAAACTCACAATGAACCCCTAAACACTCAGAGTGATTCCCCAATAATACCAACTGACACCCTCAAAAAATTCATACTGACCTCCCAACTGCTCGCAGTGATCTCTCAACTGTTCATACTAACCATCCAACTATTTGTACTGACCCCTCATTCACCATCATTCACACTTCAAAACACAACTGACTGTCCACTATTGCACCCAGCACTGGACCAGACCAGATATTAAATCCCCACTATCTAACCAACTCAGGACCTGAGCCAAACCAAAACCCCAAGTCCTGAACTGACCAGAATCTGAACCCCATGCTCCCAACTCCAGACCTGACCCCTCCTTCTTCTTATAAGACCATAAGAAACAAAAACAGGAATAGGCTTTTTGGTTCCTCAAGCCTGCTTCTCCATTCAATACGCTTATGGATGCACCACCATTCCTCATGTCTACTTTCCTGCCCTTTCCCTATAACCATAGATTCCCCTAAACTGCTTACAGTACTCTCGATGTGGTCTCACCTGCACCTCGTACAGTTGCAGTAAGACTTCCCTCCTCCAACTCCTTTGAAATAATGCCCAACATTCCATTAGCCTTCCTAATAACCTGCTGCTCCTGTGTGCTAGCTTTCCATGTTTCATGCAGAAGTACCTATTGCCCTTTGTGTTGCAGTTTTCTGCAGTGTCCTCCATTTAGATGATACTCTGTTCTTTTGTTCTCCCTTCCAAAATGAACAACTTCACATTTTCCCACGTTGTACTCCATTTGTCAACATTTTACACATTTACTTAACCTGTCAATATCTCTTTGGAAACTGTTTGTATCCCTCTCATAATTTGCCTTTCCACCTACCTTTGTGTCATCTGTAAATTTGACGACAGTAAACAGTTGTAGCCCTAGCACTGATCTAAAAGAGGTAAATATAGAGAGAGTATTACAGGTAGCCAATTTGTAAAATAACCCCTTTCTCCACTCGCTGTTTGTTGCCCATTAGTCAATTCTCTATCCATGCCAATATACTACTTTCAACACCATGGGATCTTATCCTTTGTGACTTAACCTTTTGTGAATACCTTCTGGAAGTCCAAATGTAACATATTTACTGGCTCCTTCTGCTCTTTCCAGGTAAAACTATTTAAAAACACTAATAAATTAGTCACATATGATTTCCCTTTCATGAAGCCATGCTGACTCAGCTTAATTAGATTATGGTTTTCCAAATGTGATTCTATTACCTCTTTAACAATTAATTCCAACATTTTTCTAACGATGTCTGTTAGGCTAATCGGTCCATAGTTATCCACTTTTTGCCTCCCTCCCTTTTTGAATAGGCATGTCCCATGAGCTGTTTTTCAATCCTCTGGTACTTCTCTAGAAGCCAATGATTTTTGGAAAATTACAATCGATGTTAATTGTGAGAAAAACCCATTTGGTTCTCTAATGTCCTTCAGGAAAGGAATACTGCCCCCTCACCTGATCTGGCCGACATGTGACTCCAGACCCACAACAATGTGGTTGACTCTCAACTGCCCTTTGAAATGGCCTAGCAGACCACTCAGCTTAAGGGCAGCTAAAGACAGAGCTGAGAGATTGTAGAAATAGCCAAGAGGTCATCATCTCATTGCTTTCAAAATAATCATATAAATCATCATAGAATCCCTGCAGTGTGGAACAGGTCATTTGGCCCAACAAGTCCAACAGGTCTTCCGAAGAGTAACCCATCCAGACTGATTCCCCTAACCTATTACTCTACATTTACCCCTGACTAATGCACCTAATCCAAACCTCCCTGAACCTATGGGCAATTTCAAATGGCCAATTCACCTAACCAGCACAACTTCATACTGTGGGAGGAAACTGGAGCACACATAGGAAACCCAAGCAGACACAGGGAGAATGTGCAAACTCCACACAGGCAGTCACTTAAGGATGGGTTCAAACCCAGCTCTCTGGTGCTATGAGGCAGTGCTAACCACTGAGCTTCAGAACATTCTTCATTCTTGTTCTGATTTCTTAAGTTTGTCCCTCGATTAGACCTGGGTAGAATGGAAAATGAGAACTTCACTTCTTTGTCTTCCATATAAGTTCTGCAATCCTTTAAATCAGCTCTTCCTTGTTTGGTCTTCATTGCTGTTACCTTCAATTCATTATTTGGAGCCTGAAGACCAGCTCTCATCAGAAGCTGTAAATCAACTCCATCAATCTGCTGACCTGCCAAAAAAATGACAAGAGAGCATCTGCATCTTAAAAATGCTTGAAGAGAACCAAGAATGCCGTTGAACCAAGAATGCTTGTGTCTCTTAAAAACACAAGACTTGAAGGTGGGAAACTGGAGGAAGACTGTTAAATAATAATGATTACATGTTAGTGGTAAAAATGAGCTACTGAAAAATAACTTAGGGGTAATGTAAAGTAAAAGGAATCATACCTCTGGTTGTAGTTACTGGGAATGCAGAAAAAGAGCTCGGTCCTGGTGATGTGAGATCACATGAAGTGATCCTGGAATGCTCTATGTGAGATGCCCTCTGTTGTATATAATTATATGCAATAAAGCTGTTGCTGTTTACTCACAAGAGTGTAAATATTAACTTATTACGTTATTGAATTGTTGAACAGGCATTGCCAAATGTCCTGTTCCTTCTCCTATTTCTAATGTTCTTATATAGTAAATGAAATCCTTTTGCCTTGAGCCATTGTTGTAAAATGTTTTTCATCCTCTCTAAAATTCTTGTATTCTTCCTAAATGGCTCAGAATTGGACTCAATACTCCAGTTTAGGCTGAGCAAGAGTTTTATAAAGGTAATCTTTGTCTCTGCATATACGACTTAGGATTATGTGTGGTGTTTTTCCACCACTTTTTCAACCTGTCTTATCATCTTCAACAATTTCTGGACCTTTAACATAAGAGACATTCACCCTCTTTAGAATTGTAGTCCTTAATTTATATTGCCTCTTCTCACTCTTATGACCAAAGTGTATCCGTTCTCTGTGTTAAATTTCAGCCACAATGTGTCCATCTGTTTCACCAGCCTGTCCGTTCCATTTGAATCTGACACTATCCTCGTTACAGTCCACGACACTTTCAAGTGTTATGTTATCTGTAAACTCTGAAATTATGCCCAATACACCCAATTCCAAGTCATAACCATATGCTAAGAAACGTAATTGCACTAATACCAACTGCTGGGGATCTCCATTGAGTGTTTTGCTCCAGCCGGATTGAAGAAAAATTGTTTATCAATACTCTTTGCTTTCTGTCACTCAAACCATTTCATGTCTTTGTTTCCACAATCGCTTTCATTTCTTTTTTGAAAGGTTTATCAAATGCATTTTGAAGTCCATGTACTCCACCTCAAACATATTAAACCTAAATCTACAACAAAAATTTCAAGTTAGTTAGTTAAATACAATTTGCCTGGTCCCACGATAATTCTGTGAAGAAAGGAATGGAAGAAAATGATGAAAAGATGAGATAAAGTAATGTGAGTTGTGGCTCATATGGAACAGAAACACCGGCATAACATTGTTAGGTTAAAAGGACAGCTTCTGGGTTGTAAAATTGTGCGAAATAGATTACTTCTGCATGTTGATCAATCACCAAGTCAATTCATTAAATGTAACTCCCATGATGCCTTGGGAGCATTATGCTTAGAATGCTGTCATGGGGACGCGATGGTATTATCTGTTAATTCAGAGACCCAGATAATGTTTCGGATTTGGGGTTGGAATTCTAACACACAGATGCCAAATTTGAATTGAATGAAAGTCTGGAATTAAGAATCTAAGTGATAACCATGCATCGATTGTCAGGAAAACCCCATCTGGTTCATTAACGTTCTTTAGGGAAGGAAACTGCCATCCTTACCTAGTCTGGAATACATGTGACCACAGCAATGCCCTCTGGGATGGACAATAAATGTTAAGCCATTGATACCCTCATGCTGTGAATGAATAATGAGAAATTTTTGAAAAGCTACACTTGCTAGTTGGTGCCTATAATTGGTTTGAATTTCTGAGTAACCTGGCAGATAACTGCCTCTTATGACATTTGAAACATTGAAAGAATTGAAGGATAAAAAAAGAGTACAAAATTTAAGGAGATGGATTTGCAGCCTCTTAATTGGCAATCACCTTAAAATAGTTATTGCAGTCCAGTTGCCCATTGCAGTGAGCTGAGGTCATGAATTTTCCACTGAATGATGGAATTCATTCTTGCCAGCAATATTAGAGATGAAGTACAGCATCTTGGATAAAGCATCCAGGAAACTATAGACCAACAAGAGATGGTTAAAACCAAAAACTAGAAGTCATTTGGCCAAGAATTGATGATTTACATCTGCAAGCAAGGCCAAAATCCAGCAGCCATTTCATTGCAGTTTTATCTCTATTACACCACAAAATTTTAAGACTCTAGTAATTCAGATAATGCAGTTTTTGGAACCAACAGTCCAGTCCCCAGAGATGTTCATGTCTTATTTCAATTTTATTGCCCCATCCTTAAAAGCATACATCCTGATGAATTGCCGACTGTGTGCTAGAAAGGAGCATAACTGACAAAAGCTTGCTACTAAACAGGGCATGATAAATAACACATGGAATTAGGACAGAGAAGTTCCTCCACAATATGTGTAGTCAGGCAATTTGTAGGTGAGCAAGAACAAAATACTGCAGGTGCTGAATGTCTGAAATAATAACAGAAAATACTGGAAACATTCAGATCAGGCCGTATCAAGATGTCAGAAACAAATTAAATGGTTTTGCTGAGGATGGAAAGATTGTAGAGGAGTCTAGAAGCAGACAATGATCTGGCAAGGGTGCACAGGAGTACCTTCTTCCTGTCTTACCAGCAGGAAGTAACTTGTGCAGACTTCCACCCCATATCTGATCAGAGTGACAGTCTGTTCAGTGAGCAGGAGTAGAAAATAGTGGCAGGAAGTTATAGATAGGGTCTAGTTAAAATAGTTTCTGACAACCAGTGGATGTCCAGCTTTGCAGGCAATTAAGAACTGATACATTCAGCAAATTGGGTACATGCATTGGGAAAGTCTTAATATTCTACGTTGAAATAGTGGCTAAACATTTGCTCCACTTGACCCACAAGAAATTCAAAAGGGATATTTAGTACAGAATTGAGTGTACCAACACCAAACTACTTGATTGAGTGTTTTGAAGAGGTGGCAAAGAAGACTACAAAAGCAGAGCCATAGGAATTGTCTGTATGGATGTCAGCAAAGCGTTCACAAGGTTCTGCATGGTAGACTGGATAGCAAGGTTTGATCACATGGGAGCTGGAAGAGCTAGTCAATTGGATACAAAATTAGCTTGAAGGTAGAAGACAGAGAGTGGTGGAGGAGGATTGCTTTTCGGACTGGAGGCCTGTGGCCAGCAGTGTTCTACAAGGATCGGTGCTGGGTCCACTGCTTTTTGTCATTTATCTAAATGATTTTGGTATAAAGATAGATGGTCTGGTTCATAGGTTGGCAGATGACATCAAAATAGCTGGTATAGTAGACAGTGAAGAAGAGTATCTCAAAGTACGTAGGCGCCTTGATTAGATGGGCTGATGGAGATTAATTTGATAAATATGAGGTGTTGCATTTTGGTAAGGCAAAAGTGGGCAGTTCCTGTACAGTTAATGGTAGGGCCCTGAGAAGTGTTGCCAAACAAAAAGACCTAGGGGTGCAGGTGCATAGTTCCTTGAAAGTGGAGTCACAGGTAGACAGAGTGAAGAAGGCGTTTGGCATGCTTGCCTTCATTGGTCGTGGCATTGAGTAAAGGAGTTGGGAGGTCATTTTGCAGCTGTACAGGACATTGGTGAGACCACTTTTAAAAAATATACAGACAATGCTGGTCGCCCCTCTATAGGAAGGATCTTATTGAACTTGAGAGGGTGTAGAAAAGATTTACAAGGACATTGCCATGGTTGCTGGGTTGGAGAGGCTGATTGGACTGAGGCTTATTTCCCTGGAGCACTGGAGACCTATTTGAGGCTTGTAAAATTATGAGGAGCATGGATAGGATGAATGGCCTTTTTCCTGGGGTGGAGGAATCCAAAATAAGAGGGCATAAATTTAAGGTGAGAGGGGAAAAATTAAGAGGGACCTTAAGGATAACTTTTCATGCAATGGGTTGTGTGTCAATTGAACGAGCTGGCAGAGGAAGTAGTGGAGGCTGGTACAATTACAACATTTAAAAGGAACCTGGATAAGTACACGAATAGGAAGGGTTTAGAGGGATATGGGTCAAATTCTATCAAATGGGCCTAGGTCAGATTAGGATGTCTGGTCAGTGCAGACTAGTTAGCCTGAAGGCTCTGTGTTAGTAATTTATGACTCTATGACTGCAGTGATTCAAGAAACAACTAACCACCATCTCCTCAAGAGCAATTAGAGATGGGCAATAAATAATGGCCAAGTCAGTGAAATCCCAAGGGCCATGAATTATTTTTTAAAATCCATAATACTATTGGAGGTAGGAACAAAAGTAGGCCAATCAGCCCATCCAGTCACCTCTATCATTAAATGAGGTCATTGCTGATTGGATAATTTGCAACTCCACTTTCCTTCCTTTTCTCCATAATCCTTGATTCCATTTCTGGTTTAAAATCTATCTCATCCTTGAATATATTTAAAGTCCAAGCCTCAAAAGCCCCCATGATAAATAATTCCAGATTCAGTACATCTAAGAGAGGAAATTCCTATTCATCTCTGTCTTAAAGAATGGCTCCTTATTCTGAGATTATACCATCTGGTCCTAAGCTGCCTCCTAAGGAGAAGTAAACTCTCCATATCTGTCATGTCTAGTCCACTTGTATGTTTTAATAAGGTCCCCTTTTATTCTTTGAGACTCCAATGAGTACAGGCTCAACCTCACTTCATTGGGCAGACATTACATACAGGCTAGCAGCTGGTGAACTATCTCCAATGGCAGTATATCTTTCTTTGAATAAGGGGACCAACAGCCTGATTAGTGCCTTGCATAATTTTAGCAAGTCATGCCCTCTGAAATAACCTCAGACAACCAAGGTTTCCTATCTAATACTGCACAAATCCTCATGATGTTCAGTTAATTCTATGCCATGGCATTGACGATGTCAGTTGACATGTTTCACCACGATGCTCATTTAAACCTTTGGCCAAGCTTTAGGTCACCTACTCTTATCTGAATCAGGTGTGAATTTTGTTTGAATATTTTTTACTGTGAAGCAATTTGAAATTTTTTGCCACATTAAAGGCGCACAACACAAATGGTTATGCTTAGCACATTAATTCACTGAACTGTCAATGGAGAAAGGTTCAGCCTTGTGTCAGATGGAATAATTTTACGTTAAAGAATGCAATGTTAGCAAATGTCGGCTCAGCAAATTATACGTTGTCTGGATAATACTGTCAACATAAATAATTGAGTCCACATGTAAACTGCCTCAATTTACAATTGGCTCTGTTTCGATCTCATTGGTCTGAGAACATCAATTGTGCCTCATTTCAAACTGGACCAAGACTTTGATACTTTGCTTGCAGAGGCACAGTAAATGACAAAAGTAGAAAATGAACATACAATCCCAAGCAAAATGTTTCAGCAAATTCCAAGGTAATTTCAAAGTGTTTGTATCCAGCCTTAAAACTGCAAATTAGCAAGTTTCAGTCATAAATTGCTTCCAGACATTTGTGTGAAGATCAAGTAATGTCAAATTAGATCATTATTGAGATTATGGCCCCAATGTTCTGAGAAGTAGTAATCACAGTCAGACTATTACTCCACTCCTTTTGTTGCGATTGCACTGAGCTCTACATTCTGGCCAGCAATTCTGATGCTGGTTCCTTCTGAAAAGTGGCATGTAGCAAAAATCCAACTGTTCTCCTATACTGCAGCATCGTAGGGAGAGGGCTCCTTTTTCTCAGCAGTAGATGTTGCACTCTGTGATTTAAATATCCAACAGCACTTTGACAATTCATGTGAATGAGTAAAAAGGTGAGCAAGTGTGGGGTTAAGCTAACAGTTCATTAAAGGGTGAGGTTCCCTGGTGAAGAGTCTGTCCAGTGTGACAGGTAAGGAAGGTGCCAGAGTGCCATGTAAATGATAATTTGTTTTGGGTATGTTGGTGTTGAGTAGAGAAGGTTGTTAGGTCCAGCAGAAAGGTGAGAGTGCGAGGTCCAGCAGAAAGATGAGAGTGTGGTGTGCAGCAGAAAGATGAGAGTGTGGTGTGCAGCAGAAAGGTGAGAGTGCGAGGTCCAGCTGAAAGATGAGAGTGCGAGGTCCAGCTGAAAGATGAGAGTGCGAGGTCCAGCAGAAAGGTGAGAGTGCGAGGTCCAGCTGAAAGATGAGAGTGTGGTGTGCAGCAGAATTGGGGTGCGGGGTCTAGCAGAAAGATGAGGGTGTCAAGTCCAACTGGATCTATCAGGCAGAAAGGTGTTTTGGGTCTAGCAGAAGATGGCATTGTCCTTTCTAATGTGAAGGGGATGCTCCAATGATTCTCTGGGTCCAGAATTTCCAGGTCTGTATTACGTTGGAACAGTTTCTCTAGAGAGAAGCTGCAATATAGAGAAACGTAAACAAATACCTCTTGATTGAGTAAAATTATATGCATTTAAGTTAACAATCACTTAAATACAATATTTCTTGAGGCTATTTTACTTCACATGATGGCCTGGGTTGCATCCAATTCCTCTACCAAACCTCCTGATAATTTTGAACACATAGGGGAAATTAGAGATGGACAATAAGCTCTTGTCAGCAACATCCACATTTCATGAACGCATAATAAGAATAGTTTCTGAGCAGATGCAAAATATTGTTCTACTGTTGCTACCTGACCTTAGTAAAGATTAATGGAGTTGTTAAGCTATGAGAGACAAGCTGTTATAGAATGGATAATCTCACAAAGTGATTGGCATACCAAAGAGTTAGTCAGGAAAAAAGATTAGATTATATAGATTCCCTACAGTGTGGAAACAGGTCCTTCGGCCCAACCAGTCCACACTGACCCTCTAAAGAGTAACCCACCCAGACTCATTTCCCTCTGACTAATGCACCTAGCACAATGGGACAATTTAGTATGGCCTATTCACCTGACATGCACATCTTTGGAATGTGGAAAGAAACCAGAGCACCCGGAGGAAACCCAGTCATGAAGATGACCATTGCTGTTAAAGAAACCAATTAGGGGTTGAGCTCGCACCACCTAGCCAAGATTAACCATGAATGTTGATGCACTAACAAGCCAAATAGGGTAAAAGATGTCTCTGATCATGAACAGAGGGCAATGCCTAGCAAGAATGATTACACAGTGATTCCTAATGGATTGATACACAGAGAGGAAAACTGAAGATGGAAGGAGAACTTCAGTGAACAGATGATAACAAGAACCTGTGCCCAATCGACCAACATCACAAACTGTTATTCCAAAGTGGATCCACTGAAACATCACTGTTTTCTATTGTACCATTTATTTTCTCCTTGGTACAATAATTTTACTAAAATTTGTAAAATATGTAAAGACATATTTGTACCTGGAATGAGTACTGGCACTAATAAGGAGAAGTCAATAATTTTTGATGGGCTCTCTCAACACAGTTTAAGATTAGATTACCTACACTGTGGAAACAGGCCCTTGGGCCCAACCAGTCCACACTGAATCTCCAAAGAGTAACCCACCCAGGTCCATTTCCCTCTGACTAATGCACCTAACACTATGGGCCATTTTCGAATGGCTAATTCATCTTTGGATTGTAGGAGGAAACCCACACAGACACGGGGAGAAAGTGTAAGCTCCACACAGACAGTCACCCGAGGCTGGAATCAAACTTGGGACTGCTGGTGCTGTGAGGCAGCAGTGCTAACCACTAAGCCACAATAGTTTGGACTTAAGTTAAAATTAAAACGCTCCCCAAAATTTTGCAAGAGTGAAATAAGATCATAAAGAGTACTTGTTTCCTACAGCTGAGAAATATTGGAACTCAGTGAAACCTGAGGCAGTACCAGCTTAGTGAAGTTCGACATCTGTGGATAAGTTGCAACTGTGCCCCCAGGTGGAATGCATTCTTAAGATTCCAGTGGAATGCTGCCAAATAAAAATGAGAGTGAACTGCCAGAGTCTGAGCAGTCATTGAGGGGGTCTATGACAATGTAGCTTTGAGAGTTGCTCTGAAACTAGTTAGTGAAGGATTAGAATCCCTTCTAGTTATATGCTAGATCCCCTCAAATTGATGTAAATTGCCTTCCTTTAGTTAACTGTATTTATTCTATGACTTGGAGGTGTTGGTGTTGGACTGGGGTGGACAAGGTTAAGAATCGCACAACACCAGGTTATCATCCAACAGGTTTATTTGGAAACACTAGCTTTTGGAGCACGGTTCCTTCATCAGGTAGTTGTGGAGAATAAGATCATGATGACAGAATTTATAGCCAAAGGAGTCCGGTTTCATGGAGATGTGATACATTAAGTGATTTTAGATTAAATCTTTCATCTTTTAGAATGGTATATGCCGGTTTCTGTTCTTCAATATGTGAATCCCAGAGCTTCTTTAAAATTACAGTGTCAAGTTAGCTCAACACGTATAATGATAGGCGTGAAGTCTGCGACCCAACATTGAGTCAGACTGACAAGCCCTCTGTATAGTTTTACATGGATTCATACAGTTTTTGAGCAAAATAAAATGTAGTTCTGCAAAAACAAATTCACCCATAAACTTATATGTGTGCACATGTAGGAGCAACAGACTGCGCTTGTGTGTGTAAGTGCACATGATAGAGTTTGTATGCGTGTATAAACTTGGTTAAGTGTGAGTGGGAGTCTGATGAGATATGTGTCTGTGAGAGGTTGTGCGTGTGAGTGCAGAGGGTGTATATGTGTGCATATGAGAGAAGATTGTGTATGAGGGTCAGCATGGGTGTGTGAGTATGCATGAGTGTGTGTGTGTGGGGATCACCTGTAGTGTGACAAGAATCCCAAGGTCTCAGTTGAGGCCATCCCCATGGGTACTGAACTTTTTCAGCCTCTGCTCAGCCACTTTGCATTGTTGCCTGTCCCGAAGTTTGCCTTGGAGGATGGTCACCTGAAGGTCCATAGCCAAATGTCCCAGATTGCCAAAGTGTGCCCTGACTAGGGAGGGAACACTCCTGTCTGGAGATTGTTACGCGGTGTCCATTCATCCATTGTCGTAGCATCTGCTCGGTCTCGTCAATGTACCATGCCTCAGGGCACTCTTGCCTGCAGCATATGAGATAGAACACATTGGCCGAGTCACCAAAGAGACCCAGGCAATGTACTGGAGTTCCAGCTTCCAATCTAGCCATTGCAAGTGGTAGAATTTGAATTCAAATAAGAATCTGGATTTTTAAGTGTAATGATAACCATGAAGCCATTGTTACAAATACCAATCTGGTTCACTAATGTCGTTTAGGGAAGGAAGCTGCCATCCTTACCTGATTTGGCCTACATGTGGCTCCAGACCACACCAAATGTGGTTGACTCTTAGTTGGCATATAAATGATTGCCTAGCCAATGATGGCCTCATCCTGTAAATGAATGTTTTAAAACATTCAGGCATATGCCCACATTAAAAATGGATTCTGTTGAGGAATTGGAGACTTACTCACAGACCCATGGATGAAGAGTGGATGGATAGTCTTACAGCCCAAACATTGTCAAAATATATTAAGGTTTGTTTATAAAATTCCCAGCATCGAACATGTTGGAATCGGAAAATCATCAATAATTCAACATTTGTACTGGACTTTATAGGGATGTAATTATTTTTGTAAAACATAGCATATGTGCTGACTAATTGGAAAACAGTAACATGCAATCAAACTGACAGCCCTAATTCCCACCAGTTCTTGCAGAATCGTTTAATGAGATGCTAGTGGACTTTGTGGGACTTGTAACAAAAGCAAAAGTAGGATGCCAATATTTTCTTATGGATATGGCTGATCAACTCTCAGGCCTACCCTTGAGAACACTTATTGATAGGGTAGTAGTATAGAAGTTAACCCAGTTCCTCACTCAATATAAATAATCAATTGGCATCAAGTTGGAGAATGAGACTCCAAATTTATGTCTACAATTTTTTCAGAAAGCTATGAGTCAACTGAATATAACACAGATAAAATCTTCAAAATATCACCCACAAACACAAGGAGGATTAAGTGCCTTTAAACCCTCAAAGTATTACTCAGGACATGCGGTCATGAAAAATATTGCGACTGGAGAAAAAGCCTGGAATTCCTTTTATGTGCAAAGTAAGATTCACTTCATTAGTCAACTGGTTCTAGTTCTTTCAAATTAAGAGGTCCTCTGAAATGAATCAAAGGAAAACTTGTTTGGATTGAAGATCAAACAAAGTATCCATGTTCCAAGAGGAGCTCACAACAGTCTGTCAAATGGCACAGGAACACACAAACAACCAGGACAAAATGGACAAAAAAGAATGCCAAGAATACAACATTTCAAGTAGGAGATAAAACATAGAACGTAGAACATTACAGCGCAGTACAGGCCCTTCAGCCCTCGATGTTGCGCTGACCTGTCATACCAATCTGAAGCACATCTAACCAATGCTATTCCATGTACATCCATATGGTTGTCCAATGACAACTTAAATGTACTTAAAGTTGGCTAATCTACTACTGTTGCAGGCAAAGCATTCCATAACCTTACTACTCTCTGAGTAAAGAAACTACCTTTGACATCTGTCCTATATCTGTCACCCCTCAATTTAAAGCTATGCTCCCTCGTGCTTGCTGTCACCATACTTGGAAAAAGGCTCTCCCTGTCCACCCTATCTAACCCTCTGATTATCTTATATGTCTCTATTAAGTCATCTCTCAACTTTCTTCTCTCCAATGAAAACAGCCTCAAGTTTCTCAGCCTTTCCTCATAAGATCTCCCCTCCATACCAGGCAACATCCTAGTAAATCTCCTCTGCACCCTTTCCAAAGCTTCCACATCCTTCTTATAATGCGGTGATCAGAACTGTACACAATACTCCAAGTGCGGTCGCACCAGAGTTTTGTAAAGCTGTAGCATAACCTCATGGTTCCGGAACTTGATACCTCTATTAATAAAAGATAAAACACTGTATGCCTTCTTAACAACCCTGTCAACCTGGTGGCAACTTTCAAGGATCTGTGTACCTGGACACTGAGATCTCTCTGCTCATCTACACTACCAAAAATCTTACCATTAGCTCAGTACTTTGCATTCTGGTTACTCCGAGCAAAGTGAATCACCTCACACTTGTCCGCATTAAACTCCATTTGCCACCTCTCAGCCCAGCTCTGCAGCTTATCTATGTCTCTCTGTAACTTACAACATCCTTCGTCACTATCCACAACTCCACCGACCTTACTGTCGTCTGCAAATTTACTAACCTGCCCTTCTACGCCCTCATCCAGGTCATTTATAAAAATGACAAACAGCAGTGGACCCAACACCGACCCTTGTGGTACACCAATAGTAACTGAACTGCAGAATAAACATTTCCCATCAACCACCATCCTCTGTCTTCTTTCAGCAAGCCAATTACTGATCCAAACTGCTATATCTCCCACAATCCCATTCCTCCGCATTTTGTACAATAGCTTATTGTGAGGAACCTTATCGAACGCCTTGCTGAAATCCATATCCACCACATCAACCAGTTTACTCGCAACTACCTGTTTGGTCACCTTCTCAAAGAACTCAATAAGGTTTGTGAGGCACGACCTACACTTCACAAAACCGTGCTGACTATCCCTAATCAAATAAGGTGATAATATAATCGCCTATACAAGGTGAATCATTGAAAGTATGGCTCACCCATAGTGGGTAATCAAAAGAATTGGGAATTATTTGATTGACATTCTAGATTTCCAGAAAAAAATCCGTTGTGGCATAACAATATGTTCAAGCAATACCGTTACCAGGAAGGTAGTTAACAAATGTAGGCATACCAGACAGTAAGAACAGTAGAGGGTGGACGTGATAATGAGAATGAAGCAGAAGGAAGTATAGACAATTCCCAAATTGAACCTCCTACCATATGATCAGTTGAACTATTAGGGAGGTTAAGCACCATACTTTCATATTTAGATGCAGAAGGACAAGAAGATATAATAAAGCTACTCAAAGAATTTAAAGCAGTCTGTAGGGACAAACCAAGGTGTGCTATTTTGGCCATTCAGGAGGTGGATGTAGGTGAGCCTTCTCCTATTTAACAGCTATTATTGTTTAGGTCTACAGGAACAAGCTAGTTGAAAACAGAAATCTGATACCAGTTAGAAAGCCATCTAATTAAACCTCGTTAAAGCAGCTGTAGTTGCCTGACATGTTAGTATCTAAGCTTGATGGTTCAACAAGATTATGTACAGACTACAGAAAACCCAATGTAAGAACAAAAGTAGATTCCTACAAAAACAGAAATTGCTGGAAAAACTCAGTAGGTCTGGCAGCATCTGTGGAGAGGAAACAGTTATGTTTCAGGCCCAGTGATCCTTCTTCAGAATATGCTGAGTTTTTCCAGAGATTGTTGTTTTTATTTCAGATTTCCAGCATCCACACTTGTTTTATTTTTTTTAAACAATAGATTACTTCTTGATTCCTCATTTTAATATATTAATTGAGTTGGCACTTCCTGTTTCTTACCTGGATATTCTTTTCAATGATGAATAATGCCATTTCAGCTAAAAGGCATGGCTGATACATTTTGGAGACTGGTGAGTAAAGTAATAGCCATTGTTTTAATTGTGTAATTTATATTGATGGTGAATTGATATGCAGCGACACTTGGCAGGACCAGTAGAAATAATTAGGAGCACCATTTAGAAATTGACAATCAATTGATTTGGTTAGAAACCTTGCCAAATGCCAGTTTCCAAAAGATCACTAACCAACTTAGGATATACAGTAGGGCAAGGACAAATCCTGCCAAGAACTGCAAGAGTATATTAAATAAAAAACTAAAAGATCTGCAGATAGTAGAAATCTGAAACAAAAACAAATATTGCTGAAATATCTCAGCAGGTCTAGCAGCATAGAATCAAAAAATCCCTACATGTGGAAGCAGGTCGTTCTATCCATTGAGTCCTCACCAACCAGACACACCCGCCCCTACCCCATCCCTATAAGCCTGCATTTCCCATAGTTAATCCACTTAGCCTGCACATCACTGGTCACTACAGGCAATTTAGCATGGCCAATCCAACTAATCTGCACATCTTTGGGCTGTGGGAGGAAACTGGAGCACCCGAAGGAAATCCACACAGACACAGGGAGAATGTACAAACTCTAGACAGACGGTCATCCTCGTGTTGTGAGGCAACAGTGCTAACCACTGAGCTAGCATGCTGCACCTGTGGAGAGAAATTGTTCCAGTGATCCTTCTTCAGAACCAATGGTAGTTAGGAATATATTATTTTTTATACAGAAGACGGGGTGGGGTGGGTGAAGGAGTGTAAACAATACATGGAGATAGCACCGAGAGAGACAGAGAGAGAGAGAAAGAGAGAGAGAGAGAGAGAGAAAACAATTGGACTGACAAAGCAGTGGTTAAGGGTCAGTCTGCAGGAATGAATAGAGATGATTAATAGCTAACAATGGGTTCTGTGTAGCAGCAGCTCATGTGATGACAAGGCCTGGTGTGTGGGGCTTGGGGAAAGCACAGGGAAAGGAGTTTGAGCCCTAAAATTGTTGAAGTCAGCATTAAATCCAGAAACATTCTCAGGTTTACTGCATTGCTCCAGCGAATCTCAATGCAAGCTGGAAGAACAGAACCTCATTTTCCTCTTGTAACTCCTACAACTGATTGGACTTGATATCGAGTTCGAAAGTTTTAGGGCTTGAGCACCTTTCCCCAGGCTCCGCCCCCCCCCCCAACACACACACACACACACACACACACACAGTCAGCTACCAATAGTCCCTTATCAACTATTTATTCCCCCAGAATGACCTTAACCATTCCTTTGTCTGCTCAACTGTTTTCTCTCTCTTTAGGCTCTATCTCCACCTATCATTTATTCCCTGCAACCCCCATCATCCCCTCTTCTGTATAAAAAAAATCCAGTTCTGCCAGACCTGCTGAGAATTTTCCATTAATTTCTGTTTTTATGCCAAGTACTGGCTCTGGTAGACTAAAACTGAATGAGAAATGTTGATGTTTTTAGGAATGTGTAGCTTCTGTCAAAATGTGTTCCAATCTTCATTACTATAGCTGCCCCACTAACAGATTTACCACCAAAGAGAGCCAGGGTATTGTGGTGAGGGAAGTGTTAAGCTGCTTTTGTGCTGCTGATAGCTATTTTGATCAATGAACCATTGTTACCCACCTCTAATTTCACAAAATCTTTCAAGGTAGCACAAGATGCTAGTTTCATGGCTGTAGCAGCAATATTGTTGAGTCAGGTGAAGATGAGTCAGGCGTAGAAAAGCTATTTTCATGGAAAATTTTAAAAATTCATTCACAGGATGTGGACGTCAGTTGATTAGCAAGCATCTATTGCCAATTCCAAGCTGCCTTTGAGTTTGTGCAGAAAAGCAATTACAGATAGACTACTCTGCTATGTAATGGTCACACTGGCAAAGACATTGTACAATAAATGATAGTATAAGGAAAACATTGCCAGCAGACATAGATTAGGTTAACAGTGTTTACAGAAACTGAAACATAGTTACTGCAATATCTTCTTTACCAACACTTCCCTGAGCAAAGCAAATTATCTTTGCTTTCTCTGGCAGGGATTCGGCATTGTACAGAAGGGGCTATACATTATTTATATGGCAGACCTCAGCTCACAGTCCACCTCCATCTAACAGTAAACATGAAAACGGAAAGCTCTTTTCAGCTCTGGGTTACTGGATTAATGCTGATTGTGTTGATCTGGAACTCCTACCTCAAAATATTTTATTGGAGCTGTTAATCATTTCCTTGTAAATATAACACCTCATTAAATATTCAACATTTGAGGCAATCATGTTCCTCTGGTCAGCTGCTTGAATAGGAACATCATCACTAACACAAAGTTCAATGATACATAAATGTGGAATCAATGTGGAGGAGTGAGTTGGGGGAATGCACTAACTACAAAACCTAGGCATTGTGCCTTGGAAGGTAGAGCTGCTGTTCACGAAAGTTAGAGACAAAAATATCTGCAGGTGCTGGAATCCTGGGTAGACAAGTAGAAGGTTGGAAGAACACAGCAAGCCAGGCAGCATCAGGAAGTGGAGAAGTCAATGTTTCAGGTGTAACCCTTCTTCCTTATCTACGTAATCAAACTCCTATTTACAAATGTAATGATTCTGAATGCAAAAGAGGATAGAAATGACTGTGTGCATTGAACTCAAAACTGTCATGAAGGTAGATTATAATACACTGCATCAGGAAGCCAGGAAACTCATTAGGGAGTGTGGCCTCTTCTCCAATGACCAGCCCTGATGCTGAAGAGATCGGGTGGTGTGGATCCTTCAGAACAAGCCTTCAGGTCCTTGTTAAGGGAGAAAAGGACAAGCTCACAAAGATGCAGTCGCCCATCAGTAAATGTCATCAATAGAAAATGTTCATATCAATGTGATATCAAACCTCCTGTTTTTGTGGTAGTGTTTTTTTGTGCTTTGAATATAGAGGTTTACAAAATTATGAGGGGCATGGACAGGATAAATAGACAAAGTATTTTCCCTGGAGAGTCCAGAACTAGAGGGCATAGGTTTAGGATAAGAGGGGAAAGATATAAAAGAGACCTAAGCGGCGACTTTTTCACGCAGAGGGTGGTATATGTATGGAATGTGCTGCCAGAGGAAGTGGTAGAGGCTGGGGTACAATTGCAACATTTAAAAGGCATTTGGATGGATATATGAATAGGAAGGGCTTCAAGGGATATGGGCCGGGTACTGGCAGGTGGGTCTAGATTGGGTTGGGATATCTGGTCAGCATGGATGGGTTGGACCGAAGGTCTGTTTCCGTTCATCTCTATGGCTCTCTATGACTCCTTTGAATTGCTTTTTTCAGATATGAGCTCTTGACAGAAGGTTGGTTTGGATATATACATTCCCAAGTATTCCTGTAGCCATAAATAATCCAAAGATAACAATGTAACTGTGCATATATGGGCACGATGAAGTGAACTCCATTCTTCGGTCCCCTTGCTTAGCTTTAGGAGGTTCATAATATTACATGAGGTAATTCAGCCTGCGTAAGCTCGTAGAAACTAAGCAATTAGTCCCTGCATAATTCTGGGTTTTTTTTGTCCGTATTCCTGTAAATTTGTCTTTTTCAAGTATTTATCAAATTCATTTTTGAAAGTTATTGCTGAATCTGCTTCCAGCACCTTCACAGGCAGTGCATTCTGGATGATAACTGACTGGATAAAAATATTCTCTTCAGTTCCCTTCATTGTTTATTACCAATTATCTTGAATCTGAGTGCTGTGGTTACCTACTAGACAGAATAATGTTTCCTCATCTACCTAATCAAACTCCTATTTACAAATGTAATGATTCTGAGTGCAAAAGAGGATAGAAATGACTATGTGCATTGAACTCAAAACTGTCATGAAGGTAGATTATAATACACTGCATCAGGAAGCCAGAAAACTCATTAGGGAGATGAAATGGGATCAGTAGACGCGTCATTCGAAAGGTAATTTAATTGTACAAAATAGTGATTCGAAACCATTTTCCAAAAGGCAAATCTGTCATCAGTCTTTGTCAAAGAGTTATGTCTAGACTGGTGCCATTCACTGGTAAGCCTTGAATCTTCCCCTAAAGCTGAGAGGGAATATTTAAGAGGCTGGAGAGAAAAATCCACTGAATTAGTGTGTAACCATGAAATTGCAGTCATAGTTTACCTACCTCGAGTTAGATTGACTTAGAGTCTGATGGCTAAGTTAAAAGATCTTATTTCACCAAATTCACAGGTGCATGGAAAATCCACCTTTTGCCACTGAGTTAATGATAGAAATCCACATGAGAAAAAGAAGCAGTTTGCATTCATAATACTTTATCATATTCTCAGGATGCCCTAAAACTTTAAGAAACATCAGATTTCCATTGAATTGGTAATTGTTGCATGTCAACTTTACCTTGGAACCCATGTGCTCCTACTTCCTTGACAAGTTATTGATGAGCAACCTTGCCATTAGCTTTGCTAAACTCCATGTAGACCACACCAAGTGCATTAACCTCATCAACAAGGGAGGGATTCTGGGTAATCCAAGATGGAGGATGTGAAAAATTTCTGGCTGTAATAGCTGCTCCTTTTTTGAGGTATTTTAGGTGTTGGAGGTGATTTCCTCGGATTCCAGGACTAGCAACTACTGTTTTATATGCTGTTGCATTGTTTTGGAACTTTGGAAAAAAAAATCAAAACAACAGCAGTTTTAAAAGGGAGAAGAACAGACAAAGGAACACATGGTGAGGTCATTGCAGGAGAGAGAGAGAGAGAGAGAGAGAGAGAGAGAGAGAGAAAAAGAAAACCTGCACAGTTTCCATCTTTGCTGTTTGAATTCATGTATCGCTGGACATCGGAGTGCATCTGGGATAATTAACAAACAGTGAAATTCACAACTTATCTTGGAGGAACTGTTGGGCAAAGTTCACAGCACAGAATCAGATAAATTAATCGTTGTTTTAAATGTGGCCTGCAGAGAATCTGCAGTAGTGAGTGGAGTGGGCTCATTCTTTATTATATGTTTTTGGAGATATGTCTCTTGATTAAACTTAATAGAAGCCATAACTTTTAATTTAACCTGGGGCAGTGTTTGTAGAGGAATAAGACAGTGTTATTTTCTGAGTTTGTAGATTGTGAAGGAGCAAAAATGGCATTTAATAGAGTGATATGTACTTCTTGTCAGATTAGGGAGTTTAAAGAGAGTTTAAGGGTTACCGCGGATTATATCTGCCATAAATGCTGTTGGCTGCGAATCTTATCAGATCGAATGGATTGGTTGGAGAGACAGTTAGAAGCAATGAGAAATTTGTAACAGCAACAGTAAGTGATGGATGGCAGTTATAGGAAGGAGGGAATGTCTCAGATACAGTCACATGGATGGGTTAACTCCAGGATGGGTAAGAGAGATCGGCACCTAGGGCAGGAGATTTTTGTGGATATATCCATTGCAAACAGGTTTGCTACTTTGGAAAATGTAGGGGGTGATGGATTCTCAGGAGAACAAAGCGCAAATAGCCAAGTTTCTGGTATAGAGACTGGCTCTAATGCAATGAGAGGTACATCAGGTTCCAAGAGATCAATTGTGTTAGGGGATTCTCTAGTTCAAGGTACAGGCAGATGTTTCTGTAGCCAGCAGCGAAAAAGCAGAATGGTCCATTGCTTCCTTGGTGCCAGGATCAAGGATGTCTCAAAGAGGGTGCAGAATGTTCACATTGTCTGCATTGGAACCAACGACATAGGAAGGAAAAAGATTCAGATTCTGAAGGGAGAGTACAGAGAGTTAGGCAGAAATTTAAAAAGGAGGTCCTCGAGAGTAGTAACAGCTGGATTACTCCCAGTGCTACCAACCAGTGAGGGCCGGAAGAGGAGGATCGAGCAGATGAATGCATGGCTGAGGAGCTGGTGGATGGGAGACGGATCATTGGAATCTCTTTTGGGGTAGAGGTGACCTATACAAGAAGGATGGATTGCACCTAAATTGGAAGAGGACTAATGTACTGGCAGGGAGATTTGCTGAGCTGCTCAGGAGGATTTAAACTAGTAAGGTGGGGAGGGGGGGACCCAGGGAGATAGTGAGGAAAGCGATCAATCTGAGATTGGTACAGTTTAGAACAGAAGTGAGTCAAACACTCAGGGCAGGCAGGGACAAGGTAGGACTAATAAGTTAAACTGCATTTATTTCAATGCATTGGGCCTAAAAGGAAAGGCAGATGAACTCAGGGCATGGTTAGGAACATGGGACTGGGATATCATAGCAATTACAGCAACATGGCTCAGGGATGGGCAGGACTGGCAGCTTAACGTTCCAGGATACAAATGCGACAGGAAGGATAGACAGGGAGGTAAGGGGAATGGGGGCGGGGGGGGGCTGCGGTGTGGCATTTTTGATAAGGGATAGGATTACAGCTGTGCTAAGTGAGGATATTCTTGGAAATTCATCCAGGGAAGTTATTTGGGTGGAACTGAGAAATAAGAAAGGGATTATCACCTTATTGAGATTGTATTATAGACCCCCAAATTGTCAGAAAGAAATTGAGAAACAAACTTGTAAGGAGATCTCAGCTATCTGTAAGAATAATAGGGTAGTTATGATAGGGGATTTTAACTTTCCAAACTTAGACTGGGACTGCAATAGTGTTAAGGGTTTAGATGGAGAGGTATTTGTTAAGTGTGTACAAGACAATTTTCTGATTCTGATTCAGTATGTGGATGTACCTAGCAGAGAAGGTGCAAACCTTGACCTACTCTTGGGAAATAAGGCAGGGCAGGTGACTGAAGTCGGGGGGAGTACTTTGGGGCCAGTGACTATAATTCTATTAGATTTAAAATAATAATGGAAAAGAATAAACCAGATCTAAAAGTTGAAGTTCTAAATCGGTGAAAGGCCAATTTTGATGGTATTCGGCAAGAACTTTTGAAAGCTGATTGGAGGCACATGTTCCCAGGTAACGGGACGGCTGGAAAATGGGAAGCCTTCAGAAATGAGATAACGACAATCCAGAGAAAGTATATTCCTGTCAGGGTGAAAGGAAAGGCTGGTATGTATCGGGAATGCTGGATGACTAAAGAAATTATGGGTTTGGTTAAGAAAAAGAAGGAAACATATTTAAGGTATAGACAGGATAGAGTGAATCCTTAGAAGAGTATAAAGGAAATAGAAGTATACTTAAGAGGGAAATCAGGAGGGCAAAACAGGAATGTGAGATAGCTTTGACAAATAGAATTAAGGAGAATCCAAAGAGTTTTTACAAATACATTAAAGACAAAAGAGTAACTAGGGAAAGAATAGGGCCCCTCAAAGATCAGCAAGGCAGCCTTTGTGTGGAACTGCAGAAAATGGGGGAGATACTACATGAGAATTTTGCATCAGTATTTGCTGTGGAAAAGGATATGAAAGATATAGACAATAGGGAAATAGATGGTGATATCTTGCAAAATGTCCATATTACAGAGGAGGAAGTGCTGGATGTCTTGAAACAGGTAAAGGTAGATAAATTCCCAGGACCTGATCAGGTGTAACCTAGAATTCTGTGGGAAGCTAGAGAAGTGATTGCTGGGCCTCTTGCTAAGATATTTGTATCATTGATAGTCACAGATGAGGTGCTGGAAGACTGGACGTTGGCAAACGTGGTGCCACTGTTTAAGAACGGTGGTAAAGACAAGCCAGGGAAATATAGACCAGTGAGCGTGATGTCGGTGGTGGGTAAGTTGTTGAAGGGAATCCTGAGGGACAGGATGCACATGTATTTGGAAAGGCAAGGGCTGATTCGGGATAGTCAACATGGCTTTGTGTGTGGGAAATCATGTCTCACAAACTTGATTGAGTTTTTTGAGAAGTAAACAAAGAGGATTGATGAGGGCAGAGTGGCAGATGTGATCTATATGGTCTTCAGTAAGGCATTCGCAAAGTTCCCCATGGGAGACTGATTAGCAAGGTTAGATCTCATGGAATACAGGGAAAACTAGCCATTTGGATACAACACTGGCTCAAAGGTAGAAGATAGAGGGTGGTGGTCGAGGGTTGTTTTTCAGACTGGAGGCCTGTAACCAGTGGAGTGCCACAAGGATCGGTGTTGGGCCCTCTACTTTTCATCATTTATATAAATGATTTGGATGCAAGCATAAGAGGTACAGTTAGTAAGTTTGCAGATGACACCAAAATTGGAGATGTAGTGGACAGCGAAGAGGGTTACCTCAGATTACAACAAGATCTTGAACAGATGGGCCAATAGGCTGAGAAGTGGCAGATGGAGTTTAATTCAGATAAATGCGAGGTGCTGTATTTTGGGAAAGCAAATCTTAGCAGGACTTAGACACTTAACGATAAGGGTCTTGGGAGTGTTGCTGAACAAAGAAACCCAGGATTGCAGGTTCATAGCTCCTTGAAAGTGGAGTTAGATAGGATAGTGAAAAAGGTGTTTGGTATGCTTTCTTTTATTGGTCAGAGTACTGAGTATAGGAGTTAGGAGGTCATGTTGCGGCTGTACAGGACATTTGTTTAGCCACAATTGGAATATTGCATGCAATTCTGGTCTCCTTCCAATCGGAAAGATGTTGTGAAACTCAAAAGTGTTCAGAAAAGATTTACAAGGATGTTGCCAGTGTTGGAAGATTTGAACTATAGGGAGAAGCTGAACAGGCTGGGGTTATTTTCCCTGGAGCGTTGGAGGCTGAGGGGTGACCTTATAGAGGTTGACAAAATTATGAGGGGCATGGATAGGGTAAATAGGCAAAGTCTTTTCCCTGGTGTGGGGGAGTCCAGAACTAGAGGGCATAGGTTTAGGGTGAGAGTGGAAAGATATAAAAGAGATCTAAGGGGTAACTTTTCCACACAGAGGGTGGTATGTGTAAGGAATGAACTGCCAGATGAAGTGATGGAAGCTGGTACAATTGCAACATTTAAAAGGCATTTGGATGGGTATATGAATGGGACGGGTTTGGAGGGATACAGGTCAGGTGCTGGCAGGTGGGACTAGATTGGGTTGGGATATCTCTCAGCATGGACAGGTTGGACCGAAGGATCTGTTTCCATGCTGTACATCTCTATGACTCTATGACTCTAACACAACTAGTTACCTCCTCAGAAATATTCATCCAAGTTAGTTGAATGTGAAAGTCCCTTAACAAACCTATGCAAACTATCCCTAATCAACCTCTGAGTACTTTCCAATATCTTCTCTACTAACAAGATGAGACTGACAGACTGACACCTCACCTATGGCAATAGAGATTTAAAACTTCTGCTAGGACCCTTCATATATCCTCTCTCTATCTCTATTATTTTGTTCTGATATTTCACAGTCATCCATCATGATGTCTTTACCTGCTTCATCCTTTTCCCTTGTGAATCCTGATAAGATATTCATGGAGGACTGGACCCATGTCTTCTCGGTCCACGCATAGACTAATTCGATGGTCCCTAATTGGCCCCAGACTTTCCCTCGTAATTCTCTTGCCCTTCTTTGGGTTTTACTTTATTCTACCCTCCAATGCTTTCTCATACATTCTCTTACTGCTCCTTTGACTCTCATTGTTGCTCTCCCTAGTTCTACGGAGGTCCATCACCAGTCTGTCTGCTTTGGGGATCTCTCTACTCTTGCTGCTTCTTCACCTCACTGCCACTGCTCCTGAGTCCTTGTGAGTCCATAGGTCTGTCTGCTTCTGTTTCACATCTCCCGATCAGCTACTTCGGGCAGTACAGCATCCATTCAATGTTATGCTGAAGTGTCATTTTAATTTATGATTTCAAAGGAAGTTGAACAAGGATTCTTAATAGTGAAAAACACATAATTTGCATAGAAGGTAAAGACATTTAAACTATACTTGGAGAAGAAATTACTTTGTGTCTTACTTTTAAAAGAGTATCCCCTCTTTCTGTAACTATATCCCCTAATTTGAGAATCTCCCAGTATTGGAAACATCTTCTCAACATGGAACTTAAAAGCAAAACACTGCAGATCCTGTAAATCTGAAGCAAATAGACTGGCTGTTCTTCAGAACATTCAGACTCAAAATGTCTACTCTGTTTTCCCCTCCACAGTTTCTAAGGATGTGGTGCTAGAAACGCACAGCTGATCAGGCAGCATCCGAGGAGCAGGGGAGTCGACCTTTCGAGCATTAGTTCTTCGTACCTGATCTGGAACCTATTTTAAATAATATTCTGCCTTTTGATTATCCCTGCTAGAGTGCATGATTCACATGTTCTGACATTAAACTCCATCTGCTAGGCTTTTTTACCCACTCACTCAATCTGTCTACATCCCCTTACAAATCCCTTATGTCCTCATCACAAACCACCCTCCCATCAATGTTTGTATCAATAAATTTGAATATGTTACACTCTGCCTCCTCCGTAAGTCATTCAAATGGATAGTAAATAATTGAGAACTTAGGATTGATCATGTGACACTCCATGTATTACATCTTTCCAAGCTGAAAAGGAGCTATTAGTCTTGACTGTCTGTCATCTGTGTGTTAACCAATCCTCATTCCAAGCTAATAGATTACCCTAATAACATGAGCTGCTACCTTGCGCAATAACCTTTTTTGTGGCAGCTTATTGAATGCCTTCTGAAAATAAAGAGAAGCCGGAAGAATATAAAGGTCCATGAAATATATGATGATAATGTTCGAGACAATGGGAGGTTAGAGTGGAACATGAATGCTAATGTAGACTGTTTGAGCTAAATAGGCTGTCTCTTTGCTGTGTATTTAATCATATTCTGTAGAATATTGCATTGAATGGTGCTGTGCTGGCAATTTTCAGCTAGCATTTCATAAACTGGTTTACAGTTGCTGAGAGATAGAGTCTCCAGAATGAATATAATCTGTAAACAAAATTTGACAGCCTAAATCTGTTCTTATCACCTTATTGCCCCTTTCAAATTGGCTCTAGCCAAGGTTTACAGCTGGATGTGTATTGGCCTTTTTATGCTAAAGCCTTAACAACTTAGATCATTAAGATATGTGCAAATATTTTGGAGACCAGGAATACAAATGGCATAATTTCAGGCAAGCCATCTGAGGGATAATATCCGACTAAATTTTGCAACAGAATGAAGGGGTTACGTGATATTGATGAGTCACTTGTTTTCATGAAGATGAAGCTTAAAATGTGTTGCTGGTTAAAGCACAGCAGGTTAGGCAGCATCCAAGGAACAGGAAATTCGACGTTTCGGGCCAGAGCCCTTCATCAGGAATGAGGAGAGGGTGCCAGGCAGGCTCAGATAAAAGGTAGGGGGGAGGGACTTGGGGGAGGGGCGATGGAGATGTGATAGGTGGAAGGAGGTCAAGATGGGCGGCACGGTGGCACAGTGGTTAGCACTGCTGCCTCACAGCGCCTGAAGACCCGGGTTCAATTCCCGACTCAGGCGACTGACTGTGTGGAGTTTGCACGTTCTCCCCGTGTCTGCGTGGGTTTCCTCCGGGTGCTCCGGTTTCCTCCCACAGTCCAAAGATGTGCGGGTCAGGTGAATTGGCCATGCTAAATTGCCCGTAGTGTTAGGTAAGGGGTAATGTAAGGGTATGGGTGGGTTTCGCTTCGGCGGGTCGGTGTGGACTTGTTGGGCCGAAGGGCCTGTTTCCACACTGTAAGTCTAAAAAAAAAGATGAGGGTGATAGGCCGGAGAGGGGGTGGGGGCGGAGAGGTCAGGAAGAGGATTGCAGGTTAGGAGGGCGGTGCTGAGTCCAAGGGAGTCGACTGAGACAAGGTGGGGGGAGGGGAAATGAGGAAACTGGAGAAATCCGAGTTCATCCCTTGTGGCTGGAGGGTTCCCAGACGGAAGATGAGGCGCTCTTCCTCCAACCGTCGTGTTGTTATGTTCTGGCGATGGAGGAGTCCAAGGACCTGCATGTCTTCGGTGGAGTGGGAGGGAGAGTTAAAGTGTTGAGCCACGGGGTGGTTGGGTTGATTGCTTCGGGCGTCCCAGAGGTGTTCCCTGAAGCGTTCTGCAAGTAGGCGGCCTATCTCCCCAATATAGAGGAGGCCACATCGGGTGCAGCGGATGCAATACATGATGTGTGTGGAGGTGCAGGTGAATTTGTGGCGGATATGGAAGGATCCCTTGGGGCCTTGGAGAGAAGTAAGGGAGGAGGTGTGGGCACAAGTTTTGCATTTCCTACGGTTGCAGGGGAAGGTGCCGGGAGTGGAGGTTGGGTTTGTGGGGGGTGTGGACCTGATGAGGGAGTCAAGAAGGGAGTGGTCTTTGTGGAATGCTGATAGGGGAGGGGAGGGAAATATATCCCTGGTGTTGGGGTCCGTTTGGAGTTGGCGGAAATGATGGCGGATGATACGCTGTATACGGAGGTTGGTGGGGTGGTAGGTGAGAACCAGTGGGGTTCTGTCTTGGTGGCGGTTAGAGGGGCGGGGCTCAAGGGCGGAGGAGCGGGAAGTGGAGGAGATGCGGTGGAGGGCATCGTCGATCACGTCTGGGGGGAATCTGTGGTCCTTGAAGAAGGAGGCCATCTGGGCTATACGGTATTGGTCCTCCTGGGAGCAGATGCGGCGGAGATGAAGGAATTGGGAATATGGGATGGAGTTTTTACAGGGGGCAGGGTGGGAGGAGGTGTCGTCCAGGTAGCTGTGGGAGTCAGTCGGTTTATAGAAGATGTCTGTGTTGAGTCGGTCACCCGAGATAGAAATGGAAAGGTCCAGGAAGGGGAGGGAGGAGCCTGAGACAGTCCAGGTGAATTTGAGGTCGGGATGGAAGGTGTTGGTAAAGTTGATGAACTGTTCAATCTCCACGTGGGAGCACGAGGCAGCGCCGATACAGTCATCGATGTAGCGGAGGAAAAGGTGGGGGGTGGTGCCAGTGTAGTTGCGGAAGATGGACTGTTGAATCAAATCAACACCTTTCATATGAGGTGTGTTGTAAATAAAACCCCTAATGCCGGATAAAAGGTGCACTTGTTGATGCCTTCAGTCAGGTGCTTTATCATAATAGAGTCAGTAAAATTGTCATATACAACAGCTAACGGGCTACACTCTCTAATTTGCTTGGAGAATGTCTTACTGACATACAGTTTGGCTTACACAGGCCACTCAGCTCCTGACCTGATTATAGCCTTGGTGCAAAAATGGACAAAAGACCTGAATTCCAGAGATGAAGTGAGAGTAACAGCCCTTGACATCGAGACTACATTTGACCAACTGTGTCATCAGGACCCCTAGCAAAGCTAGAATCAATGGTATCAGGGCAAATTCTTCGTGAGTTGGAGTGATACCTGGTACATAGGAAGATGATTGTAGTGATTGGAGCTCAAGGACATCTCTGCAGGAGTTCCTCAGGGGTAATGTCCTAGGCCCAACCATCTTCAGTTGCTTCATCACTGATCTTCACTCCACCATAAGGTCAGAAGTGGAGATGTTCACTGATGATTGTGCAATGATCAATGCTATTCATGGCTCCTCAGATACTGAAGCAGTCCATGTTCAAATGCAACAAGATCTGGACAATATCCAGGCATGGGCTGACAAGTGGCAAATAACATTCATACTTCAAGAAATTTTAGGTAATGATCAACTCCCATAAGAGTTAATCAATCACCGCCCCTTGACATTCAATGGTGTTTTCATCACAGAATTCTCCAGTTTCAACATCCTGGAGGTTACCATTGACCAGAAAGTCAATTCGATTCAACACAGTGGCTACAAAAATAGGTCAGAGGTGAGGAACACTGCAGTAAGTAACTCATCTCCCGACTCCCCAAAGCCTTTCTACCATCTCCAAATGAAAAGTAAGAGTGTTTTGGAATATTCCCCACTTGCCTGAATGAAGTCAGTTCCAGCAACACTCAAGAAACTTGCCAACATACAGGACAAAGCAGCCCACTTGATTGGCACCACATCCATAAACACCTACTCTTGCCACTACCAGCACTCAATAGCAGCTGTGTATAGTATCGACAAGATGCAGTGGAAAAATTTACCAAAGATGTTTAGACAGCACCTTGCAAACGCATGACCATTTTCATCTAGAAGGACAAGGGCAGTAGATACATGGGAACACCACCACCAGTAAGTTCACCTCCAAGCTACTCATTATCCTGAATTGGAGATATACCTATTCCTTTGTTGTCGCTGGTTTACAATCCTGGAATTCCCTCCTTAAGAGCACTGTGGTTCAATCTGCAACACGTGGACTGCAGCAGTTCAAGATGGCAATTCACAACAATGTTCTCAAAAGCAACTAGAGGAGGGAAATAGGTACTGGTCGCCCAGTGAAGCTCATGTCCCACAAGTCAATTAAAAAAAAACACAGCATGATGACAAAAAATGATTTCACAGCAAAAAAAACTGATCAAAATTAGAAGCAGTGAATCACAATTACATATTAAACCTTTTTTTTAAATTATGCCTGACATTATGTCTGACGTTATTGCTGATATAGGAAAGATGCTGAAATACATGCTTGCTGAGGCCAAGCATTGGATCAGTTGTGGCTGGTTAGTGATCAGAATCGAGCAGTGAACTATCAGGCTGAAGTTTCACCCCCATTCACGCTGACAGAATCAGAAAATTTACTAATTCTGCAAACATGAATCAGGAGAAGTTTCCCAAATGATTGGATTTTACTTCTGGCTGAGGCAGGCATTTTGTAGATCTGACTCAAATGTAGAGATAAAGATATAGTTTCCCCAGAAATATGTAAGGCAGGGTTGGGTGCCAAAATAGATGGTTCTAATAAAGACAAACCAATAAATGGCCTTCTAGCCTTCATATCCACCTCACTGCTCATACACTTCATATGCCATACCCTCACACCCAAACCCCCATGACCTTTATGCACTCGATGCTAACCTATGCCCTTTCAACCACTCCCCGGTCCTCATTATACTATATGACATCTTAATTTCAATCCATGTCATCACATGACCAGTGAACGCATCCTGATAGGCCTTTATAGTTCCTGTTCCAATTTGGTGGTCTTTCATTTGAACCCACGCTATCAATCAAAATTTATGATTGCAGGCCCCCACTGTGATAATGCTAGGATGAGGACACAGTCAAACAGCATTAATTTTTTGATGATAACCCTAAAGATTCATAGAGTAGTTATCTATTGAAATTGCAAGCATTAATTTTATTTTAACAAACAGTCAGCAATTTGGTACGTCCAAAATTTAAAGAGCTGGAGATTTGAAGAAACATTTATAACATCTCACTGGTGTAATGACCTGGAAATCAAGGCCTGCTAGTCCCAGAGTCATCACCAAAACTACAAACTTTTTATCAAATGATGAAGTGCTCCCAATGTATCTGCTCCATCTACTCAGATTACCTTCTGCTGCCTACTAGGTATTGCACACCACCATCCTCCTCAGCTGATGGATCAGCTCTCTTGTTTGAACATTCCTTAGAGGAAGCATTGTGGGTGGCGAGGGCACAGATCTTCTTCAAGGAGGTCTTCAATTTCTATTAACAAGAGTTGATTGGCAGCAGACTAAAGTCCCCCATTGAGCCAATAGAATCATGAGGGACAAAACTGCTAAACTGGGTGGCCATATGTGATAAAGGAAGTAACAGGAGAGAAAAACCTACTTCACCTCACTCTGTCCAATCTGCCTGACACAAACGCATCTGTCCATGACAGTATCAGTCGGAGTCACTACATAACAGTCCTTGTGGAGACAAAGTCACATTGTGTTGTATTATCTTTGATAAACAAGATACATTTCAAATAATTCAAACAACTCAAGGCTGAGCATCTAGGAGGTTCTGTAGACCATCAGTAGAAGCGGAATTGTACTCCAACACAATACACAATCTCACAGCCCAGCACATCCCCACTCTACCATTGCCATCAAGCCAAAGTTTGATTAAGAGTGCAGGAGCATGCAAGAAGCAACACTATATGTACTTGCAACTGTGCTCTCAACCAGTTTAAAGTATAACACAATACTGTTTGTGTGCGAAGCAGCATAAGGAACAAGTGATAGAGCAATTTGTTTCCACAATCAAGGGATCAGATCTAAACTCTGTAGTCCTACCACATTCCAATGTGGATGGTGGGGGACAACTTTCAAAAGCTGATTGGCGGCAGATGTTCAGAGGTAAAGGGGCAGCTGGAAAAGGAGAAGCCTTCAGAAATTTGGTAATGAGAGTCAAGAGACAGTATATTTCTGTTCGGGTGAAAAGAAAGGGTGGTAGGTGTAGGGAATGCTGGCTGACTGGAGAAATTAAGGGTTTGGTTAAGAAAAAGAAGGAAGCATATGTCAGGTGTAGACAGGATAGATCAAGAGAATCCTTAGAAAAGTATCAAGCATTAGGAGTATACTTAAGAGGGAAATCAATAGGGCAAAAAGGAGACATGAGAGAGCTTTGGCAAATAAGGTTAAGGAGAATCCAGAGGGTTTTTGCAAATACATTAGGGACGAAAGGGTAACTGGGGAGAGAAGAGGGACCCTCAAAGATCAGCAAGGCAGCCTTTGTGTGGTGCCACAAGACATGGGGGAGATACTAAACGGGCATTTTGCATCAGTGTTTACTGTGGAAAAGCATGTGGAACATGTAGAATGTCGGGAAATAGATGGTGACATCTTGAAAAATGTCCATATTACAGAGGAAGAAGTGCTGAATGTCTTGAAAAGCATAAAGGTGGAATAATGCCACGGACTTGTTCAGGTGTACCCTAGAATTCTGTAGTAAGCTAGGGAAGTGATTGCTGGGCCTCTAACTGAGATATTTGTATCATCGATAGTCACAGGTGAGGTGCCAGAAGACTGGAGGTTGGTTAAGGTAGTGCCACTATTTAAGAAACATAGTAAGGGAACTGTAGATCAGTGAGCCTGACATCATTTATGGGCAAGTTGTTGGAGGGAATCCCAAGGGACAGGATTTGGAAAGGCAAGGACATATTAGAAATTGTCAACATGGCTTTGTGCATGGGAAATCATGTCTCACAAATTTGATTAAGTTTTTTGAAGAAGTAGCAAGGAAGATTGATGAGGGCAGAGTGGTGGATGTGATCTATATGAACTTCAGTAAGGTGCTCAACAAGGTTCCCCTGGGAGACTGATTATTAAGGTTAGATCTCATGGAATACAGGGAGAACTAACCATTTGGATACAAAACTGGATCAAAGGTAGAAGACAGAGGGTGGTGGTGGAGGGTTGTTTTTCAGACTGGAGGCCTGTGCCCAGTGGAGTGACACAAGGATCGGTGCTGGGACCCTACTTTTTGTCATTTATATAAATGATTTAGATGTGAGCATAAGAAGTATAGTTAGTAAGTTTGCAGATTACACCAAAATTGGAGGTGTAGTGGACAGCGAAGAGGATTACCTCATATTACAACAGGATCTTGAGCAGATGGGCCAATGGGCTGAGGAGTGGCAGATGGAGTTTATTTTAGAATAATGTGAGGTGCTGCATTTTGGGAAAGCAAATCTTAGCAGGACCTATACACATAATGGTAAGGTCCTAGAAAGTGTTGCTGAACCAAGAGACCTTGGAGTGCAGGCTCATAGTTCCTTGAAAGTGAAGTTACAGGTAGATAGGATAGTGAAGAAGGTGTTTGGTATGCTTTCGTTTATTAGTCAGAGTATGGAGCACAGGAATTGAGAGGTTATGTTGCAGCTGTACAGGACATTGGCAGGCCGCTTTTGGAATATTGCGTGCAATTCTGGTCTCCTTCGTATCGGAAGGATGTTGTGAAACTTGAAAGGGTTCAGAAAAGATTTACAAGAATGTTGCCAGGGTTGGAGGATTTGAGCTACAGGGAGAGGCTGAATATGCTGGGGCTGTTTTCCCTGGAACGTTGAAGGCTGAGAGGTGACCTTATACAGGTTTATAAAATCATGAGTGGCATGGATAGTATTTTCCCTGGGGTCGGGGAGTCCAGAACTAGAGGGCATAGGTTTAGGGTGAGAGTGGAAAGATATAAAAGAGACTTAAGGTGCAACTTTTTCACACAGAGTATGGTGCATTCATGGAATGAGCTGCCAGAGGAAGTGGTGGAGGCTGGTACAATTGTAACATTTAAAAGATATCTGAATGGGTATATGAATAGGAAGGGTTTGGAGGGATATGGGCCAAGTGCTGGCAAATGGGACTAGATTAAGTGAGGACATTTGTTGGCATGGACGAGTTGGTCAAAGGGTCTGTTTCCATGCTGTATATCTCTATGACTCTATGACTTTACAACTCCCGGGAGAATAATGCTTCACAAATATCCCCATCCAAAACAATGGGACAACCCAGCATGTCTGTGCAAAAAACAAGTATGAAACATTATCAACAATCTCCAGCCGGAAGCGCAAAATGAATGATTCATCTCGGACTCTGCTGGAGCTGCCCAGCATCACAGATGCCGGTCTTCAGCTAATTTGATTCACTCCATGTGATATCAAAAAATGGTTGGAAGCACTGAATACTGCAAAGATTATAGTCCTTGCCAATATTTCAGAAATAGCACTGAAAACTTGTGAAAAATATAATAAATGATGGAGCAGGTTCAAAGGGCCTACTCATGATGTTTTTGTTTCCTATGTTTCAGAAGCTGCCCTGTGCATTAGTTCAAGAAGGCAGCTCACCACCTTCTCAATGGCAACCCAGCACAGTCTATAAATGCTGGACCAGCAGCAATGCCCATATGTCTTGTGAGAACAAAAGAAAACAGCTCCAGTGAAACTATACCATTATATCTATATAACAAAGTGGAAAATTGCAGTTAAGCCCTGTACACAAAAAGCAGGGCATATCCAACATGCCAATTACTATCTTATCAGTCTATTCTCAATCATCAGTTAAGTGATGGAAGGTATCATCAGCAGTACTCTCAAGGAGCACTTGTTCAGCAATAGCCACTGCTCAGTAATGCTCAGTTTGAGTTCTGTCAGGGCCACTTAGCTCGTGACTTCATTACAGTCTTCGTTCAAGCATGGACAAAAGAGTTGAACCCCAGAGGGGAAATGGGAGTGCCTGCTCATTTGACCAAGTGTGGCATCAAGGATCCTGAACAAAATTTGAGCCAATGAGAATATGGAGGGAAATTCTCCACTAATTAGAGTCATACTGAGCATAACGGAAGGTTATTGTGGTTGTGGGAGGTCAGTCAGCTCAGCTCCAGGACATCTCTGCAGGAGTGTATCAGAGTAGTATCCTAGCTCCAAACATCTTCAGCTATTTCATCAATGACCTTCCCACCATCATTAGGTCAGAAAGCAGATGTTCATTGATGATCACACAATGTTCAGCACCATTTGTGACTCCTCAGATACTGAAGCAAGTTATGTCCAATACACAACATTGAAAAAATAAAGAGCAATTTTGCTGCAATGAAGTTTAAACTTAGTCAGAACTGAAATGTTTATTTCTACACAGCTTGTAGAGATTCCAGAATACATATAACTCCCCTCAAAGCACACTTTTGTAGTATAGACAGCAAAGAGCCACTTTAGAAGACGTTTTAGAAACATAGTAATAAAGGTCTCATAAAATCGCTGCACTGTGGAAACAGACACTTCAGCCCAAGAAGTCCATACTGACCCTCTGACGTGTAACCCACCCAGATGGTCTCGATCAGAGGAAAAAGCCCTTTGGCCCACTGCATCTGCTGTAGTCCAAAACAACCACTGAACTATTCTGTTCTTATTTTCCAGTACTTGACCCATTGCCTTGTATGCCATGGCAATGCAAGTGCACATTTTATTTATTATTTACACATGGGACATTGGCATCACTAGCTTGGCCAGCATTTATTGTCAGAAGCAAGTTGCTGTTGAGAAGGTAGTGGTGAGCTGCCTTCTTGAACTGCTTCAGTCCACGTGCTGTGGGTTGACCCACAATGCCCTAAAGGAGGGAATTCCAGGATTTTGTTGTTAAGACTTAACAACAATCTAAGTTTGTTCAAAATAATATTTCAGTTGCATGACACTGTAATATTTTGCTATAAATTCTGTGTTTTATGATCTTATGCTCCACTACCACCTGATGAAGGAGCAATGCTCCGAAAGCCAGTCCTTCCAGATAAACCTGTTGGACTGTAGCCTGCTGTTGCATGATTTTTAACTTTGTCCATCCCAGTCCAATGCCGGCTCCCCCACATCATTCCTGCATGGTGCGAAACTTCTTGAGTGTTGTTGAAGCTGCACCCATCCAGACAAGTGGGGAGTATTCCATCACTCTCTTGACTGTGTATTGTAGATGGTGGTCAGGTTTAGGAAGTCAGGAGGTGAGTTACTTGCCGCAGTATTCCGAGCTTCTGACCTGCTCTTGTGACCACTTCATTTATGTGGTGAGTCCAGTGAATTTCTAATCAATGGTAACCCCATGGATGTTGATAATAGGGGATTCAGTGATGATAACATCATTGACTGACAAGGGGATGGTGGTTAGATTGTCTCTCATTGGAGATAGATTTTGCCTGGCATTTGTGTGGCATGAATGTTACTGGCCATTTTTTAGCCCATGCCTGAAAACTGTCCACATCTTGTTGCATTTGAACATGGACTGCTTACAGTATATGAGGAGTCAAGTGTTGGGGCTTAATATTGTACATTCACCAGCCAATATCCCTACCTCTGACCATATGATGGATGGAAGGTCATTGATGAAGCAGCTGAAAATGGATGGGCCTAGGACACTGTCTTGAGAATCTGTTGCAGAGATGTCCTGGAGCTGAGATGACTGACCTCCAAAAACCATAACCATCTTCCTATGTGTCATATATGACTCCAACCAACAGAGAGTTTATCCCCTGGTCTCACTGATTCCAATTTTGTTGGGGCTCCTGATGTCATATTTGATCAAGTTCAGTCTTGATGTCAGTGGTTGTCACTCTCACCACACCTCTGGAATTCTGCTCTTCTGTCCATGTTTGAATCAAGGCTTTAATGAGGTCAAGAGCTAATGGAACCCAAACTGGACAACACTCAGCAGTTTATTGCTGACAAGGTGCTGCTTGATAGCACTATTGATGACAACTTTTGTCACTTTACTGATGATTGAGTGTAGACTGATAGGGTGATAATTAGTTGGGTTGGATTTATCCTGCTTTTTTGTGTGCAGGACATACCTGGGCAATTTTCCACATTGTGAGGTAACCTTTTATCCTTAATGTATATGTGAAATAACCTAGGACCTCTAATTTAAGTGCCATTATTCTTTTGTGGCCCCTTTAAGACCATAAGGCCATAAGACATAGGAGTGGAAGTAAGGCCATTCAGCCCATCGAGTCCACTCCGCCATTTAATCATGGCTGATGGGCATTTCAACTCCACTTACCAGCATTCTCCCCGTAGCCCTTAATTCCTTGTGACATCAAGAATTTATCGATCTCAGCCTAGAAGACATTTAGCGTCCCGGCCTCCACTGCACTCCACAGCAATGAATTCCACAGGCCCACCACTCTCTGGCTGAAGAAATGTCTCTGCATTTCTGTTCTGAATTGACCCCCTCTAATTCTAAGGCTGTGCCCACGGGTCCTAGTCTCTTTGTCGAACGGAAACAATTTCTTAGCGTCCACCCTTTCCAAACCATGTATTATCTTGTAAGTTTCTATTAGATCTCCCCTTAACCTTCTAAACTCCAATGAGTACAATCGCAGGATCCTCAGCCGTTCCTCATATGTTAGACCTGCCATTCCAGGGATCATCCGTGTGAATCTCCGCTGGACACGCTCCAGTGCCAGTATGTCCCTCCTGACGTGTGGGGCCCAAAACTGGACACAGTACTCCAAATGGGGTCTAACCAGAGCTTTATAACGCTCAGTTGCACAAGGGTGCTTTTATATTCCAACCCTCTTGAGATAAATGACAACATTGCATTCGCTTTCTTAATCATGGATTCATCCTGCATGTTTACCTTTAGAGAATCCTCAACTAGCACTCCCAGATCCCTTTGTACTTTGGCTTTATGAATTTTCTCACCGTTTAGAAAGTAGTCTATGCTTGTATTCTTTTTTCCAAAGTTCAAGACGTCACATTTGCTCATGTTGAATTTCATCAGCCATTTCCTGGACCACTCTCCCAAACTGTCTAGATCCTTCTGCAGCGTCCCCACTTCCTTAGTACTACCTGCCTGTCCAACCTAACTTTGTATCATCAGCAAACTTCGCTAGAATGCCCCCAGTCCCTTCATCCAGATCATTAATATATAATGCGAACAGCTGCGGCCCTGTGGGACACCACTTGTCACCGGCTGCCATTCCAAAAAAGAACCTTTTATCCCAATTCTCTGCCTTCTGTCAGACGGCCAACCCTTTGTACTGTCCTAGATAACTTTTTAAGTTTCCCGCTACATTTTGCACATTTTGCGTTTTTGAGTCTTCAGTGTCTGCCATAAACCTTTGTTTTTCTCTGATTCCAGTTCTATATATCCCTCAATATTGAGGGTTCACAGGATTTGTTGGGCCCATCTTTTGTCTCTATTGAAACATGTTCACCTTTGTTTATTTGCTTGTTTTCACTTGGTTTATTGTCTCTTCCTATTGTTTAATGCTTTGTAATTCACCAAAAAAAGACTCATAAAGGTTTCCTGGAAGTGCTATTGGAAGTAGGCACAAAGCTAATTTTGGTTTTTATTTTCTGCTGTATAAGTAAAATATTTCTGTAATTAATGACAATTCAAATTCTTACTAACAGCCACACATCCTGTACAAAATCTGAAACTACAATAAAATTGTTTGACGTATGCAGATAAATTCACTTAAATGTCACATATCTCTTTATGGTAATTTCGATGTTTAGTCTTTTTTGTAATTTTATTTGCTGACTGTGTATCATATTTTTAGCCTTTAAATAAATATAGAGGAAACGCAAAACACATCTCTCAAAAGGTGCTTCATCCGCTGTTTGCAGGAAGCTGTTACCTCTGAGAGGAGTGATTAATTGTCGCAGCGATGTTGTTGTACTTGCATTTTTTGGAGCATTCTGGGTCACAATGCAAGGAGGACAGGCAAATTTGTGTGGTGCTGTTAAATAAAAAAAGCTAGTTAGTGTCAGAAAACTGGGTGTGGTGCACAGAAAAGACTGAGCAGCCTAGAATAATGTGGAGGAGCTGGAGTTAGACTGGGGTGGACAAAGTTAAAAATCATACAACACCAAGTTATAGTCCAACAGGTTTATTTGGAAGCACTAGCTATCATTTGGGTGTGATGAAGAACCACCTGATGAAGAAGTTGCGCTTCGAAAGCTAGTGCTTCCAAATGAACCTGTTGGATATAACCTGGTGCTGTGTGATTTTTAATTTAGCTTAGAATAACTCAGCTTTGTGAGAGGTAGTTGGAGACAGACATTACAAACAGGTATTTGCATGGTATGAATGTTACTTGCCACTCATCAGCCAAAACTTGGATATTGTCCAAGTCTTGTTGCATTTGGACTCAACTTACTTCAGTATCTGAGGTGTTGGGAATGGTGTTGAACTTTGTGTGATCATCAATGAACAACCCCACTTCTGACTGTTTGCTGGGACATAGGTCACTGGTGAAGTAGCTGAAGATGGTTGAGCCCAGGGAACTGCCCTGAGGAACTCTTACAGATATGGTCTGGAGCTGAGATGAATTAACTGAAAACTATTTGAAATTAAGTCCAATCTTCAAGATGTGGTCAGTGACAAGTGAATCCTTATTGGATCTGATTGCAATCATTAAAAGTTGCCATGAAGCAGTTAAATTTTTGCAGTTGAGTTTGAATTGCGCAATTGCAATTGTCTTTGTTAAACAATGCAACATAAGAGGCAGAAGAATGGTAGCTTAGATATAGGGTCAGAACTAAAAAGAATAGTTCGGGTCTAAATTGTTGAGTTTCCAGGTGGAAGGTCATGACTATGAAATATCAGCAATACAATTGAGGAAGGCAAAATGACTGTGAATTAATTCAATGACTGTCTGGAGAGATACACTGTTGAATGTCACACCTGAAAAATGTTATAGAAGTTTCAAAAGGATGGACTTAAAAGGATAAAATGCACTACGAACTGAATTATAATCTTATAATGTATTTTTCTTTGAGCATGATTGAAGAAAAGACAACAGCCTTGGAGAAAGGCATTTTCAAACACAGAGACTGATGGAGAAGCTCAGTAGGTTTGTCAGTATCAGATGAAGGGCTTATGCTCGAAACGTCGAATTCCCTATTCCTGAGATGCTGCCTGGCCTGCTGTGCTTTGACCAGCAACACATTTTCAGCTGTGATCTCCAGCATCTGCAGACCTCATTTTTTACTCAGTGAATGCAAAAAAACAGAATAAACATTTCAAGTCCAGTGTGACCCTTTAGAACTGACAGATGTTGGAAATTGTTTCTTTCTAACTTTGACAGAGATGGAGGACGGTAAAGGACATAGATTGTATGGAGGCCTAGTGGAAAAGATATGGAATTGTTAAATGTATTTGTCGATATCTTTGAAGTTTGTGTCAAGATAGGGTGATAAGAAGGTGTTTAGCACACTTGCCCTTATTACACAGACATTGGAGTATAGTAGTTGGGATGTTATGTTGAGATTATACAGGATGTTGATGAGGCCTTTCTGGAGTACTATGTCCAGTTCTTGTCACTCTGTTATAGAAAGGATCCTGTCAAGCTGGGGAGGGTTCAGAAAAGATTTACCAGGATGTTACCATAAATGGCGAATCTGAGTTATAAAGAGAAGCTAGACAGGCTGGGACTTTTTTCTCTGGAGTGTAGAAGGTTGAGGGGTGACCTTACAGAGGTTTGTAAAATCATGAGGGATATAGATAAGGTAAATGACAGATTTCTGAACCCTAGGGTGAGGGATTTCAAGACTAGAAGGCATTGTTTTAAAATGAGAGGAGAAAGATGTAAGAAAGACATGAGGGGTAATTTTTATTTACACAGAGAGTCGGTCAAGTATGGAATGAACATCCAGTGGAGGTAGTGGATGCAGACACAGACACAACATTTAAAAGATATTTAGATAGGTACATGAATAAGAAATGTTTGGATGGATATAGGGCAAGTGCAGGCAAGTGGGACGAAATTAGTTTGGGGTTATGGTCAGCATAGACTGGTTGGACCAGTGGGTCTGATTCTGTGCTGTATGACTCTATGACTCTATATCAATGATCTAGGAGGTAATTTCAAAGTTTGCTGAAGAGACAAAACATGGAAGAATTGCAGACTGCGAGTCAAACAATCTAGTGTTCCAGAAGATCATTGACAAATCGATGGAGTGAGCAGACAGATGGCAGATGTGGTTCAATACAGTGAATTGTGAGATGATGCTTAAAGAGAACATTGAAAGACAATGTAAACTTGATTGGACAATAGTTCTGGGTGTGCAGCAGCAAAGGAACCAGGGTATAATTGTGTACAGTTCATTGAAGATGGCAGGATAGCTGGAGAGATTAGTTAGTAAAGTGTACAGTATCCATAGCTTTATTCATAGGGCCATAGAAAACAACAGTAAGGAGGCAATATTGAACTTGTATAAGACATTTGTTAGATCTGGGGGTTGGGGGGGTGGTATTGTGTATAGTCCATGGTGTCACATTATAGGAAAGATGTGAATACATTAGAGAGGGTGTGGAAGCAATTTATAAGATTGATTTCAGGGATATGAAATCGGCATTGCCATAAATAATCAATGTTTTAAAAAAAAGGGGTTGTTGATAGTGGCAAAAAAGAAAAAGAGATTTTAAAAAGGGTATAAATTAAGATGTGAAAAGTAGTGCATGTGTCGTTTCTACTGAGAGCAAAATAAACAAAATACAATCAATACTATATGTGGGGATAGATGGGAGGGATAGGTAGGAGGTAAGAAAAATGAAGAATAAGTATTATGGGTTAGGATTGGGGTTGAGTTTCTTATGTGTACTGGCCTGGCTTCAAGCATGTCTGTGCTTTAAAGGTGGTAATGGAAGAACTATCCACTAGTCACCTCTGTGCTGCAGGTCAGTGATTCTCACACTTGGAGTGCTAGCATCCAGCACTGCAGTGAGCTCGTCAATGAGAAACGGAACAAAGGAATATCAACTAAGCCAAGAATCTCAAAAATGACTTCTCAACTATCAATGATTCATTATCTACACTTCATGAAAGACCCAGTGATTGAAGCATTTATCTTGTAACTTTAAAGAAAACAAGCAACCGCAGACGCTGGAAATCAGAAATCAGAAATTGCTGGAAAAATTCAGCAGGTCTGTCAGCATCTGTGGAGAAAAAGTGGAGTAAATGTTTCAGGTCTAGTAATATTTCTTCAGTTCTGACCCAAACATTATGTGCCATGATGTACATTATGTACAATTACCCCAGGTGCCATGAGGTGATGATTATCACTGTTGCCTCACAGCACCAGGGACTCAGGTTCATTTCCAGCCTTGGATGATTGCCTATGTGCAGTTTGCAAGTTCTCCCCATGTCTGTGTGGGTTTCCCTTGGATGCAGTAGTTTCCTCCCATAGTCTAAAGATTGGGTGGATTGGCCATGGTAAAATGCAGGGTTAAGGGGTTAGGGTGTGGGGTGGGTCTGTATATGTTACCTTTCAGAGGTTTGGTGCAGACTTGAGGGACCAAATGGCCTCTATCTGCACTGTAGTGACTTTATTCTCTAAATTAGCACTGGGGAGTAATGGGCTAGTTGGGATGCAAGACTTGCAAAGTTACCCAGAGGTCGAGGCACTGGGAAAGGAGCTGGATATTTGAGCTGGTGGTGGCAGGAAGAATTCAAATACAAAAATGGAAAGGAAAGCAAATGGAGGGAAGCCAATACAAATGATGATGGTGGGTTGTCAGGAGAGATCCAAGTGGTTTCAAGCAACGAGTTAATTCCAGCTGGCAAACATTCATTGGGCTCACGAGGATTAAGATCACGCCTAAACAAGTTCATCAGCACATTTATCAATCATGCCATATATTCCATTCATTTCCTGTAAAATAAATTAACTAGAGCTGAGAAAGTTGCCATTTGACTGCTGTATTCACTGTTCGGTATCATAAGTTGCTGAATTTTTGCACAGTTATGAACTTAATTTATTCATTCAATGTGAAATGAATGAAACTTACAGTTAACAAAATGTGATGAACTTCTATACCCTTTCCTTCTCTAACTAATGGCAAATGATGAATACCATTCCCTAACTCAATGACTAGCTACTGCAGTACAGCATTACTCATTTGACTGGTAAATTATTTCTAATAATTGTTGCAATAATATCTGAAGAATAATTCAATTGTTTTATTTTATTCAGGATTGTAAAATGAAGTCTTGAACATCTTCTAGCCCAACATCTCACATGCACATATTCGTAAATTAAAGTTTTAATGAAATTTATGGAAAAATATTTTTAGCATGTAGTATAATTAGCTTTCATTTAAGTTGTAATAGTTTAGAGAAAATAGAGCAGCAATAATGATCTTTCAGACAATTAAAATAAATTAAACTTACATGGTGTCTTTTTGGGACCATTAGGGTGAAAGATGATCATACTATTGAAAGAATTTTTATTTCCTTTGATGTTTTAATATTCATTCATGTGACATAGGCATTGCCTAGACCAGCAAGTTATTGCCTGTACCTATTTGCCCTTGAGAAGGTGATGATAGTTAGCCATATTTTGCAACTGCTGCACACTATGTAGTGAGATGCCCCCACAATGCAGTTAGGAAAGGATCTCTTGACTTTTGACCCATCAACATTGAAGGAACAATGATCTATTCCCAAGTCAGGGTGGTGAGTGGCTTGGAGGAGAATGTGCAGGTGGTGGTTCTCCCATGTATCTGCTGCTCTTGTTCTTCTAATTGGTTGAGATCATAAGTTTGGAAAGTGCTGTCAAAGAACTCTCAGTAAGTTACTGCAATGCACTTTAGAGATGGTATATACTGCTGCTACTGTGCATTCATAGTGAAAGAAGTGAATTTTTAATATGGCATACTGGGTGACAAATCTTTGACCTGCATAATGTCACGCTACCTTGAAGGTATTACATCATACTCCTGAAGTGTATATAGATGAACTTGACTGATAGAGGTAGCCAGCTTTTAGAGAGACAGAAGGTGAGTCACTCATCACAAACTACCCAAACTATGACCTTCTCTTTTAGCCTGCTATTAAAGCTGTCTTGGATCAGAATGCTTTCCACAAACTCTAATACCTAATACTTATGGAAGACCACATACCCTTAGTTGCATGCTTAGCTGGAAATTTGCATTTATTTGACTAGTTAACTAATTAATAATATTGTAAAGCATTTAGTCCAGTATTCTAGCTTAGTGTTAAAAGGAGAATGCCAACCAACTGCTGAAAGTAAACCAAAAAGAATGAAAAGCACATCTCCTTGCCATCTGTGCTGAATCCACAAATGCACCAATTCCCTGGCTTCAGCATCCTGCTTATAAAGCACTCTGTTTCATTATCAAAATAAAAGAGCTGCTCATTGACTTCAGGAAGCAGAGTGGAGGGCATGCTTTTACTTCAGTAACACCTTCAATACAGCAATAGTTCCAAAGCAAAAGGTAGGTAGCTCAAAAAGCAAAACATTGTCACCAAGCCATATAAAAAGATAATAAAACAGGTAATGAGAAGCTTTATCAAGAAAGATAGGTTTCAAGGAATATCTTAAATAAAGAAAAAGATGTTGAGAGGTAAGGTAGGTCAAGGAGAGAATTAGAACCATGACAGTTGAAGATGTAGTCACGCCAAAATGCAAATAATAAAATCAGGGTTATTCAAAAGAACAGAATAGAAGGAACAATAGGTTGGACTGCTGTGAGGCTAGAGGTCACATAGATTTCTTAAGAGCATTCATGAGCTGTTTATCCAGGCTGTCAATCTGATTTTTCTAGTTTATTTGTAGATTGTACATGTAGGGCAGCACAGTGGCTCAGGGCAGCATGGTGGCTTGGTGGTTAGTACTGTTGCCTCACAGTGCCAGGAACTGCACATTCTCCTCGTTTCTGTGTGGGTTTCCTTCGGATGCTCCGGTTTCCTCCCACAGTCCAAAGATGTGCAGGTTAGGTGTAGTTGCCATGTTAAATTGTCCATAGTGTTCAGGAATGTGTAGGTTAGGTGTATTAATGAGGGGGAATATATAATGATAGGGTAGGGGAATCAGTCTGGGTGGGTTACTATTCGAAGATTTGGTGTGGACTTGTTGGGCTGAGTGGCCTGTTTCCACACTATAGGGATTCTATGAAATTAAGGTCACTTTTATTATTGCATTCCATATATCATAAGCACCCAACAGTTTTTCTTCTATGGTTCATCTTACAGTGAAATAACAACGAGAGGGCCTGTAGACCACTCCCAATTGTATTTTTTTTCCCTCCATTCTTGCTCATCTCCACCCAAATTGGTTCTACCTCCTGATCAGCAAAACCAAGTTCATCTCCAATAATTACACAAACACTGATTAACGGTACTAGTCCTTCACCTTTACACAGCTTCCTATTTTTAATGAATATCAAATATCCCTCAATATTCAGGGCCTCATTCTTGACATGCTGTAGCCCTGTCTCCATATTGCTATCAGGTTATGTCAATTTACTTCAATGTGTGCCATTAGTTCATTTACTTTGCTATGAGTGGCAAGCGCATTGAAATACAAAAGCTTCAGTTTTGTCTTTTTGTAACATCTCATCTCAACTGTTGGCATTTCTCCCATTCTCTGACCCTCATTCTCTATATTACTTTTTTTTTACTATGTCCCTAGTCTTTTATATACCTTTGCTACCCTTGTCTCCACGATTCCGTTATTCTTCCACACCAGTCTTTGAGCCACATACAGCCATCATCCACCTTGTGGTATTGTTGTGCATTTCTTCTGACCATGATCACTGTACTGATTCAGGTGGCTATCTCATTACATTCTGGCATTGCTTGGTGCTGTTCCTCCTAGGTGGCCTCAGGAAAATGGATTACACTAGCCACTCTATCAGGGCCTTTCAGTTCCTGTCTACTCCTCTTCCTTGACAAATTCCTAAAAATAATGGTTGAGTAGAAATTTTTGAATGGCAGTAGCTGGTCTGCAGTGTTTGAACTGGGGTGAAGCTGAAGTGCTTGTGTCATCGATGCCAGAAGGTTCCAGCAGCTGTGAGTTCTTGCACCTCTGTGACTGTGTGATTCAACAGGAAGAGTACTATGGAGCCAAAAGCATAACTAATGGGGTGAACAGTGAAGAACTGTATGAGAAAATTCACCATGACTCATGGAGGGAAAGTCCTAATTGATGTTTCACACAAAATGTGGGAAGATTCAGTCTAAATCTTTTATTGTTGAAGTAATTTATGTTTTACTCTTTCAATGTGTATCAGCTATTTTCAAAATCTATACACATGATCCCACCCCACCCCAGGTCTCTTTGTCTCTGGACAATGTCTGAAACTCTGACATTAAGTCAGTGTTTTCTCTCCCTATCCCTTCTGAAAAAAAGACATGATCTCACATCCTTGGTATCCATCAAGGCAAAGCCCATTCTGCTATATCTCTGTTATTTTTCAAACTGTCGATATTATATTCACTCTTTGTCACATCCACAATTTTGGTATTATTGGCAATATTTGAATTTTATTCTGTATTCCAAGAAAAGAGTGAAACATGAAAACTATTGGGTGGGTTAGATTTGTTTACTTTGGAATAGAGAGCAGAAAAGAGAGCTAATGGCAGTTACAAATGTGTGGGCTCTTGATTAATTAACAGAAAAGTACCTTTACTCTCAATGAATGGGTTCATCATGAAGGGGCATAGATTGGAGTATAAGCTGCAAGAAATTTTGAGGTGAAGTCTTTGTATCCAGAGGTTGGTAGGGATCTGGAACTCACTACCTGAAAGAGGGGTAGAGTCAGATGTCAATATAACATATAAAAAGTATTTAGAGGTGCACTTGAAATCCTACAACCTGCAAGGCTATAGAAAAATAATTAGAATTTGGATTAAGCTGGATGGTTCCTTATTGGCCAATGCTGTCAAAGTGGGCAAAATTTTACCAGAGATTGGTTTTTGATGAGTTTCATGGAGGGATTCTCTCTTTAAGGCCTAACACATTTTCTCATGCCATCTTCCCAAGTCACCTCATTAACATATCACCAAGCTTTCACGACAACCCTCTTGCCATATTTTCTCACTTGTTATAGACAGAAGCATTCCACGCATCCTGAGATATCCCAGGATTCCTGGTGCTGGCGCTTCCTTTCAATGACTATATTGCACTCAGCCTATCCAACCTCTCCTTGTAACTCAAACCCTCCAGTCCCAGCAATATCTTAGAAAATCCTTTCTGAACCCTCTCCAATTTAATAATATTCTTCTTAAAGCAGAGGTACCAGAACTGTATGCAATACTCTAGAAGAGGCCTCATCAACATCCTATACAACTTCAACATGATGTCCTAAGGCCTTTACTCCATGATCTGAGCAATGAAGGCAAGCATGCTAAATGCCTTCTTAACCACCCTGTCAACCTGTGACACAATTTTCAAAGAACTATGAACCTGACTCAGTAGGTCTCTTTGTTTGTCAACACTACCATTAACTGTGTAAATCCCCCACCCTCCTCCCTGACCTATCACCTTCATCCCCACCCCCACTCACCTATTGTACTTTGCTATGCTACTTTGTCCCCTCCCCCACCCCCTCTCATTTATCTCTCCACCCTTCAGGCACTCTGTCTGTATTCCTGATAAAGGGCTTTTGCCTGAAACGTCGATTTTCCTGCTCCTCGGATGCTGCCCGAACTGCTGTGCTTTTCCAGCAGCACTTTACTCCAGAATCTGGTTTCCAGCATCTGCAGTCATTGTTTTTACCCTGTGTAAGGTCCAATTGCCCTGGATATAGCAGAAAAATGGAGATTAGCACTATGCTCTGCAAATAATCAGCTGGGCGCTCAGATGGATGTAATAGTGCAGAGGAGGAATGTCAACTTCTCCTAGAACTGCCAGAAGAAAGGCCCAAAGTTGCAATCGAGGTCAGTGTGGATTGAACTGTCAGGAAGAATGTCCAGCATGGCAGGAAGAAGGTCAATGAACTTCTCCACATTGCCAGGGTAAAGGTTGCCACCTTCCATCTGCTACCTCATACTCATGTTATTTCTGCACCCACCTCCCACCAACGGTTATGCTCTAACAATCTCAGTATTGCATGTACCATCTTCCCGCGTTCACTGTCACCCACCCAATTCCCATTAAAGTAAGCACAAAATCATTGAACACTGAAGGAGTGAATGACAGCCCTGAGCTGCACCCTGGTGCCATCAATACACTGAGTGCCAGTTGTGGAAGCAGCATTGCAATGAAGAGTAGCAGTGTACGACAAAATGCAGCATTAAAGTTCAGAAGTGTAGTCTAAGTGGATCAATGTGCCATGATGATATGGTGAGCCTGGAATGCCAATGGATGCACGTTGGATGCCAATGTCCATGGAATCTGCCCTGAAGTGTTAGTGCCTGAAAGTCCAAAGGAGCAAACAGAGAGCTGGAGTCAAGAGGTACCTGATTTGACTTTCCCATTGGAATTTTCAGCAACTACTTTTTATCTGATGGATGGGAGAATGAGAAACTGCATATTAATGATATGAGTTTAGGTAATAATGAAAGTTATAAAAGAGCAATAATCTACGCTAGCCATGTTGCTTGGGCTGTGTTGAATAATAATGCTGTAAATTTCTGTTTCCTATACTTCTATTTGTTACAGTTTATTATGGGTTTATTATTTAATTTTAATCTTATCCTGAGGTTAATTAATTGACATGATAAATTATCAAATTGGCTTTAATTTAATGCTAGTTAACTGTTCTAATCATGCTTTAAAGTTGGTTAATTGAATTAATTTATATAAAATTAAGATCTTGCCAGTGTGCACACCTTATACGATTCCTTCTCCTGTGATTATTTTGTGATATATCCCTGTCTCTCGCTGTTACTCATTTCTCCCACTGTGCTTTGCTGCTCCTTGATGTCATTAGCTATGAAAAACATTGTGGCCAAATGAATTGCTACCTCTATTGGATTTTAGAAAAGATGATTATTAAGAAAAATATATTCAGAAGCTAAAAAGGAAACTATTAAGGAGTTTGCAGAACTCCATGTTTCTCAGACCTCAGAGAAATCTGTGTGTCCAAATGCAGGGAAGTTACACTTTAGTTACACAGGGCTCTGGTGAAACCACATTTGAACTATTCTGCACAATATACGACACTTGTTATACCTCAGCTAAAGTTTCATGCTCAGTTGTGATTGCTGCATTATAAAAAAGATGTGAACGTATTGGAGAGAGTGCAGAAACAATTCACAAGAATGGATCCAGATAATGAGAAACTTTGGTTGAATTTTAAAATTCAACCCAGACCCCACAAGCATTCCTATCCATATCTAGCTTTTATAAAACAAAATCAAACACTGCTTGTGAAACTCAACAGGTTTGGCAGCATTTCTAGGGAGTAAGCAGAGTCCTGAGATTCTTCATCAGAACAATGCCACCAGATCTGCTGAGTTTCTCCAACAACTTTAAAAAAAAATTGTTTCAGATCTCAAGCGTCCACAGTTCTTTGTTTATTCTCAGTTTATGCATCATGTGATATTTACATATGAACTTCAAACATGATTATGTCAGCATGTCATTCTGTGTAAGTATGTGAGAGGTGATAAAGTGTAATTCAAAGCAGCCTTCTGGTTTCTAAAACATTTTTATTTGGAAGAACTAGAAACACACTATGTCTATTATGATGTGGAGATGTCGGTGTTGGGCTGGGGTGTACAATGTTAAAAATCACACAACACGAGGTTATAGATCAACAGGTTTATTTGGAAGCACTATCTTTAGGAGGGCTGCTCCTTATCAGGTGGTTGATGAAGGAGCACTCCAAAAGCTGGTGCTTCCAAATAAACCTGTTGGACTAAAACCTGGTTTTGTGTGATTTTTAAGTTCATATCTACTATAACAGTCCACAATCGAAAGAAAGATATCATTCAGCAAGGGATTTACACCAAAATATCTGAATTCATTGTCAAAGACCTGAATTACCTATAATTACCTGGTGACTGTGAGATCAGGTTGCTCGATACAAATACTGATTGGCATCACACTACATCTAAATAAAGTTATTCCAAAACATATGCTGTTTCACCTTTCAGTTCTTTTACTGCATACATTATAAAATTATGCAGAAACAATCAAAGGGGTATTGAATGTATTAGTCAGTTTTAGCTTTTACTACTGTCAAGGCTTTTGAGATACACTGAACACTTTAATTTTATATGATTCACTACCCATATAAAATGCGTGATTTGATATTTCATTTAAAGTGTTAATTTGATCCACATCACTTTACATATAATTTGCATAGAGGCAGTTGAGTGACAACAAAATCAAAAATTAAAATTACACATATTTTGAACATACTGCTGCTTTTCGTGCCTGCTTTTCATACACCAATTATTACTTGACAAACTATTTGCAGTGAATCATAGAAGCCCTGCAGTGAGGAAGCAGGTCATTCAGCCCATCAAGTCACCACTGACTCTCTGAAAAGCATCCCACTTAGACCCAACTCCCTAATCTATTCCTGTAATGATGTATTTCCAATTGCTAACCCACCTAGCCTGCACATCTTTGGACTGTGGGAGGAAAATGGAGCACCCGGAGGAAACTCACACATACACGGGGAGAATGTGCAAACTCCACATACACAGTCACCCAAGGGTGGAATTGAACCCAGGTCCCTAGTGCTGTGAGGCAGCAGCACAAACCACTAAGACACCGTGTGATCCAGTGGATGCAATAATGACCCCATTATTTTGGTCCTCGTTATCCATGAACTGCCTATAATATCTTTGATATCATGTCTAATCACTATCTTCACTGTAAACAACAAAAAACTAAAGTAAAATAAAACTGCTCTGACAGCATTCTGTGTAAATTATAATTAAGTGATGGGTATACAGCATTGACTTTGGACAGTAAAGATATCATCTCAGGGGTTACGTGATAATTGAGCCTTAATCTTTCAGTTTGTTATGTCCATTAATAGAATTAATGGTTTATAAGGATTTTAAATTAATTGAAAAGTTTAGCAGCCAAATGTGTTATCCAAAAAATAAAATGGCAAAGTGGAAATAAAATGCCTAAAAATGCCTATTCAGTCAGGTAGTATCTGAAAGGGAATGATAGGTTATCAGTACAGGTGCAATCCTTCATTTAAACTGGGTCAGATGCTTTATGATTCCAAGGACTACTCCAAACCTCAAGGCTTCACATTAAGAAAAATTGGATAAATGTCATTTTTGGCACTGTGTATAGAAGATTTTTCTCCAGGAAGCCAAGAGGATTTCTAGCTCTATCTTCCCAAACTTGTGCTGGGGCTGCCCATGGCTGAGAGCAGCACAAAATGAAAGTAGTTTTCAGTTCATCTAGAATAGTTTGTTTGGTGTAGTTTGCTTTGAAATAAATCATGAGTTAGAACAATAACAGCTCTGTAGACAGAAATATATCCAGGTTACAGATTGTGATAATACACACAGGCTGGCACACAGCTGGTGAAAGCACCCTGTATGCTGATAGAACAGTTTTATTTTTAATTAATTTGGAGTTTGAGATTTGTCATAAATAGTAGAAAAGGTCTATTTGTTTTAGTTAAGATTTGCAGAGAACTATAATATAACTTTTGAATACATATACATAACTAAAAAGAAATAAGCATTAAAAAATTCTACTAAAAATCCTGTAAACAAGACAGCCTCAGTAAGGCAAGGCTCCCTCCCCCTACTCCGCCACTATTACTAGGTAAGTTGAGCCTTAAGAAAACCCACTTACAACTTGTGAATAGAAAGAGTTATAAATGCAGCTGCAAGATAGACAGACTAGAAGGCCATAAGATATAAGAACAGAAATTAGGCCATTCAGCCCATCAAGGGCTCCTCCAACATTCAATCATGGCTGATAAGTTTCTCAATCCCTTTCTCCTACCTCTTCCCCGTAATCCTAATCCTTGATCCTTTTGATACTCAGGAACCTATCTATCTCAGTCTTTAATATACTCATGACTTGGCTTCCACAGCCTTCTGCGCCAATTAATTCCATAAATTCATCACTTTCTGGCTGAAGAAGTTTCTCCTTATCTCCGTTCTAAAATGTTTTCCCTTTACTCTAAGGCTGTGCCTTTGCATCCTAGTCTCTCCTGCCACGGAAATATCTTCCCAATATCTACTCTGCCCAGGCCATTCAGTATTCTGCAGATTTCACTTAGATCCCCCTCATCCTTCTAAACTCGATCAAGTATAGACCAGAGTCCTCAAATGTTCCTCAATATGTTAAGCTTTTCATTCCTGGGACCATTCTTGTGAGCCTCCTCTGAATATGCTCCAGGGCCAATACATCCATCCTGAGATGTGGGACTCAAAACTGCACACAATCCTCCAAATGTGGTCTAACCAGGGTCTTATGTAGCCTCAGAAGTAACATTCCTGCTTTTATATTCAAGTTCTCTCAAAACAAATGTCATCATTGCATTTGCCTTCCTAACTACTGACTCAACCTGTAAGTTTATCTTGAGAGAATCCTGAAGTAGAACTTGCAAGTCTCTTTAGACTTCAGGCTTCTGAATTTTCTCCATATTTAGAAAATAGTATGTGCCTCTATTCTTCCCAAGAAAGTGTATGACCTCATACTTCCCCACGTAGTGCTCCATTTGCCACTCCTTTGCCCACTGTCTAACCTGCCCACATCCTTCGGCAGCTTTTCTGCATCCGCAATGCTAAATATCCTCTACCTATCTTTTTTTCGTCTGTAAACTTAGCCAGAATGCCCTCAGTTCCTTTATCCAGATCGTTAATGTATAAAGTAAAAATTTGTGTTCCCAACTCTGAGCCTTGCTGAACACCACTTGTCACCAGCTGCCATCCTGAGAAGGACCCTTTTATCCCTGCTCTCTGCTTTCTGCCAGACAGGCAAGCTTCTATCCATGATAGCACCTTGCCTCTGACGCCATAGGCCCTTATCTTACACAGTAGCCTTCTGTGTGGCAAGCTGCTCGTTACCTCCTCAAAGAATTCTAGCATATTTATCAGGTATGACCGCCCCTTGATGAAACCATGCTGATTTTACCCTATTTTATCATGCACTGCCAAGTACTCAGAAATCTCATCCTTCAAAATGGATTCCAGGAACTTACCCCCATGACCAAGGTTAGACTAATCAATCTTTTTTTTATATCTTTTGCCTTATTTCCTTTTTAAACAGAGGAGTCAAGTTAGCAATTTTCCAGTCCTCTGGCTCTCTTCCTGATTCTAGCAATTCCTGAAAGATCACCACTAACGCCTCCACAATCTCTACAACAATCTCCCTTGGAACTCTGGGATGTAGTCCAAGTGATCCAAGTAATTTATCCATCTTCAGGCCTTTCAGTTTTTCTAGCATCTTCTCCTTGGTAACAGCTACCGAACTCAGCTCTGACACCCTCACTGTCTTGAATATTCATGTCTTACACCATGAAGACTGATGTGAAGAATTTATTCAGTTCCTCAGCCAATTCCTTGTTCCCCATTACTATCTCTCCAAAGTCATTTTCTAGCAGAACAATGCTCACTTCTGCCCTTTATATATCAAAAGAAGCTCTTACAGTCTTCCTTTATGTTACTGGTTAGCTTACCATCATGTTTAATCTTCTGCCTCCTTATTTATTTTTTTGTTGCCCTCTGTTGGTCTTTGTAAGCTTCCCAATCTTTTGGTTTCACACTGCCCTTTGCCACATTGTATGTTTTCTCTTTTGCTTTGATGTCATCCCTGACTTCCCAAGTCAGCCATACCTGCCTCATCCTCCCTGTACCATGCTTCTTTTTCCCTCAGGATGAATCTCTGTTGTGTCTCCTGAATTCCTCCCAGAAACTCCTGCTATTGCTGTTCCATTGTCTTTCCTGCTGGGTTCCATTCTCAGTCAATTCTATCCAGCTCCTCCCTCATGCCTCTAAACTTACTTTTACTAAGCTGTAATATTGTTACCTCTGATTCTATCTTCTCTCTCACAAATTGCAGAGTAAATTCAATCATTTCATGATCATTGCCTCCAAAGGATTCCTTCACCTTAAACTCCCTTATCAAATCTGCTTCATTGTACAACATTAAATGCTGTACTGTCTGTTCCCGAGTGGGCTCCACCACAAGCTGCTCCAAAAAGCTATCATGTAAGAAATTCCACAAATTCCTTTTCTTGCAATCCACTACCAATCTAATTTGGCAGTCCACCTGCATATTGAAATCCCCCATGATCACAGTAACTTTGCCTTTTCTATATACCTTTTCTATTTCCCCAGCTCCTGATTACTATTTGGAGGCTTGTACATAATTCCAACTATGTTTTTTTTAAGCTTTGCGGCTCCTTAAGTCTACCCACACATATTCTTCACCATCTGACCCTACTTCGTTTCTCACTATTGATTTAATTTCATTTCTTACTGATAAGGCAACTCCATCCTCTCTACCCACCTGCCTATCTTTTCAATAGGATGTACATCCTTGAATATTCAGCTCCCAATCCTGATCTCCTTGCAGCCACATCTCTATTGTACCTACCAATTTTGATCTGTTTCACAAGCTCATTGACCTTATTCCTTATACGGCATGCATTCAGATATAACACCTTCAGTCCTGTATTAACTGTCCCTCTTCTCATTGTCATTCATTTGCCCAGTGTTCTTGACTGATAACTCTTCCCACACACTCTGTCCTATTTGTGTCTGCGCTGGAGATTTAAATAACTTCTCATGACTTCTTACCTCCTCCTTTAGTTTCGGTTTTCTAATTTCCCCTGTCCCTGATCCCTCCACATTGCACACACACCCCACCCCATTTAATTCAAAGCCCTGCCTGCAGCCCTGGTTACGTGATTGCTTGGACTGTGGTCCCAGGATGTTTCAGATAAAGGCCATCGCATCAGAACAGGTCCCTTCTTCCCCAGTACTGGTGTCAATGTGCCATGAATTCAAACCCATTTCTCACACACCAATCTTGAGTCATGCATTTACCTGCTTAATCTTAATGACCCTGTGCCAATTAGCTCATGGCTCAGGTTGTAATTACTTTTTTGGTTCGGCTTTTTAATTTAGCTGCGAGCTGTTCATACTCTCAAAGCAGAGCCCATGCCTTAGTTTATCGATGTCATTGGTACCTATGTGGACCATGACCACTGGATCTTTACCCTCCTATTCCAAGTTCCTCTGCAGCCCAGATGAGATAGCCCGAACCCAAATAGCAGGCAGGCAACACAACCTTAGGGACTCTCGATCCTGATCACAGAGAACAGCAGCTATGCCTCTAGCTATACTATCCCCAGTTGTAAGAACATTTCTCTTCTCTCCTCTGACTTGAATGGCTCCCTGCACCACAGTGCAGCTTGTCTTCCCTGCAATCCCTATTCCTGTCCACACAGGAACAAAACTCTTGAACCTATTGAACAAGGACGAGGGTTGAGGCTCCTGCATCTCTATCTCTTGGATCCCTTAACCTTCCTCACTCACAACCACACTCTCCTGTCCCTGACTACTGGCTGAGTTCAAGTTAAGGCTATGGAGTGTGATTGTGCTTCCTCAGCCTTCCAAGGTCGAGTAAGAAAGAAGCTGCTGCTAGTCTAACATTAGGTGTAGCCATATAACTATACATAACTAACTTTATATTGGAAGTGATGTTACCTATTTTATAACAATTGGTAGAAAATAGCATTCTTTTGATTCTCCTGTAATAAGGTTCATAGGGAATATAAATTGCATAACAGAATTTGAAAGGGCCTTGGTGATGAGCAAGTGGTCAATGTATTGGCAATTAACACGGTGCAGCTGGCAAATGTCTGTCAGTACTGGAATATGATTAAATACAGCATCCATTGTGAAAAGCCTCAAGGAGATAGATAAGGGTGTCTAGGAAATGTCACGAAACCATGGAAGACGAAGGATTGTCCATAAGCCTGACCATTACTGATAATTGCAGTTACAAGATTATCATGACTAGAAATGTATGTAATTAATTAACAAGATGATTCATCTGTAATTGCTAAAAGTGGGCTAAAATAAGTAAATAAAAAATGACTTTCCTCTGTTTAATGAAAAAGCTTTTGGAATTCCAAAGGTTTCTTCCCACTAGTGTAATCTGAATAAATTCTTTGATGCTGGGAATGGACCCCAGGTGTTGAGTGATTTATTTGGTCATTCTGCCCCAAAACGTATCTCATTAACAGTGCATCACTCCCCCTGCTCATCGTGTTCTCCCACTCACTGGCAGACAGAACTTTTGGCCCCAGCTAGATATCCCAGGATTCTTAGCTCCAATGCCATTTTTGAAGACCAGCTGTGTTTCCGGTCAAGTCTTGGTAGTCTGTAGTCAGTCTGCAAAGTCCTTTCAATTGCTGCAGATTTATTGGGCAGATAGTAATTGGTAGCTGAAAATGTGTTGCTGGTCAAAGCACAGCAGGCCAGGCAGCATCTCAGGAATAGAGAATTCGACGTTTCGAGCATAAGCCCTTCATGAGGAATTCATTCCTGATGAAGGGCTTATGCTCGAAACGTCGAATTCTCTATTCCTGAGATGCTGCCTGGCCTGCTGTGCTTTGACCAGCAACACATTTTCAACTGTGATCTCCAGCATCTGCAGACCTCATTTTTTACTCAAAGATAGTAATTGGTAGCCTACTTTGATGATGGGAACCTGGAAGTCCAACTTGATGGAGGGAGAAGTGTGTTGGTGGGGATGACGTGGGTGGAGTCACCAGGTAACAGCTTGAATTTCCACATCAAGAGTTGCCACAGTCTAGTTTCTATCTGATGAGTGGTAGAATGGGAAACTGTGTATTAATGAAGTAATTTGGCACAATAATGAGCATGTAAGTACATGCAAATAAGCCACTTGCCACTCACAAGTGAGAATCTCATCCGCTAATCAACAATTTTGGTTGGAAAATGGGAGTTAGTGCCCTCAATGGTATAAAGTTTCATGATGCCAATCTCATGTGATTCACCCAAATTTCTCATCATCATTCATATAGTGATTGGAACCATGGCCAGGTGAATCTCATGACTATGAGCATCTTGATTGAGGTTGTTAGCCTGGGTCAATCAGGGAGTTCTGGCTGACAGATGTAAATAGGAGATTCAGGAGGTCTCCTCAGTCTAGGGACTATCTGTGAGCTGGCTGGTCACAGCCCATGAAAATAAAGGGTGGCTTGGTGATGAGATAGCGATCTCTGCAGTTATATCATAGAGTCATGGAGTCATAGAGATACACCTTCGGTCCAATTCATCCATGCGAACCAGATATCCCAACCCAATCTAGTCCCACCTGCCAGCACCCAGCCCATATCCCTCCAAACCTTTCCTATTCACATACCCATCCAGATTCTTTTGAAATGTTGCAATTGTACCAGCCTCCACCACATCCTCTGGCAGCTCATTCCAAACACATACCACCCTCTGCATGAAAATGTGGCTCTTAGGTCTCTTTTATATCTTTCCCCTCCCACCTGAAGCCTATGATTAGATTAGATGACTTACAGTGTGGAAACAGGCCCTTCGGCCCAACAAGTCCACACTGACCCGCTGAAGCGCAACCCACCCATACCCCTACATTTACCCCTTACCTAACACTACGGGCAATTTAGCACGGCCAATTCACCTGACCCGCACATCTTTGGAATGTGGGGGTAAACCGGAGCACCCGGAGGAAACCCACGCAGACACGGGGAGAACGTGCAAACTCCACACAGTCTGTCGCCTGAGTTGGGAATTGAACCCGGGTCTCAGGCACTGTGAGGCAGCAGTGCTAACCACTGTGCCACCGTGCCGCCAGAACTATGCTCTCTAGTTCTGGACTCCCCCACCCCAGGGAAAAGACTTTGCCCTATTTATCCTATCCATGCCCCTTATGATTTTATAAACCTCTATAAGGTCATCCCTCTGATGCTCCAGGGAAAACAGCCATAGCCTATTCAACCTCTCCCTATAGCTCAAATTCTCCAACCCTGGCAATATCCTTGGAAATCTTTTCTGAACACTTTCAAGTTTCACAACATCTTTCTGATAGGCAGGAAACCAGAATTGCATTCAAAATCCCAACAGTGTCCTAACCAATGTCCTACACAGCCGCAACATGACCTCCAAACTCCTGTACTCAATACTCTGACCAATAAAGGAAAGCATACCAAACGCCTTCTTCACTATCCTATCTACCTGCGACTCCACTTTCAAGGAGCTATGAACCTGCACTCCAAGGTCTCTTTGTTCTTCAACACTCCCCAGAATCTTACCATTAAGTGTATAAATCCTGCTAAAACTTGCTTTCCCAAAGTACAGCACCTCGCATTTATCTGAATTAAACTTCATCTGCCACTTCTCAGCCCAGTGGCACAGTTGATAAAGATCCTGTTGTAATCTAAGATAACCTTTTTTGCTGTCCACTCCACTTCCAATTTTGGTGTCATCTGCAAACTTACTAACTATATCTCTTATGCTCACATCCAAATCAGTTATATAAATGATGAAAAGTAGTGGACCCAGCATCGATCCTTGTGGCACTCCATTGGTCACAGGCCTCCAGTCTGAAAATCAACCCTCCACCACCACCCGCTGTCTTCTACCTTTGAGCCAGTTCTGTATCCAAATGGCTACTTCTCCCTGTATTCCATGAGAACTAACCTTGCTAACTAGTCTTCCGTGGGGAACTTTGTCAAATGCTTTACCGAAGTCCATATAAATCACATCCACTGCTCTGTCCTCATCAATTCTCTTTGTTACTTCAAAAAACTCAATTACGTTTGTGAGAAATGATTTCCCACACAAAAAGCCATCTTGACTATCCCTAATCAGTCCTTGTCTTTCCACATACATGTACATCCTGTCCCTCAGGATTCCATCCATGACATCAGGCTCACTGGTCTATAGTTCACTGGCATGCCCTTACCACTTTTCTTAAACAGTGGCACCATATTAGCCAATCTCCAGTCTTCTGGCACCTCACCTGTGATTATTGATGATACAAATATTTCAGCAAGAGGCCCCAGCACTCAATTCCCTAGCTTCCCACAGAGTTCGAGGGTACACCTGATCAGGTCTTGGGGACTTAACCACTTTTATGCATTTCAAGACATATAGCACTTCCTTCTCTGTAATATGGACATTTTTCAGTATATCACCATCTATTTCCCTACATTCTATATCTTCCATGTCCTTTTCCAAAGTAAATACTGATGCAAAATACTTGTTTAGTATCTCCTCCATTTTCTGCGGCTCCACACAAAGGCCACCTTGCTGATCTTTGAGGGGCCCTATTCTCTCCCTAGTTGCCCTTTTGTCCTTGGAAACACCCTTTGGATTCTCCATAACTCCCTCCCGCCCCGATTTCGCTCTAAAGTATACTCCTACTGCCTTTATACTTTCTAAGAATTCACTCGGTCTACCCTGTCTATACCTGACATATGCTTCCTTCTTTTTCTGAACCAAAACCTCAATTTCTTTAGTCATCCAACATTCTCTGAACCTACCAGCCTTTCCTTTCACCATATTGTGAATATACTGTCGCTGGACTCTCATTATCTCATTTCTGAAGGCTTCCCAATTCCCCATCGTCCCTTTACCTGCGAACATCTGCATCCAATCAGCTTTTGAAAGTCAAAATTGGCCTTCCTCCAATTTAGAACTTCAACTTTTAGATCTGATCTATCCTCTTCCATTGCTATTTTAAAACTAATAGAATTATGGTCACTGGCCCCAAAGTACTCCCCCACTGGCACCTTAGTCACCTGCCCTGTCTTCCTTCAAGACTAGGTCAAGTTTTGCACCTTCTGTAGTAGGTACATCCACATATTAAATAAAAAAAAACTCTTGTACATCCTTAATAAATTCCTTTCCATCTAAACCCTTAACACTATGGCAGTCTCAGCCTACGTTTGGAAAGTTAAAATCCCCTACCATAACCACTCTGTTATTCTTACAGATAACTGAAATCTCCTTACAAATTTGTTTCTCAATTTCCCTCTGACTATTAGGGGATCTATAATACAATCCCAATAAAGTGATTATCCCTTCCTCATTTCTCAGTTCCACCCAAATAACTTCCCTGGATGTATTTCCAGGAATATTGTTTCTCACTACAGCTATAATGCTATCCTGTGTCAAAAACGCCACCACACGCCCCCCCTCCCCTCTCTTGCCTCCCTTTCTATCCTTCCTGTAGCATTTGTATCCTGGAACATTAAGCTGCCAGTCCTGTCCATCTCTGAGCCATGCTTCTGTAGTTGCTATGATATCCCAGCCCCATGTTCCTAACCATGCCCTGAGTTCACCTGCCTCCCCTGTTAGGCTTCTTACATTGAAATAAATGCAGCTTAATTTATCAGTCCTACCTTGTTCTCTGCTTTGGCCCTGCCCGCTCTGACTGTTTGACTCGCCTTTGTTCTCAACTGTACCTGTCTCAGATTGATCTTCTTCCTCACTATCTCCCTGGGTCCCAACATCCCTCACACACACCCCCACCCCACCTTACTAGTTTAAATCCTCCCGAGCAGCTCTAGCAAATCTCTCTACCAGTATATTAGTCCCCTTCCAATGTAGGTGCAATGTAGGTGACCTTCTTGTACAGGTCACCTCTATCCCAAAACAGCTTCCAAAGATCCAAAAACATGAATCCTTCTCCCTTACACCATTCCTCAGCCATGCATTCATCTACTGTATCCTCCTATTCCTGCCCTCACTAGCTCACAGCACTGGGAGTAATCCAGATATTACTACTCTCGAGGACCTCCTTCTTAAATTCCTGCCTAACTCTGTAATCTCCCTTCAGAATTTCAACCTTTTCCCTTCCTATATCATTGGTTCCAATGTGGACAATGACCTCCTGCTGGCCCCTCTCCCCCTTGAGAACATCCTGCACCCTCTCTGAGACATCCTTGATCCTGGCAACAGGGAAGCAACACACCATTCTGATTTTTTGCTGCTGGCCCCAGAAATGTCTGTCTGTACCTTAGACTAGAGAATCCCCTAACAACATCGAACGCTTGCAACCCGGTGTACCTTTCATTACATTAGAGCCAGTCTCAATATCAGAAACTTCGCTGTTTGTGCTATGTTCCCCTGAGAATCCATCACCCCCTGCATTTTCCAAAAACAGTAAATGGAAAATGACGATAGCCACAGAAGACTCCTGTACTACCTGCCTACCTCTCTTACCTTTCCTAGAGTTAATCCATCTATGTGACTGTATCTGAGACTTTCCACCCTTTTTATAACTGCCATCCATCACATCCCCTTATTCTTGTAAATTCCTCTTTGTTTCTAACTGCCTCTCCAACCCTTCCATTCGATCTGATAGGATTCTCAACCAACGCCATTTATTGCAGATATAATCTTCAGTAACCCGCAAACTCTCCCTAAACTCCCACATCTGACAAGAAGAGCACACTGCTGTACTAAGAGAAAGTGAGGACTGCAGATGCTGGAGAAAAGAGCTGAAAAATGTGTTGCTGGAAGAGTGCAGCAGGTCAGGTAGTATCCAAGGAGCAGGAGAATCGACGTTTCGGGCATAAGCCTCCTGCCGCTTGGATGCTGCCTGACCGCTGCACTTTTCCAGCAACACATCACTCTACCAAGGGCCATTTTTGCTGATTTCAATCTACAGGCCCAAAAGAGTTCAGAAGCTGGGAAGAATCTGCCCATGGAGTTTATTATGTAAATTTTCACTAAGGTTGGAGTTTACAATTGGACTTCAATTCTATTAAACTCCATTGGAGTTTAGAATGATGTGAGGTGATCATATTGAAACATATTAGATTCTAAAGGATTTTGACAGGGTAGGTGCTAAGAGGTTATTTCCTTTTCTGGAGAGTCTAGATCTGGAGGGCATAATGGCATAATCTGCATAAATGGTTACCCAGTTAAGAGGGAAATGATGAGCAATTCCATCTCTTGGAAAATGGTGGATCTGTGGAATCTTTTTACTGCAGAGGGATGTCAAGGCTGTGTCATTCAGTACATTCGAGGCTGATATGGGCAGATTTTTAACCAGTGAAGAAATTAAAACTTAGAGGGAGAATTCAGGAAAGTGAAGTTGAGGATTATCCAATCAGCCATGATCTTTTTGAAAGTGAAGAAAACTTAATGGACTGAATCGCTTACTTCTGCTCCTCCATCTTGTGATCCTATAAATTAGTATTTTCTATTGACTGAGTGCAACAGGATTAGACAACACAGCCCATTATTGCAGTTTGCTTTCAGAAAACTGTGTTTAAGGAAGACTTTCTGAGGCAACAGGATTCAACATTAAAACTGGACAGTTAATGCCAGTATTGTATTAGTTCAATGTCAAAATTGATTATGAAATTGAACAAAGAGTTGCAGCAATTCTTTCGTCCTGCTAGGGATTGCAATTGTCCTTGCCGAGATGGATTAGTATTTTTAATTACAAATGAAGTGCCATGTGAATAACCAATTCAGTATTGACCTAAAGTTTCAGAGATGCATGTCCTCCAATAGTACCTTTTGGAACTTGTGATTGTCTTCATTCCATTTTATGGAATGTTTCTCCCATAATGTTTTTTCCATTTATCTTGTAGAAGTCAGTGAAAATGGATTCCATTCATTCATGCATCTTGTGAGAAAACAGTAATAATACATAACAATATAAAAGAATTGGAGTGGGCGTAAGCCACACAACTTGTTGAGTCTGCTCAGCCATTCTGTAAGATCAATGCTGAATTTCAACCTCCACTTAATATGATGCTTCACTAAATGTCTTATGTGATGGCCTGTGAACATGTTGTTCCCAATAATTTCTGAAAACCCACCACAGGGAGATTAATTTGAGGCGTGAAATTTAGTGCAGTTATGATTAATTAATTGCAACAGTTCCAAGGAATTTCTTTGCAATGAAAATCTTTAAGATATTAATCTAAACAAGTCGAAAGAAAGCTGAGATATGCTGAGATTCAATGTGTTCAAAATGGTGAGAAAATTAAGTGACAGGATAAATGGAGAATTTTTTCCAATTAACAATGGAGTAGGTAACCTGAAGTCATGGATTTAATTTCATGCACAAATGAATTAAAGAGAACATGAGGAAATTTTCTTTTACAAAATGTGTTACATAGATGTGCAATGCATTGCTTGGGGGTGCAGCAGTAGCAAACTTAGGAGCAACTTCCAAAAGTAAAGTAGATTTAACATTTGCAAAGGAAGAATTTCCAGGACTGTGGAGAAAAATCAGGGAAATGGGACTCATTAGATACAGCTCTTCAAAGAGTCAGCACTGGCATAATGGGCAAATAGCCTCACGTATATGAAAAATCAAGTGTTAGCTTACCCTGACCCAAGCTCTAAATCAAGAATCTGCTCCCTGACCAGTACTATATGTAAATGCTAGCTTCTAATGCTAATTTGAATGCCAATTCAAATGAATTGAATAGATGTTCTCAAGTGAAACGACAGTGCAAAGCTGATAAAGTGCTGTAGTGTCAAAGGTGCTTTATAAAAATGCAACATTAAACTGAGACTCATCTTCTGCTCAGATGAATACAAAACTTCCAAAATGGCTAGTCAGAGAAGAGCAAAAACGTTAACTTGGTGTCTTGACAAAAGTTATCTCAACAGACAGCACTGAAGTAAATTAACAGGTCATTAACGAGATTATTATTTAAGACCTTGCTCCGTTGCAAATTGAGTGCTGTATTAATGCAACTGGCACCAGTGACTACACTTCAAAATAATGAATTGGTTGCGAAGTTTTCAAACATTCTGATGACTGAAAGGAATTGCATACATGCAAGCTTATTATTTACTCTTACTGGCTTCTGCTTTGAAAAAAAATACTTTGCTGCAATTAGCAATGTGCAAATGCAAAAGAAAATTGAGCTGTTGGCTCAAATCCAAACATACATATTTTTTCTCTCTATTATCAGGTTTGTTCAACAATTGAAGGAAAAGAAACAGATGGAATGGATAGGGTTGTCTTTTTGAAAAACTGCTCAATTCAAGAGCTGCATTAATATGTGTCTTCGAAACCTTATGCTAACATTGTGTATAATGACATCTTTTTAGCTGGTGTTTGCTGGAAAATTAGAATGATTTAAATGTCAAATGCATAATTCATTTGGCAGATGAATCAGGATGGAATTTAACATGATGGTTTTATTCAGCTATTATTAAGTTAGGTAGCCATTAGTTGAAGTAAACATTTAATTTGCCTGCGTTTCTATTTTCAGTTAGTATTCTGCATGATGGGTGCCAATGAATGACTGACTTAGCCTCATTAACCATGATACTTCATTCACATCAAAAGCCTTAATGACATCATAATAATTCCAATTACTTGCACTTGGGTATATCATGGATATGACAGCTTAATCACAAATATATCATTTAAAATGTGTCTGTTAAACCCTTAATTATAAAACCACTTTACATCTTGCATCTCCTGCTCTCGTAAAATCAGCTACTTTAGTAAAGACTGGAAAGAAAATGGTGAATCAAACCTGGGACTTGAAAAAACCTGCAGGTAGTGGGAATCTGAAATAAAGATTGAAAATGCTGAAAATACTTAGAGGTTCGGCTGCTTTGATGGAGAGATTAACAGTTTATGGATTTGCAGGTTTCAGTACCCAGGTGCTTGAACTAAATAGTACTACCAAACCTACACATGCCAGGAGCAAAACTTGCTGGGCAAGTTTTTAGGTTTGAAATGTTAAGGACAGTAGGGATCCTTTATGATGCAGGGCGAATCAGAGAACCGGGGGGCACTGGAACCACAGTAGTCTCACAGAGAGCTGAGTACCAATGAGGCAGATTGGGATATCTCAACATGGAGGTGCCCTAACTGGTCAATGTAGAAGGGCTGCACTGAAAACTCTCAAAATCAGCACGGTCATTCGAATGCAGCAGGAAGTCCTCCAGAAAATCGAATGGGATTACGATTGTAGCTATTTCCCAATGTGATTCTATTTTGTTGGGAGTTGGAGTCACTGGCTGTAATAGGCCCATTCTCCTGATCCACAGCAGGGACTCTATCTCCAATGCACTTGCAGTCTCCACAAAGGTGGGAGGCCACTCTGTTGGTGTGAAAGATATTGCAAAATCACAACTTACTGAGATATGAACCACCCTAATAGGCTGCCCAGAGAGAAAAACCATTCATATTAGGAAATGAACACATTAGACATACTGGTTTTGGTTTGATTTGGTTTATTATTGTGACATGCATCAAGATACAGTGAAAAGTATTCTTTATGTGCTATATAGACAAATCATACCTTACATAAGTACAACAGGGCAATAGAGTAGAATGCAGAATATAGTTTTACAGCTACAGAGAAGGTACAGAGAAGGATCAAATCAAATATATGAGAAGTCCTTCGTTTGTGGCATACTATGTTGGACTAATATGTTTCATTTGCCAGATTTATTGTTTTATTTTCCTTCTGGTTGTCCACCTCCAGGGAGTGGATTGCCAATTCCGTTAGCAGCATGACCCTCAAAGTTCCCTCATTTACTAAGCACAGCTCATGTCCAATATCGTCTCCACAAAGCCAAGGAAGTCCAGCCCAAACATTGCACCTCAATGTCCTGCATCAGAGCTGACAATACCTAAAAGGTAATAGATTTTTTAAAAGTGTGAAAGTGGCTGTAAGGGGAGGGATAAAGAAGGGAGAAGATAGAAAAGATCAAAAGTGAAGGCCTGTGATAATTTGGAAGATAAGAGAGATTAAATGATAAAAATAAATGATAGAACAAAAATATTAGAATGAGAGAAAGTTGAATTGCCAAACATTTATGTTCCAAAAGATTGAATATATTTTGAGGATAGAGAGAAGATTCTAAAATTGTTGAATTCAAAATTGAGCTCCAAAAGGCTGTAAGCATCCACTTGAAGGCTTGGAGCTTTTCCTTGAGTTTGTATTGAATTTCAGTGAAAAGTCTAAATTGCTGAGAGCAGATACATCAAAGTAGGAGGGGAATGGATATGAAAAGGGCTAACATCCAGATGAATGGCTCCGGTCTTCCAAATATCTAAACAGAAGGAATTCGGTTTTTCCAATACTGTACATCAAACTAACAATCTTGCAACACAGAGGTAGTGAAGGCATTAAGAGAAGTGGTGGCTTGGCAGAGTTGGATATTGTCACTGTATATATGTGGATCCTGATATTATTCCATCAATTGGTATTGCCAAAGGACAGCAGGTAGAAGAACGATAATAGGAACCCAGCATAGACCTTTATCAGACAACAAAGATAACGAAGAGGAAATTGGAGGAAAAAACATTGAGGCTGATTAGGAGGGCAGAATGGTGGACATAAACTTTATGGACTTCAGTAAGGTGTTCGACAAGGTTCCCCATGGCAGACTGATTAGCAAGGTTAGATCTCATGGAATACAGGGAGAACTTGCCATTGGAAACAGAACTGACTCAAAGGTAGAAGACAGAGGATGGTGGTGGAGGGTTGTTTTTCAGACTGGAGGCCTGTGACCAGTGGAATGCCACAAGAATCAGTGCTGGGTTCACTACTTTTTGTCATTTATATAAATGATTTGAATGTAAGCATAAGAGGTGTAGTTAGTACGTTTGCAGATGGTGCCAAAGTTGGAGGTGTGGTGGACAGTGAAGAAGGTTACCTCAGATTACAATGGTATCTTGATCTGATAGGCAAATGGGCAGATAAGTGGCAGATGGAGTTCTTGATTCCTTCACCCCCTGCTGGCAGTAATCCTCCTGCTGCCCCTACAAGCTCACCTTGAACCCTCTGGAAAGACTAACAGATGGACACCCAGGGACCACATTCACTGCAGACCTCTGACTGACTTCAATGAGCAACCCCTAGACATGACTGACCAAACCCCTGGCCTCTGTCTTTGAAGCTCCCTGAATGATGATAATGATTCCCCTGAATGTCTGTGATGATTCCACAGCACTGAATACTGCCCACTCCCCAGACTGTACTCAGATAGATTTCCTGACCATAAGCATCCCAAGGGGATGACTAACTGTGACCATGGCTTTTGACTGGACTGATGACTATGCCATATTAGTTTCCAATACAAACAAACATTTTGTTGAACAAACATGCAGTGTATTGACAGCACAGGCAGATGGCACATCCTGAGATTGACATTTTTATGCATCAAAATGCTCGCCTCCAGCCAGACTCCTAATGACAAGCATTGCAAGCAGACTCTGTGTTTCTACCCAAAGATGCACCTCAACATGGCAATACTGATGCCAATGCCTCTGGCTGAAGCACCATCATGCGAACATGTGTGACGAGGTAAGGTAAGGCATGCTTCCAGCATGCAGATAGGTGCTAAGTGAGCAGCACTGTGAGAGCAAGTGACCAGCTATGGTTGCAGACTAGTTCAGTCTGTGAGCTGGGTGACTGTTCATGCACACTGAGTATCCCTGTAGTAACCTTCCAAAGCTAGTTGCTGGTGCATCCTGCAAGCTGTGTGCCAATGTCCATGGTTGTGGGATGCATGCAACTGTTGCTGGCAAATCATATTCTAAGATGCACTTCAGTCATACATGGAGTATATCCAGAACAGACAGCACTCTGAATCCACCCTCAAATTCACTTAGTCCATCTCAGACACCTCCCTCCCTTTCTTGACCTCGCCATTTCCATCTCCAGCGACAGTCTCCTGACAGTGTTTATTACAAACCTAATCACTCCCATAGCTACCTGACCACATCTCCTCACACCCAGTATCCTGCAAGAACTCCATCCCATTCTCCCAATTCCTCCGCCTCCACCAGATTTGCTCAGCCGCGGGATATTCTACTCACGAGCATTCCAGATGTCCACCAATTTAGAACAATTTGCTTTTCCTCCCCCCATCATCCAGACAGCCCTCCACCACACCACTGCCATTCCCTATTCCACTGCTCTAAATACCCCCCTCCCAATGCAATAAAGATAGAGATTCCCCTTGTCCTCACCTATCACCCCACCACCAGGAACATCTTCTCCTCCCCACCTCTCTCTGCCTTCCACAAGGACTAATCCCTTTGATAGTCCTATGCCAACCCAGCCACCAAACCCCCAGGTACCTTCACCTACAACCAGAAAAGATGCAAAATCTGCCGGTACACCACACCCCTTACTTCCATCAAGGGTCCCAAGCAGTCCTTCCAGATGAGACAGAGGTTCACCTGCCTCTCTTCCATCCTAGCTTACTGCATCAGGTGCTCCTGATGTGGTCTTCTCTACATCGGGGAGACCGAACGTAACCTTAGGGAATTGTTCACCGAGCATCTTAGCTGGGCCGGCAGGGGCAGACCGGACCAATCAGTCACCACCCATTTCAATTCCCCAGCCACTCCCTTTCTGACAACACCATCCTTGGCCTCCTCCATTGCCAAAATAAATCACAGAACCTATTGGAGGAACACAACACCTTATCTTCCACCTGAGCACCATACAGCACAGAGGACTCAACATTGAGTTCTCCAATTTCAAATAACCTCTCTCTCTCCATCCCCCAACTCCCATCCCAACCCTTCCCCCTCCCTGCCACTGCTCCCTGCCACCAACTGGATTCATTCCTCCCACTGACCAACCAGCCCATCCCCTCTACCTGTGTTCACCTATCCCCACTTCACCACTCTTCCCCCACCACTCCTTTTATCTGCCACTCCCCTTACACCCACCCCAGTCCTGAAGAAGGGTTACACTCAAAACTTCAACTTCTCCACCTCCCGATGCTGCCTGGCTTGCTGTGTACTTCCAGCCTCCTGCCTGTCTACTTTGGATTCCAGCATCTGCAGTTTTTTTTGTCTCTTGGCACTCTGAATCTGTCAGGTATCATTCTGGTTTCCATAATGAGTTTTCTCAACGACTGGGTTGTTTGGCACATTTGGAATAATAGAACGCTCAGTACTAATAAGGTGAATCAGGCCATTACAATTTAACAAGCTATGATTCTAATTAATTGGCAATTCACCTCTGCTTAGTGAGAAACTCACCACAATGTTTGTGAAGAGCATAAGTGATGGACCAAGATGCTGCTGATGTTGATATAGTGTAGACCTCTCCAGATTTCTGGTTCATATCCTGCAAATCACATTGTAGCCTGCTTCACTCAGATCCCATAAGATTCCACCCAATATTTCAGATCGGTCACTTCAATAGTATTACAGTGACTATAATGTAACCTATTATTAGATTCAGTCATTGCAGTAAGAACATTTAAATTATAAAAACATTTATGATACTGAAAAGATTTAAAAACCAATGTCAGTGAACCAATGCTGTTTCCTCATCCTGAATTGTGTGGAATTTCAATGTTACCCACAGCCACAACTTGAATATATGTTTTGTAAATGACATTGATCAAATTTGTTTTTGTTACAAACGAATGACAATCTGCTGTGCTCAGACAAGCTGAACTTGTAATAAGCTGTGACTGTATTCCAGCATGCAGATAGGTGCTAAGTGACTGTATACTTTACCTTAATTTCCAAATATTGCAAACAGTGAATTTTTATCACAATTGATTAACCAAATCAGTCTGAAGACATTCAATTCCAGGTCAGTTTATATATATTCCATAATTACTGTAGTAGTTCAATTTGATTCAAAAAGAATATGATCAATATCACATGATTGTACTGCCTCATTCTCTTTCCCCTTCTGTACGATGGCCGATAGATATGCAACCAATCTGATCATATATGTTTGTTGATCATGTTTTAACTGTAGCTCTCTCCATCATGGAAGTCAACTGTAGGTCACCTCAGATTCTGATTATAAGTATTGCACTGGAGGAGACAAAAAAAATCATTATGAGCATTTGACTATGTATTTATTTTTTCTTTCATGAGATGTGGACTTCTCTGGATGGGCCAGTGTTTGTTGACGATCCCTGTTTGCAGTGATGGTGTTGTCTGGGACATAGTCATGCTCATAAAACTGTGCATTATACACAATGTCAGGCTATTGTTTTACTCATCTACGAAACAATTCTCACAAATTTGAAACCAGTCCCCAGATGTTGGTTAGGAGGTATTTGCTGGATCAGTTTGCCATTTTGCCTCCATCAATGTGAGATTGCCTGTCCAGTTTCTTTCTTTTTTGAAAAGCTTTAGCCGTTTGATTCAACTAAATGGCTTGGTATGCCATTTGAGGGCAGTTTTGGGTCAACCACTTTGCTCCACTGTCTTGAGTCAGAAGGAGATCAGAATAGATAAGGACAGTGTTTGTGAATCAGATGGATTTATACTAGTCACCAACATTCTCATGGTCATCGTTACACTTTTAATTTCAAATTTCATTGGATTCAAATTCCACCACCTGTTGTGGGATTCAAACACTGGCTTCGATAGTATTTTCTGGGTCTCTGGATTATTGACAGAGTGACAATATCACAATGCCATCAGCTCCTCCATCTTGTCCATTAAAATTACAATGCTACTTGAGTAAAAGATCCTGAAAATGGCTGTTTAATAACTTTTGCAAATGTCATAATTCTAATATTTGACAGCATTCCTCATTCATCTTATTGTTATCTAAAGAAATGTAACAGGGTAACTATTAACAGAATTTAAACTATGGCCTTAACTTGACTGAATGTGGGCCAAACCTGTCCACCTCGTAATGCAACATAAACAAAGAGCAATTATTATAAAGTAAATGGCCAGATAACATTCACATCATATGACAATATGTGAATTTTTGTCTTGTGCCTTTTAAGAGTCATCTTGGTTGATGACTTGATTGACTTTCTTTAGATTTGATTAGATTTCCTACAGTGTGGAAACAGGCCCTTCCGCCCAACAAGTCCATACCAACTCTCCGACGAGTAATCCACCCAGACCCATTTCACTCTGACTAATGCACCTAACACTATGGGCAATTTAACATGGCCAATACACCTGACCTGATTGTCTTTTGGACTGTGGGAGGAAACTGGAGCACCCGCAGGAATCCTACGCAGAGATGGGGAGAATGTGCATGCACCAGAATTCCTAGAAGCATGGCATTCCAACCAGAACTCTATCAACAAAAACATAGACTTGGACCCCATTTACCACCCTCTGAGAAAAATAATAGGAAATCACCACGACAAAGAGAGGGAGGCAAGAAAGGAGGGGGAGTGATATTTTTGATAAGGGATAGCATTTCAGCTGTACTGAGGGAGGATATTCCAGGAAATATGTCCAGGGAAGTTATTTGGGTTGAACAATGAAATAAGAAAGGGATGACCACATTATTGGATTGTACTATAGACCCCCTAATAGTTATAGGGAAATTGAGAAACAAATTTGTAAGGAGATTTCAGTTATCTGTAAGAATAAGAGGGTGGATGTGGTTGGAGATTTTAACGTTCCAAACATAAACTGGGACTGCCATAGTGTTAAAGGTTTAGACGGAAAGGAATTTGTTAAGTGTGTACAAGAAAATTTTCTGATTCAATATGTGGATGTACTGATAGGAGAAGGTGCAAAACTTGACCTACTCTTGAGAAGTAAGGCAGGACAGGTGACTGAGGTGTCAGTAGGGGAGCACTTTGGGGCCAGCAACCATAATTCATTAGTTTTAAAATAAACATGGAAAAGGATGGATCAGATCTAAAAATTGAAGTTCTAAATTGGAGGAAGGCCAATGTTGACAGTATTAGGCAAGAATTTTGAAAAGCTGTTTGGGGGCAAATGTTTGCAGGTAAAGAGACGGTTAGAAAATGGGCAGCCTTCAGAAATGAGATAATGAGAATCCAGAGACAGTGTATTCCTGTTAGGGTGAAAAGGCAGGCTGGTCAGTGTAGAGAATGCTTAAGGGTTTGGTTAAGAAAAAGAAGGAAGCATATGTCAGGTATTGACAGAATAGATCGAGTGAATCCTTACAGTATAAAAGCAGTAGGAGTATACTTAAGACGGAAATCGGGAGGGCAAAAAGGGAACATGAGATAGCTTTGGCAAATAGAGTTAAAGAGAATCCAAAAGGTTTTCACAATTACATTGAGGACAAAAGGGTAACTGTGGAGCAAATAGGGTCCCTCAAAGATCAGCATGGTGGCCTTTGTGTGCAGCCACAGAAGATGGGGAGATACTAAATGAGTATTTTGCATCAGTGTTTACTGTGAAAAAGGACATGGAAGATATAGACTGTAGGGAAATAGATGGTGACATCTTGAAAAATGTCCATATTACAGCGGAGGAAGTGCTAGATGTCTTGAAACGGGCAAAGGTGGATAAATCCCCAGGACCTGATCAGGTGTATCCCAGAACTCTGTGGGGAGCTAGAGAAGTGAGTGTTGGGTACGTTGCTGAGATATTTGTATCATCAATAGTCACAAGTGACGTTCCGGAAGACTGGAGGTTGGCTAACATGGTGCCACTGTTTAAGAAGGGTGGTAAGGACAAGCCAGGGAAATATAGACTGTGAGCCTGACCTCAGTGGTGGGCAAGTTGTTGGAGGGAATCCTGAGGAAGAGGATGTACATGTATTTGGAAAGGCAAGGACTGATTAGGGATAGTCAACATGGCTTTATGCATGGGAAATCATGTCTCACAAACTTAATTGAGTTTTTTGAAGAAGTAACAAATAGGATGATGAGGACAGAGCATTGGATATGATCTATGTGGACTTCAGTAAGGCATTTGACAAGGATCCCCTTGGAGACTGGCTAGCAAGGTTTGATCTCATGGAATACAGCGAGAACTAGCCATTTGGATACAGAACTGGCTCAATCAACAGTATCCTCAGTCTGACAATGCTTATTTGTTTGCTATAAGAACTGTGCAGCTCTTACTCCTACTGATTCAGTCATGGAGAGATGCAACCGTGACAGGTCCATTAGTGAATTTGTGATCAAGTCAGTATTTCGGTGTTGTTAGCTTTCTCACCACCTATTGCAGAGCTTATTGCTGTCTGATCAGTTCCATCCTTTAGGACTCAGTCAGTATTGTTAGATGGTGGTGGAATTTGAAGTCCTCCACTCAGTGTAAATTCTTGCATTTTCAGTGTTTTTTGAGTGCTCCTTGATATGGAGGCACTGCTTCATCAGTGAAAGGAAGGTGCTGGGTGGTAATCAGCATGAAGGTTCTTTGCCTATAAGAACAGACCCTGCTTCTTTTAAGTTTTTGACATCCCAAAAAGCATTCATTCTCTTCTCATTTGTCAGCAATTATTTCTGCTTTTGGCCATTTCAGAAACAAATACTAAAAAAAATTACCTGCTGTAAGCAAATCGACTCGAAATTTGGAGGTGAAAATATAAATTCAGTTGTAAGTTTATCATTGAATTAATAGCATTTTGGAAATATTGACAATCTACAAATGTTATGATAACTGCACTCATGTAAACATATTAGAAGAAATCAATATTTTATTTTCTTGGTCATGGTATGGTTCAAAACAAGTATAACATTTGACATATTTCAAGCCAGTTGTGTATTAAAGTTTAGTCATCATAGTGACATAGTTAGCAACTAAGGAAAGGAAATTTGGTTTAATTTAATTTATTATTGTCACATGCATCTAGGTACAATGAAAAGTTTTGTTTTGTGTGCAGTACAGGCAGATCATATCACACAAAGTGCATAAGAACAGAACAAGGATTACAATGCTACAGCTGCAGAAAAGATGCACAAAGAGCAAGTTCAACATGAAATGTAAAATTTGAGAAGTCCATTCAAAAGTCTAATAACAGCAGGGAAGAAGCTGTTTTTCTTGGTATGTGTGTCTAAGCTTTTGTAAGTTCTTCCTGACCAAAGAGGTTGGAATAGATTATAATCAGTAATAGCTTTCTAGGTGAACAAGAATGACATTCTGATTGTAATTTCACAAGGCTGGAAGATCGGTCATGAAAATGTTCATTGTAAGGAAAAGATTGTTGTTGTAAGCGATAAGGATTGCCGGATATGGAAGTCGAGGAGCCATACTTATCTCCATTGAGTTAAAAATCACACAACACCAGGTTATAGTCCAACAGGAAAGAAGTGAAACTATCACTGTATTCTAACAGATGAAAGGCTTAACAGACAATCGAATTTTTCAATGTATAGTTTCAGTTACATCACACTGTAAATTTTTGCTATAAATTCTGTGTTACGATCGAGCCCTCCACAATCACCTGATGAAGGAGCGTCGCTCCGAAAGCTAGTGTGCTTCCAATTAAACCTGTTGGACTATAACCTGGTGTTGTGTGATTTTTAACTGTGTACACCCCAGTCCAACACCGGCATCTCCAAATTATATCTCCACTGAAGTACAGTAAAAGTGTGATGTGTTGAATCGCTATATGTGTGTCCACTGGAGGACACATAATAATAAGTCAACTTCAAGATAGCTGAGGAAGCTCCTATGTAACTCAGTTTTGCCTACAAATGTATCAAGTGACCAAAAAAACTTTTCATACAATGCACACATAGTGAACACAATTAAATACAATGAAAACAACAAAAAAAAAGAACTGTGGATGCTTGAAATCAAAAACAAAAACAGAAATTGCTGAAAATATTAACAGGTTTGGCAGCATCTGCGGAGAGAAATCAGATAACATTTTGAGTATAGTGACCTTTCTTTAGAACAATAAAAACAAGTACTGTTGCTGTGGTGTACAGTTCTGACAAAGAGTCACTGATTCAAAACGTTAACTCTGTTTTCTCTCTAAAGATGTTGTCAAACCTGCTGTGTTTCACCAGTACTCTGCTTTTGTTGTAGAAAATTCTGATTTGGCATCCTGTTTCTCAATTTAATTTGCTTAGTGATGTGTTAAAACAAGACATCTCTGTCTCAATTAAGCAGCTGTGTTCTGCAAACTGATTGATCCTTGCCACAGTTTGAAAGGAACTTGTGGCTCAATAGACAAATAGCTTCGTAAAGCTTTATTTTATTGCCACAACAGTAAAAATGTTGATCTGTGATTACAGATCCAGTTTCAAGGAATGTCATTTACTAATAGCTTCTTTAGAAATACATGAGCAACCCACATAACATCAGCTAAAAAGCCATAGACAACACAGGGCCATAGGTACTTCTCACCTTTAAAAAGGGACATTTGCTTATATATAGCTTGAGGGTAACCATTCCATATGCATGAGGTAAGTTGAGGCAAGCCTCCATAGAGTGCTATAGCAATACCGGGATTTTACTGGTGCTATCGACTTTATTCTGTACAAGTGTTTTTTATTCATTCATTGGATGTGGGCAATGATAGCTTGGCTAGCATTTTTTGTTCTGAGGGCAATTAAGAGTCAACCACATCGCTGTGGGTCTGAAGTTCCATGTAGACCAGACCAGGTAAGGATGCTTTCCTTCCCTAAAAGACATTAGTTAACCAGATGGGCTTTTTTCCCTCCTCAGCAGAGGTGATGGCCTAATGGTATTATCACTTGACAATTAATCCAGAAGTTCAGATAATATCCTGATGATCCGAGTTCACATTCCAACATGGCAGATGGTAGAATTAGAATTCAATTTTTAAAAATTCTGAAAGTAAGTGTTTAAAGATGATCATTAAATCGTTGTTAATTTTCAGAAAAACACATCTAGTTCACTAATGCCCTCTAGGGAATCCTTACTGGGTATGGCCTACATGTGATTCCAGAGACACAGCAATGCTACTGCTGTCTGGGCAATAAATGGTGGCTTAGCCAACAACAAGCTCATCCCTTAAGTGAATACAGACAATCAACAATGTATTCATGGCCATCCTTGCACTCTTACTTCCAGATTTTTATTGAATTCAAATTCCACTATTTGCCATGACAGGATTTAAACCTGGGTCCCCAGAACATTACCTGGGTCCCTGAATTAACACTCCAGTCATTACACCACCAGGTTATCACCTCCACTGTATGTAATATCATAATTATAATCATCTACATAATATTTGTATGTAAGATGTTAAGTCAATCTACTTTGTAATGAAGACACCGAACCATACTTTGTGTAAAACATTTAGCCCTCATATAATTTTTAAAACATTTCTTCTCCCACCTTAAATGTGCCCCCTAGTCTTGAAATCCCCCAACTTAGAGAAAAGACAGCAGAAGTGGTGGATGTGAGTATAGTTACAACATTATACAACATTTGGATAAGTTCACGAATTGGAAAGATTTGGAAGGATATGGGCCAGGAGCAGGCAGGTGGAACTAGTTTAGTTTGGGATTATGTTCAGCATGGACTGTTGGGCTGAAGAGTTTGTTTCCTTGCTATATGACTGTATGATCCCTATACAGTATTGAGTGTAGGTGTGAAGTGGAGGTTGTTTATTCTTTCACTGCAAATGGTTCAAACACCACCGCTAGGTGATGCAAAGAGGAAGCTGATGTCATTGGAAAATGACAGAAAGCAATGGTCAGTCTCAAAGATCTGAATCACAATCAGTTCCTCCCTTATATTACAGTCATGCTTCTGATAAATGTTTCCTCGGTTCTTAGATAAATTACCTGAATATCCGCAAAATATTGAGCTCCCTTTCACCTGTATAACCAATATCACCTGTAAATTACCCACATGTCTCTAATACTTCATGTTTTTAAAAGTAGAATTAACATTACAAGTAAAAACAATGTCTTGCTATTTACAAAGGCATTAACTTACATTGGTTTTCTTTCCTGAAGCTTGTTTCCCACTATGCTTGTTATAGGAAATCAGCTCATTCATGTTCTGAATCTATCCCATTTAGTATAGTGATAGTGCCACACAACAGTATCCTCAGTCTGACAATGTTTATTTGTTTGCTATAAGAACTGCGCAGCTCTTACTCCTACTGATTCAGTCATGGACAGATGCAACCGTGACAGGTCCATTAGTGAATTTGAGATCAAGTAGGTATTTCGGTGTTGTTGGCTTTCTCATCACCGATTGCAGAACTTATTGCTGTCTGATCAATTCCATCCATTAGGACTTGGTCAGTATTGTGCGATGGTGGTAGAATTTGAAGTCCTCCACTCAGTGTAAATTCTTGCATTTTCAGTATTTTTTGAGTGATATTTGATATGGAGGAGCACTGCTTCATCAGTGAAAGGAAGGTACTGGGTGGTAATCTTTGCCTTTAAGAATAGACTCTTGCTTTTTTTAAGTTTTTCACATCCCAAAAAGCATTCATTTTCTTCTCATTTGTCAGCAATTACTGCTGCTTTTGGCCATTTCGGAAACAAATACAAAAAAATTAGCTGCTGTAAGCAAATCGACTCTAAATTTGGAGGTGAATATATAACCAATATAACCTGTAAATTACCCATATAACTCTAATACGTCATTCACAGAGTGTTCTAGAATTCAGCTCAAGTAGTTTCATAAGAATCACAGGAAAAGGCAAATTGACCTCCTTGGCTTCAGGTCTGGTGGGTAGTTCTTCACAAGAGTTCACTAGACAAGGTGGATCTGCAATACAGGACAAAGTTGAGTTTGATCTTTGTGTTCCGTGGCTTTGGGTTGGCAATTCAATAGGATTAGTCAGTGTTCGAATAACCTAAAAATGGTCAATTTATCCCATGGTTGTCATAGTGAAGTTTGAGAAACTCTCTGGAGTGTTTTGTTCCGATCTTTAAGGAGCTCAGTGGGGTGAGTGGTGGTATCTGAGATCTCACAGGAGAATTGGTGGTGGTGGTGATTGGGAGGCCTCAATGGGACTGGTAAGCTCAGGGAATTGGAAGCCTTGGGAATTAAAAGTGCCAGGGCTTTGTCTGATTATCAGGATGTGACAAGTAAGGTCCAGTAGGGTCTGTGCTGGACCCTCAAACATTTGAAATTTATATCAATGACCTAGATGAAGGGAATCAAAGGCCTGGTGGACAAACTGGAATGCGGTGCAAAAATAAGTTGTTAGATATGCTGCAAAGAAGACCCAACAAAGATAGAAATGGATAAAGAAAGGTTGAGTGAGTGGGAAAAAAATCCAGCAGATAGGGTACAGTGTGGGAAAATGTGAAGTTGTTCAGTTCAGCAATAAGAATTAAAGAACCAGAGTAGTATTCAAATGGTGAACAACTGCAGAATTCCAAGGTGTTGTGGCGCAATAAATCACAAGAAGTTAGTATGCAGATACAGCAAATGATAATGAAGGTAAGTTGAATGTTTTTTTTTAATGAGAGGAATTGAACATAAATGTGAAGAATGCTTCAATTATATAGAATATTGGTGTGACCACATCTTGAATATTGTGTGCAGCTTTAGTCTCCATATTTGAGGAAGGATGTAAAATGCATTGGGGCAGGTTCAGAAGAAGTTGGTGGATTGATATTGGGAATGAGCAGATTATCTTGGGAGGAAAGATTGGACAGGCTGGGCTTGTTTTCATTTGAATTTAGAAGAATACTGAATGGGTCTGTGAATATTATTCAGGTGGAGACGAATTGATTCTTGGTGGCAAGGCAATCCAAGATTATGAAGGATAGATGGAAATGTGGGATTCAGAACACAAACAGATCAGATGGTCTTATTGAAGACAGAGCAGCTTGAAGATCCGATTGGCTACTTTTGCATCTACTTTATAAATTCATATGCTTATATGTAGGATAATGGGGAACAACCTGAAGCTGAGAAATAAGTGAGTTGGAGATGGTTTAGGGTCAGATGAGCTATTAAAATTTTAAAAATTACAGCCTGACTTCAACTTACCTCAAAATTGTTAATTTCTGTGTTTACTAAAATGTGACAGGCATAACCAGCTTGGTTGTTTAAATTTAATAATTATAATGTTGCATGTGTGAGTTGCGTATATTTTAATACCATTTATTTTTAAATTTGAATGTTTAAATTTTGAATTAGTGGCCAATGGGTTTTTCTGTATCTGCAGGGTCTAACAATTAACTTGCATTTCTTTGGTCATTTCTTTCAAAACAATTTGATTGATGAGTACTTTTCAGAACAAATATGGTCTCGTGTCTATATATTTGGAGAGTTCATGACAGAACATTGTAAACAATTATGCATTAGGTTTCTGTTAGAAATTTCTGGACCTACCATGTTTATGTTTAAGAAAAACACGCATTGCTTGGAAATAAAGGTTTTCTTTTAGTTAGTTTAGGACAATTCTGAATGAAAATGGATGTATAAAACAGAGCTCCTAAGAAGAGGAGCAAACAGCAAAAATAGTCGACTTTAGAACAAGGAGTCTAGTAATAGTTCCAAAGCAAAAAAAAATTCAATAAAACCCTGAAGACCCATGCAAACATTGCATAGACAGTTGCCTGAGGATGGAACTAAACCCATGCCCTTGGTATTGTGCATTAGCAGTGCTAACCACTGAGCCATCATGCCACACTCTTTCTTTCATGAAGAAATCTTATTTACTGTTGAACCAAATCTGCAGCATTGCTTAAATGGTTATGTTTCCATTAGAAAAAAACTTTGTTAAAACAAAAGAAAAACAATCTATCAAGTCAGGTTTCAGGCTTGGATCTGACATGCCTAGTGATAACATCAGCTGGGATTGCAATATAATGAGGGTGGGAAATATATATTTAAAGCTCCTTTTCACGTTTAAATCTGTCCAGCAGTGTTTAACAAGTCATTGGAAAGGACACCTCTGAGGAAAAGGCAATTGCCCAAACAGTTTTGTGTCTGGACCAGGATGAGGGGGCATCCTTCCCTCCAGAGTCCAATGCAATATCTTCTTCCCTGACATTGAACACTCCATCAGACAAACACCACCCAATCCAATGTTCTTAGAATCAATAATTGTATAGCCCTTCCACACCTTCAAACTGACCCAGCCCACCCAGTTGAGAAGAGAACTGAAACAGTGGTAAAGTAGATCAACACAATGTGTAAACCTCTTCTATTCTCTGCCCATAAGGCAGGTCATTGGTGATTGTTTGCTGAACCACAGCATAGCGCTGCGATTGTTCATGAAACAAAGCACTTGCGTTAGACCCTCTGGCCAGTGCTAAAAAAAAGTAGTCATAAAACATAGAACTGTACAACACAGGAATGGCCCTTTTGGCCCAAGATGTTGTGCTGAACGTGATGCCAAATGAAACTAATTCCTTCTGGTTCACATCCCTCCATTCATTGCATATTCATGTGCTTATCTAAAAGTCCCTGAAATACCGTTATCGTATCTGTCTCCACCACCTTCCCTGACTGCGCATTTCAGACTCCTACCACTCTCTTGTCCCTCAATCCCCTTTGAAACCCCTGTTTTTGGCTTTAATCATAACCACACATCACAATTGAGCTGGCTAGCCACATGTTGTGAAAGCTAACAGAAGTTTTGAACCACATTACTGAGGGGCAGCATGTAGATGAAAAGTAGATCAGAAAATTCCAGAATGTTGTTGTGAGATTATAAGAGTGTAAAATGAAGACAACTCTCAGACAGTTTTGTTAATGTATCATTTACTGAATGTGTATTAATTTGAAAAGCGATAATGCTGAGTTCAGATTTGAAAAGGTGGGTATGTGTTTCACATTATACGTTGTTTAAGTTCTTTAAATATCATTGTGGATATTCTTGGAATCTGCAGCTTAACAGTGAGGCACTTTTAGACTGTTTAAAATTAGGAGTGCCTTCTGCTGGGAGAATGTGACAATTCAGATAATATCTATTTCTGGTGAAAGCTTTTACTCACTTTGAGAAATGCTGTCAATTTTTACTCTGGCAAATAGTGGTAAAATTGTTTTATAACTGATGTACCACGGACTGATCTCTTATTAACTCCCAACCATGTAATCTGAAATGATAATCACATGTAAGCCAAGTCATGCAGGACTTACAGATTTTCTTTCTAAAACACTAGTAAACTGCTTGTATTTTTTTATGGCAGTGCAATAGTCATTCTTTTAGTCTCTGGCAGATTTCTTGATTACTGCTCTTGCATTGAAAAAAAAACCTGAAATCTGACACTCATCCAAGATGGAATGTCTTTTAATGTCTTATTCATGAAACACATTAGCATTTTTAAATTAAGCAGACAAGAGACATAAATTGCGAAGATGACATAAGAATTTTAGCATGCAGACAGGCAGATTTTACTGCCTCTGCCTTTCTCCAAACTAGACTGGCTAAACAATCAACAATTGAAAATATGGAAAAGTCAACATTTAGAGTAAAAGGAGAAGGTCCTAAATCATTACAATTTTTTGGCGTGGTCAGATCAGATCTGTACCCACCATGTTGCATATGCAGCTAAACCAAGGCTGCATCTCCTCATGTGCTGAGTTTCCTGTCGCCATCCTCTTAAAGTGTACGGATCTACAGGGTTTCTTGGTCGAGTATAGTAGAGGAAAACATTTACTGGCCTAACTAGAAGAGATGCCTGTGTTGAACAAGAGGTAGTCTATAGCATATAAGCAACTAGCTATGGGTTAGATTGCTATGATAGTCATTATTGCAGAAACTGTGAGGAGAAGCTGGATGTAAGGTCTTCCTCCCCTGAGAAGTAAGCCCCTCTACCCCAGATCCATATGACATTATTGACACTCCGAGTAGTAACCCTTTCAGACCCTCGTGCCATTATACAGCAATTAGTAATACTTAACAATTTGTAAATAATTTTGTAGGTAAATTAAATTTCTGCACCAAATATTTGGATGTTAGTGGAAACAGAGGTCTGTTATTGTCAGGCTAGGTAATCTAAATACCCAAAGACAACCGAATATTTGTCGGTCGCACCAGCTCAAACTTCAACAGTAGACTTTCATTTAACTGTTTATCAGCTTACTACATGTGTAAGGTAAATTTCTGGAACATTTTCATGTGGCTCCTTGACTTTATTGACCTACTCATTACTAATGGAAAAGCTACAACTTTTGCTCCTGCCCAATCATTTCCCAGGAGTAAGTCAGCTGCATCTATGGGTGACCCATAGGGAACCCCTACAGTTACCAAATCAGATATTAGGTCCCACTTTCGCTATACCAGATGAAAAGATATGGGTAATACGTTCTGGTAATGTGGGTTGCCTTTGATTAACGCAATAGTCATGTTCCTGAAAATCAGTGTTAAATGAAACAATATTATTCTAAAGACACATTCCCATGGAAGCCCATGTAAATTTTAGGTTACATTTCCGAAACATCAAAGACAAATAGAATACATGCACAAATTTTATGTAAAACACCAAAAGAGACATGAAAGAATGTGAAATGGACACCTTTTAATGTTCTGACATCACATAGGGGATCGCTTATTTGAAGGTGAAAGTTGATTTATCTTCATCAGATTCATCTACAGTTCTGGAAGGTGATGCTTGAGGACCATCAGACTGCTCCTCTGCTGCTCTTAGATTGATTGTCCTTACCTTAGAGACAGTTTTTAAAAAAAATTATCTGGCCTTAACTGAGGCACGTAATGGCCAAATTGAGCTGAACAAATTGGAGTTTGCCTAGAAATGCTGAGTTTCCTCACACTGTGCTGCTGTGAATCAGGCATTTATGATTGAAATGATGGAGAGTTCAAAAATCAGGACCCGGTGAAACTGTGCCAATCAAAACTATGCTAATCAAGGACAACCTGCAACATTTACTAAAGCTTTGCCATTCATGTGGCCCAACTATTTAAGTGGGGAGGAAGAATGGAGAACCAAAACTCTTTTGACTTTCATAGTAGGGCAACTGTTAGAATCTACAATAACACGTGCGATAATTGAACATTTAGAAAAAAAAAATTAGCAAAATTGGCCAGGGTCAACGTGGATTTCTGAAAGATAAATGGTTTTTGACAAAATTGTTGGAGTAGTTTAACAATATCGTTTGTAGCTTGCACAAAGGAAAATTACGTAGTTGGATTTTCAGAAGATTTTCAATACGTTCAGACACGACAGGTCAGTAAATAAAATTAGAGCTCATGGGATTAGGGGATTATCTGAGTATGGATTAGGAATTGATTAACAAGCAGAAAGGAGAGAGTCGGAATAAATAGATAATTCCCAGATGGTAGGTTGTTACTAGTGTAAGGGTCAGTGCTAGATCCACAATGGTTCATGATCTATATAAATGAGAGGTGATCTCATTGACATTTACAAAATTCTTACAGGGCATGATAGGATGAAATAGATAGAATGTTTCTCCAGTCTGCTGAGTCTAGAACTAGGGGACATAATCTTAAAATACATTTAAGACTGAGATGAAGAGGAACTTCTTTGAGAGGGGAGTGAATCTTTGGAATTTCCTACCCAGAGAACTCGAGAAATTCAATGGTTGAATGTGTTCAAGATGGGTTTCTTGTGACAAACATTAACAGATATAGAGATTGTGCAGGAAAGTGGAATTGAAGTCATGCTCAGCCATGATCAAGAATGGTGGGATAGAGTCAATGGGTTGAATGGCCTACTACTTTACCTATGTTTTTTTTTAGATTAGACTTACAGTGTGGAAACAGGCCCTTCGGCCCAACAAGTCCACACCGACCCGCCGAAGCGAAACCCACCCATACCCCTACATTACCCCTTACCTAACACTACGGGCAATTTAGCATAGCCAATTCACCTGACCCGCACATCTTTGGACTGTGGGAGGAAACCGGAGCACCCGGAGGAAACCCACGCAGACACGGGGAGAACGTGCAAACTCCACACAGTCAGTCGCCTGAGTCGGGAATTGAACCCGGGTCTTCAGGCGCTGTGAGGCAGCAGTGCTAACCACTGTGCCACCGTGCCGCCCACAAAACAAAATAGTTTGAGTGGCTCCTGTATCTCTAACGCTGAAAATGTGTTGCTGGTTAAAGCACAGCAGGTTAGGCAGCATCCAAGGAACAGGAAATTCGACGTTTCGGGCCAGAGCCCTTCATCAGGAATGAAGCCCATTCATTGAGCCCATTCATTCCTGATGAAGGGCTCTGGCCCGAAACGTCGAATTTCCTGTTCCTTGGATGCTGCCTAACCTGCTGTGCTTTAACCAGCAACACATTTTCAGCTCTGATCTCCAGCATCTGCAGACCTCACTTTTTACCCTGTATCTCTAAATATGGCTACGGTTTACATGCCTCATTTGAAGAAAGTAAGTAACTTTTTAATTTTCTTTTGAATTCCCTCATACTCTCAAGCAACTTGTTTACTTCTCTTGCACCCAAAGCAGTGTTTATATTTGGTCTTACAGCCACAGTCAAAGTGATCCACTGCGCTGTCAGTCAGGGTTCCTTTTTCTGCACTGACCTTGTGCACCCCAATAAATTCCACACTTCTAACTTGCAACTTCTAGCAATCTGCCTGAATGTGTCTCATCTTGTAATAATCAAAACATTGAGGCCTTTGGTCCAGCTCATCATTGTCAGCCATTTCTGTTGCCTGCCTTGCTGTTAAAACCTTTTGGTTTCCTGTGTGAGGTCTTACTAACAGAAAGAGTGAATTATTTAATTCTTCTATTAAGACCTTTATTTCCCTTTAATCCAACAGTTAAATATATTTTTGCTTTGCACTTTCAAATTCGACACAATTCTGTTTTAGTATGTTCCAAAGTGTCTGCTATAAACCTCAGAAATGTAGGCTGTTGGGCCAAGGATACTACCCTCAGTAAACACTGCAGAGATTTCCTGGAAGGCTGTCATGAGATTAGGAGCTGAGTGGCCCTGGTGGAACCTAAACTGGGTGTCACTGAGCAGGTTATTGTTGAGTGGGTGCAGCTTGATAGCATTGTTGACAACACCTTCTATCACTTTACTGATGATGGAGAGTGGACTGATGGGATGGTAGTTGCCGGATTGGATTTGTCCTGCTTTTTGTGTACAGGAATTGACTGGGCAATTTTCCACATTACCAGTGTTGTATTTTACTGAAACAGCTTGTTTATCACCCACTGCTTACAATGCTTGACACACAAGTAGTCCTGTTTTGTAACTTCACTAAATTGATGCTACATTTTTAGTTAGGGCTGGTGCTGCCCTTGGTATGTCCTCCTGCAATTCTTCATTGTACGAGGGTTGATCCCTGACTTGTTGATAATGATAGATGCCCAACCATTGCAGATTGTTTTGGAGTACAATTAGGCTGCTGCTGATGGCCTACATTCTCCATGATACCCAATCTCGAGGTGCTAAAAGAAAACCAAACTGTGAATGCTGGAGCTCAGAAACATAAAGTCTGATGAAATATTACTAAACTCAAAACATTCAATTCTTGTTTTATCTCCACAGATGACACCAGACTTGCTGCGTTTCTCCAGCACTTTGTGCTGCTTGAGTTGCGAGATCTGTTGAAAGTCTGTTCCAGTTTGACAGTAATGGTGTCACACAAAATGATGTAAGGTGAAGATGGAACTACATCTTCGCAAAAAATATGCACTCCTACTGATAATTGTCATGGACAGATGCATCTGCTACTGGCAGATTGGTGAAAGTGAGGTGAAATCATTTTCCCATCTTGTTGGTTCCTTCACCACCTGTCACAGTCCCAGCCCAGGAATTATGTTCTTTAGGACACTACCAGTTTGATCAGTAGTGTTGCTGTCAAGTCACTATTGGTGGTAAATATTAAAGTTCTCCATCCAGAATACATTCTGTGTCCTTGACACCTTCAGAGATTCTTCCATGTGTTGTTCAACATGAAAAAGTACTGATTCATCAGCAGAGATTTCAGTACAGAGTAATCAGCAGGTTTCCTTGTGTAGCAATTTCAGGGCAGTCCCCAGTTTTAAAAGGAAAGACGGAAAGAAAATGGCCTTTGTGAATAACTGGCCAACCTGGTATCTGTGCAAGCAGGATTTCCCAGTAGGCTGGCCAGAATAAGGACCTTCTTCTGGGGGCAGAGTACCTCAGAGTTATGAGACAACTCAACCAACAAAACTGCACCCACCAGACATCGTATCAAGGGACAGGCACAGAAATGGTAATGAACCCCAAAACTGTGAACAATGGAGACTATCTAGTTAATATGATAACGATGTACTCTAATCTGAAAACAGTTTGGCAGGTTCCATGAAGTCATCAAAATTTCAGTTAATACATCTGGGACGTTATTGACCCTTTTGTTTTCATGAATGATGAGATTAAACCAGCCCCAGCAATCACCAGGGATGCTATGTGAAACGGAATTACCTGAGGGTCTGAGCTGGTTGGCCTTTTGGGATCACAAGGGTGAAGGGGGCAGCAGGACCAGCTATCCTTTCCACTTTCCTCACTCTGACTCATTACATCTCGGACACCAACTCTTTGGGCTGAAAACATCGATCCTGTCTGTGACCTCGGATTTCGGAAGTCTGCAACAACGTCTGAGGCAGAGACAGAGCCCCACCAGACAAGTAACAAATCCCTCTGAGACCTTAATAACCCTTTTCAGGCCTGGGATATTCCTACTCTGGAGTAATTGGTTAGGCATAGTGGGAGGGTAGTTGTGTAATTCTTAAAGTATAAATATCCTGTAAATTGTGTGAGGTTAAAGATTTACATTGTGTCCAATCCAATTTTCTTATATTTTACACATTAGTATAGAGTATAAGTTTCACCAAAGTATTGTACAGATTGGGCAAATTGAATTTTTTCTGTAATAAAGTTCACTGGCAATTTTGAACTTATATTTGAGTCTGTTTGTGCTCCTTCTGGGTACACCAAATTCATGCTCAGTTCAGAGCAGATCCCAGACTTGAATTCCAGTTTCAAGAACCGAAGAGTGATCCGTGCGGTTCGAACCGCCCACTCAAGGGGGATTGCTGACCAGGATAAGCAGTTTGATCTCTCTTTTTCTCTCTCTTAGGTGTACTGCCCAAATAGTTAAGGAGCAGGTGGCTATTGTTCCATCAACAAGCGAGGGAATCGCCAAGGCATTGGTGGCGGTCGTGATTACTGTGTGGAGACAAGTTCTAACTCGCTGGTCAGGCTATAAACAATGAGTTTAGTTCAGCGCTCTCTCTCTCTCTCTCTCTCCCTCTCTCTCTCTCCAGGCGAGTTGCCCTAGTGCGGCATTCTGAGACCTTGAAGATTCAGAGCCTGCCAGAGAGAGACCAGCACAGTAATCGGTGAACCCGAAACACTGGCCTGAGTGTGGAGTAAAGGAAAGATGCCCCTTCGTTGCCCATGTTTGACCTGATGACATGAGATTTCATGGTGTCTGGAGTCAGTGTTGAGGACTTGGAAGGCAGGCTCCATTTGCTGGTAGACCACTGTGGCTCCTCCTCAGGGATGGACAGGACTGGCAGCTTAATGTTCCAGGATACAGATGCTACAGGATGGATAGAAAGGGAGCCATGAGAGGAGATGGAGTGGCATTTTTGATAAGGGATAGCATTACAGCTGTGCTGAGTGAGGATATTCCTGGAAATACATGCAAGGAAATTATTTAGGTGGAACTGAGAAATAAGAAAGGGATGATCACCTTATTGGGATTGTATTATAGACCCCTAATAGTCAGAGGGAAATTGAGAAACGAACTTGTAAGGAGATCTCAGCTATCTGTAAGAATAATAGGGTAGTTAGGGGAGGGGATTTTAACTTTCCAAACATCGATTGGGACTACCATAGTGTTAAGGGTTTAGATGAAGAGGAATTTGTTAAGTTTGTACAAGACAATTTTCTGATTCAATTTGTGGATGTACCTACTAGAGAAGGTGCAAAATCTGACCTACTTTGGGAAATAAGGAAGGGCAGGTGACTGAGCTATCAGTAGGGGAACACTTTGGGGCCAGCGACCATAATTCTGTTCATTTTAAAATAGTGATGGATAAGGGTAGACCAGATCTTAAAGTTGAAGTTCTAAATGGGAGAAAGGCCAATTTTGATGGTATTAGACAAGAACTTTTGAAAACTGATTGGAGGCAGATGTTCGCATGTAATGGGATGGCTGGAAAATGGGAAGCCTTCAGAAATGAGATAACAAGAATCCAGAGAAAGTATATTCCTATCAGGATGAAAGGGAAGGCTGGTAGGTATAGGGAACGCAGGATGACTAAAGAAATTGAGGGCTTGGTTAAGAAAAAGAAGGAAGTATATGTCAGGTATAGACAGGATAGATCAAGTGAATCCTTATACAGAGTATAAAGGAAGTAGGAGTATACTTAAGAGGGAAATCAGGAGGGCAAAACGGGGACATGAGATAGCTTTGGAAAATATAATTCAGTAGAATCCAAAGAGTTTTTACAAATATATTAAGGACAAAAGGGTAACTAGGGAGAGAATAGGGCCCCTCAAAGATCAGCAAGGTGGCTTTTGTGTGGAGCCACAGAAAATGGGGGAGATACTATATGAATATTTTGCATCAGTATTTACTGTGGAAAGGATATGGAAGATATAGACATAGGGAAATAGATGGTGACATTTTGCAAAATGTTCATATTACAGAGGAGAAAATGCTGGATGTCTTGAAACGGTTAAAGGTGGATACATCCCCCAGGATCTGATCAGGTGTACCCGAGAACTCTGTGGGAAGCTAGAGAAATGAGTGCTGGGCCTCTTGCTGAGATATTTGTACCATCGATAGTCATAGGTGAGGTGCCAGAAGATTGGAGGTTGGCTAACATGGTGCCACTGTTTAAGAAGGGCGTTTAGACAAGCCAGAGAACTATAGACCGGTGAGCCTGCCCTCAGTGGTGGGAAAGTTGTTGGAGGGTATCCTGAGGGACAGGATGTACATGTATTTGGAAAGGCAAGGACTGATTAGGGATAGTCAGCATGGCTTTGTGCGTGGGAAATCATGTCTCACAAACTTGATTGAGTTTTTTGATGAAGTAAACAAAGAAGATTGACGAGGGCAGAGCAGTAGATGTGACCTATATGGACTTCAGTAAGGCATTCATCAAGGTTCCCCATGAGAGACTGATTAGCAAGGTTCGATCTTATGGAATACAGGGAGAACTAGCCATTTGGATACAAAACTGGATCAAAGGTAGAAGACAGAAGATGGTGGTGGAGGGTTGTTTCTCAGACTGGAGGCCTGTGACAAGTGGAGTGCCACAAGGATCAGTGCGGGGTCCACTACTTTTTGTCATTTCCATAAATGATTTGGATATGAGAATAAGAGGTACAGTTAGTAAGTTTGCAGATGACACCAAAATTGGAGGTGTAGTGGATAGCGAAGAGGGCTACTTCAGATTACAACAGGATCTGGACCAGATGGGCCAATGGGCTGAGAAGTGGCAGATGGAGTTTAATTCAGATAAATGCGAGGTGATGCATTTTGGGAAAGTAAATCTTAGCAGGACTTATACACTTAATGGTAAGGTCCTAGGGAGTGTTGCTGAACAAAGAGACCTTGGAGTGCAGGTTCATAGCTCCTTGAAAGTGGAGTTGCAGGTAGATAGGATAGTGAAGAAGGCGTTTGGTATACTTTCCTTTATTGGTCAGAATATTGAGTACAAGAGTTGGGAGGTCATGTTGCGGCTATATAGGATATTGGTTAGGCCACTTTTGGAATATTGCATGCAATTCTGGTCTCCTTCCTATTGGAAAGATGTTGTGAAACTTGACAGTGTTCAGAAAAGTTTTACAAGGACGTTGCCAGGATTGGAGGATTTGAGCTATAGGGAGAGGCTGAACAGGCTGGGGCTGTTTTCCCTGGAGCGTCGGAGGCTGAGGGGTGACCTTCTAGGAGTTTACAAAATTATGAGAGGCATGGATAGGATAAATAGGCAAAGTATTTTCCCTGGGGTCGGGGAGTCCAGAACTAGAGGGCATAAATTTAGGGTGAGAGGGGAAAGATATAAAAGAGACCTAAGGGGTAAATTTTTCCCACAGAGGATGGTATGTGTATGGAATGAGCTTCCAGAGGATGTGGTGGAGGCTGGTAAAATTGCAACATTTAAGAGGCATTTGGATGGGTATATAAATAGGAAGGGTTTGGAGGGATATGGGCCAGGTGCTGGCAGGTGGGACTAGATTGGGTTGGGATATTTGGTCGGCATGGACGGGTTGGACCGAAGGGTCTATCTCCATGCTGTACATCTCTATGACTCTACGACTATGACTCTGTTGGGTCCGTCCTGCCATTGGGACAAGATATTCCCAGGAATGATGATGATGATGTTGTCTGGCTCATTATGTCCAAGTTATGATTCTGTGAGTATGTGAGGCTGATTCTTGACTAGTCTGTGAGGCAGATCTTCACATCTTGCTTTAGTCACCAGATGCTAGTAAGGAGGACATTGCAGGGTACAATGGCTGAGGTTGGTGCTGTCATTTCCAGTGCTTCCATCAATGGCAGGCGGTCTATTGGGTGTCATTCCTTATGTGAGACTTAATCTTGGCAGGAGGGGTGGAATTGGGTGGTCAAAGGTGGCAGACTGCAGCAAATTGATCAAGACCTATGTTAGGGTGCAGGGATCATAATGCATGATCTGACTTCCATTTGTCTCAGCCAAACAGAAACTTGGTACCACTTCTGCCTCTAAATGATTTCAGTGTATCTCCCAGAGCACACCCAGTGGAATATTGGTTCAAATCTCAAATGAGTATAAAAGGAAGACCCGCAGTGTAAATAGTTTATTATATTGCAGCAAATCTAAACATCTTAAAAGCAACCTGTACCAATAGCACAATGGAACTCAATATTGCAGTGGTTGAATAATTTTAAACTCTTATTATTAATCCTTGCTCAGAGTCAAAGATTAGCTAGCATTTGAATGCCTATTTTGTCTGGCCAGAGGAAGCTCCGGAATGATCAAGTCATAGATTCATACTGCATGGAAACAGGCACTTGCATCCAAACAGTCCACACCAACTATTTTCCCAAATTAAACCAGTTACACCTGCCTGCAATTGGCCCATATCCCTCCAAACCTTTTCACTCATGAACTTATCCAAATGTCTTTTAGAAGTTGTACCTGCCCCATATGGACTAATTCTTCTGGCAGTTCATTCCACTGGCAGTTCATTCCACACTTGCTATAACAGAGCAACCAGAATTGCACATAGTACTCCAGAAAATGCCTCATGAATGTTCTGTACAGCCTGAACATGATGTCTCAACTCCTCTACTCAAACATCTGAGCAATGAAGGCAAGCATGCCAAAGGCCTTTTAAGCCATGATGTCTACTTGTAATGTAAATTTCAAGGAGTGATGTGCCTGAATCCCAAGGTTCCTGTCCTACAACACTACTGAAGGCCTTAAGATTAATTACATACATCTTGTTCTTGTTTTTATTGCTATAGTGCAATATCACACACTTACCCAAATTCAATTCCATTTGCCACTCCCCAGCCCATTGTCCCAATTGATCATGACCTCTTTGTAATCTTAGATAACCTTCTTCACTGTTCACCACACCACCAATTTTAGTGTCATCTGCAAGCTTATAATCAATGCCTCCTATATTCATTCAAATCATTTATATAACTTACAAACTAAAGTGACCCCAGTGCCGATCCCTTTGGAATACTGCTAATCACAGGCCTCCAGTCTGAAAAGCAACCCTTCACCATCACCCTCTGTCTCATACCATCAAGCCAATTTTGGATTCAGTTGGCAAGCTCACCCTGAATCCCATGTGATCCAACTTTTTAGCAATTAGTCTACCACACAGAATGTTGTCAAAGTTTCACTAAAATCCAAGTAAACAATGACTACCACTCTTCCATTATCAATCTTTTTGGTTACTTCATCAAAAAACCCAATCAAGTTTGTGAGATGTGATTTTCCTCACACATAGCCATGCTAACTACCCGTAATCAATCCTTGCCTCTCCAAATGCATGCAAATCCTATCGTTCAAAATCACTATTAACTTATTCACCTCTGATGTCAGATTACAGGCTTCTCCTCACATCCTTCCTTAAACAATGGTACAAAGTCCTTTGGTACTTCACTCGTGTTTACTGATGAGACAAATATTTCTGCCACTGGCCCCACAGTTATCTTGCTAATTTTCTATAATGTCCTGCGATACACTTACTCAGGTCCTGAAGGTTTATCTCTCTTTATTTTCTAAGACCTCCAGCATGTCCTCTTCTGTCATGTGAACTGTTTTCAAAATGTTAACTTGTGTGAAAGACTCATCCTTTCCCATGACTATTGTAAAATTAATAATATTAAGATCATGAGTCAAGAAAATTCACCCACTAACACTTCAGTCACTTGCCCTGCCTTATTTCCCAAGAGAAGGTCAAGTTTTCCTCCTTCTCTAGTAGGAGCATTTACATATTGATAGAGAAAATTTTCTTGAACACATTTAACAAATTCTTCACCATCCAAACCTTTAACACTATGTCAGTCCCATAAATGTTTGGAAAATTAAAATGCCCTTCATACAACCTTAATAATCTTACATTTAGTTGAGGTCTCTCTCCATAGTTGCTTCTCAATTTCCTTGACTATTGGGAGACCTATAGTATAATCTCATCAAAGTGATCATCCCTTTCTTATTTCTTATTTCAACTATATGTTTTCACTAAATGTTCCCTCAAATATCTTTTGTAATTAGAGTGGTAATGTTTTCCTTAATCAAAAATGCCACTCCCTTTTGCTTCTCTTTCTATAATATCTAATACCCAGAACATTAGGTTGCAGTCCTGTCCTTCCCTCAACCAATTTTCTGTAATAGCTACGATATCCCGGTCCCATGTTTCCATGCATTTCCTGAGTTCATCAACCTTACCTGTAAGACACCTTGCATTGAAATAAGTAGTGTAAGCCTTCCACGTTACTTTGTCCTCTCTCTCGCTGTTCTCTGTCTTTTCTAATTAACGTGTTCCTTTCTGATTCAGAATAATCCTTATTTTTCCTTATATTTTCACTGGTACTTAGAAAACCCCCACAGCTCCGCTCTAAAAGTTTACAGGCTCCTGAAAGAGAACCAGCAAATCTCCCCGCCAGGATATTGGTCCCTTTCCAGTTCAGGTGAAACCCATCCTTTTTGAACAGGTCTTTCCTATTTCAGAAGAGATCTTAATAATCTAAGAATCTGATTTCTTGCATGTTTCACAATCTCTTCAGCTATTGATTTATCTCCCCTTATCCTTCTATTCCTTCTCACATTAGAACTTGGCATCGGATTTTTGATATTCTGTCTTTTAACCTTCTACATATCCTTTTATATTCACTCTGCAAAGGCTTAACTCTTTCCCTAACTAGGTCATTGCTACCAATGTGTACAGCAACTCTTGGCTTTTCACTCTCCCCTTTGACACCACAGTGGTACACTGGTCAGCACTGCTGCCTCACAGTACCAGAGACCTGGGTTCAGTTCCCACCTCAGTCATCTGTCTGTGCGGATTTTGCACATTCTCCACATGTCTGCATGGGTTTCCTCCAGGTGCTCCGGTTTCCTCCCACCGTCCAAAAAAAATGTGAAGGTTAGGTGAATTGGCTGTGCTAAATTGCCCGTAGCGTTAGGTGAAAGGGTAAATGTAGGGGAATGGGTCTGGATGGATTGCTCTTCGAAGGGTCAGTGTGGTTTTGTTGGGCCGAAGGGCCTGTTTCCACACTGTAAGTAATCTAAAGAAATATATACTTCAAATGCTTTGGGATGTTCTTAAACCAGGCATCACGAAAGCAACATATTATCCTAGGTTCACCCTCACTGTTGCAGAATCTCCTGTCTGTGCTCTGGACAGGAGAGTCGCCTTTTACAATTTTTCTGAATGTTGACAAACCCCATTAACTTAATATCTTATATTGTACCTTGGCAGGTCCTACCTTGCATTAAACTGCTGTGATCTCAACTCTTACAGTATGTTGACAACTTAACTGTTTCATTTTTCACGCATAAGTACGAGCCCTACTTGGATGAAAACTTATCCTTGTACATTACAATAATAACCTAATATCAAAGGTACTTCAACGGTAGTCAGGCACTTTAAGGTGCACTGGGTTGTGAAAAGCACAACATAATTGGAATTCAGTTCTTTCCTTTCTACTTACACTACTTTGTAACCACCATTTGGAGTTCCATTACTGAAACAGTAAGGTTTGGGCTTCTAAATATAATTTATAAACTTCAGTCATCACATACGAGAATAGATTTGCAGAACAATGATGGCAATTAGACATTAAATTCTGTTAAAAGCACGTTGTGCGACAATTTGTATCTTCTGTCCTTATTGAAATTTTAATAAGATACCAAATAAATAATGTAGTGTTTCTGCGAAATAGAATTGTTAAGGTAATCTACAACTTTACCAGATTAGCTGGACATCATGAGCTTCTTGATTCTTGAAACTGTGATTTGAAACTGACAGTCTGTAATTGTAACTCTCTGTATTGCATTTCAAATCCTGAGATGTTAGCTGCTCTACTGTTGACTCATGATGTATGGGCATCTTGTCTGGCATATCATAATATCAAGCTCTGAGATGGAGCTTCAGATTGGGTGAGTGTTAGTTGACAGCTCAGAAGCAAAAGGTAGCCTCAGAATAGTTCAAATGGAGATTGCATTTCTTGGTGTTGACACGCTCACATGCCAAATATAAAGCAGCACAAGGCACGGTAACACTCTGCTGTAACAATACCCTGCTGTCCACTGAAAATTTAACTGACTTAAGCAGTTGCTTTCTGTCAGCCAAACTGTTTTGTATTGCCAAAATAGGAGAAGCACCTTTTCATGAACTGCAGCTTTTATATCCAATTAGCATTTGTGTGTTCATGTTTAAAATGCAAAATGACAAGGCAATAGCTTTATATAGCTATGTTCAGCTTTTTTGCTGTATTTGACTTGTATATGAATAACAGTGCCTCAGTTCATTTTTGTCTTTCCTGGTCATAGTTCATGCTTACGCTAAAGTGGGTAACATCTGAATTGATATTGTCTGTTGAAAGTAAAGGTAGATTTCGAGTTCACCACTAATGTAAGTCCACCTTTTTTTCAGATTCAGTTTTGTAATTCTTTAGCAGTTTTCTTTTACTTTTTGATATGGTTGTTATTTTAAAATGCATTGTTCTCTCAAAAAATGGCTGATTTGTTTATTTGCATGCATATATGGTAATAAATCTCACTTTTAAGAAAAGTTTTTCCTGTACATCACAGGCGAGATCAGTATTCATGTTCCATTTCTAATGGCTCTTGAGAAGAATATAATGAGCTGTTTTCTTGAAGTGCTGCATTCCATGTGGTGTGAAGACATGTGGCTGAAGATTGACATCTGTGACATCAGGAGCCTTGGGGTAGGTCAAGGGTGACCATCTACATCTTGGAAGTTACCATTGGCCAGAAATTGAACTGGTCTAGTCATATATAAGTACAGAGCATGCCAGAGAGTAAGACTTCTGCAGCAAGTAATTCATCTCTTGTTTCCCCAAAACCTGTTCAGCATCTACAAGGCACAAGTTAGGAGTGTGATGGGATTCTCTCCGGTTACCTGAAAATATGCAGCTCCAACAACATTTCAGAAGTTCAACACCATCCAGGATTCATCGACTGCTTGATTGGCACCTAACCCAATACCTTCAATATTCACTCCTTTCACCACCTATGCAAAATGTGTACCATCTACAAGATACATTACATTAACTCATCAAACCTCCTTTGATAGCATTTTCCAAACCAGCGCCCTCTACCACCTAGATGTACAAGGGCAACAGATGCATGGGAAGCATGTACACTGAAATGTTGTTTCACTTGTAGGCCTTTTGGTCTGTCCCCTCTCACTGTCCAGAGGCGCTGGTGTAAGAGAGGAACATGCAGGGATCTGCAAAAATATAAAAATGATATAATACATAAAAATATATAAAGACCTGCAGATGATGAAAATTCTGAAACAGATGCAGAAATTGCTGGACAAACTCAGCAGGTTTGGCAACAGCTTTTAAGAGAAGGCAGAGTTAATGTTTTAAGTCCAATGACTCCTCTTCAGACAGCAATATTTTTAGTGATGTTGAATGCTTTGAGCTCTGTTAAAAATCACACAATACCGGGTTATAGTCCAAAAGGTTTATTTGGAAGTGTTAGCTTTCGGAGCCCTGCTCCTTCATCAGGTGGCTGTGGAGAATAAGACCGTAAGACACAAAAATTACAGCAAAAGATTACAGTATCATGCAACTGAAATGGGTTGCAGGTTTTGGTTCATTACTATATAAATCCCAGAACTTCTTTTAAGTCACGTTCTCAAGATAACTTATGGTTCCAAAAAAAGGTGACACCTCAGCTCAGACAATGCATTAAAGGTGTGAGATTAGAATCTGTCTGTATCCCAATCTTGAGTCAGACTGGTTCTATTTCCAAAATGGAATTTATAAAATATTATATGGATTAACTGCCTGCAGATTGTGTGCTTTTTGAGCAAAATAGAATGAATCTGAAAATATGAGTGTGATGGAGTATAAGCCTGTGAGAAGGTGTGACCGTGGGGGCTGTATGTGTGTGTGTGCATGAGAGAGAGTGTGTCTGCCTGACTGTGTGAGTATGTAAGAGTGTGTGTGTGTGTGTGTGTGTGTGTGTGTGTGTGTGTGTGTCTATGTGTGTGTGTGCGCGTGCATGAGGGAGTGAATAGTGTAGTGGGGTCACCTATAGTGTTACACTACAGGTGTCACACTAGAGGTGACCCACTACACTCTCTCTCTCGCGTGTGCGCATGCGCGCATACACACACACACACTCTTACTTACTCACACACGCAGACCCTCTCTCATACACACACATATAGCCCACACTCACACCCTCTCACAGGTTTACATGCCGTCACACTCTCACACACTTTACCAAGCATGCACACATGCAAACACACGCACTCTCATGCGCACTCACATGCACACACTCTCATACATGAACACACACATATAAGTCTATGGAGTAAATGTGTATTTGCAGAATTATAAAGTCATAGAGATGTACAGCATGGAAACAGACCCTTCAGTCCAAGCCAACCAGATATCCCAACCCAATCTAGTCCCACCTGCTATTTGCAGATACATTCTATTTTGCTCAAAATGCACACAATCTGTAGGCAGTCAATGCAGGCAGTCAATCCATGTAATTTTTTTATAAATTCCACTTTGGAAATACAGTTAGTTTGACTCAAGATTGGGATACAGACAGATTCTAACCTCACACCTTTTAATGCATTGTCTGAGCTGAGGTATCATTTTTTTATAACTTAAGGTTTTACCTCGAGAATGTGACTGAAAATAATTTCTGGGATTTACATTTTAATGAACTGAAACCTGCAACCCATTCTAAAAGATAAAAGATTAACAGCAATCTAGGTTTGTTCAATATATCATTTTAGTTGCATGATACTGTCATCTTTTGCTATAAATTCTGTGTCTTATGGTCCCGCTCTACTACTATGCAATGAAGGAACAGCGCTCCAAAAGCTAGTACTCCCAAATAAACCTGTTGGACTGTAACCTGGTATTGTGTGATTTTTAATTTTGTCCAGTCCAGCCCAGCCCAGCCCCGGCTCCTCCACCTTTGAACTCTGTTGTGGCTGTACCTTTGTTGCAGAGAACCACGTCCTCCATGAGACTCAGGAGATGCCAGTGAACCTTATCCCCTGCTCTGTACCTTTTTGTTTTGTGTTATTTTCTGTTTAATTCACAGCCCATGTGGTCACTGCCTATGTCTGTCTTCCTCCTTTTTTCAAGTGTTGTTGTTTTGATTTCTTTCTTCCCCAAAGTTCTTTTTCCAAAACAATGCAACAGTTCAAGGAAATCAGTCCCAACACTGAAAATACCAAAACAAAAGCAAATCATAAAGCCATGATTTTTTTCCCATCCTCCATCTTGGATTACCCAGAATCCATAGGAGTTATGGTTAGTAGGTTTACAGATGATATCAAAAGTGGAGGTGTAGTTGACAGTGAAGAAGGTTACCTCAGAGTGCAACAGGATTTTGATCAGATGGGCCAATGGACCAAGGAGTGGCAGATGGAGTTTAATTTAGATAAATGTGAGGAGTTGCATTTTAGAATGGCAAATCAGGGCAGGACTTATACACATGATAAGGTCCAGGGGAGTGTTGCTGAACAAAGAAAACTTGGAGTGCAGGTTCATAGTTCCTTGAAAGTGGAATTAAAGGTAGATAGGATAGTGAAGAAGGAGTTTGGCATGCCTGCTTTTATTGGTCAGTGCATTGACTATAAGATGTAGGAGGTCATGTTGCAGCTGTACAGGACATTGGTTAGGCCACACTGGGAATACTGCATTCAATTCTGGTCTCCCTGCTAGAGGAATGATATTGTTAAGCTTAAAAGATTTCAGAAAACATTTAGATTAGATTAGACTTACAGTGTGGAAACAGGCCCTTCGGCCCAACAAGTCCACACCGACCCGCCGAAGCGAAACCCACCCATACCCCTACATTACCCCTTACCTAACACTACGGGCAATTTAGCATGGCCAATTCACCTGACCCGCACATCTTTGGACTGTGGGAGGAAACCGGAGCACCCGGAGGAAACCCACGCAGACACGGGGAGAACGTGCAAACTCCACACAGTCAATCGCCTGAGTCGGGAATTGAACCCGGGTCTTCAGGCGCTGTGAGGCAGCAGTGCTAACCACTGTGCCACCGTGCCGCCCAATTTACACGGATATTGCCAGAGTTGGAGAATTTGAGCAATAAGGAGAGTCTGAGTAGACTGGGACTATTTTCCCTGGAGTGTCAGAAGCTGAGGGGTGACCTTATAGAGGTTTATAAAATCATGTTAGTAAACACACAAGATATTTTCCCTGGGGTGGGGGATTCCAAAACTAGAGGCCATAGGTTTAAGATGAGAGAGGAAAGAAAAGGGACGTAAGGAGCAACATTTTCATGCAAAGGGTGCTGCATGTATGGAATGAGCTGCCAGAGTAAATGGTTGAGGCAAGTACAAATACAACATTTAAAAGGCACTTGGATGGGTATATGAATTGGAAGGGTTTAGAGGGATATGGACCAAATGATGGCAAATGGGACTAGATTTATTCAGAATATCTGATTGGCATGGACCAGTTGAACCAAAAGGTCTGTTTCCATACTTTATATCTCTATGACTCTATGACTAAGCAAAATTAAAAATTATACAACACCAGGTTATAATCCACCAGGTTTCTGCTCCACAGCTACCTGATGAAGGACCAGTGCTCCAAATGCTAGTACCTGTTGGACAATAACCTGGTGTTGTGTGATTTTTAACTTTGTCCACCCCAGTCCAACACCAGTACCTCCACACTTTGTCAAGCAAGACAGAGCAGAATGACAGTGATTATGTTAAACTGCATTAGAGTGATTAGCCTGCCTTGAACGGACAGCAGGATGCATGGGCAGGCAAGGAGACGTGCGGAGAAGGCTGTAATCATTGGAAGGTGTCTGAGTTTGTGGTGGCATATGCAAATATAAGGCCTGAGTCCAGAGTTTTAGGGATTGCAAATCAATGAGAGACAGGTGGTGTCATGTTCGACCCACATAAAAGGTTGGTTTTATGATAACTAGGAGATTGTTTAAACATGCATTCATTGGCCTTGACCCCCTACATGAGGGTACTGACCTATTTCTGACACTGCAGCTTCCTTGCATTGAACCTCCTTGTCCAAGTATTCCTATTTCCTTCAGAATTCTTCCTCGTGGGCCTTCTCATACTCGATGAAAACATGATCTTTCTTCCTGGCTGATAAAGGATGGTCTCAGGGCCATTTCTCTACACATGTGCATACTCTATTTCTTTCTCCTTGGATGCTCCAATTGTCATGCTTGTGGGTGGCAGCATCGTCCTATCCATCAATGCAACTCTCATTTAAGAAAAACAGACATGTTTTAAAAGTTGGAGGCTTATGAGAACTTGTGCCTATCTATTATGCTTTTTAATGCCCTTTTGAATGTACAGCCAGCCAGTTATATGGCTAATGCTCAGTTACATTCTACAATGAGGCAAATGGGATTATTCAGAAACAGGTTATGCGTCCATAATTGAGTGCAGACGGACCAATTTCTCTCTCCTTATTTCTTCTAAATATTGGAATAATTGTGTGAGCTCTGAATTCTGAAGAGGGGGACATCGAATGCTCAGATACCCTCAATTCAACCAACCATTCAGTCTGCAGAATGAGATGTGAACTTGGCCAATAGGCAAAACTGCAGCAGTATGTGTAAAGGTCTAATCAAATTTAAGTGGATCTTTCAATTGCAGTTGACAATGTTTCTTACAACTGGTGTTACATGTAAGTAATTCACTGTTTACTCATACTCAGAATTCCCTTTCTGACCATTAAGCAAGTTTAAAGATGTCATCTATGACAGGCTGGAACAGTGAACTGATTGAATGTAAAAATCCTTAAAGGATTAACAGAGTGTAAAATTGTTTCACTGATGTTAAAGAAAAAGACCTGAGCTTTCCATGGAACAGCTCCAAAGGGAATCCTAGACCAAAGACAATTTATATAATTTGTGCTGCACTGATTTATGGTCCAGTTATTAAAATTCAATTTCAGAACTCTGAGTTATTTTGTCATCAATGTGAGTATCACTTTCAGTTACATTCAATTCATTTCATCTCTTATTGTGGAATCTGTCAGTTGATTGGAAATGCCCATTGTAAGGAAATCTACTACTTAGATAATATTCCTTTATAAATGGCTGTACCAACAGAACAGGCTCTGTACTTCATATTTCAATGTCAATATTGAAATGATGCCATTTTAATTCAAACATATTCACTTGCATATTTCACTACCCCTTGCCCCCAATCTCTTCCCCACAGTCTGTTTACTTATAGCAACACAGGCTCAAATCTTTAGCTAATGAAGCAGTCTATGTCTGCATGCAGTAAGACCTGAAAAACAATAAGGTTTAGCTGAAAAGCAACAAGAAACATTCACTGCAAAATAAGATTGCCAGGTAATTATCTAGTTTGATATATGCCAGGTCATCAAGTTAGATATTTTCTAAGCAATCTTTTTAAGGGATGTTGTTACACACCTCTGAAGCAGATGTTGTGTCCCTACCAACATGGCAAAGAGCCCTCCTCACCCAGAGTATATCCTGTAGCCTTGCAGGATTGACAGGGTTGAGTTTGCCATTGTCAATTGCAATACCCAGGTCAATATTAGTTTCACTCCTTTAGAGTAATAGAGTCATAGATGCACAGAGGCACAGAGCTGTGCAGCATGGAAACAGTCCTATCGGGCCAACTCATCCATACTTACTAGATGTCCTAAATTAAGCTAGTTCCATTTTCCAACATTTGACCCATGTCCCTCTAAACCCTTCATATTCATATATCCATCCAAAGGCCTATTAAATGCTGTAATTATACCAGCCTCCACCACTTCATCTGGCAACTCATTCCATAGACGCACCATCCTCTACATGAAAAATATCGCCTTTTAGGTCCCTTTTACATCTTTTCCCTCTCAACCTAAACCTATGCGATCTAGTTTTGGACCTTACCCTGGGGAAAAGACCATGACTATTTACCCTATCCAGGCCCTTTGTGATTTTATAAACTTCTATAAGGTCACACCTCAGCCTCTGATGCTCCAGGGAAAATAGTCCCAGCCTATTCAGTTTCTCTCTATAGCTCAAACCCTTTGTTAAAGATTCGTAGTGATCTGATTGACTAGTTGGATATTTTGCAATAATCGTTCCATAGCTAGCCTTTGATTCCAGAGATTGCTGATTAAATGTCACCACCTGCCAAGGTATGATTTGAACCCACATTTATGGGATGTTAGCCTGGGCTTTTGGATTACCTGTCCAATGTTTACCACTGCACCACATCCTCCTCCAAAAGGGGGTATGGGGTATAAACAAGACATGCATGGCTAAAACAAAACATAGCAGTTATATCATAGAGACCATAGAATCATTGATTCCCTACAGTTTGGAAGCCAGCCAGTTGGTCCATCAAGTCCACAATGACCCTCCGAACAGCATCCCACCTTGAATCACTCCCTTACTCCATCCCTGTATTTCTCATGGCTAATTCACCTAGCCTGCACATTCCTGAATACAATGGGAAATTTTGCATGGCCAATTCTTCTAACCTGCACATCTTTGGATTGTGGGAGGAAACTAGAGTACTTGGGAGAAGTCCTCACAAATCTGTGGAGAACATGCAAACTCCATACAGTCATGTGTTGTCGTCAGGCAATGTTTGTACCAAACCAGCTAGTGAATATTAGAAAATTTGACCAAAATCTTCATTTGAAAGATAACATTTATGGAGCTGTCAGTGGAGTAAGGAGCGTGCAAGAGGAAGACAGGTTTGTAGTGGAAATTCCATGATAGGGTCTTCGAGAGGAATAGGTGAGGAGCAAGAATGGTTTCTTAGATTCAAGGATGAAGAATAATAGTTTGCCACAGTTAAAGACACATTTGTGACAATGAAAATGTTACTATGAAATTTAAATTTTGCCTCAGCTAGGCAGATCGGAAAAAGATAGAACTTGTTTTTTTTAGCACATTCTCACACACGACAACACAAGCCAAAATATTACCAACTAATCATTTGCACTTGAACTGCAAAGAATGTTGGTGTGTAGGTAAATGCCACAGCAATTTTTAACAATTCCATTTGCTCTTAAATAGTGATAGGGGATTTTATACTTGTACCTTGTAACAGATAAACAACAGGTTGGTTAATATAATAGGTAAAAACAATGACTGCAGATGCTGGAAACCAGAGTCTAGATTAGAGTGGTGCTGAAAAAGCACAGCAGTTCAGGCAGCATCCAAAGAGCAGTAAAATCGACGTTTCGGACAAAAGCCCTTCATCAGGAATACAGGGTTAATTTAATAAACAACAGCTTTAAGGATACAGTAAATTTTCAGTTGTGGAATGTGGATCCTAAATTTTGAAATCCTATTGTATTTAAAAGAAATAACCTTCTGAATTCAGCAGCAACAATTTTCCTAACTAGTCAAATCCACAAGCCGCTTTATCTTTATTGTGAGAAAAGCAACAGAAGTAGATTGGCCTTTTAATTTAAACCTTTAATTTAATTCTTAATTGTAGCCAATACATTATTGCCATATTTTTGCCATTGTTAAAATCTGCCTTCTTCTGAAGGTCTTTCTAAATACATTATTCAACATGTATTGATTTTACTGCTATCTACCTGTCTATCATTCAAATTTTGAGGATGCCGTTATCATCTTAATTTTTAGCAGTACCAGTGTTTCTCAAAGCTTCGAATCATTTTGCACAAGAAGAAGCCATCATCTTTTTTTAAAAAAAAGGGGAGATCTTTCTACTTAGTTTTGCAATTCTTTCTTTTCAATTATATATCAAATTCTCTCTGGAAAATTATTATTGAATCTGCTTCGATCATCCTTTCTAGGAATGCATTCCAGATAATAAGAACTCACTGATCAATAGATTGTCCTTATTTCCCCTGGAATATATGCCCTCTGGTTATCAACCAGACTCCCAGTGGAAGTTATCTCTCCTGATCTATTCTATTTCCATTATAATTCTGATCACCTTTTTTGAAGTTTCCCAGCTCTGAGGAACCATTCTATGATACAGTAAATGCTATGAGTACCAATGGGACAAAACTCCTCTGCCAGAAACTAGAAAAGATATTAGGAATGAGTGAACAGGTAATTGTTCAAATATTTAATTCAGTTTAATCCCCTCGGCTACTTTATTTTACAATATATATGTGTAAAATCTACGTTAGTAGATTTATAGCTATAATGTTGAGCCTAAGAAATGAGAGTCATAGACTTTAGATTGATCCTGTCACTGAAAAAAAAATATTTCCACTGCATCATAAGTCCATAAGTTACAATTATAAATAGTAAGAAGTTGAAGACAAGGCTTTAGAGTTGGGCTCACCTTCCATTTTTGTGATTATATCAGAGGTAAACACTTACTCCAACATGTTTTTATAAAGATTAACCAGAATTAGTGTTAACAGCATAAATATTTTTTGTGGTCTCTCAAAATCATGTTAATGATCCTTTTAAAGCATCATGCACTATAATTTCACAGTCTCTGAGCACACATCCCTTTCTCCACCAATTCCTGACATCTTCACTGCAAAATCACAATTACATTTTTGCAATATAGTTGTAGTTCTGCATTTGTTTCATTAAAAGTGACTCAAAATATGAAAGTATTTTCGTGAAAAATAATTGAAAGATTATGCACACTACACAATGTTTGTTTGACTCTATCTGGAATATCATATTCAATTCTGGGTACCAGCATCGGATTTTAGGAAGGATGTAAAGGCTTTCAGAATTATACAGAAACAAATGACTGAAATGGTTCCAGGAATGAGAGATTACAGTCATGTGGATGGGCATAGGGATGGTGTGAAAGCAAAATATGTTGAAAATCTGAAAGTAAAACAGAAATTGATGAAAATATTCAACCTGCATTTGAAGGAGTTAATGGGTTGAATTTTACCAAAAAATCTGTCAATTTGGGTGAGTTTCATGGAGGATTTCTGTCTGAGTTCTAGCAAGTTATCTCATGCAATTCTCTGCTGCTCATTTCATAATCATTACACTATGCTTCTATGGCACAGCCTCACACTATCTTCCTCTGCCCAGCAGTGAAAGTATTTGCTACTGCTGAGTCCTTCTGGGATTTCCGCCAACTGCATCACATTTAAAGCCCAGCTGTACACCAAGACAGTTGCTGCCAACCATGAAGAGCCCTTCACCAAATGCAACAGGAAGGAAATAAAAAGAAAACAGCTTCTGAAGGCACATGTTTGGCATGGGTCACGCTTCACTGCAAGTAGAAGATTGCAAACATAAATGTATTTCTACTTTGCATTATCACGTATCTGATTGACTAACATCCTAACTGCAGCTGCAACGATCAAGCCACACAGGCTATTACCCTGAGCACCATATCATGTTTGATCCCTGTCTAAAGGAGTGCTACTCTTTCCCTAATGTAAAGCAAAATATCCTGTCATTTTTCAGGGTGATGTAGTCCAATCCCTGATCAATTAGGAAAGAGGGCACCAACTGCTAAGTAGGAGAAAGTGAGCACTGCACGTGCTGGAGAACAGAGTCAGAGTATGGTGCTGGAAAAGCTTAGCAGGTCAGGGAACATCTGAGGAGCAGGAGAATCGATGTTTCAGGCATAAGCCCTTCATCAGGAATGCCCAAAATCTCCTGCTCCTGAGATGCAGCCTGTCATACTGTGGTTTTCAGCACCACAATCTCGACACTAACTGATAAGTGACCATACTCCCCACTCATCCCTATGCAACTCCAACTGAATTAACACCCGTACCTAGTTGCACTGGACCTGCAGAATTGTCTATGTCCCACTCTCCAGATTTAATGATGACCCCATGCATCTGCCTAAATGTGTGCATGCTCTTGGGCTAAGTTTGATGCTGCCTTTGACTGAACGTGTTAACACACCCTAACTGATGATAGTTCCCCTTGACTTGACTACTTCCCTCAGACTGTCAGACATAGTCATTTGGTTAAAGCACATGCAACATGTTTGTAGTGTTAACTGCTGGCATGTGCTGTGGGTATAGCATTGGCACAGCACAGTGTTGAACAGTAACATATCTGACCACTTGACTTATTACGAGTAAACGTGACAAGATACCCTGTCTTTGTGTCTGCAATTCTGAATGAGGCAGTGATGCTGTTAACATCCAAGTGGGTGCAGGGGAAACTGGAGCTAAGAAGGCAAGCAAAGAGCCCAGAGATAGACTTTGCTCCAACCTTTCACGGTATCTCTTCCAGTCAGTCAGTGATTGTGCTATAGACAATCCTGCCATTGAAAATACTCCAAAACAGCAGGACGACATTAGGCTTCTCCACAATGCCTTCTATCATTTCCTAACTCCCAGCCTGCCTCCTGAGTGTTGGTAAAATTCAGACCTTAGATAATTCAGTTATGCAGTGCAAAAACATATTTTTCCTCATCATTTCCCCATTCTCCCACAAAACATTGAAAACCTTGAAATCTGTTATGTCTTTAAAATAGAGGCAACTTTAAAAAAGTATATCTTAATTTTAAAAAAACTTTGTAATTTATTCGAATCAGTAGCATAACCTTAAATATACACTTCCCTGTCCATTCCAGTTGTTGCCCTCTCCAAAACTAGGAACACAAGGGACGGCAATTCCTTCTAGCATTGCTCTGATATATTACATTATTGAATATTCTAAAGAACAATATATTTAATGTTGTTACATTTGTGTCGCTTGTGAGATTTTTTTTGTCACTTGTGCTCCTACATTGCTCGTAATCCCAGCGACAAAAGAGGAGCAATGATAAAATTCCTAGTCAGGATGGTCTGTTGCTTGGAAGGGAATTTTCAAAAGGTTTTTCTATTTGCCTGTTGCTCTTGTCCATCTAAAAGTCTTGGTACAGGTCATGTTTTAAACAAAGGTGCTGTCAAAAGAGCTGTGTTGAGTAATTGCAGTGCATCTTAAAGATTGTACATTGCTGTTGCCAATGTGTGTTGGTTGCGGAGAGTGTGAATGTTTAAGGTGGTGAATGGAAAGCCAATCCAGTGGTAAACCTCCTGGAACATGCTTCCCAGCAGCGCTTTGTGTATACCTATACCACAAGGACTGCAGCATTTCAATAAGACTGTTCTTCAGCATCTTCATTGTGTTCTTACAGACCAGTTCGTGAAAATTAGAAAGACAAGTACAAAAATTAGAAAGACAAGTGGTATATTGGCCTTCAATGCATAAATATTTCTGAAGTAGTGGTATCTTACTGGATGTACGCAGGCCCTTGGTAGATCACACCTGGAATACAGATTAGAGCGGTGCTGGAAAAGCACAACAGGTCAGGCAGCATCCAAGGAGCAGGACTGCATGCAGTTTGAGCTCTCTACTTAAGGGACTCCAGTGGAGGGTTACTTGGCTGATACTTTGAGTGGCAGAACTATCTTATGAAGATTGGTTTGACTTGGTCTGCATTCACGAGAGTTTAGACCGATGAGAGTGATTTGATTGAACTGTATAGGTTTCCAACAGGGCTAAACAGAATTGATGCTGGAAAGATATTTTCTGTGGCTGGGGAGTCTGCAACCAGCAGACAGGGTCTTAGGATACAGGGTAGACTATTTAGGACTGAGATATGGAAACTTTCCTCATTCAACAGTTAGTGAACCTGGGGACTTCTCTATCACAGAAGGTGGTGGAGCCAATTTAATGAATATATTCAAGATAGAGATTTTTATTTTAGATTTTAAAGGTGTCAAAGGGTATAAGAAGAAAGCAAAGCTTTGACATTGAGATCGAGAATCAGGCATGATCCTATTGAATGGCAGAACAGGCTTGAAGTGCCAAATTGGAGGAAATGAAAGCAAGGTGGGCAATGGGAAACCAGTTAGGAGAGCATCTGTGGGGATCATTTTCCTCTTCACATCTTTTATTTTGACAATCAACTTAGGTTCATGTTTGTTTAGCCTGACTTGGCACAAAGTATTGTTGACCCTTGGACTAAGGCATCACTGACATGACAGACAAAAAGACAATCAAGCTAGATTCTAATACGACGTAATCTTTATTAATATTTAAATTACTTGTATCTCAGTAATTCTCAGTAACTTTGTATTTAAGTCACTCCTCTACATTGTTACTCACTACATTGTGCTTGATGAACTGATCAGGTTCACCCCAACAAATCTTCTCTGAGTTCCACAGAATACCTACAGTGTGGAAGTAGGCCAATCAGCCCATCGAGTCCAAACCAACCCTTCACAGAGCATCCCAGCCAGACCCATTCCCTACCCTATCCTTGTAACCCATAACTAATCACAGAGCCTACACATCCCTGGACAGAACTGACAAGTGAGCATGGCCAGTCCACCTCCCCTGCACATCTTTGTACTGTGGCAGGAAACTAAAACACAATGCGGAAACCTATGCAGACATTGGGAGAATGTGCAACTCCACTCAGACAGTGGCCCAGGGTAAAATTGAATATGGATCCTTGATGCTGTGAGGCAGCAGTGCTAACCATTGAGCCACTGTTCCGAACGGAGGATCTCCACTTTATGACGGTGGGTCTCAAGTTGTCACTCCTGATGTCCCTTTTTTAATATGTTCCCTTCCAACCTTCCAGAATGTCCAATGACATATTCCTGGCTTGGATCCCCATGAATCTGAGATTCCCAGAATTGTGTAACGAGGAGACATTTAATTCCATTGTTCCTCTAATCAGTCTTATTTTATCTCTCTTCTCAGCGTCAGTGGTTGAATGATCTTTAGCACCAGCCATTTGCCCAGTCAGCAGTCTGGTTTTACTTCTTCCTTTTGCAGTAAGCTGATCTAGTGTTTATATAACGTTAGTATAATTTCTCATCATGCAAGTTAGGCTTCATTCCTGTTAGCCACAGAGTCACAAAGTGTCTTTGTCCTGTAAAATTTTCATTAGTTCTTTAAAAGTATCCTCACACCGCTCAGTTACTAATACATTGGTGAATATTATTAATTCATTTTTAATCATCATTTTCTTCATTCCTTGGAATTGAGGACTTATGGTATATTTTGCAGCAGTTTCCCCTGCCCCACTACTACAATCATTGTGGAAATACAATGGGCCCTTTTTATACATCTAAGGAGAGTTCTCTCCAGGTCACAGCAATGAAGCAAAATAAATTCTGAGATAGTTTCTGGTGCTGATACCTAAAGCCCAGATCACGTTAACCTTGATCATTTTATTAATTTTATGCTGGCTGAGATCACTGCTGAGATTTTCACTTTCTAAATGCTTTCTGAGTTATCAGCAAATTAAAAGATAAGAGTAACGATCCTATTTTGTAGCCTGTGCAATGCAGTTATTTATGAAGCAGACACCATTACAGTTCTGATTCTGAACACTTGTTTCCCCAGTTTATAAATGGTTGATGGGAACCTCTCATTGAAACAGCTTTCCAATTTTACGTATTTTTTTTTCATCTCCTTAAGGAACCTCCTGCCAAACTGACCTGACGTCTGTAGCATGCACCTATTGTTTGCTTATATAACTGTGCATTTGTGATTTCTAATTAGAGCAGATGCTTTGTTGTATTCTTCCACCCATTGAGTCAAATTAAATTGGCACCCAGGTGACCTTCACATATTGCACCTCCTCCCATTCTTTGCAGTCTGTCTTCTTCTGTCTGTTTGATGCCCTTGAATATTACATTAATTTCATCTTCTGGGCTTAACTTTTTTTTTAATGTTCCAGTTGGATCATAATTCTCACAGCCTTCAATTCTGGCATCTTATTTCCCACATTCACGTATAAAAATCTTTTTGTTGATTTATCTTTCCTGTCATGTTCTAGTTTCTAATACATGTGTGCGTCTCTCTCAATAGACTGATACAGTACTCTCCCGTTCACCTCTGTTATGTGAGACCATTCCTCTGTGGAATCATTTTCCCCTACATTTCCATTTCTCTTCCAACAATATTTCTCATCAGTTTGTTTGTTGCTATTTTGCAGCTTGTGTCTCCTCCTTTAGACTTTTGTTCTGGAGATGTACTATGTGCTCAGGATGGCAGCATTATTGTTTACACGCCAGGCTGTCAGGCATTCATTTACATCCTCATTTGTATTTTATTGGTGAATGCATTTCCTCTCACAGCCACTGACATTTAACCGAGCACATCACTTTTCAATCCTTCGCTTTGAAACGTAATGCAATTCTCACAAAATCATTAGAATGTGTCACCAAAGTAGGAGGCCATTTGACCCATTATATCTGTGACAACTCAATAAAAGAACTATTCAATTAGTTCAACATCAACTGATCTGTCCGCAGCTACACTTGCAAACTTTCCAAACCAAATATTTATCAAATTCTTAGTTGAACATTATTAGGAGATCTGCTTCTAGCATTGTTAACGTGTTCCACATCATGATAACATTGTAAAAACAAATCACATTTTGTATTTGGCTCTTTTATAAGTCAGAGTCGAGTGTGTGGTGCTGGAAAAGCATAGCATGTCATGCAGCATCCGAGGAACAAGAAAATTGACATTTCAGGCAAAAGCCCTTCATTAGGAATTTGGGCTTTAGCCCGAAAAGTCAATTCTCCTGCTCCTCGGATGCTGCCTGACATGCTGTGCTTTTCCAGTATCACACTCTCAAATCTGATCTCCAGCATCTGCAGTCCTCACTTTCTCCTCTTTTATAAATCATCCTATCAGTGTCTTCAACCAATGAAAATGTTTGTTTTTCTTTACTTTATCAAAGTCTTCAGGGTATTGACTATGCCAAACAAATCTTGCCTAAATTTTCACTGTGCAAATGAGAAAAGCACCTATTTCTCAACATAACTGAAATCCTTCACATTTGATGCTATGCCAGTAATTTATCCTTTGATTCCCCAAAAGATTTGTATCCGAAAGTGGCCATAGAACTCCAGGAAGGGCTAAACTGCTGCAATATAAAAGTCCAACATAACTTTATTGCCTTTATACTGATTGACCTTGACTCTAGCAAGGATGGACAAACTCTCTTAATGGCAGAAATGGTAGATATTATTGGAAATCACAAGAGCCACCCACAAAACAGCACTTACTATTTCACAGAGAAAGGAATGGAAATGGCTTCGTATTCACATAAGATACAAGAGCAAAATTAGGCCATTCAACTCATTGAGTCTGTTCCACCATTCAGTAATGGCTGATATCTTTCTCAACCTCATTCTTCTGCCTTATCCCGTTACCCCATGATACCTTTGCTATTTAACAATTTACCTATCTCTATCTTAAATGAACGCAATCATTGATCTCCACAGCCTTCTGCAGCAATGGTTTCCTCAGATTTGTCACCCTCTGGCTGAAGGAATTCATCCTCATCTTGGTTCGAAGGGGTCATCCTTTCACCATGAGGCTGTGGCCTCAGGTCCTAGTCTCTCCTACTAATAGAAACATCTTCTCCATGTCAACTCAGTCCAGGCCTCTCAGTAATCTGTAAGTTTCAACCAGATTCCCTCTCATTCTTGTAAACTCAATCAAGTACAAATCCAGAGTCTTCACTGCTCCTCATATGATATGCTCTTCATCACCAGGATCATTCTTGTAAACCTCCTCTAGACCTCTCCTTAGATTCCATCCCAAAATGCTAATAAGATTCCAAATGCAGTCTTACCAGAGCCTTACACAGCCTCAGTAGTACATCCCTGCTCTGGTATTCCAGCCCTCTGGAAACGAATGCTAACCTTAAGAGAATTCTGAACTAGAACTTTCTAGTCCCTTTAGTGCTTCAGATTTCCAAAGACTTTCCCCATTTAGAAAATAGTGTACATCACTTTTCTTCTGACCAGAGTGCATAACCTCACAATTTTTCACATGGTATTCCATCTGCCACTCTTTGCCCACTCTCCTAGCCTGTCTGAGTTTTTCTGTAGCCTTCCCACCTTCTCAACGCTATCTATCCATCTATATATCTTTTGTGTCATCTGTAAATTTAGCAACAATATCCTCGATCCTTCATCCAGATCATGAATTGTAACGTGGTCCCAACATGGACCCATATGGACCTCTACTGGTCACTGGCTACCATCCTGAAAATGACCCCTTTTCCCAAGTCTCTGCCTTCTGCTCATCCATGCCAGTACCTTGCCCTTAACACCATAAGTGCTTTTCTTATTTAGTAGCCTCCTTTACAACACTTTGTCAAAGGCCTTCTGGAAATTCAGACAGATCATGTTCACTGACTTTCCTTTGTCTAAGTTGCTTGTTACCTCCTCAAAGAATTCTAACAGATGTGTCAGGCAGGACCTCATCTTGAGAAAGCCATGCTGACTCCATTCTATTTTACCATCCACTTCCAAGTACTCTGCAATCTCATCCTTACTAATGGACTCTAAAACCTTACCAATGGACAAGGTCAGGCTAACCAGTCTATAATTTCCTATCTTCTACCTCATAAGACATGTTGAAGCCCTCTTGGACTCCAGTGCTTCCTGAAAGATCACCACCATTGGGTGCACAACCTCATCAGCTACCTCCTTCAGAACCCTGGGGTACACTCAATCTGATCAGGCTGGTTTATCCACATTCAGACATTACAGTTCCTCCAGCACATTCTCTTTAGTGATGGGCGCTACATCCACATCTGCTCCCTGATTATCTTGCAGTTCTGAGCTGTTGCTGATCTTGTCCACTGTCATGTTGCAGCTATACAGGACATTGGTTAGGCCACCTCTGTGCAATTCTGGTCTCCTTCCTATCGGAAAAATGTTATGAAACTTGAAAGGGTTCAGAAAAGATATACAAGGGACGTTGCCAGGGTAGGAGGATTTGAACAATAGGGAGAGGTTGAATAGGCTAGGGCTGTTTTCGTTGGAGCATTGGAGGCTGAGGGGTGACCTTATATAGGTTTATAAAATCATGAGGGGCATGGATAGGATAAATAGACAAAGTCATTTCCCTGGGGTGGGGAGTCCAGAACTAGAGGCATTGGTTTAGGGTGAGAGGGGAAAGATATAAAAGAGACCTAAAGGGAAACCTTTTCTTGCAGAGAGTGGTACATGTATGGAATGAGCTGCCAGAGGAAGTGTTGGAGGCTGGTACAATTGCAACATTTAAAAGGCATCTGGATGGGTATATGAATAGGAAGGGTTTAGAGGAATATGGGCCAGGTTCTGGCAGGTGGAACTAGATTGGGTTGGGATATCTGATCGGCATGGATGAGTTGTACTGATGAGTCTGTTTCCGTGTTGTATGTCTCTATGACTCTATGACTCTATAACATTACCTATTCAGTTCCTCCACCATTTCTTTGGTCTCCTTTAATACTTCTTCCAGTCTAAGAAGGAAATACGCAGAGAAAAAATGAGGTACAAAGGTAAACTGGCCAAAAATATAAAGGAGGATAGTAAAAGCTTTTTTAGGTATGTGAAAGGCAAAAAAATGGTTAAGACTAAAATTGGGCCCTTGAAGACAGAAACAGGGGAATATATTACAGGGAACAAAGAAATGGCAGAAGAATTGAATTGGTACTTCAGATCTGTGTTCACTGGGGAAGACACAAGCAATCTCCCTGAGGTAACAATGACTGAAGGACCTGAACTTAAGGGAATTTATATTTGCCACGAATTGGTGTTGGAGAGACTGTTAGGTCTGAAAGTTGATAAGTCCCCAGGGCCTGATGGTCTACATCCCAGGGCACTGAAGGAGGTGGCTCGAGAAATCATGGATGCATTGGTGATTATTTTTCAGAGTTCGATAGATTCGGGATCAGTTCCTGCGGATTAGAGGGTGGCTAATGTTGTACCACTTTTTAAGAAAGATGGGAGAGAGAAAGCAGGAAAATATAGACTAGTTAATCTGACCTCAGTAGTGGGGAAGATGCTGCAGTCTATTATAAAGGATGAAATTATGACACATCTGGATAGTAGTAACAGGATAGGTCAGAGTCAGCATGGATTTATGAAGGGGAAATCATGCTTGACTAATCTTCTGGAATTTTTTGAGGATGTAACTCTGAAGATGGCCGAGGGAGAACCAGTAGATGTAGTGTACCTGGACTTTCAGAAAGCTTTTGATAAAGTCCCAATTAGAAGATTAGTGAGCAAAATTAGGGCGCATGGTATTGGGGGCAAGGTACTAACTTGGATTGAAAGTTGGTTGGCTGATAGGAAACAAAGAGTAGTGATAAACAGGTCCATTTCGGAATGGCAGGCAGTGACCAGTGAGGTACCGCAGGGATCAGTGCTGGGACCGCAGCTTTTTACAATATATGTTAATTATAGAGAAGATGGTATTTGTAAATTTGCTGATGATACAAAGCTGGGTGGCAGGGTGAAATGTTAGGAGGATGTTAGGAGATTACAGGGTGACCTGGACAGGTTAGGTGAGTGGTCAGATACATGGCAGATGCAGTTTAATGTGAATAAATGTATAGTTATCCACTTTGGTGGCAAAAACAGGAAGGCAGATTACTACCTAAATGGAATCAATTTAGGTAAAGGGCAGTACAAAGAGATCTGGGTGTCCTTGTACACCAGTCAATGAAGGTAAGCATGCAGGTACAGCAGGTAGTGAAGAAAGCTAATAGCATGCTGACCTTCATAACAAGAGGAATTCAGTATAGAAACAAAGAGGTTCTTCTGCAGCTGTACAGAGCCCTGGTGAGACCACACCTGGAGTACTGTGTGCAGTTCTGGTCTCCAAATTTGAGGAAAGACATTCTGGCTATTGAGGGAGTGCAGCGTAGATTCACGAGGGCAATTCCTGGAATGGCGGGACTATCTTACGCTGAAAGACTGGAGCAACTGGGCTTGTATACCTTGAGTTTAGAAGACTGAGAGGGGATCTGATTGAGACATATAAGATTATTAAAGGATTGGACACTCTGGAGGCAGGAAACATGTTTCCGCTGATGGGTGAGTGCCGAACCAGAGGACACAGCTTAAAAATACTGTGTAGACCATTTAGGACAGAGATGAGGAGAAACGTCTTCATCCAGAGAGTGGTGGGTGTATGCAATGCTCTGCCCCAGAAGGCAGTGGAGGCCCAGTCTCTGGATTCATTTAAAAAAGAATTGGATAGAGCTCTCAAGGATAGCGGAATCAAGGATTATGGAGATAAAACAGGAACAGGATACTGATGAAGGATGATCAGCCATGATCATATTGAATGGTGGTACAGGCTCGAAGGGCTGAATGGCCTACTCCTTCACCTATTGTCTATTGTCTATTATTTTTCAATGGCCCAATGTTCACTCTTGCTTCTCCTTTTCCTTTTAGATATCTAAGAAAAACTCTTGCAATCTTCTTCTATGTAGGTTATACTAATATTTCATCTTCTCCTCACTTACTGCTTTTTTTAATTTGACCTCTGCAGGTTTTTAAAAGCTTCTCAATCCTCTGGCTTTCCAGTTATCTTCACTATATTGCATGTGCTTTCTTTTACTTTTATGCTAGTGACAGAGAACTCCCCTGACTATATTATCCTCAACTACAACTACAGTTCTCTTTTCTCCTTGTTCTTGATTGGCTCCCTGTGCCATGATGCTGTGGTCAGTTTGCTCATCCTTCCTACAGCCCCCACTCTCATCCAGACATGGAGCAAGAATCTCAAGCCTGTCAGACATGCTCCAAGGCTGAAGATCCTTTAGCACTACCTTCTGGATACCTTTACCTGCCTCAGTCATAGTCACGCCCTCCTGTCTCTCACCACTGACTGAATTTCAAGGGATGTGACTGCCCCCTGAAACAGAGTGTCCCCCTCCATGATGTATCAGTGTTCAAAACTCAGATTCCAGCTCATCAACTCTGAGCCAGACTTCCTCAAGCAACCAACATTTACTCTGGATGTGGTGACTAAGAAGCTCATGGGATCCACCATCTCCCAAATCATGTAGTCTGGCCCAGCAGCTCTACTTTATTTACTTAGCTTTTAACTTGATTTTTAAAAGTTTCCAATTGGTCATTTAGTTTATAACCTGTAAACATTTCCCCTCTGTACCTTTAATCTGAAAGCAACCTAGTGTGATTAATAGTTATTACCAATCAGTATAGAGTATACTTACTGTTTCCATGAAATGTCACTCTTTCTTTCATGCTGAACTATGAGAGGAGCTCTAATTGAGGACTATAAGATGCTAAAGGGGATTGATAAAGTAGATGTAGAAAGGATGCTTCCTCCTGTGAGGAAATTTAAAATAAACAATCACAGTTTTAAGATAAGGGGTAGTAGATTTGAAAAGGGCATGAAGAGAAATCGCTTCTCTGGAAGAGTTGTGTATCTGTGGAAATCATTACCCGAGAGTGAATGAGGTGCTGGGGCATTGAGTAAATGTAAGGAGGAGATAGACAGATTTTTAGCTAGTAATGGGTTGAAGGATTATGGAGAGCAAGTAGAAAAGTGGAGTTGAGGTCAAGATGAGATCAGGCATGATTGGATCAAAGGTTAGAACAGACTCAAGGTCTGAAATACCTACTCTTGCTCCTTATGTTTTAAGAGATGGGGAGCTTTCTTAATTCATTTATGGAATGTGGGTGTCACTGTCCCAGCAAGCATTTATTAACCAGATGGCAGTTAAGTGTTAACCACATTGCTGAGGGTCTGGAATCATATGTAGACTAGACCAGCTAAGATGGTCATTTCTTTCCCTGAAGGTCATTAGTGAACCAGGTGGGGTTTCCCAACAATCGTCAATGGCTTCAAGATCGTCATTTTGACTCTTAATTCCAGATGTTTATTAAATTCAAGTTCCACCATTTGCCCTAGCAGGATTTGAACGTGTGTCTGGAGAACATTACCTAGGCTTCTGCATTAATAGTCTAGTAATAACACCACTGGCCATCACCTCCCCTTAATTTGGGTTTAATCATAAGTGTGATCTTTTATTGTCTTTCTGCCTGAGGGAGAAGGCCAAAGCGTTATCCTGTCAATGTGTGCCTGCATTGTTTACAGTTACATGTTCAATTTTTTTGTCACATAAATTAACATATAATAAAATAATAAAATATTGTCTGTATCTTATGTATCGATGGTAAAAGACTTTCCATGAAGTCATATTGCAACACCAGTAGCCAACCTTAACAATGTTTTCTGTTTCATTGTTTTTGTACATTTTACGTAACATTTCCTTACATATGAAATGTATGAAGTGATATGATGTAGATGTAGCCATGAACGTGATCTGAGATCAAAATAATCATGAGTAAGGACAGTAAAAAACAACCTAAAAAAATTGTAGAAAAACCAGATATTGTTGGTAAAACTCAACAGGCCTGACAGCACTTGGATGTGGGATGTTTCAAGTCCAGTGACTCTTAATTAGAACCCAGAATTGTAATATTTTAATTACAATTGTAATTGTAATATTGTATTAACAGCTACTATTTTCTTCAGAAGGAAACATAAGAAGGACAAGTGTGCAAATGTTGGTGCTGAGCCTCATACACATCCCTTAACTTAATGTATACTTGACTTCTAATGCTATTCAGGGATTGAGAATCCAAAACAATTGTGCATATGATTTACAGCAGGTGAGACAAACAGATGAGTGTTTATGTGTTCGGTGACTGGAAGAGCTCTCGTGGTGCAACATAGTATCCCTTCCTCTAAACCAAGCCAGGCCTGGGTTCAATTTCCAACTGCTCTAGAGATGTGCAATAATATTTCTGAATAGAGTGGTTAGAAAATATTTATAGGACAGTATCATGCTGAAAATATTGTCCTGTGCAATTAATGTGAAGATAATAATACTTGAAAATCAGGTCAAAATATTTCTGTATTTCATTGACATTAAGAGGTAGGTTAACCTGATCCAAGTATGCAATTATTGCAGGCATTTTGTATATAATATGAATGTGTAATAGTTGTCTCATTACAAAATGCTGTGGGTATTGTTAAAAGGTACAGCAACAATTTTAATTTGTACTGAAAACAGCATAAACATTGATCTGTGCAGATGCCACATGCATTCATATTAACAATATTCAAGTATTGAATCTAGATTAACTTCAGTGCAAGTTCACAAACTAGCTATAATAATTCAATCTGATTCCTAAAGTTTTGCATTATTAACAGAACTGAAATTTGCTTACAGAGATTTCCTCTCCACAGTTTCTAACAGGAATACATCCTATTGCTAGTATCTTGACAACACACAGAGTGGCGAGAGGCATGATTCATCAGGCATAAATACCCAACAATGAATAATTGGTATGGAGGAGTCATGCTAGATTGATAATAAAATACAAATTGCAGTCACTTGCTGCTAACAGCCACTCTGACCAAGTGTGAGACTTTTTACAGCAATTCATCCACAGCTTTCATTCTATGTTTGACTGTTGCCCTCTTCTGGTATGGCCAGTGTAGAACAACAACTTGGATTTTATTATAAAATATGCCAAGGTGCTTCCCAGGAGCATTAAAAACTGGACTGCACCCTAGGATGAAAGGAATTTCCTATGATGTGAGTCAGAAAATGTCTATTCCTGAGATGCTGCCTGGCCTGCTGTGCTTTGACCAGCAACACATTTGCAGCTGTGATCTCCAGCATCTGCAGACCTCATTTTTTACTTACAGAAAAAGTGGGCCTATATCCACTGGAAATCGAAAGAGTAAGATGTGGTCTAATCGAAACAATTAAGATTCTGAAATGGTGACAGAAGAAATGAAAACAGAAAATGACGGAGAAATTTTGCAAGTCTGACACCATCTGTGCAGAAAAAAGCAGAGTTAATGTTGTGAGTCCAAATACTCTTATTTGGGACTGGAAAATCATGTTTTAAATGTTGTTGACATCAGGGAGGAGGAGCAAGTGAAACAGAAGGTTTAGAATTTAGAACAAGGAGCACAAGATCAAGTCATACTATCAATTAGTACTGAGATGATAAGGAAGCTTTTTATTGAAGCAATTGTGAATCTTTGGATTTCAGAGTTCACCCATTGCTTTCTCCACAGATGCTGCCAGATGAACTGAGGATTTTCATTAGTTTCTGTTGTCACCGGTTGCAGCCCAGCTCCTATGCTTGCATGTAGGTTGCATCTATTCTATGTGCACAAATTACACTGATCACTGCACCAACGGTTTTCCAATTTATGAACTGAGAAAACCCTAAGACAAGTACCTATTCTGAACAAATTGATGCAACAGAGGCATAATCTATAACTCCGGGAAACTGAGCATGCTGGATATACATTGCCTAAATGTTGCTAAGTGATGTCCCAGTTCTTTTGAAGGATTTGATCCAAAACATTATTTGATTTTTCTCTTTGAAATGGTGAGATTGTGTTAGTGCATTCCTAGTACTTCCACTTAATTTCATACAGTAACGCCAATGCAGGTTGCATGTTTACAGTGTCTGTTTGACTTTGATGTATTCAGTAAAGCAAGCACAAAGCTAATCAATAACTCACAGGAAAAGGCTAGTGGAAAGTGTTTGTATAGAGGCTGGTTGTGGGGGTGCTTCCCTTAGTTGTCCATGGCTACTTTTGCAGAAATTATACTTCTTTCTATGTGGTCATGCTGGATAACTACGACAGAAACTCCACCTTTCAGAAATTCTGAACACACTTTAGGAACCTGAAGCACCAGAAGTTCATATGATGACAATGCTGTGTTGAAATATTGTTACTTCCAGTCATGACATCAGACATGCTCTGCTCTTTGTGGGTTTGCAAATAAAAGCAAATTAGTTTCTTGAAATGTGCATCAGTTTCAGAGTATGTTTCAGCTTGACATCTCTTTTCAGCTTAGTGATAGCTTTTTCTTTTGAAAGGTTTCTGCCAGACATGGAGTGATCAATTACTTGGTCAGGCATTCAGTTCAAATCTCTTCCTTCAAAAAAAGTGACAAATTTCAGGTTAAGCCAATGGGGCCAAAATGGTGTGGTCCATCTTTCAACATATGCCATTCATTAGACTCTGCCCAATAAGTTTTCAGAGTATAATATGTCAGAAGTGTGAATTCATAGCAACATGGAACATTGGTGCGACAATGATAATATCACTAAATCTATGAAGTAGGGGTTAATAACCTGAATGCATGGGTTGAAATCAAATCATGGCCAATGGTGGAATTTGAATTTGGTTAGCTATAAACAAAAAAATCTGGAATTAATTGTTGTAAAAGTCCACTTATTTCACAAAATCCCATGCCGTTCATCAGGCCACTCCACAGTCTTTGCTCTTTTGATGTTTATTACTATTTTTCTCAAACTACACAATTCTCCCACAGTTTATGCCACCTGCAAATTGTTTCTCAGGGGTCAAAGCCTAATCCTGAACAGACAGAGAACTGGGGAGTTGGACTGACTGGTTTTGTATGTGTGAAGCCAGCCTGGCTTTGACGAGCTAAATTATCTCCTTCTGTGCACTAAATAACTATGTGTCACATTGGCCAGGTTTTCACCCACAATCTAGGTGGAAAGCATTGGGAATATTCTTGGTTCTGCATGTATGCGTTGGGAAATGCCAATTCCGGGACTGGATCCTCATTCCTGCTCATTGGGTGTCAGCTGCAAACAGACCAGTTAACCCACTTTGCACCAGCACTAAATTCTATAGTAACAACTGCATATACAAAAAGAGTTTTACAAAGGGATTCATTCAAAGATTTTCACTATACTAATGACACTATGTCAAAAAAAGTCCTCCATACACTACATTCCAATAAAAGTATAAATCATTTAGACCCTTTAGAATTTCAACATCTGAAAATGCAAGACAATTGAAACCACCTCATTTGTGTAAACAAACATGGTAAAGTTGTTAGCAGACTGACTGTAGGAATTGGTAAGATGTAGTGCTGGAAAAGCGCAGCCGGTCAGGCAGCATCCAAGGAGTGTGAAAATTGATGTTTCGAGCATTCCTGATGAAGAGCTTACACTCAAAACGTCGATTCTCCAGCCCCATGAATGCTGCCCGAACGGCTGTGCTTTTCCAATGGACACTCTGATCTGCAGCATCTACAGTCCTCACTGTCTCTTGACTGTGGGAATTGGCAAAGAGTGATGCTGGGAAAGGCACAGTAGGTCAGGCAGCACTTGTGGAGCAAGAGAGTCGACATTTTGGGCAGGACCCTTTTTCCAAACTTAAATCCTGAGACCTGAAGCAGGGTCCTGCCTGAAACGTCAATTCTCCTGCTCCTCGGATGCTGCCTGACGGCTGTGCTTTTCCAGCATCACACTTTATCAACTCCGACTCTCCAGCATCTGCAGTCCTCTCTGTCTCCTATGTCTCTGTCCTCCTCTGACTCGAGGTAACAAATTGTCTGTCTATAAGACATCAGTGTCTTTGATGGGCACAACTTAAAACCATGTTGCTCCTCTTTCCATTTCCAGTTTAAAAAGATATATAGGGGGTTTGGGAGTTCTGGCATGATCATAAGACACCACTGTGAATAATTCAACATAATCTTCTCTCTAAGGATCAACTTGAAAATTTGCCTCGTGACTTTGTTTGGGTTGCTTTATAATTAGCCTTGTAACACTGGGCAAGAGTGAAGCAGAATAGTTTTCCTTTAGAGGATCTGTAGCTCAGCTATAAACAAAGAGTTAACCTTTGGGAATTGAAACTACGCAAGTAGTGATGAAATTGGGTAAAACACAAAGCAACTCTTGGTTCTAATGAACACTAATCAATGGTCAGAGTTCAATCAGAAATCACAACTCTTGAGGAACAGTACATGCTTGGAATTCAGACTCTAGCTATATATATTATTTGTCCCTTGTAGGAAAATTAAATACATAATCTTAGTTTGTGAAGCTGAATACACTCACTTCTTTGCATTTGTTTAAAATATTGCAATCAGAGCTAATTTTTGGGGCCAGTGCCTCACACTTCAAGAATACCTGAAATGCATCTATTTCAATATTGAGATTTTAGATCTAAAAATGTGCTGGAGACAATTCGTACAATTTCAAATACAAACTGTACAAAATGCATCGTCATCCATCCTGTTAACCTCTTGATGGAAGCCAGATCTTAAAAAGTAATTTGGTGCCATCTTGTGGTCAAAAATTACAAAACTTAAAACTTAATGCATTGAGTTCATCAGAACAATATAATTTACCCATCAGATTTAGCTGTAATATAAGCAGTGGAGTTTAGAGATATGTTCATATTTTTTAATGTTAATTACTTTAAGTTTAGGTTTCTGGTTTTTGAATTAGTAATTGATGGGTTTTCTAGGTATCTGAAGTTAATAATTTCTTACAAGAGTTGTCGTAACCATGGCAATTATCTTAAAACAATATTTGAGGCTTAGCTTTAGAATTAATGAGTTCCTGTGTACATTGGTATGATTTCACAACTGAACAAAATAAATAAGATCCAATCTAGAAATTCAGAGAGGTTGTTTTAAGCTTAGGGAAACAACATAGTTTAAAGTGTGAAGTCTTTTTCAATTTGAAAACTGAAAGAACTGCAGATGCTGTAAATCAGAAACAAAGATAGAAACTGCTGGAAAAGCTCAGCAGGTCTGGTAGTATCTGTGAGGAGAAATCAGAGTTAACATTCTGGGTCAAGCGAAGGGTCTCTCAAACCAGAACGTTAACTCTGATTTCTGTGCACAGATGCTGTCATATCTGCTGAGCTTTTTCAGCAATTTCTATTTTTGTTCCTTTTTAGTTTGAATTTGGGGAAGTGATGTGAAGCATTGGAATAGGCAGCTGCATTGAGCGGAGCTCCTGAGGAGTGAATGACATATACTGAGCTAGGTTGCCTTAGAGTGAAGAGTTAGTTTCACTCCTAGACCAGAAGTGTTGTAGTAAATTCATGAAGACGTTACTTAAAGCTGAGGTATATAATAGCTTCAGAAAGATGCTATCTGCAATTCCAGTTTAAACATTGAAGTCATAAGTCTACAGGGCCTCTCGTGTGAGAATTGTATGAGTGGTGTTTGGGTACAGCACCTCAGTAATGTCTCTTGAGTACAAAGTTAACAATCACACAACACCAGGTTATAGTCCAACAGGTTTACTTGGAGGCACTAGCTGTCGGAGCACTGCTCCTTCATCAGGTAGCTAGTCTGAAGATACTTGCTACCTGACAAAGGAGCACTGCTCAAAAACGCTAGTGCTTCCAAATAAACCTGTTGGACAATAACCTGATATTGTTTGATCTTGTCCATCATAGTCCACCACCAGCACTTCCTCATTTTGAACACAATGCAAAGCTCTTTTATTCTTCTCAATTTATATGGAGTTTGGGCATTAGTGACAGTATGCCTTATAGTGTGTTTGAAAATCTTTGAATTTGTATTATAAGTAGATAATTTATTCTATTTTATCTTGAATTCTTTTGTTATAAACTTGCATCTTATTAGTAAAGGAAAATCTCTCTATCATTGCATGCTTATGTTTCAGTGAGAACCCACTTAGTTAAAACCAAAACAAATCAAAATATGAGCTGTCAAGTCAGGTTTGTTAATCAGTTATGACTTGTACTGTAATAGTATTTGCTATGATTATAACATAGCTTTAAAAAGAGTTGCAGTTATAAAATTTTGAGACTTTTACGTCAATTATTCTTGTTCTACATTGGTATGCAACAACTTAAACTGATACATTGGGTTTACACTATTTTCAACACTAGAACAAAATAGTAGCAGTCTAAAGGTAAACAACTCACATGACAACGTGACAATAGAACATGGATATCTACCAAGAACAAGGGGCATTCACTGGTACAGACATAGGGAGGGTGGAGAGAGGGAACTAAATGCATAATGGAAAGAAAGGCTGTTTAAGAAAGTGATGGAAGTAAAAAATATATCAACTAGTGTTAAATATACAAAACAAGTCAGTCATGTTAAAATTTCAGAAAATAAAACAGGTTAAAATGGTCTATTTCCAGAGGATGAAATAGAGACAAAAAGGTTTCTGTAATTGTTGTAACATGTAACAATAAACAATGTATCTCTGACAATAGCTGCAGAAATGTGACTTGATGTAATCGGTCACAACAGTACAATTAAAAATGTGAGCTGGTTTTCGTGTGTTTGTTTATCAAGTAGTCCTACCTTTCAGTCCAAAGCTTTAAGTAAATTGTTCTGAATGGTAGTTTACTATTCTACAACAAAACTAACAGATTGCAACAGCATGTAATGGATGAGTCTTTCGGTTATCATTGTGAATAACAAAAAAATTACAACAGTAGGAGGTTTTACAAAAATATCCCTAACTATTATCTATAGTGTATTTTAAGCTCTTTTTACTGAACAGACAAAAGCCTCACAATAAAATAGGCTTCTCAAATTGCAGACTAAGAAAAACACAAAGGGAATTCAGGAAATCATAACTGGCATGTAAATGAACAACAGCAGCAGCATGACTAAATGAGTTCTTTTAGTTGATATAAACATGTTAATTTAAACTCATTAGGTGCAAATTTAACTTTGTGTGATCATGTAAAAATAGGTAACATCAGATCAGGCGCCTATTACACATCTTTCCTATTTTTCATCTATATTGCTTAGGATTTCAAAGGAAGTAGCTGTAAAGATAATGGATGCACTGGTAGCAACTTTCCAAGAATCCTTAGATTCTGGAAAAATCTCTTATTCAAAAAGTGAGGGACACAAATACAATTGTTTGTTTACTAATGGTCAAGTTGCCATGGTCTTACCATTGCAGACAGATAATTGGTGGCAGTTTCACCTGAGGGGTCCCATGCCTCAGGTGAGGAGAGAGGCTAAGAAGGAGAAGCCTTCATGGTAACCTCAGATGGTGCAAAAATTGACCTCTCCTGTTGGCACCATATTGCATCACAAATCAGCTATCCAGCCAGGAGAGATAGTTGAAAACCAAAAGCTGTATAAAGCTACAGCACAGAGGGATTTAGCGTTCCTAGTCATGAATCAAAAAAAAGTATGCCAACTTCAGCAGGTGATAAGGTAGACAACTGGAATTTGGCCTTTATTTCAAAGGAAATGGAGGACACAAATAGGGCGATTGTGTACAGGTCAGACCACAGCTGGAATACTGGTAACAGCTTTGGCCCTATTATGTAAGGAAATTATATATTGATATTTGAGGCAGACCAGACAAATTTCACTTGGTTAATCTTAGATATGGAGTTTTTTTTTCTCTGAACAGAGGTTGAGTAGATTCAGCCTTTAAATCATTGGAGTTTGGAAGAATGACAGGTGATCTTACTGAAACATAAGATTATTAGGGGGCTTGATAGGATGGATGTGAAGAGTTTGTTTCTAATGATGGGAGAGCATAATGTTAGAGTAAATGGTCACTTATTTCAGAAAGAGCTGTTGAGGATTCTTTTCTCTGAAGGTACTTAATCTGTGAAAGTCTTCACCGTTGGGGGCTATCCAGGGTGGATCAATAAGTATGATCAAGGCTGAGAGAGATAGATTACTAGGAATAGGTATATGGGGATAATGCAGGAAAGTAGAGTTGAGGATTATCAAGTCTGCCGTGATCTCACTGGATCATGAAGCAGATTAAATAGTTTGAATAGCACACTTCTAATCTTATATCTAATGATCTTATTGGCTACAAAATGGATCATACGTCATCTATTTTACACTTACATACAAAGTGGAAACAACCTTGATTCTCCATATTAATGAGTCCCTTGCTGTATTAACTTTTGCCTATTTCCACTGGTGCCATTGATCCATCCATGACTAGACATACAAGTCTAAGTCTATCAGTTGCACCACCATATCTGTTGACTTTCTGTCTCTGCAATGTAATAACTTTGCTAAGAATGTGGTACAAAATTTGTTTTAGTGTCTGATCTCAGTTTGCATTGTATTTCTCGCAGCAGAGTGAGAATTTGTCTGAGAACATTCTGGGCCTGCTTCTTATCAAGGTCTCTACAAGCTTAGCTCGCTATTTGGCTCATTGCATCATCAGCCTAATGTGACTTCTTGCTACTTAAGGCTATGTCCAAATCATCTTGATATCATTGTAACAGGAAGCAAAGAACTGCTGTTCAGAATATGAAAAATCTCTCTGTTTGCTTATTATGTACTTGGTCATCGGAATGTAATGAATTAAAGATCAGAATTGGTTTACTTAAATGTTGGTTTATTGCATTGTCAAAAATAGTTACAGGAAGAAACCATATCATTCCCATAAAAACAAAATCTGCAACGTGTGAAATTGGACTGATCTGTGATCAGAACTCAGGTGGTAGACCAACAAAATGCATAGAATAATGGTGCAAATGGTTGTCTTTTCCCTGTCAGGTGGAACAGCAAGAGATCAGTGAAACACTATCACCAGCATTTCAAAGCCTGTGTCTTTAAGATTTTCCTAAAAATACACATACACACAAAGCAGTCCTTTTTGTAACATTTAGCTTAGCTGTTTGCATATGTATAATTGACTTCTTAGCAATCACATTCTTCGTGTCATAAGAGTTTAATTGCAGTTAAGGCAAATTTCTAACTCCTATCCCCACTCACAAACCACCAGTGGATGAGTAAAGATTAAAAGGGCTTATCCCAAGATTGCTACCTAATAATGGTGCATCAAAGTATCATTATCATGAAGTACATTATCATGAAGTCAATAGTTTTATTTATAATGTTTATTCCTGTTAGCAACAACCCTTCAAAAAGTAAAGGAGTTCAATCATGTTGACAAAACACTTAAAATCCACAATCTGCTCTTCAAATAAGTTACTTTTCAGATCGGCCCCACTGTCACTGATTATGCAAGATGAAATATTTGGCTCAGTCTTAAATTTATTGCACTGAGTTTTGTTGCAATTGAAGGATTACTATTTTGGGTAGGAACAAGAAAAAAGTAAAACGCGTGTTTTTTCTTGAAAGAAATGTGATGCTTCATTTGATAACACAATGAACACCACAAACCTTTTAGTAATTGTTACTAATTGTAGAAAGTTTAAGCAGCTTCAGGATCCACTCTGCTCCCACAGGAGGACTATATTTATTCTTTGGTTTGTTACTGCCACTTTAAAAGTATTTGATAGATGAACCATTATCATAGGCAAGTTCAATGCTGTTTGTTTGAAAAATATATATAAAAAAAAGATTCTAAGACCGGACTTTACAATAACATAGTATTAGCGTTTACAATACTTCTTGGTTGTAAGTAGGAATAATACACTGTTGTTTGATTGGACAATACTCTTGGTGTTAATAGAAGGTGAGGCACCCCTGTTGTAATTAATCATTACGACACCGAGGAATTGTTAAAGTATAGCATAGTCTAGTAATTCTGGTGCATAATAGTTGTTGAGGGTATGCTACCTAGTGATACAGACAATTGGAATGGCTACTAATAGACCAAAAGGAGATAATTCAGCCTATGTTGGTACTCTGCAACTTAGCTAGTTTCACCAATTCTCCCTGTTTTTCTCTTTAATCCTGTCATTTTTATTTCCCAAGATAATTTATCTCTTGAAATGATGGAATATGCCTCCACCACTCTCACACAATTCATTCCAGATCCTAACTTCACACACAAAATATTTTTTTTCCTCAGGTCACCTTTGGCTTTTTGGTCATTCATTTTCAATCAATGATTCTTAGCCAAAGGGAACAGCTTCTCCCTATCTGTTCTTTCCAAAACCTTGATGATTTTGAACGCCACCATCAAAATGATCTCTCAATCAACTTTTCTTTAAGGAAAACAATCTTAGCTTCTTAAATCTATCCAAATAGTTGCATGTCCTCTTTTCTGGAACTATTCTCATATACCGTTTCTGCACCCTCTCTAATATTAGTTTTCACTTTATTTTTGCAACGTCGCCCAGGATCCTGCATAGCTCATTAACCACTTGCTTGACCAGTCTGCCACCCTCAACAATTTATGTCTACATACAACCCCAGGTCATCCAATATTTATTAGACAGTGTGAGGCCTCATACTCATTTGAGGGAATGGTATTTAAAAAATAATAGAGGATACAGGATCTGAGTGGTTATTAAATGTTATAGTAACTTACTAGTATCACTAGGTATGGGAGGCTACAATCACTGACTAGTTATTAGAAGGTGTGATAGCACAGATGTTATTAAAGGACAAAGTAACCTAATAGTTACAGAAGGTACAGTGCCTCGTAATGCTGTATTAGAGACTCAATAAGAACCTTGCTCGGATGGGTAACAAGAGGATTAATCTTGAGCTGGAATTCTAATTCTAATACAAATGAAGAACAAGCATTTAATACAGATATTGCTTAGTTCATCCAACAGTAATTCAATTTCTGTTGTGCCACATTGGTGCATATCGAAGTAACGGTGCTCCAACAGGTTTGTTGCTTAGTTCTGCATTTCCTGCAAAAAAAAACAAAAAGTCACACGTATTACTAAGTTGTTAACTTAAAAATCTTTTCTCATCCATGACAAAGTCACTCATATGCAGCAGGTCTAAGTCACATCTATTAGTTACATTTGTAGTTACAATAGCTATTTTAATTGCCACATGAAATAAGATGGCTACTGCAGTGATTGGTATAAGGTCAGCCAGGTGGACCTCACAGAATGAGTTCTCTGACTGGACCAGATTAACAGTCCCACCATGGAGCCCTGGCTGCCATTTATAAACAGGAGTGTCAGAGGTTCTGTTCACTTTGAGAGCTGACTCCGAGGAAGTGTCAAGGACTTTCCATGTGCAAATAAGGAGTGACTTGGTGATGGGATACCAGCATCTGTAGAGTTTATCAACTACTGTAGGTGAATATTGGGATGCTAAGCTCATTTGCTATTTTCCAGCTTTCTATTTATCTGGCATTGATGTTAACAGCATGTTTACTGCTCATTTATCCCCACCTGAAAACATTAAACAGAACTTCATTTACAACGGATCAACAGATCTCAGGAAATCCATGAGAATCATAAGTCAACTAGCAAGTTATAACAGAGCAGGTTCTAAGAGTCAAGTGGCCTTCTGCAGTTCCCATTTCATATCTTCTTGAGTTATTACTTATATATGAGCACTCTGATATTTTTTGATCTACACCATGCAAACATGCAGAATATTGTATTCACTATATGTGTTTGTTTTATATCTCAGAGCAATGCAGATATGATAAAATCTAGGTGTTATGTGAATGGGAAATTATTTCCAATATTTTAAATATATCACTGGCCACAAAATGTCTGTACTCATGCTGAAGCTCCCGACTTCCAACGCTTTCTACAACTTTTCTTTGAATCTGCACCCAGCTTAACCAGTAACACACAGTGACTATCAATAGGCAACAGGCTCACATAATCAAAGAGAACGAGTGAGCACATCATAATGCAAAACCAAAAACTTATAGACTTGCTGCCTGTAGATCAACTACTTAATTTATTGAAAATTTTTAATGTAGGAAAAACATCCCTCGCTCTTTCCAGAGGTATACTTGGAAAACAGACTGAGCCAAAACAGAGGATATAAGGACAAGAAAGTCAATAACCTAATCAAAGAAACAGATTTTAAGGAGAAACTTAAAGGAGAGGCAAAAGAGCTTTGCATAGGAGATTAAACACGAAGACCTGAAAACATGGTTACCAATTGTGTAGTGAGGAAGGGGAGGAATACACAAGAGGAACATAGAGGTGGAGTGCAATAAGAAGTGACCAGACTATGATAGACAAACATCGATATCTTAAATATAAGCTTTTTAAGGCTAGGAACCAGTGCCAAAGCAAACACTAACAGTAAGAGAGACTTTGGAGTGCAGGTGCATAGCTCCTTGAAAATAGAGTCACAGGTAGATATGATAGTGAACAATGTATTTGGTATGCTTGCCTTTATTGGTCACAGCATTGACTGTAGGAGTTGGGGGGTCATGCTGTAGCTGTACAGGACATTGGTTAGGTCACTTTCAAAATATTGTGTGCAATTCTGGTCTCTGTCCTGTAGGAAGGACATTATGAAACTTGAAAGGGTTCAGAAAATGTTTACAAGGATGATGTCATGGTTGGAAAGTTTGAGCTATAGACAGGGGCTGTTTTCACTGGGGCATCAGAAGCTGGGGGTGGGGGGGGTTGTCCTTATAGAGGTTTATAAAGTCATGAAGGGCCTGCATACTGTAAATAGACAAGCTCTTTTCCCTGGGGTGGGGGAGTCTAAAACTAGAGGGCATAGCTTTAGGGTGAGATGGAAAGATTTAAAAGGGACCTAAGGGGCAGAGGGTGGTGGAATGATGTGCCAGTGGAAATGATGGAGGCTGGTACAATGTAAACGACATCTGGATGGGTATATGAACAGAAAGGGTTTGGAAGGATATGGGCTAAGTGCTGGCAAATGGGACTAGATTGGGTTGGGATATCTGGTCAGCATAGACGAGATGGACTGTAGGGTCTGTTACTATGTTGTACATCTATGATTCTATGATTAACTGCAAGTAAGAATAAGATCAGAAAGTGCTAGAAATGCTCAGATGGATTGACAGTCTCTACAGAGAGAGAAGAACTGAATTTGAGGCCAATGATGCTTCTTCAGAACCCCTGCTGCCAGACCTGCTGAGTTACTTTAGCACTTCCTGTTTTATTTTCAAATCTCCAGAATCCACAGACTGATAACTCCCCGAAGAGTTAAATACAGTGCATACCAGTGATGTGCACAGACTTGTATACCATTAACTTGTCTCTTAGCTCAATGCAGCAAAGCCTTAAAGAGCGAGTTAAGAAGCATTTGGATTCTCCCTCACCTCTTCGTCCTTTTCAGGTGAATAGTGAGATATTAGCGAGCCTTGTGAGGAAGTAGGATCAGCTGTTTCAGGCTTCTAAGAGGCCTTCTCGGGTAATCAGGCTGTCTTCAGTGCATTGGCTTGTCAAATATTTTGACCATTATAATGGAGTCTGTTACAAGAACTTGCTTCTCATTAGCATTTTGTTTATCTGATATCTTTGGGATGTTTATAGTGTCCTCCACTGCGGAAATCTATGCAAAATATCAGTTTAAAATATCTGCTACATTTTACATTTTATCAATTCCCCGACTGCATCCTTCATGAGTCCCAAGCATTCTTCCATTGCTTTCTTCTTTATTGTATGCCCACAGAAACTCTTGCTGTTTGTGTGAATATTTCTCGTCAATTTACTTCCACAATAATTTTTCTCTGTTATATCTTTTTTCATCATCCATTGTTGGCATCTAAAAAAAATTCAATCCTCTTGGGCTACCAATAGTTTTTGCCATTTTGTGTATCTTAGTTTTAAATTGAATACTCTCCATTCTTAACTATATGGTGGTTCATCCTTCTCATTGAGTCATTCTTTTTGACCTGAACAAAGTTTTCCTGAGTGTTGCTGAGTATCTGCTTTAATGTCTGCCACTGCTCATCTACTGACCTTCCCTTTAGTCTATTTTCTAGGCTGCTTCCACCAACTCTTTCTTCGCATCTCTGTTAGTATCCAGATTTAAGTTGATTTTGATAAGTCTTTTTGGATCACTTTTATGTTCCTTGCTAGATTTCATTCATGTTCTATTTTCCCTTTTCTTATTAGATTCTTGTTCCTGCCTTACTGGGCCAGAAATTGCTCCTAATCCTCAGAATCACCACTATTTCTGGCATTTGCATCAGTCACTTCTTTGATTAATGTAATCTTTATCCTCTTCCATTAAACATGATTGATTCAACTTTCCCTTAGTGTGCCTGTGCCTTCGTAGCATGCATGAGCTGGTAGACTTTATAGGATTTGTAGACCTTATAGGATTTGTGTTAAATACTAGTCATTGCCCGTATACCATCATATCATTCATGGATATTTCCGATCTAGCCTCGCTAACTTGTATCTTGTACCTCTATAATTTCCTTACATCCGAGGTTCTTATCGAAAGTGGCAGTAGTGATAGTAGATCCAGCTTAGGAAGGAAATACTGGTCTTGGAGGAAGTACAACATAGGTTTACCAGAATGACACCTGGAGTTCAAGGGTTCAGTTATGAGGAGCGATTTTAGAGATTAGAACGTAGAACAATACAGCACAGTACAGGCCCTTCGGCCCTCGATGTTGCACCAACTTTGAAACCAATCTGAAGCCCATCTAATCTTCACTATTTCATCATCATCCATATAATTATTCAAGGACCATTTAAATCCTCTGAAATTTGGTGAGTCTACCACTGTTGCAGGCAGGGCATTCCATGCCCTTACTAATCTCTGAGTGAAGAACCTACCTCTGACATCTATCCTATATCTATCACCCCTCAACCTAAAGCTATGTCCCCTCATGCTAGTCAACACCATTTGAGGAAAAAGGCTCTCACTGTCCACCCTCTCTAATCCAATGATCATCTTTTACGGCTCTATTAAATCATTTCTTAATCTTCTTCTCTCTAACGAAAACAGCATCCAGTCCCTCAGCCTTTCCTCATACGACCTTCCCTCTATACGAGGCAACATCCTGATAAATCTCCTCTGCACCCTTTCCAAAGCTTCCACATCCTTCTTATAATGCAGTGACCAGAGCTGTATGCAATACTCCAAGTGAGGCCGTACCAGAGTTTTGTACAGCTGCAGCATGACCTCATGGCTCTGAAACTCAATCCCCCTACCAATAAAAGCTAACACTTCATACACCTTCTTAACAGCCCTATCGACCCAGGTGACATCTTTCAGGGGTCTACGTACATGGACACCGAGATCTCTCTGCCCATTCACAGTACCAAGAATCTTACCATTAGCCCAGTACTCTGTCTTCCTGTTACCCTTTCCAAAGTGAATCACCTCACACTTTTCAGCATTGAACTCCATTTGCCACCTGTCATCCCAGCTCTGAAGCTCAGCTATGTCCCTCTGTAACCTGCAACATCCTTCGGCACTGTCTACAACTCCACTGGCCTTAGTGTCATCCACAAATTTACTAACCCATCCTCCTATACCCTCATCCAGGTCATTTATAAAGCTGACAAACAACAGTGGCCCCAAAAGAGATCCTTGCGGTACACTAATAACTGAACTCCAGAATGAACATTTCCCATTAACCACCACCTTCTGCCTTCTTTCAGCCAGCCAATTTCTGATCTAAACCGCTAAATCACCCTCAATCCCAACCGTCTATATCTTCTGCAATAGCCTACTGTGAGGAACCTTATCAAATGCTTTACTGAACTCCATATATACCACCATAAACCACTTTACCCTCATCCAGCTGTTTGGTCACTTTCTCAAAGAACTCAATAAGGTTTCTAAGGCACAACTTTCCCTTCACCAAACCGTGTTGACTATCCCTAATCAAATTATTCCTCTCTAAATGATTATATTTCCTATCTCTTATAATCTTTTCTAACAGTTTATCCACAACCGAAGTAATGCTCACTGGTCCATAATTACCAGAATTGTCTCTACTCCCCTTCTTGAACAAGGGAATGACATTTGCTATCCTCCATTCTTGTGGCACTATTCTTGTGATACTTTTTTGCTTCATTAGCTACTTGAAGATCATGGGTGGAATCGCCTGTCATCATTCAATTCTTGCTTACTTGCTCAAATATGGCAAGTCACCTGAGTTTTCCCTTCTTCCAATTAAAGTGCAACAGTGGGATTTCCTACGAAATGGGGTCTCCACAAGCAGAAATCCCACCCATGGAGAGTTGCTACCTTGCCCAATTAGCAGAATGCAGCTCTCAGCACTCGGTGCCACCACGAAGCCTGTGAGCCAGGGTCTCAGGTAAATACTTTATGAGGAGGGAGTGGAGTGGTTTCTGGGACTGGGCACACGGAAAGGGTGCCAAGGGTCAGAATCAAATTAAAGAGGGTCAGCCCACTTTGATTTAGCTTGAGTCATGAGCACTGTACAGCTATGCAGAAGTGGGTACTGCAGATGCTGGAGATTAGAGTCAAGGTTAGAGTGGTGCTGGAAAAGCACAACAGGTCAGGCAGCATCCAGAGATTCTAGGTGACCGTCTCAGTTTCCCATAGTACATTTGGCAGGAGGTACAGAATACTCACAGAACTTATGAACCGTGAAATTAAAATTAGTTATTCACTCACTTGCACTGAAGTAGATTCAACCTTTCTGAGCCGAGCTCCATTTTCAGTGACATCGGGCAACTCGTCTATGGTCCTACAGAAATATTCTTTAATTACATTAGAAAAGTATATATTTCAAAAATGAATTACAACCAAAGGAAAGTACTTACAGTTTCTCTGGAATTTTTTCTCCTTCTGTGGCCACAGTCATTTGTCAGAATATTTACATGGAAAAGAAACCAGGAAAATCAAGTTACATGAAGCAACTATCTTTCAATAATAACCCAATAAAACAATACAGAACAAAACTACATTAATTGATGAAGGTTATAGCAATGATTATTGTATTCACTATTTCAAACACCTCAAAGCATGGATATAGAATGAAAGTGTGGGTCAGAGGAAAAGATGTCTTGAAAATTGTTCTTTTTTAAAGGTCAGATATGGAGATCATTTCTCCTATCTTTGTTTTTATCTTAATCAACCTGATGCTGAAATTCTAATCTGTGCCTTTGCCAGCTCAAGATTTCACCAATGAGTGTATAGGGCACTCAAATTTCAAAACTTTACAGATACAAAACTTGGAAACTTTTGAACTCTCATGAGGATAGTGATAGACATCAAGAGCATGTAACCAGGCAGGTGGATCAGGCAGATTTGTGACTTGCAAAATTCCATGCAGTTAAGTAGGAAGTGCTGTACTTTCATAGGAATAACAAAGGAAGTCAATAAAGAACAAAGAGCACAACTCTAAAGTAGGTGCGGGAACAAACAGACTTAGAGGTACATGTGCACCAATCACAGAGTCTTAGAGTCATAGAAATATACAGAATGGAAACAGACCTTACGGTCTAACTTGTCCATGCCAACCAGATATCCTAAATAAATGTAGACCCATTTCGCCCATATCCCTCTAAAACGTTCTTATTCAAATTCCCATCCAGATGCCTTTTAAATGTTGCAGTTGTACCAGCCTCCACCACTTCCTCTGGCAGCTCATTCCACACATGCACCACCCTCTGCATGAAAAAGTTGCTCCCCTAGGAGTAGGCTGTGTGGCTCTTAAAGCCTGATCCACCATTTAATGGAATCATGGATGATCAGACATTCTTCACACCCATTTTCCTGCTTTTCCCCACACCCTTGATTCTGCTTCAGATCAAGAATCTATCTATCTCATAGAGTCATACAGCATGGAAACAGAGCATTTGTCTTTCCCCATTCACCTTAAATCTATATCCTCTAGTTTTAGACTCCCCCCCATCCTGGGAAATGATATCTTTCCTTACCAGTACCAGTCAGTACAATTACTCAGTTAAGCGGTACTGCTTCATTTCTTGCAGAATAGTTGCTAAAAGCATAATTTTTGCTCAGCCAAAAGGACATTTTCAATACATTCTGTTTTCCTAAAAGTGCAAAAGTCGTGCTGAGCAAACAGGTGGAATACAGATTTTAGTTGTCGTGTGCATAAAATTCATTTTGTTTCAGTTTTAAGTAAATGTTAAAATGCAAGAAAAACTCTTACCAGCAAGAGTTTCCTTCTGTTTCATCTTTCTCTCACATACAAGGATGAAGATAACTAAAACTAGCACCTCAGCAACAATGCAAACAAATGGGATGACAGCAGCAACCAGGCTGTTAACCTTCAGATGAATCCGCAGACCACTGAACCCCACTTCATAGACAGCATCACAATGGTAATAAGTGGTGTTATCCATTATCAGGCTTTTTATTAAAAGTGATGATTTGTTGCCAAGGCTATGGATGTAATATTGGTCTCCTGTTTCATTATTCAGGGTCTAGATAAATAGAAAGAAACAGAGAATTGCTGCAGTACTTTCACATTGGGTAGGATTTAAGTGAAGATATGCTTCTATGGCACAAAAATGCAAATTTTACATTTATTTGGAAAGGTTATGAAGGATATGAAATAAAAGTAACAAAAGGAGTTCAAGTGCACATCAACCAAAATCTAATCAAGTGGTCAGACAGGCTTGAAGGGCTGAATAACTTTGAACTGTTTTTTTAGTACAAGATTCGGGGATCAAGTGTTTCCAATCTATGCAACTTATAAATGCAGATTTCAAAATATTTTTGATTTTTTTTATTTCATTGCTAATCAGTAGATTAAAAATTTGATTTGAATGGGAATAAACTATCAAACAATGATATTTTGAGATGTAATAAAACTTTGCAGAATAAGAAATCAACCCCATTTCCCACAAATGAGTCTACCTAATAATAAAACTTGGGTCAATGGTTCTACACCTACAAGCTGACTTTCTAAAAACAGCCTCCATATCAATATTATCAACCTTATTCAATACAAATAAATGAATCAAAAATCTAATTCTGCACATCAGCAGTTTAAAAGCCTTAAAATATTGGTGTGTTTTTCCGATGTAATGTGGACATTGCGTGAGACATGGGTTCAAATGTCACTCTGGCAGCTGGCAGGATTTCAAAGCAATTGACAATCTGGAATACAAAACTAGTCTCAGCAATGGTGAACATGGCAATTGTTGTAAAAATACTGTATGGTTCCCTAATATGGCTCATGATGCACAGAAATGTGGTTCACTCTTAATTCCTCTCTGAAATGGCTGAGCATCTCAGTTCAATAGCAATTGGAACTGGGCAACAAACACTTGATCTCCACAACGGGTTAAAAAAAAGTAAATTCCAAATGGATCATGGAACCTACCAAGAAAATATTGCATGAAGTATTGTTACTTAAGTATTTCACCAAATACTTGTTTAAATTTTAAACTATGCAGGTTGACTAATTGTCAAGGCATTGCTCTGAGAAATGGCTGTCTCCTGTTTTGTAGAATTGAACCAGACACAATGGGTGTACGTTGCACAATAATCATGTTTTATACTAGCAACAATAGCTAGTCTATTTGTAATAAAAGTCAGGTACTACTTACCACCTTTCTGCCTTTGACTTCCTTTGACCAAATCCAGTAAAGAGGGGTATATCGGTCACTTTTGCAGGTTAAGTTAATATGATCACCATCAGAACGTATTTCATTTATATTTTTGGTCCAAATCGGAGGAACTGTGGAAAAACAGACAAAACTGAATGTAAATTACTCCAGGTTTTGGACTCTGTTTATGCAATTAGAGACTCTGTATATACAATTACGGACCCCCTATATACAATTACTTGTTCTTGCAGGTGTTTCGGATTTGATATGCCTAATAAATGCAAACATCTTTAACTGAACCATTGCCTTGAGGTCATACCTTCATTGACAATGCAGTGATGTGCAGGATAACTGGCTAGAGAAATAAATCAATATCATTTTTTGAGTGTGTCCTGTTGAAAAACGATGTGAAAAATCAATCTTGCAGAAATTTTATTTTGACATTACCATTAGCACCTATGTAAAGAACTCAGAAAGACTATTGCCTAGTTCACACCAAGTCTTGGAGATGTTTTCTTTGACTTCTATGTACTTGTTGCTTCACATTTAAGCTAAAGCAGAAGTGAGAGTTGAGTAGGCCAATACATTAGCCATATCAAATGTGATTGGTATTTTTTTAATCTTGCTTTGTTTGTTAAAATAGATATTTAGATCTGAGGAATACACAAGAATTGAATGTAATCTTTACAAGGAGAAAGTGAGGTCTGCAGATGCTGGAGATCAGAGCTGAAAATGCGCAGCAGGTCAGGCAGCATCCAAGGAACAGGAAATTCCTGAAGAACGGCTTATGCCCGAAACGTCGAATTTCCTGTTCCTTGGATGCTGCCTGACCTGCTGTGCTTTTCCAGCAACACATTTTCAGCTGTAATCTTTACAAGCCTAGCTGCATTAATTCTTGCCATTTCTGTTCTCTTCAGAATGCCTGAAAAGCTGTTCCTAACACACTAGTTATTTGTAATCCTGAAAATTCTTTTTCCTTTGACAGCAAATCTATTATGAAATTCCAGATAGTAAACAGAAGGATATATTGTGTAAAATTCGATAAATCCCCAGGAACAGGTGAGGTGTATGTCAGATTGCTTGGAAGAAATGGAAGGAGACTGAAGATGTCATAACTAATTTTCAAATCCCATCTTGCCAATGAATACATGCTAGACTATAGCTAAGATATTCGAGTAAAAAATGAGGTCTGCAGATGCTGGAGATCACAGCTGCAAATGTGTTGCTGGTCAAAGCACAGCAGGCCAGGCAGCATCTCAGGAATAGAGAATTCGACGTTTCGAGCATAAGCCCTTCATCAGGAAGGGCTTATGCTCGAAATGTCGAATTCTCTATTCCTGAGATGCTGCCTAGCCTGCTGTGCTTTGACCAGCATATCATTTGCAGCTATAGCTAAGATATTACCATTATTCACAAAAGGTGGTAATGTTAAGCCATGGATCTACAGGCAAAATATAGGCCAACTATAATGTATTTAATGTCAGTAAAAGGGAGATGTTTGGAAAAAAAATGAGGGACAGAATTAATGTCCACTTGGAGAGGCAAGCATTAATGAAGGATAGTAAGCATGGCTTTGTCAAGAGAAGATCATGTCTGACAAGTCTGACTGAGTTTTTAGAAGGAGGTAGCTAGATGTGTAGATGAGGATAATATGGTGGATGTAATCTATGTGGACTTCAGTAACACTTTACACAAGATGTTACATGGGACACTGGTAAAGAAGTTTAGAGTCTATAAGTTCCCCGATGATTTGATAAATTGGACCCAAAATTAGCTTAGTGACAGGAGCCTGAGGGCAATGGTTAAAGGTTGTTTTGGTGACAAGATATCTGTGGCCAGTGACATACTGCAGGGTTTGGTGCTGGATCCTTTGCTGACTGTAGTGAACATAAATGATTGCAGTAGTGTAGAAGGTTTATTCATTAATTTCATAGATGACATAAAAATTGGTGGTGTGGTAAATAGCTTCAACAAAAGTCTTAGACTAAAGGACTCTAAGAACAGGCTGGGGAGATGGGCAGAACAGCAGCAAAAGGTGTGAGGTGATGATTTTTGGCAGGATTATCAAGGCAAGGATATACATAATAATTGTTAGGGCTCTAGAAAGTCTAAGAGATCTGAGAGACCTTGATGTGCATGTCCATAGATCCTTGAAGGTAAAAGGAAATGTAGATAAGGTGATTAGGAAAACAGATGGATATGTATTAGTCAAGGCATTGAATATAAGGACAGGGAGGTTATAGTGGAACTGAATCAAACATTAGTTAGACCAGAGCTGGAGTACTGTGTTCAGTTCTGGTTATCAGATTATAAGAAACATTTGTTTGGAGGTTCACCAAGATGTTGGCCTAGGCTGGAAAGGTTCAGCTATGAAGAGAGACTGGATAGGCAGGGATTTGTTTCTTTGGGGCAGAGGAGACTGACAGGGACTTGATTAAGGTATACAAAATTATGAGGGGTATACACCAGGTGAATAGGAAATAACCTTCCCTTTAGTAGAGGGCACTTTAACAAAGAGTGTAGACTAAAGGTAATGGGTACAAAGTTGAAATGGGATTTCAGGAAGAACTTGCTTCACCCAGATGGTGGCGAGTATTTGGAAGTCACTATCTGAAAGGGTAGTAGACATCAGCACAACATTTAAGAGGGATTTAGACGAACATTTGAAATGTCATAGCTTATAAGGTTACAGGTCAAGAGCTGGAAAAATAGATACCAGATACCAAAAATAGGTACCAGATGACTGTCTTGTATATGATGGGCCACAGGACCTCGCTCTGGGCTGTAAAATTCTATAATTCTACTTTATTTATACCATAGGCATTAAACTCACTTTGTACTTCAAACCTGCCTTCCGATTTTGGGTTTGTATCAAAGACACAAGTATAGTTGCCAGCATCACTGCCATTCTGAAAATCAAACCTGCAATCACAAATCATGAGTTATTATTGTAAAAGTCCCAAATATTTTTTAAAATTTTATGCATCGGATATTTTTCCCATTTCTAATACCTTGATGATAAGTACATGAGACAGAAATTAATAGACCAATATGTTGATTGGATGGGATGAATTGAATAGATAGGAAGGAATCCTATGCAGAGAATCAATTCTGGCATAGCCAAATTGCATGATACTGAACTTTAAATGCTCTGCCATTCTACATTAATACATCTCTACGTAATGGCATTGCTAACCAAAGGATATCTGATAAAGAAATGTGATGGGTTTTATTCACACCAAACAATGTCACACCTATCACATAACTACACCTTTTGATTTAGTTGGACCAAATGGAGGCAGTTAATTCTTAAACCTTGAATTCCCACTCATTCTCTGTTGTTTAACTTCATGAAACATGGAGTCTTCAGCCTATGTGAATAGATATGCTGAAAATTGTTAACACTTCTAATTCTAAAGAGCAAAGTGAAATATATATATATAAAAATATATATCGGGAAAGGGATATAATTTCTATCTGTAATATAGGTAATTAATGGTTAACAAATGGTAAGCAGACTGGGCTGATTGAGAGGCAGGAGACTTGGCTGATACTTAAAATGTATATTTTACGTATCTTCAACAAGGACAAAATGGAGAGGGCAGTGGATAAGTCTATGAACTGCAGGGCAATTAGTTTAACTTTGGTGGTAGTGAAGTTTTCAGAAATGGTAATACAGGACCGCATTAATATTCACCTGAGGACATGTGAGTTAATTAAGGAAAACCAGCATGGATTTGTTCACGGCAAATCAAATACAGTCAGTGATACAGGACTTCTATGCCCAGATCATTAAGCATTCTTATCATCAGAACTGGTTTTTAAAAAAAAGGATGCAGAGCTATTGCAGCTTTTGTTGCCTGGCAGAATAATTCAAGGTGGCAACTCAATAAGGCAGAATTTCAACAGCTCAAGGTTGTTGTTTAAAAACAAATCCCACAGATAAAAGATAAATGGTGTGAAGAGACAGGCCAAGGTGTCCAATATCATACTGACCGTGACGACAAGCGACGTTTTCGAAAGTCGCCAGGGCCACGAAAATATGAATGTCAAATGGACAAAATTTTCTTTGGTCATAGAATGATGGTTCTCTTCCTAAATATTACAGTGCAATCCATCAATGCTGAAAACAACATTCCTAACAACTCCTCAACTATGATTTCATAATGGCAGCTGATCCTCTCCAGGTTACAAAAATTGAAAGAACTGCGGATGCTGTAAATCAAAAACAAAAGTAGAAATTGCTGGAAAAACTCAGCAGGTCTGGCAGCAGCTGTGAAGAGAAATCAGAGTTATCATTTTGGGTCCGGTGACCCTTCCTCAGACTGGACCCAAAACGTTAACTGAATTAGACCAATCAGTTTAAATTATACCTCCAAAAATATCAAACTCTTATCAAGTTTGAATTTAGTATATTGACAATCTGAAAAGCCAATAAAACAATCCAATGCTCGGGGCGGGGGTGGTTAAGACAGGGGGAAATTGAACAGTTTGGAGGAGAACTGCCAAACCATCGGCATCTGCAGACTGCTCAGAGAATAGCTCTCTTAAAGATACCTTTATCATTCAGTGACCTGTGAAACAGAAATCCTTAAGATGAAAAGAAGACCAAGGAAGAGAAGATTTGACATCTAGCTGGTTTTGAAAACTTGAATTGTTGGTAAATCTTCATCGGGGGTTTTATTGGACTAGTGTTGCTGATTTAAATTAAGCAGGAGGTTCTACCCCATGTCATAACAGTTTGGAAGCTCATTGTCGGGATGTGAACTGGTTTAGACAGATTTGAATAGGTTTAGGGGTATGAAAAATCTCAGCAGATTTAAACACTTGCAGGTTAGTGTCCTAGATCTTTAAATAAAATGTAGATGATTTGGAGATGCCGGTGTTGGGATTTGAAGATAATTCTCAAATTTGCCCATAAAGTTCAGAAGGAAAGAAAAAGGCCATATTTTTAAAATTAGGTAAGAAATTAGATTTGGGTTTAACCAAGGACAAAAGTAAAGCTGAAATTGGAAGGAACTTATTTAAACACTTAGGCATGTCAGAGAAATATACATGTGTAGTAGAGGTAGAAAAAAATTAAACTACAATTGAGGAAAATGGAGGATAAACAAGGACAGAGAGGAAAGAGAGAGTGAGAGAAAAAGAAAGGGAAAGAGAGAATTTGAACTTGAGAAGTAGCGACTTCTCAAGGTTAAGTTAACAGGATGGAGATAAAAAGAGACGGTAGTGATATATATATATATAAATATGTCAAAACTCTGCCACATTTTGATGAGAAAGATGTTGAAGGCTTCTTCATTTCATTTGAAAAAATTGGCTGAGCAAACGGAGTGGTCCGAGGATTTATGGGTAATGCTAGTTCAGACTAATCTGTCGGCAGAGCGAATGAGGTATTTGCCGTGCTGTTAGATAAGGTGTCAAGAGATTATGAAGCGGTTAAACAGGCTATTTTAAGTGCTTATGAATTGATATCAGAAGCATGTAGACAGCGGTTCAGAAACACAAGAAGGAACCAGGTCAGACTTACATTGAGTTCAAAAGAATTGAACGCAATCATTTTGATCAATTGGTGTGTGCTTTGAAAATAGACAGGACCTTTGAGGCTCTAAGAGAGATTATTCTACTGGGGGTGTTTAAAAACTCACTTCCAGAGATGGTAAGAATTCATGGAGAGGAACTGAAAGTTCAGGAAGTGAGATGGGCAGCATGATTAGCAGGTGAGTACATGTTGGTGCATAAGATAAGCTTACGGCCAGAATTTCATCCTGTGAGAGATAGATGTTGGGAGAAGGGGAGATCCTACACTACAAAATGAAGAGTAGAGAGCACTGGTAAGAACTTACCACAGGGAAAAAAAAACCTGATACGGTGGAAAGCAGGTGAAAGGCCTCAGGTTTTCCACTGTGGTAAAGTGGGACATGTAAAGTCACAGTGCAGGTCGTTAAAGAAAGGCACTGTGGGAAAAGATGTGGTAAAAGAAGCTAAGCCAGTGATATTAGTGAAGGTAGTAAAGGAGATCCTAAGAAGAGCTGAGGAGCTGCAGGATAGTGCACAGCCTAGACAGGGGCTGGGTATGGAGTTAGTACCTGATTTCTACAAAGAATTTGCCTCTGTGGGTAAAGTTTACTCAGAAAGAATGGGGAAGAAGGACAAGAAGTCATAATTTTGAGAGATAAGGATCTAACCAGTCACTGATTGTAAGGGATAAGCACTCTCTCTGATCTGTTACCTGAGAATGTGGTAATTTGTGGGACAGATGGACAGAAAATTATCATTCCCCTATGTAAGATCAGGTTAGAGTGCCAATTCAAGACTGGGGAAGTTATAGTGGGAGTGATTGACAGTGTCAGTTCTAGGGATTCAGTTTATTTTTGGGAATGATTTGGCTGGATCCAAGGTGGGAGTGACACCCCTTTTTGTGGAGAAGCCCAAGGAAGATAAGAAACTGATGAGTTAAAGCAAAAATATCCTGGTGTTTTCCCAGACTGTGTGGTAACCAGATCCCACTATCATAAGTCACTGCACGAAGCGAAACGTAAACATAAAGACGAAGGAGTTGAGGTTCAGTTAGCGTTACCCTGTTTGACGTAATGGTGCAGGAAAAACCTGAACAGGCAGAGGGTCAAACAGAAGTGTTTAGTCCTGAAAGGTTAAGGGACTTGCAACAGCAAGATAAGACTATATATATATATATATATATATGTGTGTGTGTGTGTGTGGATGTGTATTCTGAAAAGGTGGCAGAGAATATTTCAGAGGGTTATTATCTGAAAGATAGAATCCTAAGACAAAAATGGAGACCACACCAGGTTAGTGCAGAAGAGAAATGGGCTGAAGTGTACCAGATTGTGTTGCTGGTAGCATACAGACAGGAAGTGTTAGAGGTAGTACATGAACTACCTGTAGGAGGTCAAGTAGAGTACAAAAAACTCAGGCTGAGGTACAAAAACATTATTATTGGCCTGGAATGCACAAGAATGTGTTAACTTTTGCTGTACGTATCATACATGCCAAACGGTAGGTAAGCCACAGGTAGTAGTAAAACCAGCACCTTTGTTGCCAATTCCCACATTTGAAGAACCTTTCACACGGGTTATAATTGATTGTGAAGTTCCATCGCGAGAACTAAAAATGGGAACCAGTACTCATTAACCATAATGAATGTGTCTACCAGATTTCCAGAGGCAATTCCACCACGGAGTATCATGGCAAAAAAGGTGGTAGAGGATTTAGTAGCTTTCTTCACACGGTATGGGCTACCCAGAGAGATTCAGTCAGACGAAGAGTCAAGTTTTACTACAAGGCAGTTTAAGAAGTTTATAGGTAGCTTAGGTGTACAGCACTTTAAATCCAGTGTGTATCAGCCTGAATCCCAGGGAGCTTTAGAAAGGTGGTATCAGACCTTGAAGACCATGTTGACAGCATGCTGTCAGGATTACCTGAGTGGTTGGGATAAAGGTATCCCATTCACATTGTTGCTATTAGAGGTGCCCCAAACAAATCTACTCAGTTCACTCCCTTTGAGTTAATATTCGGTCATGAAGTGAGGGGCCCTTTTAAATTAACTAAAGAAAAATTGACAGGACCAAAGTCGGAGATCTCACACTTAGATTATGTATGGGAGGTGAGTGAGAGACTGAATTGAGTAGGTGAGTTAGCCAAACAGCACTAAAGAGGGCACAGTGTAGAATGAAGTAGGTGGAGATAAAAGCTCTGAGACTGTGATGTTTTCCTGAGGGATGACGTGTTAGTACTGTTACTAGTGATGGGAGATCCCTTCAAAGCTAAGTTTAATACTCCCTTTCAAACTGAGAAAAAGTTGAGTCGGGTGAACCATCTAGTACAGATGCCGGATAGAAAACAACGGTATCAGGTATGTCTTGTGAACATGTTGAGACTGTATTACACTAGAGAGAAAGAACTGGAGTAACAGCTCTTAGTTTCTGCCCCGCCGAGTGAGGAATCAAATTCAGATAATGTGGATTTTGATGTCCCTCAAAATAGATTTAAAAATGAAGAAGTCCTTGAGGAGTGGGATAGGTTAGTAAGCTATCCGCCTTAGCAGCATAGAACATAGTTGAAAAATTTGATACTGCAGTTTGAGAGTGTAAGAATCAGCTGGGGAGCGTTAATGCTATTGTACATGAAGTAGATGGAGGGAGTACTACTCTAATTAAACAACACCCCTATCGGCTTAATCCTTTCAAAGCCAGACAGGTCCAGATGGAGGTGGAGGCCATGCTCAAAGAGGACATCTTCGAACCAAGCCAGAGTGGAGTTCGCCGATTGTCTTAGTTCCCAAACTGGACGGGAATCAACAATTCTGCATGGACTATCAGAAGGTCAATATTGTCACAAAATCGGACTCATATCCAATTCCTAGATTGGAGGACTATATCAAGAAAATCGGACAAGCCAGTTAGATCACTCAGTTGGACTTAATGCATGGTTACTGGCAGGTACCTTCATCAGAGACAGTTGTGTACACAGATCATAACCCGCTTACATTCGTGGAATGCTGTAAAGACAAGAATATGAGACTATTTCATTGGAGTCTTACGTTACAGACTATTAATTTAAAATTCATATGTGTTGCAGGTCATAAGAATGTAATCACAGATGCATTATCACAGATGTAACTGATAAAGTTTAGATGAGATTTGTACTTATTTAATGATCCACATATACACAGGTATATAAGAAGAAATTAAGGTGAACTTATATTAAAGTTATCTATATGTTAGGGTAATGTGTTTTAAAAAGTAGAAAAAAATGAAGTCATCTTTTCATTATGATGGTTCTTTTTTTTCTTAAGGGGGAGGTGTTCTGAAGATGTGGATGAACTGTACCTTTAAGAGAGTTAAAAGCTAGCAGAACTACCTGACACAGCGCCAAGTGCTCTGAAAAAGATATAATGTAACATTTGGTCAAACAACATGATTAGCTGGTTGCCTGAAGATGACAAAACAAATTTGAATTAGGCCAATCAGTTTAAATTGTACCCAGAAAAATACCAAACCTCCAATCAAGTTTAAATTTAGTACATTGACAATCTTAAAAGCCAATGACACAATTCGATGCTTTGGAGGTATAAGACTGGGGAAAATTGAACAGCTGGGTGGAGAACTGGTAAACCACTAGCATCTGCAGACTACCCAGAGAATATCTCTTTTAAAGGTACCTTTATCCCTAAGAAGTAGAAAAGAAGACCGGGGAAGAGAAGGTTTGACATCTGGCTGGTATTGAAAACTTGAATTTTTGTAAGTCTTAATCGGGGGTTTTATCAGACTAGTATTGTAAAAGGGAAAGGTAAAAGATAAGTTAGAGGAAGGAGTTGTAAATCATTGTTAATTAATTATTCTCTCTGATGCTTTAAGAAATAAAGTTGTTAATTTTTACTTCAAATGGCCTCTCAAATTTTCACAGATTATTGCACAGGCTAAATCTTTTCTGTGTTGCTGGTTTAAATTAAGCAGCAGGGTTTACCCCATAAGATAACAAATCACAATTGTCTTCTTTTGTGCCAGGCATGACTCCAATCAGTAGACAGTTTTCCCCTGATTTCCATTGATACCAGGCTTGCCAAGACACATTAATGTCATATTTGGTCAATGACAGCCTCAATGACAAAGGACGTTGCTCTCAACCCACTTCACCTTATCTGAAAAGAACACACTTTCAGGGCTAGCCAAAACACAGGGGAGCGGCAACGAGTTGTTCCTTCAGTAGGCAGTCCAAATGGCCTCCTGTGTTTTTGCTTTTATTTAGATTTTATGATTTCATGATCCAACAAGTGAGTCTGAAATTAGCAAAATTACAACTTACACAATTGTTGTCTAGCATGATCACTGATGATCTAATAATTACAATAGCATCATTCAATCTGAGAATTTTTAAAAATATCTGTTAAAACATTTAGTTGAACAGTTATTGAAATATAACAAGTTATTTATGCAAAAAATGAAATGTTTGGATATGACATACATGGATCCATTATAGGCAGACAGAAGAACTTGTAATGGAGAACACAAAAATGCCAGGGTAGCTAAACGGTTACTTTGAACTCACTAAAGATACAAAACAACCGCCCAGAATTAGAGATACAAGTGACTAAGGGAAATGAAGGGGGTTGAAGGAAATTACTAGAAGTAAGAAAGTGCACTCGTGAGATTAATATAGCTAAAAGTTGATAAGTTTCCAAGATCTGAACATCTCAGAATTCAAGGATACTGAAGGAGGTGGCCATAGAGATAATCGATGAATTGGTGACCATCTTCCAAATTCCACAGATTCAGGAGTGATTCCTGAAGACTGGAAGCTAGCAAATATCACACCAATATTTAAGAAAGGACCCAGGGAGAAAACAGGGAATGACTGCCCTGTCAGCTTTATATTAGAAGTGGAGATATTGCCAGAATCTACCATAAAGCACGTGATAAATGGGCACTTAGGATAAACATGATCTGATTTGGGCCATAGTCCACATGATTTGTGAATATGTTTGACAAACTTACTGAAGTTCTTTTGATGAGGTTACTAACAAAAAAGGGAAATAGAATACTTAGAATTTCGGAAGGTTTTTGATAGGTTCCCACACAAGAGGCTGGTGAGCAAAATTAAGCAGATGGGATAGGAAAAAAATGTACTGGCCTAGCTTAAGGCTTAGCTAACAGACAGAAAACAGTATGAATAAATGGATGATTCTTGCATTTGCAGTCTGTGATTGACGGGTATTTTTTCATTTTAATTAAAATAGTTTCAACATGGGAACCGAATGCAATATTTTCAAAATGATGGTGTTGCAAAGTTAAACAGGAACATGTGCTGTGAGAAAGACATAAAGTGGTTTCAGGAGAGACTTAGATAGGATAAGTGTCTGGATAAGAACATGGCAGATGGTGCATAATGTGGAAAAATGTGAGATTATTCACTTCGGGAGGAAGAACAATTATATAGAGTATTTCTGAAATGCTTGGAGGGAGGTGCATAAAGAACTTGTGTGTCCTTGTCAATCAATCACTTCACACTAAAATTCAGGTAGAGTAAGCAATTAAAAGGTTAATGGAATGTTCACCTTTATCACAAGAGAACTTGAGAAAAAAAGTTGTGAAGTTTTGCTTCAAGTGTATAGTGTGAAACACACCTGGTGTACTGTGTGCAGTTTTGGTTTCCTTATCTCATGAAAGACATTATTGCCATAAAGGGGATGCAATGAAGATACACTAAACTTGTTCCCAGGATGGTGGAATTACTGTCCTCTGAAAAAAGATTGGGCAAATTCAGCCTATACTCTCTATAAGCCTTGAAGAATGAGATGTGATCTCGTTGACACCAACAAATACTTAAAGGGATAGACACAGTATATGCAGCTAAGATATTTCCCATGCTTGGGGAATTTAGAACCCTGTGCAAAATTTAGAAATAAAGGGGATGATATTTCAAAATGAGATGTGGATTTTTTTTTCAAATGGTCATGAAACTTTGAAGTTCTCTATCTCAGAGGGCTGAGAAGCCTTGCTCCTCAAGTATATTAAAAGTGGGCATTGGTAGGATTATACAGTTAGAGCAGGCAAAAGACACCAAAAAGTAGGGTCAGCAATAAGTGTTCTTATACTTCTATAATGAGGATGCCAATGTTAGCTGCGAGAGAAGAAATAATAAACGCAATAATGTGAAAAAGTTGCTTGTGATAAATGCCTCTTTTTAGTCCAATGAGGGAAGAAAACCTTCCAAGGAAGTGAATTGAAATGTTGACCAATGGATGATGTAAAAATAATAATTACACCACATTATAAGAAGATAAAGCAGTTCTGCAGTGACATTTTCCAGGTTATCAAATCCTGTCACCAAATTTGAATTTGACTCCATATAGTGCCTCCATGCACTTTGCTCTTTCTGCTCTCTATTCCATATTTGCCTGAATTTAAAACAACTTTTCTCAGATCACTCCAGAAATATTCACAAGAATCTTTTATCAGTTGAAGTCTTTTAACTGATTTCAATGATTTGAGGAATTTTCAGGGTACCGAGCATTAATATAAAAAATAGTTGCAGGAGAATCCTACCCATCCTTTTATATATTTTGCTGGTGCCACCGAGCCATGTTTCTGTACGTTGATTGTAATTTGATCATAAATTCATGACAACATGAAACCAAAATATTACTTTGAAGGGTGTTGCGAGATAAAGATAGAAAGATGCATCTTGAAACCAGTATAAGTTAAATTTGAACCTGATATCAGGGAATTCTTCTTCACATGAAGAGTGATCCATTTGTGGAATGCTCTTCTTAATAGCATATTAAACATTGCAAGTAGGAATAATTTAACTTAAAAAAAAAACAGACTGTGAAGTGATGGCATTTGGAGAAGAGTGGTGGGCAACAGCAGTGTTAGAATGTTTCTGGAAGGATGATTTAAGTTGGAAAAGATTGCTTTCAAAATTCATTATTATCTTCCAATATTGTGACACATTATATGCAGGCAGTACAGATAAGGATGTATTCTCGTGGTAATCTAGGAATGGACTTCCACACCAACTAATCAAGGACAATAGTCCCACATTGCTTTTTTCTCTCATGCACAGTAAGTCTTTTGTGGTTTCAGACACAGACAACTGGTATCAAGGAAAATAAGAATCTTGTGAGATACTTTGTGATGCCCAAGTGATAAAGTCGCATGCTGTAGGTCCTGATCAATATTTAGCAAGCCTTTCTTTGTGATTTGTTAACATATAACAAATGTTAAATCTTACACCAATAGTTAGGATTTTCATCACGATATTTCTTTTCTGCTTTTTTGGCCAACAATATACTTTCATTTTTCAGCTTTTGAATTAACCATCCCTTGATATTTCAGTAAAATGAAATGGTATACTAAGCAACAAACCTGAGGGTAGAGATACTGTAATATTCATAAAAATATTCATAACTTTGTCATTTGATAGTGGCATTATCATCTAAAAATGAACATCATAATTTGTTTGTTAAACCAACATCACAATACTATGCAGGAATGCCATTTAAAGTTCCTAACCTCCGAACTTTGAATGAAAATTTTGACTTTTGGTTAAAACATTTGCTGTTTTTTGTTCTACAGCTTGACTACTTACTCATAATTTTGAAACAGGTGAAGAGTGTTCTGGTCAAAATCAAATTCTCTTTTGTCAATCTTGTTTCCATCTTTTTCCCACATGCCAGTTATTGGAGATTTGTGTGCAGTCAGAAGAGTCAAATTGCAGGACAGTACAATTTTTGTAACCTTTGTTATGTTCACCATTATTGGCTTTGGTCTAGATGATCCTGAAACAAAGTTGAACAAAGGCAATAAAAAGATTAATTTTGATGTTTAAATTAGAATTCACCAAATTAGTCAACCGTTTCTCCTCAGGATTCTCTTGAATTTAGTCTAAATTTTGCTGCTCTATTGTAAAGTTCTAGAAACCAAAAAACTACATATTCAAAGTTAAGTAGAAACAAAGCAGCGGAAACTACTGTGATATATATAAAACCTATAGAGACACACCAGTGAGCTGTTCAAAAGGAATTGTTGATTTTTTTCAATGTTTTGCTCCAGGAAAGTTTATCCTCCAAGTATGCAGCTAAGCGAGAAAAGTCAGAGATCAATAGCATGAGGTTCCCACTGATTTTGTGTTGTAAAATAATGGAAACAGTTTGAGTGACATTAAGGCATACCTCCTTATTTTCCTCCATATCAGGTCTGGAATCCATTTTGAAAGGCATTTAGACAACAAGAGTCTAAAGCTTTGTACCCAATTACACGCCATTCAAAACAACAGGGGCCTGTTCTGAGGTGAGACAGCCATTTAATTAGCCGAAGGGTGTTAGGTGAAGATCCCATGGTCTTCCCACCTTTGTCCTGATTAAGACCAAGGCAGTAACACTTGCAGAGCAGGGATCTTTCCAACCCAGACACTAATTGAGGGCCTTAATTGATCAACTAGTACCCAGGTAACGGCATCATGCATTACTGATAAGATGGCAGACTTGACACTTGGAGAGATTAACAATTCTGGGGGGCTTGTTTAGGACTGAGTAGGGAAAGATCCTCATTCAAGGCAATCAATACCTTATTAAAGAAGGTGACATTTGAGAGATTTATTGTGAGGGTGGGAGGTGACTACCTTTCCTTTGAAGCTCCTCTTGACTAGTTGGCAGATCTTGAGGGTGAGTTTCCATTCTTTTGAAGGAAGCCCTGCAATTCTGTGTGCCTGGGGAGTCAGGAGTTTTGGCTATAGGATTTCCATTGACAATAAGGGATTTAATTTTCTCAGGACTAAATTGAGTCAGGACTGCTTCCAGTTTGGTGATAGATGTTGGCCCCTCCACTACCCTCAATAAATTCACCTCTGGGGGAAAGAAAAGCAACACACTGACAAAGGCACTCAAATCTTAGTTATTTTTCTTTAGGCCTAGGAGGTCAAATTTTGAAAGCTGAATTCTGTTGCTGATGGAACTCTACTTTGTTTAGTCTTCTAATAAATCACTGATGTGGCGGGAGCATTCACATCTCTGCTCGCCACCTACCCCCCCCCCCCCCCCCCCCCCACCCCCACCCCCACCCCGCCCAACCCTGCAAACTGGGGGAGCTTTCCTGTTTGGACAAACTGTCCTTATGGAGGACCCCACTCATGACAAGTGCCAGCCCAATTGAAAGACCCTGCGCTACCTCCACACTAACAGTTGCTATGTCTCTTATGAATTGAAACCTATGTGCCTTTGCTCTGTAGCTCTCTAAAGTGCATAATCCAAGGAGTAGTGATTAACGCAGGTCTGATCTGATGCTGGATTAAAGTAGTCGTGTGCTGTTCCATAACATACACTTCAGATGGATGTAAACTTTCATTTTTTTTTTAAAGATTCCATTAGTCTAAACAGCCAACCAAACTGACTAATAACAACATCAATTTTTAAAAATACATGCTCAGATTTTCTGATGGCCAGATAATTGTTTCTGAAGCATAGATGGAAGATACACGGGGCTTTCCTGTCTAATCCCAAGTGTAACAAACTCTGTAGGAATTACCAAGGCAATTGGAGATTTCACTGGGCAATTCTCCCATTCCTTTGACCCTCTGAATCTCTCCATTTAAATCAAAGAATTTGGAAGGTTTTGCTACAGTTAAATAAATAACTATTCATAAAACATTAGTCTGTTAAGTACCAAGCCCAACTCCTCAGTAGCTAGTCAAATCTCACATAGTTACCTTGCAAGTGTCCAACTACATCTTCCCCAAACCCCTTAAATTCCCATAACTTGCTGCAACACATCCCCTCTACCCACTGAACTCTGCATCCCTGCCTGTATCCCTAATACATGCCCCCAACTCTTCTGGTACTTAACACTCCCCTGCCACCACACCTAACATCTCCCCACCATCCCACCTCCTAGACCCCAACACCACACCTTTCCCTGCCCTAATACTCCCTTTCCCCACTGACAAAACTTAGTAATAACCCAATATCCCTCCTCATCACTGAAGACCTCTCTGCACCAGGGTGTGACAATCCCCTGTCCCATTACCAAACCTGAACATCTCTGACCCACTGCCATAGCCAACAATCCTCTCAGCCCAGAGCAGACACCATCTCAGCATGCACCCCCTGCTGGACCCAATATCTCTCACCCTCCATGACATACCCTAAACACTCCATCACCTGCCTGACCCTTGCCATACTGCGATTCAGAGGGTCAAAGGGGTAGGAGAATTGCCCAGTGAAATCTCCAATTTCCTAGGTAATTCCTTCAGAGTTTGCTACATTCGGGATTTGACAGGGAAGTCCAGGTGTTCCAGCTTTCTCCCACAATCCAAAGATGTGCAGGTTAGGTGAATTGGTCATGCTAAATTGCCCATAGTGTTCACGTTAGGTGCATTAGTCAGAGGTGAGAGTAGAATAATAGAATAGGGGAATGGTCTGGGTGGGTTACTCTTCAGAAGGGCAGTGTGGACTTGTTGGGCTGAAGGACCTATTTCTGCACCAGAGGGATTTTTTTTAAAGTGCAGAACTCTTTCTTTTCATAAAAAAGGAGTGAAGATGCAATCTACATGGGAGTGTTCCTTTTCATAAAACCTGGCCCATACGAATGTAGAATGAAAGAAGAGTGCAAAATAAAACTATTTTCAAGTAGAGTCAGTTCATTGGAGTTTTCAATATTTTTTCACACAGTTAAGGTATTGAATTAAACAAAGTCCAGAGTATTGCACAGGGAATAATGTCAGGCCTGACATTGCGTTCTCCACTCATAGAACGTTTCCTTGATCAGTGAGCTTCAAATAATTGTTTTCTTTGGAGTATCTAAGCAGATTTAACGTAGACCTATTTCTAAAGAATCCAAATACTGCCCTTCAGCCCCAGAATTTCAGAGGTGAGATTTTTTTACTTACTACAATGTTAGAGTTTGAAGCAGAACCTAGCTCCACTCAGATTTCACTCATACATTCTGAATAATTGAAAGTTGTCAAGTAGCTTTCTCCCCTTCCCCTGGAACCATGTTTGGAGTGGTTTCTCTGCAACCCTAGGAATACTGTCTATCACACTCGCATGAAATCTCAGCAGAACTCTGACCAGCTGACAACCACAAACACTATCAAGGTCAAGGGCAAGAACCAAAAAATTAATTGGACTAAATAAAGAATCTCTAAGGTGATTATTTACTTTGGCAATTATGGAATTGATTGCTTTGGGATCTGAAGAAAATTACAATTCCTGTGGACCACCTTGACTTTCACAGGTGGATTAGTGTAATAGTTATTGTAGTGCCTCAATGATTGATTCTCTTGGAATAGGTTATACAATTAGCGTTATTATCTGTTATCAATTTTAAACCATCGTACTTAAGAATATTAAATTTCAGATCTTCATTTCTTTTAAGAACAAAACTAGATAAATTCTAAATATGCACGCAAACATAAATGCAATGACAGATCAACAAAATACCACAGTTGAAATAAATGAGTTCTGAAAATGCTGAGCAGCAGTGGAGAGAGAAACAGTTAACATTTCAGGCTGATGACCTTTCATTGGGTAATAGAATGAAATAACTCTTAACTTCTTCAGGACAATGAATAGGCAGTTTCAAACTGTGTTATGGCCACTCAGTTAAAATACATAACTACATCAAACATATAGCTAAATGTAAATCTGATGCTTTATTTGAGTAAAACTTTGGATTGTCAGTGGAAAACTAATAGATACCTTTTTGAGATTGCAGGAAAGAATGATCTCCTAGAAGGGAAAGCACAATATGCCACAAAGTAAGACAGATGGTAGGTTGTTGATTGAGACGAGAAAGATTTTGACAGTGAGATAAAGTTGCAGACCAGTTGGTAGAAGTATTGCTTAGTAAATAAAATCATGTTAAAAAGGGTGATGGAGGTGCCACAAACTCTTCATGGTACAGAAAGAAAGAGAAACATAAGGATCTCACAGACAGCTTTCGCAGTGCAAGTTCCATTTGAGATCATAGGAGATAATCCAAGAACAACACTGCATAAGGGAAATTTAAAGGCAGAGTCTTTAAGATTTAGTAATAGAATTTATTCTTTGTGTTTTACGACTGAAAACAGAAATATGTCAAAGCAGATGCAGAAGTGACCAAGACATGGATTGAACAATTAAATGTGAATGTTCAGATTCCAGCTATTATAATACTTATTACTGACAGTATATTGCTTATAAAGTCTTCAGCATTCTGGCAAACAGCTTGATATGGATGAACTGGGATAATGACTGGAGATAATGAGCTAGCCAGTCATTGAACTAATTGACTTGATTAAATACCTGCACAGTGCACAGTAAAGTATTGTATTTATTGCAGGGTAAAATATTATCCATTCTGACTTCAGGATTGAACTGTAAGCTGGTTAGTACCATGCTGTCATTTCAGTATGAGCAGTAGACTGTGGTTCCCTAAAAGAAAAGTTAGTGTTTTGCAAACTCAGGAAGTCAAGTATCAATTCCTGATATAATAGTTGGGCAGATCTTGTTTTTTTCTCAGTTTATCCTAATTATAGCACATACGTTCATCTGAATTGGTTCCTGGCAGCAGTTGGTCCTTTTCCTTGCTTGCTGTCTGTGATTTGCTGCTCAACAAGTAAAGGAATTCTACTGTCAGAGGCGATGATGTCTGAGGGCCATGGCATATTCATTATCGTCTAGTATCACAATGGTGGCATGCATTGCCTGTGATTTTGGTATCCTATAGCTTCCTTTATTACCAAAAGAATTAAGACTGACAAATGTCAGCCTACTCTAATAAAGTATCTTGCTAAATGAATAACATACATTGTTAGATAGGAACAAGATAGAAAGAATATTGTTACTGAACATAGGTGGTGATGCTTGATTATTCAACAGAGTGATTAGTCCACTTAATACCAGCATTAAGAAAGCAGCTGTATGATTTTCACTTGAATATATTCAACAGTTGTACCAATCCCATCATCATATAATTACAGTACAAATGTGAATAATGCAATGTGAATGGAACAACCAGTCCACTTTGAACCTGTCAAAGTGCTTACTCCATTGTACTTTGAAGATGCTGTGCATTGAGACTTCTGAAGTCACATTAAATTATTTTAATATCATCAACCATTTTGTCCTAAGTCAAGTCTTATTTTTCAATCATCCTTTGTTTCTAACTTTTCACATTTTATTTATTGAAGTAACTCCACAGTTATCCCATCACCAAGTCACCCTTTATTTACACATGAACAGTCCTTACCTCTAGTACTGCCTTCTCAGAGTCAGCTATCAGAGCATCAGTACGTCTAATATTCCCCTTTTTAATCTGTCAGCCAGAGGTGTCTGGTTGGACCAGATTAAAAGCCCCAGTCAGGGAACTCAAATTCTATGACATTCAGCTGGCTGACTTCAGTACAAACACGACATTTATAAGTAATGACAGACTTCTGATGATTTGATTGTAAATCAATGGAATAAGATAGACAAATTACTTTTCCTTATTTGATGACTGGAATAACAAAAACCTCACCATTGGCACCTTGAAGTATTGCTTATTTCGCTGTTACATCAACACTCTTAGTCTGTATTGTACTCCACCAGATTTAGGTCCTGACTGCTTATTAAAACATAGGATTGAATATAAACCCAAAATTTTGAAAAGATGGCTCACTGTTCACTGGGTTACCTGAATTGATAGAGCATCAACTGGTTAACCTGAAGGTCCTGAGTTCAAGTCCCTGACTCAACAATGCTTTTAAAAAAAAACTGATGAAGTTGAGGTTCAAGTAGGGGTGACATACTGTTATCCAGCTGGAGGACTGCATTTACCTGCTTCAAATCTTACCTATCTGATAGGAGTGAGAAATTCATGTTTATGGTGATCAGTCCTTGAACATAATCACAACATACTGCCAATGTACTTTTAACAAAAGATCATCTAAGTTTAATATGCACAAAAGGAAAGAAAAACACAAAGGTCAGAATATTTCCATTTTCAGTTAAAGTGTATTATCAAGCAAGATTCATCAAGCCCTGGCCACCCCACAGCTCCAAGTGAATCTAACCTTGCTAATCAGTCTCCCATAGGGAACCTTGTCGAACACCTTACTGAAGTCCATATGGATCACATCTACCACTCTGCCCTCATCAATCCTCTTTGTTACTACTTCAAAAAAATTTAATCAAGTTAGTGGGGCATGATTTCCCACACACAAAGCCATGTCAAATATCCCTAATCAGTACTCCCATTGTGGGAAGGAAATCGCAAACCCGCACCTTGTTCTGGACTCAGTGTGACTGCAGACTCACAGCATTGTGGTTGTCTCTTGGCTGTGCTCTAGGCAATTACAAAGGGGCAATAAATGTTGGCTCAGCCAGTGACACCCTTATATCATGAAACAAAACATAAAACACACATTTACAAACTTCAGTTCCTCCAAAGTCATTAAGTCAGAGTTTTCATAACATGAAATGAGGCCTTGTGACTTATCATATAAGTGCTGGTAATCAAACATCCATCTATTCTCATCCCAATTTCGAGCACTTGGCCCATTGCCTTGCCTACAGCATTTTCAAGTGATCATCCAAACAGTTCTTAAATTTCTTGAGGGTTCCTGCCTCCACTACCTTTTGAGTCAGTAAATTCCAGACACTCACAACACTCTGGGTGAAAAGATTTTCCTCAAATCTCTTCTAAAGTTCTTGCTCCTTACTTTAAACTGTATTGCCTGCTTATTGACCCATGCATGTAGGAGAAAACTTTTTTCCTGATACCCTGTCTATTCCCCTAAGCACTCCGTGCACTTCAATCAGATCACCCCTCACTATTCCTACTCAAAGGAAAACAACTCCAACAATAAGACCATTCTTGAAACATGGCAGTCCATTTGCTGTAAGCAGACATACAAAGCTATTAGGGAGGGACTTCAAAGATTTTTATCAAGTGATGTGGCAGGAATGGATATATTTCCAAGTTGGATGGCGAATGGTTTGGAGAAGAACTTTCACATAATGGTGATCCCATTTATCATTTGCCTCTGTCCTTCTAGATAGCAATGGTCATGGGTTTGGAAGATACTGCTCTTGAGCACGAATGCATATCTTCACTTCACTCTTCTTCACGTGATAGAAAGAGTTAAACTAGCTACAGTCAATGGACAGCACAGCATGAGATAGCCAGTCATTCCATAATTGTTCTAGAAACAGTCAGATATGGAGCCACAGGTCAAGGAAATGTCAGCTAGTGAATACATAGTCAAGGGTCAATTGGTTGAAAATTTCATCGGCTTCCTAGACTCATGGTGAATTTATTGCCCATGCCTAGTTGCTCTCGAGAAGGTGGAGGTGAGCTTCATCTTGAAGTGCTGCAGTTCCATGCTACCTACCAGGCTGTAGGTAGACCCCAATGCCCACAGGGAAGGAGTTCCAGGATTTTGACCTCGTGGCACTCAAGCATTTGAGATATACTTCCAAGTCAGGATGGTGAGTGACTCGGAGAGGAACTTGCAGGTGGTAGTGTTCCCGTGTACCTGCTGCCCTTGTCTTTCTGGATGGAAATTGTTGTGGTTTTGGAAGGTGCTGTGTAATAATCTTTGATGAATTTCTGCAGTGCGTCTTGTAGATAGCACATACTGCTCCTACTGAAGATCTATGGTGGAGATGTGCTGCCAATATCGCAGCTGCCTTGTCCTGGATGTTTCAAGCTTCTACAGTGTTGTTGGAGCTGCATTCATCCAGGTCAATGAAACTATTCCACCATGCTCCTGACTTGCGCCTTGTGAATGGTGGACTGCAATTGCGGAGTTAAGAGATGAGTTATTCACCGCAGTGTTCTTAGCCTCTTGGTTTTGTTGCCAATGTGGTCAAGTGACAAGTCCACTTGAGTTTCTGATCAGTGGTGACCTCAGGATGTTTATAGTTGGAGATTCAGTATTAGTAATCCCATGTATGTCTATTCAATTGTCTCTTATTAAAGATTATCATTCCTGACATTTGTGTGGTGCAAATGTTCCTTGCCACTTTTCAGCCCAAGATTGAATATTGTCCAGATCTTGTTGCATTTGAACATGGACTGCTTCAGTATCTGAGGAGTCACAAATGGTGTTGAACATTGCGCAATCATCAGCGAAATCCCCTTATGATGAAGGGAAGGTAATTGACAAAGTAGATAAAGATGGTTAGGCCTATGACATTACCCTGAGAAATTCCTGCAGAGATGTCATGGAGCTGAGATGATTGACCTCCAACAATCACAACCATCTTCGTATGTGCCAGATATGACACCAACCAATGGAGATGACTCCTGTTCCCATTGATTCCAGTTTTGCTAGGGCTCCTTGATGTCACACTCTGTTGAATGTAGCTTTGATGGCAAGGCCTATCCTCTCGCCTCACTCTGGAATTCAGCTCTTTTGTCCATGTTTGATCTAAGCTGTAAAAAGGTCAGGAACTGGGTGGCCCGGGCGGAACCCAAACTAGACATTACTGAACAGGTTATTGTACAGCAGGTGCTGTTTGATAGCACCATTGATGTCACTTTGCATCACTTTATTTCTGTTGAGAGTAAGCTCAAAGAGGCAATAATTGGCCAGATTGAATTTGTCCTGCTTTTTATGTACAGGACATACGTGGGCAATTTTCCATATTGTTGAGTAGATGCCAGTGTTGTAACTGTAGTGGAACAGTTTGGCTAGGGAAGCAGCAAGTTCTGCAGCACAGGTCTTCAGTACTATTGCCAGAATGTTGTCTGGATAAACGCAAGATTCCCCCTCAACCAACAAGTTGAAGTTCAGCGTCCACATGCTTCTTCACAAATTTGCTGGCAGTTTGAGAATAAGGAATTGCTCATACAGATTGAAGATGGACTGTATAAAATTCCACGGAAAACACCAGTGAGATAGCATGATCAATTCAGGATATGATCAAAAGAGATTGTTTGGCTCAGAGATCTAAGATATTGCAAAAAAAATTCTCATTTGAACAGGAAGAAAATTTATGAGATTAAAGGGTGACCAGTTAATGGAACGGAGTGATTGCCTACTTTAGTAGAAAAGAGATCCTCTGTGAAGGAAATTCACAAGGTAAGAAGTCTCACAGTTTACTGGAACTTTACAGACCTCACACTCTCAAGAACAGAATCAAGGTGAATGGGCTTCAAGTAAAAAGAACTACCAATCTTCCATGTCTGAAAATAAGTTAAACCATCAGACTGTCTCAACTTGTGAAGACAGACACTTGGGGGGTGGTGGGGAGGAAGGGGAATGGGTGATGGTAAATGTATTGCTTTAATTCGTTTGTGAGATGTGGGTGCTGTTGGCTAGCCAGCAGTTATTGCCAATTCTTAGATGCCCTTATAAGGTAGTGCGAGCTGACTTCTTGAACCGCTGCAGTCCACTTTCTGTGGGTTCATCCACAATGCCTTTCAGGGAGGAATTCCAGGTTTTGACCCCACAACAATGAAGGAACAGTGATATATTTCCAAGTTAGGGTGGTGAGTGGCTTGGAAGGGAACTTGAATGTGGTGATGTTCTCATGTATCTGCTGCCCTTGTCATTCTAGATGTAATGGTTTGGAAGGTGATGTTGGAAGATCTTGTGTAATTATATCCATTAATGTATAAATATAAATATAAATAATGGAAAACATCATAGGAGAGATACAATATAAGATGTATGGCCTTGACAGGGTTTAATACTAAGTGTATTAAGCATCACTCATAGAGCCATAGAGATGTACAGCAAGGAAACAGATCCTTCAATCCAACATGTCCATGCTGACCAGATATCCCAATCCAATCTAGTCCCACCTGCCAGCACCTAGCCCATATCCCTCCAAACCCTTCCTATTCATATACCCATCCAAATGTATTTTAAATGTTGTAATTATACCAGCCTCCACCACTTCCTCTAGCAGCTCATTCCATACATGTACCACCCTCTGCATGAAAACGTTGCCCCTTAGGTCCCTTTGATATCTTTCCCCTCTCACCCTAAACCTATGTCCTCTAGTTCTGGACTCCCCGATCCCAGGGAAAAGACATTGTCTACTTATCCTATCCATGCCCCTCATAATTTTGTAGACCTCTACAAGTTCACCCCTCAATTCCAGGGAAAACAGCCCCAGTCTGTTCAGTCTCTCCCTTTAGCTCAAATCCTCCAACCCTGGCAACATCCTTGTAAATCTTTTCTGATCCCATTCAAGCTTCGCAACATCTTTCCGATAGGAAGGAGACCAGAACTGCACACAATATTCCAACAGTGGCCTAACCAATGTCCTGTACAGCCTCAACATGACCTCCCAACTCCTGTACCCAATACACGACCAATAAAAGAAAGCATACCAAACACCTTCTTCACTATCCTATCTACCTGCGAATCCACTTTCAAGGAGCTATGAACCTGCACTCCAAGGTCTCTTTGTCCAGCATCACTCCTAAGGACCGTACCATTAAGTGTCTAAGTCCTGCTAAGATTTGCTTTCCCAAATGCAGCACCTCACATTTATCTGAATTAACTCCATCTGTCACTTTCGCCCATCTGATCAAGATCCTGTTGTAATCTGAGGTAACCTTCTTCGCTGTCCACTAGATCTCCAAGTTTGGTGTCATCTACAAACTTGCTAACTGTACCTCTTATGCTAGCATCCAAATCATTTATGTAAATGACACAAAGTAGAAGACCCAGCACCAATCCTTGTGGCACTCCACTGGTCACAGACCTCCAGTCTGAAAAACAACCCTCCACCCCCACATCTGTCTTCTACCTTTGAGCCAGTTCTGTATCCAAATGGCGAGATCTTCCTTTATTCCGTGAGATCTAACCTTGTTAATTAGTCTCCCATGGGGAACCTTGGCGAACGCCTTACTGAAGTCTATATAGATCACATTTTCTGCTCTGCCCGCATCAATCCTCTTTGTTACTTCTTCAAAAAATTCAATCAAGTTTGTAAGACATGATTTCCCACGCACAAAGCCATGTTGACTATCCCTAATCAGCCTTTGCCCTTCCAAATAAACGTACATCCTGTCCCTCAGGATTCCCTCCAACAACTTGCCTACCACCAATGTCAGGCTCACTGGTCTATAGTTCTCTGGCTTGTCCTTACTACCCTTCTCAAAGAGTGGCAACACATTATCCAAGTTCCAGTCTTCCCGCACCTCACCTGTGACTATCGATGATACAAATATCTCAGCAAGAAGCCCAGCAATCACTTCTCTGGCTTCCCACAGAGTTCTAAGGTACACCTGATCAAGTCATGGGGATGTATCCACCTTTATGCGTTTCAAGACATCCAGCACTTCCTCCTCTGCAATGTGGACATCTTGCAAGGTTTCACCATCTATTTCGCTACTTTCTACATCTTCCATATTCTTTTCCACAGTAAACACTGATGCAAAATACTCATTTCGTATACCCCCTTTTTCCGCGGCTCCACACAAAGGCCACCTTGCTGATCTTTGAGGGCCCTATTCTCTCACTCAATCTCATGAAGTCATATTGACTTGGGTGAGAGAACTGCTTTGGATTGTGAAGGTGATAAACCTACCAACTCAGTCACCAGTATTCTATCAATAACAACTTTATATCCCATTGTAATTTCTACCTGCTTGCTAACATTCAATAAACTACATCTTATTGAAGAAAAAAGCCCGTTCTCGTTTGACTGCTATGTGGATTTCCTTTGTCACATTATTATGGGGGATCACCCCCTTAGATTTGAACCTAAAAGGAGGATGGAGACAGCAAGCTACTTTTGATACTCGATGTACCTTACATCAATGTGACTGGGTTGAGGATCTATCAAACAACAAATCACTCCCTGAAGAATGGCAGGAGAATGAATTTCTCAATGTAACCAAGATATAAAGCCCAAGGGGAGTGTTGGGATGTGGAAAGATGCTGAAGGCTAAAGTGCACAGGGTAGTGGGAAGACAGCCAGAATGGGTGGCCCTTGAGGTGACTTACCTTCAGGAAAGAAACCCTGTGAAGGAGATAGCCACATCCTTTCCCAGCTGAGGTCTCAATAGGCTAACCAATCCAGCTTCAAACCAATCCAGAATCACGATTCTGCGTTCCAGCTACAAAATTAAAAGATGCTCTTAAGGGGCCAGTTAATTGGAGGTTTTTTGGCATGAGGGCCAAAGAACCACCTGAAGCTTTGCCCACTGCCCATTTAAATTGTAAACAGGACGGGGTGGGCAGACAGACTGCAGTATGGCACCAATAGAATCTTAAGGGGACATCTCTCTTCTATGGTGCAAACTCACCTTCAGGAGACTGGAACATTCAGCCCCTAACCTAGTTGTACAAAGAAATTTAATCAGTCCATCATTTTTTCAGTCTGGAATTCTCTATCCTCATGTTTAAATTTGAATTTTTATATTTTCATCTTGATGGTAAATATTTTTATTTATAACACCAGCTAACTACTGATGCCTGAATTAAAAACTATACAAATGTGATTTTTAAATAATTATGTTTTATCAAGTCCTTACCTAGTGCATGCTAAGGAATTTTAATTTTCACTTGATATCTAATTCAATATCATAAACAATTATAATTTAAGAAAGAATATTTAAGAAAATACTCCTTGTGGTTGCTAACTTTGACAATTACCTAAATGATCTATACAGTACAATTAAATGCTGCAGCAAAGTAGACTTGCACGACAAATATTCTTAATTATTAATGAAAGAAATTTCATCCTGGAATTACCTGAGAAATGAATAGTTTCCACCACCGGTAAATGGTTTCCATCGCCTGTGGATGTTTTTGGTTCTGGAGTTGCATATTGAGAATAATCTGGAAATTTAAATTACATAAATCTTAACAAAGTCACTGCATGGTAGTTTGACTTCTAAAACAATTGTTAAAGCAAAATGGACTTGCATGGTTACTTTAAACTTCTTTTTCTGTAATCCATAATCATACATTTATTCCATTAGACTTCTCTCTTTGGTGTCCCTTTTCAAGACCTAAAAGCTAAAGCTTCTCCATTATTTCCTGAAACTCAGACATCGAATACTATGGAATTAGTCTTTTGGTTGCTTTGTACTGTCTTTAATTCCAAATGTCTTCTTTTTTGTTTTGATCAAAACTGTACACATCCAAACAGGGGAGTTTAACAGAGTGGAATCCTTCACATGGAACCAGAATGAGCCTGATGGGCTGAATGACCTCGTTCTGTGCTGTAAATGAGTCCATCATATCACCCAAGGCAGCCCAATTAAAGCACTCTACATTTGATCACAGCCTTTTTTTTATTTATATTCCAATATCTTGTGTTCATTGTCCATCATGCTGTTGATTTCCTGCTCTAGTGCCTAAACCTACAGAATGTTGAATCTGCACACATCTGACTAATAGATTTCCCAGCCAGCAGAAATGCAGTAAGAGCAACAACAAATACAGTTAAAACAACATCAACTTCATGAGTGTATAAATTGTCTACTAAGTACATGACAGAAAAAATATCATCCCTTAAATTTCTAACATGGCGAAAAGTCCCACATCATGCTTGTTACATTCCACCAACTGCAGAATTATACTCTTTTCGGGAATCAGGCCAAGTCACATCCAGAGTTCAATATGTTTGCTTGTTCTGAATTCAATTTTAATTCAGTTCTCAATTAATTGAATTTTAACATCCAACATCCATCAAAAGTCATTTCCCTTGCTCTCTTCCCTTAACTGACTCCAGTGATTCATATCCTCAGGCACGCCAAGCCAAATATTTCAATGTATCTAAATCGCCATTGGTTCCATCCGGTTGACATGTCAGTGAATTCCACCACATCCTGCCTGACGGCTAAAAAGGGGACCTTTTTTCCCCGGTTGCTGTCTGCCCTTCAATCTCTCTCATCCAGGTTCCCTGAATTAAAGGCAGTTGCTCCTTTTTTCTGTATTCATGCGTAAAAGCTGAAATTTGAGTTTACACAGGACTTGTCCTGTTCCCTTGGCTTGCCACAAGGTCAAAGAAGCAGGAGGTCAGCTTGTCAACTGTGTTTTCAAATCCCTCTAAATCCTGCCCCTTGCTATCCTAATCTCCTCCAACTCCACAATCTTTCGAGATATCTTTGTTCCTTTAATTCTGGCCTCTTTTTCACTGACAATTGGCTACAATTGAGTGGAGATCACATAGAAGAGTGAGGCGACATGGAAGGACTTACAGAAAATTAAGACAAGTTAAAACAAAAATCGCCAACTTCCACAGCTCCTGAAGGTAAGTAATCAGCTTGAAGCCCTGGTTAAAGATGTCAATAGAGCTATATAAATGGTTTGGAAAGGCAGGTGGTGAGTGAGTGAGAAACTCAGCATTCATTATATGGCGCCAAAGCAGGATAGTCATTAAGAATGCCAATAGAATATTCAATAATGTAGTTAATGCGATAACGTCTTAAACAAAGGTGATCAAATACAGAGATCCTGTGCAGAAAATTGTGTAAGAGCTTGAAGCACTAATGTAATAAAAACAGGAAGGCAGAGCACAATACAATTACAATTGGTCACCTTTTAATGTTAATGAGTTAAAATAACTTCCGGGCTGATTCTTCGCAATGTGATATCTAAATGACTACATCCTTTCCTGGACACAAACAGAACTCATCAGCCAGTGGGAAAATAATTCATTGACAATGAACCTATCTGAAAAAATATACCTAGGTTTTTATAACTTGAGTTCGAACAAGTGATTGGGGAGGCGAGCATTTTGATCTTAAAGTTCATCATTCTCCAGTTTCAGCCTCTTCCAATTAAAAATTCATAAACAGATCGGATGTCGTGCTGCAGGACCTGCTTCAATTCCAACTGCAACCGACAGCATGCAGCATCCGAGCGTAACCCTTCACCCTTACCACGCAGTCTGCCCAAAAAAACACTCAAAACACACACGCTCTACCAGAATGTCCACAGCAGCAATCTTAACCGGAAGTATAGTTTTGTTTCGAATATTAAGACTACATTTAGAACCCCAGAACCTGTCCATGTCTGAGCTCTGCAAGTCATCCCTACCTTCCTGACCGAGCATGATACAGGATAGATATCATTTCACAGAAACAACTTTCTACTCAGACACAGCTATCGGATTATCACCTCAAATCATCAACAGATCTCCAAGTAAACCTCATTATTGTACGAAATCATTATGTTATAGTGACAACAGTGAATCCTGCACATAAATTTGCCTAGCAAATATATTCCAGCTCCCTAAACCGGATATTTACTTAAAACACACACACACACAAATTCTTGCAGCTATGCATTGTATCCAAGGTGTTTTAGAATTTTCCGTGTTTGATGAGTGTCTGTGGGTCAGTAGCAGGCGAGAGACTGCAATGAGATGGCTAGGTGTCATCAGAGGAGAGAAGCCGAAAAATCGGTGCATGCAGCACTGTCTCCGGCAGCCATCCCCCAGTGAATTCGTTCGCAGTGTATCAGCTGCGTACCAACCCATGGCGATGCACCATTTCTCTCAACACAGGAGGACCGCGCACCTTCCTAAAGGGAACCCGTGGCTGCTCACACGCATCTCCCGGTCGTTCCAATTGCATTTATATCAATTCATTATCCAGTTCCCAATCGAACACAACAACCTCCCACAACCCCGGTCCCCGGCTGGGTATCAAACAGTCTGGAGCATTTACCTGATTCGACCTGAACCCAAAAGGAGACAAGCAAGAAGATAACGGAGGGAGTCTGTTTTATTATTAGGCCAGCCATCTCCAACTAAGATGATGGCTTTTCTTTTGGATGGGATCTCCTCTGGTCGTCTTCTGTTAATGGAACCTTTATTTCCCAATCTCAGAGCTCTCTTCTCCTAAGGACCTCCTCTCCCTCTTTTTCTCCTCCTGAAGGTTACAATGTGTGCATCAAGCAATCGACAGTCCTCAAGAGGGAACCCTTCTCTCAAACAACATCTACGTTCCTGACACCGACTGGCTTGTTGGACAAAGAGTTAGTAGGGAGAAAGTGTCATACACGAAGTGTCATGATTGGACACAACAGAAATCTGTATTTACCTAAATTTCATGAACATAGCTGTTACAAAAAAGTGTCCCAGATCAGATTCTTATTCTTGATCAAACAGCCGTATTGTTGTTCTGAATAAATATTTAGTTTTTTTTGACAACAAGATTATTACTGGTAGTACAACAAGATCTTTTATCTTATAAATCTTGCAATTTTTATTCACTATGATTTGGACAGAACTACATAAATCCAATTTTGTTTCTGTTTGGACAATCATGACTACATGACATAGAAATAGCCATTGCTGTTCCACAATCAGTAAGATCATGCATTATCTGTACCTCAACTCCATTTATTAGCTTGAGTTCAATATTACTTGATGCCGTACTCACAAAATGCTATTGATCTCGATACTGAAAGCTCACATTTTTCCAGCCCCTTTCAGTTTGGGGGTGGGAGAGTCAGTAGTGCTAGATTTGTTTGTGTGGAATTGACCTTTTTGATATGATTCTTGCATATCCTAGATTTAATTTGAAGATTTGAACCCTCATATTCCTTGTATGTTTGATGTGAGATACACAGATCGCTGGAAAACGGTCAATTGTCCCATTTCTCCAGGGATTCCACCCACCTTCCACTGAAGAACCACCAGAAATTGCAGGAAAATACTTAATACATTTTAGCTGCAACACTGTACACAACCTCAATTTACGTTTCCTCCACTCATCTTCCTAAATTGCACATTACCAGCTGTTTTACAAATTAATACATGTTCTATTTTTCCAAATACAAATTTAGCTACAACTGTAGCTGATGTGATACATCACAAGCAGCTATTGGAAAATCCAAGTGTTCAGGTCGACAGAACAGGAATCAGAGACACTATAGAATGAGGGGAATACAAGAGAAAATGAAAAGGAAGCATATCAGGAAATTGTATTAACGTAATATCTGGTGTGGACTTTAATGGCGATTGTAAAAGAGAGGGAAGAATAAGGGGGAAAAGAAAGATTATAACAGATGTGAGAATTAATTAGACACCCCCTGTTCAAGGGCAACAAGAAATGGGTAATAAATGTTGTCCATTCAACGACATCCCTGTCTCATGATTGAATTTTTTTTAAAAATCAATGAAATGGGTTCTAAAGGTAAATTCTTTGATTTTTGGAAGGAATGGTTGAAATACCCCATACAATCAATGACATTTTTGTCATACGTTACACCCCTTCCCATGATCACAACCTGTCCCAAGTTTAACAGCCTGTGGTAGCTGCATCAGTCTATACTGAGCTCACCTTGAGAGTGGAAGAGAGTCATCTTCATTTGCAAGGGATGATGATGGTATCTATTCATAAGAGTGGTTGCACTATTCACGCACCAATGAGTCAGTCCTCAACATGCCATATCAGTAACACAGTAAAAAATGAGGTCTGCAGATGCTGGAGATCACAGCTGCAAATGTGTTGCTGGTCAAAGCACAGCAGGCCAGGCAGCATCTCAGGAATAGAGAATTCGACGTTTCGAGCATAAGCCCTTCATCAGGAATGAAGGGCTTATGCTCGAAACGTCGAATTCTCTATTCCTGAGATGCTGCCTGGCCTGCTGTGCTTTGACCAGCAACACATTTGCAGCTGATATCAGTAACACAGCCTTTAAAACAATGCTGTGTGAAAAGTGCATGAAATTAGCAGGATCATTACTGAGTATATTATGAGCCTCCTGAGACACTGTTCCAGATGCTCAGCTAGATCAGGGCACATATTACAATGCTGTTCCACCAGGGTCGTCCAAGATTATGGTTTTCTGCAACAAGATACATATAGTTAGGAAATTAATAATCTGCCCCCACTGACAGGAAAAAGAGAAGCATAGATTAGAGTGGTGATGGAAAAGCACAGCAGGTCAGGCAGCATCCAAGGAGCAGGAAAATCGATGTTTCAGGCAAAAGCCCTTCATCAGGAAAAAGTGAAGTGTCCATCTATTGGTTATCAGTGAAAATGCTGGGCTGAGGAAGAATTTACAATGGGAAAGGAAGGTTCATTAGTCATGTTCTATGTCAGTACCATTGACATCAGTAGAACTGGGCAACAGATTCTGCTGAGGGAGTATGAGAATTCAGATGCTAAATTGAAAAGAGAACCCCAAAGGTAATAATTTCTGGATTACTGTCGGAGCCACATGATGAATTATATTGGCGAAGACACAGCTGAAAAACTGGTGTGGGAGTGGTAGCTTCGAGTTCTTTGGCACTGGCAACAGTAAGAGGGTAAGTGGGATCTGTATGATTGGAAAAATCCAAAGCTGAACCATGCTGAAAAGGGTGTTCTCACAAGCTGCACAATTAGAGAAACGCAGAAGATTTAAACAATCAAGGGAGTGTGGGGCTGGGGGTGCGGGAAAGATCAAGCTTGAGCAGTTGTCAAGGCATAGAATCAAGGCAGGCAGAGGAACAAAATAAAGGTCAAAGAATGCAGGAAGAGAAGTCTGAAAAATTCTCAGGATATACCAGCTGTCAACACTATATCCCACAAAGGTAACAAGAAGCAAACTTGAAGACTGTCTTAGAGTGTGTAACATTGATGACAAGAATGAATTGTGCACACTGAAGTGAACAAATATGATCTGATAGCTATGACAGAGATGTGACTATAGGAGAAAAGAAGAATAAGAAGCTAGATAAATTGGAGGACTAACACTTTCCCTCTGACCTTTCTATATTCAATTTGACTCTCAATAGCAATAACACATTGATATCTGCTATGGCAACAGTCCTCCAGCTTCATTTACCTCTCAACCTCGTGTCTTCCCTTTCTTCCTCATGGGAATGTACCTTGACACACTTGCACTAGCTCCTCTTGGAAGAAGATAAGGAAAGGAAAAAGAAAATCACAAACCAGCTTCTGTTGTGAGGACAGTAACAATAATTGTTAATAAAAATAATTAAACACCATTATTCATGAAGAGTTTTGCCTAGCAATCTCTGATTTCAATTTACTTGGACCAGACTGTTCTCATCCCACTGAAATTGGCCTCCCAAATTAATTACTGTTTCTTCAAACTGCTCCTTCTGTCTTTCCAAGGCCTAAAACTCATTACATAATGATTCCTGTCCTGTAAATGTTCTTCTACTGTCAATTTAACCATTTTGCACATCTCATTCCCAGATCCAGCAATCCTTCACTTCCTGTGTGGACTGGAAACATACTGATATAGGAAACATTCATGAATACATCTTGGAAGCTTGAGAATATAACTATCCCAGTCTATATAAAAATAATTAAAGCCCCCATTTTAACAACCGTATGGTTTTGCATATCTGTAATTGCCTTGCAAATTTATTCTTACATATCTATATGGGTAGTAAGCGATGAAAGAGCTGAATATGTGAATGATTGGTAAAGTCAACAGAGTGTAGATCAGGTTGGTACAAAACAATTTGCAATGAGCATACTTTATCCATTAAACTTACCATATTCCTAATGGATAAAATTTTATCTCAGCAGCTACTATTAAATGAGATTTTCCTTTTTGTGACCTCTGTTCCCTAGCTTCTGCTTGTCACATAGACAGCATTAAGAATAGTTATCAGCTCCTGGTATGCATGCTGCTTAATTCCATGAAGTGCAACACAAAACTACCACCCTCCCCTCTGCACCCCTCCTCCTGTACCCCCCAAACCTCATATTCAGCAGCATCTCCATATCATTTCCTGCCAAACTAGTAGGTGCTGAACAGGCCCATTATTTGCTATGAGAAAGAATTTGAATAGTGCATAATGCTTCTCATCCTGCTGTATGTCTTAAAGGAACTTTAGTTAAGTACTTAATTAAATACTTTTTGAACTGTTTTAATATAGAAATATGGTGACCAGTTTTGCACATAGCAATCTCCTTAAAACAGCAAACAACCGTTTGTATAATCTTGATCAAGAGTTAAATATTGGTCAGGCTGCCAGGTACAACCATCCTACTGTCCTTCAGAATAGTCCCAATGGATCTTTCACATCCACACAAACAATCAAATTGGTTAAACAACTCATCGAAAGGACAGCAAACTGACAGTGCAATGCTCTGTAATATTGCACTGGGATGCTAGTTTTAATGTCTCTGTTCAGGTTCTGGAATCACATTGAATCCAGACCTTGTCTTCAGAGATAAGAGCGCTGTGTATATGATTATATCTGTGTTCAAATTCATTAAGTTTCCCAACAACCTATTAGTCTAGACAGACTTGGCACAGGCTGAAAAATAATTTTTGTGTTAAAATGAGGTTTGGATAGAAATTTTCAAAAAACTCAATGGCATTTTGCCTTGGTGTAAAAATGTGGGTTTATGGTGCTTTTGTACTGTCACATCATTTTGTTTTCATTTAATAATACTGCAAACTGGATAAAATCCTAGTTCACCATATGTAATGCCAAGGAAAATGCAAATTATCTGGTCATACTTTATCCATAAGGCCAACAGTTTCAGGTGTCAATAGATACACTGTCAAGTTGACAAGTATACAAGGATAGTTACCAGCCTTGAAATAAATGTTGTTCATTGTCTGTCACTATATCAAACAAAGAACAAAGGACAGCACAACACAGGAATAGGGCTTTCAACCCATCAAACCTGCAGACACAAATGGCACCTTTCTAAAATAAAAACCGCTTGCCTTTATGTGATCTGTATCACTCTGCCTACTCATGTGTGTGTCAAGGTTCCTCTTAATCATTACTATTGTATCTGCTTCTACCATCACTTCTGCCAGCGCATTCCAGGCACTTCCCACCCTCTGTGTAAAAAAATTGCCTCTCTCGTCTCTTCTAAACTTTCCTCCTTTTACGTGAAACCTAAGTTTCTGAGAAATTGGCATATCTATCCTGGGAAAAAAATACCTCAGACTATCCATTCTATCCATGCCTCTTATAATTTTGTAAATTTCTATTGGGTTATGTCCTCAGCCTTTGCCTAATCAAGTGAAAATAAACCAAGATTGTCTAAACTCTCCTCATAGTTAATACCGTCCAAACCAGGCAACATTTTTTCAAGGTATCTTTATCGATCAGTGACCTGTGAAGCAGAAATCCCTAAGAAGAAGAAAAGAAGATTTGACGTCTGGCTGGTTTTTGAAAAGTTGAATTTTGGTAAATCTTAATCGGTGGGGTGGGAGGGGGGCTGGTGTGGTTATCGGACAAGTATTGTAGAAGAGGAAGGTAAAAGATAGGTTAGAGTAAGGAGTTGTAAACAGTTGTCTGCTGATGTTGTTGACTTGGCAGTTCTCCTTCCAACTGTTCGATTTTTTCTGGTCTTATACACCTAAAGCATTGGATTGTATAATTGGCTTTTAAGATTGTCAATATACTCAATTCAAACTTGATTTGAATTTGTTTTTTTTTCTGGGTATAATTTAAAGTGATTGGCCTAATTCAAATCTGTTTTGTCATTTCCAGAAACCCAGCTAATCTAGCGTTTGACCAAGTGTTACATTGTTACCTTATTCAGAACCCTTTGTGCTGTGTCAAGTAGTTCTGCTAGCTTTTAACTCTCTTAAAGTTACAGTACACCCACATCTTCATAACAGGAGGAACAGAGGGATCTTGGGGTCCAAGTACATATATATCCCTCAAAGTTGCCACCCAAGTTGATAGGGTTGTTAAGAAGGTTTATGGTGTGTTGGCTTTTATTAATGGAGGCATTGAGTTTAAGAGCCGTTCCATAGAGCCCTGGTTAGACCACACTTGGAATATTGTGTTCAGTTCTGGTTGCCTCATTATAGGAAAGATGTCAAAGCTTTAGATGGGGTGAAGATGAGATTTACCAAGATGCTGCCTGAACTGGAGGCATGTTTTATGAGGGAACTATGGTTTTTCTCATTGGAGCGAAGAAGGATGAGAGTTGAGTTGATAGAAGTGTACAAGATGATGAGAGGCATAGATAGAGTTTTTCCCATGATGGAAATGTCTACTACGAGGAGGTGTAATTTTAAGGTGATTGGAGGAAGGTTTCGAGGAGGTGTCAGAGGTAGGTTCTTTACACAGCGAGTGGTGAGTGCATGGAATATACTGCCAGCAATAGCAGTAGAGTCAGATAGATTAGGAACATTTAAGCAACTCTTGGATAGGCACATGGAAGATTGTACAATGAAGGATATCTCAGTTAGCCTGATCTTCGAATAGGATAAAAGTTCGGCACAGGGCTGAAAGGGTTGTACTGTGCTGTTTTTCTCTTTCACAGAAGGAGCGGGAGCAGTGGAGGAAGTGACGGGGACCAGAGGGATAGCCGGGAAGGTAAACAGTGAGTATAAATACTTACCCTTCGACACCAACGGCCATTTTAAGTGTGAGCCACAGCGGAGGTAGGACGAACTCGGAAGACTGCAGATAAGGTAAGGCAGTTTTTATTAAAATTATTACCGGTAGTGGGCAGCGGTGTTTTTCTGTTTCACAGAAGGAGCAGGAGGAGCGAAGGAAGTGATGGGGACCAGAGGGGTAGCCGGGAAGGTAAGCAGTGAGTATAAAATATTCACCCTTCAACACCAACGGCCATTTTAAGTGCGAGCAGCAGCGGAGAAGGAGCGGGACCAATGGAGGAAGTGACGTGGACCGGAGGGGCAGCCGGGAAGGAAAGCAGTGACCATATATATCAGCAAGGCGGCTAAACCCGAGACTCTACTACTGTAGTGTCTCCCACCCGCCCTCCTCCTCAAACCTAGTTAATAAGTAGGAAGAGTGGGAGCGACGACCAGGGGATTGCCGGTAGTATATCTGGGCAGTGGCTGTGTTGTGTCTCCCTCAACCCCTCCCCCCCCCAACTCCTCCACCCGCCCCCCCCCCCCCAAACCTCCTCTAACCAAAAATAGCACTCTGGTTTGTAAAGGTAAGGATTTTCTATTTCTTTATCAGTGAATGGTTAAAAATTTACTTTTTATGGCTTATCTATTAATTGATTTTTAGAAAAAGACTATAGCAGAGAGGTATCAGAAAGTATCTTAACTCAAACCTATACAAAGTAATAAAGTAATTAACTAATCAGAGATGGCTGGGCAGGTGATGTGCTGTAGCTGTATGACGTGGGAGCTGGCTGATCCCATTGTGAATGGCAGTGACCACAAATGTTGGTTGCTGGAAGAACTTTGGCTCAGAGTTGATGATCTGGAATCTGAGCTTCAAACACAGCAGCACATCCAGGAGGGGGAGAGTTACCTGGACACTTTGTTTCAGGAGGCAGTCACGCCTGGGAAATTAAGTAATTCACATTCAGTTAGTGATCAGGGACATCAGAGTGTGACTGTAAGTGAGGCAGGCAGGGGGAACTTGAGTTCAGGAGTGCAGGAGCCTCAGCCCTTGACCTTGTCCAACAGGTATGAGATTCTTGCTCTCTATACGGATGAGGAAAAGGGCTCTGGACAGGATGAGCCAGCTGACCAAGGCACCATGGTGCAGAAGGACATTCAAAAAAGGGGAGCAAATAGACAAGTAGTTGTTATAGGGGATTCTATAATTAGGGGGACAGATAGTATCCTATGCAAGCCGGATCGGGAGTCTCGCATGGTGTGTTGCCTGCCCGATGCCAGGGTGCGGGACATCTCCGACCGACTTGAAAGGATATTGGAGTGGGAGGGGGATGATCCAATTGTTGTAGTCCAAGTTGGGACTAACAACATAGGCAAGACTAGGGTGGAGGACCTGTTTGGGGATTATCAAGCACTAGGAAGGAAATTGAAGCACAGGTCCTCAAGGATCATAATCTCTGGATTACTGTCCAAGCCACGTGCCAATTGACATAGGGAGAAGAAAATTAGGGAAGTAAACACATGACTAAGGGATTGGTGTGGGAAAGAGGGATTCCACTTCATGGGGCATTGGCATCAGTTTTGGAACAGGGGGGATCTGTACCGTTGGGACGGACACCACCTGAACCGATCAGGTACCAATGTTCCAGCGAAGAGGATAAATAGGGTGGTCAGTAGGACTTTAAACTTCTGAGCTGGGGGGAAGGGAAAGTGAAAGCAATAGGGAGTATGGAGTTAAATGGAAAGATAAGCAGGAGGATAGCATGTATGCAGGTGAATTTAACCTTGAGGCAAATTAGGAATACAACAAAAAGGAAGGATAACTTAGGACATCTTATGACTTCCAATATCTCTAATGATAAGAAAGTTAGCATCAAGGCACTTTACCTGAATGCTCGTAGCATTCGTAACAAAGTAAATGAACTAACGGCACAGATCATCGTGAATGATTATGATGTGGTAGGCATCACAGAGACGTGGTTGCAGGGGGGTCAGGACTGGCAGATAAACATTCAAGGATTTACAACTTATCGAAAAGACAGGAGGGTGGGCAGAGGGGGCGGGGTGGCCTTGTTAGTTAAGAACAAAATTAAATCTATGCCACTGAATGTATAGGGTCAGATGATGTGGAGTCTGTGTGGGTGGAATTGAGGAACCACAAAGGCAAAAAAACCTTAATTGGAGTTATGTACAGACCTCCTAACAGTGGTCAGGACCAGGGGCGCAACATGTACCGGGAAATAGAGAAGGCATGTCAGAAAGGCAAGGTCACAGTGATCATGGGAGACTTCAATATGCAGGGGGACTGGGTAAATAATGTTGCCAATGGATCCAAAGAAAGGGAATTCGTGGAATGCTTACAGGATGGCTTTTTGGCACAGCTTGTCATGGAGCCCACAAGGGAGCAGGCTATTCTGGACCTAGTGCTATGTAATGAACCAGACTTTATAAAAGATCGTAAAGTAAGGGGACACTTAGGAAGCAGCGATCATAATATGGTAGAGTTCAGTCTGCAGTTTGAAAGAGAGAAGGCAAAATCGGATGTAATGATGTTACAGTTAAACAAAGGTAATTACGAGGGCATGAAAGAGGAACTGACGAAAATCGACTGGAAGCAGAGCCTAGCAAGAAAGACAGTAGAGCAAAAATGGCAGGAGTTTGTGGGTATAATTGAGGACACAGTACAGAGGTTCATTCCCAAGGAAAGAAAGATTATCGAGGGAGGGATTAGACAGCCATGGCTGACAAAGGAAGTCAGGAAATGTATCAAAGAAAAAGAGAGATCCTATAAAGTGGCCAAGAGCACTGGGAAATCAGAAGATTGGGAAGGCTACAAAAACAAACAGAGGATAACAAAGAGAGAAATAAGGAAGGAGAGGATCAAATATGAAAGTAGGCTAGCCAGTGATATTAGAAATGATAGTAAAAGTTTCTTTCATTACATAAGAAACAAACGACAGGCAAAAGTAGACATTGGGCCACTTCAAACTGATGCTGGAAGGCTAGTGATGGGAGATAAGGAAATAGCTGGAGAATTTAATAAGTACTTTGCGTCAGTCTACACAGTGGAAGACATGAGTAATATCCCAACAACTGAAGGGAGTCGGGGGCCGAGTTGAGTATGGTTGCCATTACAAATGAGATAGTGCTAGAAAAGCTAAAAGGTCTTAAAATTGACAAATTTCCTGGCCCCGATGGGCTACATCCTAGAGTTCTGAGGGAGGTGGCTGAGGAAATAACAGAGGCGTTGGTTGAGATCTTTCAAAAGTCACTGGAGTCAGGGAACGTCCTGGATGATTGGAAGACCGCTGTTGTAACCCCATTGTTCAAGAAAGGATCAAGACAAAAGGTGAAAAATCATAGGCCAATTAGCCTAACCTCAGTTGTTGGTAAAATTCTAGAATCCATCATTAAGGATGAGGTTTCTAAATTCTTGGAAGAGTAGGGTCAGATTCGAACAAGTCAACATGGATTTAGTAAGGGGAGCTCATGCCTGACAAACCTGTTAGAATTCTTTGAAGAGGTGACAAGTAGGTTAGACCAGGGAAACCCAGTGGATGTGGTCTATCTAGACTTCCAAAAGGCCTTTGATAAGGTGCCACACGGGAGGCTGCTGAGCAAGGTGAGGGCCCATGGTGTTTGAGGTGAACTACTAGCATGGATTGAGGATTGGCCGTATGACAGAAGTCAGAGAGTTGGGATAAGAGGTTCTTTTTCGGGATGGTAGCCGGTGACAAGTGATGTCCCACAGGGTTCAGTGTTGGGGCCACAGCTGTTCGCATTATATGTTAATGATCTGGATGAAGGGACTGGGGGCATTCTAGCGAAGTTTGCTGATGATACGAAGTTAGGTGGACAGGCAGGTAGTACTGAGGAAGTGGGGAGGCTGCAGAAGGATCTAGACAGTTTGGGAGAGTGGTCCAGGAAATGGCTGATGAAGTTCAATGTGAGCAAATGTGAGGTCTTGCACTTTGCAAAAAAGAATACAAGCATGGACTACTTTCTAAATGGTGAGAAAATTCATAAAGCCAAAGTACAAAGGGATCTGGAAGTGTTAGTCAAGGATTCTCTAAAGGTAAACATGCTGGTTGAATCCATGATTAAGAAAGCGAGTGCAATGTTGTCATTTATCTCAAGAGGGTTGGAATATAAAAGCAGCGATGTGCTACTGAGACTTTATAAAGCTCTGGTTAGGCCCCATTTGGAGTACTGTGTCCAGTATTGGGCCCCACACCTCAGGAGGGACATACTGGCACTGGAGCTTGTCCAGCGGAGATTCACACAGATGATCCCTGGAATGGTAGGTCTAACATATGAGGAACGCTTGAGGATCTTGGGATTGTACTCATTGGAGTTTAAAAGGTTAAGGGGAGATCTAATAGAAACTTACAAGATAATACACGGCTTGGAAAGGGTGGACTCTAAGAAATTGTTTGTTAGGCGAGGAGACTAGGACCCGTGGGCTCAGCCTTAGATTTAGAGGGGGTCAATTCAGATCAGAAATGCGGAGACATTTCTTCAGCCAAAGAGTGGTGGGCCTGTGCAATTCATTGCCGTGGAGTGCAGTGGAGGCCGGGACGCTAAATGTCATCAAGGCAGAGATCGATAAATTCTTGATGTCACAAGGAATTAAGGGCTACGGGGAGAATGCGGGTAAGTGGAGTTGAAATGCACATCAGCTATGATTAAATGGCGGAGTGGACTCAATTGGTGGAATGGCCTTACTTCCACTCCTATGTCTTATGGTGTTATGGTCTTATGGTATTGTTCTATGTTCTATGTTCTAACTGTCTTCAGTCTTCTACGCCTTATGTATTTGTCCTTTCTTTCTGACAAAATAAGACAATTTTTCTTGTCATACAAAGTTCCCGAATCTTGGCATCTTTATCCTTCACTTTCACAGGAACATGCCAGTCCTGAATTCTAATCAACTGGCCTTTCAAAGATCCGCATGCCAGATGTGGATTTATCCTCAAACAACTACCCCTAATATACATTCCCAGCTCCTGTCTCATATCGTTGTGGTTGGCTTTCCCCCAATTTAACATTTTCATAGAATCCCTGCTGTGCAGATAGAGGCCCATCAAGTTTGCACCAAATATCTGAAGAGCATCTCACACCCTGACTCTATTCCCATAACCCCCATGTACCATGGCTAACCCACCTAGACTGCACAACCCGAGACACAATCAGACAATTTTACATGATCAACTCTAATCTGCACATCTTTGAATGTGGGAGAAAATCAGAGTACCCGGAGGAAACCCACACAGACGCAACGAGCATGTGCAAACTCCACATAGCCAATCACCCAAGACTGGGATCAAATTAAGTCTCTGGTACTGTAGGTAACAGTGCTAACCAATGAGCCACCATACCACTGCTGGGGACTATTCTTATACTGACCCATTAGTGGGTGGCATGTAGCACAGTGATTAGTACTGTTGCCTCACGGCGCCAGGGATCCGGGTTCAATTCCCACCTCAGGCGACTGACCGTGTGGAGTTTGCACATTCTCCCCGTGTCTGCGTGGGTTTCCTCCCACAGTCCAAAAAAAAATGTGCAGGTTAGGTAAATTGGCCGTAGTGTTCGGTGTAGGGGAATGGGTCTGGTTGGTGTGGACTTGTTGGGCTGAAGGGCCTGTTTCCACATCATAAGTAATCTAAACTTAAAACATACAGAATTATGGTCACTGTTTCCCAAATGCTTTCCTACTTATCGATATTAAACTCCATTTGCCACTTCTTATCCCAGCTGATCAAGGTCCTGCTGCAATTTGTGACAACCTTCCTCACTGTCCACGATACCACCTATTTTAGTGTCTTCAGCAAACTCGAAAATCATGTCTTGTACATTCTCATCCATATCATTAATATTGATAAGAAACAGCAATGGGCCCAGCACTGATCCCTGAGGCACTCCATTAGTCACAGGCCTCCAGTCCGACAAGCATCCTTCCACTATTACCCCCTGCCTCCTACCATTAAACCAACTGAGTATCCAATTTGCCATGTGATTTAACCTTCCAGAGCAGTTGACCATGAGAAACCTTATTGAAATCTATAAGACTATGTATACTGCCCTGCCCTCATCTCTCACCCACTCCAACCTCTCACCCTCGGAACGTGCAGCCCTCCACTCCCTCCGCTCCAACCCCAACCTTACCATCAAACCGGCAGACAAGGGAGGCGCGGTAGTAGTTTGGCGCACCGACCTTTATACCGCTGAGACTAAACGCCAGCTCACGGACACCTCCTCCTACTGTCCCCTTGACCATGACCCCACCTCCCACCACCAAATCATCATCTCCCAGACCATCCATAACCTCATCACCTCAGGGGATCTCCCATCCACCGCCTCCAACCTCATAGTCCCACAACCCCGCACCGCCCGTTTCTACCTTCTGCCCAAAATCCACAAACCTGACTGCCCGGCCGACCCATTGTCTCAGCCTGCTTCTGCCCCACCGAACTCATCTCTACATACCTCGACACGGTCCTGTCCCCCTTAGTCCAAGAACTCCCCACCTACATTCGGGACACCACCTACGTCCTCCACCTTCTCCGTGATTTTCGCTTCCCCAGTCCCCAACACCTTATCTTCACCGTGGACATCCAGTCCCTGTACACCTCCATCCCCCATCACGATGGACTCAAAGCCCTTCGCTTCTTCCTTTCCTGCTGCACCAACCAGTACCCTTCCACTGACACCCTCCTTCGACTGACTGAACTGGTCCTCACCCTGAACAACTTCTCTTTCCAATCCTCCCACTTCCTCCAAACCAAAGGAATTGCCATGGGCACCCGTATGGGCCCCAGCTATGCCTGCCACTTCGTAGGATATGTGGAACAGTCCATCTTCCACAACTACACTGGCACCTCCCCCCCACCTTTTCCTCCGCTACATCAATGAATGTATCGGCGCTGCCTCGTGCTCCCACGAGGAGGTTGAACATTCATCCACTTTACCAACACCTTCCACCCTGACCTCAAATTCACCTGGACTGTCTCAGACTCTTCCCTCCCCTTCCTAGACCTTTCCATTTCTATCTCGGGCGACCGAATCAATATGGACATCTACTATAAACCGACTGACTCCCACAGCTACCTAGACTACACCTCCTCCCACCCTGCCCTCTGTAAAAACGCCATCCCATTTTCCCAATTCCTTCGTCTCCGCCGCATCTGCTCCCAGGAGGACCAGTTCCAATACCGTAGAGTCCAGATGGCCTCCTTCTTCAAAGACCACAGATTCCCCCCAGACGTGATCGACGATGCCCTCCACCGCATTTCCTCCGCTTCCTGTTCCTCCGCCCTTGAGCCCCACCCCTCTAACCGCCACCAGGACAGAACCCCACTGGTCCTCACCTACCACCCCACCAACCTCCATATACAGCGTTTCATCCGCCGTCATTTCCGCCACCTCCAAACGGACCCCACCACCAGGGATATATTTCCCTCCCCTCCCCATCAGCATTCCGCAAAGACCACTCCCTCCGTGACTCCCTCGTCAGGTCCACACCTCCCACCAACCCAACCTCCACTCCTGGCACCTTCCCCTACAACCGCAAGAAATGCAAAACTTGCGCCCATACCTCCTCCCTTACTTCTCTCCAGGGCCCCAAGGGATCCTTCCATATCCGCCACAAATTCACCTGCACCTCCACACACATCATCTATTGCATCCACTGCACCGATGTGGCCTCCTCTATATTGGGGAGACAGGCCGCCTACTTGCGGAACGTTTCAGAGAACACGTCTGGGATACCTGGACCAACCAACCCAACCACCCCATGGCTCAACACTTTAATTCCCCTTCCCACTCCACCAAGGACATTCAGGTCCTTGGACTCCTCCATCGCCAGACCATAACAACATGACGGTTGGAGGAAGAGTGCCTCATCTTCCGCCTGGGAACCCTCCAACCACAAGGGATGAAGTCAGATTTCTCCAGTTTCCTCATTTCCCCTCCCCCCACCTTGTCTCAGTCAAATCTCTCGAACTCAGCACCGCCTTCCTAACCTGCAATCTTCTTCCTGACCTCTCCGCCCCCACCCCACTCCGGCCTATCACCCTCACCTTGACCTCCTTCCACCTATCGCATCTCCATTGCCCCTCCCCCAAGTCCCTCCTCCCTACCTTTTATCTTAGCCTGCTGGACACACTTTCCTCATTCCTGAAGAAGGGCTTATGCCCGAAACATCAAATCTCCAGTTCCTTGGATGCTGCCTGACCTGCTGCGCTTTTCCAGCAACGCATTTTCAGCTCTGATCTCCAGCATCTGCAGACCTCACTTTCTCCTCCACTTTGCTCTCATCTACCTTCCTGGTCACTTCATCAAAGAAGTCTAACAAATTTGTGAGGCATGATCTCCCACTCAAAGCCATGCTGACTTCTCCTGCCTTTCCAACTGCGTGTATATGTTATCTCTCAGAATCTTCTCAAGTAATTTACCAACCACAGATGTTAAGCTTACTGGTCTATAGTTCTCAGGTTTTTCTTTGCAGTCCTTCTTGAATAAAGGCACAACATTCACTCCTCTCCAGTCTTCCAGAACTTCACCTGTGGCTAAAGGTGACACAAATATATCAGGGCCTCTAGCCTGCAGTGTTTTTGGATATATTTGGTCAGGATCAGGAGATTTATCCACCTTCATACATTCCAAAATGTCCAACACCTCCTCTACCATGGTATGGAACTTCCCCAAGTACCCAAGTTTAGATACCCTACAGTGTGGAAACAGGCCCTTCGGTCCAACAAGTCCACATCAATCCTACGAAGAGTAATCCATCCAGACCCATTTCCCTCTGATTAATGCACATAACACTATGGGCAATTTAGAATGGCCAATTCACCAGACCTGCACATCTTTGGACTGTGGGAGGAAACCAGAGCACCCAGAGGAAGCCCACGCAGACACAGGCAGAACGTGCAAACTCCACACAGACTGGGATTCCACACAGACTCCAAGGCTGGGATTGAACTTGGGTCTCTGGTGCTGTGAGGCAGCAGAGCTAACCACTGAGCCACCAAGCCACCCCACTTCATATCTTTCCCCACGTTAAACACAGAGAAGAAATATTCATTGAGGACCTTGCCCATCCCCCGCGGTTCCACACAAACAGGTCCACTATAGTCCTTGAGGGGCCCTATTCTCTCTCTTTCTCTCTCGTTATTCTTTTTCCTTTAAAATACTTAAAAAACCTCTTTGGATTCATTCTAATCCTCTCACCCAAGGCTATCTTGTGCCCACTATTTGGCCTCCTGATTTCCTTCTTCAGTAAACTATTGTATTCCCTGTGTACCTTCAGGGATTATTTTGATCCCAGCTCAGCCATGCCTTCTTTTTTCTGGTCAAAGCCTCAATATCTCTTGTCATCCAGGGCCCCCTATTCCTGCCAAGCTTGCCCTTCACCCTCACAGCAACATATAGACCTTGAACTCTCGCTAACTAACTTTCAAAGACCTTCCACCTGCTAGAGGTCCCTTTGCCTGCAAGCAAACTACTCTAACCCTGTCTAATTCCATTAAAATTTGCCTTGCCCCAATGGACCAGTTTTGTCCCTGTCCATGACTATGTTAAAATTAATAAAACTAAGGTCATAGTCTCAAAGTGCTCCCCCACTGTCACCTCCATCACTTATCCTGTCCTATTTCCCAAGAATAGGTTGAGTTTTGCCCCTTCTTGAGTAGGACCCTCTATGTACTTCCTGAATGCATGTAATAAATTCCACCCCAAATAAGCCTTTAATGATCTGGTAGTCCCAGTCTATGTTAGGAAAATTAAAATCCCCTATTATGACAGCTGTATTGTTTCTGAAAGTCTCCCTAATCTCCATGCATATTTGTTCCTCTAATTCCCAATGATTATTTGAGGGTTCATAGTACAACCCCAATAATGTCACTATCCCCTTCTTATTTCTTAGCTCCACCACAAAGCCTCACTGGATGATACATCAGTTATTCCATCTGTAACCACTGCTGTGATGCCTTAATCAAAAATACAATTCCCCTCCACTCATTCCACCACCTCTGTTTTGCCTAAAGCACCTATACCCTGGCACATTAAGATGCCAGTCCTGTTCTTCCCTTAGCCATGTTTCTGTAATGGCTACAATATCCCAGTCCCATGTGCTTATCTATACCATGAGTTCATCAGCCTTACCTGTCAGCTCTGTTGCATTGAAATAGATACAATTTAACCCAGCAAGCATTCCTCGCCCACTGTTGTGCTCCAGCCTAACCTGTTTCTGATTACTCTATCTCCTTCCAGCCTCGCACTTGCTTCCCCGCTGTCCCCCTCCAGTTTATGGGCAATCCTTTCTTCTTGAACAGGTCACCTCTTCCCCAGAAAATATCTCAATGATCTAAATATCTGAATCCCTGCCCCCTGCACCAATTCTTTAGCCATGTGCCATATTCTTCTGTTCTTACCCTCACTAACACGTGGCATTGGAAGGAATCTGAAGATTACCACCATCGTGGTCCTGGTTTTTAACCTTTTGCCTAGCTGTCTATGATCACTCAGCAGGACCTCATCCCTACTTCTACCTGTGTCATTTGTGCCAAGATGCACAATGACTTCTGGCTGCACACCCTCTGACTTGAGAATTTTCTGCAGCCACTCCAAGATACCCTGGACCCTAGTAAAGGGAGGCAACACGCCATCCTGAATTCCCATTTGCAGCCATAGAATTTCCTGTCTGTCCCCCTAACTATTGAGTCTCCTATTACTAAGGTCCTGTTTACCTTTACCCTGTCCCGCTGTTCCCAGAGCCAGTTGTAGTGCCACCAACCTGACCACTGCTGCTTTCCCCTGAATGGTCATTACCACCAACAGTATCCAAAATGGTATACTTGTGTTCGAGGGGAATGGCCACAGGGGATTCCTGCAATGTCTGCCTACTCCCTTTGTCTTTCCTGGTAGTCACCCAGCTACTGTCTGCCTGTACCTTAGGTATGGTCACCTCACTAAAACTCTTACTATGATGTACTCAGCATCTTGGATGATCCTGAGTGCATCCAGCTCCAGCTCCCTAACACAGTCTCCCAGAAGCTGCAGCTGGGTGCACTTCCCGCAGGTGTAATCATCAGAGACGATGGAATGCTCCTTGAGTTCCCACATCCTGCAGAAGAAACATATGTGATGCCTGCTCCCCTGCACCAGCTCTTTAGCCACATAGTGAACTGTATTATCTTCCTATAGCTGGCACCACTGGCAGGTGGAACAGGGAGTTATCCTGAGATTACAATCCTCGAGATCCTGCTTTTCAACTTACTAGAAAACTCCCTGAACTGTCTTTACAAGACCTTGTCAGCCTGCCTATGTTGTTTGTACCTAAGTGTATTATGACCTCTGACTACTCGGCATCCCTTTTGAGAATGTGCCTGCTCAGGAATATCCTTGAGCCTGGTATCAGGGAGGCAACGGACCATCCTGGAGTCTCTTTTGCAGATACTGAACCATCTATCTGTTCCTCTGACTATACAGTCCCTTATTGCTGCTACACTATTGCTCTTTGACCCTTTCTGCTGCACAACAGAGCCAGCTGTGGTTCCAGCGCTCTGGCTGCTGCTGTTGCTATCCTGTATTAGGTAATCCCCAGTATCCAAAATGGTATACATATCACATAAAATGCTTTCTGTTTTGTGGTCATTCCATTTGTTTCATTTCTTGCACTGATTCCATTTTTCTCTACATTTCAGTTTAGGAATTTGTCACAGAAGCCAACATGGCAGTTTTTTGCCTAATTATTTCTATATTTAATGTTAGTATGCTTGTGAAAGTCAGTGCTTATTGTCTAAATTTGTTCTTGGGTTTAACATTAATTTTATTGGCTTATATTAAAATCTTGCTGTTGCTGTGGCAACGTGTTAATAATCCTGGTCATTACAGTTTCATTTTTTATGCATGGAATGCAGATATTTTCCAACTCATCTTTTATTCCCGTGCATTTCACAATATGCTAACCTCTGCGAGTCTGATGTGTGTGTTTTCTGCCACAATATGTGTTTAATACGACAATATTGCAATTTGTGATTCAGTCTTGCACTTTTACATTGCGATGTTTTTGAAATGTTACGTCTGTTATTTGAATCCTGGTTTACATTGATGTTCTCCTGACTGATGTATAAACTATTACATTCCTCCCTTCAATATAAATGTACCCAACATACGCTACGGAAAGTTAAAGCAATTGTTGATTTTTTTTATTTGAAGATAAGGTGCTATACAAATGGAGTATGTATCCTTTAGTACATTTATCACATGGCAAGATGGTGAATGGTGGTACACAAATAAGCAGCTCATTGGAAGAGGAAGTTCCACAAATAACCCATTCTGAAAGCCTGGGAGTCCAGCACAATAGTACAAAAAACAAGGCTGAAGCATTCGCAGTGATCTTCAGCCAGAAGTGCCAAGTGGATAATCCATCTGGGCCTCATCCAAAGGTCACCAGCCAATTCTTCAGTCAATTCGATTCATTCCACTTGATAATGAAACGGTTGGAGGCACCGGACACTGCAAAGGCCTGACAACAATCTGGGAATAGTACTGAAGATTTGTGCCATCTCCTTTGCTGTGTTGTTCCAGTACAGTTACAACACTGGCATCTACCCAGCAATGTAGAAAATTGCTCAGGTATGCCCTGAACACAATGAGCAGGACAAATCTAACCTGGCCAATACATCCTCTCAGTCTACTCTCGATCACAGTAAAATAATGAAAGGCGTCACCAACAGTGCTATAAAGTAGCACCTTCTCAGTGATGCCTAGTTTGGGCTCTGCCAGGGCCATTCAGCTCCTGATCTCATTACAGCCTTGGTTCAAACATGGACAAAAGAGTTCAATACTATAGTTGAAATAAGAGAGACTGCCCTTAACACCAAGGTTGCATTCAACAGAGGGTACTATCAAGGAGCCCTAGCTAAACTGGAATCAATGGGAATCAGGGGGAAAGCTGTCCACTGGTTGGAGTCATACCTGAAATGTGGGAAGGTTGTTGTGGTTGTTGGAGGTCTGTCATCCCAGCTACAGGATATCTCTGTAGGAGTTCCTCAGGATAGTGTCCAAGACCAAATCACCTTCAGCTGCTTCGTGAATGAACTTCCCGCTATCATAAGATCAGAAATGGGGATATTTGTCAATGAATGCACAATTTTCAGCACCATTTGTGACTCCTCAGATACTGTAGCATTCCATGTTCCAATGCAGCAAGATTTAGACAATATCCCAGCTTGGGCTGAAAAGAGGCAATTAATATTCATGTCAAACAAATGCCATGCAATAACCATCTCCAATAAGAAAATATCTCACCATCACTCTTTGACATTCAATGGTGTTATCATCATCAATTCCCCCACTGTCAACATCTTTGGAGTTATCATTGACCAGAAGGTGAACTGGATTAGCCATATTAATCCAATGACTGTCCACATAAATAGGAACATGGTGGAATACTCCCCACGATCTTGGATAAGTGCAAATCCAACAACACTCAAGAAGCTCGACACTCTCCCGGACAAAGCAGCTTGCTTAATTGGCCCCACATCAATAAGGAATATACTCCCTCCATCACCAACACTCAGTAGCACCAGTTTGTGCCATCTGCAAGATGCACTGCAGAAATTCACCTCTGACTACAACCATCTAGAAGGACAAGGGCAGCAGATACATGTGAACACTATCAAGCTCACCACTAAGGACTCAACATGCTGATTTGGAAATCTTTGTTTCTGTCTCACTGAGTCAAAATCATGGAAATCCCTCCCTGATGTGGATCTGACTGCAAGACAAGAACAGCATCAGCTGATGCAGTTGAAGGAAGCTCACCACACTCTCAAGGTCATCTAGTGGCAGATAATAAAATCATGGCCCAGCCAGCGATCCCATGACCTATGAATGATGTTTTGTTTTAAATCCCCCTTTTATCGACTTTAAGGATTATTTTTAGAGAATCCAATTCTTTACATGACAACAAGAGAAAATAACAATGTGTATGGATGTACTTTAGAGTAAGTTAAGTTACAAGCCCCTGAAATGCATCAGCAGTTGTTTATCTATCCTGATATCTTCGTGGTAATATTTACTCGAGGCTGTTTTGGTTTTTCACTATACTTGTTCTGTGTGCTGGTACTTGTACTGTGTCTTGGACTCTGTCCTGTTCACAACAGGATGACTCCTGTTTCTGTTCACAGTATTGCTCTGAGTTGGCATCTTTTTCGTTGTACCAGAAGAATCTTAAGTTAAATTTCATACTCAAACGTTATGTCCAAGGTTGATGTTGTGCAATTTACCACCTGCGTGTCAGTTGTGATTATCTTTTATCTTCCCCTGTTTCTTGAGTAATGCACCACATACTCATGGCTGAGGAGATTTGTCCATAGTTGTCTTCTGAATGGTAATTCCATTGTAAATTGAAATGTATGTTTGGGATGGGTATATCTACATTCAGTTCAGAGGAAGAATCATTTGACCTGTAATGTTAACTCTGATTTCTCTCCACAAATACTGCCAGACCTGCTGAGCTTTTTCAGCAATTTCTGTTGTTATTTCTGATTTATAGTATCCACAGTTCTTACAGTTTTTATATTCAATTCAAATTGTACAACACACTCTGTTGACTGAGGGATAGGTAGCATTGAAGAGGCAGGGAGGCTGCAGAAGGATTTGGACAGATGGAGTACAATGTGGGAAAGTCTGAGGTTATGCACTTTGTTAGGAAGAATAGAGGAACGGTCCATTTTCTAAATGGGGGTAAAATTCAGAAATCTGAAGTACAAAGAGACTTGGGAATTCTAGTCCAGGATTCTCTCAAGGTAAACTTACAGATTGAGTCAGTAGTTAGGAAGGCAAATGCAATGATAGCATTTATTTTGACAGGACTTGAATATCAAAGCAGGGATGTATTTCTGAGGCTCTATTAGGCCACATTTGGAGTATTGTGCACAGTTTTGGGAGCCATATCTCAGGAAGGATGTACTGGTCCTGGAGTGTATTCAGAGAAGGTTCATGAGAATGGTCCCAGGAATGAAAAGCTTAACATTTGAGGAATGTTCGAAGGCTCTGGGTTTATACTTGATGAGTTTAGAAGGATGAGAGGGGTTCTAATTGAAACAGGCAGAATATTGAATGGCCTGGACAGAGTAGATGTTGGAAAGATGCATGGGTTTCCTCCCACAGTGCTGGATATGCATGTGCATCTTTGGTGAATTTTAGGTGGATTGGCCTTGCTGAATTGTCTACAGTGTCCAGGGATGTGCAAGCTAGGTAGATTAGCTAAAGGAATTGTAAGATTACAGAATAGGGTGGGGGTGAGTCCAGGTGGACTGCTGTTTGGAGGGTTAGTGTTGATTCAGTAAGTCAAATGGTCATATCCACAGTGTAAGGATCCCATGATTTCAGTGTAATGAATGCTATAGATGGAACCTTTTGGTCATTGTATGCAGTGAGTTTGGTAGTGATTAGTTGAACATTCACTTCCCATCCCTGTCAATATATACATTTCAGAACGCAAAATGAAAGGCTATTTGCACTGTGTCACTATCCAGTTTACATATTGGTTTGCTGAAATCTGTAGGTATATAATCTGAATAGCAGCAAAGGATTTAGTAAATACCATTTTGCCAATCCATTCTTTGATGTGCACTATTGGCTGACTTTATGTTTTATGATCTGGACATCCTTATCATCTGATCATATATCGTGTCTAGATGTTTTATGGATCTTGACTTGATGTCTTCTTAGTCAGTTGGGATTCTGTAATGTCTGGCCTTTAGATGTAGAATCGCATGATGTCAAATTGTTTGTTTACCCTTTGTTTTCTGCATTGACACTTCCTGTGATAACTCCACAGAGGTTGGTATCCTATCACCAAAGCCCTTGACAGTGACCTAGCGCCCTCAGAGCCAGCTCTCAGACTAAAAAAGAATGTCTGACACTTCTGGTATTATCTGTCAGCCAGGGCTCCCTGATTGGATCAGATTAACAGGGAACTCATATTCTCTGACCTCATTACAATCACCTCATCCCTCCTTCCCAAGTCAGAGGATAAGTTATTTTACTTATATCTCCTCCTGGGGCCTTTTAACACCAGGTCAGGTACCTTCAACTCTGCCTTGGAAATGGCCAGTGTCTAACGCACAGTAGTTGGCCTCTTACACACAGACTGTCTCAGAAGAAATTCATTCTCTGCCTGAGCATCGAGGCAGTGACATTGACATTGTCCAATTCAGATTCAAATGTCTATTCGACATTTGAAAGAGAGGGAAAACCCAAGGGTTGTGGCAGCCTTTCTGGCTGTTTCGAGGAGCTAGGAATGTTTTAATCCCGCCCTGTTTGCGAGTTTGCAGCTTTCATATGATCAACATGCTTGTTCATAACCATCGCATCAACCCAAACTTCTTACGTCACTGGACCAGACCTCACATCAACAATGCCTTTTACCCACACAGGACTACTTCTATGGTTCCTACACCAAATATTATCCCCCAAAGTAAACTGTCTAACTCACCGAGTGGAGTCTTATATCCAGCATTGGTGTTCCTGATGCCATTTTACTGTCCCCCATCCCAGGTCAAGGAAGATCAAATTTAACCTGGTGTGGAGTCTTCTCCCCATTAGCAACTCTGCTGGAGCTATCTCTGTAGTTGCTCGAAGGGTGGTCCTCTAATCAATTAGGAACTGGGACAGTTTGGCATCCAGTAAAACTGCAGGCTATTTCTTTCAGGGTAAAAACAATGACTGCAGATGCTGGAAACCAGAGTCTAGATTATAGTGGTGCTGGAAAAGCACAACAGGTCAGGCAGCATCCAAGGAGCAGGAAAATCAACGTTTCGGGCAAAAGCCCTTCATCAGGAGCACGGGCAGGGAGCCTGCAGGGTGGAGAGATAAGTGAGAAGGGGGGGCTGGGGGAAAGTAGCAAAGAGTACAATGGGTGAATGGGGGGGGGATGAAGGTGATAGGTCAAAGAGGAGGGTGGAGTGGATAGATGGAAAGGAAGATAGTCAGGTAGAACAGGTCATGAGGGTGGTGCTGAGCTGGAAGGCTGGAGCTGAGGTGAGGTGGGGAAAGGGGAAGTAAGGCCTCCAAGCCCTCCATTTCTTCTTCTCTCAATTTCCCCAACAGTACCCTTCCACTGACACTCTCTATCGTTTGGCTAAACTTGTCCGCACCCTTAACAATTTTTCCTTCGAATCCTTCCACTTCCTCCAGACCAATGGGGTAGCCATGGGCACCTGTATGGGGCCCAGCAATGCCTGTCTCTTTGTTGGCTACATAGAACAGTCCATCTTCCATCTTCCACCCTGACCTTAAATTCACCTGGACCATCTCTGACACCTACCTCCCCTTCCTGGACCTCTCCATCTCCATTAATGACGACCGACTTGACACTGACATTTTTTACAAACCCACCGATTCCCACAGCTACCTGGATTATACCTCTTCCCACCCTACCCCCTGCAAAAATGCTATCCCATATTCCCAATTCCTCCAGCTCCGCTCCTAGGAGGACCAGTTCTACCACACCACACACCAGATGGCCTCCTTCTTTAGAGACCGTAATGTCCCTTCCCATGTGGTGACAGATGCCCTCCAACGCATCTCATCCACATCCTGCCCCTCCGCCCTCAAATCCTACCCCTCCAACTGTAACAAGGACAGAACCCCCCTGGTGCTCACCTTCCACACTACCAACCTTTGCATAAACCACATCATACGATGTCATTTCCGCCATCTCCAAACGGACCCCACCACCAGGGTTATATTTCCCTCCTCACTTACATGTTGAATGCCATTTCATTTTAGGAAATACTCAGATTCCTTGCTGGTAAACAATGGCTCATTATCTGTGATTAACACTTCCAGGAGTCTGTGTATTGCAAAAGATGCACGTAGTTTTTCTATCATTGTTCCCATGTTTGACGAATGAACTCCATGCACTTCCAGTCACTTTGAGTGGCCGTCTACAATGACCAAGAACATTGAGCCATGAAAGGACCTGCATAGTCTTGGCGTTATAGAGTCACAGAGATGTACAGCACGGAAACAGACCCTTCAGTCCAACTCATCCATGCCGATCAGATATCCTAAATTAATCGAGTCCCATTTGCCAGCATGTGGCCCATATCCCTCTAAACCCTTCCGATTCATATTCCCTTCTAGATGCCTTTGAAATGCTGCAATTGTACCAGCCTCCTCCACTTCCTCTGGCAACTCATTCCATGCATGAACCACCCACTATGTGAACAAGTTGTCCCTTAGGTCCTTAAGAATCTTTCCCCTTTCACTCTAAACCTATGCCCTCTCGTTCTGGACTCCTCTAACCCTTGTCAATTTACCAAATCCATGCCCCTCATGATTTTATAAACCTCTGTAAGGTCACCTCTCAGCCTCTGACGCTGCAGGAAAAATAGCCCCAGCCTATTCGGCCTCTCCTTACAGTTCAAATCCTCAAACCCTGGCAACATCCTTGGAAATCTTTTCTGAACCCTTTCAAGTTTCACAACATCCTTCCGATAGGAAAGAGACCAGAATTGCATGCAATATTCCAAAAGTAGTCTAACCAATGTTCTATACAGCCTCAACATGACCTCCCAACTCCTGTACTCAATACTTGAACAATAAAGGAAAGTATACCAAACACCCTCTTCACTATCCTATCTATTGCGACTCCACTTTCAAGGAGCTTTGAACCTGCACTCCAAGGTGTCTTTGTTCAGCAACACTCCCCAAGACTTTACCATTAAGTGTATATGCTCTGCCCTGACTTGCCTTTCCAAAATGTAGCACCTCACATTTATCTAAATTAAGCTCCATCTATCACTCCTCGGCCCATTGGTTCATCTGATCAAGATCCCATTGTACTCTGAGGTAATCTTCTTTGCTGTCCACTACATGTCCAATTTTGATGCCTTTTGCAAACCTACTAACTATACCTCCTATGTTTGCATCTGTATTATTTATATAAATGACAAAAAGCTGTGGACCCAGTACTGATCCTTTTGGTACACCACTGGTCACATGCCTCCAGTCTGAAAAGCAACCCTCCACCACCACCCACTGTCTTCAATCTTCAAGCCAGTTCTGTATCCAAATGGTTAGTTCTTCCTGTATTCCATGAGATCTAATCTTGCTAACCAGTCTCCCACGAAGAACCTTGTCAAACGCCTTATTGACGTGCATTTGAATCACGTCTACCGTTCTTCCCTCACCAATCTTTTTTGTTACTTCTGCAACAAACTCAATCAAGTTAATGAGACATGATTCCCAAACACAAAGCCATTGTGATTATCTCTAATCGGTCCTTGCCTTTCCAAATACATGTAAATCCTATCCCTCAGGATTCCCTCCAACAATTTGCCCACCACTAATGTCAGCCTCACCGGTCTATAGTTCCCTGGTTTTTCCTTACCATATTTCTTAAACAGTGGCACCACGTTAGTCAAACTCCAGTCTTCTGTCACCTCACCTGTGACTATCAATGGTACAAATATCACAGCAAGGATCACATCAATCACTTCCCTAGCTTCCCACAGAGTTCTGGGGTACACCTGGTCAGGCTCTGGGGATTTATCCACATTTAAGCATGTTTAGACATCTAGCATCTCTTCTTCTGTAATATAGACATTTTTTCATGATATTACCATCTATTTCCATCCATTCTATATCTTCCATGTCCTTTTCCACAGTAAACACTGATGCAAAGTATTCATTTGGTATATCTCTCCCATCTCTTGTGGCTCCACATATAGTTTGCCTTGCTGATATTTGAGGGGTCCTATTCTCTCCCTAGTTACCCTTTTGTCTTTAATGTATTATAAAATCTCTTTGGATTCTCCTTAACCCTATTTGCAGAAGCTATCTCATGTCCCCTTTTTGCCCTCCTGATTTCCCTCTTAAGTATACTCCTACTGCCTTTATACTCTTCTAAGGATTCACTTGATCTCTCCTGTTCATATCTGACATATGCTTTCTTCTTTTACCTGACCAAACCCTCAATTTCTTTAGTCATCCAGCATTCATTATACCTACCAGTCTTGCCTTTCACCTTAATAGGAATATACTGTCTCTGGACTCTCATTATCTCACTTTTGAAGCCTTCCCATTTTCCAACCGTCTCTTCACCTGTGAACATCCATCCCCCTAAACAACTTTTCAAAGTTCTTGCCCAATACCATCAAAATTGGCCTTCCTCCAATTTAGAAACTGGATCTATAGATCTATCCTTTTGCATCACTCACTATTTTAAAACTAATAGAATTATGGTCACTGGCCCCAAAGTGCTCCCCCACTGACATCTCAGTCACCTGCCCTGCTTTATTTCCCAAGAGTAGTCAGGATTTGCACCTTCTCTAACATTATCATTCCTTTCTTATTTCTCAGTTTCACTGAAATAACTTGGCTGAGTGTATTCCCAGGAATATCCTCCCTACGTACATCCGTAATGTTATCCCTTATCAATACGCCACTCCCCCTCCTCTCTTGTTCCTCTTTCTATCCTGGAACATTAAGCTGCCAGTCCTGTCCATCCCTGAGCCATATTTCTGTAATTGCTATGATATCCCTGTCCCATGTTTCTAACCATGCCCTGAGTTCATCTGCCTTCCCTGTTAGGCCCCTTGCATTGACATAAATGCAGTTTAATTTATCAGTTCTACCTTGTTATCTGCTCTGTTCCTGCCTGCCCTGACTATTTGACTTGATCTTTTTCCCAACTGTATCAGTCTCAAACTGATCACTTTTCTCACAATCTCCCTGTATCCCACCCCTCCCCCCGACCTTACTAGTTTGAATACTCCTGAGCAGCTCTATCCCTGCAGTATATTAGTCTCCTTCTAATTCAGGTGAAATCCGTCCTTCTTGTACAGGTCACTTCTACCTCAGAAGAGATTCCAAAGATCCAAAAATGTGAATCTTCCTCCCCTGCACCAGTTCCCCAACCGCACATTCATCTGCTTTCTCCTTCTATTCGTACCATCACTTATTTGTAGCACTGGGAGTAATACAGATATTATTACCCTCAAGGACCTCTTTTTTTAAAATTCCTGTCTAACTTTCCATTATCTCCCTTCAGAATCTCATCCTTTTCCCTTCCTATATTGTTAGTTCTAATGTGTACAATGACTTCCTGCTGGTTCCTCTCCACTTTGAGAATATTCTGCACTATCTCTGAGATATCCTTGCCCCTGGTGCTAGGAAGGCAACATAACATTCTGATTTCTCACTGCAAGCTGCATAAATATTTGTCTCTAGCTTTGAGTAGAGTGTCCCCTATCACAATCGATCACTTGGAAGCTGACATACCCCATGTTACATTGGAGCCAGTCTTGATACCAGAAATTTGACTATTTGTGCTACATTCCCTGGAGAGTGCATCACTCCCCCACATTTTCAAAAAAAAACATACTTGTTTGAGAGGGGGATAGTCACAGGAGACTTCTACACATACCTGCCTCACCCTCCTATCTTTCCAAGAATTCTCCCTTCCTTTAATTGCCATCGATCACACCTCCTAGCTCCTCTAAATTCCTCATTGCCTCTAACTGCAACTCCAACCAATCCATGCAATCTGATATGATTTAAATTAAACACACTTACTGCACACATAATCATCAGTAACATGGAAACTTTCGCTGATCTCCCACTTCTGTCAGTGAGAGAAAATCATTCTACGAACATCCATCTCTGCACCTTAACAATCTACAGACCCAGAAAATAGCACAGTCTTACTGCTCTAAAAACACTGCTCCAGGCTAAATTAGTACCTGTGTTTTATAATTTTAAAATTTATTCAGGAGACGGATCTCAGTAAAACATATATATTTTTTTAAAAAGTACTATACTCACTTTTGTAGACTTAGGAAAAACAGCAAGGTTACACTTAAAAACCATCCACTTACTGTTCCTGTGCTGTGAACTTTCCCACACCTTCGTTCCTCCAAGGTAAGTTGTGAATTTCACTGCTTGTCAATTTTTCATAGAAGCACTCCAATGTCCAGAGATACTTGAACTCAAACAGCAAAGGCAGTAGTTGTGCAGATTCACTGCTGTGTCAGAGAGCAGTATAAGTTTCTTTCTCATTTGGTGCACTGACCATGTGGTCACTGCCTTTATCTTTCTTCCTCCTTTTTAAAGTACTGTTTTGATCTATTTTTTCCCTGAAGTTCCAAAACAATACAGCAGCTTATAAAACAGTAATTACTGCTCCTGGAATTCAAGGAAGTCAGCTCCAACACCATAAATAACCAAGTCCGGGGTTTACAAATGTGGGGGAGCTGCGAGCAGTAATTTTTTTCTCCTTTAAGTAGACCTAACCAAGTTTGTGGTCCATCATTATTACAAATTTATATCTGTCAAGGTACTGGTGGAACTTCTTGACTCCAAATATGACTACCAAACCTTCCTTCACTGCCTAGGTATATTTATGCTCTGCATTAGCTAAAGTCCTTGATGCATAAGCTATTAGGTATTACTTTCCATTGTGCCACTAATGAGTTAATACAACATCAATGCTGTATGGGGAGGACTTACCAGCTAAATTAGTACCTGTGTTTTATAATTTTAAAATTTATTCAGGAGACAGATCTCTATAAAACATATATTTTTTTAAATAAAGCACTGTACTCACCTATGTAGATTTAGGAAAAACAGTAAGGTTACACTTAAATCTGTCAATACCAGATCTTAGTGGATCCTAGTGTGCCAACATGTTTGAAGATGAAGGCTGCTTTTTCACTTCCCTGAAAGCTCTGTCTTAGCTACGCTACCATTTCTTAGGCTGGCATGTTTTTAAGTGATGCAAAGATGCCAGGATAGTGGCCACGTTATGTATGAACTTTCCATAATCTTTCACCAGTCCAAGAAAAGACGTAATTTACAGTATAGATGGGAGCCAGGGAACCTTTGATCAATCTCACTTTACCTTCCAATACATGTAACCCAGTCTTGTTGTCTCTGTAGCCCAACTCGGTCACTGGGCTGCCTGGAAAACACATTCTTCTCTTTTACAGCAGAAATGTCTAAGCCTTAGTTGGCTAAATGCTCCTTATTGGTCTTTCTTACTATTAGCACATCATCTAGATAAATGGTCACCTGGGGTAGACCTTCTAAAATGTTCTGCATCTTCTGCTGAAACATTGCACAGGCTAATGTTGGCAGTTTTGTATATTGGTACATCTTTATGGATATTAATTGTTGCATACTTCTGGGAATCCTCAACTAACTGCAACTGCAAGTACACATGGCTCATGTCCAGCTTTGTGAAGGACAGACCCCACGCCAGAGATACTATAAATCCTTTATGTGAGTGATTGCGTAGTTATCCAGTTATGAAAAGTAGTTTATCATTTGTTTAAAATCCTCACAAAGGGCAAAGTGACCTATTGGGCTTCACAATCGGTATGACTGTTGCTGCCCACTCCACAAACTGGACTGGTTTAATGATTCCTTTGCTTTCCAACCTCCAGATTTCCATAAGGCAAATGGCATGAGACAGGCCTTTCAGAATTACTTCCTGGTCAACATGCAAGATGGCCTTGGCCGCTTTGACAGTCCCCGGACCTTCCTGAAAAACGTCCAGGTATTTAATTAGACCTTCATTCAGGCAGCTATTTTCTAATTTAAAAAATTAAACCAATCTAGGTGAATCTTTCTCAACCAATTTCACACTATCAGACTAGCAAGCCTTTTCCTGCACTCAATGGTAACTGAACCCACTGCTTCTCATCAGAGACCAGATGGCAAAGTTGTACCTTAACATGAAAAGGTTCCCCAGTATAGGTTTTCAGTTTAGCCAAGGTCTTGCATAATCTTAATGGTTTGAGTGCAGAGCAAATTTTGTTAAAGATTGGTTCTGTGATCACTGAAACTGCTATGCTGATACCGACCACCATTAGAAGTAGGTGACCATTTAACAGGTGTTTTTCTGTTTGGTTCTAATTTGGTTGTTGCTAAGCAATTTAACTGTTCCATACCAGATGTAGGTGGACTCTCCTGGATATTGGCTGGTAAGTTATTTTACTCAAGTTAGGTCTAGTAGGACTCTTTTGCTGTCTCAAATCCGCATACCGGCAGCAATTGCACTGACTTGCTGATGTGGATGCTAAAGGAAATTTTAACTGTTTGGATGAAGCTTCACTTTGTTTTGGGATTTTGCAGTGCTCTGACCCAGAAACTCTCTTTTCAAGATATGTCCTGTGTTAGGCTTTGCAATTGCTTTCCTCAAGTGATGTTCCCCAAACTCAGTCAGACTGGCGAGGCTGTCCACTTTAATCAGAATACCCTGGAAGTCATATGCTCCACTTGCCTCATTTTCCAATGATAAAGCCAGTTATAGTGCCTGTTTGAAGTCCAGCTGGACTTCAGCTAGTAGGCACTTTTGCCCAGTTATATCATTAATCTTGTCATTTACATAAATGATTTGGATGGGAGCATAAGGGGTACAGTTAGTAAGTTTGCCGATGACACCAAAATTGGAGGTGTAGTAGACAGCAAAGAGGGTTACTACAGATTACAACAGGATCTGGACCAGATGGGCCAATGGACTGAGAAATGGCAGATGGAGTTTAATTCAGATAAATGCGAGGTACTGCATTTTGGGAAAGCAAATCTTAGCAGGACTTATACACTTAATGGTAAGGTCCTAGGGACTGTTGCTGAACAAGGAGACCTTGAAGTGCAGGTTCATAGCTCCTTGAAAGTGGAGTCACAGGTAAATAGGATAGTGAAGAAGGCATTTGATATGCTTTCCTTTATTGGTCAGAGTGTTGAGTACAGGAGTTGGGAGGTCATGTTGCCGCTGTATAGGACATTGGTTAGGCCACTGTTGGAATATTGCATGCAATTCTGGTCTCCTACCTATCGGAAAGATGTTGTGAAACTTGAAAAGGTTCAGAAAAGATTTGCAAGGATGTTGCCAGAGTTGGAGGATTTGTGGGCTATAGGGAGAAGCTGAACAGACTGGGGCTGTTTTCCCTGTAGTGTTGGAGACTGAGGGGTAACCTTATAGAGGTTTACAAAATTATGGAGGGGCATGGATAGGGTAAAAAGGCAAAGTCTTTTCCTTAGGGTCGGGGGAGTCCAGAACTAGAGGGCATTGGTTTAGGGTGAGAGGGGAAAGATATAAAAGAGACCTAAGGGGCAACATTTTCACATAGAGGGTGGTAGGTGTATGGAATGAGCTGCCAGAGGAAGTGGTGGAGGCTGGTACAATTGTAACATTTAAGAGGTATTTGGATCGGTATATGAATAGAAAGTGTTTGGAGGGATATGGACCGTGTGCTGGCAGGTGGGACTGGATTGGGTTGGTATATCTGGTCAGCATGGACGAGTTGGACCGAAGGGTCTGTTTCCATGCTGTACATCTCTATGAGTCTATCTATGACTCTAAACCCAAAGACCAACTATTCTCTCAGCATCTCATTAAGGGTTAAATCAAAGTCACATGCCTCTGTCAGTCATCAATTCTTTGTCCAAAATCCCAATGCGGATTACCCTGGTTCCCAAATTGTTGAGAAAAAAATGATAGCATCTCAGAATTAGAGGAGGCTTGGGTCATAATAATCCTTCACTACATCCGTCAACGTTTACAAGATTTTAATATCTGGCATTTTAAGAAAGTCAGGCTCCTAATAACTGAAAAAGCTGTAGATCCACAAGCTATCACAAGAATTATTCAATGTTTTTCATCTGCCCCAATGTCATTTGCCCTGAAAATATAATACATTCTTTTCACCTGCTGGTCCCAGTCTTTGATGGCAAGATCAAGCAAGCCAAGCTTCCCAAATGACAGCATGATGCCAGAAATGTTTGACCCAAGTCAAAGATAACTTATGCAAGAAAGTCTCCAAGAGTATGATCCAGTCTCATCACCACCGAAATAATTCCACTGAGGGTGTATTCCATCACCAAGTCACTCTTTATTTACACATGGAGAGTACTCGACACTGATCCAGCTCCCTCAGAGCCAGCTCTCAGAGTGGGCAGAACCAACTCACTCTGAAAACTCTCTCAGAATAGGCAACACTCCTGTTGATACCTGTCAGCTACAACTCCCTAGTTGGACTAGATTAACAGTCCCAATCAGGAACTTGTATTCTATGAGGTCTACCAGGCTGACCTCATTACACTTACGATAATTCCAATCTTCCACATTCTGGGTGTATTTATGAGCCTCCATTGTCTATTTGTATTGTATTATTATTGTTGTTGTTATTATTATTGTTATTATTGGCTTGGGAGTATTATCTATTGAGCCAGTAGAGGACAAATTATTCATAGCCTGAAGAGTTTATCTTTCAAGTAGCATATGGCTTTGTACTTGCACCCACTTTCATGTAGTGCATTCATGGTGTCACTTTTAGGTTGATCTATGAGCTTGATTTAGAACACCTTAATAAGGGTGGATGCTGTCACAACCTTTCACATTTTATCACTTAGCTCTGATAACATTAAGTTTCAGTGATGACTCTGTTCTGCATCATGTTTCTGCATCGGTTGTTACCTACAAGATATTTAGGTATATTCAGAAATTGAGTTCAAATGTTGACCATAATTGTTCGACATCCCTGTAATGCACAGTCTGAGAGGACCATCATTACCTACAGCCATTTTAATTTTTATGGCTCATTTATCATTTCAGAAATATTGAGTTCCAACTCAATGCATTGTCAGAACCGAATAAATTCAGACAAGTGATAGTTGTTTAATGTATGCTTCCTTAAAGGTGCACATCCATCATATCCCGGCAAAAGTAACCACGACGATGATTAGGTAATTGAAAATAAGTTAACTATCTAAATGCTGTGTCCGTCAATATGAAATTAAATGTTTGTACTTAATAAAGGATAAAATTGTGGTTGTTTAACAGATTTTGCTTCTAAAACTTGCAATGAAGATAGTTAGTTTGTATGTTTTCACTGAACTTTGTTATTTTTAGCTTTGTTTTTGAACCGTGAAAAAAGACTGAGGGAAAGAGTTCAGTACTCAACAAATTTTACCTGAGCTAGCTCTAATGAGTAAGGTTATTACATGCTTATGTAAACAGGTTGAGAGCAGAATCAAGCTTTCCAGAGACAGATAGAGAAACTATAAACTGCTGGGAAATAGAAATGAGAGGAGGGAGAAAGCTTTTTGAATGAGCAGCGCTTTGATACCAAGAAAATACAAAGAAAAATTACAAAACACCTCAAGAGGAGAGAAGACGGAGAAATGGTAGGAAAGAAGACAGATGTTTAACCGAAAATGATCCAGGAGTTTAACATTAAAAGGAAATGGAAGAACTAGGAAAAATAATCAGATAGAAAACAAAATGACAAAGCAGAATGGATAGGCTAATATTATCGGCTTGCTTAATGAAACTACATAATGAGATACATAACAAGAAGAGATATAAAACTTTCACAAAAGGGACAGTTGATGAACTTAAAACAAAATATAGCAAATGCTGCAGTGTCCAAATCTGAAGTATTCACCTTTCTGTTCTCTCCACAGATGCTGTCTAATCTGCTGCCTGTTTCTGACATGCTTTACTCCTGTTCTGAAACGTGAAAAGCTGGATTACCCAGTCTTGAGCATCATTCCTAGTGTCAGTCGGATTGTTGTGATTAAAATGTGAACAGGAAGGCACTTCATTGGAAAATTTACCATTTTATGCGGGGGTCCTAGTTCAGATGACAGGGACCTGTGAATTTGAATGCTACATTTCATATTAATTTAGCAGGAGTGCTATTGTGTATGGCATTTCCATCACTTAAACTGTGTAAAATTTCAGATGTAAATCACATCCATGCGAAACAAGTGCTTGAGGAATTCTAGGAGATGATAAATGTGTAGAGTATTATAAAAAGTCACAGTAATTTTAGATACATATTAGTTTAGTATTATTAGCTTAGCATTATCTCAAAGATACTATTAGATAAATAGCATTTCAGTCAAAATTTCATTTTCCTTCTGTGGCAGTAAGGTCTCAATTTTGAGCTTTATAATACCTTTGGGAAAGAAGCTTCAAAAGCATAGCATGCAATTTGCTGTGCTCCTGGCCATTTCTGGCACATCCAACACAACCCCATGCTGGACAGAGTACTAGTTCAGGCTCAGTTGAGGACCAATAGCCCAAGGAGTGGACAGGTAGTGACATCAATTAACCCCTCTGATTATTTGATATACAATTTTCAACTTTGGTCTGCACATGTCTGTAGAATGCTTGTTACAATGCCTGTATAAGGAACCTTTCCCAAACTTAGAGCCATTGAAGAAAACAGACATCCAACTTGCAAGTGAGGTTCTTTCAACTTACTTCTGCAATAGAGAGATTTTTGGAAGTACTGTTTTTGGAGGTCTACTGGGGATCCATTCAAGGAGGGAGGAGGAGTTTGTCTCCTGTAGTCTACTGGAGATGATATTATAGTGTCTCTCAGTCTACAACATGACTTGAGGAATAAGATGAGTCACTGGCTAATCTGGATCAAAACTTGATTTTAAAATAGGCAAATTCTGGAACAACAATTGCAGTTGCTTGAAGTAAACAGGAATGACAGACAATATAATTAATAACTGTGGGAATTAATAAGTCCTCCAGACAAAATCACCATCATGAGATCTGGCTGCACCAGCAAGTTACCTGTACAGTATAAACTTACATGGGTCCCAGTTATGCTTGCCACTTCATGGGGCATGTGAAACAATCCTTGTTCCAATCTTGCACTGGCCCACTCCCACAATGGCCTTCAGTGCCTCTTCATGCTCCCTCCAGGACCTTAAAACATTTGTTCACAAATATGTAAGTTAGTTTGCTGAGCTTAAAGGTTTGTATTCAGATGTTTTGTTACCATACTTGGTAACATCATCAGGGAGAGTCTCTGTTGAAGCACTGGTGATATATCCCAATAAACGGGTACCCAATAAACACAATCTGCCAATTCCTCAGAAACAAACCCAAACCAGCAGACACAACACAACCAAAAACTATAGCCACATTGCCTTACATCAAATACATATCAGAAATTATTTCCAGACCACTCAGACCCCTTGGCATCATGGTAGCCCACAAACCTACCAAGAAACTTAAACAGTGACTAATGAACCTTAAGGATCCATTAGATATCACCAACAAAACTAATGTCATTTACAAGATACCATGCAAGAACTGTAAAAACGTTACATCAGTCAAACTAGCAGGAAACTTGCCACCAGGATACATGAACACCAACTGGCCACCCGAAGACATGACCCACTATCACTAGTTTCCATACATACAAGACACAACTTTGGCTGGGACAATATACACTTCCGAGGACAGGCGAAACATTCTAATCAGAACTCCATCAACAAACACATCGATTTAAATCCCATCTACCTTCCCTTCGAAAAAAAGAGAACTGGAAATGACATCACCCACCTTAAAAAACCAATACCTGTAAATAGAAAGGCAGGACATACCATCAGCGTTTCACCAGAGACTCTCACTGATGATGTTACCTAGTGTGGTGAAATGCTGGTATGTCCCAATACACATCTAAAAACAAACCTTCAAGCTCAGTGAGCTAACTTACATACTTATCTTCAACCCGAGCTAAACTCTTCTCAAAAATTGCCAAATTTGTTTATTTTGCCTCCAATTTCTATCCCTCTAAAACATTCACATCATCCATTTCCAAAACTTCCCTTCCTTTCCTTGACCTCTCTGATTCCATTTCAGGAAATAAACTTTCCACTGCCATCCCAATACAAAGCCACTGACACTCACAGTTACCTTCACTACAGCTCGTCACACCTTGCATTCTGCAAGGACTCCATTCCATTCTCCCAGTTCCTTTGCCTATGTCGTATCTGTTTGAATGATGCCACCTTCCAAAACAGCGCAGCTGCCATGGCTTGCTTCTTCCATGACCATGGTTTCCCACCCACTGTGGTTGACAGAACCATCAACCACATCTGACCTAACACCTGTACTTCCACCCTTGCTCCTTCCTATCGCTGTCAACAGTACAATCAGGTTCCCCTTGTCCTCATTTTTCATTCCACCAGTCTATGCATTCAAAGGAACATTCTCCCCCATTTCAGACAACTCCAGAAGAACACCACTATCAAACACATCATCCCCTCACTCCCCGATTGCATTTCACAGCAATTGTTCCCTCCTGAACACCCGAGCTCATTCCATGCCACCAGCACCACCCCCTCCCCCCCCCTTCCCTCAGCACCTTCCCATGTAACTGCAGAAGGTGCAATACCTTCCTCTTCACCTCATCCCTGCTCATCATTCAAGGGCCTAGACAGTCTTTAAAGGTAAAGCAACATTTCATTTGTACCTCCTCCAATCTTGTGTTTTATATTTGTTGCACCCAATGTGATCTACTCTATATTGGAGAATCCAAACCAAGACAGGGTGACTGCTTTGCAGAACACCACCAGTCTGTGCACAAGCATGACCCTGACCTTCCCAGAGCTGCTCATTTTACCCCAGCGCCCTGCTCGCATGGCCACCTGTCTGTCCTCAGCATGTTGCAGTGTTCTAGTGAATCACAGTACAAACTGTAGGAACAACATCTCACCTTCAAAACAGGCACTTTACAGCCTTCTAGACTTGGTGTTGCATTTAACCCCTTCAAATTGTGAGCCAAGTCCCATTTCTTTCCTTTCTTTTAGCTTTACTCATTGTATTCTCTGTCACCATGTCCTCTCTCCCCTTCTTCCACCCTGTGGGTTGGTCTGCTCCTTCAAGTTTGGCAGTTAGACACACCATTGTTTTGCCATTTTCATATTTCAATCATTTAATATGAACCACTAACATCTTTTCTCGACCAGCAGTCCGCACCCACCACTGCCTCACCTCCCCACCCCCACCCACAACTATAGCATTAATGCTGCCCCCTCCACACTTTACTTCAGTTCTGATGAAGAGTCATCTAGCTTACTCTCTTTCTCTCTCTCTCTCTTTCTCTTTCTCTCGCTCCATGATTGCTGTCTGGCCCACTGTGATCTCCAGCATTTGTTGTACTCAGTACAGATTCCAGCATCTGTAGTATTCCTACAGTATAGGCTCACATGCTTTCCTGAATAGTTTAACTTCACTTTGGAAAGAAGGGTGATGTTGTATCTGTACCTTCCCTTTCAGAGAGCTTACCTTTCAGGATTTGATGTACTCTGTATACAATGGGGTGACTTTGTCTTACTTTTAATTTGCTTTGGATTTATACATGCCGAGATCAGAACTCCCATCCTAACAGCACTATGGATGTAACTACATGACATAAAATGTAGGGATTCATAAAGTCAGCTCTTCATTATGTTCTCAAATGCAATGACAAAGGAGGAGCAAATGCTGGTCCTGTCAAAAATTCCCATATCCCATAATCAAATAATTAAAAGAAACACTAGACTTTCTTCTGTTTCCATTAAATTCATGCAGAAGAAATCTATTCCAAAAGCTCAGAGGGAAAAAACATCTCTCAGGCAGAAATGCTTTCAGGACAAAACTATGTCAAAGTAATGAGTGCAAAGATGAGCTTTGAGAAATGAACAGAGAAAGAAGCAAATGTTGAAAAAGAACAAGACAGTAAAGAATGACATTCCCAGGGATTCTCCTCATTGCCAACTAAATTTTAATGGAAATTAATACTTCTTCCAGGGTTTTCTCTGATCTGTAGAAGTTACATTGAGACATCAAGAGAATCCTCAGAAATTTTATTCCAAATAAGGTGGAGGATAGGTTGCCCCTAAATAGCATGTACTTCTTTCAGAATAAAGCAAGGAAGTATAGAAAAGGTGAAGGATTATGGACATATTGCAATAAAATGGATTAGATTTTGCAGTCAGTTGCAAACCAACAGTTTCCTCCACTAATTTCAAAGAAAATAGCTGATAAAAATCGAGAAATGCCAAAGGCACAAACATCCTCTTCCCAATTTTAATTTGCTTTTCTTACCAGGTGCAAGAGTTCCCAGGTTTTGTGCAACAGAGATCTTATCAGCAGAAGAATCAGGAATTTATATTAAAGTATTCTCACAGACAGCAAACCAGGAAGTAAAAACCACTGAATCCCTTTATTATCAATCAAACATTTGTTCTAATTTGGATGTTGCTAAGCAATTTAACTGTTCCAAATCAGATGTAGGTGGACTGCTGTGGGCTGACTTAGAGTTCATCTGTTCAGGATATGTCCTCAGTGAGACTATGCAATACCTTTATTCAAGTGGTGGTCTTCAAGGTTAGTCGGACTGATGAGGGTGTCCACTTCCATCGGAATACCCTGCAAACTCATATGCTCCACTTGCTGTATTTTCCAATGGTAAAAGCCAGTTGTAGTGCCTGCCTGAAGTCCAGTGGGCTTCAGCTGGTAGGTGCTTTTGTGAGCTTACATTATTAATCTCATATGCTGGTGGCATGATGGCTCAGTGTCTCGACCTGGGTTCGATTCCAACCTTGGGCGACTGTCATTGTGGAGTTTGGACATTCTCCCATACCTGCATGGGTTTCCATCGGGTACTCCGGTTTCATTTTACAGTCCAAGATGAGCAAGTTAGGTAGCTTGTCCATGTTTAAATTACTCATAGAATTCAGGGATATGTAGGTTGGTGCTTTAGCCATAGGAAATGCAGGGTTACGGGGTTGGCATGGGTCTGGGTGGGATGATGTTTGTAGTGTTGTGGACTTGTTAGGCCCGAATGGCCTGTTTCCACGCTGAAGGGATTCTATGAAAAAAAAAATCAAATGGTCTCTCAGCATCTCATTAAATGTTAAACCAGAGTAAAATGCCTCTGCCAATCATCTTAGCCTAGTCAATAATCCTAATATGGATTCCCCGGTTCTCAAATTGCAGAATAATACATGATAGTATCTCAGAGTTAGAGGAGGTTGGGGTCATAATATTCCTTAACTAAATCCATCAACTCTTGACAGAATTTAGATGCCGGTGCTTCAGGGAGTGTAAGGCTCCTAATAACCGATAAAGCTGCAGGAACACAAGCTGTCGGGTGAATTAGTTGCTGCTTTTCATCTGCCCCAATATAGAGTCATAGAGTCATAGAGATGTACAGCATAGAAACAGACCCTTTGGTCCAACCTGTCCATGACAACCAGATATCCCAATCCAATCTAGTCTCACCTGCCAGCACCCGGCCCATATCCCTCCAAATCCTTCCTATTCATATACCCATCCAAATGTCTCTTAAATGTTGCAATCGTACCAGCATCCACCACATCCTCTGGCAGCTCATTCCACACAGATACCAACCCCTGCATGAAAACGTTGCCCCTTAGGTCTATTTTATATCTTTCCCCTCTCACCCTAAACCTATGCCCTCTAGGTCTGGACTCCCCAACCCCAGGGAAAAGACTTTGTCTATTTATCCTATCCATGCCCTTCATAATTTTGTAAACCTCTATAAGGTCACCCCTCAGTCTCCAACACTACAGGGAAAACAGCCCCAGCCTGTTCAGCTTCTCCCTATAGCCCACAAATCCTCCAACCCTGACAACATCTTTGTAAATCTTTTCTGAACCCTTTCAAGTTTCACAACATTTTTCCGATAGGAAGGAGACCAGAATTGCATGCAATATTCCAACAGTGGCCTAACCAATGTCCTGTACAGCCGCAACATGACCTCCCAACCCCTGTATTCAATACTCTGACCAATAAAGCAAAGCATACCAAACACCTTCTTCACTATCTATCTACTTGCAACTCCACTTTCAAGGAACTATGAACCTGCACTCCAAGACCTCTTTGTTCAACAAAACATTCCCTAGGACCTTACCATTAAGTGTATAAGTCCTGCTAAGGTTTACTTTTCCAAAATGCGGTACCTCGCCTTTACCTGAATTAAACTCCATCTGCCACTTTTCAGCCCATTGGCCCATTTGGTCCAGATCCTGTTGTAATCTGTAGTAACCCTCTTCGCTGTCCACTACACCTCCAATTTTGGTGTCATCTGCAAACTTACTAACTGTACCTCTTCTGCTCGCATCCAATGGCATTTTCCCAGAAAAAAAAACATTTTTTCCACAGACTGGACCCAGCCTTTGATGGCTGAATATAACTGGCACTGAAATAACTCCATAGTATCCCATCAGTAAGTGCCCATTTATTTATACGTGGAAGGTTTGGACACTGATCCAGCTCCCTTACAGCCAGCTCTCTGAGTGAAGAGGATGTCTGACACTCCTGCTTCTATCTGTCAGCCAGGATTAGATTACTTACAGTGTGGAAACAGGCCCTTCGGTCCAACAAGTCCACACCGACGTGCAACCCACTCAGACCCATTCCCCTACACTATGGGCAATTTAGCATGACCAATTCACCTAACCTGCACATTTTTGGAGTGTGGGAGGAAACCGGAGCACCCAGAGGAAACCCATGCAGACACGGGGAGAATGTGCAAACTCCACACAGTTGCCTGAGGTAGGAATTGAACCCAGGTCTTTGGCACTGTGATGCAGCAGTGCGAACCACTGTGCCACTGTGCCTCTCTTATTGGAACAGATTAACCGCCCCAATCAGGGAACTCATATTCTATGAGGTACAGCTGGCTAAATTTGTTACAATTACTACAAAAAAATTAGCATTGAACGGAGACAGTGCTTCAGGGATTAGCACTGCTGATGCAGCGCCAGGGACCCAGGTTTGATTCCACCATCAGGTAACTGTCTGTGTGGAGTTTGCACATTCTCCCTACGTCTGCATGGTTTTCCTTCACACGCTCCAGTTTCCTTCCACAGCTCAAAGATGTGCAGGTTATGTGGATTAGTCATGCTAACCTGCTCATAGTGTGCAGGGTAGGTGGATTCAACATGGGAAATGGAGGGTGAGTCTATGTGGCATGCTCTTCAGAGGGTCAGTGTGGACCTGATGGGCTGAATGGCCTTCGTTCAAGTTGTAGGTATTCTATGATTTTATGAAAACTGATTAGATGCAGATTTACTATTTGGGAATGCTGTCACCTATCTACTTCTTCATGAAACAAGTTGTTTTGGTTTTTGATATATTACAGCTTCCAAAAAGTAATTCAATTAACAGATAACAAGTCTACTGATGAATGCACCAAAACAAACCTGCCTGTCTTATTTTTATTGACTCTTGTAATGATCAGAAGGGAACATACCTGCAATGACAATATTTTGACATGAGTAATTTATCATTTTAGGTTTGCAGTAATAGGAAACACACCGGGAAGGACAGTTGCACAACAGGATGTAGGATCCCTTTTCTGACACTCATAGAATCCTAATAGCACAGAAAGGGGCCATTCAGCCCATTAGGTCTGCACCAATCCTCCAAAGAGCATCCCACCCGACCCTATCCCCTTAACCTCCCATTTACTAATCCATCTAGCCGACACATCAGTGGGCACTATCAACAATGTAATACTGCCAAGCCACCTAACCTGCTCGTCTTTGGACTGTGAAAGGAAACCATAGCACTTGGGGAAAACGCACGCAGACACAGGGAGAATGTGCAAACTCCACACAGACAGTTATCCGAGGCTGGAATCAAATCTGGGCCCCTGGCGCTGTCAGGCACAAAGCTAACCATTGAGACACCATACTGAGCTTTAAGTATTTTTAGATTTCAATGAGATCACTTCGAATTCTTTAAAACACTAGATAATATAGCCAAAAATTCCTGATGAAGGGCTTATGCTCGAAACGTCGAATTCCCTATTCCTGAGATGCTGCCTGGCCTGCTGTGCTTTGACCAGCAACACATTTTCAGCTGTGATCTCCAGCATCTGCAGACCTCATTTTTTACTCGAAGATAATATAGCCATAATATATCTGATCTCTCTCTCTTCATGGAACAATCCCCCATTAGAGAAACAAGTCTGGGTTAACTTGTGTTGCAGTCCCTCTATGGTAATAACATTTTTCCTGAGGTAAGGAGATCAAAACTGCACAAAGTACTCCACTGTGACTTAATCAAGCTTAGCGAGTTTTGAGAAATATGTGAAATGTACCTTTCACATTCCTGATGCAGGCCTTCTGCCCAAAACATTGATTATCCTGCTCCTCGGATGCTGCCGACCTGTGTTGCATTTCCAGCACCATACTTTTTGACTCTGATCTCCAACACCTGCAGTCCTCGCTTTCTCCGTATTGTTAAGGACACTTACTGTCTTTGTACATCTACATTTTACAACTTCATTCTTAATTTTTTTGAAGATTTAACCTATTTTTCTAATCAATCTTTTCCGCGATGTTATTATACACCTCTGGAGCAGATGGTACCTGAACCTAATCTTCCTGGTCCTAACCACGTTGTAAAAATTGCTCTTGAAATAGTGAACTTAGAATCTATACAGTCAATTTCAGAGAGTCAGTCAAGGGAATAATGTGAACTTAAGCCAATCTTTATCCCTGTAAACCTTTATGAAGTACTCAAACATTCGCAGTGTGTCATGCATTGGCAAACCAACACTGTTATGAAGGGTGTTTTGCAGTTTTACTGAAATAATAGCTTACCTTCATAGGTGTTTCAGGTGAGCTCTTGGCACTTGGAATGCATCTGTATCAAAATCTTCTTAACTATTAAAACAAGTCCCTATGCAGAAAATCTACAGTTTCACTGGTTGAATTTCTGGAAGATAACCTGAGGTGTCAGAGAGATAGTGGGATGTGTGAGGAGTCAGTGCAAAGCAAGAGGATATAAGTTAGAGCCAAGGCTGGAGGCCTACACCAACCACCTTGTGAGTTGGACAGGCACAGGACCCGTGAGGGTGAAGATGGTGCTGAATGGGCAACAGAGTGCAAAATTCAAAGAGTGTCATCACAAGAAAATCGTAAGTTCACTATTTTTGCTGGAATTTCTACAAATTGCTGTGAATTAGAAAAGCATTTTTTTTAAAAAAAAGCATTGTAGTAGACTCACCAACTTTAAAGGCATGTAATTGGTTATTGGATAAACATACAGATGATAATGGAATAATGTAGGTTAGACGGGCTTTAGATTGGTTTCACAGGTCGGTGCAACATCGAGGGCCAAAGGACCTCTACTGCGCTGTAATGTTCTAAGATTTATTTCTATCTGTAGTTGGATTTAACTGAGATAGGGTCAAATAAGAAGTTAATGAATTGCAATTATTGCAAGAGGATTTTAGTTCAGACATAAGGACATCTTACTGCAGTTATACAGGACCTTGGTGAGATGATAATTGGAATACTGCCAACAATTTGGTCTCCCTATCTTAGAAAGGATACACCTACCATAGAGGGAATACAATGGAGGCTCCATATCCAGGTCAGCAAGACTGTTATATGAGGTGGGATTGGTTTAAATACATCTGTTATCATTAGGGTTTAAAATGACGAGAGAGGACCTGATTGAAACATGTAACATTCTAACAGGAGCCATTCCTGATGAAGGGCTCCGGCATGAAACATTGATTTTCCTGCTCCTCGGATGCTGCCTGACCTACTGTGCTTTTCCAGCAACACACTCTCAACTCTGATCTCCAGAATCTGCAGACCTCACTGTCTCCAAACATTCTAACAGGTCTGGGCAGTTTCAGGAAGGATGTTTATCCTTGTGGAGGGTCTAGAACCAGAGAACATAGTCTCAGGATGCAAGGCAGGCCATTCAGAACTGAGATCATGGAATATTCCTTCATTCAAAGGGTAGTGAACCTGTGGATTCTCTATACAGAAGGTAGGGGAGGCCCAGTCACTGATCATCTTCAAGAAAGAGGGAGATAAGTTTTAGATTTTAAAGGCATCAAGGGGTATAGGAACAAAAATGGGATGATGACATTGAGAGAGAGGATCAGCCATGATCATATTGATTGATGGGGCAGGCTCAAAGAGCTGAATGGCCTACTCCTGCTCCAAGTTTCTATGATTCAATGTGCAAATAAGCACTTTTTTGTTTAAACTATCTTTGATGTTATAGAGTTGTTGTGTGACAATGTCTGGAGTCTCCCCATCTCGATTTGAGCAAGTAGCTGAATAATAGCTGGCAGTGGGCTTTTGAGACCTCACATCAGCCCCACAATCTAAGGATCTAGCTCACAGCATGAGCGCAGCAAGTCTAGGAACAGATGGAATAGCTCTTTCCCCAGGCAATGTAACCTTCGAAATAAGAGGAATTCTCATAAAAATGCAAATCACTCCAATTCAGATTGTTGAAATTCATATTTCCTTCAACGCTAGAAGGGAGAAGAGTCAAGAAAATAAAAGTCATTTTACAAATGATGTTAGAAACAAAAATACAGGTGCACCATTTGCAGGGGATCAAATAACGTTAGAGATAAACATAGGAAAGGAATTGTAGAAAGAATAGCAGCAATCAAAGTGCAACGCTGAAACATGAATGTGAGACTAATCCATGTGAGAGTAAACCAGGCATGAGGCCTTCAGATCAGGAGACCCACTCAAATATAAGGAATCCAAGTATGCCCTTCACAGAGTCATTAAGACAGCCAAAGACCAATATCGATCCAAACTAGAAACCCAGCCAGACACCCAGCGACCATGACAAGGACTGAATGACATCACAGACAGCACAAGATAGTAGAAGATAACACATCCCTCCCAGCTTGTCTCAATGCCTTCTATGCTCCCTTTGAGCAGAATTGCGGCAGAGAGGTAATACCTATTCTGACAGGTGCTGACGAACCTCCCAACAGTTGCTGCATCAGATGTCAGATCAGTTTTCCTTCGTATGAATCTAAGGAAAGCGATGGGACCAGAAGGAGTACCAGGCTGTGCACTCAGAGCATGTACAGATCATTTGACAGAAGTCTTCTCGGACATCTTCAACCTCTCCCTGCAGCAGGCCACTGTCCCTGCCTGTTTCAAGAGGACCAACATCATTCCTGTGCCTAAGAGAGCTCATGCAGCATGTCTCAATGACTACCGCCCAGTGGCCCTAATGTGCTTTGAAAGGCTGGTCATGGCATTAATCAACTCCAGCCTCCCCACTATGCTTGATTCACTCCAATTTGCCGATCAGACCATCAGATCCACGTCAGATGCCATATCACTTGCCATTCACTGCTCCCTAGAACATGTTGACACCAAGAACAGCTATGTAACAATCCTACTCATTGACTACAGTTCAGCCTTCAACACTATTATCAGTTCGGCACTGATTACTAAACTTAATGATCTCGGACTAAGCCCCACTCTCTGCAACTGGATTCTCAGTTTCCTGACCCACAGGCCACAATCAGTGAAGACTGGGTCAATATTTCATCCTCTCAAACATTCAACACTGGAGCCCCCCGGGGTGTGTAAGCAGCCCCCTACTGCACTCGCTGTATACCCATGACTGCGTCACCAAATACCAGACTAATGCCATTTATAAGTTCACTAATGATACCACCATAGTCAGTGGAATCTGAGATGGCGATGGAACTGACTACCGACAGGAGGAATAAGACCTGGAAAAATAGTGCACTGAGAATAACCTAGTTCTCAATTCCGGCAAAACCAAGGAATTCATTATTAACTTTCAGCAGGATGTTCCTCATGCCCCCTACACATTAACAGCACAGAGGTGGAATGAGTGGAGTGTCAAGCTCCTGGGAGTGGTCATCCACAACAAGCTTTCTTGGACTCATCACGTGGACACACTGGTTACAAAGGCCCAACAATGTCTCTGCCTCAAGCAGATGAGGAAATTTGGCATGACGGCGAATACCCTTGCCAACTTTTAAAGGTGTGCCATCGAGAGCATTCTGTCTGGATGTATCACTACCTGGTATGGCAACTGAACCATTCAAAATCAGAGACGGTTACAGAGAGTGGTGAACTCGCCCTGGATAATCACAAAGGCTAACCTCCCATCAATAGAATCTATCTACCAGATCTGCTGTCAAGGAAAGGCTGCCAGCATTTTCAAAGATCCATCCCACCCTGGCAATGTTTTGTCCAACCTCTACCCATTGGGGAGAAGGGACAGAAGCCTGAACACACACACCAGCCAGTTTCATAACAGTTTCTACCCAACTGTTGTTAGAATATTGAATGGACTCACAAACTCTTAACATTGACCTGTACCTGTGTTGTTGTTTTTGCTGCTGTTTACCTATTATTGACTATCTATGCTACTTAACTTTGTGATCTGCCTGTATTGCTCACAGGACAAAGCTTTACACTGTGCATTGGTACATAGGACAATAAATTCAATTCAATTCAATTCAATGTAAGCGCCAAATTTTGCCCTAACCCTCTCTCCACATACAAAACATATGTGCGAGAGACAAAAGAAGAAAAATATCTGAATCGAATTGAGGGAAAACTCTTCATTATTCTCCTCTAATCATACAAGGTAATTAGCGCCTGACCTTAAATTTACCTGTACCATCTCTGACACCTCCCTCCCTTTCCTGGACCTCTCCATCTCCATTAATGACGACCAACTTGACACCGACATTTTTTACAAACCCACTGACTCCCACAGCTACCTGGATTACACCTCTTCCCACCCTACCGCCTGCAAAAATGCCATCCTGTATTCCCAATTATTCCGCCTCCGCCGTAACTGCTCCCAGGAGGACCAGTTCCACCACAGAACACACCAAATGGCCTCCTTCTTTAGAGACCACAATTTCCCTTCCCACACGGTTAAAGATGCCTTCCAACGCATCTCGTCCACATCCTGCACCTTCGCCCTCAGACTCCACCCCTCTAACCATAACAAGGGCAGAACCCCCCCCCGGTGCTCACCTTCCACCCTACCAACCTTCGTATAAACCAAATCATCCGCCGACATTTCTGCCACCTCCAAACGGACCCCACCACCAGGAATATATTTCCCTCCCCACCCTTTTCTGCTTTTCACAAAGACATTCCCTCTGTGACTACCTGGTCAGGTACATGCCCCCCTACAACCCACCCTCCCATCCTGGCACCTTCTCCTGCCACTGCAGGAATTGCAAAACCTGCGCCCACACCTCCTCCCTCACCTCCATCCGAAGCCTGAAAGGAGCCTTCCACATCCATCAAAGTTTTACCTGCACATCCACCAATATCATTTATTGTATCCATTGCTCCCAATGTGGTCTCCTCTACATTGGGGAGACTGGATGCCTCCTAGCAGAGCGCTTTAGGGAACATCTCTGGGACACCCGCACCAATCAACCACACCGCCTTGTGGCCCAACATTTCAACTCCCCCTCCCACTCTGCTGAGGATATGGAGGTCCTGGGCCTCCTTCACCGCCACTCCCTCACCACCAGACGCCTGGAGGCAGAACGCCTCATCTTCCGCATCGGAACACTTCAACCTCAGGGCATCAATGTGGATCTCATTTCCCCTTCCCCAACCTCACCCCAGTTCCAAACTTCCAGCTCAGCACTGTCCCCATGACTTGTCATACCTGCCTATCTTCCTTTCCACCTATCCACTCCACCCTCCTCTCTGTCCTATCACTTTCATCCCCTCCCCCACTCACCTATTGTACTCTATGCTACTTTCTCCCCACCCCCACCCTCCTCTCATTTATCTCTCCAACCTTCAGGCTCTCTGCCTGTATTCCTGATGAAGGGCTTTTGCCCGAAACGTCGATTTTGCTGCTCCTCGGATGCTGCCTGACCTGCTGTGCTTTTCCAGCACCACTCTAATCTAGAATCTGGTTTCCAGCATCTGCAGCCATTGTTTTTACTAAAGTAATTAGCAAGCTCCGCAGGACCACTGAAACTCTCAAACCTCATGATTCTCCGCTAAGTGTTAATTTTGGAGACATTTGTGGAAGCTCTTCCTCTGGGAGCCATAACAAATTATATTTTGCAATTCTCTGCTGCTCGCTGCATTAAGCATGCACCACTATAGAGTACCCACTGTGTAGAAGCAGGCCATTTGGCCCATTGAGTCCATACGAAGAGCATCCTTACCAGACACACACCCCGACACTGCAACCCTGCATTTCCCATAGTTAACCCATCAAGCCTGCTCATCCCTGGACACTATGAGCAATTTAACATGGCCAATCCACCTAACCTATACATCTTTGGACTGTGGGAGGAAAGCGGAGCACTCAGAGGAATCTCATGTAGACATAGAGCAAATGTGCGAACTAAACACAGACAGTCGGCCACAGGTGGAATTGAACCCAGGTTCGTGGCATTGTGAAGCAGTAGGGCTAACTACTGTGATGTTTATGTGTCATTGAAAGCCAGGATGTGGGTGCAGTGAGCAATTAGAAAGGCAAATGAATGTTGACCTTTATTGTTGAAGCATTTGAGTGAAGCAATAAAGAAATCTTTCTGCAATTGTTTCTAACATTGGTGAGATCTGACTGAAAACATTGCGAACTGTTTTAGTTTCCTTACCGAAGGATGGACATATTTGTCATTGAGGGAGTCAAATAAAAGTTCACCTTGGATTGCTGGGATAGTGAGATTTTCTAATCAGGAGACATTGAGTAGACAGGGTCTGTATTCTCTGGAGTTTTGAAGAATGAGAGGTCATTCCATTGAACCATACTAAATTCTTAAAGAAATTAACTGGCACATTTCCAGAGAGTTTTCTTTAGCAAGGATGTTTCATCTGGCTGGCATGGGTAGGGATTGAGAGAGTCAGAAGAATCACCACCATCAAGCTACAGAGTCTCAGTATAAGAAGTTGACCACTTAGAACAGAGATGAGAAGGTAATTTGTCATGCTGTACTCAGAACGCTGTCTCAGTCATTTACTTAATTCCATTGGTTGGTGGATTTATATTAAAGATATTAAATAAAATGGGGATTGTGCATGAAAATCATCTTGAGGTAGAAGATCTGGCATTATGAGAGAGTAACTTAATGATTTATTCCTGCTCCTATTCCCCCCTCCTTGAACATATGTCTCTGTAATTTTCTTTTCTCCCACTATTAGCTTCCAATCTCATTCTCAAATGAACTAAAGATTACTTTAGCTATTCTCTTCCATTATATTTACCTGTAGCAATTTTTAACTAGTGGTTTTAAAATTCTTGCAAAGATTAAAACAAAGAACTGCAGATGTTGGAAGTCTGAAACAAAAACAGGAATTACTAGAGAGAAAGCAGAGCTAACACTAAAGAAAAGTCACTGGACCAGAAATGCTATCTCTACTTTCTCTCCACAGATGTTATCAGACCTGGTGTGTTGCTCCAGATTTCTGTTATATATCTGGTGATCTTTTGTTGATTCCTAAAATGTTCTTAATCTTTTAACGTACCACTGATCTTTGCAGCATTATACTGTACATATTTTCTTTCAATTTGATAACACTCGTAAATTCCTCTGTTCGTCACTGCTAGTGCACTCAGGGAAAGAGGTTCAGACATAGACACTGCACGCAAGGGTCCAAGTTTGAGCAGAGATCAACATATGGTGAGACACTGGTCACAAGTGTACAGGATTCAGGAGACAAAATTACAGTTGAGATGCCCAAATTACCAGAACCAAGGTCACATGCTAGATTGGTTGCAGAATCATATGAGGACTTCAATGGTTACAGAAGAAGTCAGATTGATGTTGGTAGCCAAATAATAGCTGTGCTGGAGAGCGAGCCAGATAGCCTGGCGTGATTGTAAAGAAAAATGGAAAAGTCTAACACCAACTTGGCACATTTCCAGAGAGTTTTCTTTAGCAATAATCAAAACTTCCCACACTATTAAAGAATATGAACACTGAGATGATGAGCCCTAACATCTACTTGTAATGAACAGAAGGTAATGTCACATTTGCAGAAAAATCAGTCTAATTTTGGAAAACATTAATATTGTAATACTACAGTTTGTTCCCAGAATGGAGAGTGACTCAGAACTCACAAGACCCGAACCGACCGAGGAAAACTGGAATTCCCCTTGATTTTTCCACCAGTCTGTGTTGCAATCTCAAAGGTTTCCTGTATGTTGGTGTAGAAAGGAAAGCCTTCTGAGCATAATTAAACACACAAAAAATTTGCCCATTTTGAACAGAAATCCTTCGTGTTAACCTTCCCAACAATTCAACTTTAGAAATCTAACTACAAAGTATAACACTGTAATCATCACATAGTCAAACCAGAGTTAAATTTTGTCTTTTTATATATTTTAATTTCCCTATTAACAGTCTTCCCAGTCAAATATAAAATATTGCTAAATTTTCTAGCGACTTTTATGCAATGCATTCATTTGTTGCAGATCCCTGAAAAGATTATATATTTTTGTGGAAGTTAAGAAGTTGGACTTTACAACTCCAAGCTGAGGGTGGAGCAATTGAACCATCTACAACCGTTACCAGACTGCACCAGGCAACAAAAAGCTAAGGTTAAAAATTCAAATCTAAGTGTGTGTTGGGAGCAAGTTATCAAACTGACCTGTGCTGACTTGGTTAGAGTTAAATTATCTTGCCTGAGTTTGATATTTCACTTTAGCTACCTGACCTACATCTTCTGTTCTCCTCTCTTGAAGTCGCTGACGTTTTACACTTGTATCATTCCATAGCTTCTCGTGTGAGCCTGGGTATGAATACAAGCAGTCAAATAAAAAGCAAAATACTGCACATACTGAAAATCTGAAACAAACATAGAAAATGCTAGGGGATCTCAGGGATTCCAGGAGCATCTGTGGAGAGCCAAGAACAAGAAACTGGAGAAACTGGGTACCACCACCAGCAGTAGCCAAGTCCACCCTGGCACCACAGTGAACGTTATCACCACGAAGAAGTCAATCGTCAACTTATCGGACCCTTCAACCTGAAGAGATTGAAGTTCTTAGCAGGGGTCTCAATTTCTGCCCCGCCACAGTGGGTGGCACCGGGTTCAATTCCCGCCCCAGGGGACTGACTGTGTGGAGTTTGCTCTTCTCCCTGTGTCTGCGTGGGTTTCCTCTGGTGCTCTGGTTTCCTCCCACAGTCCAAAGATGTGCGGGTCAGGTGAATTGGCCATGCTAAATTTCCCGTAGTGTTAGGTAAGGGGTAAATGTAGGGGTATGGGTGGGTTGCGCTTCGGTGGGTCGGTGTGGACTTGTTGGGCCGAAGGGCCTGTTTCCACACTGTAAGTAATCTAATCTAATCTAAAATGGACGCCATGGTTCTTGCAGCAGATGTGGAGATTTCATCAGATGAATGAGACTCCAGGAATTCTTTCAAGATGCCAGCAGTGATCCCAATGAACCCACCGATGAATCTGAACAGTCATCACAGGGATCTGCAGAGGAGCGACCAAAGAAGGAGTCAACATGGACCCCACTGGAGGATCACTGCCCTGAGCTTGACATGTATGCTCAAACCATCAGGAAATATATAAATGCCAGGTTCAACAGCCGTACCCAGAAGGGTAGAGCACAACATTATCCAATCACAAAGCAATGTCATCCATGCTCTCAAAACCAATCACAACATTGTCATCAAACCAGCAGATAAAGCAGGAGCCATCACCATTCAGAATAGAACAGATTACTGCAAGGAAGTGTACTGACAACTGAACAACCAGGAACACTACAGGCAACTACCGGCTGATCTGACCAAACACTACACCCGTGAACTAAACACATTAATCAGGACTTCGGACCCAGTCCTTCAGAGTTCCCTACACGGACTCATCCCACATACTTCTCACATGACGACTTCTACTGCCTTCCAAAGGTACACAAAGCAAATACATCAGGACGTCCCATTGTGTGAGAACCTCTCTGGCTATGTTGAAGGTATCTTGAAACCTATTGTACAGGGGACCCCAGTTTCTGTCGCGACACTACAGATTTCTTACAGAAACTCAGCACCCACAAACCAGTCGAACCGGGAACATTCCTCGTTTCAACACTCTAAACCAGCATCCCCCACAATGACGGCATCGCAGCAACAGCCTCAGTACTGAACACCAACAACTGCCAATCTCCAAGGACCGTCTTACAACTCATCCGCTTTATTTTCAATCACAATGTCTTCACCTGTGACAATCAGTTCTTCATACAGCCATGGGGACCACATTTGTACCCCAATATGCCAATATTTTCATGCACAGGTTCAAACAAGAATTCTTCTCTCCACAGGACCTCCAACCAACATTATACACGAGGTACATTGACTACATTTTCTTCCTCTGGACCCATGGAGAGGAATCACTGAAAAAAAAACGACACAGTGATATCAACAAGTTTCATCCCACCATCAAACTCACCATGGACTACTCTCTACTATCTGTCTCATTCTTGGACACATGCACCTCCACCAACTGCAACCAACAGGGTACCATTCATTGTCCAGTACTTCCCAGGAGCCGAAAAACTATGCCATGTTCTCTGCAGCCTGCAACACGTTGTCAATGAGGATAAGCACCTCGCCAAGACCTTCCTAACACCTCCACTTCTCGCCTTTAAACAGTCATGAAACCTCAAACAGACCATTGTTCATAGCAAACTGCCCAACTTTCAGGACAAAACTATACAACGTTGTCACGATAAACGTTACAAGATGTGTCAGAATGTTGACACGGATACCACCATTACGCATGGGGACACTTCCCACCATGTATGTGACAGGTACTCATGCGACTCAGCCAATGTTGTCTATCTCATGAGACATGGTATATTGGTGAGACCAAACAGAGGCTACGGCAACGGATGAATGGACATTGCAGAACAATCAACAAACAGGGGTGTTTCCACCCAGTCAGAGAACGCTTCAGCAATCCGGGACATTCGACCTGGGACCTTCGGGTGACCGTCCTCTAAGGCAGACTTCGGGGCAAGCAAAACAAAAGGTGGCTGAGCAGAGGCTCACAGCCAAGGTTGGTACCCATGTGGACAGCCTCAACTGGACCTTTGGTTTATGTCACCCTACAGGTGACTCCATTGCACAATACACACACACATACTCAGACCCTCTCTCATAATACACTCCCACACACACCCTGCCAGACTTAAACCCCTTTACACTCACACTCACACGCATACACACACCCTCTCAGAGATTTTCATAACCGCCCCCACCACCATCCACCCCCACGCATACACCCACATGCACACATACACATATAAGTTTGTGGGGTGAATTTGTACTTGCAGAGTTACATTGTACTTTGCTCAAAAACTGCATGAATCCATGTAAAATTCTGTAAATCTGATTTTTAGATTAGAATCAGTCTGACCATTGTGGCACAGACAGCCTCACAGGGTGTTAACACCTTCAATACCTTATCTGGGCTGACATGACACCAGTTGTTAAAGTGCACTTGAGAATGTAACTTTAAACAAAAAATTGCGATTTACATATGGAAGAAACAATCCGGGTATTTTTCAATATATAATTTCAGTTACATTACACTGTAAACTTTTGCTGCAAATTCTGTGTCTTATAGTCCTATGCTCCACAATCACCCAATGAAAGAGCGGCACTCCGAAAGCTAGTGTTTCCTATTAATCCTGTTGGACTATAACCTGGTGTTGTGTGATTTTTAACTTTTTACACACAAAGTTAGTGGGTGGCACAGTGGTTAGCACTGCTGCCTCACAGAGCCAGAGACCCGGGTTCAATTCCCGCCTCAGGCAACTGACTGTGTGGAGTTTCCTCTGGGTACTCCGGTTTCCTCCCACAGTCCAAAAATGTGCGGGTCAGGTGAATTGGCCATGCTGAATTGCCTGTAGTGTTAGGTGGGGTAAATGTAGGGGTATGGGTGGGTTGCGCTTTGGCGGGTCAGTGTGGACTTGTTGGGCCGAAGGGCCTGTTTCCATACTGTAAGTAATCTAAAGTCCAATACTGGCAAATCATGCGGGGAGAGAGAAACAGAGTTAAAGTTTTGAGTCCAATGGCACCCTTTTTCAATTCAGACTTTTACCTCATTAGAGATTATGACCAAGCCAGTTTTCAAGTGGCTGCACTATCAGACTTGCCTCTGGAGCAAAGTTAAGCTTTTTAAAAATGTTTTCATCTGTGAACTGATAGAGGAATGCTTGTTTTCTTTTGCCAGAATCCAAGTAGAATATAACTCAGACACTTACCTAAATTCTTTGTGGCTTTTTAAAAAATTAAACTGCTCAGAGATATTATTACCCACTGCTGGAGCAGGTAGAACCCCAGGTCTCCTGTGTGAGAAGTAGGAACATTACCACTGCATCACAAGAGCTCCTCTAAATCTACTGCATTCTTGGAGGCAGAGGCTTGGGTAGGGCAAGTGAGCTGGTCAAGACAAGCATCTTCATGATCAGTAGCTATCTGTGGTGTACCTGATAAGATAGTGGAAAGGGAGGTGCACAGGCCTGATGTAGTAATGAAAGCGTAAACAGCTTGGCTTAGCTTTGAGACAGGTCCACATGACTTCTCTCTGGTACTTTAACCAAGGGAATGTGACTTCATGAACCTGCATGTTTCTTTGTGCAGTTCCAGAAGACCAACTGATGTATCCAAGTGTAACACAAATTATTCTGAGTACAATGATACTGGACATCTTAAAACTGTCTTGAGAAATATGTTATTTTAGTTCATATTTATCTGAAGATAAATCACATACTTGTTAATGTTTTGATGTAATAGCCTTATTATGTTTGACAGTATATTGTACTGAACACATCATCAACAGGTTTACAGCATCTCCATGTAAAATGATGCATGAAGCCACAAGTTAGTGCCAGTTAGTTATTTATCTAACACACCTTCAAGTATTGATGACATAAAGAGATATGTTCTGATATTGGATTAGTCAGGCAATGTGTTAATAACATCAATAAATTAATTATACTCCCTGCTTTTAGTGTTCAAACTGAGCTGGACTGGATGGCCTTCTTTGTATTGCATTATTCTACTAAGAAAAAAACTGCCCTCTCATAACCTAGCCTCCACTATTTTGAGATTGTTCAAAACTCTGTTACCTACGTTCGAACTTGTACTAATTGTTGCTCACCCCCTCACTGGTCTATATTGACTATTGGGTAAACAATATGCTAATTTTAAGGTTTTCTTGTATTTGAATTCCTTCATGGCTTTGCCCCTCTCTGTCTCACAGAATCCTCCAAATCTTCAACTCTCTGAAGCCAGTATGCTCCTGGAGTTCTGGCCTCTCAAACATCCCTGATTTTAATTGCTTCACAGTCAGGACTGTCAATTCAGCTGTTTATTCCTGAAGCACTGTAATCCCAGCCCACACCTCTCGGCTTCTCCTTACAAGGTTCCCTAAAACATTCCTCTTTGGCTAAGTTTTTGCTCACCTGATCTAAAATCTCTTTACATGAATCAGCATGAAATGCTATCCTATTAGCGCTTCTATAACATGTTTTGGAATATTTACTTGCATTAATGTACACTATTAATGTAATTCATTTTTGTTGCATTAACCTGGTCTAGCTTTCATTGAAAGGAAACAATTCCCGCTAAACAAATTGAAGTAAGCGTACGTTGTGTCAGCCTAATATTGAAAATCCTTATCGTTCTCCTATGGCATTTCACAATGCAAATCCAAAAATGTCGGCCTTAAATCTGTCTCTGAGATTCGGTGCAAAAATTAACCCTAGCAACTATTTTGACAGGGCTTCCACTGATCTTCTGCTGAAGTTGCAAAGGGTAATTGTGGGGAAACCCCACAAAAGTTTTACTCCAGTGATTATTTGAATGATAGGATCATTACAAGACAGGGAAAGGACATTACTCTGTGGTGTTTGTGCTAGTTTGTGTGAAACAATGCAACTGGCACCTGTCCATTGCATCTTCACTCCAAATCTAACTGTTCAGGTAATTATCCAAATCCTTTTTGGAAGCTTTGATTGATTTTGTGGCCACCACAGTCTACATCAGATCTCGCCAGTCCACCACTGCCCCCGCCCCGCCCCCAAAGAATTTCCTCATATTGCCTCTGGCTCTTGTGTCAATCACATTAAAGTAGAAAGTTAAAAATCACACAACACCAGATTATAGTCCAATGGGTTTAATTGGAAGCACTAGCTTTCAGAGCACCTTGACTTCGGGACAGGCAGCAGCGAAAAGTGGCTGAGCAGAGGCTGATAGCTAAGTTCCACACCAATAGGGAGGGCCTCAATTGGGATCTTGGGTTCATGTCATATTACAGGTGACCACATTGCACTATATACATATAAACACAAACACACACACACACACACACACAGGCACACATATGCAGAGACACACACACAGACACTCACACACACCCTTACAGACACACATACTCACACATTCACACATGCATCCTCTCAGAGATTTAGGCCACTCTACACTCACGCACACATATACGCGCTCAGCCTGGTTTTCCCTTATATTGTCAATCTGTTCCTTTTTGTTTAGTTAATATGACATCAAAACACTCTTCAGAAAAGATGGTTGCAACAAAGAAAATGCATAATAAAACACTGCCAGTCATACAAATGCAAATTTTAATTACGTGTTCCCTCAGAACCAATTAGATTAGGAGATATGGTTCAAGATAGTCAATAAGCTTTTCTCTGGACACTGATGAAGTGAGTCAATGACAAGGGATTATGAAGGTTTTTGTCTCCGAGGGAGAGGTATTCCCTTACTCCTCTAACACAATAAGCCTTGTGGTTTGGTAAATGCTGTTGTTGGTAATGCAGAATCCATCAAACAAAACTCTTACCGTGATCATAATCTGTTAAATACTTTGATGGCATGATGGCTCATTGGTAAGGACTGTTACCTCACCACATCAGGGACTTGGGTTCGATTTCACCCATGCATGGGTGTTTGTGTGTTCTCCCTGTGTCATTGCAGTTTTCCTTTGGGTCCTTACAGTGTGGAAGCAGGCCCTTCAGCCCACACCCACCCTCCAAAGAGCAACCCATCCCCCTACATTTACCCTTTCACCTAACACTACGGGCAATTTAGCATGGCTAATTCACCTAACCTGCACATTTTTGGATTGTGGGAGGAAACTGGAGTACCCGGACGAAATCTGGGAGAATGTGCAAACTCCACATAGACAGGTGCCTGAGGCAGGAATTGAACCCAGGTCTCCTGATGCTGTGAGGTAGCAGTGCTAACCACTGTGCCATCGTGGCACCCTAAGATCGCAGTCCAAAGATGTGCAGGTTAGGTGGATTGGCCATATCAAATATCCAAGATAAATGCAGAGTTATGGGGATAGGATAGAGGTTGAATGGGATGCTCTTTGGGCCAAATGGCCTCTTTCTGCTCTATATTCTATTTGTCAAAATCTCGTTTTCATATTAAATGTTCACTTACTTCGATTTAGATTACTTACAGTGTGGAAGCAGGCCCTTTGGGGCCTGTAGTGTTAGGTGAAAGGGTAAATGTAGGGGGATGGGTTGCTCTTTGGAGGGTGGGTGTGGACTGAAGGGCCTGCTTCCACACTGTAAGGACCCAAAGGAAAACTGCAATGACACAGGGAGAACACACAAACACCCATGCATGGGTGAAATCGAGCCGAGGTCCCTGATGTGGTGAGGTAGCAGTCCTTACCAATGAGCCATCATGCCAACAAAGTATTTAACAGATTATGATCACGGTAAGAGTTTTGTTTGATGGATTCTGCATTACCAACAACAGCATTTACCAACCCAACAAGTCCACACCAAGCCTCCGAAAAGCAACCCACCCAGACCCATTCCCTACGTCTAACACTATGTGCAATTTATCATGGTCAATTCACCTAACCTGCACATTTTTGGCTTGTGGGAGGAAACCCACACAGACATGGGGAGAATGTGAAAACTCCACTCAGACAGTTGCCTGAGGTGGGAATTGAACCCAGGTCTCTGACACTGTGAGACAGCAGTGCTAACCACTGTGCCACCATGCCACCACTTCTTCCTTTCTGTTTTTTTTATCCTATTTTCTTTCTCCTTGTTCTTTTTGGTCTACAGTTGATTTGATGATGATTTACCCATATTTAGTTCCATTCCTCTCAGATTCCTTCAATCTCATGGGTTAAAAGTTGTTGGTTCCCATCATTTACTGAGGTAACAAGTGCCTGTTGCTCTTGCAATGCCTTTATCAATATACACTTGTCGTGAGGCGCTCCAACAAAATTGTTGACGTTGAAATTAAACTAAAGGAGCAGACTGCAAAATATCCCATTCCAGCAACATACAGCCCAATAAGTGACTGTAACATAAAATAGGATAAGGATTTAAATACTCAGCCAGTCTTGCAGCAACTGGGGCTTGGAAGATAGAGTTAATGGATAAGATTGTACCCTCTGGGGAGAGCAGTGCAGATGGCAGGGCAGGGTAATTGGGCAGGTTGGTGGTGTTCAGATACCAGCCCACTTACTGCCACCTCAGTGATTAGGTTCTGAGTGGGAAGGCCCATGGGTGACATAACAGACCTTCCATCAATTAAAGCCATGAAGTAATCAATTATCAACATCGTAAGGACTTCAACTTGTCACTGACCCAATTACCTGCCTTCCCAGCACATGAGAACTGTGACTGCCTTCCCAATAGGGATTTCAGGGCAGTCTGTCCAGTAGATTGAGGTGTGAGCTTTCCATTTGCCCGAAACTGTCCCCTCCCCATCCCTCCAAGTCTTTTCTTCCTGTGACCCCACCCTCCAATTCCCTAAAATGGAATCCACTCATTTACATGTTGTTTTCACCCTTCACAGCTTCACAGATGATCTCCAGCCCCAGGAGCTACTGGCTTCTGATTGCAAGGCAGCTTCTGTTGGGGAAAGGTGGCAGTATTGTCATTTATGACACACTAAGAAGTCTGCCAATCAGCTCTCACACAGCCAATTGTGGTTGATCTAATGGATTCTGTCATTGGTGCAATAGACGGGGTTAGCCCCGAAAGATATCCACTATCACAGTTCATGCAGGGAGCATTAAATACAGCTCAACATTCCAGTTCTGTGAGCTTTCACAGACTTCAAGTATCCACTCTCGTTCTCTGTCCACAAAGGGCTGCCAGACTGGTGAAGTGTTTCCATCATTTTCTGCTTTCATTTCCTTCATCTGACAAATTTTGCTTTTGCCTTCGTTCTGTAGGTCTTGATTTAAATGCATGCCTCGAAAGCAGATAACTGAAATGTGTCTGTGCCTTGAGACACTGAGATCAGAAATCAGAGGAAAAGTGACGAAACCAAGATTGGAGTTGGCAGATGTTGAATTCCTACATCAGGACTGACATATATCGAGCCAACATGAAAGAGAGCTGTAGAAGCTTACATCTGATGTTCCAGAAATAACATCAATGTGAAAATGAACACACAAGAAAAAGTAAGCCTTGACAACAAATTAGGAAAATCTACCTATAAATTGCAGTAATTATCATTGGTAGTGATGGCTGTTGAGTGAATGCATTCATTCTGAAATTGTTAATGTTGGACAATGCATTAAGCGCCACTCAATCTGATGATGATTCTGGGTAATCCAAGATGGAGGACGGGAAAAATTTCTGGCTGTAAGAGCTGCTCCTTTCTTTGAGGTATTTTAGGGGTTGGAGGTGATTTCCTTCAATTCCAGGAGCAGCAATTACTGTTTTACATGCTGTTGCATTGTTTTGGAACTTTGGGGAAAAAAGTCAAAACAACGAGAGAGAGAGAGAGAGAGAGAGGTTGCACTGTTACTGCCTTTGCTGTTTGAATCCGTGTATCGCTGGACATCGGACTGCATCTGGGAACATTAACAAACAGTGAAATTCACAACTAATCTTGGAGGAACAGCACAGAATCAGATAAGTTAATTGTTGTTTTAAGTCTGTCCAAGAGAAAGGCTGTATTAGTAAGTACAGTGGGTTCTTTCTTAATTATATGTTTATGGAGATAAGTCTCTTGATTAAACTTAAAATATAAGCCATAGCTATTAATTTAACCTGGGGCGGTGCTTGTAGAGGAATAAGACGGTGTTATTTTCTGGGTCTGTAGATTGTGAAGAATCAGAAATGGCCTTTGCAGTGATATGTACTTCTTGTCAGATGTGGGAGTTTAAAGAGAGTTTAAGAGCTACTGCAGATTATATCTGCCATAAATGCTGTTGGATGCGAATCTTATAAGATTGAGTAGATCGGTTGGAGAGACAGATAGAAGCGATGAAGAATTTGCAACAGCAACAGTATGTGATGGATGGCAGTTATAGGAAGGGGGGCAAGTCTCAGATACAGTCACATAGATGGGTTGACTCCAGGAAGGATAAGAGAGGTAGGCAGCTCGTGCAGGAGTCTTTTGTGGATATAGCCATTTCAAACAGGTATGCTGTTTTGGAAAATGTAGGGGGTGATGGATTCTCAGGGGAACGTAGCACAAACAGCTAAATTTCTGGTATTGAGACTGGCTCTAATGCAACGAGGGGTATGTCGGTTTCCAAGAGATCAATTGTGTTAGGGGATTCTGTAGTCCGAGGTACAGACAGATGTTTCTGTGGCCAGCAGAGAAAAAGCAGAATGGTGTGTTGTTTCGCTGGTGCCAGGATCAGGGATGTCTCAAAGAGGGTGCAGAATGTTCTCACGGGGGAGAGAGGCCAGCAAGAGGTCATTGTCCACATTGGAACCAATGACATAGGAAGGGAAAAGTTGAGATTCTGAAGGGAGATTACAGAGTTAGGCAGAAATTTAAAAAGGAGGTCTTCAAGGGTAGTAATATCTGCATTACTCCCAGTGCTACGAGCTAGTGAGGGCAGGAATAGGAGGATAGAGCATGCATGGCTGAGGAGCTGGTGTATGGGAGAAGGATTCACATTTTTGGATCATTGGAATCTCTTTTGGGGTAAAAGTGACCTGTACAAGAAGAACAGATTGCACCTAAATTGGAAGGGGATTAATATACTGGCAGGGAAATTTGCTAGAACTGCTCGGGAGGATTTAAACTAGTAAGGTGGGGAGGGGTTCGACCCAAGGAGATAGTGAGGGAAGAGATCGATCTGAGACGGGTACAGCTGACAACGGAAGTGAGTCAAACAATCAGGGCAGGCAGGGACAAGGTAGGACTAATAAATTAAACTGCATTTATTTCAATGCAAGGGGCCTAACAGGGAAGGTAGATGAACTCAGGGCATGGTTAGGAAAATGGGACTGGGATATTGTAGCAATTACAGAAACATGGCTCAGGGATGGACAGGACTGGCAACTTAATGTTCCAGGATACGAATGCTACAGGCAGGATAGAAAGGGAGGCAAGAGAGGAGGGGGAGTGGCATTTTTGATAAGCTATGCTGTGGGAGAATATTTCCAGAAATACATCCAGGGAAGTTATTTGGGTGGAACTGAGAAATAAGAAAGGGATGATCACCCTATTGGGATTGTATTATAGACCCTCCAATGGTCAGAGGGAAATTGAGAAACAAATTTGTAAGGAAATCTCAGCTATTTGTAAGGGTAATTATGGTAGGGGATTTTAACTTTCCAAGCATCGACTGTGACTGCCATAATGTTAAAGGTTTAGATGAAGAGGAATTTCTTAAGTGTGTACAAGACAATTTTCTGATTCAGTATATGGATGTATCCACGAGAGAAGGTACAAAACTTGACCTACTCATGGGAAATAAGGCAGGGCAGGTGACTGAGGTGTCAGTGGGGGAGCACTTTGGGGCCAGCGACCGTAATTCTATTTGTTTTAAAATAGTGATGGAAAAGGATAGACCAGATCTAAAAGTTGAAGTCCTGAATGTGAGAAAGGCCAATTTTGATAATATTAGGCAAGAACTTTCAAAAGCTGATTGGAGGCAGATGTTTGCAGGTAAAGGGATGGCTGGAAAAAGGGATGCCTTCAGAAATGAGATAACAAGAATCCAGAGCAATTATATTCCTGTCAGGCTGAAAGGGAAGGCTGGTACATACAGGGAATGCTGGATGACCAAAGAAATTGAAGGTTTGGTTAAGAAATAGAAGGAAGCATATGTCAGGTATAGACAGGATAGATCGAGTGAATCTTTAGAAGAGTATAAAGGAAGTAGGAGTATACTTAAGAGGGAAACCAGAAAGGCAAAACGGGGACATGAGATAGCCTTGGCAAATAGAATTCAGGAGAATCTAAAGGGTTTTTACAAATATATTAAGGACAAAAGGGTAACTAGGGAAAGAATAGGGCCCCTTAAAGATCAGCAAGGTGGTTTTTGTGTGGAGATACAGAAAATGGGGGAGATACTAAATGAATATTTTGCATCAGTATTTACTGTGGAAAAGGATATGGAAGATATAGACTGTAGGGAAATAAATGGTGACATCTTGCGAAATGTCCATAGTACAGAGGAGGAAGTACTGGATGTTTTGAAAGGTGGATAAATCCCCAGGACCTGATCAGGTGTACCTGAGAACTCTGTGGGAAGCTAGAGAAGTGATTGCTAGGCCTCTTGCTGAGATATTTGTATTATCGATAGTCACAGGTGAGGTGCAGGAAGACTGGAGGTTGGCAAACATGGTGCCGCTGTTTAAGAAGGGCGGTAAAGACAAGCCAGGGAACTATAGACCGGTGAGCCTGACCTCGGTGGTGGGCAAGTTGTTGGAGGGAATCCTGAGGGACAGGAGGTACATGTATTTGGATAGGCAAGGACTGATAAGCAATAGTCAACATGGCATTGTGCGTGGGAAATCATGTCTCATAAACTTGATTGAGTTTTTTGAAGAATTAACAAAGAAGATTGATGAGGGCAGAGCAGTAGATGTGATCTATTTGGACTTCAGTAAGGCGTTCGACAAGGTTCCCCATGGGAGACTGATTAGCAAGGTTAGATCTCATGGAATACAAGGAGAACTAACCATTTGGGTAGAGAACTGGCTCAAAGAGGGAAGACAGAGGGTGGTGGTGGTGGAGGGTTGTTTATCAGACTGGAGGCCTGTGACCAGTGGAGTGCTACAAGGATCAGTGCTGGGCCTTCTACTTTTCAGCATTTACATAAATGATTTGGACGCGAGCATAAGAGGTATATTTAGTAAGTTTGCAGATGACACCAAAATTGGAGGTGTAGTGGAAAGTGATGTGGGTTACTTCAGATTACAACAGGATCTGGACAAGATGGGCCAATGGACTGAGAAGTGGCAGATGGAGTTTAATTCAGATAAATGCGAGGTGCTGCATTTTGGGAAAGCAAATCTTAGCAGGACTTATACTTTTAATGGTAAGGACCTAGGGAGTGTTGCTGAACAAAGAGACCTTGGAGTGCAGGTTCATAGCTCCTTGAAAGTGGAGTTGCAGGTAGATAGGATAGTGAAGAAGGTGTTTGGTATGCTTTCCTTTATTGGTCAGAGTATTGAGTACAAGAGTTGGGAGGTCATGTTGCGGCTGTACAGTGCATTGGTGAGGCCACTTTTGGAATATTGCATGCAATTCTGGTCTCCTTCCTATCGGAAAGATGTTGTGAAACTTGAAAGTGTTCAGAAAAGATTTATAAAGATGTTGCCAGGGTTGGAGGATTTGAGCTAAAGGGAGACGCTGAACAGGCTGTGCCTGTTTTCCCTGGAGCGTCCCTGGAGGCTGAGGGGTAACATTATAGAGGTTTACAAAATTATGAGAGGTATGGATAGGATAAATAGACAAATTATTTTCCCTGGGGTCAGGGAGTCCAGACCTAGAGGGCATATGTTTAGTGTGAGAGGGGAAAGATATAAAAGAGACCTAAGGGGTAATTTTTTCACACAGAGGGTGGTACATGCATGGAGTGAGCTGCCAGAGGATGTGGTGGAGGCTGGTACAATTGCAACAGTTGACGCTTTTGGATGGATATATGAATATGAATATGAAAGTTTTGGAGAGATACGGGCCAGGTGCTGGCAGGTGGGGCTAGATTGGGTTGGGATATCTGGTCTGCATGGACAGGTTGGACCAAAGGTTCTGTTTCCATGCTGTAAATCTCTATGACTATGACTCTAGCACAATTTAAAAGACCTGGATGAGTAAATGAATAGGGAGGGTTTGGAGGGATATGGGCCGGGTGCTTACAAGTGGGACTAGATTGGGTTGGGATATCTGGTCGGCATGGATTGGTTGGACCAAAGGGTCTGTTTCCATGTTGTACTTTTCTATGACTCTATGTCTTGAGATGTTGGCTGGGAATGAAGCAGAATATCTGAAGATCTCAGGAAATGTCGGCATCTCTGCTCTTTCTTGCAATAGTCTTAGTAACAGTGTTTATCTTACTAAAGTAACTTGTCCTGATTGCTAACAAGCAATCATGCTTAAGAACATTTTCCTGTCAAGTCTGGTCTTTTGTCATACCAACCACAAACTGTCAGCAATCCAAAACATAGGACTACCTCAGAGGCAGCAGGAACCTGGTGGACTGTCGCACCTAGTTGACAGCAGCACATGCACTTACTGACAAATACCACAAGATTGCTCATATCTGCAGCTTAGTGAACGGTTAAATCAAATCATTTCAGCTGAGCTTTTGAGGGCAGAGGGAAAAAAAGGCAATCCAAATCAGAAGTGCAGCTGTGTGACTGTGTGCCTGCTCGTAGTCAACAAACGGTTTATTTGAATGCCACAGGAGACCTGTAAATAGGCATTGCAGCTTTCCAGTTGCAGATATCAGAAAATTGAACTGTTTTATGGTTTTAATCATCTGAGGGGTATTTAAAGGCTTCATGAATTTGAACACCAAATCCCCAGTGTATTGCTACATTGCTCAGCTTCCCCAATTAACAACATGATTTTTGCTATTTTTAAGCACAATTTACCATCATGCAATATTGAGTTCTAACTCTCACTTCTTTGTCCATTCACCATCTCATGAATATCTCCTTGCATTCATTATTTTCTAGGTAGGGATGCAGTCAATGATGGGAATAGCTAGCTAAGGGTGAGTGAAAGTTGTCACGGAGAGCATTTTGTATCTGAACTTGGTTAACTATGGTGCATTCTATTGTTTTTTTTAGCTTTGTGTTGTTTGATTAAGCAGATGGCAGAAGCAGAACTGACAGTCGCTTCCTGGGAATTCTGGGCTGCTCACATGAATGAGGAATTGTGACTGGTTCACAGTTATATGATCAAAGTTTTGAATTGTTCAAGCATAATTCAAGATAACTAACAATAAAAATGTGCAACCGATATGCCAGCACAATTCTTAGCTTGGTACCGGTAAAGATGTACACTGAAGTGGAAAGTATGAAGCTCCAAAGCTTCACACAGAGCTGCTTAGGGGGAAAATAAAAGCTTTGATTCCTGATAATAAACCAACATTGAAAGGGTCCATTATTAAGCCCAACCTCTCAAAATGCTCATAAAATCCACAATGTTAAAGAGACCATTTTCACGTGTCTGTTATACAAGTGATAATAAAGCTTTTGTTTAGAGTGGAGTCAATATAAAATACTGCATGTTCATTCATGCAGCATTGACTATCAATGCTCCATCGTTCCTTTAGCTTCTGCCAAATATGCGGCAGGGATTGCTCATGGTAATGTTGCCTCTGCAATGTCAGCTGTACATGGCTGGCGTTCTGTCAGGTGGATGACAGTCTGTCAGAAATGTTCTCAGAGACAAAGAAGCAGGGACCACATGACAGAAGAAACATCCAACTGTTAACTGATGATATCTACACCAGTAATAATATGGGATTAATTAAAAGAACTAAAATTGCATGAAGAACTGGGACATCCAATGCTTCAATACTTTATTGGTCACTTCACTCCGTTCTCAAACCCACAGTAATAACTCCCTCCTGCTGCTTGGAGTCAGAGGAGTATAATATGAAACTTGGCATCAGGCCATTCTTCTTGTTAATGGCAGGTGCAGAATAGCCTGCTGACAATGATAGTATCATCAGGAACACTGTGTGCAAAAAAACAGCCAGATTGATTGTTGTTAACAATTAAAGTAATTATAGTTGAAAACTGATTTTCTGATTCCAGTCTCTGTGTATAAGAAAATACATTAAACATGTTTCAAAGCAAATACTTTTACACTAAATGAAAATAATCTAACACAGAAATTCTTCTCCAAAGTCCTGCTGGAAAATGCAAATGATTTTGAGTTTATACTCAGTCACGAGATGAACTGCTCACAGGCTCTGTCAGAAATGGTTACATGGAAAATCACATGCTCAGGAAATGCATCACCAAAGCCAAAACAGATAAACAACTGGTCCTTTGACCACAAGTGAGCAGAAACCTTTAACTGGCTGACAGTGTGGGTTCATGGAAATATTTCTTGTAATTGTGAAGGTTGTAAAGTATTTATTTAACTGTATCTTTTTAAAATTGGTCTGAATGAGTTCCCTGATTGAGGATAATGAAGTTTTATATTCAAACACAATAAGAATACAATATTCTATCACTAATGGGATATTTTGCCAAATAATTTAGGCATTGGAAATGTTCCTGTAAGTAGGTTAGGTTTAGAATTAGTAAATCATAGAAATGATTGCAACAATTTCACACCTGGAAATATACTCATGAATCTTTTCTGTACTCCAGTATCTTCACATTGTTGCTAAAGTGTATTGTCCAGAAATGGAAACAATATTCCAACTGAGACATAATTAGCTAATCATACAGATTTGTTATAACTTCCTAGCTTTTGTATTCTTTACCCTTAGTTTTGAAGCCAAGGATTTAATTTTTTTTTTCAAACTGTGCTACTCTCTTCAATGATATGTGCAAATAAACTTTCAGATCCCTATGTTACTGGAATCTATTTAGAATTGCACCCTTTATCACATACTGCCTTTTCTTGAGCTTCCTACTGAAATAAATACTTAACAATTCACTATATTAATCTTCATCTGCCACTTGCCTGCCTATTCTACCAGTCTGTCTATGTCAACTTGAAGTTTAACACTATTCTCCTAACGGTTTATTATACTTTCAAGTTTTATGCCATCTGCAAGCAGTGAGGCTTTATTGTCCTCCAGAACAAAACAAAATAACTGCTTACCATGAAGCTTTGTTTTCTATCAATCACCCCATTTGATATTCATGCTGCCCCTGTCTTTTTTTTTCACTTGGCTGACAAGATGGTTATATAGAGCTTTATTAATTGGCTTTTGGAAGCCCATGTATGTCATAACAATGGCATTTTGTTCATTAAAACTCTGTTACTTCAACAGCAAAAACTCTAGCAGGTTAGTGAAAAACAAGTTACCCTTAACAAATTCTGCATTGGCTCTTCTTTAATTGATCCACATTGTCTTGAGGGGCTGTTAATTTTGACCCAAAGTCCTATTTAGAAACGCTTTCCCACCACCAATATTAAACTGCTGTTACTGGACTAATATTTAGACCCAATTTGAGTAAGTGTGTAACATTTTCAATCCATTCCCCCTTGTAGTTAAGGAGGACTTTGCTGGGAGGTACACAATATTGGGCTTCAGAAAAACAAAGGAAGCTTCTCAAGTATGTCATTTGTAAAATATTCACAAAGAATCCTGAATCTTGATATGTACATTAACAATAAGGTTGGAAATGAATATTGAATATAATTTGACTTCCACATATAACTGCGAAATATATAATGCTTTAAAGAATTGGAACATAAGAATTAAAAACAGAAAGTTCTGGAGAAACTCAGCAAGTCTGGCAGCATTTGGAGATAAAACAGCAGTAGCTGAAAGACATGGAACACAGCTAAAAACTTTTTGATAACTTGTTCATGGGATGTGGGTGTCACTGGCCCATCCCTAATTGCCCTGGAGAAAGAGGCATTGAGCTGCCTTCTTCACACATTAATGTCCTTGGATGGTACAGGCACACCCATAGTTCTGCTTAGAAGAGGGTTTCAGGATTTTGACCAAGCGACAGTAAGGGAAAGGCTGTATACTTTCAAGTCAGGATACTGTTTTGCTTGGAGAGGAAATTGCAGATAGTTACAGTCCCGTGCATCTGCTAACCCCTGCCTAATAGCCGCTGCAGGCTGCATGTTTGATGGTGCTGTCAAAGAAGGCTTGTAAAGTTACTGCAGTGTATCTTGTCAAGAACGTGGTGCTGAAAAAGCACACCCAGTCAGGCAGCATCCGAGGAGCAGGAGAATCAACATTCTGGGCATAAGCCCTTCATCAGGAATGATGCTTGAGGGCCGGGGGCTGAGAGATAAATGGGAGAGGCTGGAGGGAAGTTAGCTGAGAATGCAGTCAGTAGATGAAGTTGGGGGTGAAGGTGGTAGGATGCCTACCTTGAAGAAGTTCTCCTCATCCATCTACAAAGATCTCAATGAGTCTCTCTATCACTGCACCGCCCAGGGCCTCTCCTCTGCCCTGAAGGTCTTCAGCCAAGTCCTGAAGCAGACTCACTACCACATCCACATCTCCTTCCTCAGTGCATGCCTAAGGAACTGACTGATCCCACATGGAAACCAGACTGCATTCAGACCAACATCTACTGTATCCATTGCACCCGATGTGGTGTCCACTACATCGGGGAGACTGGATGCCAATTTGCGGATCATTTCAGAGAACATCTCTGGGCCACCAGCACCAATAAACCCCATCACCCCATGGCTGAACACTTCAACTCCCCCTCCAACTCTGCCAAGGACATGCAGGTCCTGGGACTCCTGCATCAAAAAACCCTTACCACCAATGCCTGGAGGAGGAATGACTCATTTTCCACCTTGGAATCCTGAAGTCACATAGATCAATGTGGATTTCACCAGTTTCCTCAGTTCCCCTCTCCCCCTTATTATCCCAAGCCTCCAACATGGCACACCCTCTTGACCTGTCCATCGTCTTTCCCATCTATACAGTCCACCCTCCTCACTGACCTATCAGCTTCTCCCAGCTTCATCTACCCATTGTATTCTCAGCTACCTTTCCCCCAGTCCCAATACTCTCCCATTTATCTCTCAGCATCACCCCCACACCCCCCCTTGCCCTCAAGCCTCATTCTTGATGAAGGACTTATTCCTGAAACGTCAACTCTCCTGCTCCTCAGATGCTGCCTGACCGGCTGTGTTTTTCCAGCACTACACTCTCGACTCTGATCTCCAGCATCTGTAGTGCTCACTTTCTCCTGCAGTGTATCTTGTAACTAGTACACATTGCTGCTGCTGTGCATCATTGGTGAAAATTGAAGATGATGGATGGAGTATCAGTTGGTAAGTTTCTTAGCTCGATGTTTTTGAACTCCTTGAATGATGGGGGAGTTGCATTGATAAAGACAAGTGGAGAATATTCCATCACAATTCTGACTTATGCCTAGAAGATAATGGGCAGGCACTGGGGAGATAAGACATTTTCATTACTATTATTAGTCATTCATGGGATGTGGCTGTCATTGCCGAGGTCAATACTTTGTGAAGACTATTCTGTCATGCTCCTGAACATAAGACCATAAGAAATATGAGCAAGAGTAGGCCATCTGGCCTGATAAGCCTGCCCCACCATTCAGTAAGATCATGGCTTATTAATAATAATAAGTTATACTAAAAGTACAATTCTCAGCCTCTGGCTTGTTTATAGAACATGGAATAGTACAGCGCAGGAACAGGCCCTTCAGCCCACTATGTCTGAACTGACCTTGATGCTATTCTAAACTAATCCTGTCTGTCTGCAAATGGTGCCTGTCTAAATGCCTCTTAAATTTTGTAATTGTATCTGCTTCTACACCTCCCCTAGCAGCACATTCCAGGCACTATTTCTTTGTGTAAAAAAACTTGCCTATCTCCTTTAAACATTCTCCCTCTCATATTAAACCTGTGCCCCTAATATTTGACATTTCTACCCTGAGAAAGAGACTCCAACTATCCACCCTATCCATGCCCCTCAAAAGTTTATACATGTCTATGGGGTCACTCCTCAGCCACTGATGCTCCAGTGAAAACCGAAGTTTGTTCAATCTCCCTTTATAAATAATCCACTCCAATTCAGGTAACATCCTGTTCAACTACCTTTGCACCTGGACCAATCTTCCATGACCTTCCTATAGTACACCAGAACTACGCACAGTACTCCAAATGTGGCTTGACTAAGATCTTACACAACTGCAACATGATTTGCCAACTTTTATACTTGTAACCACTTATTTTACATAGTTAGTACGACTCAGTTTCTCATCAATATTAATCCCCATTGTGTGGGTTTCAGTGAACGTACAGAGTATCAAGGGATGATAGTTGGATTTGCTCTTGTTAGAGATGGTTGTTGCCTGGAACATGTCGGACACAACCTGTAATTGTCATCTTTAAGCCCAGGCCAGGATAATATCGAGATATGGCTGCATGGGGAGTGGATTGCTTCACTATCCTCTGGAGTCACAAATAGTACACAAGGTTGAGTGATGGACTCAAACTGAATATCAATGATCTTATTATTACTTTGCAATTGCCATTTGCTAGTAGTGTTATAAGTTTAAACTGATAGGACAGCCATTGGCTAGGTTGGATTTGTTCTTATTATGACAGATGTGTCAAAGCAATGTTCCACATTGCAGGTCACCAGCATTGTAACAGTACAATAACAGTTTGGTTTGGGGTGCAGCAAGTTCTGGAACATATCTTCAGTAATATTATCAGAATACTGAAAGGGCCCGTATGCCTTTGCAGTATCCAGTATCTTCAACTATATTCTTCAGAACATTTGGGATGAATCAAGTTGGTTCAAGGCTAGCATCTGTAATTCTATGGACCTTGCTATAGGCTGAAACGAATCTTCTACCCTCTGGCTGCTGGTGGGTGCAGATGTGTCAGCCTTATCTCTTGCGCTGATATGCTGAGTGCCTCCATCATTGAGGATGGTGATACTTATGGAGCTTACTGCTCTTCATAGTTTAATTTTTATCGTAATTTCTGACTAGATATGGTATGACTGCTAAGCTTAGATTGTGGAACTGTCTAGCCCCATCATATTGTTTTTGCTGCTTGACATCTGGGTAGTGCTTCACTTTTTGGGTATTTGGGCTGATGCTACTCACGTACCCTCCTGCATTTTCCATGGATCCACAGTTGATCCCCTGCCTTGGCAGTAATGCCAAAGTTGATGAGATGATCATCCATGAAGTTACAGAATGGTTTTGAATGTAGTTCTCTTCTTGCAGACGGCCCACAGTGCCTCACACATATTCAGTCTTGTGTTGCTAGATCTGTGCAAAGTCTGGCCTATTTAGCATGATGATGGTGCCACACAACACAATAGAGTCTACCCTCAATAAGAAGCTGGGACTTTGAGTCCAAAGTGACTATACTGTAATCAATTCTACAAATATCATCATGGATGCAAGCATCTGTGATGGTAGATCAGTCAGGATGAAGTCAAGTATGATTTTCCCTCTTGTTGGTTCCCACGTGATCTTCCATAGACCTAGGCAAGCAGCTGTATCCTTTAGGACTCACCTAGCTTGGTCAGTAATGGCAATGCTGAACCACTTCTTGTGTTGGACATTTAAGTTCCTCCTCTCACAGCACATTCTGTGCCTTTGGCTCTCAGTGTTGTTCAACATGATGGAGGACAGATTCATCAGCTATGTGACATAATAAGCATAATCCTGGCTTATGTTTCCTGGCCCACATTTGACCAGATACCAAATTTCTTAGGGTTAGGAGTCAATGTTGAGAATTCTCAGTGTAACTCTCTCTCAACTGTATATCACTGTGTCATCACCCCAGGTAGTTCTGTCCTTCCAATGGGGCAGGACAAACTTAGGAATAGTGACGATGGTGTCTGGAATATTGCCTATAATGTTTGATTCCATATGTATGACTATGTCAGGCATTATCTGACAAGTCTATGAGGTAGCTCTTCCAATTTTGGCACTACCCTCAAATATTAATAAGGAGGACTTTACAGAGTTGATAAGGCTTGATTTGGTGGTGTTTCCGGTGCTCGGATCAATCCTGGGTGGTCTGTCTGGTTTCAGTCATTTCTTTAGACTTCATTGTAGTTTGATAGAAATGCATGGCTTGCACAGACATTTCAATTCACAGGAACTACATCATTTTCCGGTCTGGAGTCAGACGTCAGAAAAACTTGTTAAGGACACCGTCAAAAATTTCCTTCACTGCAAGACATTAGTGAACCAGACTACTTTTTATGAGAATGAAAATGGTTACATTGTTGCATTGTGGATTAGCTTTTATAAAATTTCCCCTTTTATTAAATTCAAATTTCATCATTTGTCAGGGTGGGGCTTGAATTCATATCCCCAGAACAGTACTGTTCACTCACATGTAATACGTAGACCTGTGGAATTAATTCCCAGAATTCCAGAAGATCAGTTCAAACTTGCAACTTTTTTGACATTGTGCCAATTTCCACCCCTCCTGCATTTTATTTGCATTGATTTCTTATAAAGTGAATGGGGTTACAGACCAAGCAGTGATCAATGTAAAAGGCTCAACATTGCCATATTTACATGAACAGCTAACTCACTGTCCCCCATTTAATGCAATCATGCAAAATCAAGTAGAAACTTGAACAGTACGAAAGGCAACTTACCTGTCCTACTGGATATGAGTGGACCAGTTGGGTTTCTATGACAATGGGATAGCTTCACAGTTACTTTGCCTGACACCAGGTCTTTCTTACTCATCTATTGTGAATTCAAATTCTTGAGCTGCCAGAACTCACAGAATTCTTGAACTCACATCTTCTGGGTTACTAGTCCATTAATTGCCTTACTATGCTGTTGTGGCGATAAGGTGGAATAGTGAAGTAGAAGATCAGTAATGATCTTTTTGAATCGAGGAGCAGGCTCAATTGGCCATGTTGCCTAATCTTCCTCCTGTTTTGTGTATTAGAATTATTAGAAAGGACCTGTACTGTGTTGTACTGTTCTATGTTCTATTTGACTGAGTAATGTCTTATTCTTCACTCAGATTAGACTATCCTTCAGCTTCTGAAGGCTCCTGCTCACATATTGAGGAGCTTTTGGGATTTATTACACAAAATTCAAACAATAGGACACCAGTAACTATCAATGGGCTTTTAGAGTCCAATTCCTAAACAAGCAGAACTTCACACTGTGAATCATTTACAGTGTGCTGGAATGCCTATGGAATAAGTAAGAGAAAAGAAGCCTACTGTCTTTATATCCTCCACAGTAAAGCAAGCACAGAATGCCTGACCATGTACTGCAGGATGAACATGACTCCCAGCAACTGGAGAACCTGACTACACTTTAAGGGAAATGGTCAACCTGAAGAAAAGGTGGCAATGTAACTTCAGTGTCCACATAAAGTCCTCCCAAATGCATGTTACAAATTGTTCTTTCATGAGTCTATTGTTCTTATGAGGAGACATGCAGAGGGTTGCACTCGTACTCATTGGCATTTAGAATACTGAAAGGCTATCTTATTGAGACTTGTAAGATTCTAAGGGGCTTTGACAGGGTAGGTGTGGGAAGGTTGTTGCCCTTGTAAAAGAGTTTAGAAAATGAGGGTGTTGTCTCAGAATAAGGGATTACACATTTAAAACAGAGATGAGGAAGAATTTATTCTCTCAGAGGCTGGTAAACATGTGGAATTCTTTACCACAGAGAGTTGTAAAGGCTAGATCATTAAGTATATTTATACTGAACATAGAACATAGAACGTTACAGCGCAGTACAGGCCCTTCAGCCCTCGATGTTGCGCCGCCCTGTCATGCTAATCTGAAGCCCATCCTACCTACACTATTCCATGTACATCCATATGCCTGTCCAATGACAATTTAAATGCACTTAATGTTGATGAATCCACTACCGTTGCAGGCAAAGCATTCCATACCCTTATTACTCTCTAAGCCTAAGATAGACATTTGTAATCAGTAAGGGAATGAAGAGTTGTAGAGAAAAGGCAGAAAAGTGTAGTTGAGGATTATAAGATCAGCCATCATCTCATTGAATGGCAGAACAGACACAATGGGTTGCATGACCTATTTCTGCTCTTACTACTTATGCCCTTAATGTTGAAAATTTAATCATGTAGATAATTTTACATCCCGTTATAAGCTTGCTACACAATGCTATATCATGGAAAGTCAAGAAGCCCCGAAGCAAAAATGAAATTTCTAAATTTTAAGATGTCTACAAAAGGAACAGACCGAAACTGAGGGTATGCTTGGAACTTTCCAGCACGGGATTTCCCTCAAATGTTGGACATCATTGACTCCGAGAGTACAGAGAGACCTGGCCAGTGAAATGAAATACCTCTCTCAAGCTCAAAACTAAGTACAATGTGTTCCTGTTTTTAACTTTCAAATAATGTTCATGTTTTGCATAAAAAATAAATTTGGTACTGTGACTCCAACTATAGATATCAGCTTCACATGTTGTCACTGAGGATAAACAGAACTCTGTAAACATGTACCTTTTTGTTCTTTTTCAGTATTTTTGATTATGGGAAAGGGGTACTTTTACAGTCAAGGATAGCTGAAGTATGACTGCAATTTTTAAAAGCAAGTTATCTGACACTCAATGTAGTGCTGTTTACACAGCGGTTGGTTCAAATTGTGGGGAAAACCCAGTTGCAGACCGATTGGAGTGAGGGGATCATGTCTGAATGGAGGTTGGAGCGAGGGAAATGTGTCAGAATTATATTTAACTGGCAACGTGCATGAGCAATCGAAACATATGAGCAAGAGGAGGCCATTCGACTTCTTGCACCCACTCCAATTTTCAATATGGTTATGACTGATCACCAAGCTCAATACTTTAATTCTGCCCTGCTCCAATGTCCCTTGATTCCATTTGCAATAAGAGCAATGTCTACCTCCTTCTTGAAAACACATGACATTTTGGCTTCAACCACTTTCAGTGGCAGTGAATTCCACAGCCTCACTAGTCTCTGGGTGATGAAATTTCTCATCTCAGGCCTAAAAGTTTTAGCCCTTATTCTTAAACTATAATTTCTGATTCTGGATTTCCTCACCATCGAGAACATCTTCTCCTGCACCTAACCTAACTAATTCTAGTCCTATTAGAATTTTAACGGTTTCTATGACAGCCTCCATAATTTTCCTGCAAGAAATTTACAATATTTTCACCTATCTTTTTCTCTTTACATACATATAGTAACTTTTATGATCATTTCCTGTGATCCCCAAAGTGATAAAGGTTTGCTTCCTGTCAACAACTATCTGTTTAGCTCACAGGAAATTGAACAACTTGGAAGTGTGAATGTTCAGGTCAGAAGCCATCCAGATCTCCAGATGGGAAGGAGCTGTTGTTGCTTTGCAGTAAAAAGCATTCAGGCTTGAAGGTTGCCAGTGGATTTCCCTTCATTAATTGCTGTAAGCAGCGACTTGTAAGTAACAAGTCAGAGACCTTTATAATTGTGAACTCGTTACCCTGCGCCTCGTTGAGACAAATGAAAGTATCTGGAAAAGGAAGATGGGGGAGCACCACGCTGAACAGCAAAATGATCATCTTAGCAAACCCTGTGGACACTGAGCACTGAATTGCCTTCCCAGCCTTTCACTCTATCCAGAATGCAAATGTTTCTTTTTATGTGTCTGTGTGTCTATGAAGCAGAGGGATTTATTAGTGGGTTCAAGTTTTGATTGGTAGGTTATATGTCAACAGTTGATGATTGTTTATCCATCGCTATAATCTTTGTTTTTTCATAATAAATAGTAATTCTTATTTGGTAAAGAAACCTGGCCTATGATTTCTGTTATCTTGGGTTTAAAAAACAGGTAAGTTGGGAATTCTGCACACTTTGATGAAGTTTGGGCGGCACGGTGGCACAGTGGTTAGCACTGCTGCCTCACAGCGCCAGGGACCTGGGTTCAATTCCCACCTCAGGCGACTGACTGTGTGGAGTTTGCACGTTCTCCCCGTGTCTGCGTGGGCTTCCTCCGGGTGCTCCGGTTTCCTCCCACAGTCCAAAAGATGTGCGGGTCAGGTGAATTGGCCAGGATAAATTGCCCGTAGTGTTAGGTAAGTGGTAAATGTAGGGGTATAGGTGGGTTGCGCTTCGGCGGGTCGGTGTGGACTTGTTGGGCCGAAGGGCCTGTTTCCACACTGTAAGTAATGTAATCTATAGTTTTGTGATGACTCCGGGAATAGCAGAGTCTGATTTCCAGAGTGGTGAAGCATAACAACTCTGTCAAACAATTACGTTAAAAATAAAATGACATAAAATTACAGAAGCAGGGCTTTTGGATAAAGGGAACGGGTGACATTAATTGAATCGATTGTTCAAAGGAACAGTATAGAAATAAAGGGCCAAATGGTCTCTTTTTGTGCTCTGTATGTTCTATGATTCCCTGATTCTGCTTTTTCCTATTACATTTCTTCTCCATATATGCTTTGTTTCTTTTCTTGGCTGCTTCTCCATTTGAATTACACCATCATTTTTCTGTTATTTAATCTCTCTTACCTTCCCTTTTGTTCTTTCCTCTCTTCCTTCCTTAAGATGGTGGCTACAGCAGGGTAGGAAGTGTTCTGGCTCCTGAGTCTGTCTGCGCTCCAGCACCAGGCCAGTCATATCCTTCTTTCTCCTTTACTTTCTTTTCTCTTTCATTCTCATCTTCATCTTTTTCTTCTTTTTGGCAAAAGAAGGCAGCATCAGGTGGCCCAGTCCAGCTGGCGGTGAGGCTGGGAGCAGGCAGCCCAAGATGGCGGAGTGGAGATAAGGTCGAGTCCTTGTGAAGAGTGTGAGCCCAGCATGGCCAAGCACTTATGGACTGGGCTGTTGAATTGTTAACTATGTTTCTTTGTTTTTCCACTTTTAGGAAGAAGGACTATAATGTTTAACTTCTTAACTTTGTTTTCCTTATTTTTCTGCTTTGTACCAAGTTTCTGTGCCTAGATATATTTGTACCTAAGATGGCGCCATAAGTGGCAACTTCTAAACTTTACTGTACTCAGAACACACATGTGACAATGTAATAATAAACCTAATTTTATTCAATTCACCTTTCTTACATTTATACTTCCTTCCCAGCTGATAAATTTTTACTTATTAAAACTTTCAGTTGTTGTGGTTCTGTTCACTGAGCTGGGAACTTGTGTTGCAAACGTTTTGTCCCCTGTCTAGGTGACATCCTCAGTGCTTGGGAACCTCCTGTGAAGCGCTTCTGTGATCTTTCCCCCAGCATTTGTAGTGGTTTGCCGGAGTAAAGATCACAGAGCGCTTCACAGGAGACTCCCAAGCACTGAGGATGTCACCTAGACAGGGGACGAAACGTTTGCAACACAAATTCCCAGCTCGGCCCAACAAGCACCCGAGCTACAAATCTTCTCACAAACTTTGAACTTTCAGTTGAACCTGAAATGTTCACTCTGTTTCTCTTTTCACAGATGCAGACAGAACTATTGAGTACTTCCAGAATTACCTCTTTTTATTTCAGATTTACATCCTTTATTATTATGAAGTCCAAAGATTCTAGCAAATCTCACATTATAGCTGCATCAAGTCAGATCAAAGTAATTTCAAACACAACAGACAGTCATGTAATTAATCACTTAGATTGTTATAGAAATTTATATTTTTCTGGTCTTCTGTATGTTGTAGAAGGGCAGTAATAATTGAAAATTTATGCAATCTGAATAATAGCTAAAGAATCGTAGTATTACTCAATTGAGTACGACAATGCGCATCATTTCTGGAATCCTCCATTCATACCTCTCCCTGGCTTTCTGTTCTTGCAAGTGTCTCTCCCCCACAAATCCGGCAATCGATGAAAACCCACAAGCTGGTCGAAACTATCGTGCTGCATCACACCTACCATTGCACCATGACATGTTCAATCCGCCACCTGCTTCCTTGCATCTTAGTGCCCCACATAAAATACTTTTCCTGAGCAAGATCTTCAAGCAGACAACTTTTTTGATCAAAGAATGAGAAACACAGGAAGTCACTAATAAACACCTTGCAGTAAATCATACTTGTCGATGACAGGGACTATGGATTTAAGACCAGCCAAGATCCCTGCACGTCAATCTCATTCAACACACCGATAATGTTGCATATTACTAGGCATATACCCTTTAGACTGTCATGATCAGAACTCTAAATACATACAAAAACATTGAACTTTTGGACACAATTTTTTTTAAGAAAACAGACACTGTAAGCTTAGCTTCATTGATAATGTAACTTGTAAGTATGACTGCTGAAAGATTCCTTGTGTGAACCCCTGGAATGTTTCACCTTCAAGATTGTCAAAGAAGCTTCAAAGGAAGAGAAATTTTAAACGACAGAAGTGCAAAATAATCCAATTATCTGTCTCTTCTGTGGGTTATATTCCAGATTAGTAAGGTGAGTCAAAGGATATTTTTGGTTTCACCCTTGTAGGAGTATACAAAAACTGAGGCTAAAAACCAACAGCATCTCTTAATCTGTTCTGTTAGCAGTCTAACGGGCTACTGTGCTGACCAATATGCTGTGAATGTCTGGTCTTCCAGTGAAAGTGCTAAATTGAGGGAAGGCTAATTAAAGCAATATTAGGCAGTAACTGGTGAAACTCGATTGGGGGCGGTTGTTTGATGGTAAAACTACATGACATATGAGAGTCTTTTAAAGGCCAGTTGATCAGAGTTCAAGAGCAGCATGTTCCTGTGAGATTGAGGGATAAAGATGAGAAGTTTCAGAAACTTGGATGATAAGAGATATTGAAAGATTTGTCAAACAGAAAAAGGAAGCATATGTAAAATTTACTGAACTGAAATCAGACAAAGCCCTTGAGGAATAAAAACAGAAGCAGGAAAAAATTTAAACAAAGCAGTAAGAGGGCTAAAAGGAGCCTTGAAATGTCCGGGAATCCCATACCACCTGGATCTACCTTTTACCCAAAATTCACAAACCTGACTGCCCCAGTCAACATATCGTCTCCGCTGCTCCTGTCCCACTAAACTTATCTTCTCATACCTTGACACAGTCCTATTCTCCCCAGATCCAGGATCTCCCTACATATATTTGAGACACCATCCACTCCCTCCACCTCCTCCATGACTTTCAGTTCTCTGGCCCCTACTGCCTTGTCTTCACCATGGATATCTAGTTCTGTACACCTCCACCTGCCATGACAAAGGCCTCGACACCCGCCATTTCTTTCTCCTCCACCGACCAAACCAGTATCCTTCCATTGACACACTCAATCGATTGGCTGAACTGGTCCTACCCTCAACAATTTACCCGTTGATTCCTCTCACTTCCTTCAGACCAAAAGGGTAGTCATGGGTACCCACATGTGCCCCAGCTATGCCTGGCTCTTGAATAGGTGCATGGAAGAGTCCATCCTCTGCAGCTATACCGACACCATTCATCCCATTTTCCTCTGCTACATCAATGACTGTATCGGCACTAGCTCGTGCTCCCTTGGGGAGGTTGAACAGTTCATCAACTTCACCAACACCTTCCACCCTGACCTTAAGTTTACCTAGAGCATCTTGGACATCTCCGTCTCCTTCCTGGACCTCTCAATCTCCATTTCTAGTCACCGACTCAATACACATCTACTTCAAACCCAATGACTCCCATAGCTACCTGGACTACACTTCTTCACACCTTCCCTCCTGTAAAAATGCTGTCCCTTACTCACAATTTCTCTGCCTCCACTGCATCTCCTCCCGGGGGACCAATTCCACTCCAGAACATCCAGATTGTCTCCTACTTCAAGGACCTCAATCTCCCCTCTCATATAGTCAACAATGCCCTCCAATGAATCTCCTCCACTTCCCACACCTCTGGCCTTGGACCCCACCCTTCCAACTGCAACAAGGCCTAAAACCCCCAGTCCTCACCTTCAACCGCCCCACTCTCCAGATACAACACATCATTCTCTGCCATTTCTACCACCTAAGTCAGACCCTACCACCAGGGATATATTTCCCTCCCTACCTCTTTCAGCATTCTGCTGAGAGCATTCCCTATGTGACTCCCTCGTAAGTCCCACACTCCTCACCAACTCAGCGTCCACTTCCCGCACCTTCACTTGCTGCCGCAAGAGGTGTAAAACCTGTGCCCACATCTCCCCTCTCACCTCCAAACAAGGCCCGAAAGGATCCTTCCACATCAAGCAGAGATTTTCCAGCACCTCCAGACATCTGATCGACTGTGTCATTCTTCCCGATGTGGTCTCCTCTAGATCGGGGAGACAGGACGCCAACTTGTGGAATGTTTCAGAGAACATCTCTTAGACACCCGCACCAACCAACCCCACTGCCCCATGGCCAATCATTTCAACTCCCCCACCCATTCCATCAAGGACATGCGAGTCTTAAGCCTCCCCCACCGCCAAATCCTAGCCACCCGATGCCTGGAGGAAGAACGCCTTGGGACCCTTTGCCCACATGGCATCAACAGCAACTTCAACACTTTCCTCATCTCCCCTCCCCCCACCTTATCCCAGATCCAAGCCTCCAACTAGGCACTACCCTCTTGAACTGTCCTATCTGTCCATTTTCCTTCCCACCCAACTGCTCCACCCTCCACTCTGACCTATCACCATCACCCCCCACCTTCATCAACCTATCATATTCCTAGCTACCTTCCCGCAGCCCCACCCCCTCCCATTTATCTCTCAGCTCCCTTGCCATTACCCCCTCCCATACATTCCTGATGAAGAGCTTTTGCTCAAAACGTTGACTCTCCTGCTCCTCAGATCAGTTGTGCTTTTCCAGCACCACACTTTTTCACTCTGGTCTGCAGCAACTGCAGTCTTCATTTTCTCTTCCTCGACAAGTAAGATTAAGGGGAATCCCAAGACATTTAATACACATATTAGGAGCAACAGGTTATTGATGGAAAAGGAAGGAACTTATGCGTGAAACCATAAGAAGTGGATAATGTTTTTAATGTATACTTCAAATTGGTTTTCGCCAAGGAAAAGGGTATGGATTATGGTAAGATTTGGGAGACATATGTTAATATTTTCTTAATAATGTTGATATTAAGAAGGAGGAACAGTTGGGGATCTTGAAAAACATTAAGTTAGATAAGTCCCAAAGGTATGATAGGATCTTTTTTTGATTAGATTACTTACAGTGTGGAAACAGGCTCTTCGGCCCAACATTTAGGTGCTGGAGGTGATTTCCACGAATTCCAGGAGCAGCAATTACTGTTTTACATGCTGCTGCATTGTTTTGGAACTTTGGAGAAAAAAAGTCAAAACAACAGCAGTTTTAAAAGGGAGAAGAGCAGACAAAGGACGTACATAGTGAGGACAGTGCAGGAGAGAGAGAGAGAGAGGGAGAGAGAGAGAATCTGCACAGTTACTGCCTTTGCTGTTTTTGAATTCATGTGTGACTGGACATTGAAGTGCGTCTGGAAAAATTAACAAACAGTGAATTTCACAACTAATCTTGGATGTACCTGTTTGGGCAAAGTTCACAGCACAGAATCAGATAAGTTAATCGTTGTTTTAAGTCTGTCCAATAGAAAGGCTGTAGTACTGAGTACAGTGGGTTCTTTCTTGATTATATGTTTTTGGAGATAAGTCTCTAAATTAAACTTAAAGCATAAGTCATAACTATTACTTTCATCTGCGGCAGTGTTTTGTTGAAGAATAAGAAGGTGTTATTTTCTGGGTCTGTAGATTGTGAAGAAGCAAAAATGGCCTTCAGTACAGTGATATGTACTTCTTGTCAGATGTGGGAGTTTAAAGAGAGTTTAAGGGCTACTGCAGATTATATCTGCCATAAATGCTGTTGGATGTGAATCTTATCAGATTGAATGGATCAGTTGGAGAGACAGATAGAAGTGATGAGGAATTTGCAACAGCAACAGTATGTGATGGATGGCATAGGAAGGGGGGAAAGTCTCAGATACAGTCACATAGATGGGTTAACTCCAGGAAGGGTAAGAGAGGTAGGCAGCTAGTGCAGGAGTCTTTTGTGGATATACCCATTTCAAACAGGTATGCTGTTTTGGAAAATGTAGGGGGTATGGATTCTCAGGGGAACATAGCATGAACAGCCAAATTTCTGATATTGAGACTGGCTCTAATGCAACGAGGGGTACGTCAGGTTCGAAGAGATCAATTGTGTTAGGGGATTCTGTAGTCCAAGGTACAGGCAGACGTTTCTGTGGCCAGCAGCAAAAATCAGAATGGCATGTTGTTTCCTGATGCCAGGATCAGGGATGTCTCAGAGAGGGTGCAGAATGTTCTCACGGGGGAGAGGGGCCAGCAGGAGGTCATTGACCACATTGTAACCAATGACATAGGAAGGGAAAAGGTTGAGATTCTGAAGGGAGATTGCAGAGAGTTCGGCAGAAATTTAAAAAGGAAGTCCTCAAGTGTAGTAATATCTGGATTACTCCCAGTGCTATGAGCTAGTGAGGGCAGGAATAGGAGAATAGAGCAGAGGAATGCATGGCTGAGGAGCTGGTGTATGGGAGAAGGATTCACATTTTTGGATCATTGGAATCTCTTTTGGGGTAGAATTGACCTGTACAAGAAGGATGGATTGCACCTAAATGGGTAGGGGACTAATATACTGGCAGGGAAATTTGTGAAAACTGCTTGGGAGGATTTAAACTAGTACGGTGGGAGGGTGGGGCCCAGGGAGATAGTGAGGAAAGAGATCGGTCTGAGACGGGTACAGTTGAGAACAGAAGTGAGTCAAACAGTCAGGGCAGGCAGGGACAAGTTAGGACTAATAAATTAAACTGCATTTATTTCAATGAAAGGGGCCTAACAGGGAAGGGAGATGAACTCAGGGCATGGTTAGGAACATGCGACTAGGATATCAAAGCAATTACAGAAACATTGCTCAGGAATAGACAGGACTGGCAGTTTAATGTTCCAGGATACAAATGCTACAGAAAGGATAGAAAGGGAGGCAAGAGAGGAGGGGGAGTGGCATTTTTGATAAGGGATAGCATTACAGCTGTGCTGAGGGAGGATATTCCCGGAAATACATCCAAGGACGTTATTTGGGTGTAACTGAGAAATAAGAAAGGGATGACCACCTTATTGGGATTGTATTATAGACTCCCTAATAGAGGGAAATTGAGAAACAAACTTGTAAGGAGATCTCAATTATCTGTAAGAATAATAGGGTAGTTATGGTAGGAGATTTTAACTTTCCAAACATAGACTAGGACTGCCATAGTGTTAAAAGTTTAGAAGGAGCGGAATTTGTTAAGTGCGTACAAGACAATTTTCTGATTCAGTATGTGGATGTACCTACAAGAGAAGGTGCAAAACTTGACCTACTCCTGGGAAATAAGGCAGGGCAGGTGACTGAGCTGTCAGTGGGGGAACATTTTGGGGCCAGCAACCATAATTCTGTTAGTTTTTAAGTTGTGATGGAAAAGGATAAATCAGATGTAAAAGTTGAAGTTCTAAATTTGAGAAAGGCCAATTTTGACGGTATTAGGCAAAAACTTTCGAAAGCTGATTGGAGGCAGATGTTTGCAGGTAAAGGGATGGCTGGAAAATGGGAAGCCTTCAGAGATTAGATAACAAGAATCCTGAGAAAATATATTCCTGTCAGGGTGAAAGGAAAGGCTGGTAGGTATAGGGCATGCTGGATGACCAAAAAAATTGAGGGTTTGGTTAAGAAAAAGAAGGAAGCATATGAAGGTATCGACAGGATAGATCAAGTGAATCCTTAGAAGAGAGTAAAGGCAGTTGGAGGAAACCAGAAGGGCAAAAAGGGGACATGAGATAGCGTTGGCAAATAGAATTAAGGAGAATCCAAAGGGTTTTTACAAATATATTAATGATAAAAGGGTAACTAGGGACAGAATAGAGCCCCCCAAAGATCAGCAAGGTAGCCTTTGTGTGGAGACACAGAAAATGGAAGAGATACTCAATGAGTATTTTGCATCAGTATTCACTGTATAAAAGGATATAGAAAATATAGACTGTAGGGAAATAGATGGTGACATCTTGCAAAATATATGGATTCCAGAGGAGGAAGTGCTGGATGTCTTGAAACGGGTAAAGGTGGATAAATCCCCAGGACCTGATCAGGTGTACCTGAGAACTCTGTGGGAAGTTAGAGAAGTGATTACTGGGCCCCTTGCTGAGATATTTGTATCATCGATACTCACAGGTGAGGTGCCGGAAGACTGGAGGCTGGCTAATGTGGTGCCAATGTTTAAGAAGGGGGGTAAGGACAAGCCAGGGAACTATAGATCGGTGAGCGTGACCTCAGTAGTAGGCAAATTGCTGGAGGGAATCCTGAGGATGTACATGTATTTGGAAAGGCAAGGACTGATTCAGGATAGTCAACATGACATTGTGGGTGGAAAATCATATCTCACAAACTTGATTAAGTTTTTTGAAGAAGTAACAAAGAGGATTGATAAGGGCAGAGCAGTAGATGTGATGTATATGGACTTCAGTAAGTCATTAAATAGGGTTCCCCATGGGAGACTGATTAGCAAGGTTAGATCTCACGGAATACAGGGAGAACTGGCCATTTGGATACAGAACTGGCTCAAAGGTAGAAGGTGATGCTGGAGAGTTGTTTATCAGACTAGGCCTGTGACCAGTGGAGTGCCACAAGGATTGGTGCTGGATCCTCTAGTTTTTGTCATTTATATAAATGATGTTGAATGCGAGCATAAGAGGTACAGTTTGTAAGTTTGCAGATGATACCAAAATTGGAGGTGTAATGGACAGTGAAGAGGGTTACCTCAGATTACAACACGATCTTGACCAGATGGACCAATGGGCTGAGACATGACAGATGGAGTTTAATTGAGATAAATGCGAGGTGCTGCATTTTGGGAAAGCAAATCTTAGCAGGACTTATACACTTAATGGTAAGGTCTTAGGGAGTGTTGCTGAACAAAGAAACCTTGGAGTGCAGGTTCATAGCTCCTTGAAAGTGGAGTTGCAGGTAGATAGGATAGTGAAGAAGGCATTTGGCATGCTTTCCTTTATTAGTCAAAGCACTGAGTACAGGAGTTCATGTTGCAGCTGTACAGGACATTGGTTAGGCCACTGTTGGAATATTGCGTGCAATTCTGGTCTCCTTTCTATTGGAAAGATGTTGTGAAACTTGAAAGTGTTCAGAAGAGATTTACAAGGATGTTACCAGGATTGGAGGATTTGAGCTATAGGGAGAGGCTGAACAGGCTGGGGCTGTTTTCCCTGGAGCGTCAGAGGCTGAGGGGTGACCTTATAGAGGTTTACAAAATTATGAGGAGTATGGATAGGATAAATTTCCCTGGGGTCGGGGAGTCCAGAACTAGAGAGCATAGGTTGGTATGTGTATGGAATGAACTGCCAGAGGAAGTGGTGGAGGCTGGTACAATTGCAACATTTAAAAGGCATTTGGATGGGTATATGAATAGGAAGGTTTTGGAGTGATATGGGCTGGGTGCTGGCAGGTAGGAATAGATTGGGTTGGGATAACTAGTCGGCATGGACGGGTTTGACTGAAGGGTCTGTTTCAATGCTGTACATCTTTATGACTCTAAGTCCACACCAACCCTCCAAAGAGCAACCCACCCAGACCCATTCCCATTCCCATTCCCCTACATTTATCCCTTCACCTAACACTACGGGCAATTTAGCATGGCCAATTCACCTAACCTGCATATTTTTGGACTGTGGGAGGAAACCAGGGAACCCGGCTGAAACCCACGCAGACTCGGGAAGAATGTGTAAATTCCACACAGGCAATTACCCGAGGCAGGAGTTGAACCCGGGTCCCTGGCGCTGTGAGGCTGCAGTGCTAACCACTGTGCCACCATGCCACCCCAATTATATGATTTTACCATTTACTTCGACTGTGCTTTCATTTGTGTTAGATTAGATTAGGTTGCCTACAGTGTGGAAATAGGCCCTTCTGCCCAACCAGTCCACGTCAACCTTCCAAAGGGTAATCCACCTAGACCCATTCCCCTACATCTCACACTGTGGGCAATTTAGCATGGCCAATTCACCTAACCTGCACATCTTTTGTGACTTTGGGAGGAAACTGGAGCACCAGGAGGAAACCCATGCAGACACTCCACACAGGCAGTCATCCGAGGCTGGAATTGAACCTAAAACCCTGGTGCTGTGAGGCAGCAGTGCTAACCAGTGAGCCACCGTGCCACCCAAATCTATCCCATGATTCTGAGGGAGGCAAGGAAGAAGATTGCTGGGGCCTTGAAAGACATCTTTGTACCATCTTTAACCACAGGCAAAGTCCCAGAAGTCTGGAGAATAGCCAATGTTGTTCCTTTGTTTAAGAAGGCCAACAGGGGTAATCCAGGAAATTACAGTCCAGTGAGCTTTACATAAGTGGTGGGAAAATTATTCAGGAAGGCTATAAGGGACAGGATTTACTTGCATTTGGAAAAGAATGGACTTATTAGTCAGCATGGCTTTATGCAAGGGTGTTCTTGTCTCTCAAATTTGATTGAATTTTTTGATGAAGTGACAAAAATGATTGATGGTGGTGGGGTAGTGGATGTTGTTTACATGAACTTTACTGAAGGATTAACAAGGTTCCTCATGGTAGACTGGTCTAGTTGATTAAGTCACATAGGATCCACAGTTGGATGCAAAATTGGTTTGGTCATAGGATACAAAATTAGCTGGATCATAGAAGACAGAGGATAGTTGTAGAGGGGTGTTTTACTGACTGTAGGTCTGTGACCAGTGGTATTCTGCAAGGATCACTGCTTGGACCTCCGTTGTTTAGAATTTATATAAATGATTTGGATGAAAATATAAACAGTCTGATTAGTAACTTTGCGGACAATATGAAAATTGGTGGAAATGTGGATAGTGAGGAAGATTGTCAAAGAATACAGCAGGATATGAATCAGATAGAACGTTGATTAGAGAAATGTCAGTTGGAGTTTAATCCAGACATGTGTAAGGTGATGCATTTTGGGATGTCAAATGCAAGAGGAAAATAAGCAGTAAATGGCATAACCCTGAGGAGCTTTGATATACAGAGGGATCCTGTGGTGCAAATCCATAGCTCCCTGAAAGTGGCAATAAAAGGGGCTAAGGTGGTAACGGAGGCATACAATATGCTTGCCATCATCAGTCAGAGCATTGAGTATAAGTGTTAAGAAGTCATGTTGCAATTGTTTAAAACTTCAGTTGCACCACATTTGGACTCTTCTGTGTGATTCTGGTTGCCATTCTAAATGAAGGATGTAGTGGCTTTGGAGACAGTGCAAAAGAGGTTTACCAGAATGCAATACCAGGATTGGAGTGTATTAGCTATAAGGAGAGGTTAGGCAAACTTGGATTGCTTTCACTAGAGTGTTGGAGGCTGAAGGGTGACCTTATAGAAATATTTAAATGTTATGAGAAGCGTGGATAGGGTGGAGAGCTAGAGTCTATCCCCGGGTGAAAATTTCAAATACTAATGGCCAAAGATTTAAAGTGAGAGTGAGAAAGTTTAAAGGAGATGTGTGAGGCCAGATTCCGGGTGCCTGGAATGCATTTCCAGTGGAGATAGAAGCAGATATGATAGCAATGTTTAAGACATATTTAGACAGACCCATGAACAGGCTGGAAATAAAGGGATACGGACCACGTGCAGGGAAATGAGATTAATTTAGAAGGGCATCATAGTGTTGTAGGCTGAAGTGCATGCTTCTGTGTTGTACTGTGTTCTATGTTCATAATATCATTGCTTAAGGATAGCCATTAAACTTTAGGTAAAAAATTAAATTTTATATTCTGGGTGCTGAAAAGAAATAGAACAAAAGAATTTCAGCTAACCTGCAAAGTCAGGAGTCTCAAAATCAACTGCTTAACTATCAATGTTAATACTATTAATGGTAATACCTGCAACATTTCACTCTGTATCTATCATGTCCAACCCAGAGAAGTGAGTCCAACCCGTAAACCTTTTAACTTTTGGGTTAAACTCCCTTCTCATTTTGAGTCTGTCTGCATGTGCTATGCACTATTATTTTTGGCATATTTAGTGTAACTAATCAACTTACTATCTTTAACTCATGTAATTCTAGTTCAGCATGGCTATTTTTCTCAAAACAAGAATGGAAAGAAAGAAGACATCCCTTTTAATTAACCTTGGTGTGACCAACCAAGAGGATAAGTGAATAAAAATAGGGAGTCTGTTCATCTCTCTTCATCCAGGAGTATAATGATTTGGGGTATCACAATGAGAAATAGCACCCATGGATTGGCAATAGTATGATTAATAGTAGGCTTATAGAACATCGAACATAGAAAAATACAGCGCAGTACAGGCCCTTCGGCCCTCGATGTTGCACCGACCGAAGCCTACCCTAACCTATACTAGCCCAATAACCTCCATATGCTTATCCAATGTCCGCTTAAATGACCATAAAGAGGGAGAGTCCACCACTGCTACTGGCAGGGCATTCCATGAACTCACAACCCGCTGAGTAAAGAATCTACCCCTAACATCTGTCCTATACCAACCTCCCCTTAATTTAAAGCTGTGTCCCCTAGTAACAGCTGACTCCATTAGCGGAAAAAGGTTCTCATTGTCAACCCTATCTAAACCCCTAATCATCTTGTACACCTCTATCAAATCTCCCCTAAACCTTCTTTTCTCCAATGAGAACAGCCCCAAGTGCCTCAGCCTTTCCTCATACGATCTTCCTACCATGCCAGGCAACATCCTGGTAAACCTCCTCTGCACCCATTCCAGTGTCTCCACATCCTTCCTATAGTATGGCGACCAAAACTGCACACAATACTCCAGATGAGGCCGCACCAGAGTCTTATACAACTGCAACATGTCCTCAGGACTCCGGAACTCAATTCCTCTACCAATAAAGCCCAGTACACCATATGCCTTCTTCACAGCACTATTTACCTGGGTGGCAACTTTCAGAGATCTGTGTACATGGACACCAAGATCACTCTGCTTATCCACACTACCAAGTAGCCTACCATTAGCCCAGTAATCCATCTTCTTGTTACTCCTACCAAAGTGAATGACTTCACACTTAGCTACATTGAACTCCATTTGCCACCTTCCTGCCCAGCTCTGCAACTTATCTATATCCCGCTGTAACCTGCCACATCCTTCTTATTGCCTTCATCTTCATAAATAATAAACAGTTGCTTTGTTCCAGGTCTTTGCATTTAAGAAATAAAAACGTAATTGAAATAGAATCGATGTAAAAGGATAAAGGATGTGAGATCCTTAGAATGTGTTCAGATGAACTTTGATTGTCAGTTTGTAGCAAGTCCAAACATTCAAGGGATAGTTCAAGACTTATATTTGGGTAATTAGTGGGAATTTTCAGAAATGGACTGAAAGTAATTGACTGAGAGGTACGAGAGGCAATATTGCATTTAAAAATACATGACTATGTAATTCAAGTGGCAAAATCTAATTCTAACCAAGAGCTGAAAATTGCAAGCTGATTCACTTGTGTCTTTTCACCTGGCATGGACTTAATAGCTTCCTTCTGGTCTATAAATGTTTATGATTCTATGATTGTTCATGTTCCAAACTCTCTTTTATGTTTAATATAAATGAAGCTGAACTGTTGGCAGAGTGCTTAAACATAGAATTTCAATGGAGATGTATCGCATCAGCTTGTACTGTGCAAGAGAACTGAATCACATGATGTTGCATATGTCCTGTGATACCAGAAGTGTGAGTTTAAACATGTATTTAAATTATTATATATTAACATTCTAACAAATACAATTGATCACACATTCTCTTTCCTTAAGTAGTACCCCTATGTAGTCTAAGAGTAGCAGATATATAAATAACCAACCTGTATCAAATATAAGAAATAAGCTAAGTATGATGATATTTACAAACAAATTTCAATTGTAACAAGAATGTTTGGAATACTTCTCTTCAAGGTATTTGCCTATGTTTGAAACTATACTGGTCATCAGCTGAATCAACCAAACTTTGTGACAATGACTTCATGATGAGATCTCGAACTGTCCATTGTCACCTCCCGGGTCATTGAGTTTGGGAAGGTTGACTTTACATATTGGCGTGTTGCTATTTGTTTCTTCATCTGCAGAATGTATCCAGTTCCACAGAAACCATATTGATACACCATGTACTGGTGTACCTTGTATCCAGCTAGCTGTAAGTTTCCTGCACGGAGAGTGATTCCTTCACAGTTCTGCACTACTTGGTGTGTCTCCTCATACGATTGTAATCCTTTGTATACCATAGGCACATTCATGGGGATTCATATCTTGTGGGAGTGAAACTCTCACCTTTTGCTAATGTAAAGATGAAGTCACCATAGTCCAACTGGAGTGCAATTATCTCATTCCAGAGAGATGACTGATGGTGATTTAACCTGAGGATCACCACACCTCAGGTGGTCGTAGGGGTTAAGAAGGACAATATTTCATGGTAGTCAACTGATGTGGGAATTGAACACATACTGATGATGTTATTCTACTTTACAAATCAGCCATCCAGACAAATTATCTACCTGAACCCCTTTTGCCATTGTACAGTGGTAGAAATTCTACGCATGCATGAATGTCATTTGGTCAAAGTGATCTCAATTCAGGGTCCAGTGATTTTCATTGAAAACAAAACAATACTGCTTGGATAATTCGCCAAGATTCCGACATTGCTTGGTCAGTAACTTGACTGTCCCGACCATACAGGGAGCCATCCCATTTCAACGGGAGTATCATGGTAATAATGCTAATTGTTTGAAGGACTATAATTCACACATATCATGGAATTGTTTTCCCATGTATCACAGACCACGTTGGATACCACTAAAGTCACTAAAGATGAAGGTGACTGACCTAACCACTGTTGCAATCAATATGTCCAGAAGCTCCTTAACAACTGGAAATTTGGAACAATTGTCAGACACTAACAAATATTCTATAGGGATAGAATATAAGAACATAAGAATCAGAAGAAGGCCATTCAGCCCCTCAAGCATGGCCTTCCATTCTATAAGATCATGGCAGATGAGCCTTGAAGCCTCAATGTCTTTTTCATGCCAACTCCTTATTACCCTCGACAGTGGGCTCAACTAAATTGGTCAAGAAGACTAATGGAATACTGGTCTCTATATATAGAGGACTGCAGTTCAAGGATGCAGAAGTTATGCAGAGGTTATACGAAAGGCTGTTTAGACCCACTTGGAGATCTAGATCCAAGCCTTAGGATGGACATATTGGCCTTGGATGGAGTACAACTTGGGTTGACGAGAACGATACCTGGACTTCAGAGGTTAAGTGATGAGGAGAGATTAGGCCTGTTTCTCTAGAATTTAGAAGGTTAAGGGGTGACCTGATCGAAATCTTTAAGATATTACCAGGAAACGAAAGAGCAGAAAATGATAAATGATTTCCACTGATGGGAGATCCTAGAACTGGGAGGCATAGTCTGAGAATTAGGGCTAAACCATTCAATCAAGACTTAGGAAGCAATTCTATACACAAAGAGTGGTAGACGCTTGGAACTGTCTTCCACAACCAGCAGTAGATACAGAATCAGTTGTTAATTTTAAATCTGAGACAGATATATATTTTTGCTGAGCAAAGATATGAAGGGAGATGAGCCAAAGGCAGGTATATAGTGTTTGGTCCCAGATCAGTCATGGTTTCATGCTAGAGAAGGCTGAAGAGCCTACTCCAGTTCCTATGTTCCTTTCCTGTAACCCCTCATTATATTGAAAACTATCCACCTTCTCTTTAAGTACTTACAGCGATTTAGCCTCCATGATTCTCTGGAATAAAGGATTGTTGATATTTAACTTCACATTGGAAGAGAATGTTTTTCACATCTCAGTCTTAAAAATCCAGTCTGTCAGAATTTTGAATGTTTCAACAAGGTCACTTCTCGTGACCTATTTAGCCTAACCTATTTAGGTGTTCTTACTAAGTCAGCCATCATCCCAGGAATCAACTGAGTGAATCCCTTTTGAGCTGCCTCCAAAGCTTACATATTCTTTGTTAGAAATCGAAACTGTACACAGTACGCCAGGTGCAGCCTCACCTAACCCTATACATTGTAACAAGACTTTAAACCTTAACCTTCTACAAATAAAGGTCAAAATTCCATTTGCCTTCATGCTTATTTGCTGGGCTAGCATGCTAACATTTTTGTGTTACCAGTACAATATTATCCAGATTCCTCTATGCTGTAAATGTTTAGTCTGTCTCTATTTAAATAATCGTGTGCCTTTTGGTACTTACAAAGTGTATGGCCTCACGGGTTCTTACATTAAACTCCACCTGCCAAGTTTTTTGCCCAGTTATATATATATATCCCTCAGAAACATTTTATATCCTCATCACAATATACCCTCCCATCTATTTTTGCATCATCAGCAAATATGGATATGTTACATTAAGCCCTTCTTTCAAGTCATTGATGCAGACACTAAATAATCGAGGGGCTCGTACTGACCATTGTGGCACTCCACGAGTTATGTCATTACATCTCAAAAATCCCGAACCCTAACCCTGAAAAACACGCCTTAATCCTGACGCTCTGATTTCTGTGTTTTAACTAAACCTCGATACGTACAAATGTATCGCCCCCAATATTGTTCGGTCATAACTGTGCAATAACTCTGTATGTGGCACTTATCAAATGCCTTCTGGATTTCCAAATCTACCATTTCTCAACTCTGCTTGGTATATCCTCAATGAACTCCGTCAATTTGGTAAACATGATTTCCTTTTCCCAATATTTTATTCACTATGCTGATTGAGTTCAGTTTTTTCTAAAAGCCCTGTTATTCTTCCTTAATAATTAACTCCAGTATTTTCCCAAAGCAGATGTTAAGTTAACCAGTCTATCGTTTCCCACTTTTGACTCCCTCCGTTCTTGAATAGAGATGCCACACTAGCAGTTTCCAATCTATTGGAACTCTCCTGGATTCCAGTAAATTCTGGAACATTTTGACTAATGCCTTTGCTGTCTTTGCTAAAACTTTCTTTAAAACCCTTAGATGCAGAGGATCAGATCCTTGTGACTTTTCTGCCTTCAGTCCTTTAGTTTGTCCAATACTTTGTCTCTTCTGACAGAGACTGTTGCAAGATCTTTCTTCCCATTAGCAATGTGCTTATCTTTGGGATTTTTACAGTATCTTCCACTGTGAAGACTAAAGCAAAATATTTGTTTAAATTATCTGCCATTTCCCTGTTCCCCATTATCAAGTCCTGGTTGATCCCACGCTAACTGTAAAGATACTTTTCTTTTTAGATTCCCATAGATGCCTTTACTGTTTGCTTCCATATTTGACAATTTACTTCCTCTTTTTTATTTGCTTTTTCATCCTAATTTAGTCCCGATTCTGGTTTCTAACAAAAATCCCAGGGCTCTGGCCTACCACTAGTTTTTGCCGGTCTGTATGCCTTAGTTTTTGATTGTATACTCTCCTTGACTGCCTTTTTGATCACCAGTCTTTCTTTTCAATCAGAATGAATTTTTGTGAACAGTTATGAAGTTATCTATTTAAATATCGGTCACTGATCATCCACTGACCTTCCCCTTAGTCCTATTTCCTCAGCCTGGTTTGGCAATTCTTTATTTATATCTCTGAGTTCTTACCAAGGTTCTCCACAAATTCAGTGTTACAGATTTGCCTCTGTACTCAACTCCCCTTGAAATGATTGCCATTATACTATTTGTTTTCTTATTTCCTTTTTTTTTACAGAACCCCAACACTCCTGTTCTTTTTTACTTCTGTTCTTTTTATAAAGTTACCCCCAGCACCCATGTTGTGTGTGTGCAGGTGTGAGACACAGTGAAAGACACAAGGTGCATGAATCTTTATTCAGTTTCCACCACCAGGAAGAAAGAAAACACCCAAGTGGCCAGGGACAAGCAGTGCCTTCACATCCAAGGGCAATGCTGTGTGATCAAACACTGAAGGGCAGGGTAGGGATTAGTCAAAATAGAGTTAGAGGGGGAAATAATACATTCTACTCCCAGTGGCGCCCACCTCGCCCTGAACAGCTCCAGGGTCTTGGTGGGCACTGCGTGTTCCTTCTCCAGGGACACCCGAGCTCTAAGGTAACCATGGAAGAGGGCAAGCAATCGGCCCTAACGACCTCCTCTATGACCCGCTGCCTGAACCTGTTCATGGCCAGTTTGACCAGGCACAGGAGCAGACCCAAGAGGAGGTCCTCAGACCTGCCCTCCACACTCCATACCGGCTACCTGAAGATCAGAAGTGTGGGACTAAAGTGCAACCAAAAACAAAGAAGGAGGTTTTTAAGAAAATCAAAAATGGAGTGCAAGTGCCCACACCCAATATATACATGGTCCACGGACTCCACAGCCCCACAGAACAAACAATTAGGCTGGGAGTCCATGAACCACCACAATCTGCAGTTGCAGGGGACCGCTGTTTGCACCACCCTCCACCCCAGATCCCCAAGAGAAAGGGGGAGGACTCCCGCATAGAGAGGATCCCCACCGCCTGGTGGCAAATGGGCATGCCAAGGTGTGTCCAGTCAGTAGATGAGGGAGAAGAGGTGGACATTGTGCAGCAGCAGTCAATACGGGGCCCGTTGTTTAGATCCTTAAAAGGGACAAAACTAAAATTCCGGAGGCGGCTCAGGTTGTGGGGCACAGGTTCCCGGGGGAAGTACGGGACCTTGGGACCAATGTGAAATTCCGTCCAGGCAGGGCTAAATGCAGACGGGATTCCACTGTACACTGAGCAATGATTTGTTGTCTTAATTGCTTGCTGCATTTGCTAGCTTGTTAATAGTGATTCATCCATACTTCCCATCGTCTCACCATTTTAAAAAATAAATCCCTACTTTTTTGCTTTTTCTACCACAATGAATATTTCACACTTCTATTTAAATTATTTTCTATGTGTCATGTTGTAGCTTAACAAAATATCTTGAAGGCTCATGGTACCCTTCTTACAACCTACCTTTCCACCCAGTTTGCTGTCATCAGCAAATTTGGAAATATTACAATTGGTCCCTACATTTAAATCATGCGGATGGATTGTGAACAGATGCAGATGCAGCATTGACACTTGTGGTATCTGTCAATCTGAGAATGATTTCTACTCTTTAATTTCCAGCTGTTCATCTACTCCTCAAACCACATTGATATAATTCCCCCAAGCCTATTGCAAATTTTGTTTGCTGAGCACAGCTATAGGACCTTATAAAAAATGGTCTGAAAATATAAATAAACCACACCCAATGGTTCTCCGTTGTTGCTGCAAGCAATACATCAGAAAATGCCAACAAATTTGTCAAACATGACCTTCCATTCATAAATGCATATTGACTTTATCTGACTTTACCATTATTTACTAAATGCTCAGTTATCACATCCTTGATAATAGATTCTAACAAATTCCCTTCAACTGACATCAAGATAACAGATTAGTAATTCGCCCTTTCATCTTCCTTCCCTCCTAAATAATATGATTATATTTGCTAGCAGGAATCTATAGAACTATGGAAGACAACCACCAATGCATCTATTGATTACTCCTCCCTAGTCCAGCTCTTCTATCTTCTCTTATAAACTGGCCTTGAGAACAGTGGGAACTTTTCATTGCTGATGCTGAATTGATCTCCCATTCTCATCTACTTTGAGATTATAGTCTCCCAGAAGGCATCCCAAGCCTGCAAACACATTGATGTATTGCTCTGGATTTTTTCTATGCTCAACAATTTGAACCACTTGAAATATTAATAACAACCACCACCAAAAGCTATAAACCCCACATCAGTGGAAATCAATTAGCAGCGAGTGTGCAAGTAGATGGTGATCTATTTAAATGACTTGGGTGTGATAATAGCTCCTGGTGCTTGAACACATATTGAGATAGCTGAGATTAGGAGAAGACACTGGCATCACTCTGACTGACATCATGATCTGCCTATTCTGCATACTTTTGATACTTATTCCCTGTGGACACCATTTTGAAACCAAAACAGAACATGTCATGCAAATAGGTGTACTATGCAACTTAACTTTGTCACACATAAATTCTCAGGCTCACACTGATCAAACTCATGACCTGGTACAGCATTCTATTTTTGATGACTGTACGAGTTAAAACTTAATAATACATATGTACTTATGATAATTGCAAATGCATCTTGAGAGCTTAACTTCTGCTTCTAATATTAGGAGTAAATGGTCACTTAGATCAGACTTTTTTTTCTTGTTTGTGATTTTTCCCATTCTGCCTGTGAATTGGCAAATTTCTAGCAATATAAAATCATGGTAAAATGCAGAATTTTTCTGGAGTTTTTTAATATATACCCATGCCTTGCTTCCTTGTTCAGCTATATGGTTACCCTTTCCTTTGCAGCAAAACAATAGTCTAGCTACCAGACCAAAATATGCATGCTATGATGTGCACCATGCTGCAAGGATTGAAAAATAGCTTCAGTAATTGTTTTGTACTAGTGGTAATGGCCACTTCCCATTTATCCAAGAATTGGCCCCTAGGAAGCCAAATTAAATGTTTGTTCTGTTTAGCAGACAGCACAACTGTGGAAGCGCCTGGCTGTCTGCCAGCTTACTAACGAAATAGTATTGATCTTTGTTACAGATGCTTAGCCAACCCTGTTTGTCTAAAAAATGGAAAATTCTCTGTGCATTCTAAGCTACATGTGCCTGACCTACATGTCGCTACCTCTCACCCCAAGCTTTTAGATAAAGACGCCACCAGTTCGAATTAGCAATGATATTATTCATTAAGGTTTTGTGTCTAATCCAGGATGTGTTTTCAAATTATACTCCTGCTCGGCATCTATTTCTCCAATAGTTGCTCACAGATTATCTTTCAGTTGACCTCTTTCTGTGCAAACCCCACACAGGAGCAATAAATAAGGGAAATTGGATACACAATGGGCTTACAGTTGAGAGTATTCTCTTGAGGGCAGACAGCTTCTGTGCCTTCCCCGAGATAAAACATGCAGCAAATTGAGAAGGTGCTTATATTTGTCATTGCATCACCCTGCTCCCAAAATCCCAAGCTCTTAAGGTGCATACACACAACTTCATGGCCTTCATAAATTATACATATTCACTGCAAAGTTATAAGGGTGATTTAATTTAATGCCCAGTTCCCAGGTATCAGTCATGACATTCGTCTTAAGACAGACATGTGACTGGTTTACAGAATCAGTAGGGAGTATGTTACATATGCTGCATAAATTCATCACATTGACAGGTCTGACCAAGAAGGAAATGATGCTTTATGAAAAACTGCAGTCAAGAGCAAAGGCAGACTGGATAATGAGTAAGATACTTCAGTAGCCACAACAAGCACGCTTGAGTTGAGTCTGAAGAACAATGAAGAGAGCAGTGAATTTTTCACCCGTAAATACTATCAAATTGGAGATGTTGTGATCAGCAGTTCTATTAAGTACTAAGCTTCTGAAAGTGTTTTCAATCAACTACACAATAGCTGTTTCCCTACTTTACATGCTTTACTCAGCGTTTGGCTCTAATCTTTTAGCTAAACTTAAATAAAGGCAACTGTGGTTGCAGACTTGGCCCGGCCTATTTAACAGATTTTTCACAGGATGCTAAAACTACCATCTGTATTTATAAATGTGGGTTATTTATGTATCCTGATGTTGATTAGTCCAGTTTATAACTTTTATTTATTATAAAATTATAGGACTGTGTGCAGTGATTATCTTAGAGACGCAGAACCAAAAAAGATTTACAGAGTGGATGGGTATTTTTGACTCATTTTATTTGTGCCAGTTCATTGCCATTCTTTTTAATAGAAGGTTCTAAACATCTAATGTTCTGGAATACTGCAGAAGCTATTAAATAACAGCTGACCGCAGTTAGATACAACCTCTTTCATAGTTAATGTCGGGATAATTGGAAAAAAATTGTGACTCTGTATGATAGTTTGCTTGCGCAATATTTTGTCAAAGCACATATCATTTCTATCTGATTCTTAAGGATACAATGAAGAAAAAAGGAGTTAAGACCATAAGACATAGGAGTGGAAGTAAGGCCATTCGGCCCATCGAGTCCACTCTGCCATTCAATCATGGCTGATAGGCATTTCAACTCCACTTACCCGCATTCTCCCCGTAGCCCTTAATTCCTTGTGACATCAAGAATTTATCAATCTCTGCCTTGAAGACATTTAGCGTACCGGCCTCCACTGCACTCTGCGGCAATGAATTCCACAGGCCCACCACTCTCTGGCTGAAAAACTGTCTCCGCATTTCTGTTCTGAATTGACCCCCTCTAATTCTAAGGCTGTGTCCACAGGTCATAGTCTCCTCGCCTAACGGAAACAATTTCCTAGTGTCCATCCTTTCCAAGCTATGTATTACCTTCTAAGTATCTATTAAATCTCCCCTTAATCTTGTAAACTCCAATGAATACAATCCCAGGATCCTCAACCATTCCTCGTATGTTAGACCTACCATTCCAGGGATCATTTGTGTGAATCTCTGCTGAACACGCTCCAATGCCAGTATGTCCTTCCTGAGGTGTGGGGACCAAAACTGGACACAGTACTCCAAATGGGGCCTAACCAGAGCTTTATAATGTCTTAGTAGCACAACGGTGCTTTTATATTCCAACCCTCTTGAGATAAGTGACAACATTGCATTCGCTTTCTTAATCACGGATTAATTTTCAACCTGCATGTTTAACTTTAGAGAATTCTCGACTAACACTCCCAGATTCCTTTGTACTTTGGCTTTATGAATTTTCTCACTGTTTAGAAAGTAGTCTACGCTTTTATTCTTTTTTCCAAAGTGCAAGACCTCGCATTTCCATCAGCTATTTCCTGGACCACTTTCCCAAACTGTCTAGATCCTTCTGCAGCCTCCCCACTTCCTTAGTACTACCTGCCTGTCCAACCTAACTTCATATCATTGGCAAACTTCGCTAGAATGCCCCCAGTCCCTTCATCCAGATCATTAATATATAATGTGAACAGCTGCGGCCCCAAGCACTGAACCCTGCAGGACGCCGCTTGTCACCGGCTGCCATTCTGAAAAAGAACCTTTTATCCCAACTCTCTGCCTTCTGTCAGACAGCCAATCCTCAAGCCATTGCAGTAGCTCACCTCGAATACCATGGGCCCTCATCTTGCTCAGCAGCCTCCCGTGTGGCACCTTATCAAAGGCCTTTTGGAAGTCTAGATAGAGCACATCCACTGGATTTCCCTGGTCTAACCTACTTGTCACCTCTTCAAAGAATTAAAGAGTTAATGTTTTTAATAACCTGTATTAGAAATACAATATTTCTAATTTAATCCTAATTCATAATGGCTAATAAATAATGTTGGAAAGAGGAACTTATCAGGTAGAATACATGGTAATGGGAAAGTGTTTCTTTCTCAGTGTGCTCACAAGATGGGTCCAGATTTTTCTTTGTGAATTGACTACGCCTTCTCATTCATACCTTTCGATATGGAGAACTAAAGCAACATTAATAGGGGCTTCAGCATCCCTCGACAAGATTAGGAGAAATATATACAGTGGGAAGTTGGGTTCTGATAGGAAACATTTAAATTAAAACCTGACTGATTAAAATTTATGGCATGAAACTTCAAAATGTCACTGACTCTGGTGCTGAAGGAAGATTATCCATTCAAGAAAATTGTCAAATGCACTTCCATTCAATTAATTTGTCAGAGTTTTATATTCTGATGCCACATGATATCATGTGCCTGAAACTGCTAAATTACTTGCAAGTAATGTACCCTGAAATACAAGTGTCTGAAAAATGACCAGCGGAGTTAAATAATTATGAGATAAGATGGAAACAAAACTCCATCATTGATGTCTCCTGCTATATTCAATCGGGTGAAAAGTATCTACATTTTCAAGCACTCTGAATAGGAGCATTGAAGTGTAATCATTTATATAATCTGTTGCCTACAACACTATAATTAATTTTTTCATTAAAGCTGGTGCGTGAAATTACTGCATTACAAAAATATGAGGTCACACAATGGTTCTTCTTTCTCACAAAGAACTCCAGAAGCAATTAACCTTTATGTGAGTGTGAATTCAGTGTTGATTACAGATTTCACCCTCACATATTAATAATGATCATTTCCATTCTGATTTTTTTTTAGAAAAATCAGTAATTACATTGTGAAAGGTGAAGCACTGGAGTTATTCTCAAGTTATGAAAATGTATTCATTATAAGAACATTCCTTCGACTGGTTGAGCCGTAAAACACCCCACTTATTACTGAGTTTGAAATTAGTTTGGGTTTTGGATCAAATATTGAGAAAAAGTTAAATGATGAAAACAAAATTTGAAATGTCAAAAACATTTGTTTCGCTGAAGTGTTCCAAATTCTTTTTTAAATATATTTTTATTGAAAAATACAAAACAATACATATCAAAAAAATACAAAGAAAGAACAACAAAAAAAGTAAAAAACCCAAACTGCCCTCATGTATAAATGTATAAATATGTATTAAAAAATGAAAAAGACCCTAACTAATGACAAACTAATAGATAATAATAATATCGCTCAGCAAAACAAAACACAAACTCTCGAATATCGAGAGCATTAATTTTCACTTATTCGTACATTCACAATTTCCCTTCTCTCGATATTGGATTCAAAGCACAATCGTTACGTCTATATAAAAGCCCTTATCAGTGTGGCAGGTAAATCTGCATCCAGGTATTCTAAAAAGAGCCGCAATGTCTTATAGAAATTCTCAGTCTTGTACCATCCTTGTGAGAAAGTCCAAGGGGTAATGCTACATAACAATCTTACACCAATCCAACAGGTCCGGGGGATTTTCGGACACCAAACTAACAAGATATTTCTCTTGCAACGGAAAGTTTTTTCTTATGCGCATCTACAGGGAACGCACAGGGCAAGCCAAGAAGAAGAGAGATCGGGTCCTTCTCCATCCTCACACTCAAAATCCCTTCCACTGCACCTGCCACAGTGCTCCAGTATATTTTAAGCCTACCACAGGAGAATAATTGTCTCCTGTGGTAGGCTTAATCTTCATATGTGCTGTCTGACCCAACCATGAGACCGGAAGTGCAGAATAATTGAATAAAATTAGCTTTGAACAACTGATCAAGAGTTGGAGTGATGAATATGCCAAAATACATAAAATCCCCCATGACTGCTTAAATGGGAATTGAGATTCACCCTCAAGACCTAGCATCTTCATAAGACCACCCATTGGCATAGCCTCTGATTTTGCAAAATTATTCTTGTGCCCTGAAAAGATGCCAAATGAGCTGATGCATTGTATCAAGTGAGACACCGAAACTGTTGGTTTTGACAAAAAAATGAGGACATTGCCCACATGCAAAGAAATCCTATATAATTTTGACCCCACTTCTGGAGCCAATATATTGGGATTTGTCCGAATGGCCTCCGCCAATGGTTCAATCACCAGTGTAAGAAGCAATGACGAAAAGGGACATCCCTGTCGGCTGCCCCGAAAAATGTCAAAATTGCTTGATCATACCTCATCACTGATGACCATAGCAAGAGTGTCACTGTAGATAACTTTTACCCATTTTATAAAGGCTTCGCCCAAGCCAAACTGCTCTTGAGTATAAAAAAGGTACGGCCATTCAACTTGGTCAAATGCCTTCTCTGCATTAGAGAAATCACCAATCCCTGTATTGACTGTTGTTGATATGTTTATATTACATTAAGCAGCCTCCAGCATTAACACAAGAGTCTTAGAGAGGATTTTAAAGTCAACATTTAAGAGTGAAATGGACCTGGAAGAAGCACAGTCCTCCAGGATCTTCCCTTTAAGAATAAGTGAAATATTGGCCTCTCAGATATGGTGGAAAATGATCATGACTGTACGAGTCATTGAACATTGAGCATCAGGCCTGACAATATGCTTATAAATTCCTTATAGAATTCACTGGGAAGTCCATCAGGACCAGATGCCTTTCCACTCTGAAGCTGCTTCACAGCCTCCTGCATCTCTTGCTCTGATAAGGGGGCATTGAGAAAAGACTTTTGTTTGGGTGAGACACCTGGAGCTCTAGATCCTTGAAAAAGGACTCCACCTTGGCCTGCCCCTCCTCACAACCCTCAGATTGGTATAATTCAGAGTAAAATCGCTGGAATGCAGCATTAATCTTTTTGGAATCATATGTTAGGTTCCCAGACTCTTCCCTGATTGCCGTAATGGCTTGAGGGGAGCTCCTTTTCCTGGTGAGATATGCTAGGTACTTTCCTGGATTGTCACCATGCTCAAAAATATTTGCTTTACGAAAGTAAGCTCCTTCTCTGCCATCTGCATGAGCACAGAATTCAATGCCGATGCAGCACCGTAATCCTCTGTAGCTTGGCCAACAAGGGCCTGTTAAAGTAATCCTTTTCAGCTGTCTTCAACCATACTTCGAGGATACGTTGCTGCTCGCCCTTCTGCCACTTCCGACTGGCAGAGTAGGAAATAACTAACCCACTGGCATCGGCTTTGGCAGTTTTCCAAAGGATGGATGGGCTACTAACCAAGCCTGAGTTAATGTCGAGGAATGCCTGAAATTCCCTAAACAAGTACTTCACAAACTTATTATCCTTAAGGCTAAAGGGACCCATGCGCCAGTGCCTCAGGCCCACTATAGCATCCTTAATCTTAAACCACAAGTGCACAGGAGTGCGATTGGAGATGGTAATATTACTAATCGTACAAGGTGCCACCAAGTCCAGGGTTGCCATGGGGGTCAGAAAAAAAATTCCTGGTGTGATATCCATGTGGATTGGAAATAAACAAAATCCCAGCCTGTACGATGGAGATGCCTTCAGACATCAACCAACCCTAACTCAACACAGATCCACTAATTGTTGAGTTTGTACAGAGGGTATCAGGGGGCCTTTGGGCTGCCTGTCCACTGAGATCCATAAGACAGTTAAAATCTCCCCCTATAATGATATGTCAGAACTTGAGACTGATCGATTTAGAGAATGCATCTCCCAGAAATTTGAGGGGATGGGCCTGAGGGCAAAAAAAACACTTAAAGCACCATATTCTTCCCCATTTATCAGGGCTTTGAGGATTACAAACCTCCCATGTGTGTCTCTGACACAACTCTAATAACTTAAATGGGAGATTCCTCCTAACCAATATAGCCACTCCCCTACTTCTGGTATAAAAGATGAAAAGTAAGCCCGATCAAAGCCATTCTGCTGAAGTTTCAAATGCTCCCTATCATCCAAGTGTGTCTCCTGTAATAAAGTAATATCCACCTTTTCGTTTCTAAGACTCAAGAGTACCTTTTTCCTGTTAATTGGTGAGTTACTCCCCTTGATGTTCCAGGTACACCATTTACTCAAGTCATTAGCCATAACCTTCTGCAGTAACATTTACATTCCAGAGAGGAGGAACACAAACCACAACTTGCCGAGCCTTAGTGTCACAAGATCCATCGATATAAAAACTACAAAAACTAAAACCACCACGGTTAACAAACCTACAAAGCTACCAAAGGTTATACACAACAAAAACCAAAAAACAAACCAACATATAAAGAGCCAATGGTGCTGAATAGGAGAACTCACCCCCTGCCCAAAGGGGACATCTACACATCCCAAAACCCAACTTCCCATCCTGCTGCCAAGACTGCAGCCCAGGCATGTAAATACCTGAACCGGACATAAACTGCTTGTACATAGGCATCTAGCCATCCCAAACATTTTCCCTCCTCCTAGATAGAGCCGCACTGCAAACGCAAGCAGAAAAGAAAGAAAATACGCCCTGGAATAACAATTCAAATAAAGAATTTTTTTAAAAAGGTAAGTACCCCACTCATCCTTTGGTATAACTTAATTTAGAAATTGAAAGTAAACATCCCAAGCACCCCAATCATACTTTAGACCAGATTGTTACCAATAACAAAAAGGAAAAGAAAGCCCCGACCAGACTTGCTCTTTTTAGAAAAGTAGAGACATACCCAAACAACACTACTATTTGTACATACTAAATTGTTCAGATTAACTTAATTTGTCCAGAAAGTTTCTTGCCTTTCTAATGAGTCAAAGAAATGTACAGATCCATCTAAGGAGATCCAAACACCGCCAGATACCTCAGACAGTACTGGATCCCAAGCTCTCTCAGTTTTTTCTTGACGCCGTCATAGGATTTTCTTTTCCAGATCACCGCCGCTTAGAAGTCCTGGAAGAACATGATCTTAGAGCCCTCATAAACTAGGGCCTTCGGATCCTTCCCCTGGATTCTGGAAGTTTCCACGATTCTTTCCTTATCTCTATTGTGATGAAACCGCACTAAGATAGGACAAGGAATGCTGGTCCAGACCTGATTTCCACGCCATGACCCGGTGAGCCCTCTCAATCTTCAAGCTTCTCATTCCAGCCTCCAAGTTAAGGAATTTTAGCAACCAGTCCTCGATAAATTCCACCGGCCACTCACCTTCATTACCTACTGACAGACCGACGATCCAAATATTTTTTCTCCTGCCCCATTCTAGAGGTCATCAACCTAGTCAAGCAAATTACAGACCTGTGTCTCCAGGGCCTGGATCCTATCCGTGAAGGAACTGGTATCAACTTCCACCACTGTGACTCTGTGTTCTACCTCATCCATCCTTTTCTCCAGGTCTCCCAGCTGCTGCTTCTCCTCTATCTGCTTGCCCAACATCTCATGAGATTTCATGAGCTCCTTCACCAGGACCTGGTAGGAAATAGAGTCCGAGGATCCTGCAGGGTGAGCCGTGGGCCCGACCTTGGACATACCTCCTCCCATTTTCGGCATCCCTGGAGAACGAAAGTCAAGGTACGTTGCTCTTTGACAGTCTCCTGGGACTCCACAACCTTTCCAGAGTCCCAGGATATCACGGTGTTCCAGGTAGGACGGGTTTAGACTTTGTTCTGCTTGCGATGCAGTGCAGAGCCCTGCAAAATGATCTTCCTAGCTGCCATCTTGGATCCCCCTCAAAATCTTTTAATAATCTTTACATGTTGATTTACTTGTTGTCGAAAACAAGGAGAATTATGTTAGTACAGAGAAATGAAACACTGGTGTATGAATGGTACATGTTGTTCATTATCCTCAAACCTATTCAGGCATTCTGTACTACTAGATCAGCCAATGTTTGCCTCCAGTTGGGTAGTTGCATCTGTTGAGGAAATAATTATGTTAATTCCCATGACATAAGAACTATCTACGGGAGTACAATACTGAAAGATTCAAGAGATGTTTATTCCAGGTCCTGGTATATGCATATGTTTCAATCACAGTCAGTGCAGTGTAGGGGCTAATAGTAACTGTTCAGTATCAAACAGTAGCATACCTACATTAGTGTGTCGTGCTCAAAGTGGCTCCAGTTAAGATGGAGACTGAGACCTTCGTACTGTCAGGATACATGCAATGATATGGTGATTATATCATGGTCCTGTTTCTTAAAGTTTTACTGCAGGCTAGCTGTGATACATAACACAACAATCCTTTAGATTGCAACGATTAGTAATTAAAAAGAGGTGAAATGGTGTGGTGATCTCTGCAGGAGATTTGGAAGACATGTTAACAGTATCCTTACCTACCATTTGAAAAAAAAATCTTGACTGAGGAGTGTTGAAGTAAAAGTATTAGTCATTATATTGGGCCCATCGATGTGATGTGTGACTACTCTGTGCCTGGTCTCATAGCCTTTTGTTGCCTTCTCAGTCACATGAATGTTCAGCATGGAACACATTGCTGATTAAATGCAATTACAGAAGGCAGTCCAATGGACATAGCTAGCACATCTGCACAGCTATTCTGCACCTCTTAAAAAGGACCTGCTGCAGGAGCTCTCTGAGCAGTCTCTGGTGAAACAAAGACATTGGTGAAAATTCAAGGACAACACACTCTGTTGTCATCAACTGTTATTGTTGTTTAGATGTATCTGGGATTTGATTAGACAAAGGACTGCAGAACGCTGAGTTAGCATTAGACATTACTTTTGATTGAACATCATCTAACTATGTATAGGAGCAGAATTTATATCAGGTTTCTATATAAAAGCATCTCTCAGTAACTCCAGTGATTATGTCGTCTTACATCACTGATGATGTAGCCTATCTTATTTACATACTAGTATTAACCCCTCATTCCACAGCTGCTAGCCTCACACTCACTTTTGCACCTTCCACACACTTCCAGCTTTTCAGCTTTGGCAGGTACACCATCCAAATGCTCTGCAGCATAATGACTGACATTTTCCCCAGTATCTTGTAAGTTATGGTTGCACATGACCAGAGGGAGCAGCAAAGAACTGATGGAGGAGTGGCACACCTGCACCTCCCACAGCTTCTTAAAGTACTTTTGAATAAAGGAGTTAAGGAATCATTTCTTGTTGTGATTGTTTATTTCAGAATTTTGGCTCAGAGATTGCTGTATTAGTAACAGTTAGTCTGCTAATTGGGGTATTGTGCAGGAGCTGATTGGGCATAAGATCTCAAGAAAATAAGAGTAGTATTGTAGTTCTGATTCCTGTGGTATCATACCTGTCACTGACTACCACTCAGAAAAATCTTATTTATTCCTATTCTTTGCTTCCTGTCTGCAAACCAGTTCTCTACATCAGTACTTTATCCCTATACACTTTATTTTTACATGTGAATCGCTTCTGCAGAGAGCCTACTTAAGGAGAGCCTTCTACTAAACCACATACCCTAATCCCCACTTGTCAACTCTACTGGTTACATCCTCAAAATAGACTCTTAACATATTCCCCACTACCGATGTCAGGCTAAACAGTCAGTAATACCCTGTTTTCCCTTGACCTCCTTTTTAACATAGTGGGTTATATTAGTGATTCTCCAATACATCGGAACAGTTCCACACTCTGAAGAACCTTGGAAGATGACCATCAATGCATACACTATTTCAGGGCCATTTCCTTAAATACTCTCAAATATAGATTATCAGGACCTGCAGAACCATCAGCCCTCAATCCCATTGATTTCCCCAACACCATTTCTCTAATAACACAGATTTGTTTTAGTTCAACCCTCCAGTCAACCCCCATGTTCCCCATCATTTCTGAGACATTATATGTTTCCTTCCTTGTGAACGAAAACAAAAGGATGTATTTAATTGGGCTGCTACTTCTTTACTCAATAGCTTTCTATTTCTTATTGCAAGGAACTCCACTTGTCTTCATTAAACATTTTCTGTGCACATACCTATAGGAGATTTCCTCGATCAATTTGCATGTTTCCCACAAATTTAATCTTGTACTCTGTACTCTCCCTCTTAATAAATTCAGTGGTTCTCCTTTGTTCAAATCTAAACTGCTACTTATTTTAGCCAGTTTGTATACCTCTATAAGGCCAAGGGTGTTGTACTTAAATGCAAGCAGTATATGAAACAAGGTAAATGAGCATGTAGTGCAGATTGAAATTGGAGGGCTTGATGTGGGTATCACAGAGACGTCACTGAAAAGGGATATATAGTTCCTACCCCTGATCCAAGGATAGACGTCCTATCAAAAGGACAGGCAGGTGGACAAAGAGGACAATTGCCTTGTTCACAAAAAAAATTAAATCAATAGTAAGTAGTGATATATGGTCAGAAGGCGTAGTTGCTGTGAGAGTATCATTAAGGAACTACAAAGGAAACAAATACCCTAGTGTGAATTGTATACAAGCCTCTTAGCAGTAATCAAGGTGGAAAAATTAAATGAGGAGATAGAAATACATATGAGAAAGGCATTATTACAATAATCATGGGGGACTTCAACATGCAGGTACACTGGGAAAATCAGGTTTATAGTGAACCTCAAGGAAAGGAATTTGTGGAATGTCTACAAGATGGTGTTTTGGAGTAGCTTGTGGTCATACCCACAAGGGAACAGGTAATACTGGATTTGATGATATGTACTGAGGCAGATTTGATTAAGGTGCTGAAAGTGAAGGAACCCCTTGGGGCCAGTGACCATAATATGATATAATTCACTCTGCAGTTTGAGAGGCAGAAGCTGGAATCAGATACAAAGGTATTACATTTGAGTAAAGGTAACTACACAAACATGGAGGAGTTGGACAGAGTTGAGTGGAAGGAGAGCCTAGCAGGAAGAAAGTGGAGCAGCAATGACAGGAGCTTTAGGAAATCCATCCCAAGGATAAAAAACATATGAAGGAGAGGATAAGGCAACCATGGCTGGTAAGGGAAGTCAGGGACAGCACAGTCCCAAATGACTATCCCTTCCTACCTTCTGCATTTCCTACTTATTCACTGGGTTCACCACATCACCTCTAACTGCTCTTCCACTCACGTCCATTGTGCTCTATCCGTGGCTTTGTCTCTTTACAGGAAAAATTGGCTACTGTCACCTCACCTGAACTGATGGCTCACAACGTTTGGTTGCTGACAAAGATGTGAACACTGTATTGGTAGTCCATGACCTGCAGCACTGACTGTGGTTCATACCCTAGGTTGGAATCAGATGAGTCCCTTTACTGACTTAGATGTAGATACATGGGAATAAGACAATCACAACAAGAAATGATTCCTTAACTCCTTTCTTATCCCATGGGTGATATGATCAAGAGGTTCTTGGATGACCTGAAAATCGTTAGGGTGGTATATAGTGAGGAGCATAGCTTTAAACTGCAGGAGCATGTAAACAGACTGGTTAGAGGGCAAATGGAATTCTAACCAATGCACTTGGCAAGAACTAACTATGCAAGAGATGCATCATAAATGGTGAGATCATGGAAAATAATAAAGATCAGAAATACTTTGGGAAGCATATACACAGATCACTGAAGGTAGCTAGTGAAAAAGCACATGGTATACTTGCTTTGTTTAGCCAAGGCATAGATCACAAGGTCATATAGAACTGTATAAAGTGTTGGTTAGGCCACAAGTGGTGCAATGCATGCAGGTGTGGTCACCACATTATATAAAGGATGTGATTGCACTAGAGAGGGAGAGTTGTTTACTTATTATTCATTCATGGGATGTGAGCCCCTCTAGCTAAATCAGTATTTTTATTACCCATCCCCAAGTTGCCCTGGTAAAACTGCCTTTTTGAACCATGTGATGTAGGTAGTCCCACAATGCTGTTAGAGAAGGAATTCCAGGAATTTAACCCAGAAATACGGAAGGAATGGTGATATGTTTAATATCTGGGTGGTGCATGGCTTGGAGGGATCTTATTCCCATGTATCTACTGCCCTTGTTCTCCTGGATGTTAATGGTCAGGAATTTGGAAGGGGATTGCCAGTAGGCACAAAAGCCCAGGTGATTGTGAAGTGTGGCCACAAACAAATTGATAAAAGCTTCCAACAACAAGAATTCTAAAGCTGGAGAGAGTTCGGTGGTACACAAGGGTCCCAGATAGGAACAACCAGCCCTACCATGTCTCCTCAGATCATTCCAGGCCTAATGGTTTGAGTACATAACTTCCATGGCATTTTGCTAATGTCACCGGACCAGTAATCCAGAAAGCCAGGCAACTGGCCAGAAGATGTGGGTTCAAATCACAACATAGTAACCAATGGAATTTAAATGTAATGAAAAAAAAAGCACAAGCAATTGAAAACACAGTGATGATGATAACGAAATTATCATCAACTGTCCTAAAACCCATCTGCTTCTCTGTAAGGAAGCTGATCAGCTGTCCTTACCTGGCCAAATCTATAAGTAAATCCCGATGCCAGTAATCAACATGGTTAACGATGAGCTGCCTTCTAAAATGGGCTGGGAAGTCATTCACTTAAAGGAAAATTAGAAATAACCAATGAGTGCTCGCTATGTCAATAATATTCACAACCTATTAAGAATTTTTATTGAAAAGTCTACAACTAGAAACTTTATTGGCAGTGTAGTTCAGCATTTTAACATTATAACATACAACTCTAAATCAAAGGCTGATTGACTTGAACATATAACCTGAGAGCAAATTACTGCAGATTCTGGAATCTTTACTGAAAACGAAAAATATTGGAAATCACAGCAGGTCAGGTAGCATTCATGGAGAGTGAGCAAGCCCTTCATCTGAAGAGTCTTCTCGATTCAAAACATTAGTTTGTTCTCTCCATGAATGCTACCTGACCTGCTGTGATTCCCAGCACTTTTTGTTTTCTGAACATTTAACCCTAGTCTGACTCTTCAGTATTGTAATGAGAAAGTACTGCATTGTTGGAGTTGCTGTCCATGGTATAAGGTATAAAACAAAGACCATTTTCCAATTTAGATGGACATAACCGCTTCCTGGCCAAAGAGAAGCAAAGCCTTTTTCTCAGAACACAGACATTATTTTTCAACAAGATTCTATTTGTGATTTCATTTCTAGAATTGTTTTATAATTAGTAAAATGTTAGGATGTGAGTTTCAAGGAATAAATATTCAAGGAATAAATACAAGTGCAACATAATTAGTATTCACGTGGGTTTCAGCAATGCAGTGCAAAGTGCATCACTAAATATATATTTATAGCTCATTATTTTTCTAACATATGGTACAAACAGATCGTGATGACACATGGCACATAATTTACATTCTATTCACAATGACGAGCAGAACTGGCAAATGACATGATCATTGATGTGTTGTCAATGAGGAAGATTCCCTCTGGTTGTTCCGTCTAGCTGGATTTTCAAATCACCCACTCTTTCTCATAGAAATGCAAACGTTTGTTTCTAAAAGATATTTACCCTTTCACCTGAAATATCGATGAGAAGAAATTAGATGACCACATTCCTGATCTTGCTTCATGTTGCGAACACAGCAATTCTACCTCATTTCACCACCCCCTCAACCCCAATTCAACCCAATAAGGAAATACAGATTTTATAGTGCATTGTTTAAGTAATTAGTATATCCAGGTCATGGAGTTCCATCCTTTGTTCTCTCCCATTGGTAAGTATTTGAACACAGTACTACTCACTTTGTCTACAGGATTGCCTTTGATTGATCTGTGTCACCATCTCCCTGTAGTACTACTCTTGTACAAAATCTGCAATATATGGGATGCAGATTAGAAGGTCCAATTGTCTATTTCATATTGTTTTATTAGATTAGCTGATTGCAGCCATAACAGTGGCAAAATGGTTAGGGATGAAATGCAGCAGATAACTGAGACAGGCACAGGAAAAGAGCAATCCAGATTTTTGCTCTTGATTGCTATGCAATAATCTCTCCAGCAACGTGCAATCATGTGGGCTTTCAGCAGTGACATCCCATTGTGAAATTTATTAGTTAGGTAGTTTGCCAATACATACCATCTAGCATCATGCATGCTTAATGTTCACTTGTATGAGATATTGATTTGTTTTCAATCATTTCTAATCATTCCTTATAATAAACATTGTTTTTATTCAGAGGAAAATATATCCTCTCACCTACAAACCATTAGCATTTAACCCTCATTAGGAACTATCTGGTCTTTGTGTACCTTTTCTATTTTACAGTTTTGTATCTTGGTGATGGTCTGCATTATGGGGCTCAATTTCACAATAAAAATATCAAACACAGCCCATTACGTTGGTGGAAATTAAACAGACAATACAAATTATTGACAAAAAGTCAAAGCTCAGATTACTTCCCAAGACTGTCATATTGCCTCACATTACTCTGTCATAGTTTTCCCTATTCATCTGCTGTATACTCAATTTGTAACTGCCTACACTCAACTATATAAATCGATGTGATTTCTAAATTAGCTGCTTCCTCAAATCACTTGATGTGAGACATTGACATATCGCTCTTTTGCTGGTTCCATATCTTCCTCTTGACTGAATTGTTAACCAAGGAGCTGTACCTTGGGTCCACGCTCGAGTTCGAAATGGGAGTGATAGTGAGCTTTGTGGGAGGAATGAGAGGTGGTAATTTAATGGGGCTGGCGGAACGGCATTTGGTGGTTGCGGTGCCAGTTAGGATAGGCAACTTTGGCAGGACTATTTCAAGTTTGTTGGTTGTTGTTGCAGATTCACTCATTCAGAAGAGTGGAGAGCTTCACATTCAATAGTTATTCTTAGAATAAAGGTAACTCTTAACTCTTTCCTCTACACAGTACAAAACATTACCATTTTTGAAAAGTCGTTGAAACTTTCCTACATTGAACATAAGCCTGGGGCAATGTTGGTGGCAGTAGTCTTGTCAAGCAACCCTCAGGTGTTTTCATAGAGACCTCGGTATACTCATGAGGCTGATGAGTTGTTCCATATCCTGACAATGTATCATATATACCCCTCAACAATAAGTATACCACTTTGGATACTGTTGGGGGGAATAGCCTAGCAGGGGTAAGCTGAAGTGACCGGGTCTCTGGCACGAGGTCCGGCTCTGAGGCTCAGAAGGGAAAGGGGGAGAGAAGGAGAGCAGTAGTTATAGGACACTCTATAGTTAGAGGGACAGACAGGCGGTTCTGTGGACATGGGCGAGACTCTTGGTTGGTTTGTTGCCTCCCGGGTGCCAGGCTCTGAGATGTCTTGCACCGTGTCTTCAGAATCCTTAAGGGGGGGGGTGTGCAGCCAGAAGTCGTGGTGCACATTGGCACCAATGACATAGGTAGGAAGAAGGGTGGGGAGGTCATTCAGGAGCTCAGGGAGTTAGGCTGGAAGCTAAAAGCTAGGACTGACAGAGTCGTCATCTCTGGGTTGTTGCCGGTGCCACGTGACAGTGAGGCAGGGAATAGGGAGAGAGTGCAGTTGAACACGTGGCTGCAAGGATGGTGTAGGAGGGAGGGGTTCAGGTAATTGGACAATTGAACTGCATTCTGGGAAAGGTGGGACCTGTACAAGCAGGACGGGTTGCACCTGAACCAGAAAGGCACCTATATCCTGGGAGGTAGGTTTGCTAGCACTCTTCGGGGGGGGGAGGTTAAACTAATTTGGCAGGGGGATGGGATCCAGACTTGTAGTCCAGCAAGTAGGTTGGTTGTTTTTCAGGATGTCCAAGAATGTAGGGAGGCTGTGGAGAAGGTAGCCCTGACAGGGAATACTTGCGGACACAGAGATGGGCTCAAGTGTGTATACTTCAATGCAGAAATAAGGTGGGTGAACTTAAGGCTTGGATCGGTACTTGAGACTATGATGTTGTGGCCATCACGAAAACGTGGATAGAAGAGGGACAGGAATGGTTGTTGGAGGTTCCTGGTTACGGATGTTTCAGGAAGATTAGGGAGGGTGTTAAAAAAGGGTGGGGTGTGGTATTGCTAATTAGAAATGGTATAATGGCTGCAAAAAGGTAGTTCGAGGGGGATTTGCCTTTGGAGGTAGTATGGGCTGAAGTCAGAAATAGGAAAGGAGCAGTCACCTTGTTGGGTATTTATTATAGGCCACCAAATAGTAGCAGAGATGTGGAGAAACAGATTGGGGAACAGATTTTGGAAAGGTGCAGAAGCCATAGGGTAGTAGTCATGGGCGATTTCAATTTCCCAAATATTGATTGGAAGCTCTTTAGATCAAGTAGATTAGACGGGACGGTGTTTGTGCAGTGTATCCAGGAAGCTTTTCTAACGCAGTATGTAGATTGTCCGACCAGAGGGGAGGCCATATTGGATTTGGTACTTGGTAACGAACCGGGAAAAGTGATGGGCTTGTTAGTGGGTGAGTATTTTCGTGATGGTGACCACAATTCTGTGACTTTCACCTTGGTTATGGAGAGAGATAGGTGCATGCAACAGGGTAGGTTTTACAACTGGGGGAAGGGTAAATACGATGCTGCAAGACAGGATCTGAGGAGCATAAGTTGGGAGCATAGGCTGTCAGGGAAGGATGTCGTTGAAATGTGGAACTTTTTCAAGGAACAGATACGACATGTCCTTGATATGTATGTACCTGTCAGGCAGGAAAGAGATGGGCGTGTGAAGGAACCTTGGTTGACGAGGGAGTTTGAACATCTAGTAAAGAGGAAGAAGGAGGCTTACATAAGGTTGAGGGAACAAAGTTTAGACAGAGCGTTGGAGGGATACAGGAAAGCCAGGTGGGAGCTGAAGAAAGGGATTAGGAGAGCTAAGAAAGGGCATGTAAAATCTTTGGCGGGTAGGATCAAGGATAACCCCAAGGCCTTTTATGCGTGAGAAACATGAGAATGACGAGAACAAGGGTAGGTCCAATCAAGGACAGTAGTGGGAGACTGTGTATTGAGTTAGAAGAGATAGGGGAGGTCTTGAATGAGTACTTTTCTTCAGTATTTACAAATGACAGGGACCATATTGTTGAAGAGGAGAGTATGAAACGGACTGGTAAGCTAGAGGAGATACTTGTTAGGAAGGAAGATGTGTTGGGCATTTTGAAAAACTTGAGGATAGACAAGTCTCCCGGGCCTGACGGAATATATCTTAGGATTATGTGGGAAGCAAGAGAGGAAATTGCAGAGCTGTTGGCAATGATCTTTTCGTCTTCACTGTCAACGGGGATGGTACCAGGGGACTGGAGAGTGGCGAATGTTGTGCCCCTGTTCAAAAAAGGGAATAGGGATAACCCCAGGAATTACAGGCCAGTTAGTCTTACTTCGGTGGTAGGCAAAGTAATGGAAAGGGTCCTGAGGGATAGGATTTGAGAGTATCTGGAAAGACATTGCTTGATTAGGGACAGCCAGCACGGATTTGTGAGGGGTAGATCTTGCCTTACAAGTCTTATTGAATTCTTTCAGGAGGTGACCAAGCATGTGGATGAGGGTAGAGCAGTGGATGTAGTGTACATGGATTTTAGTAAGGCATTTGATAAGGTTCCCCATGGTAGGCTTAAGCGGAAAGTCAGGAGGCATGGGATAGTGGGAAGTTTGGCCAGTTGGATAGAGAACTGGCTAACCGGTCGAAGTCAGAGAGTGGTGGTAGATGGTAAATATTTAGCCTGGAGCCCAGTTACAAGTGGAGTTCCGCAGGGATCAGTTCTGGGTCCTCTGCTGTTTGTAATTTTTATTAATGACTTGGAAGAGGGAGTCGAAGGGTGGGTCAGTAAATTTGCAGACGATACAAAGATTGGTTGAGTTGTGGATAGTGAAAAGGTCTGTTGTCGGCTGCAAAGGGACTTAGATATGATGCAGAGCTGGGCTGAGGAGTGGCAGATGGAGTTCAACCCTGTCAAGTGGGAGGTTGTCCATTTTGGAAGGACAAATAAGAATGCGGAATACAGGGTTAACGATAGGATTCTGAGTAAGGTGGAGGAGCAGAGGGATCTTGGGGTCTGTGTTCATAGCTCTTTGAAAGTTGCCACTCAGGTGGATAGAGCTTGTAAGATGGCCTATGGTGTATTAGTGTTCATTAGCAGAGGGATTGAATTCAAGAGTCGTGAGGTGATGTTGCAGCTGTACAGGATGTTGGTAAGGCCACATTTGGAGTACTGTGTGCAGTTCTGGTCGCCTCACTTTAGGAAAGATGTGGAAGCTTTGGAGAGGGTACAGAGGACATTTACCAGGATGTTGCCTGGAATGGAGAATAGGTTGTACGAGGATAGGTTGAGAGTGCTAGGTCTTTTCTCATTGGAACGGTGAAGGATGAGGGGTGACTTGATAGAGGTTTATAAGATAATCAGGGGAATAGATAGAGTAGACAGTCAGAGACTTTTTCCCAGGTACAACCAAGTGTTACAAGGGGACATAAATTTAATGTGAAGGGTGGAAGATATAGGGGGGATGTCAGGAATAGGTTCTCTACCTAGAGAGTGGTGGGGGGCATGGAATGCACTGCCTGTGGGAGTGGCAGAGTCAGAATCAATGGTGACCTTTAAGCAGCAATTGGGTAGGTACATGGATAGGTGCTTAAGCTAGGACAAATGTTCGGCACAACATCATGGGCCGAAGGGCTTGTTCTGTGCTGTATTGTTCTATGTTCTACATACATTGCCCTCTGTAGCTGCTCATCTTTGTTGCCCAAGTATTTTTCAGATGCATTTTTTTAATGAGGTGCATTCCAACTTTAAATAACCCATAAATAATCCAGAGGAATTGCTTGTATTAAGGAAAAGATTTCAAAGGATGCTACTGGGACTGGAGGGTTTGAGTTATAAGGAGAGGCAGGATAAGCTGGGGCTTTTTTCACTGGAGCATAAGAGGTTCAGGGGTGACCTTACAGAGTTCTATAAAATCACGCAAGACATAGATAAGGTGAGTAACAAAGGACTTTTCCCAAAGATTGCAGAGTTCAAAACTAGAGGACATATTTTTTAAGGCGAAAAGAGTAAGATTTAAAAGGGACCTAAAAGGCAATTTTTTCATACCGGCAGTGGTTCATTTATGGAATGAACTGCCAGAGGAAGTGGTAGATGCAGGTACGGTTACAACATTTGAGAGACATTTGGAAAGGGACATGTATAGGAAAGGTTTGGTGAGACACAAGCTAAACTCAGGCAAGTGGGACTGGTTTGGTTTGGGAAACTTGGTCAGCATGAATTCGTTGGAATGAAGGATGTATTTCTGTGTTGGAAGACTCTAGGACTCTATGAATCTATGATATGGGCAGGTTGCTCAGATCCCAATATAAGTTAAAATCGTGCACACCTCACACATCAGAAATTGTGGTGGGTTTCCTGTCTGTATCATGCACCCCACCTCACAATCTCTTCACCTAACCTCCAGTTCAAGATCTGCATCCCATGACAAGCATTATAAACTCCAGTGAAGACAAAAGATAATCTTCAATCCCATAAAATGATTTCTTGTTTGCACTAATTCAAAGAATTTTCATTGTGGCTGAATCTTAAGGTTTGTTTTTGGAAAGAATCAGTTTTATTGAGATTCTTGCCTCAAGTTGTTTCATGACATCTTTTCAAACTCCCCTCATCCTATCTCACCCTGATAGCAATTGTCATCTGATTCTGGTCCCAACTTACCACTCACTGTATCCACAACAACTGACCACTGCTGGCTTATCTCAGGAAAAACCAGCACCACTGATGCAAACTTAAGTAGCCCATTGTGCACACAGATAAGCACTGGTCATCTGGAGCTGCCCTGCTCCATTCCTGACATTTGGCCCAGTGTGTCAAAGCAGTGGAAGTTGGTACCTTGCGCTGCAGGCTGAGTCTTGACTGTCCTGCTGGCTGAATTGGTGTACAGGTAGGATGTCTTTTTCCATCAGGCTCAGCTAGAGGAGGTCCTTTTACTAAATGATGACAATTTGGTCCAAGGTTGCCAACCAGATCAGTGTCATTTCAGCCACATGGAAGAATGCACAAAAGTATGGGAAAATATCCATGATTTTCATTCCGCCAGCATTGTTCCATCATTTTCTTTCTGATACCTCACATCTCATTTAATTTCTACTTCTATATCACCTCCCACCAAGGGTCATACTCTACCATCCTCAGAATTGGCTGCAACATCTTCCCTTATTTGCTGTCACCCACTTCGAGCCTCGAACATCAATAAACCTACATGCTCTCTGTACTGCCTGCTCACTTACTCAAGACATCTTCTTACTTACAGCAAGAGTAACAGCTGTGCCATCCACTTGCACCTCTCTTAACGCTTGCATGTTGTTCATTCCAGCGGGAAAAAACCAACAAAAGGACAGAGAGAGTCAACATGGGAGTGGGCCGCATGACGTTTGGCTCCTCATCCCTTATATAGAGTATCCTGACACAGACCACTGCAAGTGACTGTCTGACCATGTTGAAGCTTGCTTTCACCCTGAATAACTTCTCTTTTCAATCCTCCCACTTCCTCCAAACTAAAGGAGTTGCCATGGGCACCCGCATGGGCCCCAGCTATGCCTGCCTCTTCGTAGGATACGTGGAACAGTCCATCTTCCGCAACTACACTGGCACCACCCCCCACCTTTTCCTCCGCTACATCGATGACTGTATCGGCGCTGCCTCGTGCTCCCACGAGGAGGTTGAACAGTTCATCAACTTTACTAACACCTTCCATCCCGACCTGAAATTCACCTGGACTGTCTCAGACTCCTCCCTCCCCTTCCTAGACCTTTCCATTTCTATCTCGGGCGACCGACTCAACACAGACATCTATTATAAACCGACTGACTCCCACAGCTACCTGGACTACACCTCCTCCCACCCTGCCCCCTGTAAAAACGCCATCCCATATTCCCAATTCCTTCGTCTCCGCCGCATCTGCTCCCAGGAGGACCAATTCCAACACCGCACAACCCAGATGGCCTCCTTCTTCAAGGACCGCAGATTCCCCCCAGACGTGATCGACGATGCCCTCCACCGCATCTCCTCCACTTCCCGCTCCTCCGCCCTTGAGCCCCGCTCCTCCAACCGCCACCAAGACAGAACCCCACTGGTTCTCACCTACCACCCCACCAACCTGCGCATACAACGTATTATCCGCCGCCATTTCCGCCACCTCCAAACGGACCCCACCACCAAGGATATATTTCCCTCCCCTCCCCTATCAGCGTTCCGCAAGGACCACTCCCTTCGTGACTCCCTTGTCAGATCCACACCCCCCACCAACCCAACCTCCACCCCCGGCACCTTCCCCTGCAACCGCAGGAAATGTAAAACTTGCGCCCACACCTCCACACTCACTTCCCTCCAAGGCCCCAAGGGATCCTTCCATATCCGCCACAAGTTCACCTGTACCTCCACACACATCATCTATTGCATCCGCTGCACCCGATGTGGCCTCCTCTATATTGGTGAGACAGGCCGCTTACTTGCGGAACGCTTCAGAGAACACCTCTGGGCCGCCCGAACCAACCAACCCAATCACCCCGTGGCTCAACACTTTAACTCCCCCTCCCACTCCACCGAGGACATGCAGGTCCTCGGACTCCTCCACCGGCAGAACACAACTACACGACGGCTGGAGGAGGAGCGCCTCATCTTCCGCCTGGGAACCCTCCAACCACAAGGTATGAATTCAGATTTCTCCAGCTTCCTCATTTCCCCTCCCCCCACCTTGTCTCAGTCGGTTCCCTCAACTCAGCACCGCCCTCCTAACCTGCAATCCTCTTCCTGACCTCTCCGCCCCCACCCCACTCCGGCCTATCACCCTCACCTTGACCTCCTTCCACCTATCCCACCTCCATCGCCCCTCCCCCTAGTCCCTCCTCCCTACCTTTTATCTCAGCCTGCTTGGCTCTCTCTCTCTTATTCCTGATGAAGGGCTTGTGCTCGAAACGTTGAATTCTCTATTCCTGAGATGCTGCCTAACCTGCTGTGCTTTGACCAGCAACACATTTGCAGCTGTGATCTCCAGCATCTGCAGACCTCATTTTTTACTCGCTTGCTTTCAGAGGCTAACTAATGCTGCTGGGTTTCCCCAGTAAAGGCAACTCCCTTCATTTGACTTAGGACAGCTGATAACCATGACAACCAAGTGTGACAGCAGTACAGCAGGACTGTGAGCCTGGAATTTCTGGCTGGGGGGTAAAGCACAAAATGGCGAGGCAGGGGTGCTGTGAGCAACTAGTTAGGCTCAATGAGCAAACAGAAAAAAGTGAGGACTGCAGATGCTGGAGATCACAGTCAAGAGTGTGGTGCTGGAAAGGGCTTATGCCTGAAATGTCAATTCTCCTACTCCTCAGATGCTGCCTGACTTGCTGTGCTTTTTCAGCATCACACTCTCAATAAGCCAACAGACTGGAAAGGCAGCCTGATCTCGTCCACGACCTGACCACATGTCCCTAAGCATGCAATGTCTTTGCTGCAAACATTTCAATGATAGTTATCATTGTGCCCTGAGGTGCAACATTGAAGTGTGGCAGTGTCCTGTAGGTCAATCAGATGTGTACCGTGAGGGGTCTCAGAGGCTGGCATATGTCAGATGACAATGTCAGTGATCGCAGGTTGCATGTGGTCTATGCCCATGTTGCTGTGTGGTGTCCAACATAGAGGTCCTTTGGAGCGAGTGGTGAGCTGAAGTCACCGGGTGCCTGTTCTGATTTCCATGCCAAGAATTCTCTGTATCTAGTTTGCTCATAGTGGGTAGTAGATAGGAAGCTTACATTACTGATGTAAGGTCTGATATACTTATATAAGGTATGATTTGTCTGGTTAGCATGAAAAACAACACTTTTTACTATACCTTGGTACATGTGACAATAATAGATCAAATATTACTAAGGAGAGATGTCCCGTTAAGAAGATCGAAGAGCAACTTGACTGTTCTTCATGAATCTATTTTAAAAAGTAAATCTCTTTCCCAAATATTTAAAGATAAAAATCCAAATGTGTTTACTTTTTATTTAACTTACCAAATGCCAGAAATGGAATATTAGCTGAAATTAATAGGGTTTTAGAGATCTATTTTAAATGCATTCACAATGAATAATTCACCGAAAGAAAGTTTTTTGTTGTTGTTCTGATTTAAAACTGATTTAAGACAGAAGCTATTTACAGTTTTATAAACAAAATATAAATTTGCAACAACAATGTTGTTTGTATGCATGTTTTTTTCTCTCCAGTGTAATCCAGTTTATGCGTGGCCTGTATTTCACTCACACAGTCTTAATGTAACAACAGAATTAGTCAAGTACATACACCAAAAACCTCACATAGAAGAACACCTTCAGTCCATCTAGCCCACTTAGCCATAATACTCGCTGGTGCATTTCTAATACGCTGAACAATATTTGACAGCAATCATGAGATGTGGGCACTGCTGGCCACGCCAGTGTTTATTGCCCATCCCTAATTGCCCTTGACTGGGTGATGTTGAGATACCTCAAAATGCTGCAGTCCTTGGAGTATTGCTACACCCATATTAGGCTATTGTGGCTTCCTGCTTCACCACTTGAGCTAATAATTTTTCCATACCCTTACTATTCTTTTATTTTAAAAGTTCTCTGCCAGAATTTTCCAGTTTACTTTTCTTCCCTTTCTTTTTGAATATGACATCTTCTGATTAAATTCTGTATGTGGCAGTCTGAATCAATTTATCAAAACCTTTCCAAACTTTAAATAGTTTACCATTTTTCCTCCCAGTCTTCTTTTTGCTTATGGATAAAGAACTGGTTGAGCAACAGGAGACAGAAAGTAGTAGCTGAAGGGAGTTTCTCAAAATGAAGAAAGGTGACCAGTGGTGTTCCATAGGAATCAGTGCTGGAGCCACTGTTATTTGTAATTTATATAAATGATCTGGAAGAGGGCACTGTTAGTCTGATCAGTAAGTTTGCAGATGACAAGAAGATTGTTGGAGTAGCAGAAAGCACAGGGAACTGTCAAAGAATACAGGAGAATATAGATAGACTGGAGATTTGGGCGGAAAAGTGGCAGATGGAGTTCAATTCAGACAAATGTGAGGTGATGCATTTGGGAAGTCGAATTCTAGAGCGAACTATTGTAAACGGAAGAGCCTTGGGAAAAGTTGATGAGCAGAGAGATCTAGGAGATCAGGCCAATTGTACCCTGAAGGTTGCTGCACAGGTGGATAGAGTGGTCAAGAAGGCATATGGTATGCTTACCTTCATTGGGTGGGCTATTGAGTATAAGAGCTGGCAGATCATGTTAATTGTACAAGAATTTGGTTCGACCATATTTAGAACACTGTGTACAATCCTGGTTGCCATATTACCAAAAAGGATGTGGACGCTTTGGAGAGGGTGCAGAGAAGGTTTACAAGGACATTGCCTGGTATGGAAGGTGCTAGCCATGAAGAGGGGTTGAGTAGGCTAGGATTGTTTCCATTAGAAAAAAAGGAGATTGAGGGGGAAACAATTGAGGTCTACAAAGTCATGAAGAGTATAGGCTGGGTGGATAGAGATAAGGTTTTTCCCAAGATGAGGGATTCAGTAACAAAAGGTCATGCATTGAAGGTGAGAGGTGAAAAGTTTAAGGGGGATACATGTGGAAAGCACTTTACATAGAGGGTGGTAGGTGCCTGGAAGGCGGTGCTAGCAGAGGTGCGTCTGGACAGATGCATGAGTAGGTGAGGAGCAGAGGAATACAGATGCTTCAGAATTGGGCGATAGGTTTAGACAGTGGATTTGGATCATCTCAGGCTTGGAGGGCTGAAGGGCCTGTTCCTGGGCTGTAAATTTTCTTTGTTTTTTGTTCTACGTTTCATTCATTTGAATTGTGGCAATGAAATTGTTGTGACTCTGCTGTATCTCATCACTAAGTACTGCTTTTTGAATAGGGAAACCAAATAGTACTCTGACTGAGATCTTGTCACAGCTAAGAATTGTTTTAAGAAGATCTCTGGATTTATATGTTCGACTCCTTGCTAGAAATCTCTACACTCTGTTTCATAACAGCCTGAGAAAAGTATGTTAATAAGTTTACTAATCTGTCCTCTATACCTCAAAATTAAACCAAACAAAAATAATGCCAAAAAAACAAATAGCATTATCTTTTAATCATTTTTTATGTGGCAGAGATAAAAATTGATTAACAGATAAAGACAGTAAATCCACATTTACAAGGGAACCATAAAAGTAAGCATTATTGTTTTGGGATTTTGGCTGCTTCTTCTCTCTGACTTTCTTCTCATATTATGATGCTATGCCCAATACTTCCACTTACCTGTTTTTCCAAGGATACACAATTAGTATGTACCTTCATCACGAAACCTGCTGAAGTTGAAGTTTCCTTTTCATCCATCTGGAACATGTGCACAACTGTCATTGTGGCAGCTTTTACATTAATATTATTAAAAATTTATGTTTTTAAACTTGAAGCAGAGCTATCAGACCATCCACCAGAGTACATGATTTTGCAATGCATTTGGTTAAAAAAAGCTTGAATATATGTCTGTATATGTTTCAAGTCTAAAATACGACAAGGCTTTGTTTCTTAAAGTTGTTCTAATAAACATGGGCTATCTGGATAAAGAGGAATACGCTGAAAGGAAATGGCAAGGACCATCTAAATGAAAGAAGAATGAATGTTTGAAATTTAAGAATGCATGGTCCGATGTATTTAGGGGAGAGCAGTGAGCAAAAACTAACTGTACGTTTGTGCCGAGGCCTCAGGTATATCCTCCACAGGGTGATCAGTATAGAATTGAAATAAAAGTTAGATATCTTCTACTATCAGTTTATCAGACCACAGAAAGGAATGTAAATGCACAAAGAACATCTGTCATTGAATCAATATGGAAACAGGCCAATTTAATGACACAGGGCAGTATGCCAAAAGAGATCCTATATAGTAAGCAGCTAAATATCCATATTTGAAATATTACTTTTTTGCACAGATGAATGCACTTTGTGAGCCTTTTGGTGTTCTCAGCATACACTGGGAATCATTTGTGAAATTGCGTATCTGCAGACTGTTGAAATTTGGATTGTGTAGTATAAGTGGCTAAGTCTGACTCTCTGGTATGCTAGTGAGAAATAGCATGTACTATCACAAAAAAATGAAATCTCACATGATCCTGCTCTTTCTCGGAGCTTCGTGGCAAAATGAAGCCAAGCTAAGATGTTTCAACAATGGATTCAATGTTTTCCTTATGTAAATAAACACTGTAAACAATCTTTAACAAGATAAGAAGACCAAAATTATTATGTTCTGTTTTGAAGAAGGGCCACAGGACCTGAAGCATTGACTTTCCACAGATGCTGCCAGACCTGCTGAGATTCTCCAACAATTCCTGTTTTTGTTCCAGATTTCCACTGTGTGCAGTACTTTGTGTTTTGTTTCAAAATATTATAGTCTGGTTGCAAGCAAATTCATAATAAGTACATCCAATGTATGCTGTAAGTCTACAAGCGTAATTACTTAAAAATAACTAGGAGAGAAGATCAACGATAAAAATCAAAGATCCCAGCATTCACTACTATCCATAAATCCCATAACTTGTCCCAGAATTTGGAGAATTGCAATTTGCTTAATAGAATCAAGAATCTGTTTGGTTGAGAAAGAGGTTATTCGGTCCATCGAGTTCACACCAGCCCTCCACAGTACCTCCCACTAAGAACCATCCCATCCTCATAACCCCACATTTACTGTGGCTAGTCCACCTAGCCTGCACATCCTTGGACATTGCACAACAACTTACCATCCACCTAACCTACGCATTCTTGCACTATGGGAGGAAACCAGAGCACCCAAAGGAACTCCATGCAGAAATGGGGAGAACATGCAACTCCACACAGACAATTGCGCAAGGTTGAACATGAACCCAAGTCCCTGACACTGCGAGGCAATAGTGCTAACCACTGCGCCACTGTGCTGCAAACTCTAAATTGGCCAACATCTTTGTATAAAACATATTTTATTTATTAGCTTGCTTTGGTAGTCTGAAGATTTCACAAGGAAAACGAAAACTACTGAATACTTTAAACTGATGTTCACAAATAAGGCCGTAGACAATTACATTTCAAATTGTTACAAATGTTCAAGTCCATTCTTAACATCCACAGATGATTTATTTATAAGTTACTCATGTGAGCAACTGAAAGAAATAAATCTCATTGGGGTGCCAAACTTAATGAAGTTCAGAAATGTATCTGTGGGTTTTTTTCTTCCATGGATCAGACAAATCACTCTATGTAAGATTGGGGCGTTATATTAAGGGGAACATTTAAAGAACAATAATGTCCTGTGATGCGTACGCATTTCCATCTCTAAGAGATGATGCAAATGATACTGCAAAAAAAATACTTGAGTTGTCATTAAAAGCTGTATGGTTAATTGCTAACGTTATGGACCAGACCAAACCCCCTCAAAATATATTCAGAAGATAGTCTCGACCCTAAGATTTTCTTAAGGTAAGTGTAAGGTGCTGCATTACGATTGGTCAAGCTACCAGATTTGAAGCAAAACACACTATAGTTAAAATACAACAAAAGAAAGATTAAACGAAAGAATTGGCTTAGTTGTCACTCTATTGGAAAACTTAACAGAATAGTAGATTATTTAGTTACTGAACAGTAACTGTTCCAAGATTGTAACATCCCACAAACAAACCCTTGACGAAAGGCAAATTCAGAAAAGAAGATTGTCTTAAATGTAACTCCAGCGGTAAGAAAAGAAGACATCAAGAGGGAACTCAGAGAGAGTGTAGCTGGGAAAGATGTGCTGCAGCTTCTACTGAGTTTCCAAGAGCAAGCAACAACTGCTACTGAAAGATTTATGCCAATCTTTTGATTCTGTGAGAGCTTGACCACATCCATTCAATTTGTTTCTATTGTTCCAACTATTAAATTTTTCAAAAAACCAAGGCAGCACAAACTGGTTACACTAGTGGCTCTGTGTAGACTATGTGGTACCCCTGCTTTTAAACCTCTCTTCAAATCAAACTAGCTCAAAATGCACCTCTTAAAGCCATAGTATGAGAATACAGAATCAGAGGTAATGGTATTACAGCTGAATAAAGGCAACTACAGAGGCAGGAGGGAGGAGCTGGGTAGAATTGACTGGGAGAGAAGCCTAGCAGGAAAGATAGTGAAACAGCAATGGCAGGAGTTTCTGGGAGTAATTCAGGAGACACAGCAGAGATTCATCCCGAGGCAAAAGCAGCATAGTTAAGGAAGGATGAGGCAACCATGACTGACCTGGGAAGTCAAGGATTGCATAAAAGCTAAAGAGAAAACATATAATGTGGTGAAGGGCAGTGGGAAACCAGGGATTGGGAAGCTTAAAGACCAACAGAGGGCAACAAAAGAAAATAAGGAGGGAAAAGATTAAATATGAAAGTAAACTAGCCAGTAATGTAAAGGAATACTTTAAGAGTTTCTTTAGATACATAAAGGACAAAAGAGAGAGGCAAAAGTGGGCATTGAGCCACTGTGAAATGATGCTGGAGAGATAGTAGTGAAGAACAAGGAAATGGCTGAGGAACTGAATTACTTTGCGGTAGAAGACATGAGTAATATCCCAAAAAGTCAAGAAGTGAGGGGTCAGAGCTGATTATGGTGGCCATCACCAAGGAGAAGGTGCTAGAAAAGCTTAATGGCCTAAAGGTGGATAAATCACCTGGAACAAATGGACTATATCACAGAGCTCGAAGTGAGACAGCTGAAGCGATAGTGGAGATGTTAGTTGTGATCTTTCAGGAATTGCTAGAATCAGGGATGGTCCTAGAGAATTGGAAAATCACTAAAGTGACACCCCTGTTTGAAAAGGGAGTAAGGCAAAATATGGAAAATTACAGACCAATTAGTTGAACTGCAGTCATGGAGAAGAACCTAGAAACCACTATGAAGGATGAGATTTCTGAATACTTGGAAGTGTATGGTAAAAGAGGGCAAAGTCAGCATAGTTTCATCAAGGGGAGGTCATGCCTGACAAATCTGTTAGAATTCTTTGAGGAAGTAACTAGCAGGTTGGACCAAGGAGAGCCAATGGATGCTATGTACCTGGACTTCAAGAAGGCCTTTGACAAAGTGCTACGCAGGAGGCTGCTGAGTAAGATAAGGGCCCATGATGTTCAAGTCAAAGTGCTATCATGAAGAGAAGCTTGACTGATGGCAGAAAGCAGACAGTGGGGATAAAAAGGTCCTTCTCAGGATGGAAGCTGGTGACAAGTGGTGTTCTGCAAGGTTCAGTGTTAGGAACACAACTTTTCACTTCATACATTAATGATCCAGATGAAGGAACTGAGGGCATTCTGGCTAAGCTTGCAGATCATACAAAGATAGGTAGAGGGACAGGTAGCATTGAAGAGTTGGGGAGGCTGCAGAAGGATTTGGACAGATTAGGAGAGTGAGCAAAGAAATGGTAGATGAAGTACAATGTGAGAAAGTGTTAAGTCATGTATTTTGAGAAGAAGAATAGAGGCATAGAGTGTTTTCCAAATGGGGAGAAAATTCAGAAGTCTGAAGTGTAAAGAGATTTGGGAGTTATAATCCAGGATTCTCTCAAAGTAAGGTTACAGGTTGAGTCAGTAGTTAGGAAGGCAAATGTATGATGGCATTTGTTTTGAGAGGACTTGAATATAAAAGCAGGGATGTACTTTGGAGGGTGTATAAGGCTCTGGTCAGACCACATTTGGAGTACTGTGTGCAGTTTCAGGTCCCATATCTCAGAAAGGATGTACTGGCTCTGGAGCATGTTCAGAGGAGAGTCATGATAATGGTCCCAGGAATGAAAAGCTTAATATGTGAGGAATGTTTGAGGATTCGGGTTCTATGCTTTATAGACTTTAGAAGGATGAGGGGGATCTAACTGAAACATACAGAATACTTAATGACCTGGACAGAGTAGATGTGAGGAAGATGCTTCCATTGATAGGAGAGACTAGGACTTGTGGGCACAGCCTTAGAATAAAGGAGAGACCTTTTTGAACAGAACTAAGGAGAAACGTCTTCAGCCAGAGAGTGGTGAATCTATGGAAGGCTATGGAGACCAGGGCATTGAGTATCTTTAAGACAGAGATAGATAGGTTCTTGAATGTCAAGAGAATTAAGGGTTATGGGGAGAAAGTGAGAGAATAGGTTTGAGAAACTTATCAGCAATGATTGAATGGCAGAGCGGACTTGATGGGCTGAATTGCCTAATTTCTGCTCCTAGGTCTTATGGTTTTATGAAATAGTATCATCATAGCCAGTTAAAGATCTATGTTAAATTGATCACTCACTTATGTTTGTGTATATGAAATGCTTGCTTGTAGGTGTTTGAGTTTAAAAGTAAAAAGACTGCTGTGTGCATGTTGTGTGTAATTTTCTTCTGTATTCCGTGTAAAAGAATTTTATTCCAGATAATATCTTTGACTTCAATTCTGTTGTTCCTCAAATCTGAACTCTAACAATCGGCGTGACAAAATAACATCTGACAGACTCTAGGTGCAAAGCATGTCATAGAGAAAGTACTCTCTTAGAGAACTAGGTTTAGTTATTAAAGATGATAACTACTCAGAATGCATATATATGCAATAAGTTGGGAGGTCATGTTGCGGCTGTACAGGACATTGGTTAGGCCACTTTTGGAATATTGTGTGCAATTCTGGTCTCCTTACTATCAGAAAGATGTTGTGAAGCTTGAAAGGGTTCAGAAAAGATTTACAAGTATGTTGCCAGGGTTGGAGGATTTGCACTAGGGGTAGAGGCTGAATAGGCTGGGGCTGTTTTCCTTGGAGCGTAGGAGGCTGACCTTATAGAGGTTTATAAAATAATAAGGGGCATGAATAGGATAAATAATCAAAGTCTTTTCCCTGAGTTTGGCAGTCCAGAACTAGAGAACATAGGTTGAGGGTGGGAAGGGGAAAAAAAAGAGACCTAAGGGGCACTTTTTCATGCAGAGAGCGGTGCGTGTATGGGCTGAGCTGCCAGAGGAAGTGGCGGAGGCTGGTACAATTGCAGCATTTTAAAGGCATCTCGCTGGGTAGATGAATAGGAAGATTTTGGAGGGATATGGGCTGGGTGCTGGCAGGTGGGACTAGATTGGGTTGGGATATCTGGTCGGCATGGAGTATGACACTGTTTGGACATTTCTGAGTTGAAGATGATTTATTATATAGTTTCTTGGCACAGTGGTTAGCACTGCTGCCTCACAGCGCCAGGGACCTGGGTTCAATTCCCGCCTCAGGCGACTGACTGTGTGGAGTTTGCACATCTCCCCGTGTCTGCGTGGGTTTCCTCCGGGTGCTCCGGTTTCCTCCCACAGTCACAAAGATGTGCGGGTCAGGTGAATTGGCCATGCTAAATTGCCCGTAGTGTTAGGTAAGGGGTAAATGTAGGGGTATGGGTGGGTTGCGCTTCGGCGGGTCGGTGTGGACTTGTTGGGCCGAAGGGCCTGTTTCCATACTGTAAGTAATCTAATCTAATCTAAAAAAAAACGTCAGAGAGACAAAGAGAACTGTGGATGATCTGCTGTTAATTGAAGAACAAATATGTTTTAAAAATGTTTTTAAGAACAGATAAATGACCAAACAGACATGGGGAGCCCTTGGGTCTGTGCTGTCAGTTAACTCGCAACAACCTCCAAGGTCAAGTTGTGATGTGTTTTCACTGACCTGGGATGTGAATTATTGAAGGAATTGGCATTGGAGGGCAGCTTTTTCTGTCAGTCGGTGATCGATAAACCTTGAAGTAAATCTAAAGCCTTCTATTGTAGTTTGAAAAGCTGATGATTTCAAATATCAAGACCTCTAACTGTTTCTGAAGCTGAATCTGAAGATCTTCCATCATTCTGGGTCTGTCAGCAATCAGATTTCATCAACAGGGCATCAAAGAAATTTTGAGCAATCAGTCCATTCTGTCTTCTGAATATGAACAGTTGACACAAGGGCTGTGTTCCTTCTTTGACTGTTTTATCAAACTTCTGATAGCTATGTAGTCTTGTCAATGTATAAATCTAGGGGATAGAATTTAATTCTGCAATATTAACCCAATGGTAACCAGTTTTGTCACTGCTTAAATAATAAGATTGTTCCTCATAGATGAGTTATTTTTGAGTTTGAAGAAACCTGTCATCCAAAATCTCTTTGTTCAAGGTAACAGAAATAGGAAGAAGCTAATTGATGAGCTTGGTGCTTAAATAAGTCATCTATACTTTTCATACAGTCCAGGAAATAATGGCTCTTCATTTTGAGCACATTCCTCCAATAAGATTCAGAGCATAAAGATATTATAAAAGATGATGAAGAGTATATCTGACAGAATGAAGGCCATCAGTTAAATTGCACACCAAAGAAAAATGAAATAAAAAACAAGGATAGAGTTAAGCAAACTGGCACTGTCAGAGGGGTATAGGATCTGGATTAAGAAAATAGAGTACAAACAAGGAATAAGATTTCATAAGAATTATCCAAAGATGATAATGAATTAAATGTACTTTTGTGCTAATCATTTAGAACAATATTGAGTGAGGTGAGTTGTAGATGGCAAGTCTCAGTCTGAGTCAATAGTGATGACAGATGATCTTGTATCTGTGACTTTTTCACTAAGCTAGAACAGTGAATGTATATTTTCTGGAATCTGTGTATATCTCACTACCCCAGTCATCGGGCATTATGGACAGGAATACTGGAATAGACATTTCCTAGAACGGTGATGCACAGTTCAGGTAAGTGATTGAATAGACAGAGAAATGTAGAAGAAAGTGACTGTGAAGACTAGGCAACGATATGACTATGAAGCAACACTCAAACGCAATTTCCCCTAAAATTAATCATTGCATCCAGACTGTCCAGTCTGTCAGAAATTTGTACATCTCAATGAGTTCTCTCATTCTTTTGAACTCCAGTGAAGAGAGGACCAGCTGATCCTGAACGGTTTCTTTGTTTAAATGTTTATTCATGCATGTATGGAAGTTGTACATATCCAAAACTGCTGTGCAGCTTAAATCTTGATTACAAGTACAAAGGTTTCATACCATTTTTACAGCTTCTAATCCTATAAGTAATAATTTCCTATCGAAAGGTTATGCTTGACTCTCCCTGATCTCTGACTAAGCATAGCTCATGTTGCAAATGGATGCTCATGACTATATTATCCAATCATGTTCAAACTAATACATATGACTATAATTGTTGTGGCTCTGTTCACCGAGCTGGGAGTTTTTGTTGCAAACATTTCATCCCCTTTCTAGGTGACATCCTCAGTGCTTCGGAGCCTCCTGTGAAGCGCTTTACTGTGCTGATTCCTCCGGCATTTATAGTGGTTTGAATCTGCCGCTTCCGGTTGTCAGTTGCTGTCCGCTACAGTGGCCGGTATATAGGGTCTAGGTCAATGTGTCTGTTGATAGAATTTGTGGATGAGTGCCATGCCTCTAGGAATTCCCTGGCTGTTCTCTGTTTGGCTTGCCCTATAATAGTGGTGTTGTCCCAATCGAATTCAGGTTGTTTGTCATCTGAGTGTATGGCTACTAAGGATAGCTGGTCGTGTCGTTTCATGGCTAGTTGGTGTTCATGGATGCAGATTGTTAGCTGTCTTCCTGTTTGTCCTATGTAGTGTTTTGTGCAGTTCTTGCATGGGATTTTGTACACTACTAGAAAGCGGACAAAACGTTTGCAACAAAAACTCCCAGCTCGGCGAACAGAACCACAACAACAAGCACCTGAGCTACAAATCTTTTCACAAACTTTGAATGACTATAATTTCCAATCATATTGTCACATGATCTCATCTTCCAGCTGAAGTACTATTTTGTGATTATCAGTAAACCTTCACTGTCACCTTTCCCTTTCAGTCCTTCCTCTTGGCACTTTGCAAATGTCCAAGTAGGCACAATAAAATGTCTAATGCCTCATAGAACATACAATAGTTCAGTACTGGAACACCATGCCTGTACCAATCAATCATTCTAATCGAATCCCATTTGCCTGCATTTTCTTTCCTGTCTGTTCAGGTGTCTGTCCAAATGTTTCTTAAATATTGCAACCAGACCTGCTTCTACCACCTCCCCTGTCAGTGCGTACCACATTCTGCATAAACAAACGTGCCTCATTTCCATCATGGGGAAAACAATTCTGACTATTCATCCTATACAAGCCTCTCAACATTTTACATTCTGACAGGTTGTCACTGAGCCTCTGACATCTAGCAAAAACAGTGCAAATTTGTTTAACCTTTTTACAAATAATAGACTTTGATCCAGGCAATACCTGGTAAACCTCTACTGCACCCTCTCCAAAGTCTCTACATCCCTGCTCTGGTGAGGAGAGGAGATCAGCACACAATACTCCAAATGTGGCCTAACTAATGTTTTAGTTGAAAATGTGTTGCTGGTTAAAGCACAGCAGGTTCGGCAGCATCCAAGGAATAGGCAATTCGATGTTTCGGGCATAAGCCCTTCATCAGGAATTCCTGATAAAGGGCTTATGCCCGAAACATCGAATTGCCTGTTCCTTGGATGCTGCCTAACCTGCTGTGCTTTAACCAGCAACACATTTTCAACTGTGATCTCCAGCATCTGCAGACCTCATTTTTTACCCTAACTAATGTTTTATCCAGCTGAGAGCCTTCTTTTCCTGGTTGGAAGCAAAAGGATTTGAAAGTTTCTTATCAGCCAAGTCACGGTTGCCAAAAGCTGTTGCTTATTAATTCATTCCAGGCCATAACCCACGGCATGATCAATTATATTCTGACTGGATTGAGTTTAACTTGATTTAAAGGTGACAGACATTAGCCAAAGTCACCTCTCATGATCTCTTGACTGGCTCCTTCATTGTCAATTATCATAGAATCCCTACAGTGTGAAAACAGGCCCATCGGCCCAACAAGTCCATACCAAGCCTCCGAAGAGTATCTCACCCAGACCCATCCCCTATTAACCCCTGACTAATGCACCTAACCTACACATCCCTGAACACTATGGCCATGGAGCATGGCTAATTCACCTAACCTGCCCATCTTCGGACTATGGGAGGAAACCAGAGCACCCAGAGGAAACCCATGCAGACATGGGGAGAATGTGCAAACTCCACACAGACAGTCATCCGAGGCTGGAATCAAAACCAGATCCCTTGTGCTGTGAGGCAGCTGTGATAACCACTGAGCCGCCATGCTGCCCTAATTCGTCCATCCTCTTCAATAAATTAGTTATTGTGACTTTGCTAAGATAAATAGTCTTTTCTTCTTTGTGAAAGGGAAAAGGGAAGCCAATGGAATCAGGACTCAATGATTGATGTCTTGAGCTGATATCTCAATCCAAGTTTAATTGGTGAAGTTCCCATCAAATCAGACACTTCCTTATCATTATCACAAGATCAGAAAGTATACTAATTTTTACAAATTATGGTAAAGTCCATAAGATTAAACACAGTCTTTCAGTTTTACAGCTGCAGTTATAATTCTAACTTCCCAGTATTTTATCTTCTACCTGCATTCTCTAATTTGCTTTAATAACCAGGAGGTTTAAAATCAGAGAAGAAATTAGGAGAGTTTTATTCCACCCAGAGGTGGTGAGAGTCCAGAACTCACTGCCTGAGAGGATGCTTGGGTCTAAACCTTTCATAATATTTGAGCAGTATTTAGATATTCACTTGCGTTCCCACAGTTTTCAACACTGGACAAAGAGCTTGAAAATGGGATTAGCGTACCCAGATCTTGATGACTGATGAGGACATGATTGGCTAAATGGCCTCCTCCAATGAGCTGTAAACATCTATGAGACTACTGTTGCTTGGACTTTCTGGCAGTCATTATTCCAGTGCAAATGAAGGTTGAACATGGAGTGGGGCAGTGGAATCCCCCTCATAGCAGGCTCCGAGTGAAATGAAGATTCCACTTCATAATTCTTTCACTTCTGAAACCCTCTGAAATTTTCCATTTAAATCAGAAGGTTTCTGAAAAAATTAAGTAACTCTTATCTCCTGGAAAATCAGACTTTTAAATACATAGTCTAACATCTGAGGAACTGTTCAACTGACCCCAAACTGATATGGTCAACTACACCTCCATGACTCTGACCTGACGCCCACACATGGGGACCTGACAAATCCTGGCAATACCAGTCCCATTCCAAATCCATTCCTCCTTCTCCCATCTCTGGACTTAAACCCCATTCCTGAATGCAATAACTATCCTCCCTGGCAACCATTGCACCACCCACCATGATCTGCCCTAAAACCTGCATCAATTACCTTTTCATCTTGACCCCTTGCATTCTACCCTCCTGGCAGCTTACCTCCTTCCATTTGCATCCTACCCACCTGTCACCCTAATGTCTGGCAACCTGCTCCCAATCCATTTCTCACTCTTCTATCTGGCTATCAAACCATAGCAATCTACTTCCTACCTACTTGGCATCCTACCTGGAACCCAGCTAGCAGCCTATTTAACTTGCACCATGGTACCCTGGCACTGTTTCTAATTGGCATCATAAACCTCCAACCCATCTGACACCATGTCCTCCTAGCCTAACCTCACAATTACCTGACATACTTACTGTTTGACAGCAGCTGTCATAGTGGCAGTCTGTGCTGACTAACCAGTACATTTTAGAAGACAGCAGTTGACTGTTGTGAAACAGGAGCCTGGTTTGCTTTCCTCTGACAGTTTTGCTCCCAAAGACAAAAAAAAACCTGCCAGAATGGAAGCACAACTGCACATTTTTGAAGGAGCCCTGATCAGAATCTCCTGTCAGAAAAGGGCAGAGTGGTAACCTGTGCGAGCTTTCCAAGACTTAGAAAATCTGGCCAATGAGTCTCTGACACAGTTCTTGTGAGAACAAAACCACAAGATTTTTAACCAAAGTAGAGAGAAAGACTGCCACAGGGCAGAACAGAACAGCCTTAACCTTGTTCCCTTTTTTAACGTGTCACAGATCAAAACTAAGCTGTTAGTGTTCAGTTAAAGGTCCATTAGTAATCTTCATTACTATAACCCAAGAGCTCTTAAAGGAGAATTCTGAACCATTACTCCCTCCAAGAGAACAACAGAATGATCCGAGCCACAACTGTGTATGACTGTTCCAGTAACTCCCATATCAGCAGCTACAGCAGGAAGTAGCCTTCCAGCTGCATCCAAGTATACGGACAATGCATCAATCATTTTGTCTCTGGCTTCTGTGCTTGTTACTTGGCAAAGTTTTATGATCTGATAATCTGCAAAGTTTAATTGTTATTTGTTTATGCCTGAAAGGATTGTTTCTGCATGAATGAGTAGGGGATATATTGTACACCTTAAACCTTTTGTTCATAATTTCTTCATCATTGCTTGAGTGAGTCTTAGGAATAAAACTAGCTCTTATTGTTAACTTAAGGTATCTGGTTGACTTGTTTCTTACATCAAGTTATACACAGTGAAGCACCTAGGTGTGTGTGTACACTTTTAATCAGAATTAGATAGTAAGGAAAAATTGACCAATTCATTTTTTAAAACAAATTATCACATTTCAGATGATTCTGGGAATAGTTAGGCTTGACTTCCAGTGCATTACATTAGTGAGTTATGACAAAGTTTGAGGGCTTGCCGGGGCTTTTGTAACAAAGACTACATAAGATTGGGTGTGGAATTAGAGTGAGTTTTAAAAGGATAAAAGGACAAACACCGGGCTTTGTAGTAAAGAACAGGATGGTGCTAGAAGCTTGATGAAGCCTTCCTGCAGGTGGAAAAAAGTGGCTCTGTTGATCACAAAAGACTGAATTGACAAATAAAGTGGAAGTGGAAGTTTCCTTCAAGAATAAGACGAAATAAATAATTGAAAAACTAGCACAGCATTTGGGCTTAGTAAAGATATAGGAGAGCCCAGGTGTTCTAAGTCATGCAACATTGGACTCAGCTCATGCTGAGCTACTGTTAAAGTAGTTTGAACATGAGGAAAAAGCTATGGATGGTAGAGAAACAAATGAAAAGAGTGGGCTTAAAAAAAAGATGGAACTGAAAAGAATGGCAATCGTCATAGAAATGAGAATAACCTGATAAACCCTTCCTTTTCCTTCTCCAAAAACAAACATCCTTCTGGTAATGTGAAACCAAAACTGTACATAATTTTCCAAATGTCGCCTAACTAAAGTTCTATACAATTTGACTCACTAAATTTTTTAGCCTTGTGCCCTGACTGATGAAGGTAAGCATGCTACATCCTTCTTGACCACCACATCCAATTGTGTTGCCACTTTCAGTGAACTGTGGACCTGAACATCTAGATTCCTCTATATGTTAATGCTTCTTAGGCTTCTGGATACTGAATACTTCCCTCCTGCATTGATCTTCCAAAATGCACCACATCACATTTGTTTGGACTAAATTCCATCTGCCATTTCTTCACCTGGGTTTCCAGTCCATCTATATCCTGCTGTATCCGTTTGACAATCTCCCTACTAGCTGCAGCTCACCCAACTTTGTTTGCAAACCTACAAATCAGGCCACTTACATTGTCCACCAAACTGTTTATATAAAATAGAAACAACAGTACTGATCCCTGTGGAATATGACTGGTCACAGATCTCAAGTCAGAAAAAAATGCCATCTCACTACTCCTATCTGTCTTCTGTGACTAGACCAGTTCTGTACCCATTGTGATGATACTATGGCTTTAAGACGCTATTTTGTTCTTTTACCTAAAAGAAAGTTTTAAGACAGAGATGCAGAGATGTATATTAAAAGCTCATGAAGTAAACAGCTCAAGGCGCCTTGGGATTTTTTTAAAAATTGAAACAATAGGAGCAGCCTGAGTGGGTGTGGTGAGGCTCTCACAGAACCAGGAATTTTAGTTCCTTAGCTTTTTCGGTAGCAGTTGTTGCTGGGTCTGTTGCTGCAATACATCTCTCGCTACTACACTCTCTCAGAATTCTTTTAATGTTTTTCATCCTAGACTGCTGGATTTGCATGTGAGACTATCTGTTTATTGAATTTGCCTTTTGCCAAGGGTGTGTTTATGAGATATTACTATATTGGAATTGTTTCTGTTTAGTAGCTATCTAATCTACTCTGTTAAGTTTTCCAGTAGAGGTTATAGCTAAGCTAATTCTTGTCTTTATTCTTTTGTTGTTTTTTAAGTAGTGTATATATAAACTGTGCTGTGCTTAACATCAAGTAGTCTGACCAATCAATTGCATCTAGAATGCAACTCTTCACATTTACCTTTAAAATAAGAAAAAGTTGGGTTCTAGGCTACCATCTTATATTATTTTGACAGGGTTTGGTCTGGTCCATAATAGCATCTTACCACAGATGGCATGTGACTTCACCTTCTGTATCAACTTGCCATGATGGACCTTGTCAAAGGCTTTGCTCAAGTCCATGCAATGAACATCTACTGCCCTGCACTCAATCATCTTTGTCACCTCCTCAAAAAGCTCAATTAAATTTGTGAGATTCGATCTTCTCCTGCTCATAGTCATACTGCTATCGCTAGTAAGTCTATATTTTCCCAAATGTGAGTAAACCCTATCGCTAAAAATCATCTCCAATAATTTCCTTACTACTGATGTAGGCATACAGGCCTGTAATTTCCTGGATTAGCCCCATTACCCTTCTTAAACAAAGGAACAACATTGACTGTTAGATTAGATTAGACTTACAGTGTGGAAACAGGCCCTTCGGCCCAACAAGTCCACACCGACCCGCCGAAGCGCAACCCACCCATACCCCTACACTTACCCCCTACCTAACACTACGGGCAATTTAGCTTGGCCAATTTACCTGACCCGCACATCTTTGTGACTGTGGGAGGAAACCGGAGCACCCGGAGGAAACCCACGCAGACACGGGGAGAACGTGCAAACTCCACACAGTCAGTCGCCTGAGTCGGGAATTGAACCCGGGTCTACAGGCGCTGTGAGGCAGCAGTGCTAACCACTGTGCCACCGTGCCGCCCACAAAGTCCTCTATCATCCCTCTTCTGTCTAGACAGAATACAAAGAGTTTGTACAAGGCACAAACAATTCCCTCCCTTATCTCCCTCAGCATTCTGGGATAGATCCCATCAGGCCCTTAGCACTTGTCTACTTAAATATGTAACACCTCTTTCATATTGCATGCCCTAGAATATTAATGTACTATCCTGAGAGTCACCAACCATGTCTTTCTCTTTTGTCACTCCTGATGCAAAGTATTCATTAAGGACCTCACCCACACCCTCCAGCTCCAAGCATAAATTCCCTCTTCTGTCCTTGAGTGGAATCATCCTTTCCCTAGCTATCCTCTTGTTCCCATATATGGATAAATGTCTTGGGATTTTCCTCAATACCGTCTGTCAAGGACATTTCATGGCCCTTCTAGCCCTCCTAACATCTTGTTTAAGCTCTTTCCTGTTTTCTTTGAATTCTTCAAGGGGTTTGTCTATCTTCGGTTTTCTAAAACTTACATGCATCTCCATTATCTTTTTGATTAAGCTCATAAATTTATATGTTAGAACATAGAACATAGAACATAGAAAATATAGTGCAGAACAGGCCCTTCAGCCCTCAATATTGCGCCGACCTGTGAACTATTCTCAGCTCGTCCCCCTACATTATCTTATCATCATCCATCTGCTTATCCAAGGATTGTTTAAATCTCCCTAATGTGGCTGAGTTAACTACACTGGCAGATAGGGCATTCCATGCTCTTACCACTCTCTGAGTAAAGAACCTGCCTCTGACATCTGTCTCAAATCTATCACCCCTCAATTTGTAGTTATGCTCCCTCGTACAAGCTGACATCCTCATCCGAGAAAAAAAGACTTTCACTGTCTACTCTATCTAAGCCTCTGATCATCTTGTATGTCTCTATCAAATCCCCTCTTAGCCTTCTTCTTGCCAATGAGAACAGACCTAAGTCTCTCAGCCTTTCCTCATTAGACCTTCCCTCCAGACCAGGCAATATCCTGGTAAATCTCCTCTGCACCTTTCCCAGTGCTTCCACATCCTTCCTGAAATATAGCGACCAGAACTGTACACAATATTCCACGTGGCCGCATTAGAATTTTGTATTTTTGCAGCATGATATTGCGGCTCCGGGACTCAATCCCTCTACCAATGAAACCAAATACACTGTATGCCTTCTTAACAGCACTATCAACCTGGGTGGCAACTTTCAGGGATCTATGTACATGGATTCCAAGATCCCTCTGCACATCCATACTGCCAAGAATCTTTCCATTGATCCAGTACTCTGCCTTCCTGTTATTCTTCCCAAAGTGCATCACCCTGCTTTTATTTGCATTGAACTCCATTTGCCACCTCTCAGCCCAATTCTACAGTTTATCTAAGTCCCCCTGCAACCTGTAACATTCTTCCAAACTGTTCACTACACCGCCGACTTTAGTGTCGTCTGCAAATTTACTAATGCATCCACCTATGCCTGTGTCTAAGTCATTAATAAAAATAACAAACAGCTGTGGTCCCAAAACAGATCCTTGTGGCACACCACTAGTAACCAGACTCCAGGCTGAAAGCTTTCCATCAACCATCACTCGCTGCTTTCTTTCAGAACAACTGTAGTAGTACCTTTGCGACAGGCCAATTTCAACTCCTTATTCACCTTACACCCTACATCCAGACTACCATTTTGGTGCCTGTAGGTAACTCCCATTAGCGTCTTTCTACTCTTAGAATTTCTCAGCTCTATCTATACTGACTCTAGATTTCCTGATGCTATGTCCCCTCTCGCAAGGGACTGAATATCATTCCTCACCAACAGGGCCACCCCACTCCCTCTGCCCATCAGTCTGTCCTTTCGATAGCATGTATAGCCTTGAATATTCATTTCCCAGGCCCTGTCTATTTGAAGCTACATCTCAGTTATTCCCACAACATCATACCTGCCAGTTTCCTCAAGCTCATCCACCTTATTTCTTATGTTTCATGCATTTATATGTAATATTTGTAATTTGTTACTCCCCTCACCCTTCCTATAAATCCCTATTTCACTTGACCATACTGTATGACCACTTCTTGAATTTTCTGCTCCATGGATTTTGATGTCTTTCTTAACTTCTCTTATTCTCAGTTTCCCTTTAACTTCCTTCTTGAATTTCTAGTTTGTCTCCTCCCCCATCCCCCACTACTTCGTTTAAACACACCAGCATTACACACAGTAGCAAACCTGCCTGCCAGAATGCTGGTCCCCCACAGATTAAGGTACAAACCGTCCCTCTTGTATAATTTATCCCTACTGCAAAACATACCCCAGTGACCCATGAATTTAAATCCTTGCATCCTGCACCAGTTCCTCAGCCACACATCTAAGTCCGTTAACTCCCTGTTCCTGCCTTCTTCAGCCTGAGGAACTGGAAGCAAACTGGAGATTCCCACCCTGGAAGTCCTGCTTTTCAGCTTTCTTCCCAGTTCTCTGAAGTCCCACTGTAGAATGTCCCACCTCTTCTTCCCAACATCATTTGTGCTGACATGCACCACTACCTCTGGCTCTTCACATTTGCCCTTGAGGATTCCCTGCACTCTGTCAGTGACGTCCTGGATCCTGGCACAAGGTAGGCAACACACCATCCTCAAATCCCGCCTGTTGCGACAGAAAACCCTTTCAGTCTCTCGCATTATGGAGTACCCTATTACCACGGCTCTGCATGATGTCTGACTCCTCGGCTTTGCCTTCACACCAATTTTTGATTGGCAGACCTTTCTTCCTCTCGAACTGGCAGTGTCGTCTGTCTTGACAATCTCCAAGAGAGTCACCCAGTTTGAGATGTACTTCCTCCGAGGTCTCTTGTACTTGAATCATCTCTTCCTTCCTCATCGTCATCTCTCTTATCTCTTCTGGTATGCTCAGTGTAATGACCTCACTGAAGGTCCTGTCCAGAAAGTTCTTGTTCTCTCGGCTGAGCCTGAGGTCATCTACATCTTTCCTCAGTGCTACAACATGCTCCTTCAGAATCTGAATGTGCACACACTTTCCACAGCTATAGGAGCCAGAGACACCATCAGTGTCCCTGACCCCCCACATCTTGCACGCAGCACACTGAATCAGCTTGGCAGTCATGTCTTCACCCTCTTCAAACTGTGGCGTAATCTCGTGAGTCTGTGGCATAAGCCAAAGACTCTCACTTTTCTCACCAGACACTTCCCTCAACCCCTTTTTTAATTGCTGTGAGTCTGTGGACCCTTAATTAGGTTAGAGGAGGCCCTACTGTGTAGGATGTGGTGCCTACAACACACCTATTTAAATAGCACTCACTAACCTTCCCAACAGCCTCTGTGCTCCAACCTCACTTTCGCCCAGCTCTTGCCGCTCTTTGCTGCAAAAAAGACTGTTAAATTCGAGGTAAGTACTTAAATAGCACTCACTAACTTTAGCAAGTTGAGAAGATTTGTAGCTCAGGTTGAGATTCTGGATGTAGGTTTGCTTACTGAGCTGGGAGGTTCATTTGCAGATGTTTCACCACCCTACTAGGTAACATTTTCAGTGGGCCTCAGGTGTAGCAGTGTACATGATTCCTGCTTTCTATTTATGCGTTTGGGTTGGTGATGTCATTTCCTGTGGTGATGTCATCTCCTGTTCTTTTTCTCAGAAACATGCATGAGAATTGCTAGAAACATGGCATTCCAATCAGAATTCTATCTACCACTCCCTGAGAAAAAGAACAGGAAATGGCATCACCACAGGAAATAACATCAACCCAAAGATATAAATAGAAAGCAGGAATCATGTACACTGCTTTGCCTGAGGCCCACTGAAGATGTTACCTAGTAGGGTAACGAAACATATGGAAACTAACATCCCAGCTCAGCCAGCAAACCTACATCCACTCACTAACCTTCCCAACAGCCTCTGTGCTCCAACCTCACTTCCACCCAGCTCCCACCACTCTCAGCTGCAAAAGAAAATGGAAAGAGGTTGTTCTAGGAAACTGTCTCAAATTATTGGTCCTCATGTTTTAGCCTAGTCAATTATTTGACAAAGGCAAGTTTTGTAACTTAGAGATTCTGGCACTCCCTGTTATCCAGAAATTCCAGTACTCACTGTGACCCAGAAATCCCAATGCGAGCCATTATTCACAAATCCCAATGTTCACCGTTACCCACAAATCCCAATGCTCACTGTTATCCAGAAATACCAAAACACATATCACTCTTATTCCAGAAATCCTGACACTCATTATCATCCTAGGCATGATGGTATTCACTGTTTTGCAGAAACGCTTGTACACACATCATCATCCCAAAATCACAGTTTGTACCATTATTCAAGAATCAGCCCTGCCATGATATTAAAGATTGCTGCTGCAGGCTCAGGGAAATTAATTGCCTAGTTCTGCTCTATATATTCATGTAGATGCTCCTGCATTCATTGTTTTGCAGAAAGGCTGGCATTCCTTGCAGCTGAGAAATATCAACATTCACTGTTATCCTAGGAAGCAGGGCAATCCTTGTTTTTTTCTAAAATTTCAGCAACCCACTGCAAACCAGAAATCCAGACATGAACTGTTATTACAGAATGTCTCTGTATCCCACTAATGCAACTTCGAGTATTATTCCAGCAACGTTGGTACTCGCTCTAACTCTCACAGTAATCTAACTGGATGATACTTATGTACTGGCATGATACTCTGCTATTCATAAGTATGCACTGGAATTTTGTCAACAGACTGTCATCTCTGATGTTGTAACTGTAACTTAGCACCACTTCCATTTTCCTGTTTTTTGCCTTTTCCTGTGTGATCATAATTACAATCCAAAGCACCAACATTGAATGAACTTAGAGGAAACAATTGGGATAGAATAGCTTTGATAGTACAAGTTAGAATAAATATGACAGCAAGAAATGAACTTGGATCTGTCAGTGTAATATTCATTTGAGTGGAGTTGAGAAAGAAAACAAGGAGATGGCTAGTGATTTGAGTAGACTATTGGCTCCTAAAATATAGTTATCCAGGAGGACTGAGAATAAATCACATGATAATAAGGATATATCTAAGAGGTATTTCACAAATCATTGGTGATTGTAATCTCTTTAATCTGTTTAACAAACTCACAAAGAATCTTCAGCCATAAGTGCCAACTGGATGCTCTATTTCAGCCTTCTCCAAAAGTCCCATCCATCACAGATGGCTTCAGCCAAGCTGTTCCAGTAGAGTTCCAACACTGGCAGCTACCTGTCAATGTTGAAAATTGCCCAGGTATGTCCTCTACATAAAATGCAGGTCAAATTAGTCTACTCTCAAACATCAGTGAAGTGATGGATGGTGTCATCAACAGTGCTATCAAGCAGAACTTGCTTAGCAATAACCTGCTCATTGATGCACAATTTGGATTTCACCAGGGCCACGCAGTTCATGACCACATTACTGCCATGGTCCCTCCATGGATAAAGGATCTGAATTACAGAAGTGAGGTGAGAGTATTTGCCCTTGACATCATGATGAAGGGCTCTGGCCCGAAACGTCGAATTTCCTGTTCCTTGGACGCTGCCTGATCTGCTGTGCTTTAACCAGCAACACATTTTCAGCTGTGATCTCCAGCATCTGCAGACCTCACTTTTTACCCTTGACATCAAGGCCACATTCAACCAGGTGTGGCATCAATGAGCTCGAAAAAAAACTAGAGTCAATGGGAAGAAGGGTGGAAACCTTCTGCTGGCAGTAATCATACCTAGCACAAGGGAAAATATTTACGATTGATTGAGGTCATTTATTGCAGCTCTAGGGTATCTCTGCAGGAGTTCTTCAAGATAGTATCCTTGGGCTATCTATCTTCAGCTGCCTCACCTGTTTCCTTCCTCATGGTGACTGTTCAGCTCCATTTATGACTCATCAGCTACTGAAGCAGACTGTGTTCAAATGCAACAAAATCTGGACTCGATATACAGGCTTGGGCTGACAAGTGGCAAATAACATTCACACTACACAAGTGCCAGGGAATGACCATCTCCAACGAAAGAGAATCTGACTATCACTCCTTTATATTCAATGGTATCACCATCACTAAGTGCCCACAATATCAATATCTTTGGGTTTACCATTGCGCAGAAACCAGACTGAATTGATCATATAGTTACTGTGGACAGAAAAGTAGGTCAGACACTAGGGATTTTGCAACAAGCAACTCATCTTTATCCTCTCCAAAGCCTTCGAGGGGAAAGTGAGGTCTGCAGATGCTGGAGATCAGAGCTGAAAATGTGTTGCTGGAAAAGCACAGCAGGTCAGGCAGCATCCAAGGAACAGGAAATTCGACGTTTCGGGCATAAGCCCTTCTTCAGGAATGAGGAAAGTGTGTCCAGCAGGCTAAGATAAAAGGTAGGAAGGAGGGACTTGGGGAGGGGTGATTGAGATGTGATCGGTGGAAGGAGGTCAAGGTGAGGGTGATAGGCCGGAGTAGGGTGGGGGCGGAGAGGCAAGAAGAAGATTGCAGGTTAGGAAGGCGGTGCTGAGTTCGGAAGATGAGGCACTCTTCCTCCAACCTGGGAACCCTCCAACCACAAGGGATGAACTCAGATTTCTCCAGTTTCCTCATTTCCCCTCCCCCCACCTTGTCTCAGTCGAATCCTTCGAACTCAGCACCGCCTTCCTAACCTGCAATCTTCTTCCTGACCTCTCCGCCCCCACCCCACTCCAGCCTATCACCCTCACCTTGACCTCCTTCCACCGATCACATCGCAATCGCCCCTCCCCCAAGTCCCTCCTCCCTACCTTTTATCTTAGCCTGCTGGACACACTTTCCTCATTCCTGAAGAAGGGCTTATGCCCAAAACGTCGAATTTCCTGTTCCTTGGATACTGCGTGACCTGCTGTGCTTTTCCAGCAACACATTTTCACCTTTCCAAAGCCTGCCCACCATTGACAAGGCACAAGTCAGGAGTATAATGGAATACTCCCACCTTGCCTGGATGAGTGTAGCACTAATAACACTCAAGAAGCTTTACACCATAAGAAGCTTTCTAGCTAGCAATGCCCATATCTACAAATGATTTTTAAAAATCCAACACAAAGCTTGATTGACACTACACCAACAAACACACACTCCCTTCCAACTGATGATAGTCACAGCAGTGTGTATTGTCTGAAAGATGCACTGCAGAAATTTACCAAGATTACCTAAACTGCATAATCCAAACCCATGTCCATTACCATCTAAAAAAACAAGGAAATCAAAACATCACCAAGTGTAAGTCCCCCACCAAGCCACATACCATCCAGATGGAAATATATCATTGTTCCTTCAGTTTCAGTGAGTTAAAGCCATGAACAAAGAAACATAGAAACTAGGAGCAGGAGTTGGCCATTTGGTAATATGATTATGACTGATTATCCAACTCAGTACCCTATTCCTGCTTTCTCCTCACACTCTCTGATCTCTTTAGCCCTAAGAACCATGTATAACTCCTTTTTTGAGAAAATGTCTCCTTATTTCAGTCCCAAGTGGCCTATCCCAGACTCTTGGACTGTGATCCCTAGTTCTGGACTCCCCATTCATTGTCAACATCCTTCCAGTTTTTCCCTTGTCCAGTCCTATTGGGAATTTTATAGGTGTCTATGAAATATACTTCATTCTTCTCCAGTGAATGTAATCCTAACCAATGTGATCTCTCTTCATGTGCCAGTCCTGCCATCCCAGGAATCGATCTGGTAAAATAGTCAGCACATTCTTCCTCAGAAAAAGGAGACTATAACTACATACAATAGGTATAGTTTCACCCAGGCCCTGTACAACTACGGCAAAGCATCCCTGCTCCTATTTTCACATGGACACTATGAAGGCTCACACACTATTGGCATTCTTCACCCTCTCTGCACCTGCACGCTTACTTTCAGTAACTGGTCTACAAGGACACTCCAGGTCTTGTTGCACCTTCCTCTTTCCCAATCCATTGCCATTCAGACCTTAATCTACCTTCCTGTTTTTTCTACAAGAGGATAATCTCACATTTATCAACATTACACTTCATCTTCCATGCAAATGCCCACTTACTCAATTTGTCAGAATGACACTGAAACATCTCTGCGTCTTTCTCACAGTTCACCCTGCCAGCTAGCTTTTTATTGTCTGTAAATTTGGTGAATTCTCTGTTATGGCAGTTTAGAAATATCTACACCAATTGAACTACAACAACTCACCATGTCATTTTCATGGATAACTAGGCCTGAGCAATAAATATTGGCTCAGACAGCAACGTCTACATTGAGGAAGTGAATAAAACCCTGGCGAGCCAGGTTAAGCATTCAATCCATAGGCGCTTATTCCAGGACCCCCTTCTCCTCAAGGGAGACCACTTTCATAGAGCAACATGTGCCACCTGCATCAGGGCCTTTCAATCATGAGCATCTTCTCAACTCATTCATCATTGAGCCCAGCCAAGCCAACAGGTGAGATCAGGTGAGCACTCAAGAAGTAACCCCTCCAGAGGACAACTGACATGCTCGTAGAGTCAGAGAGACATAGAGATGTACAGCATGGAAACAGACCCTTCAATCCAACTTGTCCATGCTGCTAAGATATCCTAATCTAATCTAGTCCCACTTGTCAGCACTTGGCCCATATCCCTCTAATCCCTTCCTATTCATAGACCCATCTGAATGCATTTTAAATGTTGTAATTGTACCCGCCTCCACCACTTCCTCTGGTAGCTAATTCCATACACACACCACCCTCTTGCATGAAAAAGTTGGCCCTTAGGTCCCTTTTACATCTTTCCCCTCTCACCATAAACCTAAGCCCCCTAGTTCTGGATCCCCCACCCTAGGGAAAAGACCTTGCCTATTTATCCTGTCCATGACCCACATAATTTTTAATAAACCTCTAAGGTCACCCCTCAGCCTCTGATATTCCAAGGAAAACAGCCCCAGCCTATTCAGCCTCTCACGACAGCTCAAACTCTCCAACCATGGCAACATCCTTGTCAATCTTTTCTGAACCTTTCCAAGTTTCACAACGTCCTTCCAATAGGAGGGCGATCAGAGTTGCATACAATGTTCCAAAAATGGCCTCACCAATGTCTTGTACAGCCACAACATGGCCTCCCAACTCCTATACTCAGTGCACTGACCAATAAACCAAGGTAATGTAACATGACACTGAACATGCTTCCCCCACCTTAACTGGTCTTAATGGCATTGCACCTCAACGGCAATGCAATAAAGATAAAATTAGAAAAAGTATGAACACCAAGATGATTTTTCTATACCTGCCTCATTCATTAAAAAATGCACAGACACATTTGTTTTCTGTGATTCTTTGTAATTATTGAGATTTCTGGTGCCTGACATAGGGAGAAAGTGACAAAGATGTTATTCCTGAATGAGAGGTGTTGTACTATTGTATATTGTTTATTGAATGTTCATGCAAATTGTTACTCTGTGAAAGCAAGTGGAATATGGCTTGAAATGCAGGCACACATGCATGCCTCCCATTCCAATCTATGCACGCTCAAGGATATTAGTTCCATTCATTCTCAGTGAATATAAGATGGATTCTCTACATTCAAAGCAGTTAAGCAAAACTGCTGTTTAACAAGTGGCAAGGCAGGCTGTTACACGAATGCCCGTGTACCTTTATGATGTCCTTGGAACTAGCGTTCAGTCTTTGTGATAAAATCTACTCTTGTTACTGAAGAGCCATCAGGAACCTGGGCTGGGATCTCAAAACATTCTGGGAATGTGAGCTGCAAAAATATACATATTGTGACAGTTGCCTGTGAAAGCAGTATAGACCCATGTCAGGCTTCTCCTGTTGTTACACACCAGTTGCATGCTCATGGATGAAGCTTTTTATGGGTTATAAATGATGCTGACTGTTTTACTACTATAAGGGAGCAGTCATTGCCTTTGGGCACAGTTCCCAGTGGGATAAATCAGTAAAATGCGAGGGAATGTGGAAGTGACAATATTGGTCCAAACTAGATTTTTTTTTAAGAATTTGATATGAGTTATTGGTATTTTCTTTGGAGAATAAAAACTGAAAGAACTGTGGATACTGTAAATCAAAAACAAAAAACAGAAATTGCTGGAAAAGCTCAGCTGGTCTATCAGCATCTGTGGAAAGAAATCAGAATTAACATTTTGGGTCAAGTGATCCTTCCTTAGAGCTGAGGAAGATTCTTGAGGGAATTTTTATCATGCTTTCTGTTTGGTTTCCTTTGCATTAGATCTGGATTGGTTGCTGAGATTGGTTTACATAAAGTCACAGAGTTACACAGCATGGAAACAGACCCTTCTGTCCAAATCGTCTATGTCTACCAGATATCCTAAACTGAGTTAATCCCATTTGCCAGCATTTGACCCATATCCCTCCAAACTCTTCCTATTCATGTATCATTCCAAATACCTTTTAAATGTTGTAACTGTACCTGTCTCCATCACAACCTCTGGCAGCTCATTCCAAACATGCACCATCCTCTGCGTGAAAAGAATTGCCCCTCAGGTCCTTTTTAAATCTTTCTTGGCTCATCTTAAACCTATGCCCACTAGCTTTTCCCCAACCCAGGATAAAGACCCTGGCTATTCACCCTCTCCCTGCTCCTCTGTGATTTTATAAAGCTCTATAAGGCCACCCCTCAGCCTCCGACGCTCCAGGGAAAAAGCCCCAGCCTATTCAGTCTCTCCTTATAGTTCAAAGCTTCCACTTCCTGGCAACAGCCTTGTAAACCTTTTCAGAACCCTTTCAAGTTTAACATCATCTTTGCTGTAGGAAGGGGACCAGAACTGAATGCAGTAATCTAAAAGTGGCCTCACCAATGTCCTGTACAGCCACAACATGACCTCCCAACTCCTTCATTTAATGCATTGACCAATGAAGGCAAGTATACCAAGTGCCTTCTTCAAGACCCTGTCTACCAGCAATTCCACTTTCAAGGAAATATGAAACCCTAGGTCTTTTTGTTTGGCAACACTCCCTAGGGCCTTACCATTGACTGTATAAGTAGAGATGGGATGATGGAAAGGCACAGCAAGTCAGGCAGCATCTGAGGAACAGGAGAGTTGATGTTTCAGGCAAAAGTCCTTAATCAGGAATAAGGCTGTCAGCTGAGGGGGTGGAGAAATAAATGGGAGGTGGGGTAGGGCTGAGGGAAGGTAGCTGACAGTGTGATTGGTAGATTGAGGTGGAGGTAATGGTGATAAATCAGAGAGGAGGGTGGAGCGGATAGGTTGAAAGGAAGATTGACAGGTAGGACAGGGCATGAGGGTGGTGTCGAGTTGGAAGGTTGGATCAGGAATAAGGTAGGAGAAGGGAAATGAGGAAACTCGTGAAATCCACGAAATCCGCACTGACCCAAGGTTGGAGGGTCCCAAGGAGGAAGATGGGATGTTCTTCCTCCAGGCATCAGGTGGTTAAGATTTGGTAATGGAGGAGGCCCAAGACCTGATGTCCTTGGTGGAATGGGAGTGGGAGTTGAAGTGTTTAGTCACAGGGCGGTGGAGTTAGTTGGAGCGGATGAAACATGGCACATCAACAGCGAGGAAGCTGGAAAAAAACTGTACCATTATTTTTGCTTCCTGACAATTTATATGATGCATTTTCAAATATGTTAGAACCAGCAAAAAGTATGGACATTGCAATTCTTAACTAAGGCAATTTTAAACTTTTTTTTCTGAAAATAAATATATTTATCATTTGCAGATGAATTATTTAACTCAATGATTTAAAATCACTTGCTCCCAGTAGATTAAAATAATATATTACTGGGTGGAAAATAGTTCTTTTTCTTACTAACTGAGAACAAAATAGTAAATAGCTACATCAACTTCAATCTTTTCGACCATTCAGTTGGGGCTAAAGGCAGGAAATGTATAAATGGACATATTAATTTCAAAAGTTCTCCTCATGCCTATAATTACTGGTGAAATAGCACTTGGGAGGCCCAGAGTCATTTTCTCCTACAATATTTTACATTAATACATTTGAAACTATGCATAATAGTTCTTCTTAAATCTTTTCACCCATCACAAGAGTTTTTAAACAAGAGAGTTTTTTGACATTTGTGGTTTTGACAATCACTTCCTTTCCAGTTATTCTCCCTCTCTAACCCTCACCCACTTAACACAGGAACAAGCTACTTTTTAAATGCCATTTCACTACAGATACTTCAAACCCTTTTGCAGATAAAGAGATTAAATTCTGCCATCAGATCAAAAAGAAAGGTTGTGCTTGTGACCCTGAGATTCACGTGAACACCTATTTTAATAGAGTGGCAGCCAGACTGTACTGGACCCCAAACAATTGCACGATTGCATTTTTGTTTCTGAAGTGTAGGTTATGTTGTGTTTTCAGAAATCCATCAAAGTTAAAATGAATCAATCTGAACAGAAGGCAGCTATTTTAATTACAGGCTCGCTCACTGGATTGTATGGTTGTCAAAGCTTGGAGGTATTCCCCTCCTCCACCTTGCACCACCTTCCCAGCGGCCTTGCGTGTTAATAGAGAAAGCAGTCCTCTAGAAACTATCAGTTCTTATTACAATCAGTAGCCAGCAACAAGCATTGATATGAATCGGTTCATTACATGAGTGCTGAACTTATTCCTGTTTTGGGTCGACTATTCAGCATACTTGAAACAGTGCATAAAGTATATGCGCTGTTGGATGTTTTGCAATTAGAATGTTGTAAGCATAGATATGAGCCACTACGTCGTATTCTCTACCATTGCCTTTAGTTGGAACTTTCTGTGTCATGATTTGAAACACTGAGTAGCCATCCTGGACCATGGACTTTAAGACACAGGTTGGATTAATATGAAAAGGTAAATTAATGTAAAAAGGTAAATCATTGTCCTACCAGACTGTTGTGTTGTTCTGTCTAACAGAGAGATGGTGATTTAACCTGAGTCATTGCTCCTCAGTCAAGGGGAGAGGTTAAGAATGAGAGTCCTATATGACAACCTCAGCAGGTGCAGGACTTGAACCTACGCTGTTAGTGTCACTGTGGGTCGCAAGCTGGCTATCCAGCCAATTGAGGTAACCAAGGCCATGGATTCCCGTGGCTGCATGATGACCACTTTTGGATCCTTGACTTTCAGATGCAGTTGTTAAAAAAAAGCAGTACTTTATGACACACCTAGTGCATTCTTCTATCCAATGACCAGTTTTATTCAGTTACTCCCATCATTTAGGTTCCTTTTATTTCTTACTGAGCTGTACCAACAGCACCTTCTCATTCTTGGTTTACCTGGAATTTACTGTTTTACTAATTGAATAAGAGGCAATCAATTAATTCCATCCACTGTTTCTCCCATTAGCAGAACAATGTACCTTCCTGTTCTGAAGAAAGGTCACTCAACCCTAAATATTAACTGAGTTTTTCCTCCATCAATGCTGCCTGAGCTGCTGAGTTTCTCCAATAATTTTTGTTCTTCAGAATTTTACCTTGTTTAGAGTCAGCACAAGCACCACCAGCACTAGTCAGAATTTTAATGGCAAAGGGCTGATCAAAAGGTCAGTTCCAGAGATTGGAGATATTCATCAACCATGTGATAGTCGTATACACATTAACCCTGTCCTTTCCACTGACAATGACTGTACATTTTAAATTATGACATAGCTAAAGTGAAACAGCAAAACACAATCCAATGCTGGATGTCAGATAGAATCAAGAATGTATTGTAAGCCACAATCTTTATTCTGTGCTTTGTGAGTCTGAATTCGTCACTGAGTTCATAACGTTCGCTGAAAAACCACAAAAGCACATCTGTTTCTTTCTTTTTCTCCTATGACAAAATATTCTAAGCTAAGCCTTCTCTATTGCAGCTACGCCTTCTGCTTCCACACCAAATGTATCATTACTCTTCTCTCTCTCTTCTGAGACTTTCTAGAATTATTAATTTACATCTTATTAATTTTTAAGCTGATAGTGATAGACCGATCTATTCTACCTTTCATTGGCTGAGGGTCACTAGGCACTAACAATAAAAAAAACATTGCAGCTTAGAAACTTAAATCCTCAAAGTCTTTGATCCAAACATGCCAAGGAGGGATGCATACTTTTCTCTCACCTGCTGGCATCTGCTTTCCCTGACCCTCCAGTTCTGCGTTCATCTGCCCACTCATACATCATCAAATTCATCCTCTTCAATCTCATCTTTATGAAACCTCTCAGATATTTTTATTTATGCTTTGCAGTGAGAAATAGACAGTTTCTCTAAGCCTCACACCCTGAACTCTTTGTTATGGTATACCCGGAATGGATAGGTATGGTATGAGCGTTGGCATTGGGTGCCATTACCCAAAATTCAGTTCATCCCGCAGCACCAGTTGTGCTTACCAAAAGTGTCCCACTAGGCACTTGCATTCCACACCTGGTTCCAAGCCAGCGAGTCAGGCTCCTTACCCATTTAAAGTTTGAGGATAGGTGGAGATCATTTCGGATCCAACACATCTATTAATTCACTTTACCAGATAAAACCGCATGGCAGACGAGCATCAGCTATCCTGAGGGAAACTTTGGAGAGAATCAGTTTGATTAGTCTTTCAACCCATGCAAAGGTTGGATGATCAATTTCACATAAGGTTCTGGGTAATCCAAGATGGAGGATGAGGAAAATTTCTGGCTATAAGAGCTGCTCCATTTTTTGAGGTATTTTAGGTGTTAGAGGTGAATTCCAGGAGCAGTAATTACTGTTTTACATGCTGTTGCATTATTTTGGAACTTTGGAAAAAAAAAGTCAAAACAACAGCAGTTTTAAAAGGGAGAGGAGCAGACAAAGGAAGCACATGGTGAGGACAGTGCAGGAGAGAGAGACAGAGAGAGAGAGAGAGAGAGAAAAAAAAGACAATAGACAATAGGTACAGGAGTAGGCCATTCTGCCCTTCGAGCGTGCACCACCATTCAATATGATCATGGCTGATCATCCTTAAGGAGAAAGTGAGGACTGCAGATGCTGTTGCTGGAATGTGTTGCTGGAAAAGCGCAGCAGGTCAGGCAGCATCCAAACAGAAGGAGAATTGACATTTCAGGCATGAGCCCTTCTTCAGGAATGAGGAAAGTGTGTCCAGCAGGCTGAGATAAAAGGTAGGGAGGAGGGACTTGGGGGACGGGCGTTGGAAATGCGATAGGTGGAAGGAGGTCAAGGTGAGGGTGATAGGCTGGAATGGGGGTGAGGGCGGAGAGGTCAGGAAGAAGATTGCAAGTTAGGAAGGCGGTGCTGAGTTTGAGGGATTTGACTGAGACAAGGTGGGGGTAGGGGAAATGAGGAAACTGGAGAAATCTAGGTTCATCCCTTATGGTGGGAGGGTTCCTAGGCAGAAGATGAGGCGCTCTTCCTCCAACCGTTGTGTTGCTATGGTCTGGCGATGGAAGTGTCCAAGGACCTGCATGTCCTTGGTGGAGTGGGAGGGGGAGTTGGAGTGTTGAGCCACGGGGTGGTTGGGTTGGTTGGTCCAGGTGTCCCAAAGGTGTTCCCTGAAACATTCCACAAGTAGGTGGCATGTCTCCCCAATATAAAGGAGGCCACATCGGGTGCAGCGGATGCAGGAAATGATGTGTGTGGAGGTGCAGGTGAATTTGTGGCGGATATGGAAGGATCCCTTGGGGCCTTAGAGAGAAGTAAGGGGGGAGGTGTAGGCGCAAGTTTTGCATTTCTTGCGGTTGCAGGGGAAGGTGCTGGGAGTGGAGATTGGGTTGGTGGGGGGTGTGGACCTGACGAGGGAGTCACAGAGGGAGTGGTCTTTTTGGAACGCTGATAGGGGAGGGGATGAAAATATATCTCTGATGGTGGGGTCCTTTTGGAGGTGGCGGAAATGACGACGGATGATACAATGTATGTGGAGGTTGGTGGGGTGATAGGTGAGGGCCAGTGGGGTTCTGTCCTGGTGGCGATTGGAGGGGCGGGGCTCAAGGGCGGAGGAGCGGGAAGTGGAGGAGATGCGGTGGAGGGCATTGTCGATCACGTCTGGGGGGGGGTTGTTGCGGTCTTTGAAGAAGGAGGCCATTTGGGTTGTACGGTATTGGAACTGGTCCTCCTGGGAGCAGATACTCCGGAGACGAAGGAATTGGAAGTGTAGGATGGCGTTTTTACAGTTGGCAGGGTGGGAGGAGGTGTAGTCTAGGTAGCTGTGGGAGTCGGTTGGTTTGTAGTAAATGTCCGTGTTGATTTGGTCGCCCGAGATAGAAATGGAAAGGTCTAGGAAGGGGAGGGAGGAGTCTGAGATGGTCCAGGTAAATTTGAGGTCGGGGGGGGAAGGTGTTGGTAAAGTGGATGAACTGTTCAACCTCCTCGTGGGAGCACGAGGTAGCGCCGATACAGTCATCAATATAGTGAAGGAAAAGGTGGGGTGTGGTGCCAGTGTAGCTGCAGAAGATGGACAGTTCCACATATCCTACGAAGAGGCAGGCATAGCTGGAGCCCATGCGGGTGCCCCTGGCTACTCCTTTGGTTTGGAGGAAGTGGGAGGATTGGAAAGAGAAGTTGTTCAGGGTGAGGACCAGTTCAGTCAGTTGAAGGAGGGTGTCAGTGGAAGGGTACTGGTTGGTACGGTGGGAAAGAAAGAAGCGGAGGGCTTTGAGTCCTTCGTGATGGGGGATGGAGGTGTACAGGGACTGGATGTCCATCGTGAAGATAAGGCGTTGGGGACCAGGGAAGCGAAAATCATGGAGGAGGTGGAGGGCGTGGTTGGTGTCTTGAACGTAGGTGGGGAGTTCTTGGACTAAGGGGTACAGGACCTTGTCGAGGTATGCAGAGATGAGTTCTGTGGGGCAGGAGCAGGCTGAGACAATGGGTTGGCCATGGCAGTCAGGTTTGTGGATTTTGGGCAGGAGGTAGAAACGGGCGGTGCGGGGTTGTGGGACTATGAGGTTGGAGGTGGTGGATGGGAGATCCTCTGAGGTGATGAGGTTATGGATGGTCTGGGAGATGATGGTTTGGTGGTGGGACGTGGGGTCATGGTCAAGGTGGCAGTAGGAGGATGTGTCCGCGAGCTGGCGTTTAGCCTCAGTGGTGTAAAGGTTGGTGCGCCAAACTACTACCGCGCCTCTCTTGTCTGCCGGTTTGATAGTGAGGTTGGAGTTGGAACGGAGGGAGTGGAGGGCTGCACGTTCCGAGGGTGAGAGGTTGGAGTGGGTGAGAGGGGTGGAGAGGTTGAGGCGGTTAATGTCGCGGCGGCAGTTGGCTATGAAGTGATTGAGGGCAGGTAAGAGGCCAGCACGGGGTGTCCAGGTGGATGGGGTGTGTTGGAGGCATGAGAAGGGGTCGTCAGAGGGTGGACAAGAATCCTGGTTGAAGAAGTAGGCACAGAGGCGAAGGTGGCGGAAGAATTGTTCGATGTCTCGCCGCATGTCGAACTCATTAATCCGAGCGTGTAGGGGGATGAAGGTGAGGCCTCTGCTGAGGACTGATCTTTCATCCTCAGAGAGGGGGAGGTCAGGAGGGATGGTGACAACACGGCAGGGCTGGGAGCTAGGACCTGCTGTGGGGCTGGAGCTGGGAGTGGGGGCGATGTTGGGCGTGGGCGTGGGGACGGAGAGCGGAGTGGGGACGGTGTTAGACTTGCAGGCAGGGGTGGAGATCGGCGTGGGGCGGGGTTAGACTTGCGGGCGGGGGCAGAGATAGGCGTGGGGGCGGGGTAAGGCATGGTGATGGAGATCGGCATGGGGGCGGAGTTAGGCGTGGTGACGGAGGTCGGTGTGGGGGCGGATACGCATGTAGCGTGTTCATTGTGCAGGTTAGTGATGTCACTGGGGGCTGAAGTGGCTGCGGCAACGGCAACGCAGGGGGCTGAAGTGGCTGCGGCCTTACTACCTAAATGGAATCAATTTCGGTAAAGGGGCAGTACAGAGAGATCTGGGTGTTCTTGTACACCAGTCAATGAAGGTAAGCATGCAGGTACAGCAGGTGGTGAAGGAGGCTAATATATATTGGTCTCCTTCCTATCAGAAAGATGTTGTGAAACTAAGATTTCCAAGGATGTTGCCAGGGTTGGAGGATCTGAGCTACAGGGAGAGGCTGAACAGGCTGGGGCTGTTTTCCCTGGAGTGTCGGAGGCTGAGGGGTGACCTTATAGAGGTTTACAAAATTATGAGGGGCATGGATAGGTTAAATAGACAAAGTCTTTTCCCTGGGATCGGTGAGTCCAGAACTAGAGGGCATAGGTTAAGGGTGAGAGGGGAAAGATATAAAAGAGACCTAAGGGGCAACTTTTTCACACAGAGGTTGATATATGTATGGAATGAACTGCCAGAGGATGTGGTAGAGGCTGGTACAATTGCAACATTTAAGAGGCATTTGGATGGGTATATGACTAGGAAGGGTTTGGAGGGATATGGGCCAGGTGCAGGCAGGTGGGACTAGACTGGTTTGGGATACCTGAATGGCATGGACAGGTTGGACCGAAGGATCTGTTTCCATGCTGTACATCTCTATGACTCTATGACTCCTACAGATCTCCACCAGAGTTCCCTCTGGCTTCGTCATGTCCAGGCGTCGTTCACTATCTTGGGGTCCTAACATATGCACTCGTGCTACACTCCCCGACGGTGTGGGTGAGACGCACAACAGCCAGGTATGGGAACAATGCTCCAATGCCATCCATTTTCAGGGCTAGTTGATTCAGCAGGAATCTGTTGGTTATCTAAATCAGTGATTTGAATGAGAATGTACAAGGCATGATTAGTATGTTTGCAATGACACTAAAATAGGCAGTATTGTGGACAGGGAGGAAGGTTATCAGAAATTGCAGCAGGACATTGATCAGCTTTGGAAGTAGGCTGAGAAATGGCAAATGGAGTTTAATATAGATAAGTGTGAGGTTTTGCATTTTGGAAAGTCAATTCAAGGTTGGAGTTCCGTGGTGAATGGTAAGGCCTTAAGGAGTGTAGTGGAACAGAAGGTCCTTGGAATTTAGGTTCAACTTCTCTCAAGGTGGAGTCAAAGGTAGACAGGGCAGTGCAGAACACTTTTGGCACACTGGCCTTCATCAGTCAGGACACTGAGTATAGAAGTTGGGAAGTTATGTTGCAGTTGTACAGGACATTGATTGGGCTGCACTCGGAGTACTGTATTCAGTTTCGGTCATTTTGTTATAGGAAGAATATTATTAGACTGGAGAGAGTGCAGAAGAATTTTACAAGGATGTGGCTAGGACTCAATGGTCTGAGTTACAGGGAGAGGTTGGACAAGCTAGGACTTTTTTCTTTTGAGTGTAGGAGACTGAGGGGGGACCTTATAGAGGCATGGATAGGGTGAATGCACTCAGTCTTTTTCCCAGGGCTGGGGAATCAAGGACTAGAGGCTGTCAGTTTAAGGTTAGAGGGGAAAGAATAAAAACAAATCTAAGGGGCAATTCTTTTACACAGAGGGTAGTATGCATATGAAATGAACTGCCAGCAGAAGTGGTCGAAGTGGGTACATAAACAACATTTAAAAGGCATTTGGACGAATACATGGATAATAAAGGAATAGAAGGATATGGGTTGAGAGTGTGCAGCTGAAAAAGCACAGCAAGTCAGGCCGCATTCGAGGAGCAGGGAAATCAACATTTCAGGTGGAGCCCTTCATCAGGAATGAAGCTGGGAGCATTGAGGGTGGAGAGATAAATGGGAGGGGGTGGGGCTGGGGAGAAGGTAGCTGAGAGTGCAATAAGTGGGTGAAGGTGGGGGTGAAGGTTGGAGCAGAAGGTGGAGAGGATAGGTGTGAAGGAAGATTGATAGCTGGGGGAGGTCATGAGGGTCATGCTGAACTGGAAGGTTGGAACTGGGGTAAGGTGGGACCAAAGGCAATGGGGTTAACGTAGACAGATATTTTGGTCGGCATGAACCAGTTTGGGCCAAAGGGCCTGTCTGTATACTGTCGGACTCCATGACTTTATGTGGAGCCAGAAAAAATACACCAAGTCAAACAGCATCACAAGAGCAGCTGAGTAGATGTTTTGGGCTTGACCCTTCATCAGACTCCTGATAAAGGATTTTTTTTCCCGGAAACATTGATTTTCCTGATCTTCTGATGTTGTTTGACCTGCTTGACTGAGTTTCCAGCATCTGCAGTCCTCACTATCTCCCTGTTGCAGCAATGTGTTGATGACAACATATCAAATGCAGTTTTCCAATAAAAGGTTAAAAATCACACAACACCAGGTTATAGTCCAACAGGTTTAATTGGAAGTGCACTAGCTTTCAGAGTGTCGCTCCTTCATCAGGTGATAGCGGAGGGCTCAATCCTTACACAGAATTTATAGCAAAAATTTACAGTGTGATGTAACTGAAATTATACATTGAAAAATTGATTGTCTGTTGAGTCTTTCATTTATTTGAATACCATGATAGTTTCACTTCTTTCATGTGTACATCACAAAACCTTTCTTTTTAAAGTTAAAAATCACACAACACCAGGTTATAGTCCAACAGGTTTAATTGGAAGCACTAGCTTTCGGAGTGTCGCTCCTTCTCCAAATCATTTTGTAAACAAGTTGCATTCTCAGGTTAGCTGTTAACTATGGGTGATATGTTGAAGGTGTTAGCCCCCCATGTTCTCTGTCTATGCTATGATGTTTAGATTGATTCTAATCGAAAAAGTGACATAACAGAGTTTTACGTGAATTCATGCAGTTTTTGAGCAAAGTACAATGTAACTCTGCAAGTACAAATTCACCCCACAAAATATATGTGTGCATGTGGGTCTTTGTCTGTCTGTCTAGGTTGGAGGTTGTGAGTGTGAGAGAGTGTATATAAGTGTAAAGTGTCTTAGTTGTGTGTGTGTGTGTGTGTGTGTGTGTGTGTGTGTGTATCAACATGGACCCACCGGAGGGCCGCTGCCCTGGGCTTGACATATACGCTCAAACCGTCAGGAAATATATAGATGCCAGATTCATCAGCCGTACCCACAAGGTAGAGCAAAACATCACCCGTTCACAACGCAATGCCATCCAGGCTCTCAAAGCCAATCACAACATTGTCATCAAACCACAGATAAAGGAGGAGCCATTGTCATTCAGAATAGAACAGAATACTGTAAGGAAATGTACCGACAACTGAACAACCAGGAACACTACAGGCAACCACCAGCTAATCCGACCAAAGAACACACCCTTGAATTAAACACATTGATCAGAATTTTGGATCCAGTCCTTCAGAGTTCCCTATGAGCCCTCATCCCACATACTTCTCGTGTAGGTGACTTTTACTGCCTTCCAAACATACACAAAGCCAACACACCAGGACATCCCATCGTATCGGGCAATGCGACCCTATGTGAGAATCTCTCCGGCTACGTTGAAGGCATTTTGAAACCTATTGTACAGCTTCTGTTGCGATATTACAGATTTCTTACAGAAACTCAGCACTCACGGACCAGTCGAACCGGGAACATTTGTCGTCACAATGGACATTTCCGCACTCTACACCAGCATCCCCCACAATGACGGCATCGCGGAAACAGCCTCAGTACTTAACACCAACAACTGCCAATCTTCAAACACCGTCCTACAACTCACCCGCTTTAATCTTGATCACAACATCTTCACCTTTGACAACCAATTCTTCATCTAGACACCTGGGAAAGCCATGGGGACCAAATTTGCACCCCAATATGCTAACATTTTTATGCACAGGTTCGAACAAGACTTCTTCTCTGTGCAGGATCTCCAACCAACATTATACACCAGGTACATTGATGACATTTTCTTCCTCTGGACCCATGGCGAGGAGTCACTGATAAAACTACACAGTGACATCAACAAGTTTCATCCCACCATCAAACTCATCATAGACTACTCTCAACTATCTGTCTCATTCTTGGACACGTGCATCTAAATCAAGGATAGACACCTCAGCACCACAGTCTACCACAAACCCACAGACAACCTCACAATGCTACACTTCTCCAGCTTCCACCCAAAACATATTAAAACAGCCATCCCCTATGGACAAGCCCTATGCGTACACCGGATCTGCTCAGATGAGATGTAATGTGACGGACACCTGGAAGTACTCAGGGATGCCCTCACAAGAACTGGGTACGATGCCCAACTCATCGACCACCAGTTCAGACGTGCCACAGCAAGGAACCGTAATGACCTCCTCAGGAGACAGACACGTGCTGCAACTGACAGGGTACCCTTCATTGTTCAGTATTTCCCAGAAGCTGAAAAACTACTCCATGTTCTTCATGACCTGCAACACATTATCAATGAGGATGACCACCTCGCCAAGACCTTCCCCACACCTCCACTACTTGCCTTTAAACAATCGCCAAACCTCAAACAGATCATTGTTTGTAGCAAACTGCCCGGCTCTCAGGACAACTCCATTCAACCCTGTCACGGTGGGCATTGCAAGACGTGTCAGAGAGTGCACATAGATACCACCATTACATGTGGGGACACCTCCCACCTTGTACATGGCAGGTACTCATGTGACTCTACCAACATTGTCTATCTTAGACGTTGCAGGCAAGGATGCCCTGAGGCATGGTACATTGGGGAAACTGAGCAAAGGCTATGACAACGGATGAATGGGCACCGCACAACAATCAACAGACAGGAGGATTCCCTCCCAGTTGGGGAACACTTCAGTGGTCCAGGACATTTGACCTCGGACCTTTGGGTGATCATCCTCCAAGGCGGACTTTGGGACAGGGAGCAGCGAAAGATGGCCAAGCAGAGGCTGATAGCTAAGTTTGGTACCCATAGAGAGGGCCTCAACTGGGACCTTGGGTTCATGTCACATTACAGGTGACCACCATTGCACTATACATACACACAGACACTCCTTACACACACACAAACACACACACACATACATATATACACAGACGCGCACACAGACACCCACACACACCCTTTCAAGCATGCATACTCCCACGCTCACAAATGCATCCCCTCACAAACTTAAGACACTCTATACTCACTACACACAGACACACATACACTCACAACCTCCAACCCAGACAGACACACAGACAGACAGACAAAGACCCACATGCACACATATATTTTGTGGGGTGAATTTGTACTTGCAGAGTTACATTGTACTTTGCTCAGAAACTGCTGAATTCATGTAAAACTCTGTTATCTCACTTTTTAGATTAGAATCAATCTAAACATCATGGCATAGACAGAGAACACAGGGGGCTAACACCTTCAACATATTGTCTAGCTATCACCCATTGTTACAGCTAACCTGAGAATGCAACTTTTAAAAAAAGGTTTTGTGATTTACACATGAAAGAAGTGAAACTATCATGGTATTCAAACAAATAAAAGACTCCACAGACAATCAATTTTTTGATGTATAATTTCAGTTACATCACACTGTAACTTTTTTGCTATAAATTCTGTGTTAGGATTGAGCCCTCCACTATCCCCTGATGAAGGAGCAGCGCTCCGAAAGCTAGTGTGCTTCCAATTAAACATGTTGGACTATAACCTGGTGTTGTGTGATTTTTAACTTTGTACACCCCAGTTCAACACCGGCACCTCCAAATCATTCCAGTAAAAGGATGATTTGGATCAGTTGTTCAACAGATCTTTTGAGGCAAATGAAGTTATGAAAGAAACACAGAAGTTTATGTAAGTACAGAATTTAGGTTAACCTCACATTTTACCATCCGGTGCTCCATTTATGATCTCGCTGGCCTTGATTACTCTGACAGCCTGTTAATATGGTTCAATTGATGATGGTGATTAGGAAATTGAAAGTCCCATATAGCTTGATTCTCCTGTTCTGATGCACATAATCTGCATATAACAACAGGTGATACTTCACAATTTCTAGAACTGTACACAATGACATTCACACGTCAACTTGCAATTCATAGCGGTCATGATTTCATTAAAAGTAATCTCGGATCAGGGTCAGAATCTGATAAATATGGTTGAGATAGGAACAATTTTTTTCAGCGGTTTGGAAATCTTTGAAATTTTTTACTGCAGAGTGCTGTGGACATTCAGTCTCTGAATATATTCAAAAGATAGACTATTGATAGTGGAGGAAATCATTAGACATTGGGATAGGTTGAGAAAGTATTTTAGCCACTATAAGTTTAAATTGCAGAGCAAGTTGAAGTGATTGTATTGTCTTCTCCTATTTGACCTATTTTTCTAATCAACCTGTTCAGAGATGTTATTACACACCACTGGAACAGACAGGACTTAAACCCAGGCCTCTCTGGACCAGGGGAGGGGACATTACCACAGTGCCAAAAGAGGGCCCTTAAACTGAAAGCAAGCAATCAGGGCTCATCCAGGATTTGAACCCCAGTCTATTTGCATGCCTGCAATGTACAATCCTCAAAACCAGAATCATACCACTGTTCTTTTTTATTATGTTTCTTTTTTTTAACATGCATTATGCATATTAGTTTTTCATAGGGACTGGCATGGATGGAGCTGAGGTAAGGAGCATTTACAGAAGTAACAAACTACCGTACATTAGGATTTGTCACCACTTTTTGTCATTTTTGTAAATGACTAGGATGTGAGTATAAGGAGTATGGTTAGTAAGTTTGCAGAAGTAGGGGTGGCATGCTGACTCAGTGGTTAGTACTGCTGTCTCACAGCAACAGGGACCGAGGTTCAATTCATTCCCTGGGCAACTGTCTGTGTGGAGTTTGCATATTCTTCCTGTGTCTGTGTGGGTTTCCTCGAGTGCTCTGGTTTCCTCCCACATTCCAAAAGATGAGTAGGCCAAGTGAATTGGCCCTGCTAAATTGCCCATAGTGTTAGGTGCTTTAGTCATGGGTAAATGTAGGGAAATGTGGCTGGGTGGGTTACTCTTCGGAAGGTTGGTATGGACTTATTGGGCCAAAGGACCTGTATCCACATTGTAGGGAATTCAATCTAAAAAAAATCTAAAGAGAACACCATAATTGGTAGTGTTGTGGCAGTGAAGAAGGTTACCTCAGAGTATATTGAGACCTCGATCAAATGTACTAAGGAGTGTCAGATGGGGTTTAATTTAGATAAATGTGAGGTGCTGTATTTTGGTAAGGCAAATCAGGGCTGCACTTCTACATTGAATGATAAGGTCCTAGGGAGTTTTGAGTCATTCCTGATAAAGAGCTCTGGCCCAAAATGTTGATTACGAATTGTCATTGGAATGTTGCTAAGAAAAGAGACCTTGGAGTCCAGGTTAATAGTCCCTTGAAAGTGTAGTCATAGATAGACAGGGTCACAAAGAGGGTTTTTAGTATGCTTGCTTTTATTGGTCAGTGCATTGAGTACAGGGGTTGGGTGATCATGTTGCAGCTGTAGGACATTGGTTAGGCTACAGTTGGAATACTGCATTCAATTCTGCTCTCCCTGATATACAAATGATATTGTTAAACATAAAAGAGTTAAGAAAGAATTTACAAGGATATTGCCAAAGCTGGAGCTGAATGGAGAGCTGGCGGAGATACTAAATGAGTATTTTGCATCAGTGTTTACTGTGGAAAAGGACATAGAAATTATAGAATATAGGGAAATGGATGGTGACATCATAAAGAAATGTCCATATTACAGAGGAGGATGTGCTGAATGTCTTGAAACACTTAAAAATGAATAAATCCCCAGGACCTGATCAGGTGTGCTCTAGAACTCTGTGGGAAGCTAGGGAAGTGATTGCTGGGCACCTTGCTGAGATATTTGTATCATCGATAGTCACAGGTGAGGTGCTGGAAGACTGGAGATTGGCTAATGTGGTGCCACTATTAAAGAAAGGTGGTAAGGAACTATAGATCAGTGAGCCTTACATCGGTGCTGGACAAGTTGTTGGAGGGAATCTTGAGGAACAGGATGTACATGCATTTGGAAAGGCAAGGGCTGATTATGGATAGTCAACATGGCTTGTGAGTGGGAAATCATGTCTCACAAACTTGATTGAGTTTTTTGAAAAGAAGATTGATAAGGGCAGAGCAGTAGATGTGATCTATACAAACTTCAGTAAGGCATTCGACAGGGCTCCCCATGGGAGACTGATTAGCAAGGTTAGGTCTCATGGAATACAGGGAGAACTAGCCATTTGGATACAAAACTGGCTCAAAGGTAGAAGACAGAGGATGGTGGTGGAGGGTTGTTTTTCAGACTGGAGGCCTGTGACCAGTGGAGTGCCACAAGGATCAGTGCTGAGTCCACTACTTTTCATCATTTACATAAATGATTTGGATGTGAGCATAAGAGGTACGGTTAGTAAGTTTGCAGATGACACCAAAAGTGGAGGTGTCATAGACAGCGAAGAATATTACCTCAGATTACAATGGAATTTTTATCAGATGAGCCAACGGGCTAAGGAGTGGCAGATGGAGTTTAATTTAGATAAATGTGAGGTGCTGCATTTTGGAAAGGCAAATCAGGGCAGGACTTATACATTGAATGGTAAGGTCCTAGGGGACTTTGAGCCATCCCTAATGAAGGGCTCTGGTCCAATTATTCTGCTCCTCGGATGCTGCCTGACCTGCTGTGTTTTTCCAGCAACACACTCTCAACTCTGATCTCCAGCATCTGCAGACCTCACTTTCTCCTAGGGAGTGTTGTTGAACGAAAAGACCTTGGAGTGCAAGTTCATAGCTCCCTGAAATTGGAGTTGCAGGTAGATAAGATAGTGAAGAAGGCGTTTGGTATGCTTTCCTTTATTGGTCAGAGTATTGAGTACTGGAGTTGGGAGGGCATGTTGTGGCTGTACAGGACGTTGGTTAGGCCACTTTTGAAATACTGCGTGTAATTCTGGTCTCCTTCCTATTGGAAGCATGTTGTGAAACTTGAAAGAGTTCAGAAAAGATTTACAAGAATGTTGCCAGGTTTGGAAGATTTGAGCTGTAGGGAGAGGCTGAATAACCTGGGGCTGTTTTCCCTGGAGCGTCAGAGACTGAGGGGTGACCTTTATAGAGGCTTATAAAATTATGTGGGGCATGGATAGGGTAAGACAAGGCCATTTTCCCTGGGGTGTGGGAGTCCAGAACTAGAGGACATAGGTTTAGATTGAGAGAGGAAAGATATAAAAGAGGCCTAAGGGACAACTTTTTTCATATAGAGAGGGCTGCTACATGAAAATGAGAATGAGCTACCAGAGGAAGTGGTGGAGGCTGGTACAATTGCAGCATTTAAAAGGCATTTGGATGGGTATATGAATAGGAAAGGTTTGGAGGGATATGGGTTGGGTGCTAGCAAGTGGGACTAGATCAGGTTGGAATATCTGGTTGGCATGGATGAGTTGGACTAAAGGGTCTGTTTTCATGCTGTACATCTCTAGGACTCTGTGACTCTATGATATTCAAAGGATTATAAATCTGCTATATGGGAAGTGCTGCTAAACAGCGTGAATATGGAATAGACATGCAGAACTCTTCACTTAAAGTAGCAGGCTGATGTTCAAAAAGTTCTCTCACCATATCTTGTGAAGTAACAAACTAAAAGGTTAGTAATCAGCATTTTCTTACAATTCCGGAAATCTCACTTAGCAACTGCCTCTCCTAATTGTTAACAGTTGCGTTTGGAATCACTGCATTAAGGTAATCACACTTTAATGAGGTGCAAACAGCTGATTGAAACTGCTTAAGGATCTGATTTTGCCTAAAATCAGCAACACTCTTTAAATCATTAAGAGCACCATAGGGATTAACAAAGTGTGAACAGCTGACTGAATTTATTAGGAGACCCAAAGTTGGGTGAAACTAGTGGAGCCTGTTAAATCATTAATCAGAGGTTAAATGATTTTGAACTGTCTGAAATAGTCACTGTACTTAATACAATGCAAGTGACACTTTTGTTGTTGCTGCTTTCAGTGCGAGTTCCTTTATATTGGTGAAACCAAATGAAGACTGGGCAACTGCTTTGTGGTGTATCTTTTGCTTGTCCATAGGAACAATCCCAACTTTCCAATTGCTTGCCACTTTAATAAGTCATATTGCTCTCATGCTAACACTTCTGTCTTGCCCTGCTGTATTGTTCCAATGGAGCACAGTACAAACTGGAGGAACAACCACTTACTTTCCACTTTGGCATTTCATGGCCTCTTGGGCTTAATATTGAATTCTGGAAAAGCGCAACACATTTTTCAGCTCTGATCTCCAGCATCTGCAGTCCTCACTTTCTCTTAATATTGAATTCCACAACTTCAGAGTATGACCCCTTGTACTCCATATGATCACATTTCCTCCATCCTCCCTTGGCAATGTTTTACTTCTGTTGAGAGTGTGTTGCTGCAAAAGCACAACAGGTCAGAAGCGTCTGAGGAGCAGGAGGATTGGGAATGAGGCTGAGGGGGTGGGGAGGGAAGGAAGGAGGTAGGTGGATGTGGGTAATGGTGATAGGTTGGAGAGGAGGGTGGAGTGGATAAGTGGTTAGGAAGATGGACAGGTCATGAGGGCAGTGTCAAGTTGGAAGGTTGGGACTGGGATGAGGGGGAAGGAGACGTGAGGAAACTGGTGAAATCCACATTGATGCTGAATGAGTCCTCACATTCGCCTAATGTTTATTTCTGTTGTGACCACTTTGCTGTTAGCAGAGTGGATCCATTTTCTCCTCTTCACAGGTATTTTAATATCAGTTCTTTACCACCATTGTGTTTGCCTTTGTCGTTGCCTTTCCTCTTTTTGTTCTGTCTCTACAGGTGCAGCCAGACCTGCTGAATTTCTCCAGCACTTTTCATTTTTGATTTCCATCTTGCAGCATCCACAACATGTTGCTTTTATTTGCTCCTTTCTTCTTTTAATATTAGGTACTGTTTCTCTGTTACTAGACATCGATTGTGTTGAATAAGGATGGTATGGTGGTGAGGACTGTTTTTCAAAGAAAATCCTACTGTCTGCTTTTTCTAATGGATCTAGTGAAATCATTAATTGCCTTTCGGCACAATATGTGGGCCAATAGATCAAGTTTTTAAAAATCTGATCACAAAATAACAGACTTGTTACAGCACAAAAGGAGGCTATTCAGCCCAATTTATCTGCACTGGCTCTTCAAATGAGTTAATCACATTTTACCATTCCTCAGCCTTTTTCCTCATTGAGAGATGCAATTGGGATTGATGTTTCTTAGGGTGTGGGTTTGCTCGCTGAGCTGTAAGTTTGGTATCCAGATGTTTCATTACCTGGCTAGGTAACATCTGGATGAAATGTCTGGATATCAAACCTACACCCTAAACCTCAACCTGAGCTACAAACCTTGCATTGATGTTTCTGTGTCTAGCATGTATACCTGAGCCATTTGCGTTCCTTTGATCATTGGCTGCATGTAAATATTCAATCTTGCACACTTGCTTCAATAGGATTTTTTTTTAGATTAGACTTACAGTGTGGAAACAGGCCCTTCGGCCCAACAAGTCCACACCGACCCGCCGAAGCGCAATCCATCCATACATTTACCCCTTACCTAACACTACGGGCAATTTAGCATGGCCAATTCACCTGAACCGCACATCTTTGGACTGTGGGAGGAAACCGGAGCACCCGGAGGAAACCCACGCAGACACGGGGAGAACATGCAAACTCCACACAGTCAGTCGCCTGAGTCGGGAACTGAACCCGGGTCTCAGGCGCTGTGAGGCAGCAATGCTAACCACTGTGCCACCGTGCCGCATACTAAAATCCTTCAGGCCTCAGGCAGCACAAATTTTTCCAATCACCATTCAAGTGATAGAATTAAAGGGATTGAGGCATTTAATTTGTCTGCATGGCATAAGTACAGCTGAACCCAAAGCAGAAAGCACAAGTTCTGGGTTGATAAGGTAGCACAGCCCAACTTCAGAGTGAACTTGTCACCTCTCACACCATTAGCTCTCTGGAAGCGTGACTGAAAGAATCCAGGTTCTTACAATATAGTGTGTCTCATCATCCAGGAATGAGGGGGGTGAAGAAATATCAGGCTCATTATCTCAAAGATCAAAAGTGAGACTTGCAGCAGTGCAGCTAATTCAAATGTTAAGTTTAAGCATTGTCGAGCAAAGCTAATGATTACATGGGAAGGATTATATAGAACGTATTGCACAGAAATAGGCCATTCAGTCCAACAGGTCAGTGCTGGACATGTTGCTAAACAGCACCATGTTTTATCAATCTCACACCTGTTGCAGGTGATAGCAGCTTTTTCTTTCTTTCATTCACTCATGGGACTTGGGTTTTCATGACTAGACCAGCAGTTATTGTCTGTCCCTATTTCACCTTGAGGAGGTGATAGTGAATTGCCTTCTTGAACCATTGCAGTCCACCTGCTGTGGCTTAACCCAGAATTTCCTTTGGAAGAGCATTCCAGGACTTTGAACCAGCGACAGTCAAGGAGCAGTGATATATTTCCAAGTCAGGATGGGTGAGTGACTTGGAGAGGAACTTGCAGGGCTGGTGTTAGAACATGGAACATTACATCATAGTACAGGCCCTTCAGCCCTCAATGTTGTGTTGAACAGTGGAACCCTCTTAACCTGGGTGGCAACTTTCAGGAATCTATATACATGGACACTGAGATCTCTCTGTTTATCTATGCTGACCAGAATCTTACCATTAGCCCAGTACATGTTATTCCTGTTGCTCCTTCCAAGTGAATCACCTCACACTTTTCCACATTGAACTCTATTTGTCCCCTCTCAGCCCAGCTCTGCAGCTTATCTATGATTGATCAAACTATAGTCAGTTAATCATAAGCAAATATATTTGGTGCTTTAGGTAAAAACATTTCATACAAATTCAGACACTGTTCAAAAGCTGTGAACATGATATGCCACACCTCTAACACCACTTAAAGAAACGGCCAAAACCTTAATTAATCCCTTCACCCAAAGTGAAGGGTATTGTCACCTCCTTTGGTTGGCCTTTTTACAAATATATTCGAGAAGAAGCACTAATTAATTGGAAAGCAATATTCCATTTTCCAAACCCATTTCAAAAGTCCTTATCATCAAAACTTCTGCCTGTTCCAGTGTTGAGCTTCTTGTATATCTCCTGCTCTTGTCCTTCTAGATGGAAGTGCTCATGCACTCCTGACTTGTACCTTGTAAATGATGGAGAGTCTTTGAGGAGTGAGTTACTCACTACTGTATTCCAAGCCTCTGACCTGCTTTTGTAGCCACTGTTTATGTGTGAATCCAGTTGAGTTTCTGGTCAATGACAATCCCCAGAATGTTGATAGTGGGGATTCAGTAATGGTAACCATTGCTGCTTGACATTCAGCAGTGTTATTTGTCTCTTATTAGAGATGGTCACTATCTGTTTTTTGTGTGGTGCAAATGTTACTTGCCACTTGTCAGCCCAAGCCTGGATATTGTCCAGATCTTACTGCATTTGAATATGGACTGCTTCAGTATCAGGAGTCATGAATGGTGCTGAACATTTTGCAATCATTGGTGAACATTCTGACCTTATGATGGAGGGAATGTCATTGATGGCTCAGCTGAAAGATGTTTGAGTCTGGGACAATACTCTGAGGAACTCCTATAGTGATATCCTGGAGCAGAAATGACTGACCTGTAAGAACCACAATGCTTTCCCATATGTTAGGTATGGCTCCAACTAGTAGAAAGTTTGCCATCTGATTCTCATTTATTCCAGTTTTGTTAGGAATCCTTGCTGTCACATTCAGTCAAAGACAGCATTAACATCAAAGGCTGTCAGTCTTGCTTCACCTCTGGAATTCAGCTCTTTTGTTTGTTTGAACCAAGCTGATAATGAGGTCAGCAGCTGAATAGCCCTGGTGGAAACCAAATTGGGTGTCATGAAGCAGATTACTGCTGAGCAGAGGCTGCTTGACAGCACTGTTGATAACACTTTCTATCACTTTTCTGATGATGCAGAATAGATTTATGGGATGATAACTGGCTAGGTTGGGGATTTGTCCCTGTATTTTGTGCAGAGGACATATCTGGGCAACTTTTACATTGTCCGGTAAATGCCAGTAATGTACTGTACTGCTTGGGAAGAGCTTGGCAAGTTCTGGAGCACAAGTCTTTCCTATTGGTGGAATATTGTCAGAGCCAAAGATTTTGCACAATTAAGTACCTTTAACCATTTATTGATTATCATGTCGAGTGAATTGAATTGACAAGTAATCTTGGAAGACTTGAAGACTGAGATGGATCATCCACTTGGCACTGCTGGCTGAAGATTGCTGTGAATGCCTCTGCCTTATCTTTGTACTGATGTGCAGGGCTCTTCCATCGTTGAGGATGGGGATATTTGTGGAACCTCCTCTTCCAGTGAGTTGTTTAATAGTCCCCTACAATTAATGACTGGTTGTGGCAGAACACAGAGCTTAGATCTTATGTTTGTTGTGTCACTTGTGTCACTTATGTCACTTAGCTCTGTGTATCACTCGCTACTTATGCTGTTTGACATGCAAGTAGTCCTGTTCGGTAGCTTCATCAGCTTGACACCATACAGTTGGGTGTGCCAGGTGGTATTCCTGCCATATCCTCCTGCACTCTCCATTAAACTAGTGTTGATCCCTGGCTTGATGATCATTGTTGAGTGGGGGACATGCCAGGCCATAAGATTGCAGATTGTGCTGGAGGGCAATTCTGCTGCTGTTGATTACACACAGCACCTCATGGATGCCCATGCTTCAGTTTTTAGATCTGTTTGAAGTCTGTCCCATTTAGCATGGTGATAGCGCTACACACTATGCTGGAGAGTATTATCAATGTGAAGGTAGGACTTTGTCTCTGTAAGGACTGTGTGGTGGCCATTCTTACTGATACTGTCATGGATAAATCAACCTGCCAGCTGCAGATGCTTAAATATGAGGTTGAGTATGTTATCCATCGTGTTGGTTCCCCACCACCTGCCTCTGATCCAGTCTAGCAGCTATGTGTTTTAGCTTGATCAGTAGTACTGCAGCCAAGCCATTCCTGGTGGTGGATGTTGAAATCTCCACCTGGAGTACTTTTTTTATGCCCTTGTTATCTTCAGTGCTTTCTCCAAGTTTTTTTTTTCAATATGGAAGAGTACTAACTCATTAGCTGAGAGAGGATGGTACTGATAATCAGCAGAAGATTTTCTTGCCCATCTTTTAACCAGAAAGCATGAAGGTTCATGAGGTCCGGACCTCAATGTTGAAGACACCCAGGGTAACTCATTCCCGACTGCATACCATTGTACCACCACTCTGTTTCGTCTGTCTTGCCATATTTGGATATGGTGATGGTGGTGTCTCAACCTTTGTCTGTAAAGTATGATTCTGTGAGTATGCATCTGTCAGATTGTTGCTTGACTAGTCTAAGACCGCTCACCCAATTTTGGCACTTGACCCCAGATGGTGGTATGGAGGATTGACAGCACAATCTTTACCAGTGTCTTTTCTGGTGCCTAGATTGATGCCAGGTAGTTCATCCAGTTTCATTCCTGTGTTGAGACTTCATAGCAATTGATACAACTGACTGACTTGCTAAACCATTTTAGAGGATATTTGAGAGTCAACTGAATTGCTGTGGGTCTGGAGTCACATGTAGCTGAGACCTGGTAAGGATGGCAGATTTCCCCCTCTGAAGCACATTTAAAGAACCAGATGGTGGATGCACATTGCATGCGTTTCAACCAAATGACCATGTCTCCTAGTTGAAAGAAAATTGTCCTCCAGCAAGTCAAGAGGAACTACCATCAGTCAAAGGGTCCTAATGCAGTTTGTCAAGAGCATTGTGAAATATCAGTTTTCTTTTAAGGGTTTTGGCATGGCCTCTTCTGCCTCACTAGTCTGTGTGGAGTGGAGTACAGGTAACACTAGCGATCAGTACCACAGTAAAAGGATTTGGGGACATGTAATCATAGAATCTCCACAGTGGCAAAAGAGGCCATTCAGCCTATTTGAATATGTACCTACACCAGTCCTGGGCCCCTCCTCCTCCTCCCTCCGCCCAGAAGAGCATCCCAGCCTCTCACCCATCCCCATAACCCTGAAATTACCCCAGCTAACCCACTCAGCCTGCATATCCCTGGTCACTATGTGGCAATTAACATAGCCAAACCATCTTTGGACTGTGGGAGGAAAATGGAGCACCCAGTAGAAACCCACATAGGCACTGGGAGAATGTCTCTGTCTCTGTCTCTGTCTCTCTGTGGAGTTTGCATAGTGACTCAAAGCTGAAGTCCACCCTCCTCCCTGACCTATCACCTTCCTCCCCACCCCCACTCACCTATTGTACTCTATGCCCCCACCCCCACCCTCCTCTAGCTCATCTTTCCACCCTTCAGGGTCTCTGCCTTTATTCCTGATGAAGGGCTTTTGCCCGAAACGTCGATTTTACTGCTCCTCAGATGCTGCCTGAACTGCTGTGCTTTTCCAGCACCACTAATCCATAATCTGGTTTCCAGCATCTGCAGTCATTGTTTTTTACCCTGTTTCCATAGCGTAGTGATTTTATGCAGCCTCTCTCTGTACCTCAAACCCTTCAGTCCTGGCAACATCTTTGTAAATCTTTTCTGCAAGTCAAATCAGTGGGCTCCTGGGGGGTGATATTAATGAATATAAAGGGAGTTGTCACTGATTACTGCCATGATAGTGAAACTGGCGACTGTGTTGGGGATTGGAGGCAACAGGCTGGAATGATTAGATTAGATTACCTACAGCATGGAAACAGGCCCTTTGGCCCAACAAGTCCACACCGACCCTCCAAAGAGTGACCCACCCAGACCCATTCCCCATATTTACTCCTGACTAACGCTCCTCACACTATATGGGCAATTTAGCATAGCCAATTCACCTAACCTGCACGTTTTTGAATTGTGGGAGGGAACCGGAGCACCCGGAGGAAACCCACGCAGATACAGGGGCAATGTGCAAACTCAAACAGATAGTTGTCAGAGGCTGGAATCGAACTCCGTCCCTAGTGCTGTGAGGCAGCAGTGCTAACCACTGAGCCCCGTGCTGCTCCAAATGTGGAAGAGACCAGGCTTAATGTTATGGTGAGGTAGGTGACTGAGAAGTGGGCATCGTTAAGGTGGATGGGGCTAAACTGTAGGGAAGGAGCTCGGGGTAAGGTTGAGAGACAATTCCAGGTAATGTGTGCAAACAAGTGAGGATCAACAAGGCTGAGTTGTAGAGGGAGGGCCAGGAAAAAAGAGGCATCTTGTATGTGAAATGCATGTACTATCCAACAGTGTGGGGTGCAAATGCTGATCACAAACAATCTCGATAATGTTATTTATTCATCATTGCTGATGGAAGATGGTCATCTTTGTGAAGCAGAATTAATCACCAGGCTACTGCAAAAATGGCACCTGTGGGACACCAGTCAAAAGATACTTCAGGGAGATCCAAGATGGCGGCGACTCAGCAAGTCTGAGTTTACAGAGCTCTTCCCAAAACCTGGGTAAAGTGAGTTACTCACCCCCACCACACTTACCAAACCACCCAAAAAAAATTTCTAACCTTAACTAGTTGCTTACTATTATATTTAAGCAGTTTAATATTAAGTGGATAATGAGTAAACCAAAGGGATCCCGCAGCTCTCAGAAAACAAAGACCCTTCCCCCACCCTCCTCTCCTCCTCCGGCTGCAGCTGATGTAAAAACAGGCCTTGAAGAGATGATTGCCAGGCTGGAAACGACACTCGTCAATTTCATTGTAGAATCCAGACAGAGATGGAACTCATTCGAAGAAAAGTTACAAAAGCACAGCGAGGCTCTCGAGGAATTACAGGGCCGAGTGAAGGGGGCGGAGCTAAAGGCCACGACCTCCGAGGCTGCAGCACAAACAGCTGCAGAACAGGTGCGAGCTCTGGAGCAGAGAGTCCGGGCCTTTGAAATCTACATGGATGACCTGGATAATAGAAATCAGAGAAAGAATATCCGTCTTCTGGGCCTCCCTGAACAAGAAGGGACAGTTAGTAGTATTTCTGGAGCGATGGCTGCCCCAGCTTTTAAACCTGGGGGCTGAAACTGACTGGGTAAGGGTGGAGTGGGCCTACCGGGTCGCAGTACGCGGATCTGGCCCAAACCAGCGCCCACGCCCGGTCCTGTTCCGGCTGCAGAGTTATAGGGAGAGGCAGATACTCCTGGACGCCTCCAGAAAGCTTGGAAAGGATCCTAAAGCTATGATTCATGAAGGATCCAAGATTATGTTATTTCAGGACTTCTCCCCAGCTTTGGCACGAAGGAGCAAGGCGTTTGATGAGGTGAAGAAATGTTTAAGGAACTTAAATATTCAATACACCTTACGCTACCCAGCGACGTTATGCTTTAACCACGAAGGATCCGAGTATAATTTTAGATCACCAGAAGAGGCTAAGGAACTTTTAGACTCGTTTAAATAAATCGTAAGAGACAATTTATGTTGGCTTGCCTCTTCCACACTCCGTGGGGAGAAATAGATACTTTACTCTACTTTACTTTTGCTTCTGGGAGCAGGGTTGTCTTCCCTTGCTATTTTATGTTATTATACTTAACTGTAATTTGTTGGAGTTGTAATTTTATAGTTATGTGTGTTTGTACGTGGCATTGATGCTATCAGATATACTCAGGTATGGGTGGGGAGGGGTGGGGGTGGGGCGCTCACTGTTAACTCTAGCTCGGTATTATATCTAAATCCTATTAAGGAGCACCCGGGTCAAGGGTGGGACACTGTTTGGGAGAGGATATGGTGGACCTTTAGAAAGGAAGTAAGGCCCCCTGAGAACAAGGGGGAGGATCTCCATTCAAACATGTTTTATTTTTTTTTGTTCTTATTGTTTGGAAATAGTTTCCTTTTTATTATACTGTTATGAGTGTATTGGAGAACATTTTCTCTTGTTTGAAGGATGTAAGTGACTCAACTATACACTCTGGATAATTGTGGATTAGATTAGTAGTTAACTGAGTTTCATTGTTTTTCTTTCTTCTTTAGTATCATTCCTTTGAATTTTGATGATTATATATTTAAGATCTATTTTTATATTAATGTTTGTGCTTGAAAGTTCTGTTTATTTTTGTAAATCTGTCAAAATATTAAATTTCTAATAAAAATATCTTTTAAAAAAAAAGATACTTCAAGACTTCATGGGCTGCACAGGGGCATGGAATTGATTTTGCTCTCATCTTTGCATGTGAGTCTTCTGCAGTGTGCTCACAATTTGCAAAAGGCCAGTGTCAGTGTTGCCAAAAATGTATTGCTACCTGCACTAGTCACATTTGCCTGACTACATCCATAGCACTTGAAGGGTCATAATATTCAAGGCAATGTGTGATGCTGCCTTTCTTGGGTAAAGTCAAGCTGTGAGCACAAGGGCTTAATATTGGTACTTAAAATCTCCTGTTTCTTTGCACCATAATCATTTCTTGATTCATCGGAAATAAGTCCGATTCAAAGTTCCATGGACCTCCTTGTCAAAATGTGCCATGTCCCAATGTATGGAGGATTATGTTAAACCACCACTTATGAGTGATGTGAATGTTGATTGCTCACGTTATTAACATGTTCAGTTTCTTATGCTCCTCCCACTGAGACATCGAAAACATGACCGATGGATCCAGGCACAGAAGGGGTTACCATCTCTGTTGCTACGATGCGAGGAGGCACAGAAAAATGGAAGGAGAACAAGCAACCAATAAACCCAAAACCAGCAGCAATATCCAGCAGATGTTAAACAAGATCGTAAAGAGGTTGCAGCTGAAGATCCCTCAGGATGTGCAGGCAGGCCAGATTCACTTATCCTCAACTCTATTTCCTTGTACAAGGAACAAACGCCTTGGGTTTGTTTGCTGCATACAGCCAAACTCCGATGTTTGTTTGTTTGTTTGTTTTTTTGCCTTCATTTGCTACTGTACAGAATTGAACTGCTTTAGAGACTATATGTGCATAAAGATTTTTTATGAATAAAATATATTTTTCAAATCCTTAAAAAATTGAGTGCAGTATTATTGCAGCCTGAGCAAGGTGTGTTACCACTGCATTATAAACTGCATGAAAGAGTGGTAGTGGTAAAAACCCTCAATATTTAATAATGATGTGGAGGAGCTGATGGTGAACTGGAGTGGACAAAGTTTAAAAATCACACCAGGTAATAGTCTAACTGATTTATTTGAAAGTAAAATACAACCTGACGAAGGAGCAGCACTCCAAATAAACCTGTTGGACTACAACCTGGTGTTGTGATTTTCAACATTTAATAAATATTTAGATATCTCCCATGAAGTCATAAATGTATAAGTTAATGGGCCAAGTGCTGGAAAGTGCGATTAGAGTAGTTTGTGGTGTTTTTGACAGGCGCAGGCTCGTTTGGTTGAATAGCTTTTCTCTGTGCTGTATTCCTCTATGACACTAGACTGTGACTCTGACTCTTACAATGCTGTCTAAGGCAGTGCTTTAGAAGAGACGTGGCTAAGGACAATTAAGCTGTGTGGCTTGGTGTTTAAACAGCAATAAACCTAGGAATGTACAGTTGTATGTGCAATGATGTTTCAACTGTGCAAAATTGCCCTGGGAAATATTAATTTGTGGCTAGAGTTCAAAAATGGCATGGGCACCAGGAAATGTAGGATAGCCCCAGTGACAAGAAATTCCAGCAGCGGTGAACGGGAGAATAGGATATGTGAGGCTGGTTAATGAGACAGGTTTGGGATGATAATGTGAAAATATTCATTACACATACTGAAGATTAGTGTCATCAAAATGACACTTATCTGATTTCTGCGAAGATTCAGCCCTATTTCTCTCTTTGTAATATCATGACCAGAACAGCCTTCTTTAAGTGTAATCTTACCTGAGGTCAATTATATATTTAGTACAGTCTCCCTACGTCTGAATTCTATTCGATAGAAATAAAGCCCTATGCTTGGTTTCCTTTTTTTATTATGGCCTTGCTGACCTGTGACATAACTTGCACAAATGATCGTTTTGAACTCCAAGATACTTTTGTTCCTCTAAATCTATTACTCTACTCCATTTAGGCTTGTAACTTCCAAGTAATAAGTAACCTCCCTATTTTTCTTATCTTCTAACTTGGGTTTACAAATTTTTGAATGTCATTTTCCAATTATTTACTCATTCTGCAAGTTTGAGTCTTCCTGTAATTTGTTTCGCTCAGCATTTAATGTCATGTTCAGTCCAATGTCATCCTCAAATGTAGAAATGTGTTTTATATTCTAAATTCAAAATTATTAATGCACATTGCCATACATAGTGTTTTGGTAGTGCAGAGCTTGAGTCGTGCTGAAAACAAAAACATTTTGTTGAAGCTTTTTGTCTTGCACTCATGAGGACAATTCACAAGAGTACCAATTCAAGCACCAGAGTGGTCTTACTTAAAGTATGATTCCCAGGAACTGTAAGCTGCTTAGTTTAAATTTTAGTAGTGGCTAAAATTTTGAAATCCATAAACAGAAAAAACATCAGTGGTACTTGGAAAGGTTTGAATTAACTGTAGAGAAGTAGACTTGTACAGATGAATCATGTTTGACTAAGCAAATTAAATTTTTGAAGTTGGTAAACAATGTGTTGGATGTTGTCTATATGGATATTAAGTTGAGCATTATGTAAATACTGATTTAATAAATTTGAGGCTGATTGAATAGGAAGATTGGGGTTTATCTATACTTAAAATTGGCTTAAGGACAAGAAAAAGTGAGTCACGGTTTAACTGCTTGTAAGTTTATCTGTCTCATTGACGATCCCAGGCAGTATATTCCATACTCTGGGTGGAAAATTCATCAAATCCCTTCCTGCCATTCACCTTAAAAATGATAACCCCTTTGTTAATGACCATTCGACCAAGGGGAGCAACTGCTTTCTATTCAACCTGTCCATGTCTCTCATAATTTAATACACAACCATCAAGTCGTCCTCTTCCTCCAAAGAAAACATTGCAGACAAAATCCTGATGAATCTCCTCTGCACCCCCTCCTCTAATCAAACTCTTCCTACAGTGCGGAGACCAGAACTACACACAACACTCCACTCCAGCTGAGGCCCAGCTAAAGATCTATACAACTCCAACATAGTCTCCATGCACTTGTAATCTATGCCTCAACAGATAAATCTTTGAGTAAAAAGTGAGGTCTGCAGATGCTGGAGATCAGAGCTGAAAATGTGTTGCTGGTTAAAGCACAGCAGGTCAGGCAGCATCCAAGGAACAGGAAATTCGATGTTTCGGGCCAGAGCCCTTCATCAGGATGAAGGGCTCTGGCCCGAAACGTCGAATTTCCTGTTCCTTGGATGCTGCCTAACCTGCTGTGCTTTAACCAGCAACACGTTTTCAGCTCAACAGATAAAGCCAAGTATTCCATAATGCCTTCTATTAATCTTGGGTGCAAAATGTATTCTGGGTGGGGACTTCAATGTCCAACATCAAGAGTGGCTCACCAGCAGTACTACTGATTTGAGATGATCAAGTCCTCAAGACTATAGTTGATAAACTGGTTCTATAGCAGGTGATGAAGGAACCAACAAGTGGGAAAAACATACTTGACCTCATCCTTTATTAATCTCCCAACTACAGATGCATCTGTCTGTGATAGTATTGGTAAGAGTGATCACCACACAGTCCATTTGGAGACAAGCCCCCCTTCGTATTAAGAATACTCTCCATTGTGTTACGTGGCACTACTTAAATACTAAAAATGACAGATTTCGAACAAGTCTAGCAGTTCAAGACTGGGCATCCATGAGTGCTGTGAACCATCAACAGTAGCAGCAAAATTGCACTCCAGCACAATCTCCAACCTCATGGCCCAGTATATCTCATACTCAACCATTAACATCAAGCCAGGGGATCAACCCTGGTTCAATGGAAGACACAGGAAGGCACGGCAGAAATAGCACCAGGAATACCTAAAAAAAAAGACGTCAACCTATTGAGGCTACCAAACATGACTACTTGCATGCCAAACTACATAAACAGCAAGTGATAGACTGAACTAAGTGATCCAACAACCAATGGATCGGATCTAAGCTCTTAAGTCCTGCTATATCTAGTAGTGAATGTGATGGACAATTAAACAACTCACTGGAGGAAGAGGCATCACAAATATCCCCATACTCGATGATGGAAGAGGCCAGAACATCAGTGCAAAAGATTCACTCCATGTGATATCAAGAAATGTTTGGAGGCACAGAATATTACAAAGACTATGTGGTCCAGATCATATTCCCATACAATACTGAAGACTCGTGTTCCAGATCTTGCCATTTCCCTAGCCAAGCTCTTCCAGTACAATTACAACCTACCTGACAATATGGAAAATTGCCCAGGTGTATCCTGTACATAAAAAGCAGGACAAATTTAACCAGCCAATTACTAACCCATCAGTCTACTCTTGAACATCAGTAAATTGATGGAAGGTGTCATCATAGTGCTCTCAAGCAGCACCTGCTCAACAATAACCTGCTCAGTGACACCAGGATTGGGTTCCACCAGGGCCACTCAATTCCTGACTTCACTACAGGTTTCATTCATACATGGATAAAAGAACTAAATTCCAGAGATGAGGTGAGAGTGACTATCCTTGACATCAAGGCTACATTTGACAGAGTGTAGCATCATGGAACCCTAGCAAAACTGTAATCAATGAGAATCATGGGAAAACACTCTGGTTGGAGTGATACCTGACACTTAAGATGGTTGTGGTTGCTTGAGGTCAGTCATCTCGACTCCAGGATATCTCTGCAAGCATTCCCCAAAGTAGTGTCCTAGGCCCAATCATCATCAGTTGCTTCATTAATAACCTTCCCTCCGTCATAAGGTCAAAATGCTCACCTATGATTGCACAGTGCTCAGCACTGTTCATGACTCTTCAGATATTGAGCTAAAAACAATGACTGCAGATGTTGGAAACCAGATTCTGGATCAGTGGTGCTGGAAGAGCACAGCAGTTCAGGCAGCATCCAACGAGCAGTGAAATCGATGTTTCAGGCAAAAGCCCTTCATCAGGAATTGAAGCAGTCCATATTCAAATGTAGCAAGATCTGGGCAATATCCAGGATTGGGCTGACAAGTGTCAAGTAATATTTGCACCACACAAATGTTAGGCAATTACCATCTCCAATAAGAGACCATCTAACCACTGTCCTTGACATTCAATTTTGTTAGCACCAATGAATCCCTCACTACCAACAACCTGGGAGTTACCATTGATTGGAAACTCAAGTAGACTCAATTCATTTGAATACAGTGGTAGGAAGAGGAGGTGAAAGACTAGGTACACTGCAGTGAGTAACTCACCTCCTGACTCCCTAATGTGTGTCCTCCATTTGCAAAGCACAAGGCAACACATGATTACCCAAGGCTAATGTGATCTTCTCTACATTGGGTGACTACTTCTCAGAACAGCTACATAGCGTCCTTTTTGCAGACACGGAGCTTTCAGTTGCTTGCCACTTCAACACACTACTGTATTCTCACCTACATCTCACACTCAAGCTTGCTGCAGTGCTCGAGCAAGGCTCAGTGCATGTTGGAAGAACAGCTCCTCATTTTCTACTGAGGAATTCTGCAGCCTTCTGGACTTGATATCAAGTTAAACAATGTAGTGCTTAAGCACCTTTCCCCAGGCTTTTCCACCACTCAACCCACACCAAGCCTCGCCATCACATGGGCTGCAATCACACACAACCCAATGTCAACCACTAACAGTCCCCATTAGCAGCTGTTCATTCTCCCAGGCTGACCTTTAGATTTGGTTAGATTCCTTTACAGTGCAGGAACATGCCCTTCAGCTCAACAAGACCACACCTACCCTCTGAAGAGTAACCCACCCACACCCATTACCCTCTGACTAATGCACCTAAGACTACAGGGCAATTTTAGCCTGGCTAATTCACTGCACATCTTTAGATTGTGGAAGGAAACACACGCAGACATGGGGAGATTGTACAAACTCCGCACAATTGCCCGAGGCTGGAATTGAACCCGGGTCCCTGGTACTGAGTGGCAGCAGTGCTAACCACTGAGCCGCCATGCCAACCACTTATTTTTAAATACTCCTTTGTCTAGCTAACTATTTTTCTCTCTTTGGGCTCTATCATTTACTCTCCCTCCTCCCCATGCCTCACCTTCTGTATAAAAACTATCCTTCTCCTAGCTACCATCAGTTCTGAAGAAGGGAGACCCAACCCAAAACATTAACTCTGATTTCTCTCCATAGATGCTGCCAGACACGCTGAGATTTTCCAGCAATTTCTGTTTTTGTTTTAGCCTTCTACCACCACTCACTGTCTCCTGCCATCAAGCCAATTTTTGATCCAACTTGCCAAGTTACCCTAGATCCGATGTGAGGTTAACATCTTTATCAGTTCCCATGTGGGACTTTGTTAAGGGTTTTGCTGAAACTCATAAACTACATCAAGGTTTGGTTAAGAAAAAGAAGGAAGCATATGTAAGGTGTAGACAGGATAGATCGAGTGAATCCTTAGTGTATGAAGGCATTGGAGTATACTTTAGAGGGAAATCAGGAGGACAAAAAGGGAAAATAAGATAGCTTTGGCAAATAGGGTTAAGGAGAATCCAAAAGGTTTTTACAAATACATTAAGGATAAAAGGGTAACTAGGGAGAGAATAGGGCACCTCAAAGATCAGCAAGGCGGCCTTTGTATGGTGGCGCAAAAAATGGGTGAGATACTAAACGAGTATTTTGCATCAGTGTTTACTGTGAAAAAGGATATGGAAGATATATACTGTAGTGAAATAGATGGTGACATCTTGCAAAATGTCCATATTACAGAGGAGGAAGTGCTGGATGTCTTGAAATGCATCCCCAGGACCTGATCATGTGTACCCTAGAACATCTTGGGAAGCTAGACAAGAGATTGCTGGGCCTCTTGCTGAGATATTTGTATCATCAATAGTCACAGGGGAGGGGCCAGAAGACTGGAGGTTGGCTAACATAGTGCAACTCTTTAAGAAGAGTAGTAAGGCCAAACCAGGGAACTATAGACCAGTGCGCCTGACATCGGTGGTGGGCAAGTTGTTGGAGGGAATCCTGAGGGACAGGATGCACATGTATTTGGAAAGGCAAGGATTGATTAGGGATAGTCAACATGGGAAATCATGTCTTACAAACTTGATTGAGTTTTTTTTCCAGAAGTAACAAAGAGGATTGATGAGGGCAGAGCAGTAGATGTGATCTACATGGACTTCAGTAAGGCGGTAGACAGCATTCCCCATGGGAGATTGATTAGCAAGTTTAGATCTCAGAATAAAGGGAGAACTAGCCATTTGGATACAGTACTGGTTCAACGGTAGAAGACAGAGGATGGTAGTGGAGGGTTGTTTTTCAAACTGGAGGCCTTTGACCAGTGGAGTGCCACAGGATCAGTGGTGGGTCCTCTACTTTTTGTCATTTACATAAATTATTTGGATTAAGATATACAGTTAGTAGGTTTGCAGATGACAATAAAAATTGGAGGTGCAGTGGACAGCGAAGAAGGTTATCTCCGAATACAACAGGATCTGAACCAGATGGGCCAATGGGCCGAGAAGTGGCAGATGGAGTTTACTTCAGATAAATGTGAGGTGCTGCATTTTGGGAAAGCAAATCTTAGTAGTACTTATATACTGAATGGTAAGGTCCTAGGGAGTGTTGCTGAACAAAGAGACCTTGGAGTGCAGGTTCATAGCTCCTTGAAAGTGGAATCCCAGGTAGATGGGGCTTGATATGCTTTCCTTTTATTGGTCAGAGTATTGAGTTCAGGAGTTGGGAAGTCATGTTGCGGCTGTACAGAACATTGGTTAGGCCACTGTTGGAATATTGCGTGCAATTCTGGTCTCCTTCCTATTGGAAAGATGTTGTGAAACTTGAAAGGGTTCAGAAAAGATTTACAAGTATGTTGCCAGGGTTGGAGGAGTTGCACTATGGGTAGAGGCTGAACAGGCTGGGGCTGTTTTCCTTGGAGTGTAGGAAGCTGAGGGTTGACCTTGCAGAGGTTTACAAAATTATGAGGTGCGTGGATAGGATAAATAGACAAAGTCTTTCTCCTGGGGAGGGAGAGTCCAGAACTAGATGGCATAGGTTTAAGGTGAGAGGGGAAAGATATAAAAGGAACCTAAGCGGCAACTTTTTCACACAGAGGGTGGTACATGTATGGAATGAGCTGCCAGAGGATGTGGTGGAAGCTGGTACAATTACAAAATTTAAGAGGCATATGGATGGGTAATGAATAGGAAGGGTTTGGAGGGATATGGGCCAGGACTGCTGGCAGGTGGGACTGGATTGGTTTGGAATATCTTGTCGGCATGGACAAGTTGGATGGAAGAGTCTGTTTCCATGCTGTATATCTCTATGACTCTATAACTATACTACCCTCATCAACAGACCTGAGTACCTCCCCAAAAACTTCAATCTAACTTGTTCGGCATGACCTCCCTCTGACAAAGCCATGTTGACTGTCCCTGATCAAACCTGCCTCTCCAGGTAAAGTTGGTAGGAGCAGGGAATGCTGAATGAAAAATTGAGATTCTGGTCCAGAAAAAGGAGTCATCCATCAGATATAAACAGCTGGGATCAAGTGAATCCTTTGAGAAGTATAATCCTTTGAGATAGCTTTGGCAAACAGGGTTAAAGAGAATCAAAACAGATTCCATAAATACATTGAGGACAAAAGAGTAACTAGGGAGAGAACAGGGCCCCTAAAAGATCAAGAGGGCTGCCTATGTCTGCAACCACAGAAAATGGGTGAGATAGTAAATGAGTATTTTGTGTCAGCATTTATTATGGAGAAGGGTATGGAAGCTCGACAACTTGAGAAACAAATAGTGATTTCTTGAAATGTGTCTATATTGTGGAAGAGGAGACGCTGGATGTCTTAAAACAATAGGTGGATAAAGCCACGGGACCTGTCAGAACTTTGCGAGAAGCTGGGCAACTGATTACTGGGCCCCTTTATATTATCAACAGCCACAGGTGACGTGCAGGAAGACTGGAGGTTGGCTAATGTGTTGTCATTATTTAGTAAAGGTGGTAAGGTAAATCCAGGGAACTATAGTCCCTGATGTCCAGCAGCAACAGAACTGAATATCACAATGCTACCAAATCCCTGGATATCCACAACTATGACATTGATACTGCTGCCATGAGTGTGGAACAGCTATCAGGGAAAGATCAGTTCAAAGAACAAGTTTACCGTCTGACAGAGATCATACATACTATGTGAGACTACAGACCACTTTACAAAGAAATAATAGCTTACAATGTGCTCACTGACACTAAAGAAGTCAATGTGGAAGTCAACTGCCACTGAAGAATTGTCACTGTCTCAATAGATGTGTTTTTGCCTTGTACTACCTATCAGATTATTAGTTAGTCTACTTTAATAACATCCCAATGTCCATTCTTTTCAAGTTAACACCAGTCACTCTGTAACTTGCTATGCTCACAATAGTCACTGCAGATATTTTGGAAAAAAAAAACAAATTGGAGTGAGTAAAATGAGGTTGAAATTCTTAAATGAATTTGATATTTCCCCATTTCTCCTGGGTCCTCTGTGTTCTACTACCTGTATGTTGCACGAATTAATGACTCAACTTATTGCATTCTCAGTACATTACCCCAACCCCAGCCCCTCTCCTATTTATCTCTCAGACCCCTGGCCCACAATTCCTAATGAAGGGATTATGCTTGAAACATCGATTCTCCTCCTCCTCGGATGCTGCATGATCTGTTGTGCTTTCCAGCACCACACTCTCGATTCTGATCTCCAGCCTCTGCAGGCTTCACTTTCTCCTGTTGCTATTTGAGCTGATGTTGTTGCTCACAGCACCCCTGCCTCGCCATTTTGTGCTTTACCCCTCAGCCAGAAATTCCAGACTCACTGTTCTGTTGTACTGCTGTTGCATTTCATTGTCATGGCTATCAACATTTATCAGATTTTAACCATAATGTGAAGCCTCTTCCAAGGATGCCTACCTTGAAAAAGTTCTCCTCCTCTCTCTAGAAGGATGTTAGTGAGTCTCTCTCTCTCTCACTACACCCCCCCATCCCCCCAGTCATCTCTGCTGCCCTGAAGCTCTTCAACCACGTCCTCAGGCAGACTCGCTACCACAGCCACATCTCCTTCCTCAGTGCCTGCCTACTGAAACATTTGATCCGACATGGACTCCGAATTACATTGAGACCAACACAGTTTGGACCTAAACAGAATAACTCGTACAGACTACAAATCTGATTCTCTTTCCGGTTCCTCCGCTCCATGCCAGCAGTAATGCGCAGCCACCTACTCTACCTGCAGTCAGCCCTACCTCAGCTCAGAGCCACACTCTCCCAGAACTGCAATGGACTTCTGCTGTTTACATCCTCAGAAACCCCTCCCACTCTGTCAAGGACATGCAGGTCCTGGGCCTTCATTGCTACACCATTACCACCTGATGTCTGGAGGGAGAACACCTCACATTCCTCTTTGGGGCCCTGCAACCTCACAGGATCAATGTGGATTTTGTTTCCTCATTTCCCTCCTCCCATATTATCTCAGTCCCTCCTACTGGGCATCACCATCCTGACCTGTCCATCATCTCTCCCATCTACCTGCTCCACCCCTCTCCCACCTATAACCCTCTCCCTCACCATCTACCTCTTGCATTCTCAACTGCCATCCCCTGAATCCCACTCCCTCCCATTTATCTCTCAGCCCCCTTGCTATCCTCCCCTCCCCACAAGCCTCATTCCTGAATGAAGGGCTTACGCCCAAAACGTAGATTCTCCTACTCCTGCTGTGCTTTTCCAGCAACACACTCTGGACGACTATTTAATTGCTCAGTCAACCCTGGATCTGAATGGTTGAAAACCTAACCATGCTACTGAATTAAGGCAGAGACAAAGTTGCCTGCATTTTAGGTTAATTAATCAATGAACAGTAACTTGCATTATTGCAAAACAGCAAAGAAATGAAACAAGTGACTTTCTGAAGAATCAATGTATAAAACCACATGCAATAAACTCGCAGTTAAACCACAGGCAGTCACGGTAGATGAATTCATTCTAAATAAATCCCTCCAGTTTATTTCATAGTCTTTCCTCAAAATGTTTAAAGAAAGAAATCCCCCAACCACATACTCTCCCTCCTGAAAGAAACTAGCGCTTTTATTTTCTCAACCATTTCTGGAGGCTTAGTATGATCCCGACTGACGCAATTTGGAAACCTCGCAATAAATCATAACTCTGAAACTGATTGCTGTAAGCCTCACAGTTTTCCGTTGTTCAGCCCATATAACCTCGACTGGGAAAAGACTGTACGATGTGAAAAAAGCAGCGTGTACGCACATGCAGTATCAGAATGGAAAATCCCTGGAAAGGGAAACCGTCCCACGTGATTTGCAGAGACAGAATGTGATTTTGAATGAGTGCACTTGTGGCACCTCAAGTGAATCCTTTATTCAGCGGCTCATGTGGTCCAGCACCGAGAGCGAGGAAAGCCTCTGGCGCTCGTTCTGCTACTGCAGGGCTCCAGGGCCTGCATCCCAGGGAATCGGTTTTCTCACTCTTGCAGGCTGCTATCCCGACAACGATTGCGTTTGATTGAAAAAAAATCCACAACGTAGAAATGTTCACACTGTGGGGTTACGGCATTTTAAGGTTACGGAGCTGTGGGAGAAACATACAACCTTATCCACCGAATTCTCAAACATTAATGGGAATTGCAGTTGCAGCTTTAAGATGAATTGATGAAATGCAAGTGTATTCGGACACATTAATCAAACATGATAGATTTGTACTTTATACGTTCGCACGCTGTTGGTTTCAGTGATTACGTTCAGAATAAATACCAAGCAGCAAGGAATCGAATTTGGAGAATAGACACGTCTTGTTGATTAAATCACAACCCACCCACACCCACCCCCCTTCCGCCCAACATACACACAATTGGCATCTAGGATAATATTAAAGAGGCTGAGTGAGTTTGAGTTCTATCAAATCTTTATTAGGAATCCGATTTCTTCATCGGGTGACGCTGTGACATTTCACCTGATCTGAGGGAGCCTTCAATTCTTGCGCTGCTCTATTTTTTTAAAAAAATAAGAAAACGTGGGGAAATAGTGTGTGGGTTGCATACCTGGCCAGATCGCCGGCGCCTGTCACAGGTTGGATATTACCCGCCCCTGAGAGAGAGAGAAAAAAAATGCAGAAGGAATAACTAATGAAGAAATCGGGCTGAAAAGGAGGAGAGGAAGAAGCAGTGGGCTGGCGTTTTAATTTGCTTTCGAAATCGCGAAGCGTTGTGGAGGAGGGTGTGTGAGTGTGTGTCTGTGTGTATCTATCTATCTGTCTGTGTATGTGGTGTGTGTGGAGGCTGCGGCGGCCCGTAGTACAGGAGATCTCGGGAGGAGAGCAGCTGGACCGCTGTAGTCAGCTGTGGCCCGCTGGAAGCTGCAGCAGCCCCGGAGCGAGCGAGCCCATCTCCCCGAGCCCTGGAGCACCGCCTCCCGGCCACCTGCACCACACTGGGGACTGTGACCTTGAGCTGAGCAGCGGCGGCGGCCCCATTCGCACTTCTGCTTTCACTGGAGGAGGAGGAGGAGGGGGGCAGAAACAAAAAGGGGAAAACAAAACATTTCTCCCTCTGTTTACACTTCATGGGGATGTGTTCAAGGCAGGAGCGGATACAGACAGACATAGACAGCGTACTCCAGAGGTGCAAGGCGGACAAGGACTGTCTGTTTTCCGGTAAGATTTGTTTATTGTTTGTTTGTTATTAATAATGATTCAAAACGCTGGCTTTGTGCGGGTTTAAAACGCCGACAGTGTATTGTCATTCGGCTCAACAGCATGCAGTCATAAGATAAATAAAATAAAAGTCATTCTTGGTGATATATGCGTTCATTTGCAATTGAAATGTTTTTAATACAATCTCGATGTGATGTAGCAGATGGATGAATGCGACTGCAAATTTGCAGTTTCTGTTCATTTCCATGGATCTGTCTGTTCGCAACGACAATTTAGTGGTCGCTATGGAAACACTTGTTGCAGAGAGACATACAGTAAATGCCCAGCTCTATGAAGTGATCCATCGCAGACTCGGGGCTGCATTGTGATTGTTTCGCCGAGGCTGCATTTCTTTCATTTTAATCCACACTTTGGCAAATCTCGCCAACACAACAGACAGCTCAAAATCCGCCGCTGGGTTCGAACACAGCCTTTTAAAGAAATGTTCCTCTCTCTGTTTTAGATTTCAGATATTCTGATTCCACCTTCACCTACACATACACAAGAGGCTCGAAGAGGTAGGACGAAACTTTCTCTCTTCCCCCTCTTTTTTCCAAAAACAACAACAAAAAGTTTTGTGCTTGTATCATATATTGTTATAATCTGCTTGGAACTTCCACATCTCCAGGCAAACATGATGAAAATGTGGGCGGTGGGTGCGTGTGGGGGAAGGCGGTATTTCTCAATGAAATCTCATGCCATCTATGTGGAGCAGCACGGACATGTTCCGGAATTATTTTGAAACAGACATCATGACACTTCATCTCGTTTGTTTAGACACAAACAAGATGGAAACCTCCAAAAATCCCTGCGTTATATCCAATGCAAGAACCTCTTCTGAAAGTACTGGAAACATCGACAACTTTGATCGAGGCTGAATAGATCAAAGTTGTCGTTGTCTATAAATAAAACTACTTGACTGCTTAATGTATAGCCATTACATTACATTGCTTACTTGCAACATGCCACATATGCTTTATATAAAGTGAAAAGAATCCATTCTACAAGTAGCGAATAACAGGGACATTTAGCCAAACAAATTGATCTAAGAAACTCTAAGCATTTGACCTGCCCACTTCCTCCTCACTGTCCGAAACACTTTCTAACGTTCTCACTTCACTCAGATTCAAATAGTGCAGATTTCTGAAAGCAGACAAGCTCGTTTATAATTTTCTAACGGTGATAGCTCGAACTGCCAGTGGCCGCTCTGCGTCTGTGTATTTCTACCTCTTAAAAAAGGTAGAAATACAAAAAAGTGAAGTTGCAACGGGCCAATTTTTAGCAAAGTCCCGGTTAGGGTACGTGGCCTGTGAGAGAAGCTCGGGTTTTGTCTGAATTCGCTCAGAGCAATGACCATTGTTTTGAACATAAAATGTTGTGGTGTTTTTAAGGAAAGGGCTTTTTTTACACTGCTCGGCCAAATTTGCTACCACTTCACATTTTTTTGTCAATCGTTCACACGATTGTGCAACCACGGGAAAGAGGAAAGAAGCAACGTACAAAGCGGTTTTGAAACAGCTCAGAGACCTGTTTTATACACTATGCTGACAGAATATTAATTTCAATCATCCAGACCAGAATTGCAGGCAATATTCCAATAGTGGTCCAACCAATGTCTTGTACAGCTGCAGCATGACCTCCCAACTCCTGTACTCAATACTCTGACCAATAAAGGAAAACATACCAAAAGTTTTCTTCACTGACCTATCTACCTGCGACTCCACTTTCAAGGAGCTATGAACCTGCATTCGAAGCTCTCTTTGTTCAGCAACACTCCCTATGACTTTACCATTAAGTGTATAAGTCCTGATAAGATTTGCTTTCCCAAAATACAGCTCCTCACTTTTTTCTGAATTAAACTCCATCTACCCAATCTCAGCTCATTGGCCCATCTGATCAATATCCTGTTGTAATCTGAGATAACCTTCTTCGCTGTCCACTACACCTCCAATTTTGGTGTCATTTGCAAACTTACTAACTATACCTCCTATGCTCACATCCAAATCATTTATATAAATGACAAAAAGTAGTGGACCCAACATTGATCCTTGTGGGACTCCACTGGTCACAGGACGCCAGTCTGAAAACCAACCCTGCATACCACCCTCTGTCTTCTAACTTTGAGTCAGTTCTGTATCCAAGTGGCTAGTTCTCCCTGTATTCCATGAGATCAAACCTTGCTAACTAGTCTCCCATGGGGAACTTTATTGAACGCCTTACTGAAGTCCATGTAGATCATGTCCACTGCTCTGTCCTCATCAATCTTCTTTGTTACTTCTTAAAAAAAACTCAATCAAGTTTGTGAGTCAGGATTTCCCATGCACAAAGCCACATTGACTATCCCTAATCCCTATTCCAAATCCATGTACATCCTGTCCCTTAGGATTCCCTCCAACAACTTGACCACCACCGACATCAGGCCCATTGATCTGTAGTTCCCTGGCTTGTCCTTACTACCCTTCTTAAAGAGTGGCACCACGTTAGCCAACCTTCAATCTACTGGCACCTCACCTGTGACTATCGATGATACAAATATCCCAGCAAGGGGCCCAGCAATCACTTTCCTCGCCATCTACAGATTTCTAGGGTACACCTGATCAGGACCTGGGGATTTATCCACGTTTATGCATTTCAAGACTGCAGCACTTTCTCCTCTGTATTATGGACATTTTTCACAATATCACCATCTATTTCTCTACATTCTGTACTTTCCATGTCCTTTTCCACAGTAAACACTGATGCATAATACTTGTTTAGTATCTCTCCCATCACCTGTGGTTCCACACAAGTTGCCTTGCTGATCTTTGAAGGGCCCTATTCTCTCCCTTGTTACCCTTTTGTCCTTAATGTATTTGTAAAAACCCTTTGGATTCTCCTTAACTCTATTTGCCAAAGCTATCTCATTTCCCCCTTTTGCCCTCCTGATTTCCTTCTTATGACACCTACTTCCTTTATACTCTTCTAAGGATTCACTCGATCTATCCTGTCTATACCTGACACTTGCTTCCTTCTTTTTCTTAACCAAACCCTCAATTTCTTTAGTCATCCAGCATTCCCTATACCTACCAGCCTTTCCTTCCACCCTGACAGGAATATACTGTCTCTGGACACTTGTTATCTCATTTCTGAAGGCTTCCCACTTTCCAGCCTTCCTTTTACCCACGAACATCAGCTCCCAATCAGCTTTTGAAAGTTCTTGCCTAATACCTTGCCTAAAAATTGGCCTTCCTCCAATTTAGAACTTCAACTTTTAGATCTGGTCTATCCTTTTCCATACTATTTAAAAACTAATAGAATTATGGTCGCTGGCCCCGAAGTACTCCCCCACTGACACCTCAGTCACCTGCCCTGCCTTATTTCCCAAGAGTAGGTCAAGTTTTGCACCTTCTCTAGTAGGTACATCCACATACTGAATCAAAAAATTGTCGTGTACGCACTTAACAAATTCCTCTCCAACTAAACCCTTGACACTATGGCAGTCCCAGTCTATGTTTGGAAAGTTAAAATCCCCTACCATAAACACCCTAATATTGTTTCAGATAACTGACATCTCCTCACAAATCTGTTTCTCAATTTCCCTCTGACTATTAGGGGTCTATAATACAATCCCAATAAGGTGATCATCCTTTTCTTATTTCTCAGTTCAACCCAAATAATTTCCCTGGATATATTTCTGAAAATATCCTCCCTCAGCACAGCTGTAATGCTGTCCCTTATCAAAAACACCACTCCCCCTCCTCTCTTGCCCCCCTTTCTGTCCTTCCTGTAGCATTTGTATCCTGGAACATTAAGCTGCCAGTCCAGTCTATCCCTGAGCCATGTTTCCGTAATTGCTATGATATCCCAGTCCCATGTTCCTAACTATGCCCTGTTAGACCTCTTGCATTGTCCCTGCCTGTCCTGACTGTTTGATTTGCATCTTTTCTCAACTGTATCATTCTCAGATTGATCTCTTTCCTGACTCCCTCCCTGGGCACCCCACCCCCAATCTTACTAGTTTAAATCCTCCCAAGCAGCTCTTGCAAATCTCCCTGCCAGTATATTAGTCCCCTTCCAATTCAGTTACAATCAGTTCTTCTTGTACAGGTCACTTCTACACCAGAAGGGCTTCCAATGATCTACAAATGTGAATCCTTCTTCCATACACCAGCTCCTCAGCCACGCATTACTCTGCTCTATCCTGCTATTCCTACACTTATTAAATTGCAGTACTAGGAGTAATCCAGATATTACTATCCTCGAGGACATCCTTTCTAAATTCCTCCCAAACTCTCTATGTTCTCCCTTCAGAATCTCATCCTTTTGCTCTCCTATGTCATTGGTTCCAATGTGTACAATGACCTCCTGGTCCCGCTCCCTCTTGAGAACATTCTGCACCCTATCTGAGATATCCTCACTCCTGGCACCAGGGAAGCAACACACCATTCTAATTTTTTGCTGCTGGCCACAGAAATGTCTATCTGTGCTTTGGACTAGAGAGTCCCCTGACAGAATTGATCTCTTGGAACCCGACGTACCTCACACTACATATAAGCAAGTCTCGATACCAGAAACCTGGCTGTTTGTGCTACATTCCCCAGAGAATCCAACACCCCCTACATTTTCCAAAACAGCATTCTTGTTTAAAATGGAGATAGACATAGAAGACCCCTGCACTACCTGCCTATCTCTCTTACCTTTACTGGAGTTAACCCATCTATGTGATTGTATCTGCAACGTTTTTCCCTTGCTATAACTTCCATCCATCACATCCCCTGGCTCTTGTAAATTCCTGTTTGCTTCTAATTTTCTCTCCAACTAATTCTTTCGATCTGATATGATTCGCAATCAACAAAATTTAATACGGATGTAACGCTCAGTAACACTTAAACTCTCCCTAAACTCTCACACCCGACAAGAAGAGCATATCACTCTACTAAAGGCCATTTTTACTTCTTCCAATCTACAGACCCAGAAAACAGAACTGTCTTATTTCCCTACAAAACACTGCTGCAGGCTAACTTAATACTTATGGCTTGTGTTTTTAAGTTTAATCAAGAGACATAGCTCAATAAAACATACAGTCAAGAAAGAATGGACAACTCACTATTGCAGATTTTATGTCGGCCACACCTAAAAATAGTCACTTATCTGTTTCTGTGCTGTGATCTCTCCCAAACAGATTCCTCCACGATCAGTTGTAAATTTCACCATTTGTTAATTTTCCCAGATGCACTCCAATGTCCAGCGATCCATGAATTCAAACAGCAAAAGCAGTAATTGTGCAGGTTCACTGCTGTGTCAGTTAGCAGTGTGGGTTTCTTTCTCTTTCTCTCTGTCTCTGTCTGTCTCTCTCTCTCCAGCTCTGACCTGACCATGTACTGCCTTTGTCTGTTCCTCTCCCTTTTAAAAGTCCTGCTGTTTTGACTTTTTTTTCCCAAAGTTCCAAAACAATGCAACAGCATATAAAACAGTCATTGCTGCTCCTGGAATTTGAGGAAATCACCTCCAACACCTAAAATACCTCAAAAAAGGAGCAGTCTGTTACAGTCAGAAATATTTCCTGTTCTCCATCTTGTTTTACTAATTGACTCAATTTGTACTGTGCCATTTCCAAAGACTATGTACTGTTTCTGAAGTTCAAAACTGAAAACCTTTCCAGATGATTGGGACTGACAGGTGCTCTTTAAACAGAAGCATAACATTTTTCCTTCCATGCTCAATGGTATAAAGACAAAATTTTCAACCACAGAACATTCCCTTTTCTTCAACTCTTAATCTTCTACCTTCCAACCATTTCAAGTCCCAAAGATAGCTCAAGCTCATGTCATATTCAGTATTTGTAATGAGTTTTTTTTGTGTCTGCTTTCATCAATGTTTTCGAGAAGTTCCTGTAGATATCAGCCATAGCCATAAAGCTAAATACATTTTCAAACTCTGTACTTGATTAGTACAACAAAGAACAAAGAAAATTTATAGCCCAGGAACAGGACCTTCGGCCCTCCAAGCCGGAGCTGATCAAAATGTAATGTCGGTCTCTTCCTAAGCATCTGTGTCCCTCTACTCCCCACCTACTCATGCATTTATCCAAACGCATCTTAAATGAATCTACCAAGCCTGCCTCTACCACCTCTGCTGGCAACACATTCAAAATACCTACGACCCTCTGTGTGAAGTACTTACCACGTGTATCTCTCTTAAACTTTCCACCTCTCACCTTGAAACTGTGACCTCTCGTTATTGAATCCTTCATCCTGGGAAAAAGCTTGTCTCTATCCACCCTGGCTATACCCTTGCTGATTTCGTAAACCTCAATCAGGTCCCCCCTCAATCTCCTTTTTTCTAATGAAAATAAACCTAACCTACTCAACCTCTCTTCATATACCAGGTAACATCCTCATAAACCTTCTCTGCACCCTCTCCAAAGCGCCCACATCCTTTTGGTAATGTGGCAACCAGAACTGTACACAATATTTTAAATGCGGCTGAACCAATGTCTTGTATAATTTTAACATGACTTGCCAGCTCTTATACTCAAAACCCCATCCAATAAAGGTAAGCATACTATATGCCTTCTTGACCACTCTATCTACCTGTGCAGCAACTTTCAGGGTACAATGGACCTGCACTCCCAGATCTCTCTGCCCATCAACTTTTCTCAAGACTCTTCCGTTCATTGTATAATTCACTCCAGAATTAGTCTTGCCTAAATGCATCACGTCACATTTGGCTGGATTGAAAACCAACTCTCCAGTCTATCTATATTCTTTGATAGTTCCTTATGCTTTCTGCTACTCCACCAATCTTTGTCATCTGCAAACTTGCTGATCATACCAACAGAGTCCTCTTCCAGATCATTTATGTATATTACAAACAACAGTGGCCCAAACACTGACCCCTGTGGAACACCACTGGTCACCTTGCTCCATTTCGAGAAATTCCTTTCAACTACTACTCTTGCTCCTGTTGCTCAGCCACTTCTTTATCCACCCTGCACACCATATGACTTCATTTTCTCCATTAGTCTACCATGGGGAACCTTATCAAACGCCTTACCAAAGTCCATGTATATGACATCAACAGCCCTTCCTTCATCTATCAACTTGGTCACTTCCTCGAAGAACTTTATTAAGTTGGTAAGGCACGATCTCCCCTGCACAAAACCATTGATTAAACACAGCCTCCTTCAAATATAATTTTTATCAGCTTGTGCATACTTGTAGAGGTGCTCACCCATTCAGTCTTTGATAATGTATTTCAGTAACTTTCACACAAGTGATGTTGATGTAAATTTTAACTGTTAAAATTTAATCTATCTCTGAATTAGACAAAGGTATAAAGGGATATGGGCCAAAGGCAAATTTTTGCAGTTAGGCCTCAGATCAGCCATGAACTCATTGAAGGCTAGAAGTGCTGAATGGCTTTCTCTTGTTCCTGTGTAGATCAAAGAGTCTCTAGTTTCTGAATTTCTCTTTGGTTTGAAACTTAGATATTTTCAATCTTTCAATCTAAACACACATTTCCTGAATTGAGAGAGTTTGAAAACGTTTGACTTATTCATTTGCAATTTGTACATTTTTATAATTAGGTAGGGAGGAAATGATCAGATCTGAGACAGCTTGCCATCTTAAGTCCCATTCATTTACATATTGAATTGAATTTATTGTCACGTGTACCTAGGGCACAATGAAAAGCTTTGTCCTGTGAGCAATACAGGCAGATCACAGAGTTAAGTAGCATAGATAGTAAATAATAGGTAAACAGCAGCAAAACAAAAACACAGGTACAGGCAACTGTTAAGAGTTTGAGAGTCCATTCAGTATTCTAACAACAGTAGGATAGAAACTGTTATGAAACCAGCTGGTGTGTCTGTTTGGGTACTATTATCCTTATATAGATGCAAGGAATTTGTCCCTTTTAGCTTACTTTTGTACTACTGCCATTTTGTTCTCTTCTGACAATAGGTACAAAATATCCATGTAATATGTGTTTTTTCCTAATGTCAATTTTAGTGTTGACTACATGCCTTGATGGGCCCATGTTCCCCATTACCAGTCTCATGTTCTTAATATATTTCTAAAATCTTTTAACATTAGGTTTGATATTCATTGAAATAATCCCAGTGTTTGCAGTAATAAGGTAAACAATATATTCTTTGGAAAAATGCTGTCAGCAACCATTACCATTAACCATTAGCAGATACAATCCAGTTGCTCCCGGATTGTGTATTTGTTTTAAAAATTGACCATATTGTGAATTTCTAGAACTGAATAGGAAAAAAAATTCTGCAGTATGTTTTATCATTCTTATCACTGATTAAAAATTTAATTATAACCGAGTTGATAAAAGGAGTATCACAGGTCGGCAAAGCAATTAAAATGGCTAACACAGCCCTGGGATTTATTTCTAGGGGCATTGAATTCAAAAGTAGAAGAGACTAAAACTAGAGGACACAGTTTAAGAATAAGAAGTTATGTTAAACTTGTACAGTCACCTGGTCAAGCTGCGGTACTCTGTGTTCTAGAAAGGATATAGAAGCAATGGGGCAATTGAACTGACATTTTCAGGATGGTACCAGAGCAGATAGATTAGAGCTATTGGGAAATGTTGAATGGATTGTGTTTTTCTTTAGGAAAGAGACATAACAATGACTTCATTAAGATCTTCCAAATTTGAATGGTTGGATTTAAGTAGATGCAGTGAGAGTTTTTCCACTTACAATAGGAGCCTAAACTAAAGCCATAAACGTAAGATTGTATTCATAAATGCAACAAGGAAATAAGGAAATATCTTAAGAAGAGTGATTAAAATGTAGGACTCTCTATCACAGTCAATAGGTAATGCAAATTATTTTGCTCTATTCAAACAACTTGAATGTTTTCAAAAGGAAACTACATGACTATGATAGAATAAAATAAAGAGAATGGCTGTGATGACATTGACTAAATAGGAGGAGACACTTGCAAAATATAAGCACAAGCACAAAACAGTCAAAACAGTCAAAAACAGACCTGCTTCTGCACTGTCCATGTCATGATGCTCCAGTGGAGATTGCTGTCACTTGACTTCTTATAATGTATAGTCACTCTCGTGGTGCAGTGCCACTGTATGCGAAGCAAGGAGTTAATTGCAACCTAAATTAGTGTTAATCTGAACTCAATAAAATCTCACCCCTTGAGGAGGTTAGGTTTCTCTCCAGAGAACTGAACAAATTATTTGGACTGGTATTTGACAACAGAATGCTGAGGGAATTCTGTCAGGTGAGATGGTAAACTAAGGTACCATCTGTCCTTCCAGTTGGACATGAAAGATTACATGATACTATTTCAATGAAGAGCAGGGTTTCTGTCTTAGTCTTCAGTCAGTTAAATATCTCTCACCAACATTACAAAGTCAGATTATCCAATCATTAATATCAATGTTGTTTATTAAACCTTGAAATTTGTGAATTGACTGCCGCGGTTTCCTACATTAAAACAGTGATTACATTGTAAAAATATTACATTTTCAGTAAAGCATTTTAGGGCTTCCTGAGGTAATGAAAAATGGTATATAATGACATGTTAGTTTGTAAGTGACACCTTAAACTGTTTCTGAAATAAAATGAATTGTAGAGCATCCATTCTTCTTTTCGTATAACCACCATAATGCTTATGGTTACAAGTAGCAAGTGCTATTTTATATTTGCAGAAAGCAAAAATAGTTACATCTAAATTTTTAAAATGGCATCTTTTGCACCATGTATGCCTTTTGTTTTATTATGTGTTCTATAAAACCAGGTCTCTAATGGAGAGAACTAGAAAACCATGGGCATCACATTGACATCCATCAGCCAAGAAACCTGTTCTGGTTTGATATCATGCCCAGTAAATTGGAAACCTGGGGTTCAGAGAATTGCATGAATGAAAGGAGATTCTGGTTTGTAATTCAAATCTGAAACAGAACCTGTCAGGTTGTGGCATGCTGCACATGCTGCGCTGCCAAGGCATTTGCATTGCACGTACTTTACTTTAGGATCTTCATAATCCCAAGAACCAAGAAGCACTAATTACAAATTATCCACCTTACAAATTATTGAGTGAATTAAAAATGCTCTAACACTAATATCTAACAGAAAAGATGAAAGGTAAATTTACAAAGGCATAAGGAAGTACAATTAGGGATGAACAATAAGTGTTAGCAATGCTGATATTTAATGGACAAATATAAACAAAACCTTTTGCCTGGTGTTGCACACTACACTAACTTATTTTATTTTCTGCTGTACCAAAAAAAACCCAAAGAACTGCAGATGCTGGAAATCTGAAACAATGCAAAAATTGCTGGAAAAATCAGCTGGTCTGGTAGTATCTGTGGAGAGAAAGCGGTGTCCAGTGACCCTGCTTTAGAACTCTAGTTTCTCAGCAATTTCTGTTTTTATTTTACTTCCTGCAATGTCCTAAGAACAATAAATCCACCCTACAAATTATTGAGTGAATTAAAACCCTAATTTCTAATAGAAAAGATGAAAGGTGATTTTTTTTAAGTGAGAACATTAAATTAATTTAAACTTAAAATTACTGCGACGTAACTTGTCTTCCCGGGAATCTTTACTGGGGCCACAGAAGCTGGAATCTCCAAAGGGACATGATCAATTTAAATGTGTGAAAAAAGTAAGGATCATAAATTCGATGTGGAAAATTTGAAATGGATACATGAAAAATGATTTGGAATTTTCTTAATAATACAAGAGTAGAACCTTGGGGGCAGCAAAAGCATTTTGGTATCCACGTGGAGCCAGCATATGTTTGTAATCGGGAAATAGTGTTCAAAACATTTATTTTTTTTATAAGGAAGTAATAAGCAAGATGGATTAAAGGGAACCTATGTATTTGTGAAGTTGGATTTCCAAAGGGCACTTGATTAAAGTTACACATCAAAGGTTACTACATAAATTAAGAACTCATGCTGTAAGGTGTGATATGTGACTTGGATAAAGGATTGGTTAGCCAACAGGAGTGATAATTAGGTCTTTTTCAGTTTGGTAATGTCACTGGGATCAGTGGTGGTGCCTCAATTATTTACAGTGTAGATCAATTACCTGGATATGGCTACCAAATGTATAGTAGCTAAATTTTCTGAGAATGCCAAGTGTCTATTAAGTATGACGCCAGGTTGTCAAAATGAGGTAGAAAGCCTACAAAGAATTATAGATAATGTGTGGGAATGAAAATAACAGATGGAACATAATGTGGGAAAATGTGAACTTGTCCACTTTGGAAAGAACACTAGAGATTATTTAACTGTTATTATTTAAATCAGGAGAGGTTGCAGGAATTGAAGGTATAGTATGAACTGGGTGTTCTGGTGTGTAAAGCATGATCTGTTAGTTTGCATGTATAGCAAGTGATTCAGAAAACAAATGGGATGTTGGTCTTTATTCCAAATGGTACGAAATGTAAGAATAGGGAAATATTACCACATCTTGATGAGACCATGTCTAGAGTACTATGTACAGTTTTAGCTTCATTATGTGAAAAATAATATAACTGAGTTGGAAGAAGTACAGCAAACATTCACTCAACTCGTTCTTGGGATAAATGGCTTATCTTTTGAAGGATATTAAATAGATTAGGCCTTGACTTTTTGGAATTGAGAGGAATTGATGTCATTGAAGAACTTGACAAAATAGATTCTGAGAGGTTGTTTCCCCTTGTAGAAAAGACTAGAACTAGGGGACACAGTTTAAAAATAAAAGTTCATGTTTTTAGCATCGAGATGAGATTTTCTTCTCTAAGGTGATCATTAGTCTGGAAATTCTCTTCCTCACAAAACAGCGGAGACTGGGACATTAGATACATTAAAGGTGGACTTAGTTGGATGTTAATGGACCAGAGAGTCAAGTTTATGGGGATGGATGAGAAAGTGGAGTTGAAACCACAGCCAGATCAGCCATATGTTATTAATTGTAGGCGAAGGCAAATGAGAAGGGCTGAGTGGACTAGTCCTGCTCCTAAGTCTCGTGTTCCTATGTACATAAATATTATGGTGTACAAGTACAAAATGTAATCTGGAAGGTTAATGGAATGTCGACCTTTCTCTTAAAGGGGCAGGAATCCAAAACTGGTTAAGCTGTGCTTCAGTTGTACAAAGCCTTAGTCAGCCTTCACTTGGAGAACTGGCATCAGTTTTCTACACTTCATCTCAGGTAGGGTAGTTGGCTTTGCAATAGGCATGGTGCAGATTCATTACAATAAAGCTCAGCAAAACAGTTATATATATGAGGAGAGTGTTCACAAACTTGTCATGTACTTGAGTTTCAAAGGTTTAGTCATTAGACTAGATACAGCCAATTTATTTTAAGAATAAGGAGAGACAATTGTAAAATTAGAACTAGGCTATTAAGAAGTAACATCAAGGAATATATTATCACACAAAACATAGTAGCTCTTAAATTTACTTCTGCAAAGAAATGCAAGGTCAGTTGAATTTTTCAAAATTGACAGATTTAAATATCAGAAGATACGTATCAGTCAGGATGCATGGAACTGAAGTAACATTCAATGTTGTTGTTCACTATGTCATTATGAATAGACGACTCATTACTAATTTCCTCATCCTATACTGCTACTCTTGACAGTTACAATTGCTTTTTTTTTTCACTTTCTGATAGGCTCGTGTCCAAAGCACAAAGTACTCATGCTCTCATGACTGAAACTGTGTTGTAACCCAAGTACATTTGATAGTTTTCAGAAAGACTGTTGAGTTTGAAGCATATTTTGGGAAGAGTAGGGATAATCGAGCTGAGCGTTTGACTTGCTTGCTAAAGGCTTTCGGTGTGAGAATTAAAATTAATGTTGACAAATTAATGAGTGCTAAATTGCTGTTTCCAAAGAAGTGTCTTTCCAAGTTTATTTTTGTGAAAGCCATGAAGCAAACTCTGTCTGCATTGTTTAAGCTATCTTTTAAGAAAATTAGAATATACTCAAATTTACTAGGCAAAGAAGAAGACAAAAAGTTTTGAAATTGTTTGGAACAATATGATCATAGAATTAAAATTTACATCAAGGAAGCAAACTTTCAACCCAACTGGTTTGTGCTCATGCTTAAACAACACATGGGTTTCCTCCCTTTCTCAGCTATCTCTTCAGCAATAGCCCTTTCTATTCCTTTTTCTTTCATGAACTTACTTAACTTGACTTTCGATGCATGCATGCTAATGATTTCTGTACTTAAAATACAAATTGTACTCATTTATTGCCTTTAAGGCAAATGTCCAAAAAGGTGGCAGAAGGTATCGAGTTTAACAGAGTCTTAAATGAGGAAAAAGAAATAGAGAAACACGAAGTTTGAAGTTGAAAATTCCATAGCTCAGAGCTTTTGCAGTCGTCAGTACATCCATCAGTGGTAAAATGAGTAAAGTTCAAGATGAGGAAGGACCAGAATTGAAGGTATGCCAATAGCTTGGAGCATTGTAGGGCTAAAGGAATATTCAGAGCATTTTGGGACAGCTTGGGAGAAGCCACACAGTATTTTTACAACAAGGTTGAGAATGTCCTTTTACATGTACCAGTGCAGGTCAGCAAACACATGGAATATGGATCAGTGGGGCAGATCAGCAAACACATGGAATATGGATCAGTGGGGCAGGTCGGCAAACACATGGAATATGGATCAGTGGGGCAGGTCGGCAAACACATGGAATATGGATCAGTGGGGCAGATCGGCAAACACATGGAATGTGGATCAGTGGGGCAGGTGGGAGTTAAGATGCCGGTAAGATAATGTTGGATCACCTTCGGTTTATACAAGGAAGAAAATGATTTCAAATGGTAGTGAGTTGAAATAGTGCATTGAAGATCAAACAACAGCATAGAAAAGGGTTTCAGCAATGGGTAACCTGAGATAGTGATGAAATGAGGCATTACTATAAAGGTAGAAAAAGGCATTATTAGTGGCAGTGCACATATGTAGTCAGAAGTTCAAATATGACAGCAACATTTTGAAGTGTTTGGCTTAAGGAGAGGTGGGGTTTGTCTTGGCTAGCGAATGGAGTTTCTGCCAGGGTTTGAAGACAACAGCTTTGGTGTTCCCAGTATTTAATTGGAGGAAGTGACTGCTCATCCAGTACCAGATGAAGAACCATCTATGGAGCAGGGGCTGTGGCAATAATGCTTTAAAAACTTTCTTAAGGTTCCCTCTTGAAGTCTCCTAACCTTCTCCTGCGAGAGCAGCACCCAGCCCTCTTGGTGAGCTTGCCAGCGGAACATTAGCTCATCTGGGAGCAAACCCTGTTCACTGTTCCTAATTTGACAGCTTTCTTGGAGGCACCCTATCCATTGGCCACCTCATGTCAGGTTGTCCAAGTAAGCAGCCAGACATCACCATCAAGTCAGAACATATAATCGTTTCTGACCTCTGAAATTCTGAAAATGGCAGTAAGATTTCATCCATAGACTTCCATCAGGATTTGTTTGATTTTTGAAGTGAATTGCTACCCACTGTATATGATTTCAGACAGTTCCTATTTGTGAAATTTGTTTCACTTTATGGAGTAAGGCAAGCCATCAAGCATATAAGAGATCCACCTAATTAGAACAGGCTGAATGCACCAAGACATTTTAAAATTTGAAAACTCTTTGCTACTAGATGTTATCCTTTTCTGATTTGCAGATTAGAAGTAGCATTTTCGTAGGTTTAGCAATCCAGCTATCATATGATATTGTCAACTTTAAAGTGTATTATAAAGTTATCTTACAGTAATCACTCACACATGACTATGTAAAAGTGGTTTTGTTTTGTTTTAGAAAAGCTTCCTCTTCCTGCCATATGAACAGGCCCACAGATCTCATCCATTGATTTATGATATTTTCTATTTTTTTTAAAAACCCTCCCTTTTATACATTCCAATTCAGAAAAGCAAAAGTCAGTGGTCAAGGCTAACATTGACAGAAAGTGGAATCTCTGGGAACGTCAGTCTGAAACCTCAGCAATGCAAAAATAAATGTATGAGCATAATAACCTACATTTATACATTATTAAAATGGTTGCAATAATACAATAATGGAAGAATTTGTAATTACATATTGTTTTGATGCAGTAAAGCATCCCAAAGCCTTTCACAGTGCAAATCAGTGGCAGAGGAATTTGGAGAGATGACTGAAAGTGCAGTTGAAAAATAATGGGTTGCAGACACTTTTGCAGGAAGAGAGAAGCTGAAAGACCAAGTAGATTTTTGGGTAGACAGTTCCAACAAGAAGCGATGAAGTGGTTGAAGCCCCAGCTGCCACTGATGTGATAACAACTTTGCTGAACGTTAGGAGTGTAAGGAGGAGACTTTGAAAGAGAAGTGTTATACAGTCAGAGGGCTGAAGGTTTTTGGATTTAAAGTTGCAGTGTGATAATGAAGCAAGTAACAATTAAAAGCAAGGATGTGGGGATGCAATGGGAAAAGGAGATGCTGTGGAATAGGACTTTGTGTGGGTTCTGATATAAATAGCAGATTTATTTGATGCATTATTTAACTAACCTCACATCTTTATTTTTTAAAAAAAGAACTCACCAGATTGTATTTTTCTTAAATTTCAGTTGCAACGCTCGAGTGTCAGACTTTGATCAAACCTGTATGGAAATTTTACAATACCTTTGCGATCAATTTCATATGGATGGATTAGAGACCAATCAAAACTGACGTTGTTGGCAATACAGAGTGGATGGATAAAGAGTGCAAATCTATTAAGCAAGTGTAGAATAACCAATGATCAGTCAGAAAAATCTTACATTAAGAAAAACAAAGAATCCACCTTTTCAAAAAAAAATCATTATAGTTTCCTGCCATCTTGCTTTCATAGTTAAATTTGCTACTGAAAGGAGATGGTGGAGGTAGGTTAGGGGCATGGGGTAGTGGTGAAGCAGTGATACAAGTCTATTGCTTTCAAATGAAAAGACCTACTATAATGCTTCAGTTCAGCACAGAACATTCACTTGAGTAGATCAGTAGGAGCTGCTTGTGGGTTCCATCTAATTCTCTTTTGGCTATCAGAGAAGACAGTATTAAAAAGCATTTATTTTGCAAAATCATGAAAATAACAGATGTCCTGGAATTTATTTGTGTGCCTTTGGTAAATTTGTATAGAACACATCTTTTGAGTTTAGTTTGATTGGGATTGAATTGGAAAAAGGGCTGTTTTTCAACAAAGGAGTGAGGAAGGAATTTCTGTATTATTAAAAAGCAAGTTACTCAAACTCATTAAAAGTAGTGTTTATACTACTGCTTTGCAAGCCCAGCTCCAGGGATCTATGTATAACATGAGATTCAGCCAGCAACAGGTTGCTGAGTGGTTTTTTAAATTGTGAACTAATTGTGGATGCCAAAAGCTATCACCTTGGCAACCACTACTTGTTTGGCTCTTGGGTAGCTGAACAGCTTATTGATTATGAACAATACTGGGAGAAGCCTTGCACTGCAGAAAATGCAGATGGTCTCGCTCTCTTTGGTCTTGCTGTAAAAATGTCTGAAGCCTGAAGAAACCCAGTTTCCGTCCCACGAATTGCTTTAAGCTGTTACTTTTAACCAGTAAGTTATAGACTTGAAAATGCATGAACCGATTGCTATGTGCCACCTATATAAGAAACAGAAGCAACCCCTCCATTAAGTCTTGAGCATTTGCACCAGTGAACTGCATCCCAAGTTTTTCCCCGTCTATCCGTAATGTCAAATGTCCATATTAAACACGCAAGCTATTTAAACATTTGTCATTGTTCATCTGTTTTCACTTTGGTTAGCTCACCTTTCTGTCCTGCTTCAAATGCTTGGTTATACACTCATTCATGCATGTTTGCATATACTTCTTGCCTTTTTCTCCCTTACAGTTCATTCCTGAATTCATGCTTAGTGTTGTTTATTCCAAATTGTTAAAGTTATCAATCTGTTCATCCCATGAGTGGATTAAAAAAAACAAAATTGCGACAATCAGGAAATAGTCTGTCTTTTAGGCTATCAGAACTCTCCATAATTTAAAATAAACTCTACAATTTCCAACATTCTGGTGGAACTGATTAAATTATCTCAAATCTCTTTTCCTACACTAGTTTTTATTCCTGAAATCATCCAGCTGAGTCTACACTGTATGTCCTCTGTAGCATTAATGTCTCGTTTATATATTTCAATATAATGTACCATTTTCAAAATTGGACACAATATTCTGTGTCCCAAGCAATAGTTTTATAAAAAATGCCATAACATGTATTATTCTGTTAACCTGCAATGTCTCCCCGAAATAGTTTATAGATCTTATTGTTTGACAATGTTTTACCTGCAGAAAATTATGGAATTTGACTAAATAGAAATAATATATCTTTATATTGTGACCCATAGGGTACACCATTCTAATTCCAGCAATATCCATTTATATTGACTTGTTCCTGTATACCATGAACCATCAATCCATGCCATTACAGTCTGTGCCTGAATTTTATAATAAACCCTTGAGGGATTACTTATTGATCACCGTCTTGAAAACCATGTAAACTATACCACTTTCCCTTTAGCTTGTCATAGAGTCATACAGCACAGAAACAGACCCTTTGGTGTCAATAGTCCACACCAACCATGTTTCCAAACTAAACTAGTTCCACTTGCCTGTGTTTGGTCCATATCCCTCCAGATGTTCCTACTCATAAACTTATCCAAACGTCTTATAAATGTTATAACTATACACGGATCCAGCGCTTCCTCTGGAAGTTTATTCCACACTTTAACCATTCTCTGTGCAAAAAGAATTGCCCCTCATGTCCATTTAAATTTTTCCCTAGTCTCGCTTTAAAAATATGCCCCCTAAACTGTCCAGAACTGTCCATATCCATAACTTCCCCACTCTAGGGAAAAGGCCTTTGCTATTCACTTATCTGTGCCCCTCATCATTTTATAAACCTCTATAAGATCACATCTCAACCTCCTACACTCCAGTGAAAAAACTCCAGCCTTTTTTTTAACTTAAGCCCTCCAGTCCTAGCAACATCCTGGTAAATCTTTTCTGAACCCTCTCCAATTTAATAATATCCTTCTAATAACAGGGCTATCAGAAATACACATAGTGCTCTTGAAGAGGCCTCACCAATGTTGTGTACGCCCTCAACATGATGTGCCAATTCCTGTACACAAAGGTCTAAGCAATGAAAGCAAGCATGCTAAATGTCTTCTTAACCACCTCATCTACATATGATACAAATTTCAAACTATCATGTACTTGAGCCCCTTGGTCTCTTTGTTCTACAACAGTCCCCAAGGCCCTGACTTTGATTTTATAAGTCCTGCCCTTTTTTGTTTTACTAAAATGCAACACCTCGCAATTATCCAAACTAAACTCCATCTGCCACTCTTCAGCCCTTTGACCCAATTGATCAAGATCTTTTTATAATCTTAGATAACCATCTTCACTGTCCACTATACCACAAATTTAGGTGTCATTCATAAACTTACTAACCATGCCTCCTATACTCTTAAACAAATTATTTTGATAAATAACAAACAAAAATGGACCCAGTACTGGTGCACGTGGAACACCAGTGGTCAGAGGCTTCCAGTCTGAAAAACAACCTTCCACCACCTCCCTCTGTCATCTACCATCAAGCCAATTTTGTATCCAATTTTCAAGCTCACCCTGAACCTCATGTAATCTAACTTTATTAATTTGTTTATCAAGCAGAAACCTACCAAAGACTTTACTGAAGTCCAAGTAACCAATATCTGCTTCTCTGCCCTCATCAACCTGAGTCAGTCATCTATTCAAAAAATGTTCAAAATCAAAGTCTTTCCTCTTATTTAATTTGCTGTTATTTAATTTTACATATGAGCATTGTTTCTTCCTCCTTTTTTTGATATTGTTTATGAAATCTCCTTGGGAGCAATTTTGTACTTTCTGTCTAATTTAAGGAATTGAATATTAGATGTAGGATAATTAAGAATAGCACATAAACAAAAATGTATCTATTAAAAAGGTTTAATTTATTTTAGTTTGTTTCAAATATGTTTTTTTGTCCATTTAACTAAGGAATGGATAACAATGGACCTGCCTCTGAGCCATAGAGCTTTATTTGTTGAGTTTCCTTCAGTTTATGTTGCTTAGAGATTCTCTGAAAATTACCAAATGTTCAGTTACAGCAGAATGCAATCATTTTTCCAGTATTTTGTTTCCAATTTCTGAGTATTTTTTAAAAAATTATTCTTAGTTGGACATGCACTGTATTTTCTGTTGCTTGAAATGCATTACTGTGACATAAGTATACTTTTAATTAAAAAATTAATAGCTTCCTTCGTTGGGGGCGGGACACTAAACATCATCCACCCAATATACATAGATGACAATGAAATGAATTAAAACTTTAATTTTCATCCTGAAGGAAGAAAGCGTACATTAATCAAGGGGAACCAATTTGGATCGATACAAGATAAATCATGACTAACTTGATTGAATACGTTGATAAGATACCAGAGAAAGTTGATAAAAATAGTAGGTGCTGTAAATATGGACATTCAGAAGTCATTCAACAAAGAATTAAAGAGTATGCAATTTAGGAGCTAGTTTGTTGGGGTCTTCCTCAAGGTTCAGTTTGGCATCCATCATTCTTTATAAACAACCTATACCTGAATGTATGGATGCATATTATAAAGTAAATATCTGAACGATGAAGAGATAGGCTGCATGTACAAGTGATCAGGAAGGCAAAGGGAATGTTGGCATTTATTGCGAGGCAATACAAGGCAGTGGTCAGACTATACTTGAAATATGGTAAAAGTGAGCACTGCAGATGTTGGAGATTAGAGTCAAGATTAGAGTGGTGCTGGAAATACACAGCAGGTCAGGCAGCAGCTGAGGAGCAGGAAAATTGACGTTTCGGGCAGGAGCCCTTCATCAGGAATGGTGAAGGGCCTTATGAAGGGCTCCTGCCTGAAACGTCGATTTTCCTGCTTGTCAGAAACTGCCTGACCTGCTGTGCATTTCCATCACCACTCTAATCTATACTTGAAATATCGCAAACGGATTTAATCTTATCTAAGGAAAGGTGTTGGAGCTCAATGAGAGAAAGTTCACTAGGTCAATCAAGGATTTTCATTTGAAGAGATTTGTGTAGGTCTGTCTTTGAGAGTTCAGAAAAATGATAGGAAGCCTTATTGAACCAAATTTCGGCTCTATGGGGCATGACGGAGAGATGCAGAGGGTTAATGTGGGGAATTCTTTACTGCAGAAGGCTGTTGAAGTGGGGATATTAAGTAAATTCAAGGCTGAAATAAGTAGATTCCTGATCATTAAAGGAATCAAGGGTTATTGGGAAAAGTCAGGAAAGTGGAGTCGAGGAACATTAGATCATCCATCATCTCATTGAATGGCAGAGCAGAATTCTGCTGCTTCATCTTATGGTTTTATGGCTTATGGTCTAATACAGACACGATGGACCGAATGAGCTCCTGTGTTGTAACCATTCTGTGATTGCATGATTCTCATGAATAGGTCAATAACTAGTGGTTACAAATTTAACATATCTCAAGGCAAAATGAGAAAAAATGTTTTAATTCAGAATGTTTAGGGTTTGGATCGCTGTACCTGAAAGCTGACTGAAGCTGGTAACAAAAATATCTTTAGAAGACAGTTGGACAAGTACTTCATAAAGATGAATTTACAGGTTTATAGAAAAGACATGTGGAAATAGGATTATGCATGGTTGCTCTCTCAAAGCGTCAGCAAAAGCCAAATGGATCAAAAGGTCTTCTTTTGTGCCATAAATTTCCACAACTGTATGAAATGATCATCAAGATCATCACTTTCCTTTATTCCAAATGCTTATGCTGATTTCAACCCATTTTAGAAATGTTTGGGATCACAATGTAGCATATTATGACATTGTGGGTACAATTTTAAAAGGGATGCGGGAGCAGAGGAAACTAGGTGTACATGTGCACAGATCATTGAAGGTGGCAGGACAGCTGGAGAGAAGCAGAGAGTACAACATGCACGGAGCTGATGTTGAACTCATACTAGACACTTGTTAGACCTCAGCAGGAGTATTGTGCTCACTTACGGAACCACATTATAGGAATTATATGAATGCATTGGGGAGACTGTAGAAGCGATTTACAAATGGTTCCAGGAATGAGAGAGATCAGCACGAGGAGAGATTGAAGAGATCAGGACTGTTCTTCTTGGAGAAATGAAAGCTGAGGGGAGATTTAATAGATGCTTTTAAAAACTTGAGCGATTGGATACAATAGATATGGAGAAGTTGTAAAAGGAATTTATGGATTTAATGTGTTTAGATTAGATTACTTACAGTGTGGAAACAGGCCCTTCGACCCAACAAGTCCACACCGACCCACTGAAGCGCAACCTACCCATACCCCTACATTTACCCCTTACCTAACACTACGGGCAATTTAGCATGGCCAATTCACCTGACCCACACATCTTTGGACTGTGGGAGGAAACCCACGCAGACACGGGGAGAACGTGCAAACTCCACACAGTCAGTCGCCCAAGTCGGGAATTGAACCCAGATCTCAGGTACTGTGAGGCAGCAGTGCTAACCGCTGTGCCACCGTGCCACCCATAAGTGTTGTGCAAGTGAAAAGGTAATGTCAGAAGAAAAGTCACACAGTGTGTAGTTACGGTATGGAATGTGTTGACTGGAAATGTGGAGACAGATTCAGTTGATACATTCAAGTGAATATTGCATAATATTTAAATAGAAGTGGAAATGGTGTGCAAGGAAATGGGGAAAAGGCAAAGAATAGAACTAGGAAATAGGCAGGCATGATGGGCCAAATAACCTCTTTCAACAACATAACGATTCAGTTGTTACTTGATACAGGAAAATAGAGAGAGAAACAGGGATCTGGTATCTGTCTTCTGGGTTGCACTCACAGAGGAGATTATAAATCTTCCAAAGATTAATCAAATTCTTTTGGCAGCCAGTTGGCAAAGTGTGCTGCTCCGATGCTTATTCCAGTAGTGAAGAGATCACTGTGATTTTGAGGCTCTGTCTCAATCACATTCAACAGCTAAGTTTTGAATTTCAAACAGATTGTATCTTAATACTAATGCAGGAACTGCTGCTGGAAAGTGACGGTGTAGAGAAGGGGTTTGAAAGGGACTCCAAGGGCCACATTTGCCCAGGATATGTTTGTGAACCCTGGAGAGGCAGATCAACTCCTTCAGGTCTGCACAGATATTTCAGACTTAAAGCATGCCTCTCCTTTTCTGTTACACAATGTAGTAATCAGACTGTGTACTGTATAGTTCTAACCAATTTCTCCCTGGAAAGTACAAAGTTGGATATTGATATTCAAGGGGAACAAAAGGGGCCTATTTCCTGAAATAGGCCAAAATAATGAACATCTAGCAGTCAGCCCTTTTGATGTTGGAGCTGTCTGCATCATTTCCAGAGAGATAGTAAGGCCCCAACCACATTTCAGAGCTTTTGCTATGAGTTGTAGATAGGCCAATGTTGCTGAACAATATATTTTTTACAGGTATCTTTCCAAGTCCTTTCAGGTGATTATGTGAACTACAAAGAGCAAAAGCTAATTGTGAAAAACAGCAAAAGAAGCAATAGTTGAATTAAAACGGAGTTGATATTTCTGGTGTTTGGTTATTTAATCTTCACTCTTGCAGTTTGTGTTGTCACTTAACCTTTTGGAGCACAAACAGCATTTATTCTTTTCTACACAGCATGCATAAGTTACCCTCCTTTCCTTTATGTCAAATTCAGTTCTTAGCTCAGAAGATGCAGCTAATTTTTCTGCAAATTTGCTTTGTGCTGAGCTATTTATGTAAATAATGTCACTGAATCAAATCAAAGCTGTATGCACATCTGTAGCTCAATTTTAACATTAATACCTATTTCCATAATTTTGCTATTCTCAAACTGTAATAACTATAACAATTATCTGAAAGGAAAATAGATTAGGAGGTCAGCAAAGGCCCTTTACCTAGATACAAAGAATAATTTGGGAAAATATTCACTACGCTGTCATTCCATCATAGTGCTCAAACTCAATTAAAATAATAACCAGCGGCTCTTCCAAAGATCTGAGTGTGCCAGATGCAGAGCTGCAGTGGAAAATTTAAATATCCAGCAACACACTTACATTATAGGTGTTGATCGTTGGCTACACTTATAGCCTGACTTTCCATCTTGTGCATAGGAAGCATTGGCTGTACAAAGTACTGAAAGTGGCCTCGAGCCAGAAGGCAGCCCTGCTTACAAGGTGGAGAATTTATAGGGTCTACACCAAAACATTAAAAGTGAATTTAGTTCTAAAGGAAAAGCTAGTCAGGCAGAATATGTCCACGGCTGTATAAAGAGCTCAAATAGCATTATGGGTGGGGGAGGGGATGTGTGCAAATGATAGGGTGTTCAAAGCCAGAAATGATGACATTGCAATTGCAGAAGCAACAAAAGTTCCATAACTAAGGCAGAGATAGGTTAGGTCTCTGAACTCATTCCAATGACAACTTACGTAGCATCATTAATATAAAAAAAAACTCAATTACTTCATAAAGAAGCAGAACCAGGAAAGAAGCAATTAAGGACAATACTGGATGCTTGACAAAAAGAAGGATTATAAAGAGGTTCACAAAGATAGAAAGAGGAAACAAGAGTGGGACAGAGTTAGGGTGAGAACTACGAAAATTTAACAGTCAGATTTCCATCCTTAAAGACATTGGTACACCACTTTGGATTCTACAATAAATAATGATAGTTTCCTGATCACCATGTCTAAGGCATGATTTCAATTTCAAATTTTATTAATTTAATTCAATTCCTTCATGTCCCCAGTGCATTAGCCTTGATCTCTGGATTACTAAACTAGTGTCATTAACATTACTGAGCATCTCACCCTGGATTGACAGTTTGTTGAGATCTGAAAAGTTATTTGTACTTTAGTGTGGTTTTCAAATTTCTATTTATTTATTTGGAGCAGTTTAAGATATGAGGATTCAATAATAAAACTTATTATTTATTGTTGAATCTATGGCTATGGCTGATCTGTGCTTTATTCAGATTTTAAATAAGGAGTATTTTTCAAAGGAAACTTTCAAACTATCGCTTTCTGTGTCAGCCACAGGAGGATTTTAAAGACCTGCCACTTACTGTATAGCTTATTGGCCCTGTACGTTGTAGGTATCAATAGAGTGAGTATGGGGATTTATCAGTGACTGGGTGCATGGAATTGACATTGGGGCAACAAAAAGCTCAGGGCTCAAGGGCACAAAGGAATATGGGGAAAAGTTACAACTATGGGGGTGGGCATGGGAATATGATGGGCCATGGATGAGCATAGGGAACTTGAAGGAGCATTTGCAAGACATTTTGAACTTATCTGACCAAGGTTCTCAAAATCTCAGTAGGCTTGCCCCACTATTCACAAACACACTTCCCCAATGGAGTTCCAATGGACTTCCAATCCACCACTCTCTAAAAAGCCAGGGTGTAAAATTCACATTTCCCCTTGTCTTTTATGATAACCCAGAAATAAGGACATATGTGGGGAGTAAGGAGCTATTATGTTTACCGACCAGGGAATGATGGTGTGGTTCAGGAATGGGAAGAGGATGGTTTGAAATTTCGATCCCTGATCCCCATTTTACCTTTTTCTGACTCAGGTCTGTAAAAAGAAAATCTGGCCCTTTAAATGAATGCATGCCTTATATACATGTTCAGAACTCCCACCTTCAGAGGATGTGAAGTATACTTCATTTCCGGTTTGAACACCTAAGAGGAGTCTTAATCAATTTGTGGTGATAGCAGAGTGCCTGCTTGTGTACAATGGATCAAAGTATGATTTTCAACCATTAATTCTAATCATCCATATCATGGAATCACAAGATTTCAGTTTTGTTCTTGAAACTGGTTAGTTCAAGTGTATAACTGACAGGATCCTAACCATAAGAAGAAACCTTACATTGAGTCCTCCTTTTTGTCCAGGTGAACATTGTAGATTGAATGTTAATGTACAGAAGAAAATAAAAAGTTCTCCTGGTTTCCTGGCCAACCTTTTTTCATCCACAGTAATGAAAGAAAGTGATAAGTTCATTATCAAGACACAGCTTGTGGAAACTTGTTGTGCACATTGTGGCTGCCAGGTTTGCCTGCAGTGAATTCAGTTCAGAGCAATTCACAAAAATATTTGATGTTCTTGAAGATTGTTAAGTGCTACGGAAACGTGTGCTTTCAAGTATGAAGGACAGATATATGCTAAGTTTATATCTATTAGTTGGCATTCCTGATTTGAGAAGCAAGCCATTGTTTTGTGTTTTTCACTTGGGCTGGCAAAGTTAAAAGAAAACTATAAATGATATAAACATATAACATATTAGAAATACACGGCATTCATTGTTAGAGGGCTAGAATACAAGAGCAGGGATGCACTACTGAGGCTGTGTAAGTCTTTGTTCAGACTGCATTTGGAATACTGTGCACAATTTCGGGCCTCATATTTGAGGAAGGATGTGCTAGCCTTTGAGGTGGTCCAGAGGATGTTCACAGGAATGATGCTGGGGATGAAGGGCTTATCATATCAGGAGCGATTGAGGTCTCTGGATCTGTAATCAATGGAGTTTGGACAGATTGTGGAAGATTCTCAAAGAAACTTGCAGAATACTGAGAGTTGATGTGCAGAAGATGTTTCCAAAAGTAGGAGAGACTCGGACCTAAGGGCTACAGCCTCGGAGCAAAGGGATGAACTTTTAGAACTGAGATAAGGGGGGGATTTCTTCAGTCAGAGCGTAGTGAATCTGTGGAACTCATTGTCAAAGAAGGCTGTGGAGATCAAGTTGTTGAATGCATTTAAGACAAGGAAAGACAGTTTCTTGATAAGTAAGCGGTCAAATATTATGGAGAAAAGGCAGGGGAATGAGATTGAGAAACATCAGCCATGATCAAATGGCAGAGTACACACAATGGGCTGAATAGCCTAATTCTACGCCTATATCTTGTGGTCTTATGGGTTGGTGGCTAGCTGGAAGGTGCAAAGTTCTACAATTTTAGATAGAATCAGAGAAAGAGCCTCACCATTCTTTGCAGATGCTGTTTAAGTATCTCTTTCTATCGCTGAAAATTCTGCCGATGCTCTTTTTGAACCTTTATAAAGCTGGCTTAGAACCTCCCTCTGTCCTTGCAGATACTGGGAACATTTGTCTTTGATTCAATTGAAGCTTCCTGAAGAAGGTTGAATTGATTTGATAACTCTCAGCATTAGCCAGGATGCCCAGGCTCAAGTTCCACCTGCTCCAGAGGTGTTTCATAATGTGTCTGGACCTGTTGATTACAAAATAGCAGTTCTTTGTACCTGTTCTTGACATAAGACTTCAAGATGCATTGCACCAGCTCCATCATCTCCAGCACATACTGTGTAGTGCCCATGACTTGTGGAGCTGGCAGAGCTTCTGCTCCCAGAGCTGTGCTTTCCACACTTACCAAATGTTCTGAGTACTGTCGCTCTGCCATGATATTCATAGTATTAATGGACTCCTCTTCTTCAAGAAATGTAACATTTAATTTTTTTTTCTGAATTGTCCCCAGTATTACTCTCAAAATGAGATATTTGACTCTCTGATACACCTTGCTGTCATCCACTGCAGTTGCCAAACCACATTAGCGCAAGGCAATCAGCTCTGTCCATTCCTCACCACACCTTGCAGGTATGTCAGATGCTGGAACCAACTCACCTCAATCACCATAGAGTCATAGAGTTGTGCAGCATAGCAACAGACCCTTCGGTCCAACTCGTCCATGCTGACCGGCTATCCTAAACTGATCTAATCCCATTTGCAAGCATTTGGTTGATGGCCCTCTAAACCCTTACTATTCCTGCATCCATCCGGATGCCTTCTAAATGCTATAATTGTACCCACCTCCACTACCTCCTCTGGCAGTTCTATACACGCACCACTCTGGTTGCCCCTCTCACCTTAAACGTATGCCATCTAATTTTGGAACTCCCCTACTCTGGAATAAAGACCGTTGCTTTTCTCTCTATCTATGACCCTCATGATTTTATAAACTTCTATAAGGTCACCCCTCAACCTCCGACATTCCAGGGAAAAAGGCACCTGCCTATTCAGCCTGTCCCTATAGTTTAAACCTTCCAATCCCAGCGACTTCCTATGCATCTGTCAGTAGAAAAATTTACAATTATTTTTGATCACAAATTTTCACTCTCTTTAATAGTGTAAGCACTTAGCTTTTTACATCCCTTTGCTCACCTCAGTGATGCAGCACTAATCTAATTGGGACTAATTGGTTTGAAAGCCCAATTAGATCTCCCATGAAGTCGTCCTGTTCTGTCAGGTCTTGGAGTATGGCACTGACTGCTCCAGTCAGTAACTGCTTCTGAGCATTATAGGCTTGTTTTGACCACATGAAGAAATAAAAAAATGTGTAAAAATCTTGCTGTCCTGACATGTAACACATTTTACAACTTCTGGAGGCAGCTAAAAGTCTGTATCCCAGGAGAGTTTCAGAATAAGGATACCCTTATAACTAAGACAGAGACATCTTCCATGTCTCATAAAATTAGAAAACAAAATTAAGATTTACCATTCTGCACGAACAAATCAAAGTTCGGTCAGTGGGATCACCAAGGCACTTATGACACCTTTATAGAATTGCTAAGGAAAAACTTGTGTTTTTTTTTTGAATTAATAAATCAAAAGGTAGAATTTAAGTTTTAGAGACAACTAATGTCGAATAAGGCTTACCTGAGAGTCCAGGCATCCATTAAGCTGCTGAATTAGCTGAGGCCCAGGATACTCATTGTTTAATTAACAATTCTGGCTTTCTGATCTCTGCTGTCAATTGAATAAAATTTATTCATGTAAGTCTGAGAGAATTTGTGTGTTTTTGTTTATGACTTTAAAGAATCTGGAAATGATCTGTTTTATCTTGTAGCAATTTTTTAAAATATTGGGGCAATTTGTGAAAGATGTTTGTTTAAAAGCATTTTTAAAATATGTTCTAGTGTCAGTCTGGAATGAATTGTTTCTGTAATGTACAATGAATCAGTGCTCATGGAAATCAGTGCTATAGCTTAAAGTGAGCAGGTGTGAGGGTGCATTGAGGGTGGGTGAAGAGGCATAGCCTGGCAGATCAGCCCGTAGAGAGTGAATAGAGGTGCATAGCCTGGTGTAGGGAGCCTGGGGGATCACAGAACATGAATAGAGGGGCATAACCTTGGGACATGAAGGTCAATGATGGGGGAGAGTTGGAGAGGTATAGCCCAGCCAGAAGTGTTGGTTTTGGGGATGAGTGGATGCTAGGTTATGTAAGGTTACTGTTCTTATTTAAACTGGCACTAAGTCACACATCACCGAGGTGAGCCTGTAAGCAGGCTGCCTTGGCACCCAGCTATTTCTATGGCTACCTTTGACCTTTTTCCTGGGTTGGCTGATTGAATTGCAGCCTGTGTATGCCCCAACAATGAAGATATCATTTCTGCGAACACTCTTGCATGAAATGGGTATACAAAGCCAGGAAATTTCCTGTCTCCACTGTCTGCCACAGGGATGAGAATGCAGGCCAGTTACAGGTCAATGAACGTTTTTCAGATGTTGATCAAACTGCACTTGTAGCATTTTCTGCCCCAGGATTCAGTGAGCCTAGCATGTTCATTTTCTGCTGGCTTAATTAGGGAAAATTATTACTATTCTCTACCATTTTTTATTTAATGTTGATATTCAAGTTCCTCTCTGTATTAAAAAAAATCTCCATTTGTTTGCGTCTAAACATTATTAGTACACTTGCCATTACAAGTGACGAATAATGGGTGGTAGGTTTTGAATTGGTGTGGTCATAATATTTTATCCAAGACTCCTTAGAATCTTTAGTCAAAGAATATTCAAAGACTACAAGAGAAAACCTTGAGCAAAACGTTACTCCTGCATGCTTATCCCCATCAGAGGCTATCTAATATTCAGTTAAAAATTTGAAAGGTGGATACATAGTACATCTCATCGCCTCCTCAGAAATACAAGGTGAAAATAATAATCTACATGAACATTGCTTCAAGCAAGCAACCATAATCAACTGGCTCATAAAACTGAGACTTGTGAAATTTTATGCCAAGGATATTTTTAAAGGGACAGTAACACTGCAATTTTAAAAATAGCTCACTCTTACCACCTGGACCATTGTTGATACTGTCAAACATTGTTGGTACTTGCATCTAGCCAATTTAAGGTGAATACCTCCTGCAAATTTGACAATGCTTTCTTTTTGCACTTAATGTGCTTGTCATATGGAAGATTTTCCATTAATACTCGCTGGAAGGCATCTGTATTGATCTAACAGGAAAAAAGATCATGCTGAACTGTTAGCACCACACTCCAAGATTCTGATTGTCAGATGTATTAATGCCACAGGAATTCTCAGCAGTTTATTGATGAGGTTCTCCACTGGAGAGGATATGCATAGAAGCTGGGAACACAAGACTGAGGTAATGTTCTGATAGGAGTAAATATTGATTGGAAGGTACAAAACAGTGGGCAGAATTTCAATGTCCTTCATTTGCTTGGAAGAGCAGCAATGTAAATACCTACTGAGTGGAGAAAGGCAGCCATTTTGAAGCTTCAGTAGGTCAATAGGATTTTCCCAGACTGCTGGTATTTTGTCAGTGGCGGAGTGCTGTCCCATCCTCCAACCGCTATCAGGGACACCCTCATCAACTGCATGGACATGATTTTCATGACTAGCAAAACCAGAGTTTCTCTTGTGCAGGTAGGGACAGCTGATTATGGCGTCATGGCTCCAGTACTACTACTGGAGACATTTTCCTTCCATTTTCTGCTTGCTTGGATCATTAAAAAGATGTTCTCTTTCCAGTCTCAGTAGCAGCAGTTTCACTTATTCACTCTAATTAAATGAGAATTCAACAATATATTTTGCTGATAATTCCTATTGTTACCCCAATAAACTAAAAGAAACCTGTAGTCCTCATGTGACCACTTTCTTTCACACTGCTGACATTGATTATGACTTTCTTCCTCAAAACTTGCTGAGTTTCATAGTTCATTGAATGGAGCTTTACTTGGCTGACTGTTGTTGCAACTTTTGAATTTGATATGATGGAAGACACAATATTGTTTGTTTCCATGAGCTGCAGAAAACTCACTTGTTGGGATGAACTACATAATGCAAAGCATTTGCATAGAGCCGAGATGTCAATGAAAGAATACTGGTAGATCATGGCTGACTTGCTCAAAGCTTGGTTTCAGCCTTCACTAATGCATAGCCTGGCCTCAAAACCATTTGAATCACTTCATTAAAACATTTTGATAGTGTGCGTGATGGTCTGTGTAATCTAACAGCTAGACTTGATATGGGGTGTAGTTGCATTTCTCACTGTACCTGATCTGGGTAAGCAATGGAATGTGATTTCATGCATTGACAAAATCATTAATTTGCTCCTTGAGCAGCTAAATAGGTCTTATTGGAGCTGGCACCTGACTGACTGCTTCCATTCCCTCTGGGCAGCTCACTTTCCCCAGCAACATTTTTTCTGCTCCATCAGAGAACCAGCTCTTCATGCAGACTTGACAAAATGGAAGTGGTAACAATGTTGATCCCTTTACAATACTGCTGGTCTTTTGGGGTACACGCTTTCTTGCCTCTAAACGATAGAGCTCACAACCTGAGGGCTGTCTGATGTGTAGAATTTTGTAAAAATGTTTGAATGAGCACAGATTCCAGGAAATCTTAGCAAATGTCACCACTCATCATACCAAGTAGGAGTGATTTGGACTGTGCACTGCTTCTAGCTGTGATTGGTAATCAGAAAGTGGAGGCTGTGGTGCCTTCCACATGTTGATCATACACAGAGTGACAGACAACTGAGTCTGAGTTGATACCTTCTGACTACCACATGCTCACACCTGTCTGACTGATAGCAAGTTTCCCATATCACTGCAATATTACACAATATCTTTTATACTCTTTTTATTGTTTCGATTTAATATCCTGAAATCTGGAGCTCTGAGATTGAATAGGCATGCCGTGGAAACCAAGCTATTTACTGACTGTGACAGTAAGAGCAAGTCACTTCAGTTGACAGTGAGGAGTGGTTTCCTTTAGGCATAGAATTTCAATCAACCTAAAATAAAGATGTCACTGTTGTGTTCTGTGAATGCCATCTTGCTTTACAGGCACAGAGCACACTGACAGGATTACCACTGATAGAAAACCTCAGTAGAATAGAATAAAAACCTTGTGCAAAATCACAATGGTTTCTGCTCAAACTTTTGTTAGATATTAGCGAATCACTTCAAGGCCGTAATGCATTGTGAGATTGATTTGTCCATTGCTGTGGTTCATGATGGATAATTTTGAACCAAATGACTGGACTACAACCTTGTACATCCCCAGCTGTCAATTACTGTACATCACACACAAAACTTTCATCGTAATGAAGAGCCTAATAGTTCTTTACCCATTTTATTCTGCTGAAAATGAATATTTTGTTAACAAAACAAACCATTGGAAGCCACATTATACAGCCCCTGTGCAACAAGTGTATGGATAGTTTGGCTTGAATAATCAATTTTAAGTATTTTATTTAACTTTAAAATCAATTTTTAAAACAACAAAGAGGTTTTCTTCATCATTCTCTGCTGAATTATGGTGATTAATTTTGGAGAATGACTTCAAGGTCAATAATACCCTTGCATTACTTTACCAAGGTTGGTATTTATTTTCTTTGAGTCAGTGGGTTGAATATTAAGTTGATGTGTCAGTTGTAGTTCAGCTGGCTGAGGTTTTGTCTCTGAGTCACTAGATTCTAGGTTCATGTCTCCAGTGCAGTAGTGAGGTAGCAATAGTTGGACATTTTTTTTTGAATGAGCTATTAAACTGAAGATGCATCACCAGTTTGAATAGATATGGAAGGTCCATGGCATTAATTTGACAAAAAGCAGGGGAGTCATCCCCAGGTCTGGTGACTTCCCAGCCTGGAGCAGTGGTGTGGCACAGTGGCCTCCCAGAGCAGCCTCCTGGCGTGGCATGGTGTCCTTAGCCTGGCGTGGCAGTCTGAAGTGATTTCTCAGCCTTGTGATCCTCATGGTGAAGCCTGGCACGATCTGGCTGGTGCTGACTAGAGGCTAGGTGCCAGTGTGGTCTGGGTTCGATGATTGTTATTCTGAACTTTTATTTCTGTAATGCTGGATGTTCTAATTCTCTAGTCTTTGAGATCTTGTAACTAAAGAAGCTGTGCCTAGGTACTTTTAGTACTTAAGGGGCGCTGTAAGTGGTGACATGTAAATTTTTCACTGTACTCATCGAGTATGTGTGAAAATAAAGGCTAGCTCTAATTCTAATTCTCAGTAGCCTGGTCAATATTTGTTTATTAGCTGATGTCACAAGTAACAGATGATTTGGTTACATTGCAGTTTGTTGAGTGCATTGTTGGCTGCTGCGTTTTGTACATTGTGATGGCAGTTCAAACAGCATGGTGGCTCAGTGCTTAGCACTAAAACCTCACAGCACCAAGGACCCGAGCTTTGATTCCAGCTTTGGGCAACTGTCTGTGTAGATTTGCATGTTCTCCTTGTATCTGCGTGGGTTTCCACCTGGTGCTGTTATTTCCCCCCACAGTACAGAGATGTGCAGGTGAGGTGGAATGGCCATGCTTTGAAAAAAAATTGCCTTTGGTGTGTGGGTTAGCCATGGTAAATGCAGAGTTATGGGGACTGGGTAGAGGGGTCCTCTTTGGAGACTTGATGGGCTGAATGGATTCTTTCTGCACTGTAGGGATTCCTTGATTCAAAAGTACTTTATTGACTGAAGAAGGCTTTAAAATGTCAGGTGGTCATGAAATATCCTTTATAAATACAGATCATGCATTTAATTTTTAAGTCTTGAGACTTTCACAGCCAAACCTCACAACTGCCCAAATGTAACATCTAGACAGTAGTGGACTTTTGATAATAATTGTTTTTTACTCCTCTTTAATGGGCATTATGAAGCATGAAGCACAACGGACACTAATCAGGGGATCTCCCATCCACCGCCTCCAACCTCATAGTCCCACAACCCCGCACCGCCCGTTTCTACCTCCTGCCCAAAATCCACAAACCTGCCTGCCCCGGCCGACCCATTGTCTCAGCCTGCTCCTGCCCCACCGAACTCATCTCCCAATACCTCGACACGGTCCTGTCCCCTTTAGTCCAAGAACTCCCCACCTACGTTCGGGACACCACCCACGCCCTCCACCTCCTCCAGGATTTTCGCTTCCCCGGTCCCCAACGCCTTATTTTCACTATGGACATCCAGTCCCTGTACACCTCCATCCCCCATCACGAAGGACTCAAAGCCCTCCGCTTCTTCCTTTCCCACCGCACTAACCAGTACCCTTCCACTGACACCCTCCTTCGACTGACTGAACTGGTCCTCACCCTGAATAACTTCTCTTTTCAATCCTCCCACTTCCTCCAAACTAAAGGAGTTGCCATGGGCACCCGCATGGGCCCCAGCTATGCCTGCCTCTTCGTAGGATATGTGGAACAGTCCATCTTCCGCAACTACACTGGCACCACCCCCCACCTTTTCCTCCGCTACATCGATGACTGTATCGGCGCTGCCTCGTGCTCCCACGAGGAGGTTGAACAGTTCATCAACTTTACTAACACCTTCCATCCCGACCTGAAATTCACCTGGACTGTCTCAGACTCCTCCCTCCCCTTCCTAGACCTTTCCATTTCTATCCCGGGCGACCGACTCAACACAGACATCTATTATAAACCGACTGACTCCCACAGCTACCTGGACTACACCTCCTCCCACCCTGCCCCCTGTAAAAACGCCATCCCATATTCCCAATTCCTTCGTCTCCGCCGCATCTGCTCCCAGGAGGACCAATTCCAACACCGCACAACCCAGATGGCCTCCTTCTTCAAGGACCGCAGATTCCCCCCAGACGTGATCGACGATGCCCTCCACCGCATCTCCTCCACTTCCCGCTCCTCCGCCCTTGAGCCCCGCTCCTCCAACCACCACCAAGACAGAACCCCACTGGTTCTCACCTACCACCCCACCAACCTGCGCATACAACGTATTATCCGCCGCCATTTCCGCCACCTCCAAACGGACCCCACCACCAAGGATATATTTCCCTCCCCTCCCCTATCAGCGTTCCGCAAGGACCACTCCCTTCGTGACTCCCTTGTCAGATCCACACCCCCCACCAACCCAACCTCCACCCCCGGCACCTTCCCCTGCAACCGCAGGAAATGTAAAACTTGCGCCCACACCTCCACACTCACTTCCCTCCAAGGCCCCAAGGGATCCTTCCATATCCGCCACAAGTTCACCTGTACCTCCACACACATCATCTATTGCATCCGCTGCACCCGATGTGGCCTCCTCTATATTGGCGAGACAGGCCGCTTACTTGCGGAACGCTTCAGAGAACACCTCTGGGCCGCCCGAACCAACCAACCCAATCACCCCGTGGCTCAACACTTTAACTCCCCCTCCCACTCCACCGAGGACATGCAGGTCCTTGGACTCCTCCACCGGCAGAACACAACTACACGACGGCTGGAGGAGGAGCGCCTCATCTTCCGCCTGGGAACCCTCCAACCACAAGGTATGAATTCAGATTTCTCCAGCTTCCTCATTTCCCCTCCCCCCACCTTGTCTCAGTCGGTTCCCTCAACTCAGCACCGCCCTCCTAACCTGCAATCCTCTTCCTGACCTCTCCGCCCCCACCCCACTCCGGCCTATCACCCTCACCTTGACCTCCTTCCACCTATCCCACCTCCATCGCCCCTCCCCCTAGTCCCTCCTCCCTACCTTTTATCTCAGCCTGCTTGGCTCTCTCTCTCTTATTCCTGATGAAGGGCTTATGCTCGAAACGTCGAATTCTCTATTCCTGAGATGCTGCCTAACCTGCTGTGCTTTGACCAGCAACACATTTGCAGCTGTGATCTCCAGCATCTGCAGACCTCATTTTTTACTAATGGCTTCAGCCAACTCTTCCTAATACACCCAGGATTGAAACAACAGGTCTTCTTAATGTGCCTGACTCAGTGCCACAATTCACAATTTATATACAAGGGACACTTTTATACTTAAACTGTATCGTTGCCAAATTCCTTGTTTGCTTTAAAAGTGCACTGTCCCCTTGAAACAATTACATGAACATACCGATCATCTGAATGGGAATATGAAACATACTTGAAAAGCAAATATATTTTTTCATTAAACAAGCAGTTCAGTGCATGTGTACCTCAAGGAGCAGGGGTTTCCAGAAAAATCAGGTGCCTCTCTATTCATGAGGATCACCTTGTATTAATGACTTTTAACATTTATGAAGATCTTTTGGGAAATAACTGATCTCCATTCCTGTTAATACAGTAAATATGTGGGTAATTTGGTTGAAATCAATGTATTGTTATTGTTTTCAGTCCAGGTTGTTAGGAGCAGAAAGATATTATAGACATGTGACACGTTGATGGCAGTGGTACTTTACTTCTTAGACTTCACTGCACCATTAAGTATGTTCAACGGTGACATTTTCTCCTCTCTGTTCTGGCTCCATGTATATGCCTAAGCATAGCTTCACTCTCACCTGTCTGAAACAGCCAGAATAATTCTTACAATGGCTTCCCTTTATGTTCCACACAGTTGCCTGCAAAGTTCCAGTAGACCTACCCTTGTTACCTCCATTCCCTCAATATAAATACAGTCTTGATTGATTTATTGTGAGACTCTTGATCATCTTTCATATGCGCGCTGTACCTTTTCCATCAATTCTCTTGAGCCTTGTGCCAACAGATTGCTGGTCCAATGTCAAGTCATAGATCAGTGGTAATTGCTTCCACCTAAACATTGTAAAAGCTGAAACCATATTTTTGACGCCAGCCATGACTCTGTTCAGTTGTTACTGACTCCATCTCTTACCCTGACCTCTTTTTCAATGTAACCATAGACTCTTGTTTTATCTGAAGTTCAGTTTGTATTCATTACCTGAGATTGTTTGTTTATTTATTTCCACTTTTGCAAATTTGTGCCCAATGCTGCTGCACTATGTATCTATGTATTTAACACCTCTAGCCTTTTCTTTAATACTTTCAATGCCAGCCTCTTTTCTACCTTTATAGATATTTTTGAATCAAACTGTTCAGAGATATTATGACTCAGCTCTGGAGTAGGCAGAAGTTGAACTCAAGCATTATGGAACATAGTTAAGGATACTGCCACCATGCTGCAACAATCCCCAATTTGACTTTTGTAATTTCCAACTTGAATAAAACTCAGCTGTGCCATTCTTGTATAAAGTCCCCAGGCCCTACACTCCCATCTTAGATAGCCTATGTTGACTTGCTATCTGAATGCATCAATCTGGTCATTCTCATCTTCAACTCTTGTGCTCTCGCCTGACCCTATCTCAGTACATTTCTCTAGCCTTCCATCTTCTGCAGCATCTTTCACCAATTTGATTCTTTGTGCATGTACCTCCACTTTTCACCACCATATTGTTTATAAAACCATTGGTTTCTTTAGTCCAACTTACTATAACTTCCATTGTAAATTTCTCTCTATATCCATTCTTTGATCAGTCTTGAGGTTATCTGACCTCACGTTTTGGTGTGGCTTGACATATGTATCAAATTGATTCATTTTCTCTGTCTATATTGAATTTTTAACTTTTTTTCTACTTAATACTAAGAAGGACTGTAATGTTTAAAGTTTAACTTTATTCCTTTACTGTCCTTCTTCATATAAAGAAGAAAAGTAAAGAAACAAAGTCAAAAATTAAACACTACCGTTCTTCTTAGTATAGGAAACTAATATTTAACTTTAAACTTTGTTTATTTATTCTTCTACTTTGTACCTAAGATGGTACCTTTATACCTAATATGGTGTGGGAATGGTGACATGGTACACTTTTCACCGTAATCATATGTTTCTCGAGGACAGGTGACCATGTAATGCTAATTCCAATTCTAATTCTAAGATGTCATGGAAAATTTCTACATTAAGTGCAATCTATCATCATTTTGGTGTTGGGCAAAGGTTTTGCAAAACTGGGAATAAATAGTCTTAACAATGGATACAAAAAAAAGTTTAAATTTAGTTGACCGTAATACAAGGTGTCATGGTTCCATGCAGTCTCAATTTAATTGAATAAGAGGCCAGGAAAAAGGATGGAGTGAATGCTTTATCGTGCTGTTTCAGTTGATCTCATTTCTGCCTTTACATGGTATAAGCATTAAAAGTGCAGAACTATTTGGATCTACAATCAACACTTCTGAAAAAAAGGATAGAATGTCACTAGCCATTATCCAAAAAAATACTTTTAAATATTTTAAATCTTCCATGCTGATTGCTGGCTTACTGATTTTCTTCATACCATCAGCACGTACGCACTTCCATCTTCTGATTTGGATTAAAGTGGAACATCACTATTGCACAACCCAGTTCTGAGGATCAGCTTTCTTTCCCTTCAGTATCCTGAATTGAGTTAAATCATTTAACAGCCAGTAGTGGGAGGCCATTGGATTTCAAAGCAGCAAGGCAGGAGGAAAAGGGCTCCGGCAGGTGATCAGTATTCTGCCTGTTCATCTACTGAACAAGATCTACAATGTGGTTGATATCTTTAATTATAGCTTTATTGAATTTTTCTGTGAGCAGCAAACCTAGTGCCATTTCCACACAGGAAACCAGTTGAGGAAATACACAGCAATTGTGGAGGCATGGTCGTCTTTCAGTCAAGCTCACTGACATTGGAAAACAGGCAGGATGATGTGCAAGTGAATTTGTTTAATGAAGGGGATGTTGATCTGGGAATAAAACAACTTGAAATACAAAAGATATTTTTAAACAGGTTCATTCTGACATTTCAATAGAGTCATAGAGATGTACAGCATGGAAACAGATCCATCGATCCAACCCATCCATGCCAACCAGATATCCTAACCCAATCTAGTGTCACCTGCCAGCACTTGGCCCATATCCCTCCAAACCCTTCCTATTCATACACCCATCCAAATGCCTTTTAAATGCTGCAATTATATATCTCTCACCCTCTCCACCAGATGTAACCATGTAACCATTGTCAAGTGTTGTAAAAAGCCCATCTGTTGCATAAATATCCTTACCTTGTCTGGCCAGCATGCATTCCAAACCCACAGCAATTTGGTTGACTTATATCTGTCCTCTGAGCAATTAGACATTGATAATAAATGCTGACTTAGTCAGTGATACCCACCTCTGGTGGATAAACAAAACCACATTTGCTTATGTTATTCTGTTTGTACAAGACACCCTTTTCCTCACCACTTTGTTTGAAAGACTTGCTACTGTGTTTTGGTGCCACTGTGTCTTAGTTTTCTTTGGTTTAATAGGTAATAAAACTCAATTCTCTTTACTTAAGAAAACGTTGGAACAGACTTACCTTTATTTTTGATCTGGTTAAGTTAGTTTAGCTGAAATTTGATTACTTACTTTGATATGGGGTCTGAATAGAAGTTGGATTATTTTTATGAATGATTAACTTCTTGAGATTCAAAAGCTCTGAATGGATTTCACAAATGAAAAACAGGTATAAGTAGAGTGTGCGCTGATTTAAATGGTTAGAGACAAATTCATCTTACGTGTCCTCAGATGGTCTGGCCATGATTTATCCTAAGTGAATGAGCATGAAGGTAGCTTGGAGTCAGTGAGGGGATATGGAATGTGTGGGGCAGCATGAGGTGGCATGAAGAATGTGGAGAGCCGTCTGGAGTGGTTTGGGAATGAGAAGGTGTGAGAGATAAGGGATAGAGGTCCTAACTGAGAACCAAGGCACCTTGCAAACAATTTACCTTGACATATGTCCACCCCCTATAGTCACCTCTACTTTGGGACTGACAGCCCTACTGAAGCCCATTCCCACCCCTTCTACTGGAATGCAGGGTCACAGTTTGTAAAATGTACATACAGAAAATTAAATATCTAGAAATTACCAAGACTGACAGCAAAGAGAAAGACAGAGACAGAAAAAAAAATGGGGCCTTGAAACAATATTGCTCGCTTTTGTACAAAGTTACAATGTCTGCCATTTTAAGGAACTTTAACTTGTTCAAAATAATCAGTTCGATGTTTCTGTGCAGCATTTGACTGCAACCATAGTGCAGCATCATATCCAGGTCATGATATAAGGTTGTAAAGAGAGAGAGAGGTGAAAGGTTAAAAACAGCAAAAGGAACTGAGGTATTGAAACTGATAAGAGAGATAAACTAGTTAAAAATGTGTCTCACTGATAAATCTCAATGAATTGGTGATAAGTAGATAAGGAGTGATAAGAAATAGATAGTTGAGACGTAAAAAGAACAAATCAATACCTGTCAGAAGCCGCGGCTGCAGTTCTCTCCCTGCCTTATTCCATTACATATACAACTCAAGTGATTTATACAGAATTGAACTAAGACACTGTACATATTTCAGAAATCAGTTTATTTTAGAATTGTTTCTTCTGATTTAAGATAATTCAAATTAAGCAAATGAAAACAATGTGAAGTTGAGTGGGACTGAGGAAGGAGAGTACTTTTGACAACTGAAAATTCTCTTCTGGAGTGTAGCAATATTCAACCAAATGATAGAATGGCTGCAACACAAGGGGAGCCCATTCAGGCTATCAACATCAGCACAATCTACAACCTCATGGCCCAGTATATCCTCAACTCTATCATTGCCATCAAACCAGGGGATCGACCCTGGTTCAATGAAGAGTGTAGGAGCAGCACCGGGGTGACAAAAAAATGAAGGGTCATCCTGGTGGAGCTACAAAACAGACTACTTGCATGCCAAACAGCATAAGCAGCAGGTTTAGGCAGGGCTAAGCGATTCCACAGCTGCCAGATTAGATCTAGGCTTTGCATGTCCTGGCACATCCAATCATGAATGGTGGTGGACAGTTAAGTAACTCACTGGAGGAGGAGCTTCCATAAACATTCCACTTCCCACATCAATTCAAGCCACTTGCAATAATCTTCAGCCAGAAGTGCCAAGTGCATACTCCATCACATCTTCCTACAGAGGTCCCCAGCATGACAGATGTAAGTCTTCAGTTGTGTTTCATTCCATGGACGATATTAAGAAATGACTGGAGGTAATATACATTGAAGAGTTTACAGACTCTGACAATATTCCTGCAGTAGTACAGAAGGCTCATGTTCCAGAACCTACCTCCCCCCCACAACCAAGCTGGTCCAGTACAGTTACAACATGAGCATCTACCCAACAATGTGAAAATTGCCCAGGTATGTCTTGTACACAAAAAGCAGAACAAAACCATCCCGACCTGTTACTGTCCCATTAGTCTACTCTCAATCATCTGTAAAATGATGGAAGGTGTCAACAACAATAGTATGAAGCAGCACCTGCTCAGCAATAACCTGCTCAGTGATGCCCAGTTTGGGTTCCGCCAGGGCCACTTAGTCCTTGACCTGATTATAGTCATGGTCCAAAAAAGACAGAGATGCTAAATTTCAGAGATGAGGTGAAAGTGACTGCTTTTGATATCAAGATCATATTTCACAAAGTGTAAGATCAAGAAGTTCGACCAAAACTAGATTCAGTGGGATTTGGGGACAACTGTCTGTTGGTTGGGATCATGCCTGGCCCAAAAGCAGATGGTCGTGATATCCAAGACGTCTCTGCAGGACTCCCTCAGGGTAGTGCCCATGGCCCAACCATCTTCAGCTGCTTCATCAGTGACCTTCCCTCTATCAGAAGGTTAAAGTGGGGATGTTCACTGACAACTACACAAAGTCCGGCATCATCTGCAGCCCCTCTGATACTAAAGTAGACATGCAGAAGGCTGGAAGAACACAGCGTGCCAGGCAGCATCAGGAGCTGGAGAAGTCAGCATTCCAGGTTTAACCCTTCAGGACCCTTCTTTAACTTTGTCCAGTGCAACTAGGAATGTTTAATAATTGCTGGATCAGCAAGTGATGCCTGTATCCCATGAATAAATAAAAAAATAAATATTTGTAGAACAATGTAATTGAATTGGAAGCTATTCAGAGAAGGCTTATCAGATTAAGACCTGGAATATGCTAGTTGTCTTATGAAGAGTAATTGGACGTGGTTAGGCTTATATCTGCTGAAGCTTGGAAGAATAAGGGATGACTTGAATGAACATATAAGACTCTGGGGTTTCTTGACAGGTAGAAGGAGGAGAGGATGAGCTTGAACTAGCGATTAAAAATAAGAGATTGCCAATTGAAAAACTGATATAAACCAAATGTTTTTCTCTCAGAGGCTCACAAGTTTTTGGAACTCTCATCCAGAAAAGGTGGTTTAAGCAGAGATGGATTCAATCTTGTTAATAAGTGGGTGGAAGGTTTACAGGGCTGGGTGAAAATGTGGATTTGATGTTCTATTCAGGTCAGTTGTGATCTTACTGAATGGTAGGGCAAGCTTAAGGGCACAGTGACCTACTCCTACTCTGTTCAGATGTAAACATGGGTTTAGATCAGAGTGGTGCTGGAAAAGCACAGCAGGTCAGGCAGCATCCGAGGAGCAGGAAAATTGACGTTTCGGGCAAAATTGACGTTTCCCACTGTCCCTACCTACTATCCCTCTCCCTCTGTAAACATGGTCTGTCTTTAACAGATTTTTACTGGTTTAATCTAACTAATCTATGTTTATCCAAGTGACCTTTAAATTTTCCTCAGTAAAAGCTTTGTCATCACAAGCTGTAATTGTATTTAAATTGCCAACCTTTTTTTGAAGATTAGAGTGGTGCTGGAAAAGCACAGCAGGTCAGGCAGCATCTGAGGAACAGGAAAATCGATGTTTCTGGCACAAGCCCTTCATCAGGAATAACCTTTTTTTGAACACTGGCAACTCTCCAGTGACTTGCACCATCCCTGTATATTAGAAAACTATGGTTAGTACCTCCACAACTTCACCTTTACTCCTTTCAACATTCTCCGATGCATTCCATCCCATGCTGCTGTCGTATCAATGTTGAGTAATGTCAGCCTTTCTAATGGGACCTCCTTATCGACTTTTAGCTCATCCATTGACTCAACTAGTCCTCTTGCACGATGACTTTTGACCATAATTCCTTTGTGATACAGATAGATTAGATTAGATTAGACTTACAGTGTGGAAACAGGCCCTTCGGCCCAACAAGTCCACACCGACCCGCCGAAGCGCAGCCCACCCATACCCGTACATTTACCCCTTACCTAACACTACGGGCAATTTAGCTTGGCCAATTCACCTGACCCGCACATCTTTGGACTGTGGGGGGAAACCGGAGCACCCGGAGGAAACCCACGCAGACACGGGGAGAACGTGCAAACTCCACACAGTCAGTCGCCTGAGTCGGGAATTGAACCCGGGTCTACAGGCGCTGTGAGGCAGCAGTGCTAACCACTGTGCCACCGTGCCGCCGTGCAAAATGTTTAACAGGGTAATTTTTATAAATGTCTTCACCTTGCATCTGAGACTCATTTCCAGAAGAACGCAGATTTTACACTTTACCTTGGTGTCTCAAGAGCAAGAAACAGGCTTCATTGAGGCCATGTCCCCTTTGTAATGTGTGAATCAATATAGGAACTTTGTAGTAGATGTCAGCTGTGGGTGCAGCTTCATTACCTATAGAACTGCCAAGAAAAACAGAACTGAGAACTGAACAGGCATTCTCATTCAGCCGAGCCATTAATATTATTAGACAGCATTGTGAGTCTTGTAAAAATGCTCTAAGCTACGTATTGTGGGTGCAGGAAGTTTAACAATGTATATAAACTGGATGTTTATCTGACCCGGGAGCATTTGGTGCTAATATGAGATGTCAGAAAAACCATTGTGATATTTCTCCTAACTAATCAGCGCAACATATAATGACAGTTTGTTTTATCATTTACTCAGCTTTATTTGTGTATCACAAAAAAAACAACATGCAGTGATTCAGAGAAAGTAAGCTTATATTATAGTGGAGTCAAATATCATAATGTGGAGAACAGCCTAACAGACACTGAGTTACTGACAGGAAGGAAGTGGATAGTACAACCCAGACTATAGCTAGGTGAAGTAAAGTCACAATAGAGCAGCTTTCTCATACAGGGCCTGATGGACTTTACATGTGCTTTAAGTTTAGAAGTTCACCATGTTACTCTGTATGTTGGATCCTAACTTCCACCACTTGACAAACTCTGGGGTTGTATTTGTACCAACACCAAGGTTGACTGGACTCCATTTCCATTATACCCACTAGTGGGTATGCTGGAATGAAAAAGTACACTCAGATTCTATGCTTGGCAGGTGTGATAAAAATGTAGAGAATCTCTCAAAGGGGAAAGAATGACTGAGCACTTGGACAAATTTGAGCTGATCAGAGTTGGCACAGATTTGTGAAGGAGGGCGTCATGTCTAACTAATCCATTTGGTTTCTTTTTGTAGAGGGCACTAATGTGAATAAGAGACTGCCAATAGATGTTTTTCATACAGACTTCCAGAAGGCACTTGAGAAGGTTTCACACAAGAGATTATTAGCAAATTATGGAAATGCACAGTATTGGAAATCACATTGCAGTGTGGATTAAAAATTAGTTGGGAGATAGAAAACAGAATATGTATTAATAGGATATTGCAAGTGATATTTTATAGTGATCTGCATTGTGGCCTCATTTAGTGTTGATTTAGATTGCAGCAGGAAATTAAGAAACACAGAACAGTAAACTGAATGAATAAACTACAGCAGTTGGAGTTCAGTGTGGGCAAGTGTGTGAAATCATCCACTTTGAGTGTCAGTCATGGCTAATTTGATAGCATTCTCATGCTTGAGATACTCTAGGATTTGAGTTGAAAAATCAGGGCTGGCACTCCACTACTGACACTCCAGTACTGAGGATGTGCTGCATTGTCAGAGGGGCTACTTTTGGGTGAGGCTCAACCTACCTGCACCAGTGGATATAAAAGATCCCCTGCTAATACCTTGAATAGAATAGGGGAGTTATTTCCGATGTTCTGACCATTATGTATGCTTTAACCAGCTTAAAATAATCTGAATATTTGTTCATTATCATGATTGTGGGAGTTTGGTGCACATAAAATTAGGTGCTTTGTGTCCTATAATACAACGATGACAGCACTTCTAAAGCACATGGTCACATTTTTGCAGTTATACCTATGGCATGATGGAAAATGAACACTGCATTTTTAAAATGAAGATGAATAACCTGCTTTGAAACACAAAGTTCTTCGAGATCAGGTGATCACTTTCTGCTAATATACATGAAACTACTGAGGCTTGAAGTTAGCGTACCTGTCTAGGCAGGGCATTAAAATGCAAATAACATTTCTGGAATATTTCATAGAAAAGATATCAAAATGCAAGAAATCTTCCCCTTGAATTTAATAACAACCATTGTTTAATAAGTGCAAAAGATAAATCAGAATGGCCTTCTTGATGGCAGATTGGAATTCGAAGAAAAATTATAGAAGGAAGTCATTTACTCAAGAAAAACAAATGAATGGAACTCAAAACAACTCTGTGTTTCAATGCTCTTGTTATCAGAAAGATTTGTGTGAGCAATGAGAATCAGATACTATTGTCACCTGAAAGAAAGTATTTATTCAGGCAGATTCTGAGAAATCTCTCAGCCAATCTGACAGACAGGAGCAGACTGCAATAGAAAGAACCTGCCTAAAACTCACCAGAACATAGAAGAGTCAGGCTAGCTTTTATTTAGTGATTTTGAAGACTAAACTCACTACAAGAATTCAACTTTGGCTTGAAGAAATGCAGGTCAGGTAACACATTTTCAGCTCTGATCTCCAGCATCTGCAGTCCTCAGTTTCTCCTTGACTGGAGTGAAGCCAGAAACTTTCTGCTGCATGGATAAGTCCATAATCAGACAGTTTCAATCTCCAATTGTTCAGTGAACTGAAGAGAATCTTCAGACCTTCACCATTTGAAGTTTCCATCTGGAAAGATCAAGTTTCACAATGAATGTTTGGATGTTTATGACCCAAGCACAACCTGCTGCTTTTGCCATTTCTTCATAGAGTCACAGAGCATAGAAACAGGCCATTCGGCCTACCATACGTATGTCGAGCAACAAAGACGCAACTATACTAATCCCATTTACCTGCTTTTGCTCCGGAGTGGACTAGCTCTGGCATTTAAAGTACACATCCAGACTCTTGTGGAGGAGTGTCAACCAATACTGATGGGAATATGTTTGAGAATTGAGAGATACAAATTTATCCTTCATTCTTTAAAAGACGATACAAGTAAACCTTTTTTCTGTACTTGAGTGTCACATCACTTTAAGAATTAAACATTTTAAAAAACACATCTGCCTTTACTCGGTTGAGAGATGGGAAAAGGAAGAACCATTCCACTGTCTTTTCTCTGTCTGTGACAATCAAATTGCCTGCAAAGTACTTTTAAGATGCCTAGCAATCAAGAAAAACATGATATAAATGTGAATGCTTTTTTTCTTGGATACAAAATACAATTTTAATTTGAGAGTATTTTCTCAATGGTGAGAAACCAGGAGGGTGTGGAGGAGCAAAGAGATTGAGTATTTATTAACAAAATTCACTTAAAGGTAATACACAAGTACACAAAGCAATCAATAATGCCAGCGTTTATCTTAAGGGTGAAGAATAGCTGGGAGAATGGTAAAGTTTTCTTCAGATCACATCTGAAGTACTTAGTTTAGCTTTGGGTAATGCATTCTCAGTAGGTTGTTTGAGAGAGTGCAGTGCAGATTCATCAGAATTATATGTTCTAATCCAGTAAGTCAGTTGGTGAAAGATAGAACTGGAGCCAATCTTTTCATACATTTAAAAGCATTTATTTACAAGGTTATGCATGTGATTACAATGAAACACAATTAATATACACTTAACATTATAAGAGGAAGTGAGGACTGCAGATGCTGGAGATCAGAGCTGAAGAGTGTATTGCTGGAAAAGCACAGCCAGTCAGGCAGCTACCGAGGTGCAGGAGAATCGACGTCGAGGGCATAAGCCCTTCATCGGAAGGACATATGCCCAAAATGTCAATTCTCCTGCTCCTTAGATGCTGCCTGACTAGCTGTGCTTTTCCAGCACCACACTCTTTGACTTGACATTATAGTGTGAGTGTCAGCATTAAATGCTGAGATCTGGTTGCATAAGTTTGGCTTACATTGTGTTTGTTAGTTTCTCTCAGGAATCTACTTGGCTGTAGAGGTGGGTTGTCAAGTATCCAGTTATAATGCCTCTGCCATCAAGTCTGAGGACTGGCTTGATGGACCAACTGGTCTTTTCATGTATTGACAATCCATTACTGTATATAGAACATTGAGGGGCCATTAACTGAAGTGTTTAAAACAAGCAAACATGAACAGAATCTGTTCCTCCGCTGGGAGAATCCAGACCCAGAGATTTTTAAGATTGCATCCAAGCCTTCAAAGAGTTAAATCAGGAAGCATTTTTTCTCACAGAGAACCATAAGGCTGCTCTTTCATTAGAGAGAGAGAGAGATGACTTGCAATGCTTTAACTTGAGGACCTCACCATGCCTCAGCTAAGAGGAAAAGGTGAAAAGGAGAATTCTTTATAGTAACCTCAGCTGGTGCAGAATTGAATCCACATTTTTAGCATTATTCTGCATTGCACACCAGTCATCCAGCCAACTGGGATCAAGGGCTGAATGGACTATTTCAATTCTGATTTTCTACGAGCAAAGTTTTTGGCCTAGATTTCAGTGGGACTGTTATTTGTTATGAAATTATAAACTGTAAGTAATGCATGTGTTGGCAACTTTGCATTTTATTTTCCAGAACTCAAGTGAACTGCATATAGAATCACAGTAGCAGTATTATTGAATCTGCATTCAGATTTTGCTAATTGAATCCAACGATTATTGTGTTTATATGAACTGTTACAATATCTATATGGCATTGTTTTTAGATTGAACTTGCAGAGATACAGCCCATGACAGCTGATGGGGATTGGCTACATTTATAGATCCTTACCTTTTGTCACTGTCACAAAACATCATGCTGAGCTTGCATTGTAACTATTTGTGCACACTCTTCAAATTGAGATTTACTTACTCTGTGGTTACTGGCATTATTTCAAACTGCACGTTTTTCATTAGAAATTTAAGTTAGTAAGCAATTTGTTTTATTTCATTGTGATACATGCCAACTATGGAAAGAATTTAGTGACATCCACTGACTGAACCAGTACACTGCCTCACTGCTAGTTGGTCATTAAACTTGGGTAAGAATTTTCTGAATCGGAATGGGGCTGGCTAAGTCAGAGTTAAATTCTAAATACATACCTCTTACAATCTTTGTTAAGTAACATGAGGTATAGCAGTTGCAAACTTGGTGGAGTTACAACAGAAAACTGTATATGCATGCTAAGCAGCAGAAACAGCATATCGTAATTTGAACTAAATAATTCCAGCATCAATAAATTTCAGAAACCTAAAGCAGGAATTAAATTTAGAAAGAAAATCAATAAATAAAGACATGGATTCTTTCAAACAGATTTCTAAATTAAGTTTGCTTTCTAGAGTTGGTACTTAAACCCAAATTAAGGCAGTGAGCTTGTTTTCTTTAGAATCCAGGAGGCATGATTCAAAATGTTGACCATTGTAAATGAAAGTGCGGTAGTGAATGCAGATCTAGAGGACCTGACAGGTCTAAATTAATTAATATCAAATGAGAATGAAAATGAAAAGTCATTATATTATTCCTGGAAGGATTTGAGACAGTCCCTGAGCAAATGTTATGCTAGGCCAGTCAAATTGTTTAAAATAAAAGATCAGGGTAACTTTGGTTAGGAATGGAAGTGTACACTGTGGGCTATGAATTCTGCAGGTGTTTTTCCAATCTTTCAGCCTTGGTTCAACAGCTTGCCAGAGGAAATGACCCCCCAAAATTTCTGCAATCAAGATTTCCTCTGATCTTTGTCTGAAGATATAGTGTAAGAAACCCTCTGGAAATTCCAGCCTTACTCTTCTGAATAGAAGGCAGTGTGATCCAAATACAAAAGAGGAACTGTTTCCATTCATGATAGAAATTTATAGTCACAAAATATTTATTTAGCACTACTCTGATTTTGTAGCTTGATGGGTGAGGGATTGCCAATGGCATTTCTATTGGCTTTACTGGAATGTATCTTTGACTTGTATTAGTGTCATGTTTTATACCCACTTCAGACACTTCAAGTCAGAAACTGCCGCTCATTAGTCCTTGACTGTAGTCACAGAACACGTGGGCCAGAGGAATGGAAAACTCACAGCCTACTTTGCAGATGGTGACCTGGAGGTGTTGTGGACATGGTTGTGACAGGAATAGCTGTTCTTTGACCAGCTGACTGCAAGGAGTCATGCTATTAGAGTCCAGCAGTCTGGACCAAGATAGCAGTCCAGGATAAAATAAACACTCAATAATGGAGAAATTCGAATCATCTGTTGTGTTTTGCAAGTGTAAGTGCAACCATCATTTGTCTATAACATTGCATTCAAACAGGGCCAGTCCACAGTTTATTTCTGCCTTTGCCCATATATCTCACCAAAGCTCATGGACTACAACTCTCACAATTGTGTGCAATATTTTCCATTTGCCAGCTCTCATCCACCTCATCCTCCCAAACTCAAAACCCTTCTTGCTCCCTGCACCTCCTAATAAATTACTGGGGACACATCACCGCTTCTCCTGCTCATGCATCACTGCTAACTGCTCGTCTATCCACTTTCATTATTTGTAATTCTTTGTTTTGTCTCATTGGTGGAAAAACTGGCCAACCCCTGGAATGATGTCTCTCCAATGTCCTATCAGAGCTATATATATTCCCTAGAATGCCTGCACTTGAATTGCAAAATTAACTGAAGCCTTATCCCTTTGAAGTCAGATGAACCCCTGTTCTGACTGTGGCAAAACCCCCTGACTCTAGTCCTCCTTGACCCCACAAAAGATTGTTCCCCTTGAATTTCACAGGTGACCTGACGCACATACAGCATATTTGTTACATAACCTGTTGACGCATGCTGTTAATGTGACAATGACATAGCATGGTGCCTTACATCAATGTGTCCACTGCTTTGATTGTTCAGATCTCCTCAATGTGATAAGCTGTCTACCTCTCCCTCTGTGCCATTAAAGCAATGTATACAGAGGCAGGCAGACTTCAAGCAATTGTGAAGTGAACAAGTGTTAACTAAGCAAGGTAAGAGCCATTAGATTGGCCTCATGTAAATGTGTTTGATAGGCATCTCCCTTCACACAAACCGAGCTGGCAGAAGCATGCACATGCTCGGGGTTCCTGAGCTTGGAAATAATATGCTGAAGGGCTGAAGTGAGGAAAGTGTTTGTTTGAGAGCAGGCAAAATGATGTTAGGTTGGTGGTTTCTCACTGCCAACTTTCATTGACAAAGGGTCAAGGAAGATGGTGTTCATTGAATATACAGGGACATTGTGCTGAAGACACAGTTGGATGATGGCCAGGACAAGCAATTTGTGAACTGTAACTGCCAGATGTCTGCTCTGACTTGGATATTGGGAATTTGTGCCATCGAGTTTCTCAGGGAAGGAGAGGATAATTGGAAGTCGTGTACAGAAAGGTAAATCGGGCTAATGCATGGAAATAAGATATCAAGGGATCTCATGATACTGTCACTCGGTGATAATTCAAAGACCTAGATGGTATTCTGAGGAATTTGAATTCAATAAAAATCTGTGGCTAAAAATATGAACATGGCAGGTGAATATAATGTGGGAAAATGTGAGGCAGGAACAATAGAGGAGCTGATTCTTAGAGAACTTGACAAGGGAGTTGTGGAGAGGTTGTTTCTCCACATGAGAGAGTCTAGGTCAAGGAGGCATAATCTTAGACAATGGGCTTGCACACTTAAAACAGTGGTGAGACAGAATTTCTGCTCTGATGGGGTAGTAAATCTGTGGAATTCTTTATCTCAGAGCTGGTTAGGTTGGATTGTTGAGTCTCTTTAAGGCAAGACAAGTTTTAATCAGTAAGTGAATCGAGTGTTATGGGAAAAAGATATGAAAGTGGAGTTGATATTTATCAGATCAGCCATGATCACATTGAATAGTGAAGTATACTCAATGGGCTGAATGGCCAACTTCTGCTCCTGTGTCTTACAGTCTTATATTATTGCTCAATCATGAAATTCTGAAGTTGCCTTCTAATGTTTAAGAGGAAAATTGAAAACATTGTTTCTGGACTTGTGATTCTGACTATTTTCATTTTTGCTTATCTTCCCAATTTTCTTGCTGTTGCCCCTGCCACATGAGGGAAGGAGAACCTCTGCCCATTGTCTTTATAACACAGAAATAAGTTCATTTAATAGATAGGTGCTCGTGCTTTTGTTCCACATGAGCCTTCTCTCTCTTTATGTCAACTCTGTGACATATTCTTGTTTCCTGAATGATAGATTATGAAACCAGTAGCATTAGTGCGAGGGTGGAGAGGTGCAGCACTTAGCTTGTGAAGGCTAAGATTATTGATCTATTAACTGACACCAAAGACATTGCATAAAAATTGCCCTTTTTTTTCACCAAAGCCCTGGGACCTTCCTTTGGGAATGGCACAAAATGGGCACTGAGAATGGAAGAAGTTCTGCATTCTTAGCTACTACTTCATCTGCAATGTTTCAGCTTTCTCACTGTGCAGTTTGCGTGTGCAGGAATTCACAAAAGGCTTATATAAGCTGTGACAGTACAAGGTGCATCAATGGTGTGCACGTGGTTGCTCTCCATCAAAGTCTATGCTTTCATATGTAACTAAGTTTAATACTAAATACTTATTTTTTGATCAGAATGTTGTGAATTGTATCTATACCAGAAATAAAGAGTTATGTTGTTGCGTACATGGCAAGCAAAGAACAGCATCTGCTAATCTGTCTACACAGTAAAGGAGGCAAAAAATGTATTAATGTGACATATGCTGACTTAAATTAGGTAAAGAAGAAAGGTGACAAACCTTTAACTATTTCTTTGTGGACAATAAGCTGTAGAACACATTCTGAATTGCACAAGAAATGGAAAAGAATAAGGGTCACATTGGTTAATCTGTTGTTTTAGTAAGTATTATTGTTGGAAAGGAAGAAGCTGAAATTATGTTAGTGCCTTTTGTGATTTCAGGATGTCTTAATTGTCACATCCAATATAATACTCAGATCTATAATCAATGCTGTAATGTAGCCAATCTACAATCAATAAGATGTCACCAGATTTTAAAAAAAAACTTCTTCCACAGCATGTGGCTGTCATTGGGAACACTAGAATTCAAATTGCTGGTGCAAAGCTGGTTCCCTGACAATGGGATAGCATTCTAGCTATTCCAGAAGACAGTTAAGAGTCAACCACACTGCTGTGTCTGGAATTATGTACAAACCAGATGGGCTAAGGAGCACAGATTTCCTTCCCATAGGACATTAGTGAACTAGATGGGTTTTTAATTACACTATTAGTTCCATGATTACCAGCACTGATAATTGCCATCCCTAATAGTTTGTAATTCCGGACATATTGAATTTAAATTTCTCAGCTGCTGTAGAATCATAGAATCCCTACAGTGCAGAAAGAGGCCATTTAGCCTATCAAGTCCACACTGACTCTTCAAAGACCATCCCTTCCATACCCAACCCTTCATCCTTTCCCTGTAACCCCACCCCATGGCTAATCCACCTAGCCTGCACACCCCTGGACTGTACAGATAACCTAGAATGGCCAATCCACCTAACCTACCCATCAATGGGCGGCACGGTGGCACAGTGGTTAGCACTGCTGCCTCACAGCGCCTGAGACCCGGGTTCAATTCCCGACTCAGGCGACAGACTGTGTGGAGTTTGCACGTTCTCCCTGTGTCTGCGTGGGTTTCCTCCAGGTACTCCGGTTTCCTCCCACAGTCCAAAGATGTGCGGGTCAGATGAATTGGCCATGCTAAATTACACCGTAGTGTTAGGTAAGGGGTAAATGTAGGGGTATGGGTGGGTTGCGCTTCGGCGGGTCGGTGTGGACTTGTTGGGCCGAAGGGTCTGTTTCCACACTGTAAGTAATCTAATCTAATCTTTGGACTGTAGGAGGAGTCCGGAGCACTCAGTGGAAACCCATGCAAACATTGGGAGAATGTGCAATATCCAGACAGATAACAACCCAAGGCTGGAAATGATCCCAGGTCCCTGGTGTTGTGAGGCAGTGGTGCTAACCATTGAGCTGTGGCAGAATTTGAATTCCTATTTCCACATCATTAGGCCAAGCATCAACAATGGCAGCCCAGTAATATAGTGATTATTGTACCATTGTTTTTGACAGAGTAATAGGATCAGTTATGGCCAAGACACTGGGAGAAAAGTGTTTGGAATTTTTCTTACTATTTTTCCTTGCCAAGTAGTTATATGTTGACGTTCAAACTATTGTTAACAGAGACAGTTAAATCAGTCTGCACACAACTCAAACAACAGTGGAGTATTCTGTGTGTTGTGCTCTTGGCTGAATGGGTAAATATCGATGGGACACTAAGCAAATTCTCTCTTTTTTGAGCTATAAGTCAGCCAACCTTGGCTGACAAAACCTTACCTAAAATAGCTGATTTTACAGTGCTCTAATAAAACAAAGAACTGCAGATGCTGTAGATCCAAAACAAAAACAGAAATTCCTGGAGAACTTCAGCAGATCTGGCAGCATCTGTGAGAGAAAACAGTGTTAACATTTTGAGGCGAGTGACCTTCCTTCTTGCAAACATGGGGAAAGTTCGGAAGAAGTGAAGTGGCATTGTTTTATTGAATCCAATCTCTAATCATCAAGAAGTCTGATAATTGAACTACAATGGAGACAGCTGGGTTTAATTTTTACCCCCTTTCACCAATAGCTCCTTGATTGTTTTAAAGCCATTTGTTTGATTGTGTCAGAACCTTGACCATTTAAACTATGTTTTCTTCCTCTTCAGGCCACCATAGCTATTTTATCAAATCAATATTCATGTCTGAGACCCATTCTTGAGTGCATTTTCACTGTGCAATCCCTCATGTTTGTTACTTTAGATGTAACAAATACTTCTGCACACTTGCATCAGTATCCCAAGATCACAGCATACATTTCTTGACTTTCAGGTGGTAAGTGAGGGAGAGGAGGGTATTCATATCATCCCTGTTTGGTCCAAGTTTATCAAGTGGTAGCCAAACAGTCCAAATTACTGCTCTTAAAAAAAAATCTTCATAGGTAAGATCACAAATATTTTCAAGGGAAAGTGGTTATAGAGTCATAGAGATGTACAGCATGGAAACAGACTCTTCAGTCCAACCCATCCATGCCGACCAGATATCCCAACCCAACCTAGTCCCACATGCCAGCACCCGGCCCATATCCCTCCTATTCATATACCCATCCAAATGCCTCTTAAATGTTGCAATTGTACCAGCCTCCACCACATCCTCTGGCAACTCATTCCATACACGTACCACCCTCTGCGTGAAAAAGTTGCCCCTTAGGTCTCATGTTTATCTCTCTCCTCTCACCCTAAACCTATGTCCTCTAGTTCTGGACTCCCTGACCCCAGGGAAAAGACTTTGTCTATTTATCCTATCCATGCCCGTCATAATTTTGTAAACATCTATCAGGTCACCCCTCAGCATCCGACGCTCCAGGGAAAACAGCCCCAGCCTGTTCAGTCTCTCCCTGTAGCTCAGATCCTCCAACCCTGGCAACAAAATTACCTTCATTTTCACCTTTCTTTTACTTGATATATTCAATTTAAATATTGTTAACTGAGTTATTCCCATTTGATGTTGTATCAATTTCATTATCATTTATTTCAAGTGAGGCATCCCGTTAATTACCATTTTGTCTAATTCATGAGCTCGGAAGAAGCTGTCCGTCCAGTTTAAAAAGATGTTCTCGTAATATGTTTAAAGCAGATGTCAAACATTACTGTGTGGTTCCAATTATCACCAAACTTCTGCTTCTGTTTGTAATCTCTAGTCTGCTCTCCAAGCTGATGCAGGCCTTAGGATGCACAAGATTCCTCTTCAGTCAGTTCTTCTGATGTGGACCCTTAGTATGTTCAAGGCTCTTGCCTGCTAAAATGTGACTTAAAGTACAAGTCTTCTTACTCCTGGTGGAGCTTTTTAATGTGAAACTTATTTAATTTCCGAGATTCTTGTAACCACATATGAGACTTTAATAAGACTTGCTTTAGTATTATGGCAGTGGGAAACTTGATTGGAATGATGCAGACATAGAACTCTGGGAAAGCCTGGTTCATATTTCAGAAGTGGTCCATTCAAGGACTTTGGACTGAACAAGGAGTTGGAGATGGTAGTTGGCAAGAATGACAGGTTGTTTTCCCTTGAGAAGAAGCCTTCTTGATCTGCTACAGTCCATGCAATATTAGTTGACCCACAATTCTGTTAGGGAGGGAGTTCTACAATTTAGACCCAATAACAATGAAAGAACAGTAAGATATTTCCAAGACAGGATGGTGAGTGGCTTGGAGGGAACTTGTAGATTGTGGTGTCCTCACATGTTTGCTCTTCTTTCCTTCTAGATCATTGTGTTCATGGCTGTAAGGAGCCTTAGTTAATTTCTTTAGTTGACTCTTAACTGCCCTGGGCATCTTAAAGATAATACACACTGCTGCTCCAATACAACAAAGGTGGAGGGAGTGAATACTTATGGATGTGGTGTCAATCACAGGCTGCTTTGTCCTGAATGATGTCATATTTCAACATTTCTATGTCAGGTTCAGATTTGTAGCTTTCCTCTTAGAACATAGAACATTACAGCGCAGTACAAGCCCTTCAGCCTTTGATCTTGTGCCCACCTATGAAACCAATCTAAAGCCCATCGAACCTCCACAATTCCATCATCATCCATATGTTTACCCAATGACCATTTAAATGTTGGCAAGTCCCCTACTGTTGCAGGCAGGGCATTCCACATCCTTACTATTCTCTGAGTAAAGAACCTACCTCTGACAGCTGTCGTATATCTATCAATTTAAAGCTATGTCCCCTCATGCTAGACCTCACCATCTGAGGAAAAAAGCTCTCACTGTCCACCCTATCTAATCCTCTGATCATCTTGTATGCCTTCATTAAGTCACCTCTTAACCTTTTTCTCTCTAATGAAAACAACCTCAAGTCCCTCAGTGGTTCCTCATAAGATCTTTCCTCCATACTAGGCAACATTCTGGTTAGTCTTTTCTGCACCCTTTCCAATGCTTACACATCCTTCCTATAATGCAGCGACCAGAACTGTAAGCAATACTCCAAGTGCAGCCACACCAGAGTTTTGTACAGCTGCAACATGATCTCATGGCTCTGAAACTGAATCCCTCTACCGATAAAAGCTAACACACCGTACACCTTCTTAACAACCCTATCAACCTGGGTGGCAACTTTCAGGGATCTATGGACATGGACAACGAAACCTCTCTGCCCATCCATATTACCAAGAATCTTACCATTAGCCAAGTACTTTGCATTCCTAATACTCCTTCCAAAGTGAATCACCTCACACTTTTCCTATTAAACTCCATTTGCCACCTCTCAGTCAAGCCCTGCAGCTTTTATATGTCCCTCTGTAACCTACAACATCCTTCCACACTGTCCTTAACTTCACCGACTTATGTGTCACCCACAAATTTACTAACCTATCCTTCTATGCCCTCATCCAGGTCATTTATAAAAATGACAAATTGCAGTGGCACCAAAACAGATCTTTGCCGTACACCAATATTAACTGAACTCCAAGATGAACATTTCCCGTCAACCACCACCCACTTTCTTCGTACAGCGAGCCAATGTCTGATCCAAACTGCTAAATCACCCTCAATTCGATGCCTCCATATTTTCTGCAATAATCTACCATGGTGAACCTTATCAAATGCTTTACTGAAATCCATATACGAGAAGCAGGAGAATCGATGTTTTGGCATAAGCCCTTCATCAGGAATGACCTGCTGTGCTTTTCCAGCACTACACTCTTGACTCTGATCTCCAGCATCTGCAGTCTCACTTTCTCCTGAAATCCATATACACCACATCAACCTCTTTACCCTCATCCACCTGTTTGATCACCTTCTCTAAGAACTCAACAAGGTTTGTGAGGCATGACCTACCCTTCATAAAACCATGTGGACTATCGCTAAACAAATTATTTCTTTCTTGATAATTATAAATCCCCTGTCTCATAACCTTTTCCAACACTTTACTAAGGCTCACTGGTCTATAATTACCAGGATTGTTTCTACTCCCATTCTTGAACAAGGGGACAACATTTGCTATTATCCAGTCTTCTGGCGGTGTTCCTGAAGACAATGATGACATAAAGATCAAAGCCAAAGGCTCTGTAATCTCCTCCTTAGCTTCCCAGTGAATCCTAGGATAAATCCCATCCAACCCAGAGAATTTATCTGTTTTCACACTTTCCAGAATTGCTAACATCTCTTCCTTATGAACCTCAATCCCATCTAGTCTAACAGCCTGTATCTCAGTATTCTCCTCCACAATATAATCTTTTTACAGTGCGAAAACTGATGAAAAATATTCATTTAGTGCCTCTCCTATCTCTTCGGACTCCACTCACAACTTCCCACTACTGTCCTTAACTGGCCCTAATCTTACTGTAGTCGTTCTTTTATTCCTGATGTACCTATAGAAAGCTTTAGGGTTTTCCTTGCTCCTATCCGCCAATGACTTCTCATGTCCCCTTCTGGTTCTTCTTAGCTCTCTCTTTAGGTCCTTCCTGGCTAACTTGTAACTCTCAAGCACCCTAACTGAGCCTTCACATCTCATCTTAACATAAGCCTCCTCCTTCCTCTTGACAAGAGATTCAATTACTTTATGAAACCACCTAACTCGACCACTTCCTCCCTGCCTGACATGGACATACTTATCAAGGACACGCAGTAGCTGTTCCTTGAAAAAACACCATATTTCAATTCTGCCCATCCCCTGCAGTTTCCTTCCCCATCCTAGGCATCCAGTCTAATCGCATCATAATTGCTTTTCCCCCAGCTATAGCTCTTACCCCACGTTACATACCTATCCCTTTCCATACCAAATCCTCGCCTCATTTTGGCCTATTATCACACTGTGTCAGGAAATCCTCCTGCACACATTGGACAAAAACTGACCTGTCTAAAGTACTCAAACTCTAGCGTTTCCAGTCAATAATTGTGAAGTTAAAGTCCACCATAACAATTACTCTGTTACTTTTGCTCATCCAGAATCACCTTTGCAATCCATTCCTGTACATTTCTGGGACTATTCGGAGGCCGATAGAAAACTCCCAACAGGGTGTCCTCTCCTTTCCTGTTTCATACTCAATATGTTTTGCAAGGGGTATGGCTAATTCTACAGCATAAGCTTTCAGTACTATTGCTGGAATATTGTGAGGGCACATAACCTTTGCAGTATTGAGTGCCTTCAGCCATTTCTTGATGTAATGTAGTGAATTGAGTTGGCTGAAGCCTGGCATATATGATGCTAGGGACACAGAAGGAAATCAGAATGGATCATTCACTTGGCATTTATTATAGAACATGTTTGTAAATGTTTCAGCCTTATCCTATGCATTGATATGCTGGATTCCCCCAACATGGAAGATGGGGATACTTGTGGAGTTTTCTCCTCAGTGAGTTATTCAATTACTCACCATCATTCATGGCAGCTCAGCAGAGCTTACCTCTGATTTTTTTGGTTGTAGGATCACTCTGTCCCTGCAGCTCCTCTACTGATTGTATGCAATTATTTTGAGTACTTACAATGGCTCTATAAGACTGACAATAGTCTATTCCTTGGACTGTAGTTGGGGGTATTCTCCATCCATGACTGTACAAACAGATGATTGACTTTGTTCAAGCCTCTGGACTGTGTGTGGGCTCTACCTTTGACTGATGGTACCAAGACCCCTGACTGATAGCAGCCTCTCCTTGACTCAATGGAGGATCATCCCCATGTATTTTGAGACATGGCCATTTAGTTGAAAAATCACGCAGTATGTTTGCCACACAAGCAGCTCGCTGTTGATGAGAGATTGATGTCTCACTGTGTCATACATCAATGTGCCCATCCCATGGTCTGATTATTACTGAAAGGTGAGGTAAGCAACATAGCTTAGTATGTACACTAAACAGCAAGTACGACAATACTTTGAGCTTTTAGACCTGGGTTGAAGTGTCATCATACTGAAAGGCATGTCATTGGAAGGAAAGGATGTTCTGAGCATACAGATAGGCACTAGGTTAGTGAGAACTAAGAGAATATGCACGCAGCTGTGAGATGCAACCTCCCTATGTTCAAAGTGTCCTTGCAGCTGTATTCCAATGATTGTTGTTAGTGTGCTCTGAAGTGCAGTTTTAAAATGCAAAAGCACCCTGCAAATGGATGGGACAAGTGCTATGAGGATTCAAAGAAGTCAGCATCTGTGCATGTGGCTAATGCCCTGGATCATTCCTTGAGATTTTTTTAATAGTTATTCATGGGATTGTGAGCATTGCTGTCTAGGCCAGCATTTATTGCCTATACCTAATTGCCCAGAGAACAGTTAAGAGTCAGCTACATTACTGTGGGTCTGGAGTCATGTGTAGGACAGACTAGGTGTTGGTGTTTGGTGACCAAGAGGAAAGAGCAAGCAGTGAAGTTGTCAGGAACCTGCTCAGAATTCCATGTTGATTGTTGCCAACATCTAGTTTCTTACGGAAAGGGGTGGAAAAAGAAGCTGCATATTAATGGAGTTAATGAGCATGTCAACAAGTAATAATCCCTATTAATAGGTGAATTGCTGCTATCTAGAGAGAATCTTGTCATGACGCCCAGAACTATCATTAAAAATGCATTGCATTGCTACTGACACTGAGAAAGGTCTTGCCTGACATGATTCGCCCAGATTTCTCAGCATCACCCACATCTTTTGGATCTCTGTTAGATTTGGTGCAGATTTTTCTTTTAATGATGATCAAAACGGTTAAATGATCTCATGTTTATTTTTTATTAGTGAAATGAAGTTTCACAATCAGTCATAACTGAATTCAAACTCCTGTTTGCAGAGCATTATTCTGGATCTTTGGATTACTAGCTCAGGGACAATAGTACTATGTCACCACCTCACTCCTAATGCTTTCTTAACTTGTGACTGATTCACTAATTGTGAGATAAAACAGCTAAGTTCTGATCACCATAAGAGATTTTCATTCCATATCTTCATTGAAATCTCATAGGAAACTAAGGAATAGTTGGAATGATGAATTGAAATGTCTTCTCTTGGGAAACTTTTCAGTATGAAACAGAATGTGGCAACAACTCCATTAATCACTTTTAGTATTTAAACTCATCCCGTATGTAAAAGAAATTATATGTTAGTTCATGTTTATTGTAGTGACAGTGCCTCACTGAAATGTGTAAGGTATATTTGAGGTCTATCGATTATTGTTATGCAACTTTAAAGTTGGAACTCTGTAAAAAAAAAAATTACTTTTGAATATCCCTTCACATATTTGAAATAGACACAGGAACACTCAGCGATGAAAAAGAAAAGCATTGCTGCTATAATATTTTTGTATGATTTGAAATAACACTATTTTTTCAGTTCACATAGCTTGCTAGTATTTGAGTGGTAATTGCATGTAGTCTAATAGTTTAGGACCTTGTTTCTTTTGATTGGAAAATCACCGCTGTAATTGCTGAGATATAATCCATGTGTATTTCCCTTACTGCTGGGAGTGATGAGATCAGCTTCGTATTCAGAGCTGAATTAGAGATGTCTCTAAGGCCTTAGTTGGTTTTGATACTATTTTCCATCAGACAAGATAATCTATAATTGTGTTTTCACTGTGAATAATTGGTTCCTCACATTTAAACTTATTTCTCCTACACATTTAAACTTAAGACTCCCTCTTAACGTCTCTGCTGGCTGGCATGTAATAGTACCATGAGACTAAACCTCATTTGGACTGGATAGCACAATCTATAACCAGTTATCACTTCCATGTTGACTTCCAATCCTTGATATATTCAGTTTCATTCAGATTTCAATGTCTAGAAATCAGTTGGCAGTAAACAGATTTATAGTCGTGTGTTGTGCATGTATGTATTTGCATGTATACTGAACCTGTGAGTATACCAGTAGTTCAGTGATTTTCCTGGTAATGAGCATAAAGGTTGTTTTCAGTTCCTTTATGTCAATGTTATGTCACAGAGGTTGAACCCCTCAGCTAATTAAAATTAACACCCCAGAAAAGTTCGTCTTGCCTCATAAACAGCTGAAAGTGTGTGTAGGTGAAGGAAAACCCATGATTTCCATTGTTAAAGAAAAAAATTAACAATTTATTTTTCTAACTCTAACAGTGAACACTAACAAAAACTATTCACAAACCCGAACTTCCTTTTCCTTAACTAATCACTATCTGATCCCAACTCTATTAAATGCTGCTCCAATAACGCAATTAATAAATAATAAATTAATTTAATCTCTCAAAGTTCATACAGTCTGTTATGCTGTCTTCCATCCAGTCTTCCAAATCTGCTGTTTCCTTCTGTCCTTCTGAATCTGCTGTTTCCTTCTGTCCTTCCAAATCTGCTAATTTCTCCCTCTGTGTCGTCTTCTTTGATTTTTCTTAGTTTACTGCAAATGTCTTTGTATAAAATTCCTTGGTACCTTTAATTGATGATGCCTTCTGGAGATTTCTTTGAGAATGTTGAGATGTTTATTTCTTTGGATGGCAGTTGGCTCATGTTCGATGGGCAGTTACCTCTGCCTAATTTTCAAAATGCCCTTCCTTTTATATCCCTGAGATGAGAACCCTCTCATGATGTTGTAAATTCAATTGGCTTTTGGTATTCTGGACATAATTTAAATTAATTGGTTAAATTCAAATCCGGTCACCTTAACATCCAAGCACAACCCTCATGCTGATTGTTACATATTATAAATTCTCAGCATTCTCTACATCTGTCAGCTAGTCACAGATATGTGCGCTGTCACAATTTCTCAGCTCAGAAAAGGCATCTCTGTCTTAAAGTGACCGTACACCTTTCAACTTCGTAACGCCAACACTTGCACCACACAATTGACAGGCAATGACCATCTCCAGTGAGAGACAGTCTAACCATTGTCTCTTAATATTCATTGGTATTACCATCACTGAATTCCCTACTATCAACATCATGGGTATGGAGGGAGTGGTCACATTTGATCAGAAATAGAAGTGGACTAGCCATCTAAATACTGAAGCTACAACAAAAAGTCAGAAGCTAAGAATCCAGCTGCGAGAAACTCTCTTCCTGACTCTCCAAAGTTTGTCCGCCATCTACAAGGCATAAGACAGGAGTGTGATGGAATATTTTGTACTTGCCCGGATGGGTGCAGCTCCAACAACACTCAAGAGGCTTGATACCATCCAGCATTGTCCACCATGTACATATGCATTACAGAAATTCACCAAAGTTCCTTAGACAGCACCTTCGAAACTGACCACTACTGTCTAGAAGCACAAAGGCAGCAGATACATGGAAACACCACCACTTGCAAATTCTCCTCCTAGCCACTCACCATCCTGGTTTTGAAAAATATCTCTTTTCCATTAGTGTCACTGAGTCAACATCCTGGAACTCCTTCCTTAACAGCAATACAGGTCTACCTGCAGCAAAGGTCCTACAGTAGTTCAAGAAGGCAGCTCAGTACCACCTTCTCATGGTGAATGGAACATAAATGGTGGTCCAAACAATGACACACACATCATGAACAAAATTTTTTAAAAAACTTTGCTTGAATGCTGTTACAGCTTTGGCTGGTCATGTCCCAGTATAAGCAGGTGTAGGTGCAGCATAACCAATCACAGCTGGCCACCAGGAAAGCTTGTTCAAACATTCTTAAATCTCAGCCAGGTGGAGTAGGAACAGGCGTTACATCTATGAGATTCTTGTGGCTCCTATTCATCCACTTCTCTTCAAGTTGCCCTGCCCAATCAGGATTATTTTACCCCTCCTGATGATCTCTTTTCTCCTCTGGCTGGGCCATTCTTCAGATTTCTTCAGCGTTACCATAATCATTCCTTCCCTTTCATTGGCCTTCATTCCCTGCAGGTTGTATCTGAGAATGGTGGTGGATTTTGGGCCAATGCTGTGTGGAGTGCTCAACGTATCCGTACTTCATCAAATGATGCCTAAGGCCCAATATCATGTGCCTTTTAAGGCTTATTCCTTCCAGCACATTTGATTAGGCCACACTGGCTTCACCATTGCCAATAATCTTTCAAGAAGTGACTTGTGAAGCGTATGATTCAGAATGCTGGGTTGTATGGATGTGAGGATTTGGAATGGGAAAGAAGAGATCAACTTGTTGAATAATCTTGAACTGTGTATTTGGAAAATGTGCAAAAAATCAGCAGGAAAGAAAAAGTAATAAATTATGAGGAGCAAACAAAGAAGTTTGCTTAATGTAATTAGAAAAATGCAGTGGAAAAGAGTAAAACAGACTCCTAAGAGTCATTCTGGAAGGAAGATTTAAAAGGAAAAAAAAAGTAGAATGGAAGAAAGAAAATGTCAATGCTTCATAGCTCTAAAATTGAAGGAAGTTATTCTAAAATTAAAAGACAGGGAGACATGGAGGAATCTACGAGGCAGCGACTTGTCCTTTGGCAGAGCACAAGTGATGATGATGACGGTAAAGAAGAATCTTTCAAAATGCTGCCTCAGACTCAACAAAAGACAAAGTTTATACTTTTATTACGATCATATAATTGTGAAATTCATGTTAACATCCGCATCTCATAAATTAAGAGACAAACTCTTGCAAATTAAGTGATCTAGTGTAAAAAGTGGCCGGAGTTTTCATCTCAGAATCACAAAATGGAAGTGGTGTCATTTTGTTGCTTTCAAAGTACCATCTAAATTATGACAGACTGTGCTTTTATTAAAGTTAAGACTCAGATTTGATGTGATGTTTGTCACTACAGTACAGTGCAGCAGGAATGTAGATGTGAATCAGGCTGTTTGGAACACTCACCTCTCACGACTACATCACAGCTACCAATGTCATTCTCATGCCCTCTATAATTCACCCCTCACCATCTCACTCCCCATGTCTCACTATGTATCCTCTATTGCCACTCACCCAGCATGCATTTGTACAGCATTGGAAAAAAATCTCAAGTGGTCATCAAGCTGTTTAAGCAAGTACCTATGTATTCAGGAAATATAGCAAAGGCAGATTATTATGAACTCTTAAAACTTAGAATCATTCCCCTGATCAATAGTTCAGAATACTCTTTGGAATTGAGCCAAGCATTTGTAAAAGGCACTATCATTCCAGCATTAGCTTTTAGCTGCAGAGTCTGTCTGAAAGTCCGAATAATGTTTAATTTCCATTTCAAAGCTGACTGCCTGTCAGTCAATGAAGTGGGACATCTGTTTAGATTTATCTTGGTCTTTAACAACAAAGTCATTATTTTTTGAGAAGTATTGGAAATATAAACTTTTAAATCTCTGTTCAAAACATGTCAGAAGAGTTTATCAGCACATTTTTCCACGTTTTGGAATATGTGCCATTTTCTGTATTGGGGAAGTACTGTAATACACATCAGTATTCACAGAACAGTTGCCAATATAATGGTCAGCATATCTTTTCAGAGAGAGCCTCATGAACTATAAATGTTTTCAAAACAAATCTACATAATAAATGCTTCTAACACAAACATTTGAAGGTTTTACACTGTCAGTACTTTGCTGGGGATTGCTGGTAATCTGGAGGAGATATTTATTTGGATGTGTGTGAGATAAGTATGGAGTCTGTAAACTCAGAAGTTAAGATAGGAATTTAATAGTCTCATTTTTCCTGGTTTGCATTGGAACCCTCCAAATTTTCTAGCTTATCTAGAGATAGTTGGAGTGTTCCTGGCATAGTCGAATTCCTGGGAGGAATCCCCAATTTTTGAGGCATTTGCTTGAGAGTCTGCTACATTGAGGATTCCACAGGGATCCCCATGCACATTCCCCTCTGCTCTATAATAACGACTGTCTAACCATCGGAAAATCTGGGTGTTTAATAATTAAATCACTGGCACATTAATCAAGTGCACAGACTGTCCACCAAAGAACAAGAGGGGCAGCAAGTGAAACAGGGAATGGGAATGGTGAGGAGGGTGGCAGGGAAAAGGGTGGTGCGCAGCACAGTTTGGGAAACAAAAGTTGAGAAACAAGGGAAAGTGAGCTGACAAAGGGAATCGGACAGGGAGTGGGGTGATAAGGTGTTGCAGAGACACTAGGGAGAGGCAGAAACAAGGAGCAACCATTTCCACATTCAGTGAGGCATGGGTGCACAATGATGTTGTCGAAAACATTGACTTTCTATTCAAGTACACTGGTAAGAGATACACTGTAATTTTACCGAGAAACATGTTGGGATTTTGTGAGCGTTAGCATAATATTTGAGAAATAGGAGTTTCAGTCTAGGGATCTCTAACATTGTGAACAGAGTAGTATGACTTCTATTGTGTCTATAAGTACTCCAAATTGCAAATTATGGTCAGATGTACGATATGTATAAAACTTCGTGAAAACTACTGATGTGTGAACCTGTGCTGGACTTGGTCAATTTGATAGCCTGCCAATCTCCAGCAGCATGTGGATCACATGCCACAATGCACCATCGTAATTACGAAAGTATAGGGGTTCTTACCTGATGGTTACAACTGCTCAGCTCCACAAAATAGAGGGGACAAAAGTGCCCCAGGTAATATACACACATCCTTACTTCTGAACTGATCCCTCCTGAGCAAAATGTCTTCTACAAACTGATCTGCTACAGCTTCTCCCTACTTTGGTGTGAAACACATTTAAAAGTATTCTCAAAACATTTTGAGTTCTGTTTCCTCCATTCTTTTCACATTAACAGTATGTCAGATAATATTGGGTTAGTTAAAATCTACTGTTATTTCTGCACTACTATTTTTACACTTTACAGATTTGTCCACATATTTGTTTCTGTTTCTGTCTCTGACTGTAGTATTCTAACAATATTGTCATAACTCTTCTTTTTATTTCTTAGTTTAATTCATATGGCCTTGTTTACTGATTGTTCTAACTTATCATACACCTTCTCAAAGCTTTTGACCAAAATTGACCCACCCCTCCCCTTTTATACCCGCATCTCATCTGCACCCATGTAAACAGGAACATTGAGCTGCTGTCTTTGTTAAGTTGTTTCTGTAATTACTGTGATATCATATGACCATTTTCGATATGTGCCTCAGTGCATTTGTTTTGTTTGCACGACTCATTGCATTGAAGTTGATACCCTTGAACATGACCAAGTTTACTTTTTATTTTCTAACCTTTATTTCTTCTGCATTCTAGAGCTACTCACTAATTTTCTGCCTTCCAATTCTATTTTTGGTTTTCCCATCTGAATTCACACCCAGGTTCCCATTCTCCACCAAACTAATTTAATCTCTGCCCAACAATGCTGACAAACCTGGCCACGAGGAATTTGACATGGTCTTGTTTGTGTGCAAACCATTGGAGAATTGCATTCCTCCTCCAGAATTGGTCGCAGTGCCCCAGAAATCTAAAGCCCTCCCTCCTGCACCATCTTTCCGGCCAAACTCTCATCTGCTCTAACCTCTGATTTCTGTGCTCGCTCATGCATGGCACTGAGTGTAATCCAGAGAATGCTATCTTTTTACGGTCCTGCTTTTTCATCTCTGGTAACTCTTAATCACTACCTGCAGGGTCTCATTCATTTTCTTCCTTTGACATTTCTAAAGGTAGTTCAAATCATTCAATTCTATCTCGTGATTTGGTGTGGACTTTACACTGAAAAATGTTTTCTGTGGCTATTTCTTAAATTTTATCTATTATGTTCTGACAAAAGTTACCATTATAGCCACTCTAAAATCATTCAGAATACTTAATAATCCTTCTGACTATCCAGTTTAATTTTAAATACTCAAAGAATTTACATTCACATCTCATACCGAAACTTGTATTTTTGGTGTCTTAACACTTAAACATTTCCTGATTATGTGAGTTAATGTTTTGGCATTACTTGCCTTTTCTCCATTGGTAGTATTTTCTCACTACTTCAATGAATCATTTGCATCTATGACAACAGATTAATTAATCCTTCTCTCCTCATCTCATTTCAAATCAAAGATATTCCACACCATCTGCCACATTTGTTGAAATCCTCCTCCAGTACAGTCCACAAAACCCCCTGTGGAGGGCTGTGGAGGTGGATTGATCCAAATATGGAAGGTGGTGGTGTATCTTGCTCTTTATTCAGAGTTCACCTCAGTGTTCTGGAAATGTGAACCCTTACCCCGTCTCCTACACCACAGTCAGACTTTGTCTTTTCTAATCACGCTCTCCTTAACCTGTTTAATACATTACATAGGAAGCAATCCAAATTTTCATCGAATGACTAAGTGCAGAAATTGCAGTTTCTGTTGAGTGACTAACTGTGCAAACTCTTCCTTACTTCATGCTATGTTATTAGTGACAAAATGATGTAAGTATACTTTTGATTGTTGTTATCTCTTCCTATTATAGTTCCAGTTATTATTTTTCCTACTCAGTCATGAGGTGCGGGCTTTCCTGGCCAGGTCAGCATTTATTGCCCATCCTTAATTGCTCAGAGTTTAAAGTGAACGACATTTCTGATAATCTGGAGTCACCCATATAGGCAGGACCAGGTGAGGATGACAGGTTTTTTGCCTAAAGAGGCATTAGTGAACCAGATCATTTTTTGTTTTAGAACAATCAACAGTGGTTACATTAGGCCAGCTGTTTCTTTCAGATTTTATTGAACTCAGATTTCAACATCTGTCATAGTGGGATTTGAACCCATGTTCCCAGAATATTAGCTTGCATTCCTGGATTAATAGCCCAGTGACATTACACAGCACCACTATCTTCCTTCTGATGTCCTTCATTTTGGCATGAGGGATGCTGGTTAGCATTTGTAATTGTTCAAAGGCCTCAGCTAACTGAGGGAGAGAAGGAGGTGGATTTCCAAGGGAGGGAATTAGGGGAAAAGGAAAAAAGCAATCAGTGGAAAGGACAGGGATGGCTCTCAGCTGCTCGCACCATCTGATACCAGATCCCTCAGTGAGGCAATGAGTACCTTTGAGTGAGAGACCTCCCCCCTTCCTGAAAGGCCTCAAGGAACCCTATCCAGATTTGACTGTTGTATTCCTGCATGACAAGACTCCATCCACTACTGGATGAGACCAACTATGGCAAGAGGAGGCCTTTATATGGACATGAACTTCTCGTGTCATGACTTGAATTGACCGATGGTAGGTCTTTTTAGACCTGGACCCAAATAATTCACAGATGGGAATGCAGTGGGGGCCCGCCTGCCATCCTCCTGCCCAATTAAATACTCCTGCACCAACACCCCATTGTGAGTACATCAAAGTTTGCCCAAAATATCTGATTTTAACCTTGCCTGCTTGATTGGAGCAGAGTGGGTGCATGGTTAAAGGGGCGTGCTCCTGGTCACCACTGTTTTAGGAGGAAAAGGTTTTAGTTTGAGGATGAGAAATGGGACATCAGGGCATTCAGTCACATGTGTCACCCCTAAAATCAGTATTGTTTCCAAACATGAAGCTGCACTCATGCCAAACAGAACTGTGAAACCTGACAAAACAAAGACCTGGGCAAATAGATTCTTTCATTTATTGTTTACTGTGGTCTCCTAATTCCCCAAGAAATATTTAATACTCCCCTCTGTAAGTCATTCCCTAACCCCACCACTGTTGGCTTACTTTGGTACTGGCACCCATCCCCTCAGGTCTCAAGCACATAGCCACCTGCCTTATGAAATTGCAGTCTCCCAAGCCATGCGAGATCTGATTCCTGCCGGGTTTGAATGCCATTCTAGCATTCCATCTGGAAAGGAAGCTCGGTAATGAAAATTGCCTTGGATCACTCTGGCAAGTTGGTGAGGACGTCCTGCAAGCTCTGTCTCCCAGTCACCTGATTTCCAGATTAAGAGGAGATGGATACTTTTTAAACAGGTTTAGCAGCTAAGGAGCTTCTTGTGAGTCTGTTCTCTTTCTGCTGCCCCTCCAGTATTCAGTCACTTAGAAAAATTTTGCATTATCCCTGTAACTTGAACTGTGTGGCACAATGTCTTGTGAGATCATAATTACTGTTTGATGGAGAAATCTCCTATTTTCTTGCATGCTGTGCAGTAGGACCAAATGTTGCTCAGCAGAAATCCTTTCTAGACACTTAGGTAAGTCGACAGTCCCTGAATACTGAGAACTTGTGATGGCCCCATATGCCCACTCCACATGCATTGCAAGGTTTTGCTGCACCACCATCTCACTTTATTCGTGTCAGTTTAAAGTGCTTGGAGTGTTCTTCTAAACTCTCCAAGATGCCAAGCTGATTCAAATTCCACGTGTTCACTTCACAAAATAGTTAATTATAGAAAACATCTCGAACTTACTATCCCTTATACTCTAACTTCAAGCTAAATGCCTATTCGTTTTGATTCATGAATTGTGCAAAACCTTGTTTATTAAATGTGACATTTTTACCTTCCACCCAAAATAAAAAGCAGATGATTTTGTTGTACGACTGCAAGAATATAATCCATTGAAACAGATCATTAATCTGCTTTCACCTTCAGCTCTCAGTGAGCTCTCTGAATGACAGGGGAATGTCTTCTGTCACTTTTGAATAGGCTCAGCTCCAACTTTATTGTAGGGTGGGAATTGTGGTTCCAGGGACTGAAGTGGAAGGTGATCTTTGCAGCTACCCTTCTCTGTGAGGTCTGGGTAAGTTTCAACCTCTAGTTTATTTTAATCTCCTCTCAGTGACTTCCTAATACAGAAGACAATGGGCAGCAGGAGGAAATTAAGCATTCGCTGGTCACTAATACGGATACTCATGGTCTCTCTCTCTGTGCCACATTTTAATAAGAGAATAATAATCCTATTGAGAAATCAAACTCACACCATGAAGTTAACGTCATTACTAAGGATTAGAGGAACATCGATATTCCTGTACTCTGAACAGAATATGCTTTACTTTGGCTATCATCAAATTCCTTTCTCTCTGACCTTCAATGCTGAGGGAACTCCAACTTCTTGTGATGCCATGACAAATATCTAACATCTACTCAATCTGCCTAGAACCATACCCTGTGGGAACGGAGTGACACATTTGAAAATAATTTCTTTCGCTGGTGAATAATTTATTCTTGTTTTAGTTTCAAAGCTTGGTATGCATTCCAAAATCCAAACTCGTCTGGGGCAATGTCAAAAAGGGACAAAGGCTTTTTAAAAAAATAGCAAATTAACTTTTTCATATGAATATTTTAGGATATCAAAACAATTTAAGGATTTTTCTTCAAAACACATTAAAATAAGAACGATTGAAGTGTCGCTGTTAATTACTAACATAAAAAATAACAAATTAACTTCCAAAATTAATGATGTAATTAATTTCCTAAAACTACCTCTCCACATATAGCAAATTCTCCATCTGAATTCCCAATATTTATTGATATAAAGACAATCAATCTTAAAGGAAGGATATGCCTTTGCTGTCTCCATTCAATTGTAATCTTATTTAATTTTCTTCTTTAATACTTTAATGTGACTAAAGTGGCTTCTGGCCAATTTCAGAGTGTGATTGAAATATTGCCAAGGAAGAACATGAAGGATTTTGTGACAGAATGGTGGAGTGATAGTATGTGAATTTTACTGTAGAAGGCCAGCCCATGGGCATGATGGGTTGAATGGCCACCTTTGGCACTGCAGTGATATTTTGATTTTTATTATGTTCTGAAATATTGGTAAGGTACATGACAAAGGCAAAAGACTGTTTCCAAGGTCAGTATGTTTCTGGTGTCAGAAGAAAAAGTATAGATCCCACAAGTGATAAAATAATTGACTCGAGTAGAAAATCTTCGGGAACAACAGCCAGAACAGTGGCAGGTTCAAGGTATGACAGGATATAGAAGAGGCAAAGTTGAAGAAGTTGGACTAGTTGGAAGAGACAGTTCAATGAAGTTGAATGGAATCTGGTCTAAAGTAATTGTGGGGGGAGAAAGGATAACAAACTGGGAATGAGGAATGTTAGATTCCCTACAGTGTGGAAACAGGCCATTTGGCCCAATAAGTCCACAGCAACCTTCCGAAGAGAAACCTACCCAGACCCATTCCCTCTACCCTTTTACTCTACATTCACCTCTGACTAATGCACCTAACCCACACATCCTTGATCACTATGGGGCAATTTAGCATGGCCAATTCACCTAACCTGTACATCTTTGGATTGTGGGAGGAAACTGGACCACCCAAAGGAAATCCACACTGATATGGGGAGAAGGTTCAAACTCCCCACAGACAGTCACCTGAGGCTGGAATCGAACCCGGGCCCTGGCGCTGTGAGGCAGCAGTGCTAACCGCTGAGCCTAAAATAAGAATAATGTTCAAATAAGAGTTGTTAGAACACAAAGTAACTGGCACTGAAACTGGTGGAGTGGGGTGTGATGATGGGGAGGAGACTGTAGAAAAGCTTTCTGAAGCAGAAAAGGGAGATCTATTCAGGCTCATGAAGAAGTGAAGTGAATGAAGATGCTGGAGGATGATTTAAATCAAGGGATAAGATCCATTGATATGGGCTTCTCTTGAATATTTGCTGTTTTAAATTATATGGATTGAATTAAGTGACTCCATCATAATAGCCTATTCACTTGACTGTGGGAAAACAGTTGAACAATTGCCATAAGGACACATTCTCATTAAAATCTTTGCTCAGTACTTCTTTTGAGAGATTGAAAAAAGAGAGGTGTGAAACATATTTACTGAGCAAAAGAGAATGAATCAAAAATCAATAAGTTTTGTGGAGAATGAAACAAAAATCTAAATTTAAATTAACGTAAGATAAAGGCATATAACAAAATTCGGGCTAACTGTACTGATGGTAATCATGAGGAATATGAAGTGAGATGCATAAATAATAAAAATGAAATAGAATTTACGTCATCATTTGAGAAGTTAAAAAAAGCCAACAGACAGAGTTGATGGAGAGTTTTCTTGTGAATGATGAAAATGTACTGTAGAAATTATATAACATGGAAAATCACTTGTTATAACTTATGATAGAAGTGACACTAGTAGAGGAGGATATGGTGCAATTGTCAGAGATATTTTGTAGAAGAATTATTTATGATCATCAAAGTAGTAACAGTAAGTCAGCAGAACTTGATTACTTGCATTGTAGGTTGCTAAGTAAAATGAGAGAGGCATTACCAAAAGCTCTGCTCATGTTTTTTTAAAAACCTACTAAATGTGCAAGTAGAATAATTGGACTCAAGAGTAATGATGAGAACATCTTTATTTAAGAGGGGGGAGAAAGGTAAACTGGATAGCTGTGTGTCCATTTGTCTCATGTCAGTTACGGGTGGATTCTCAGAATTCATAATGAATGTGAAAGTACTGACATTTAGAAATGCACAAATTAATAAAGGTCAGCTTGAGTGAATTGTTACGTATGGAGCACATTTGAGAAGTATAACCTCTTATTGTTATAAGTGGCTGATAGAACAGATAAGCAAATTGTGGTTAATATAGTTCATGTGGAATTCTGTGACGCATTCAATAAAGTGCCTCAGAAGAAGTTTATTCTGGAAAAAAAAATCAGATGTTAGTGAGAATTGAACAGAAGGAAGCTTTGATGTATGAGATTACCAACATGGGAATTCCCATGAAAAGAATCCGGATGTGCCAGTTAATAACCATGTGGCTGCCTCTTTTGAACCAGTTTGCAGTTGTCCAAGGTTGCCTTCCCATGACCTGCCTATCCAACCTTGGACCACTGCAAATTGGTCCAACCATGGTGATTAATTGACACATCCAGATCCGTTTCTTTCACATCATTTCTGTTCAAACTTTCTGCTGAACGCCTGACAATCTTTAAATGGCCTCATGATAGTTTCTGAATTAGCTTTTATTTTCTTGATTATTTAATGTAATATATAAAACACAGGACATGGAGTAAATAAAAGTGCACTATGCCTTTAAAAATATTATGTTGATAATGCACATCAATTATCCCATCTTGACTTAAAAATATGATTTAGGGCTCTATCGTTATCAACCACTTGTATTTCCTCTGTTAGGTGTGAGATAAAGATAACAAGACTTATTGTATATTGAGAATAGAAATGATCAGTTGCATCATCTCCTTCCATGCAATATATTTCTATAATTACATAGTGGGCTTTATAAAGGTGGAGATTATTCTACAAACTATGAACACCTTGTTTTCAGATATTCATATAAGTTAGCTTAATTGTTCGCGGAAAAGCTAACCTAAAAGCACTTGAGCAATTGAACATCACAGGAGAAATTACAATCTTGCTCATAACTAGTCGTAGGCTGACAGCAATCCTAGTGCTGTCCACCCTCTACTTTGGGTACATAGAGGCACCAGCAGCACTAGCCTCGTTAGAAAGAGCTGACTCACTACTTGGATAAAGCATGAAACCTGACACCTTCCTGATTTGCAGTACATTGTGGAGTTGTTCTTCAGTGAGCTGTTCAGTAGGCATTTATTTCCATAAATGTAATCTTCATTTATGATTATCCATGCTATCAATCATAGATAAAACTGTGTTTGAGTTTGGCATTGGTCTCTTTATTACTCCCAAGTAAAAGTTGGTTAATGCTGTTAGTTTCTCCAGAGGTTAATCAATATGCTATTTGTTAAATATGCGTAGATAACCACTAATGAAAAATTACAAATGACCTTGGTCTTTGATTGAAGACAGAAAAATTAAATAGGCAGAAACTTGAAAAGTGATGGAGCCATGTGGGAACTGGGCACTGGGTGTGTGCTAATGGGAGTGCATGGCAGGGAAGCTAGGTAAAAACAATGACTGCAAATGCTGGAAACCAGATTCTGGATCAGTGGTGCTAGAAAGGCACAGCAGTTCAGGCAGCATCTGAGGAGCAGCGAAATCGACATTTCGGGCAAAAGCCCTTCATCAGGAATAAAGGCAGAGAGCCTGACGGGTGGAGAGATAAGTGAGAGGAGGGTGGGGGTGGGGAGAAAGTAGCATAGAGTACAATAGGTTAGTGGGGGTGGGGATGAAGGTGATATGTTGGGGGGGGAGAGGGTGGAGTGTATAGGTGGAAAAGAAAATAGACAGGTAGACTTTTTAAACCAGAAAAGGGAGATCTGTTCAGGCTTGTGAAGTGAATGAAGACACTGGAGGATGACTCAATCAAGTGAGAAGATCCAATGATATTACTAGTTTCAGCATATTTGCTATTTTGAATTATATGGATTGATTTAAGCAACTAAATCATAATAGTTGTCCTGCATGTTCACTTGACTGTGAAATAAAACAAGAGTAAAAAGTGAAGTCTGCAGATGCTGGAGATCAGAGCTAAAAATGTGTTGCTGGTTAAAGCATCCAAGGAACAGGAAATTTGACATTTCGGGCCAGAGCCCTTCATCAGGAATGAGGAGAGTGTGCCAGGCAGACTAAGATAAAAGGTAGGGAGGTGGGACTTGGGGGAGGGGCGATGGAGATGTGATAGGTGGAAGGAGGTCAAGGTGAGGGTGATAGGCTGGAGTGGGGTGGGGGCGGAGAGGTCAGGAAGAAGATTGCAGGTTAGGAGGGCGGTGCTGAGTTTGAGGGAATCGACTGAGACAAGGTGGGGGGAGGGGAAATGAGGAAACTGGAGAAATCTGAGTTCATCCCTTGTGGTTGGAGGGTTCCCAGGCAGAAGATGAGGCGCTCTTCCTCCAACCGTCGTGTTGTTATGTTCTGGCGATGGAGGAGTCCAAGGACCTGCATGTCCTCGGTGGAGTGGGAGGGGGAGTTAAAGTGTTGAGCCACGGGGTGGTTGGGTTGGTTGGTCCGGGCATCCCAGAGGTGTTCCCTGAAGCAATCCGCAAGTAGGCAGCCCGTCTCCCCAATATAGAGGAGGCCACATTGGGTGCAGTGGATGCAATAGATGATGTGTGTGGAGATGCAGGTGAATTTGTGGCGGATGTGGAAGGATCCCTTGGGCCTTGGAGAGAAGTAAGGGAGGAGGTGTGGGCGCAAGTTTTGCATTTCCTGTGGTTGCAGGGGAAGGTGCCAGGAGTGGAGGTTGGGTTGGTGGGGGGCGTGGACCTGACGAGGGAGTCACGAAGGGAGTGGTCTTTGCGGAACGCTGATAGGGGAGGGGAGGGAAATATATCCCTGGTGGTGGGGTCCGTTTGGAGGTGGCGGAAATGACGGCGGATGATACGTTGTATGCGGAGGTTGGTGGGGTGGTAGGTGAGAACCAGTGGGGTTCTGTCTTGGTGGCAGTTGGAGGGGCGGGGCTCAAAGGCGGAGGAGCGGGAAGTGGAGGAGATGCGGTGGAGGGCATCGTCGATCACTTCTGGGGGGAATCTGCGGTCTTTGAAGAAGGAGGCCATCTGGGCTGTATGGTATTGGAACTGGTCCTCCTTGGAGCAGATGCAGCGGAGACGAAGGAATTGGGAATATGGGATGGCATTTTTACAGGGGGCAGGGTGGGAGGAGGTGTAGTCCAGGTAGCTGTGGGAGTCAGTCGGTTTATAGTAGATGTCTGTGTTGAGTTGGTCGCCCGAGATAGAAATGGAAAGGTCTAGGAAGGGGAGGGATGAGTCTGAGACGGTCCAGGTGAATTTGAGGTCGGGATGGAAGGTGTTGGTAAAGTTGATGAACTGTTCAACCTCCTCGTGGGAGCACGAGGCAGCGCCAATACAGTCATCGATGTAGCGGAGGAAAAGGTGGGGGGTGGTGCCAGTGTAGTTGTGGAAGATGGACTGTTCCACATATCCTACGAAGAGACAGGCGTAGCTGGGGCCCATGCGGGTGCCCATGGCAACTCCTTTAGTTTGGAGGAAGTGGGAGGATTGAAAAGAGAAGTTATTCAGGGTGAGGACCAGTTCAGTCAGTCGAAGGAGGGTGTCAGTAGAAGGGTACTGGTTGGTGCGGCAGGAAAGGAAGAAGCGGAGGGCTTTGAGTCCTTCGTGATGGGGGATGGAGGTGTACAGGGACTGGATGTCCATGGTGAAGATAAGGCGTTGGGGACCGGGGAAGCGAAAATCCTGGAGGAGGTGGAGGGCGTGGGTGGTGTCCCGAACGTAGGTGGGGAGTTCTTGGACTAAAGGGGACAGAACCGTGTCGAGGTACGCGGAGATGAGTTCGGTGGGGCAGGAGCAGGCTGAGACAATGGGTCGGCCGAGGCAGTCAGGTTTGTGGATTTTGGGCAGGAGGTAGAAACAGGCGGTGCGGGGTTGTGGGACTATGAGGTTGGAGGCAGTGGATGGGAGATCCCCTGAGGGGATGAGGTAATAAAACAACCAAACCATTGCTATGTGGATACATCTCGTTAAGTCTTTGCTTGGGACTTCTTTTGAGAGATTGAAGAAACAAAGGTATGAAACATAGAACATAAGAAAAATAATCTATGCATTCCATTCAACCATTCCAATTCAACATGGTCATCGCTGATTTTCAATCTCACTGCCATGTTGCTGCAGTCTTTCAATACACTTTGCCACCTTTAGCTTCTTCTTTGTTGAACATATTCAGTGGCATGGAAGGAAGGAAGTGCATGTACTGTAGCTACATTTGCAGATGGTACATAAGTAAATGATTGTGAGAGGGATAGAAACAGTTTTTGGAGAGATATTAATAGATTAGGTAAATGGGCTTAGCAAGTACAGTGTAAAGTGTGAAAATACTAAGTTGTTCATTTTGGAAGGGAGAACAAAAGGTCAGAATATTATTTAAATAGAGAAAAATAGCAGAAAGCTGCAACCCAAAGGGACTTGGGGGGTACTTGTTCATAAAGCAGAGAAAGCGAACACACTAATGCAGCAGGTAAGCAGGCAGTCTGATGGAATGTTGGGCCTTATTTCAAGGGGTTTGGAGTATTAGAGCAGGGGAGTTTACTGCAGCTGTGCATGGTATTGGTGAGACTACATTTGTAGTACCGTGAGCAGTTTTGATCCTCTCATTTAAGGAAAAATACTATTTCATTGGAGGCAGTTCAGAGACAGTTCACGAGGATGATCCCTGGTATGGAAGGATTTTCAGGACTGCAGATGTTGAAGATCAGAGTCATTCCTGATGAAGGGCTTATGCTCAGAACATTGACTCCTCCTCCTCGAGTGCTGCCTGACAGGCTATACTTTTCCAGCACTACATTTTTTGACTTAGAAGGATTGTCATTATAAGTAAAGGCTGAACAGTTTGAGACTGTACTCATTGGAGTCATGAAGAATGAGAGGTAATCTCATTGAAACATATAAAATTTTTTAGAGGTTCAACAGGATAAATGCTGAGATGATGTTTCTCTCGCGGAGGAGTCCAGGACTATTGGGCTTAGTCTCATAATTTAAGGTGGAATAGTGGAGGAATTTTTCTCTCACGGGGTTGTAAATCTTTGGAGCTCCTTACCAAAGAAAGCTGAGGGGTAAGAGTCCGAATGTACATTTAAGTCTCAGATAGATATATAGATTCTTGATCAGTAGGGGAAATCAAGGAGTGCAGGGAAAACACAGGAAAGTGGATATGAGGAATATTGGATCAGTTGTGATCCTATGGAATGGCAGAGCAGGCTTGAGGAGTTGAACGGCCGACCCTATTTCTTATGGTCTTAAACCCCTCCATATACACAGACCAGTATCTCCATAGTGTAGGTTCAAAATTCAAACTCTAAAGTAAATAATATTTAAACATATGTAAACATTCCATCACTACCATTTGCCTGGCAGGCTGCGGACTACACCTGCATGCTTGTTTTCAGTGTCCTAGGACACTGAGATCTCTTTATATATCAACATTCCCCAATCTATCACCCTTTCACTGAGATTTTTCCATTGTGTATTTTCCTGCTGAAATGGACACCTTCACATTAATCACATCATTCTGCATCTGCCATGCATTTGCCTTCTTATTCAAATTGTTTAAATCACCTTGAAGTCTGTTTACATCCTCCTCACCATAAACGATCTCATCTAGATTTATTGTCAAAAAAAGTAGAAAGACCTATTTATTCTTACTTTCTCTTTACTGTCTGCTAACCATTTTCAATCCATGCCAATACACCACCATCAAACACGTGTGTTTTGATTTTGCACACTAACCTTCTCTTTGGTACTTCATCAAAGCTTTCTGAAAATCCAAATATTACGTTTCGATTCGTGTCCCTATTCTACCCATTATAACATCAAAATCTTCAATTGGTTTGCCAAACCTTATTTCTTAAATCTAAATTGACTTTATGTAATCCTGTTGGTAATTTCCAAGTGTGTTGCTATTACCTTGTCTATAATGGAACTGAACGCTTTTCCTACCACAGATGGTAAGCTCACCACCAATTGTATTATCCAGTTTTCTACATTTTTATAAAAATAGTGGGGTTACATTTGCCATCCTCCAATATTCCAGGACTGTTGGAGAATGTACAGAATTTTGGAAGATGATAACAATGCATTCACTATTGCTGTAGCCACACCCTTTTATACCCTGGATGTTGTTCATTAAGCCTTGAGGATTTATCTGTTTTCAGTCCCATTAACTACTTCAGTTCTTTTTTCTAATACTAATCACCTTCAATTCTTCTTTCTCATTTGAACCTTGCCTCATTAATGTTTCTGGCAAGTTATTTGTGTCTTCATTTGTGACATTAGAACTAAAGTAAAAGTATTATTTACTAGCAATGACATTTCCTTGTTCTTCATTAACAATTTTCTCATTCCAGATTGGAAAGCATCCACATTTGTTTCCACTAATGCTTTTTCTTCATTTTATAAAATGATCGAAATTCTTATAGTCTGCTTTTAAATTATGTGCAAATTTTCTCTTATTCTGCCGTTCCCTTCTTAATCGTTCTCTCGATTTCCTGTTACTGGTTTCTAAGCCGTTCCGTGTCCTCAGAAATCAGAAAAATGGGACAATTGCTGTGTCTGGAACTGTGTTCATTGAAATTTAGTTGTTTTAAAAAAAACCTGGGTTATAACCATCAAATATGTAACTTTAAAAATAATAATAATGATGGGATTTTAACAGCCGAAAAACTGTGTAGTCATCTTCTGAGTTTGTCAATGACCTCTGACAGAAATAGAAAGTGAATGTGTCTAAGGAGGAAGTTACTGAGCAATAAACTACTTGATTTCTAAAAGAAGGCAGAAGCAATAATTATATCACAGAAACAAAAAAGCAGAACTCAGAAGATACATTTTAGAAACGCAGTTGACCAGCAACTGTGTGACTTTGTTTTGGGTGTGTCAATGCTTGCGGGTTATGGACTTGCAAGATATTTAGATGAAGGCCATTCCTAGAATTGTAAATCATACAGTCTGTACCATCAGAAATGCAGTACCTACTTTCGTGCACTAGGCGCAAAGCCTTAAATATTGAGACACTTTAAGAGTTCATCTAAGTACTTTTTAAAAGTTGGGATGTTATCTGCCTCAACGACCCTGCCAGGCAATGCACTCCAGACTGCAAATACCCTCTGAGTGCAAATGGTTTTCCTTAGATCCCCTCAAAACTTCCTGCCTTTCACTTTAAAAGTGTGCCACCTGTTCTTAACCCTTCAACTGAGGGGATCAGTTGCTTTCTATTCACTCTGAACATGCCCCACATGATCTTATATACCTCTATCAAACGCCCACCTCAACCTTCTCTGCCGCAAAGGAGACTCCAGCTTATCCAACCTCTCTTCATAGCTGAAATGCTCCATCCCAGGCAACAACCTGGTGAATCTCCTCTGCACATCTCCAGTGCAATTACATCCTTCCTATAGTTTAGTGGCCAAAACTACACATGGTATTCCAGTTGTGGCCTAATTGAAAACCTGTACTCCAATATAATCTCTCTGCTTTCATCATCTCTGCCATAACTGATAAAGGCAACATCTTGTGTACCTTCTTAATGACCGTTTTAACCTGCCCAGCCACCTTCAGGGATCTGTGCACAATCCCATCAAGATCTCTCTGAGCGTCCTATTCATTTATTCATGCCATTCATTGAGTACCCCTTTAATTTGTTGCTTCTTCCAAAGTCCATCGCTTCACATTTATCATGTTTAAAGTCCATCTGCATATTTGACCAACTCATTTATAACTTCTTCCTCACTGTCAGTCACTTGGTCAATCTTTATGTAAACTTACTGAACATCCCGTTCACATTTACATCAGAATATCAGAAACAATAATGGACCCAGCACCAATGTGGTATGCCACTGGACACCAGCCTCCCATTTCACAGCCTTCTATTACCATCCTCTGTACCTGCCACTAAGCCAACTTTGCATTCAATTTAGCATTTATCAGTACCTTTATCATTTTTCCATGTGGGACTTTGTCAAAGGCCTTGCTCAAATCTACATCAACTACACCAACTGCCCTGTGTTCATCCACACACTTATAAGACACATTCACTCCATCTTAATTCATTGTTCGGTGACAATATTTCATGTCACCCCGCACTTTCTGACCATTTTTGCAATTAATTGCTTGTTAAATATTTTTGCGGTTGTCATCACCACTGGCTTATCGGGAAGTCTGCTCAGTCATTGTATGAAGAAAATCCTTCCCTTACCAGCTAATGAAGGTAAATATGTTTTGTCAAGATTACTGAAAATGTTAATGATTCCTCAGGACATCTGGCATTGCTAGTTAACATTCCGTGATATTAATGAGCACTGCAAATGGTGACTTGAAATGCTCTCTACGCCCAGAAATCGTGATCATACACTGTAGAACCATTGAAGTGACATTACACAAACTATTTTCCCCCTTTTTGTCATTTACATCTTTGAATCTGTGTCCCTTTGTATTACTCACACAATTCACATTTAAAAGTATAATTTTTCAGTATAGTTTACTAACTCGTACATCCCCGTAGAGGTCAGAGAGATCTCTCTTCCAGGAGACTAACCCAAGTGTCTTTTAACTCAGAGTTTCATTCGAGGGAATAGTTCCATTGCTGTGAAAGTTTCTCAAAGTCCATAACTGCAGATAAATTAGAAAAGAATAAAAGCAAAGTCCTGTGGATGCTGGAAATCTGAGACGAATACAACGAATGCTGGAGAACCTCAGCAGGTTTGGCAGCATCTGTGGAAAAAACAACAGTTAAAATTTTGAATCTGGAATGAGTTCTTCAGAACTGTTCTGAAGAAAAGTCACACCAGACTTGAAACATTAACTTCCCTTCTCTCTCCATGGATGCTGTCCAGACCTGCTGCGCTTCACCAGAAATTAGTAATGTTTTGGAGTGTTCAAGGTAAGATTGCTTTGAAGTTTGAGACAAGTGCATTATAAGACAGCACATCTTATGTTTTTGCAGACTTCTAGTTGTGCTCAGACTTGCATATCATGCAAATTATAACATTTAAATGTACTTTAAAGGCATGAGCAGCTTTGAGTAATGTCAAAAGAAAAACCAAAAGTTTGCTCAAGGTCTGATAGAGTGTAAAAAAGTTTATTTTTATGCAGAAAGAATTTCCTGGCTGTTCGAAATTTATTTCTGATTATTGGCAAGTGGTCAAAACACAAAGTCATAACAAGTATCTGACTGAGAACAGTAAAAATTGCTGTGCTGGTGCAACAAATTTAATGTTTTCTCTCAGTGCTTACCATTATTTATAGTTTATTTTTCTCCCTATTTTGGTGGTCTCATGTCATGCAGGAGTAATTAACAGGAGATGAAGTACAACCCCTTCTCCCTTGCTTTGTCAACATTGCTAAAGACTTACAGAATCAGAATCACTGAATTGTTATAGCACAGGGAGACCATTCAACTCAATATGTCTGTGATAGCTCAATGAATGAGAAATTAATTGAGTGCCATTCCTTCATCTTTTCCCCAAACTGTGCATGTTCTTCAGTTTCAGATAATGATTCAATTCCCTCTTCAATACTTTACCTGATCCCACCTCCAACACACTGTCAGGCAGCACATTCCAGATCTCAATGATTTGCTCTGTGATAAAGTTTCTCTTGTGTCTTCATTGCTTAATTTTCCAACAGCCCTAAAACTGCACCTGCTTTTACTCATAAAGTCATAGAGTCATAAAGCATGAAATAGACCCTGCAGTCTAAACAGTCTATGTCAATGTACACTGGTTCCATCTGCCTGCACTTGGCCCATATCCTTCGAAGCTGAAAATGTGTTGCTGGTTAAAGCACAGCAGGTTAGGCAGCATCTCAGGAATAGGGAATTCGACGTTTCGAGCATAAAATATCCTTCGAAACATTTCTTACTCCTGTACTTATCCAAATGTTGTAGCTGTGCCTGCATCCATCACTTCCTGTGGAAGTTTATTCCACACAGGAACTACTCTATGTGTAAAAAAAAAACCCCATATTTATTTTTTAAATCTCTCTCCTCACACCTTAAAGATATACTCCCTTGCCTTGAAATCGCTCACCCGAGAGAAAAGATACCTGCATTCAGCTTATCTATACCCATTATGACTTTATAAATCTCTATAAGGTCACCTCTTAACCACAAATGCTTCAATGAAAAAAACAACCTTGGCCCCCATTTACAGCTCCACATTCTGAAATATTGTTTGATTCCATGAATATAAAAATGATTTTTAAAACGGATTTCTGTATGATAGTGAAGATAATATCAACCATGGGTAAAATGGACAATATTGATTAAGTTATCCATTATATATTATATCTGACTGAAGGCCATGGAAATTGGTAGAGAGGTATAACTGTTCTGGGAAGATGATGTAAGGTGTACACACCAGCAGATAATAGCAAGGGATCTGTGACGATCACAGTTAGACTGTTAGCCCCAAATGTCATTGTGAAGTGCTAAGAATGTCAGGTTATGGAAGCAGTTTCACTGCTGGAATGGTCTTGGGTGTTTAGGAAATTTCTATTAGTATTTTACCTGAATACCAAATCCTTGTAATTTAAGGACTTTGAGAGGGGAAACAGGGCTTAGAAAGACATCATCATATCAGTTTACAGGATTTTCTTAATATATCTCAGAACCTCTAGGCAGGTCATAGCACCATTGAAATCCACAGTAGAAAAAGGCCCTTTGACCCATTGTGTGAATGCCAGTCAAAAACAACCCCCTAACTATTCCAGTCCTGTTATCCAGCACATGGACCTTAGCCTGGTATGCCTTAGCATCTCAAGTGCATGTCTAAGGACTTACTAGGAGGGTTTCTGCCTTGATCATCTTTACAGGCAGTGCATTCCTGGTTCTCAACATCCTCTGGGTGGAAAACAGTTTTGTCACATCTCACCTAAACCTTTTTCTCCTTTCCTTAAATATATGCTTCCGGTCAATGTTCACTCCATCAAGGTGGAAGCTCGCTTGTTGTCTCCCCTATCTGAACTGAATGGGATTTATTGTCACTTGTGGCTCACAAATCGCTACTTATGGCATCTTCTTAGGTACAAAGGTTCCTAGGTACAGAATCTTCATACAAAGCAGAAAAATAAGGAAAACAAAGTTAAAAAAAGTTAAGCATTAAAGTCCTTCTTACTAATAAGTAGAAAAACAAGGGAACATAGTTAACAGTTAACACCACAGTCCATAAGTGCCTGACAATGCTGGGCTCACACCACCTACAACTCGGCCTCACAGCTCGGCCTTCCCCACTCTAGGCTTAATCCCGTTCCCACCTTGGGCTGCCTGCTCCTGCTCTCACCACCAATGATACCACTTTCTGTCACTGTCAGCTCCAAAAAGAAGGAACAAAATGAACATGAAAATGAAAGAGAAAAGAAGAATGTAAAGGAGAAAAAAGATTGTGGCCAGCCTGGTGCTGGGGAGCTGACAGGCTCTGCAGCCCCAGAACGCTGCTGCAACTGCCATCTTAGAAGAGATGACCCTTTATAATTACATCCCCCTTTCATTTTCCTCTGCTCCAAGGAAAACAATCCAAATCTATCCACCCTGTCTTGATAAATAAAACTCTCAGTCCAGGCAGCATCCTGGTAAATCTCCTCTGTACCCTCTGCAGAATTGTGAGAGGAGGGTAAAGAGGCGTGGACAGACAGTTTCAATCCTTCACTGTACAAAATGCAGTTGTGTGTTTGCATTCAGCTTAAAGAGACCAAATTTGTCAGGATTAAATAGATCTGGAATATTTGCTGGCAAGAGCAATCTCTAGGATAACCCTCACTGTGATGGAAACACTGAAGAAGCTCGCTGCTGTCAAAGATAAACCAGCATGTTTGGTCAGTATCCTGTTCCTTACTGGTGCATAGTGACAGCAGTGTGTACCACCTACAAGGTGTACTACAGCAACTTGCCACAGCCCTTACTAAACTCACAACCTCTACCACTTCGGAGCAGAAAGTCAGTGGCACATGGGAACACCTCCAAGTCACTCATCACCATGATATGGAACTATCTCACCATTTCTTCTCTGTAATTGGGTCTTACATCCTGGAACTCCAACCCCCAAAACACCACATGGTCTGCAGCTGGTTAAGAAGTTGGTTTGTTCTCCTCTACTTTCTCAAGAGAAATTTGGCGTGAACAACAAACCCTGGCTTTGCCAGTGACAGCCCCAACTCAAGAATACATTTTGAAAATCTCTTCTATATCCTGTATACACATTCTTTCTTAAGTGTGATGCTAAGAATTGGACAGAATACTTTCCAGCCCAAGACATTGACATTCACTGCAACTCTGTTATCTGTCCTATAGCAATTTTATATCCATGCTGCCAGTGCCCTTTTTATCACATTGTCTTCAATTTTCCTAACAATTCTTACATGTGATCATTTATCAAGGAATTTTTGAAAGACAAAATACACATCAATTGAACTGCCGTCACCTACCTTTCAACTACTTCATTAAAAAGCTAATCTAAATTGGTCAACACAAGTTGCCCTCAACAAATCTGATTCCTGAAAAAGGGTTTATGCCCGAAACATCGATTCCCCTGTTCCTTTGATGCTGTCTGACCTGCTGCGCTTTTCCAGCAACACATTTTTAAGCTCAACAAATCTCTGATAACTTCCCTTAACCAGTCCATTGTTTGTCCAGGCACCTATTAATTTTCTTCCGTAATATTGTTTTTAAAACCTTTTGCACAGCTGACTGGCCTGTAATTGCCAGGTTTATCCTACTCGTAGCTAGAGTATTGAACTGGGAAAGTGAGAAGATTTATGCTTTGTGTCTGTCATTATGTCAACATTTGCAAGTTGTCGTAATGTGCTTTGGTTTAACTTTGATATGTTTTTAACAACAAACAGAATGACTAAACATTTTTCAGGAAGGTAGTATCTTTTAACCGAAGCAATTTTGGAGAGTGAGAAAGGTATTGAAGATTGATCCTCATTTGCACTCTTGAATAAATTATGCAAATAACAAATATATTCAACGGTTATAAGCCCATGGTATGATATAAATTAAATGCTTCATTGAATAACATCTAGGGATGTTCATACTATTAAATATAATGTACTATTAATCTGCTGTTGTGGTCTTTTCAGTCACAATGAAGATGAAATTAATAAATATTCTGCTGTGCTATAGACACAGCCCTCACATTTATATTATGTTTAAATGAATCATTTTAATTTTAATGTTGGCTGTATGTCTGTTCATTTAACCTTTAGTAAACCTCCAAGTGTTTGACTCTCTGTTTTGAACTCATTCTTGGCACATAGATAGAACTGTGGGACCTTTGTCGATATTATTACTAAAATATATTTACAGTGTATTTGCCTACAGCTCTGTCATAGGTTATTAGTATCTCACCAACCATTACACTGTTTTGCTTAGAAATCTTGGCTAATGTTGGAGAAGAGCTGTATTTGTAAGAGTACTTTAACAATAGTACAATATGTGACTGCCTATTTGCATCTGTGAGATGTTTTAGGATTCTAATGCCAATTTGGTGATTTTGGGTTTTGCAGTTGGAACAAAACCCCTTGCAGTGATCTGGTCACCTGCTCCACTGTGATATGTGCCATTTATCAGGTGCATTCTGGCCAATCAGCAAGGCTGTCCTATCAAGCAGGAGAAGATCTCAATAAGATTCAGAATTTGGGGTTTTGTGTGCTATAATTCAAACATAACACTTCAGCTGTGTTCATTGCTTTCTATTGACTGTTGACATAAAAAAAACCTCAACCACATCATTTGGCCCAATTGAATTTGTCCTGCCATTTGAAAAGATCTTGACTGGTCCGATTGTGACCTTGACTCCCTTTTCCTGTTCTGTTTCCCATTGCCCTTAATTCCCTTGTTAATCAAAAAACTATTCAACTCAGCCTTGAGTGTCTTCAATGTCTCAAAGTCTAAGGACCCTCAATGAGAAGGATTTCTTTTCATCTCCATTTTAACAGCAGATCCATTACTTTAAACTGTACCCTCTAAGTTCAAGATTATGTGATGAGAGGAAACATCCTTCCCATATACACCTTCCCACATCCAAATTTCCTCAGAATCTATTTTCTTCAATAGAATCACCTCTCATTCTTCTAGCTCCAATGAGTTTTGGCCCAATGTATTTCACTTTTCCCCAGAGATAATCCTTTTTGACAGGAATCGGCTAAGTGAGCTCCCTCCGAATACTACTTAGAACACAATGATATCCCTGACTCAGTAAGGAGACCAAAACTGTATGCAGTACTCCAGGTACAGTCCCACTAATGATCAACATGGCTGCAGCAAGACTTCTCCACTTTTAAACTCCAACTTCCTGGCAATAAAGGCTCCTATTCCTTTTGCTTTCCTACTTATTTGCTCTAACTGCATACTCACTTTGTGATTCATTTCCAAGGATAACAAGATCCCTCTATAGCATTCTGCAGTCTATCTACTTCTTACTAAATTATACTCCATCTATCAATGTTTTGGCAATTCACTTGACCTATCGATATCCCTTTGCAACCTCTTTGTTCTGAATTGTATGTTTTTCTGGCTGAGTCCAAGTTGCATCATGGGTTTTGAAGGTGTTTCCGCTATGGGACTTAAGGACAATTTCTTGCTATAACTTATCAAACTCATATCATTAAATGCCTACCCTGCCCCATGCTGTCAGTCAAATTCAAGAAGGATCTAACCACACAACACTTCAGTAAAACCCACCATTCAGCAAATATTCTGAAGCTCTGGCATGTGTACCATCTTTAAAAGGCAGCTGGACATCTGGACAAGTGTTGCCAATCTGTCATTGTCTCTCACCAGCAACAAGATGACATAGCAGCCACGAAGCAACATTGTCCAATCATTGGCTGTCATAGAGTCATACAACAAGGAAACAGACCCTTCGGTCCAACTCACCCATGCCGACCATGTTCCCAAGCTAAACTAGTCCCAGGTGCCTGTGTCTGGCCCATAACTCTCCAAACCTTTCCTATTCATAAACTTATCCAAACGACTTTTAAACATTGATGTGGAGGTGCTGGTGTTGACTGTCAGGTTATGGCCCAACAGGTTTAATTGCTTTTAGAGGGCTGCTCCTTCATCAGATAGCTAGTAGGGTAGAATTATAGGACACAGATTTTATAGTAAAGGTTTAAAGTGTCATACAACTGATGCAATGTATTGAACAAACCTAGATTGCTCCTAAACCTTTAATCACTTAGAATGGGGATGCAGGTTTTGATTGATTAACATGAAAATCCCAGAACTTCTTTTGAGTCACAGTCCCGAAATAATTTCAGTTTTTATCAGTATATGTAAAAAGTGATATCTCAGCTTAGACAATGCATTAAAGTTGTGAGGTTAGAGTCTGTCTGTATCCCAACCCTGAGTCAGGCTGGTTCTACCTATAACCAACACTTCCTCTGGCAGTTCATTCCACAGACAAACCACTCTCTGTGTAAAAATGTTGTCCCACATGTCCTTTTTAAATCTTTCACCTCTCACCTTAAAAATCTGTCCCTTAGTTTTGAACTCCCCACCCTAGGGAAAAGACCCTTGTCATTCACCTTAGTTATGCCCCTCAGGATCTTATAAACCTCGATACGATCTCTCCTCAACCTCCTGTGCTCCAGTGAAAAAAATCCCAGTCTTGCCCCTATATTTTTATATTTGAAACCCTGCATTCTCAGCAACATCCTTGTAAAGAATTTCTGAACCTTCTGCAGTTTAATAATATCCTTCCTATAGCAGGGTGACCAGAACTGCTCACAGTGCTCCAGAAGAGGCCTCACCAAATCCTGTACAACCTAACGTCCCAACTCCTATAGTCTGGGCAATGAAACCTTCACAAATGCAACAGTATTCTCTCATCCGAAGCACTTTAACCACTGACAACACACTCTCCCTGTCTGTAGCCACATCCCATCTGAACACTTTTTAGCTCAGTGCTACTCTTTCCCCAGGACCTTGCTGTAGGCCCACAATTTATAGGGGAAGCATCACATACAAGGAAGCAATTGGACAATTCCAAACATGAGCTTTAATTTACAAACAGCAAAAACAAGTCCAATCGAGAATGAAGTTCACCCCGACAATGCAAACCAGATCTCAGCATCATTAACGATGAATATTTCAGTTCGCAATTGCTTGCACATTCAGCTCTCGTCAATGATAGTGGGCATCAGTTAGGTTCTGTCGAGTTCATTATGCCACAGGCAGCTGAATTGTGTCTCCTCAGTACTCTCCTCCTCCACCTGTTCTCCCAGTTCCTCAGCATCTATCACATTACCTCGTTGCCTTCTCCAGTTTGATGTAGCGCTATCTATCTAATATATTCTGGAAGCTCACCCCCCCCCAACACCAAAATCTATCCAAGTAGCGGATAGATTCAACAGTCCTATACTCTGCACTTCCATGGCCCAGTTGGGAGCATGGATAGCATTGAACAGGGTCATGAGCCATGGCTGCAGTGGGTATGCATGTCCCTCTGTAACCATCTTTATAATTCCCCAGACCCCCAACTGCATCAGGTATGCTCCAGGACGTGGGAGTGATGGTAGCTGCTAAGGTAGTGGATGCCCACCTTCAGGAAGTGGTAACAGTGATCACAGATCAACTGATTATCAATCAAATGAAAAGCCTTCCTGTTGATGAATTCCAAGCATTTTGATAGGGCCTTCTCAGTGCTACATGTGGACAGTCAATGGAATGCTGTACCTGGTGAAAGCCTGCTATGTTCTAAAATTCTACTGCTCAGGCTGTAGCACTGACCTTGTCCTAGGGAAACAAATCATCTGACCTTGCATAGATGGCATTGGTCACTGCCCTGATGCATTTATGGGCTCATGACGATAAATTCTGTGTCCTATGATCCTGTCCCATTAACTAAGTGACAAAGGAGCAGTGCTCCAAAAGCTTGTAGTTCCAAATAAACCTGTTGGACTATAACCTGGTGTTGTGTGATTTTTAGAGTTGTCCAGTAGGAGAGATTAGGACCCGTGAGCAAAGTCTCAGGGTAATGGAATGACTATTTATGACTGACATGAGGAGGAATTTCTTCAGCCAGAAGGTAGTAACTCTTTGGAACTCATTGCTGCAGAGGGCTGTGAATGCCAAGTCATTGAGTGTATTTAGGACAGAGATAGATAGGTTTTTGATTGGTAAGGGGATCAAGGGTTATGGGGAGAAGGAAAACGAATAGGGTTGATAATCATATCAGCCATGATTGAATGGTAGACCAGACTCAATGGGCTGAATGGCCTAATTCTGCTCTGATCTCTTATGGTCTTATGGTCACTATCTCAGTCACTGGGAGAGGATGGTCTCCCATTCCCCCAGCCCTCCATTCCCATTTTAGCATCTGGTCCAGTTCTATCACCGAGGGTGTTCAGCAGGAGGTTTCCTTGCCCATGTTTAACCTGAAGTCATGAGACTTCACAGAGTCCGGAATTAATGTTGAGGACTTCCATCACTTCCCTCCTGACTGAGGTTGTCGGTTTGCTCTCTGAGCTGGTAGGTTTGTTCGCAGACATTGCGTCACCATTCTAGGTAACATCATCAGTGCACCTCCAGTGAAGCATTGGTGTTCTGTCCTGCTTGCAATTTATGTGTTTGGGTCTGCTGGGGTTGGTGGTGTATTTCTGGTTTTGCTGCTGGTTCTGTTTCTTAGTGGTTGGTATATGGGGCCTAACTTTACATGTTTGTAAATGAGTTCAATTTTGAGTGGCAGGCCTCCAGGAACTCCTGTGCGTGTCTGTTTGGCTTGTCCTAGGATGGACACATTGTCCAGTCAAATTGGCGTCCTTTTCTGTCACTGTGTGTGGGTACAAGTAATAGCTGGCCATGTCTCTTGGTGGTTAGTTGGTGTTTGTGGCTGGCTACAAATCTTCTCAAATGCTTGGATTCCCTCCCAACTGTATATCACTGTGCCGCCAACCCTGCTAAGTTTGTCCTGGCAGTGGGACAAGACATATCCTGGGATGATACTGGTGTCTGGAGCATTGACTGTAAGGTGTGAAGCTGTGACAATGACAGTAACAGGCTATTGCTTGACTAGTCTGTGTGACAACTTTCCTAATTTTGGCAGTAGTCTACAGATGCTAGTAAGGAGAACTTTGCAGAGTTGATAGGCCTGTATTTGTTGCTATCATTTCCAATGCCTTCATAGATGCCAGGTGGGCCACCCAGTTCCTTTTTTTTTGAGTTTATCTTGCAGTTGTATCACTGAGTGGCTTGCCAGACCCTTTCAAAGGGAAGTTAAGAGTCAACCACATTGCTTTTTGTCTGGATGCACGTGTTGGCCAGACTGGGTAGGGATGGCAGATTTCCCTCGCTAAAGGGCTTAAGTGAACCACACAAAATATTACTGGGGAATTGACAGTAGATTATTGGACATCATTAGACTTTGAATTGCAGAATTTATTTATATTTATTTGCAATTGGTTATGCAAATTGAGACTTCGACTGAAGTCACAAATCAGACATTGTGGATCGATCATTTTTATTTTGCTGAACATTGAACCATCAAAGCAAGAGGAGGAATCCTCAGACAAAAGGAAGGAATTTATGCTAAACCTTGATTTCTAGGCTCAGCTAGATATTGGACCATTTCAGAGCTCTGCAATTTAGGAAGAATGTTAAGAAGTGGATGCAGGGATGATTTACGTGATGGGACCATAGCTTATAAAGGAAATATTCTCCTTGAAGCGAATACTTAATAGAGGTGTTCAAAGTGCTGAGAAATTTGGTAGATTAAATTAGGATAAACCTTTCCATCAGTAGAAGGATCAATTTAAAAAAATGATTTAAGATAAAGGAGATGAGGAAATTTTACTAATTCATATCTGGAATTTGATGGGTGGTGGACATAGGTAACTTTGAAAAAGAAATTTGATTAATGCTGGAAGGGAAAATTTACTGAATTATGAGGAAAGAATAAGAGCATGGACCAAATTAGATAGCTTCTCCAAAGGGCTGGCATGGATTTGATAAGCCAAATGGTTGCCTTGTGAATTATTGGAACCATTTGATTCTCTTGTCACCCTTACTAAACAGGTACGTATGTGCACAGAATCTTAACAAAATAGTAACACTCATATTTACATGTTTTTGACTTTATACACATAAATACAAGATCAAACAAAACTTACTTTATTCAGATTCTTAAAAATACCTTTTCACTTTCTTTTTGCTTTATCGTTAGGAAACTCATCACAATTGGACAGTGGGAGCTTTCTATGCTGTTAAACAAAGTAGAATTTATTTTCCAATGCTGATAAGGCTGTTTAGTTCTTTTCAAGACTGTCGTCACTGAAAGGACTTTGGCAGACTTGCAGCCCTTTTGCGATGTTCTACAGCTGTGTTGCTATTGGCAACAGCTTGCGCTGTTATTAATCATTCTCCCCTTCACTCTTCCCAGTGGGACAACAATGCACTTTTAATAGGATGCTTTTATTTTTACATTTTTGCCCTCATTTTCTGTGTTGCTCTCTGATATTTCACATTCAGATGGATTTTCGGAGTGTAGATGATAGACTACTTAGGATACGAGCAACAGCAGTGATGTTAAGCAATTGCCTACTGGAGGAGGTACAATAACGTGGGAGAAAGGGAGTATTGATTGTTATCTCACTTGCTTATGTGGTATGCATTGACATGGCTAATTCTGAAGAGCTGGTCGAACAAGATACTCAAACATCAAGGTTGACTTGATTTCAATGTGATTTGATGCATTTAGCCTATTTTGCCTGATGATGTTAAAAGCTTGAAGTTTGAGAATACCAATTTGCTCTGCCACTGGAGAGAACTCCCTGTTGTTACCAATGATAACTACTGTTCTTATGATCTGCCACCTCTGAAGCTTAACTCCATTTGATGGAGGTGGTGCTGATCCATAATAATGACCAAGAATGAAACCACTCTATCACTGTAGGTCCATAGAGGGAGCAGGAGAGAAGATCATGTGACTGTGGGAGCAAATTGGGAATGAGCGAGGCTCAGACTCAGCAGTCAAATGGACCGCTCTGCAGAAAAAGTCAAAATTTAACCAAATCTTAATAATTTGTAAAGCAAAAAGGACAAAGAAACAAATTGAAGTGTTGATAAGAAGAAAACATTGATTAAATAATTGTAAAAAGAAACTAAAATGTGTAATGAAGTTCAATCTAGGCAAATGTGAGGTGATGCATTTTGGAAGGTTGATTCTAGAGCGAACTATACTGTAAACAGAAGAGCCTTGGGAAAAGTTGATGAGCAGAGAGATCTGGGAGTTCAGGTCCATTGTACCTGAAGGTTGCTGCACAGGTGGGTATGGTGGTCAAAAGGCATATGATATGCTTGCCTTCATTGGACGGGGTATTGAGTATAAGAGCTGGCATGTCATGTTAAAATTGTACAAGACATTGGTTTGGTCGCATTTAGAATACTGTGTAGAGTGCTGGTTGCCACATTACCAAAAGGATGTGGGCGCTTTGGAGAGGGTGCAGAGAAGGTTTATGAAGATGTTGCCTGGTATGGAAAGTGCCAGCTACGAAAAGAGGTTGAGTAGGTTAGGATTGTTTTCATTAGAAAAAAGGAGATTGAAGGGGGACCTGATTGAAGTCTACAAAATCATGAAGGGTATAAACAGTTTAGATAGAGATGACCTTTTTCCCAGGGTGAAGGATTCAATAACGAGAAGTCACGCTTTCAAGGTGAGAGGTGAAAAGTTCGAGGGGGATACACGCGGCAAGTACTTTACACAGAGGATGGTGGTGTCTGGAACGCGTTGCCAGCAGAGGTTCATTTAAGAATCGCCAGGACAGATGCATGAGTAGGTGGGGAGCAGAGGGATACAGATGATTAGGAATTGGGCGACAGGTTTAGACAGTACATTTGGATCGCTTTGTTCTTAAATGGAGAAAATGGGCGATGAGGAAATTAATGAAATGTCATTTGAGCCTGTTCTGCCTGTCATTTTCCTGCTTTCTTCCAAAGCAAGAACATAAAACAAAGAAAATCATAATGTGATGAGGAGCCTGAATGAAGAAAATCAAAATTGAAAATTGTAGTTTGATCAGCATAGCCTTCAATGTAAGTTCTAAACCATACTGTTGTCTTGGATGATATTCCAATGCTTTGCAGGGTTAGTTAGGCAACTTATACAAGCAATGACAACTCTTCAGGCCAGTCATAAAGTTCTCTATAAATTTGGTGGCTGGTCCCAAATTTACCCAGATTAATTCCCAATTAGATAGTTCAGTTGCTGAAATTATGGGTCAATACTGTAACCTCATCCCTGCAAACTTGATTTGACATGGATTCTCTCTGGGAAAATTCATGTTTCCAGGAAAAATAATGCACTCACTGCTGTCCTTCATTATAGAAAGTTCAGCAAAGTCTGATATTATCCCAAATTTTCAAACTGCTGAAAATATTATTAGTAGAAATATCAGAGCAAGCAAATAATTTCACGTTCATTTTGAATACATGAAATATTTGTGCTACCAGTTGTAAGCTTTTCTCCCTGATTTATCATCGTAGCCTTTCTATGTCTCTTATTAAGTAATAGCATTCCACAGAATGAAGTCAGCATTTATGATCATTGAAATAATTTTCCTCAAATATATCTGATATTCACTCTTTTTGAATAAACTGCAATTGAGATTTTTCTCATCTTAACCATTATGTCACCAATTCATCCATACCCAAGTGTCTACAAAATAATTTAAATTCCCAGCAGGCATAAATGAAACTGATAGAGGTGCTCAAGATTTTGAAATTGATTTTGAATCCACTTCTGAATGGACTAATACAATCCTCAAAAGGTGGCATAAAAATCACCTATATATATATCTAATTGTGTAAAATAATTTGCACAATTTTGTGACCATGGCACAAATGTGCACATTTGGGTATAGATCTAAGTTTACTATGAGCAGTGATGGAGTGAAATTGTATTGTGTAGCATTGGCATTCAAGGGTATTATTACTATGCTGTATGCTTACAGGGTAATATCATTCTGTGATATCCTAAAATCACATAGTGGCTTTACTGTATAAGGATAATGTCTAGCAATTGAAAATCTGAATTCTAACATCATACACTTGCTTCAAATCCATATCTGCTAGATTCCAGATCTTTTCTCCTGCACTGAAGAAAAAGAGCCTGTAAATAAGAAGCAAAATACTGCAAATGCTGAAAAACTGGACCAATAAGCAGAAAATGTTACAAATGCAAATGATCTTTGTACATTTAACAGTTCAGATATACCATTTCATCACAGAACATAGCAAAATACAGCACAGTCCAGGCCCTTTGGCTCTCAATGTTGTGCCGACCTTTTATCCTATTCAAAGATCAAACTAACCTATATACTCTTCATTGTACAATCTTCCATTTGCCTATCCAAGAGTCGCTTAAATGTCCCTAATGTATCTGACTCTACTACACACTGCTGACATAACTCTCTGTGAAAAGAATCTACCTCTGACCCCTTTAGGGGAGGAAGATCCCCTAAATCTTCCTCCAATCATTTTAAAATTATGCCCCTTCGTGGTAGCCATTTCTGCCATGGGAAAATGTCTCTGGCTATCCACTCCATCTATGCCTCATCATTTTGTAAACCCCTGTCAAGTCACCTTTCATCCTTCTTTGCTGCAACGATAAAAGCCCTAGCTCCCCCAAACTTTCTTGATAAGACATGCCCTACAGTCCAGGCAGCATCTTAGTAAATCTCCTGTGCACACTTTCTAAAGCTTCCACATCCTTCCTATAATGAGGCAACCAGAACTGAACACAATATTCCAAGTGTGGTCTAACCAGGGCTCTGTAGAGCTGCAGCATAACCTTGCTGCTCTTAAACTCAATCCTCCTGCTAATGAAAGCCAATACACCATATGCCTTCTTAACAACCCTGTCAACCTAGGTGGCAGCTTTGAGGGATCTTTGGGTATGGACCCCCAAGATCCCTCTGTTCCTCAACACTGCCAAGAATCTTTAACCCTATATTCTGCATTCAAATTCAATCATCCAAAATGAATAACTTCACATTTTTCCAGGTTGAACTTATCAGCCCAGTTCTGCATCTTGTGAATGCTCCATTGCAACCTAAATGCACTGCCACACTATCCACAATTCCACCAACCTTTGTGCCATCAACACCCTTCCACTTTCTCATCCATTGACATTTATAAAAATCACAAAGAACAGAGGTCCCAAAACTGATCCCTGTGGAACATTGCTGGTCACTGAGCCTCAGGTTGAATACTTTCCATTTGCTACCACCCTCTGTCTTCTGTGGGCCAGCCAATTCTGTATCCAGACAGACAGGTTTCCCTGTAATCTATGCCTCCTTACTTTCTGAATGAGTCTACCATGGGGAATAACCCTGCATTTCCCATGGGTAGTTCACCCAGCTGCACAATCCAGGACAATTTAGCATGGCCAATCCATTAATCTTTGGACTGTTAGAGGAAACCCATTCAGACAGGGGAGAACGTGCAAACTATGTCCATGGCTGGAATGAAACCTGGGTCCCTGACACTGAGGCAACAGTGCTCACCACTGAGCCGCTGTGCTGCCCAAATATGATTGAGCAAAGCCAGAGTCAACCCTGCAATCTTCTCATTCCTAGTCAGATGCGTTATCCATTGCACCCTGGCTCATACTGGTAGGAAATGTAAATCTGAGTTTTTTAGCCACAATCTACAGGTGCTGAAAAGAACCAGTCTATTTAATTGGGTTCTTCCTTCATGAAAGTGACAGATGTCTGTGACCCTTTTTACACACCCTTTGAATTCAAACCATCATCGAATGGAATACATATGAAGGCAACGTCAATGGAAAACTAATAAACTATATTGAAACATTTGCTGTTTGACCAAGTCTTTGGAGATTTATAGTCATCTTGTTAGTGTTTATTTTTATTGAAATTTTGCATACTGATCAGCAGTACAGGTGTAGGGAACCAATCAAGTCTATTGACAGTTTCATACGCACCAGCAGTATTTGCTTAATGCAATGACCGAACAATTATAGAAATATGAGCAATTTCTAGACTGAACATATAAGAGTTGAAAGTGAGACTTGTTCAGTTATTCAGCTATTCTTACTTGTGACAAATTATTAAAATTGCAGTTACTCTTTGAGAGGAGATTTTGATCTTACTAGATGTGACGTTTGACCCCACAGAAACAGAAAATGCTGACAAGCTTCTCAGAATCTGTGGAAAAGAAACCAAAGACTTGCATTTACATAGTACCTTTCACAATCATCTGATGTCCCAAAGTACTCTATAGCTAATGAAGTACTTTGAAACATAGTCAAGAGTGTAGTGCTGGAAAAGCACAGCAAATCAGGCAGCATCCGAGGAGCATAAGACCTATTTTTGGGCATAAGACCTTCATCAGCCCTTGTAGGTTGGGGCTGAGAGATAAATGGGAGGGGAGTGGGGTTTGAAGGAAGGTAGCTGAAAAAGTGATAGGTGGATGGAGGTGAGGGAAAAGGTGATAGGGCGGGGGGAGTGATGGGCAGGTCTGGAGGGCGGTGCTGTGTTGGAGGCTTGGGACTGGCGTAATGTGGGGGAAGGGAAATGAAGCTGTTGAAACCCTCTTTTATCCCATTTGGTAGCAGGGTCCCAAGGCAGAATATGAGGCATTTCTCCTCCAGCCATCGGGTGGTAACGGTTTGGTGGTGGAGGAGGCCCAGGACCTGCATGTTCTTGACAGAGTGGGAGGGGGAGTTAAAGTGTTTAGCCACGGGGCAGTGGGTTTGATGGGTGTGGGTGTCCCAGAGATGTTCTCTGAAATGATCTGCAAGAAGGCATCCTGTCACCCCATTGTAGAGGAGACCACACGGGATGCAGTAGATGACATTGGTAAAGGCACAGGTAAATTTCTAACGGATGTGGAAGAATTTCTTGGGGCCTTGGACAGAGGTGAGGGTAATGGTGTGGGCGCAGTTTTTGCATTTCCTGTGGTGTCAGGGAAACATGCCAGGAGTTGGGTGTGGGCTGGTGGGGGGTTTGTGGATCTAACGAGGGAGTTGTGGAGGGAATATTCTTTTCAGAGTGGGGAATGGGGAGGGAAATATATCTTTGGTGGTGGGGTCCGTTTGGAGGTGGCAGAAGTGGCAGAGGATGATGCATTGTATACAGAGATTGGTGGGATGGAAGGTGAGGACCAGGGGGTTTTGTCCTTGTTGGGTTGGGAGGGGTGGGGTTCAAGGGCGGTAGTCTGTGAAGTGGAGGAGATACGCTGGAGGGCATTGTCAATCACTTGGGAAGGGAAGTTGTGATCATGGAAGAAAGAGGCCACCTGGGACTTTCTGAGGTGGAATTGGTCATCCTGGGAACAGATGTGGTGGAGGTGGAGGAATTGGGTACAAGGGATGGTGTTTTTACAGGAGGTAGGGTGGGAGGAGATATAACTGTGGGAGTCGGTGGGCTTGTAGTAGATGTCTGTAATTAGTCGGTATCCAGAGACGGTGATGGAAAGGTTCAGGAAGGGGAGGCAGGTTTCCGAGATGGTCCAGGTGAATTTGAGGTCGGGGGTAGAAGGTATAGGTAAAGTTGATAAATTGTTCAACCTCCTCATGGGGGCATGAGCTGGAGCCAATACAATCATTGATGTAGCAGAGGAACACATGGGGTGGTGCCAGTGTAACTGCGGAAGATGGACTGTTCTACATATCTGACAAACAGCAGGCACAGCTGAGTCCCGTGCGGGTGCCCATGGCTACCATGTTGGTTTGGAGGAAGTGGGAGGATTGAAAGGAGAAATTGTTGAGGGTGAAGACCAGTTCAGCCGGGCGGATGAGGGTTTCAGTGGAAGGGTGCTGGTTGGGATGACATGAGAGGAAGAAACAGAGGGCTTGGAAACCTTCATTGTGGCAGATCAATGTGTACAGGGACTGGATGTCCATGGTGAAGATGAGGCCTTGGGGGTTGGGGAAATGAAAATCTTGGAGGAGGTGCAGGGTGTGTGATGTCACGAACGTAGGTGGGGAGTTCGTGGACTAAGGGGGACAGGAGAGTTTCAAGGTAGGAAGAGATGAGTATCCTGCCCTAACTCTTTGTACCATAGTCACCAAAGAAATAGAAGAAATGCAGCAGGCAATTTGCACAGAGCAGGTTCCCACAGAAACAAAAATGAACAGATTATCAGTTTTTTGTGATGTTGATTGAGGGATCAATATTGGCTCGGGCGTTGGGAAAATCTTCGCTGTGTTTCTAAAGCAAAATAGCATGCTTGGACCTTTCAGAAGAGAGCAGACACAGACCATGTTTAACATCTCAGATGAAAGATGATCCCCTCGAACACTCAGAATTCCTTCACTCCTAAAGTAAAATTACTGCAGACACTTGATATCAGAATGAATATAGAAGTTTTGCATTTACTCCACCAGCGTTGCACTGGAGTATCGACTTGACCTTTATGCTAAAGTTGTGGGATTGTGACTTGAACTAACAACCTTGTGATTCAGATATGAGAGTGCTGGAAACTGAGTACAATTGACAGAGCGGAATGAATAGAATTCACAGTTTCATGTAGAAACTTTTCCACAGAACTGGGTTTTTGTTGAAGAAAAGTTCCAAGCAAAACGTCAGTCCATTAGTAAATAAAACAACTGCAGACCCTGGAAACAAACAAAAACAGTCAAAAACAGCTGGAGAAACTCAGTAGGTCAGGCAGCGTCTGTGGAGAGAAAACAGAGTTAATGTGAAGCAGGGTCACCAGACTTGAAATACTAACACCAGTTTTCTCTCCACAGATGCTGCCAGATGTGCTGAATCTCTATAGTAATTTCTGGTTTTGTTTGCATCAATCCATTCTTTTCTTTGACACTCAGCTACATCGGTGCACACGTGTCGAGACGTTGGGACTAGTTTGAGTTGGGTATTTTCCCACCTCACTGACCCTGTCTAGTTTAAAAAGTATTTTGAAACATGTGATTTCACTTCAGTGGGTAGGTTAGAGTTGTGAGTGTGGGATAGAATCCGGCCCAGCCTCTTCGGGGGTAGACAATATATGGGCTTGTGGATAAATGAGTACTGAGGCTGACTGGTTCGAAGGCCCAGCCTCGTTTTCTGAGATATCATTGCAGTTGTTTTAGAAATAGGTAGACTCTCTAGTCCTCACCCTTCCCTCCACCCCTATTCAAAGAGTCATAGAGTCATCGAGATGTACAGCACGGAAACAGACCCAACTTGTCCAAGCCGACCAGATATCTATTGTTACTCATTCCCTCCATGCCATTTCAAAGTCAACTCATGCAAAATACTTAGCCCAGTGACCACTCCTGTTAATGCCAACTAATGTCCCCAACATCCCTTTAGGCCCTCTGTGCCATCTCCACATCATTCTGGCAAGATCTACCATGGATAGAAAATAGGAGCCATGTGGAGAAGAACACATAAACTTCTAACAATCTTTTACAGCTTTCTGTCCTACATATTTGATAGTGGGAAAAAAACTCCTACTCATAAAATCCATTCATAGCTTTTTAAAATCTCAGCTGGTTAATCTCTTATAAACATAAACTTCTCTTCAGATCCCACATCAAAAATAACTAATCCTTGATTAGCTTCTTTTAGCTGTCAATCAAATAGTAAACACTGAACACATTGAACACTGATGCAGCAGCCATTTTTTATCATTCAAGCTTTCAAAAACTTCAAATCATGGTAATTATATAGACCTTACTTGCCTTTTAAGGATACCCATCATTTGTGACTTGCATTCTGTGTGGTAAGACTCTTGCACCAGCCCAAGAACGGTCTATTTGAATATAGTATTAAGTTCAAATGGCAGTACTGAGTTCAGTTTTCCACCCCCACTGAATAATTACTGCACCTCCCCCCCCCCCCCCCCCCCCCCCGGTCAACTTACCCTTATCGGCAAAACTTGGATCAGTAGGAGAGGGGAGCAGGACTTGCAAAGCTAGGTCCATCCCACAATGTCCAAAGGTCTGCAGAACCTTCTCAATTTTATGAAAATCGAGCTCCTACACTCGGGGAGAAAATGAGAGCTCCAGATTGTTTGTGCACTGGAGTCAGCTCTATTTTGCCAAGATTTTTATTTCTAATTATTCCACTTTAAATATGAAGAGGTTCTTTGGGTTTGGGTATATGACTTTTATTCCTTTGATTTTTCTCATTATCCTTTTCTGGTAAACATCACTTTTACTGTTCAACCATCCCTTAATTACTTTAAGGGGCTTTGTAAAAGAGCATACCACAGAACCAGACTGTTTTTACCTCAGTGGACAGAACGATGACTGCAGATGCTGGAAACCAGATTCTGGATTAGTGGTGCTGGAAGAGCACAGCAGTTCAGGCAGCATGACAAGTCATGGGGACAGTGCTGAGCTGGAAGTTTGGAACTAGGGTGAGGGGGGGGAAAGGAAAATGAGGAAACTGTTGAAGTCCACATTCACACCCTGGTGTTGAAGTGTTCCGAGATGGAAGATGAGGTGTTCTTCCTCCAGGCATCTGGTGGTGAGGGAGCGGCAATGAAGGAGGCCCAGGACCTCCATGTCCTCGGCAGAGTGGGAGGGGGAGTTGAAATGTTGGGCCACAGGGCAGTGTGGTTGATTGGTGTGGGTGTCCCAGAGATGTTCCCTAAAGCGCTCTGATAGGAGGCGTTCAGTCTCTCCCGTGTAGAGGAGACCGCATCAGGAGCAACGGATACAATAAATGATATTGGTGGATGTGCAGGTAAAACTTTGATGGATGTGGAAGGCTCCTTAAGGGCCTTGGATGGAGGTGAGGGAGGAGGTGTGGGCGCAGGCTTTGCAATTCCTGTGGTGGCAGGGGAAGGTGCCAGGATAGGAGGGTGGATTGTAGGGGGCATGGACCTGACCAGGTAGTCACGGAGGGAACAGTCTTTGCGGAAGGCGGAAAGGGGTGGGGAGGGAAATATATCCCTGGTGGTGGGGTATTTTTGGAGGTGACAGAAATGTTGGCAGATGATTTGGTTTATGCGAAGGATGGTAGGGTGGAAGGTGAGCACCGGGGGGATTCTGTCCTTGTTACAGGTGGAGGGGTGGGGTCGGGCGGAGGTGCGGGATGTGGATGAGATGCGTTGGGGGCCATCTTTAACCATGTGGGAAGGGCAATTGCAGTCTTTGTGGAAGGCGGAAAGGGATGGGGAGAGAAATATGTCCCTGATGGTGGGGTCTGTTTGGAGGTGGCGGAAATGTCGTCGGATGATTTGGTTTATACGAAGGTTGGTAGGGTGGAAGGTGAGCACCAGGGGGGTTCTATCCTTGTTATGGTTGGAGGGGTGGGGTTTGAGAGCGGAGGTGCGGGATGTGGATGAGATGCGTTGGAGGGCATCTTTAACCACGTGGGAAGGGAAATTGCGGTCTCTAAAGAAGGAGGCCATCTGGTGTGTTCTGTGGTGGAACTGGTTCTCCTGGGAGCAGATACGGCGGAGGCGGAGGAATTAGGAATACGGGATGGCATTTTTGCAAGAGGTAGGTGGGAAGAGGTGTAATCCAGGTAGCTGTGGGAGTCGGTAGGTTTGTAAAAAAATGTCAGTGTCAAGTCGGTCGTCATTAATGGAGATGGAGAGGTCCAGGAAGGGGAGGGAGGTGTCAGAGATGGTCCAGGTAAATTTAAGGTCAGGGTGGAATGTGTTGGTGAAGTTGATGAATTGCTCAACCTCCTCGCGGGAGCACGAGGTAGCACCAATGCAGTCATCAATGTAGCGGAGGAAGAGGTGGGGAGTGGTGCCGGTGTAATTATGGAAGATCAACTATTCCACGTAGCCAACAAAAGACAGGCATAACTGGGGCACATACATGTGCCCATGGCTACCCCTTGTTCTGTTCAATGAGCCTGTGCCAGTTTTTTTGAAGAGCAATCCAGTTAGTCCTATTCATCACTCTCTCTCTATAATCCTAAAACCGTTATCCTTTAAATACGTAGATCCCGTTACCTTTTAATGACTACTATTGAATCTATTTCCTTCATTCTAACTGGAACTGCAGTCCATTACAGTAGCTAATGATTTGTAGGGTAAATTATATTTTCTTTATCATCCTAGTTCTTTGGTGAATCACAATAGATTTATGCTTCCGTGGTTATTGACCCTTCAGCTATTGGAAACAGGTTCTCTTTACATACCCAATCTAAACTGGTTTTCATTTTAAACTCATTTAGCAAATGTCTGTCAAGTCTGCAATCGAGATAACAGCCTACATTCTCCAGTTTGTGCGTGTTCTGTGTCTCTGGAACCATTTGCTTATGATCAACATTTGTTTTTGCCTTTTCCATTTCCGTTTTTTTTAAAACACTATTTCAAGGAAGATTTTATTACCTAAAATGTTGACTCCTGTTCTGCCGATGGTTGCTGCCTGAGTGTCAGCAGCTATTTCTATCTTTGTTTTGGGTCTCCTTCTCATTGGAAGGATGTTGTGAAACTTGAAAGGGTTCAGAAAAGATTTACAAGCATGTTGCCAAGGTTGGAGGATTTGAACTATAGGGAGAGGTTGAGTAGGCTAGGATTGTTTTCCTGGAGCAATGGAGGCCGAGGGGTGATCTTATAGAGGTTTATAAAGTCATGAGGGGCATGGATAGGGTAAACAGACAAGATCTTTTCCCTGCGGTAGGGGAGTCCTTAGAGGGCATTGGCTTAGGGTGAGAGAGGAAAGATATAAAAGAGACCTAAGGGGCAACTTTGTCACGCAGAGGATGGTACGTGTATGGAATGAGCTGCTAGAGGATGTGGTGGAGGCTGGTACAATTACAGCATTTAAAAGGCATCGGGATGGGTATATGAATAGGAAGGGTTTGGAGGGAAATGAGCTGGCCTCTGGCAAGTGGGACTAGATTGAGTTGAGATATTTGGTCGATATGGACAGGTTGGACCGAAAGGTCTGTTTGTGTGCTGTACATCTCTATGACTCTGACTCTAAATCCATCATCTGCAGTAATTTTTGTTGTTCACTCTAAAATTAAATTCAATGCATCACTTTACGAAAGATATCTCTTTTGTGCATTGATTGTAGGAGGAATGTGATCAGTTATTCAAAGCTGAAACAAAAACAGAAATTGCTGGAAAAGCTGAAAGCTCTGGCAGCATCTGCAGAGAGAAACCAGAGTTAGCGTTTCAGATCGAGTGACCCTTCCTCAGAACTGGGAGCAGTGCAGCCCTGAGTTGGGTTGATGTGATGCTGCTGGATAGAGGGGTTCTGAGGAAGGGTCACTGGACCCGAAGGGTTAACTCTGATTTCTTTCCACATGTGCTGCCAGAACTGCTGAGCTTTTCCAGCAATTTCTGTTTTTGTTTCTGATTTTCAGCATCCGCAGCTCTTGTGGTTGTTATTTAGTTGTTTAAAGCTGTTTGTCAGAACATTGATTATGTGAGTTTATATGATTCCCCTATATTCTTTGAATTCAAAAGATTATTTTTCAGGAACAGCTGACTTTGTTAGTACAAATGCTTACCATGCTTACCTCACAGCACTTTTACAGTCTGTGCTGTAAGTAATTGAGGTTTTTAGAAACATGCATATAATCAAAATGACTTGAGGAGATGCCTTCCTACCGACTGACTTCTGAATCTGCACCCCTTCCAGACTGATTATTTAGGATAGGATCTTCTGCAGTCTTATTAGATTTCACTTACAAATGGCTATGAGGTGCATTTGTAAAAAAAATAATTAAATTAAGGCTGAACATTTCAAATTTAACTTAAAAGGAAGTGGGTTACATTCCAAACATCACTTTCTTCCTCCTTTCAAGGTTTACAATGTTATTAAAATCCAATCAAAAGCTGTCTTTGCCTGTGCGATCAGGTGCTTGGACTGCCACAGGCACTTCGCAAAGGCTGACATGTCTCACATCGAAAAGTCTGACATTGTTGACTCCAATATCCGAGGTTTCTACTTTCCCTTACTTGAACAGGGTATCAGTTGTTGAGAGTTTTATGAGTAAGATTGACAATGACAACCTTGTTCCAAGGTGTACCCTTGCAGCAACCTGGAAGATTATAAACTGTTCAGAAGTTGTATTATTTACAATATTGTGTCTGCCACTCAATAAAATTTTAAAATCACCATATATTGAAATGAACATAACATGCTGCCACACACAGTAAATAAATTTAGAGGAAACATCAGCTACTACTTTCAATTAATTAGCAATGCCCAGGAAAGTCCGTTTTTAAAATTTTTTTACAGCATAGCTGTGTCTATATTTGTGGAATGTATTTCAGCTGACAAAATCATGTTTTAGCCCTTTCTTGGAGCAAATACTGTATTAGGCCCAGATCCATCAAAGTTGCTTTTGTTCGATGTTACTTGGAAAGTGAACGACACTATTTTGCCCTGACAACAAGCTGTCATGATTTGAAACTTGAGAAGTTTGCATCTCCCAAGAAGCAATGTTATTAACGTTTATCACCTTTGTCTTTCACATGTTGCAGAACCAGTTTTTTTTTAAGTTCCCAATTTGCACAATTGTAATAGGGATCGGTTCTGTTTCTTATCAGTCTTCCCCACCCCCATTCAGTTATGGAGGGTGACTTCCAAATGAGAAGTAGAATGCTCCTAATTTCTGTTAAGAAAATATTTCTTTTATCCCAAGGATGACAAGATGAGGCAGCATTTGTATTTCACAATGACTGGACACCTTTAGAGCTGATAAAGTATTCTTGACATGTAACCACCATTGTAATGCAGGGAATGTTGAAGCCAGTTTTCACAAAGGAAGGTCTAACAACTGGTAAAATGATATTGATCATTTGTACAATAAAATTGTCCAGATAACAGGGATAATCCCTTGTTTTATTTGATTTGTTCAAAGAATGTGCTCAATGCTGGATGGGCCACCATCCCTAATTGGCCACGAGAACGTGGTGGTGTGCCACCTTGTTGAACCACTGTACCCACAGTGTTGTTCAGAAAGGATTTGATTCACTGCCAGTGAAGGAATGGTGATATTGTTCCAAATCAGGATGGTGTGTGGCTTGGAATTTGCAGTTTGTGATGTTCCAATGTATCTGCTGCCCTCGTCCTTCAAAGTGGGAGAAGTTGTTAAAGGACCTTAATACTAGGGCTAGTGGGCAATTCTGGCACATCCTGGCAGTGGCAAGTTCTTCTGGTGAATGCTAGAATTGAACATAGAACATAGAACAATACAGCGCAGAACAGGCCCTTCGGCCCTTGATGTTGCGCCGACCTGTGGACTATTCTCAGCTAGTCCCCCTACACTATCCCAAAATCATCCATGAGCTTATCTAAGGATTGTTTAAATCTCCGTAATGTGGCTGAGTTGACTACCTTAGCAGGTAGGGCATTTCACATCCTTACCACTCTCTGCGTAAAGAACTTGCCTCTGACATCAGTCTTAAATCTGTCACCCCTCAACTTGTAGTTGAGCGAGCATTGGACAAGAGGTTTGCTATAGGGATAGCTTAAGTAGTTAAACAGGTAAGTTTGGAATGAGCTATGTTCATTGGCAATGTGCAAACATTTGTAAAAGCTTTCTTTGTTTTTTTTTAAATCAGAACTTCCTGCAAAAAAGTGTATATTATTGTATTTAGTGAAGATAAGACCCAATGTAAGGAGATAGTTGTAAGGAGATTTTTGATATACTAAGTTCTTAACTTCATCATATATTAGTCTGCATATATAAGTGTTTGAGTGTACTCTACTCAGAGTGAGCCAGAACTTGTAGTTCATGTTATTTATGATCACAAATAGTTGGAGTTGACAAAAGTTTGTTTTCATAAAGGAAATGCATTGTTCAGCATTACTGCGGTTAGGAGTGTTTTGCAAAGTACATTCAAACAATAAGATGGAGAAATTGTACGACTACTGAAGCATTTTGTCTTTAAAAGAGAAACTCAGTCTAAACTGTTTATATAAAACTGCAGCATGTGCATAAAATTAATCTCACTCCCCTGAGCAAGTGTTGTCTGCAACCCACCAGGTCTATTATCAGGCCACGTATTCCAAGAACTTCACCCTGTTTCAGGTTGCATTCACAATGGTCCCATCACATCAGCCCTACCTCAATATTTGACTGACTTTTTGAATTCTCCAGATGGAGTCCCCAACAGATGGAGCAAACTAATCTCTGACCAATGCTGTACAGTTTAGTGACCTCAAAAATTACTTAACAACAAGACAAAGGTGCACACGATATGTTGGTTCAAAATGAGCAAATTAGTTCTCTTTCTGCATTTACAGTTGACATCAGGAACAAGCTATTCTTAATAAATGACAGCCAAAATTCTGTAAAATACTCCTTACAGCAAGCCTGTGACCCAGACCTAGTCGACACAAATCTAAAGAAAATATACAATTGAAAATTTCCTTAATTGGTGTACTGCATGTTAGATGAAACTTATGTCACTTCTGAAATAAACAAATTTTAAGCAAAGCAGCAGGTATAATATTGGACTTTGATTGCTCTGCATCATTGTACTTGTGACCATAGCAGCCAAACCGCATGGTACATAAGGGAACATGATGGATGTGATTAGCTCACAATCTGCCTGTCATTTCACCCTAATGCAGAAAGAAGCAGAGACTTGAGAGTTAGAATTGCTTTGAAACATCTATCACATGAAAGTACGTTTTAAAATGATCTCCTCCAGTAAAATGTAAGCTGAGTACATGTAGTACACATTTTTGAAAAAAGGTAGTTATCCAATTATAATTTCACCAGTGAAGATAAAAGTAACCATCAGAATCATCTTTATCTCACTAATTTAATGGACCTTGGTGATTTGTTTAAAAGCTGTCTTATTCTCCAAATCCTTGTTTATTTTGTTCATAGCCATTAACTTTTATTATAACTGATCATATCTGTAGCAGTTGCACCATTGAATAGCATAAAAATTAGGGGCTTTCAGGCATTCAACTTAATTATAATGGTGGGAGTGTAACAGTGGGTATTGGTGAGGAGAAGGTGATGGCAGACTGGTAACGTCACGACACTGGTAATCCAGAACATTAGTTTGAGGATTACGGGTTCAAATCCCACCATGGTTAATGGTACAATTAAACTATCATTATAAAATTAGAATTGAAAGCTAATTTAAACATAACCAGGTAATCATAGTCATTCAGTGTAAAAACCTATCAAGTTTATTAATATCCTTGATTGAAGGAAATCTGCCATCCTTACTATGTCTGACCAACATATAACTCCAGACTTTAACTTATTGTCTGTGGGCAATTAGGGATCGGCACTAAGGGCTGGCCCTGCCAGTGACACTCACATCCCATGAGTCAATTAAAAAGGTGCTCTGTATAATATTCTTGGTGTCTTTATGCTGCTAAAGAATATTTAAAGAGCCTGATGAGGTGAAGTAAACATCAACATAAACATAAACATCAAAGTAAGTGCAAGATTTCATCTTGCCATACAACTGCAAGACAGTAGCAAGACCACATGACTTTGCATTACTTCCTGTAATGATGCATACGGTCTCATTAGCATATCATACAGTCAGATTTAACCTCACTTGAGACACTTTGCATGTTGTGGTTTCTAAACCTCTTACTGCACAGTTAATTATTTTTGAAGTGAAGTTACTGTACTGTTCAGAATCATGACGACCAAATTCTGCTCATCAAACTGCAACAAAATAAATGATATGATTTTGATTGAGAAATTAGTGTCAGCTAGAATGCTGGATGAATTCCCTTGTACTTTACGCAAATCCCTTTACATCTACCTGAACAGGCAGGAAGGGCCTCTCATCTGAAAGACAACACCTTTAACAGTGCTGAATTCCCACAGTATGCATTATAATACTAGCATAGGTTAGAAGTTCAATTTTCTGGAACATTGCTTCATTTCAAAGTCTTTCAAAGGTTACACTGCAAGAAAGAACTTGCACAGACACAGTGCCATTCATGCCCATGAGATTTCGCCACAGCATGAGTGAATGCTTGCAGGAAGTTTATATTTCTGTGACCATGAGGGAGGTAGATAATGAAATTCTGAGGTCAAGAGTGCAGCCTCTGCAGTTGTCCAATCGGTCTGAGGTTTTCTCAGCCTGTTCGAATGATAGCGGGGACTGCCGGGAGGATAAGAAAGCTAAGCGTGGCATTGTAGTATAGGGATCCATTCAAGTGAAAAGAAAAACCAGGAAACCAGTCACAACAGATGATTGGATGGGGAACAGGACAGACACCATTCTCTGCAGCAATGAATGAGAGACCACATAGGTTTGGTGCCTGCTCAGTGTGTGGGACATTTGTCCAAGACTGGACAGGGACATGCACTGTGAAGGTGATCAAGTGATCATGGTCTGTGTAGATACCAATGGTGTAGGTAGAACTAGGAAAGATATTCTGCAGAGACAGAGTATGAGGAGCTAAGTTAAAAAGCAGAACTGCAAAGACTACAGTCTCTGGATTATTACCTGAGCCACGTGCAAATTGACATAAGCGGCATAAAATTAGGTGAATACATGATTCAAAGATTAGTATGGGAAAGTAAGTTCTAGTTCATGAGTATTGGGAAAAGTGGGAGGTTCTACCATTGGTACAGATGACCACTGAACTGTGCCAGGCCAGATGTTCCTGAAAACTAAAGAATGAAAGAGGTTTTTAAACTAAATAGTGGGAGCAATGGATCAAATGTAGAAAGATATGGTACATCAATGAATGGAAACAAAGTAAGAGAGGAAAATAGTAATATGGGAAATGAGGGTCAGAGAAGGATGTTGTGAAACTTGAAAGGTTGAGAAAAGATTAACAAGGATGTTGCCAGAGTTGGAGGATTTGAGCATGTGGGAGAGGTTGAATAGGCTGGATCTGGTTTCCCTGGAGTGTCGGAGGCTGAGGGGTGACCTTATAGAGGTTTGTAAAATCATGAGGGGCATAGATAGGATAAATAAACAGTCTTTTCCCTAGTGTGGGGGAGTCCAGAACAAGAGGGCATAGGTTTAGGGTGAGAGGGAAAAGATGTAAGAGAGATCATAGAGACAACATTTTCATGCAGAGGGTGGTATGTGTTTGGAATGAGCTGCCAGAGGAACTGGTGGAGGTAAGTACAATTGCAACATTTAAAATACATCTGGATGGGTATATGAAGGATTTGGAGGGATATGGGCTGGGTGCTGGCAGTTGGGGCTATATTGGGTTGAGATATCTGGTTGACAGACCGAAGGGTCTGTTTCTTCGCTGTACATCTCTATGACTCTAATAGCAGGAAGGAACAGAAGAATGAAGCCTCGAAATACAAGAATGAAGGCTAAATATTATACAGATAACAAAAATTAAAGGCTCTGTATCTGAATATGTGTGGCATTTCTAACAAAGTAAACAAATTGATAGCACACGTTGAAGCAAATAAATATGTTAGCTTATGGAGATAGGACTTCAGCATGATGAGGATTGGGTCCTGAAAATTGAGAAAAATAAGAAGCTAGATAAAGGTGAAGGGGTAGCATTGTTAATCAGTGCAGCAATTAGATTAGATTACTTACAGTGTGGAAACAGGCCCTTCGGCCCAGCAAGTCCACACCGACCCGCCGAAGCGAAACCCACCCATACCCCTACCCTTACATTTGCCCCTTACCTAACACTACGGACAATTTAGCATGGCCAATTCACCTGACCTGCACATCTTTGGACTGTGGGAGGAAACCGGAGCACCCGGAGAAAACCCACGCAGACACGGGGAGAACGTGCAAACTCCACACAGTCAGTCGCCTGAGGTGGGAATTGAACCCGGGTCTCTGGCGCTGTGAGGCAGCAGTGCTAACTACTGTGCCACCGTGCCGCCCAATTATTCAATAGCTCGAGAAAACCTTGATAACCCTGAGGAGTTCATGTCATTGGTTTGAATGGTAATGAGGAATAGAAACGGAAATAAATCACTAATGGGTGGTCTACAGGCCCCCTTAAGAGTAAGCACAATGTGGAGAAAAGTACATAAAATGAAATATTAGATTAGATTCTCTACAGTGTGGAAACAGGCCCTTCGGCCCAACAAGTCCACACTGACCCTCTGAAGAGTAACCCACCCAGTCCCATTTCCCTCTGACTAATGCACCTAACACTATGGGCAATTTAGCATGGCTAACTCACCTGACGTGCACATCTTTGGACAGTGGGAGGAAACCCACAGGCGTTTGTGAAATAATTATGGGTGACTTTAGAAACTGGAAAAATAGTTTGGCGGTGGTAGCTTGGGTGAGGAGTTTATAGGTTGTTTTTGAGATCATTTCTTAGAGTAGCATGTTTAGAAACTAACCAGAGAACAGGTCTTACTAAACTTGGTATTGTGCATTGTGACAGGATGAATTAATGACCTCTGAGTTAAGGCACCTTTGGGTACCAGCAACCACGTGTGATTGGATTTTCCATCCACTTGGTAGGTAGATTAATGCTAAACTGTTTTCAACCTAAATAAGGGTAACTATATGAGCATGAAATATATATTGCTAAAGGGAACTGGTATACTAATCAAAGGGATAGATCAAACAGACACAGTGCCAGACATATAAAGGGATATTTCAAGGTACTGATTGTAAGTTTTTCCTAATATTAGAAAAATTCTAAAGGGAGGAACCAAAGTCAGCAGATAGTCAAAGACACTAGGAAAAGCATCAAACTGAAGGGAAAAATTATCCAAGTGTGCAAAGATGTATGACAGGTTAGATAATTGGTCAGAATATCCAGACACTAAAGAAAGACTAAAAGGTAAATCAAGAAGAAGAAACTAGAGTATGAGAGCAAGCTACATAGTGATCTAAAACAGATAGCTTCTATGATTTTGTGCCCTCTTTACAACTCACTTTCCTCCCTACTTTTCTGCCATCAGCAAATTTAAATATCATACCTTTGGTCTCTTCGTACAAGGAGAAAGTGAGGGCTGCAGATGTTGGAGGTCAGAGTCCAGAGTGTGGTGCTGGAAATGCACAGCAAGACAGGCAGAATTCCTGATGAAGGGCTTATGCCCGAAACGTCAATTCTCCTGCTCTTTGGATGCTGCCTGACCTGCTGTGCTTTTCCAGTACCTTGTCACTCCATACAAATTGTGTATGTAAATTGTAGTTGAGGTTCCAGCACAGATATATGTGGCACAACACTTGTGACATTTGCTAGCTTGAAAAAGACCCATTTACTCCTACTGTCCTTTTCTTGTTAGCCAGCCAATCTTTAATTCATGCACAATGTTACTCCCTGCACCATGAGCTTGTTATTTTCTTCAAAAACCTTTGAGGTGGTCCTTTATCAAATGTCTTCTGGAAATCTAAATACAATACATCACTGTTTCCCCTACAATACAAGAGAAGTGATGTACTGTATAAGGCTCTGGTCAGACTAGTTTGTAATCCTCTGAGCAGTTTTGGGCCCTTTTTCTAAGGAAAGATATGCTAGCATTAGAGAGGTTCTGGAGGAGGTTTGCAAGAATGATCTGGGGATGAAGGTCTTGTCATTGAGGATACTGGATCTGTACTTGGTGGAGTTTAGAAAGATGGGAGGGGTGGATTTGGTTGAAATGTTCAGAATACTAAGAGACCTGTATAGGTTCTACGTGGAGAAGATGTTTTCACTAGTAGAAGAGACTAGGATCCAGGGTACAACCTCAGAATGAAGGGCGGATCCTTTAAATGTAAAATGAGGAGGAATTTCTTAAGCTAAAAGATAGTGAATATTGGAAGTCATTGCACAAAAGGCTGTGGAATCCAACACACTGAGTGCATTTAAAACAGAGATAAATAGGTTCATGATTAGTGAGGGGATCAAAGGTTGTGGGGAGCAGGCAGGAGAATGGGGTTGAGAAATATGCCAACATTGATCAAATGCCAGAGCAGACCGAATGGCATAATTCTTCTTCAATACCTCATGATTTTGCTATGTATTTGTAGCACAAGTTATTCTTCAAAGAAATCCAATAAATTAGTTAAATATAATTTCCTTTTGACAGAACCATGTTGGCTTTACCTGATTATTTTGAACTAATCCAGGTGACCTGTCATAATGTCTTTCTTAGTAACTTTTAACAACTTCCATCAGACAGATATTACGCTAAGTAACTTGTAGTTTCTTGCTTTCTGCCTCCTTTTTTAAGAAATTGCTTTAGCTGTTTTCCAATCTAAAGGAACCTCCTCTGATCTATTGAGTTTCAGAAAATTGAAACCACATGGCAACAATTTCACTGGCAACTTCTTTTATGATCCGAGGACGAAATTCATCAGGACTCCGGGACTTGTCAACTTGCTGTACTCAGTAAGTCAGGAGGTAGAAGGGAAAGAGGAACTTGGTGAAATTACAACAATTAGTGAACTGGTACTGAGTAACCTGATGGAGCTGTAGGTGACAAATCTCCAATTCTTGTAAGATTTCAGCCTATGGTCTAACAGCAGGTTGCTAATGAGGAAGTGGAAACATTGGTATTAATTTTGTAGATTTCCCCAGACTCTGGAAATGTTCCCTCAAACTGTTAAGTGCCAGATATGACATTATTATTCAAGAAGGGAGGGAGGCATAAAACAAGAAACTGTTGACTAGACAGCTTGAAATCTGTCATTGGGAAGGTGATAAAGTTGATCATTAATGAGAATATAGCTGTGTCCTTAGAAAAATTAAGGTAACCAAGAAGAATCAGTGTTATTTTTGTCAAAGGTTTAACCAAATTATATTTAACCAACTTATTTGAATTCTTTAAAGGAGTATCAAGCATTGCGGGTCAAGGGGAGCCTGTAGATACACTATACTTGGATTTCTAGATGATATTGATAAATTGCAAGATCAAAGGCTGTAATGGGACATAAAAGCTCATGATGTAGGAGATAGCATATTAGCTTGGAAAGAAGATTGATTGACTGGCAGAAACAGAGAGATAAATGGGCCTTGTCCGATTAACAGAATATGAAGACTTGAGTCCCTCAGTGGACTGTTATTAGGCCTCAATTTTAAAAATACTTACCTCAGTGATTTAGCGAAGGCATGGTAACTTAAATCAGAGACAGCACCAGGTAGGCAGGAAAGTGTTGTGAAAAATGTATAAGAAATTTGCAGAAGGCTGTGGATGGGTTGAGTGAGTACATAAAAATCAGGCAGGTGAGTGTAATGTAGAAAAATGTGCAGTTGCTCACTTTGGCAAAAAGAATGAAAAAGCAGATTATTACTTAAGTGGAAAATGACTGTAGAGAGAATGAGGTGCTCTGGTGCATGAATCACAAAATGTTGGTATTCAGGCACAGCAGATAATCAAGAAGACAAATAGAATGGTGTCCTACATCATTAGAGGAACTGAACAAAAAATGAAGAATATTATGCTTCAGTTATATATGACATAAGTGAGACCACAGCTTTAAAACGCTGTGCAGTTTTCATCTCCACACTTAAGAAATGATGTTAGTGCATTGGAATCAGTTCAGCAGAGGTTTACTGGATTGATACCTGGAAATTGTGAGTTGTCTTATGAAGACAAGTTGGACAATCTGAACTTGTTTCCACTTCAGTTTAGAAGAGTGGTGGGTGACTTGGTTGAATTACATAAGATCTTAAAGGATCTTGACAAGGTGAATGTGAAGATAATGTTTCATTCTGGTAGGTCAGTCCAGAATTAGAGGGCACTGCTTTCAGGTTAGAGGTCATCCTTTCGGGTTATGGGTCATCCTTTCAGGTTAGGGGTCATCCTTTCAGGACAGCCGTGAGAAGACTTTTTTTTTCCCTGGAAGAGGGTTGTGCTGCTTTGCACCTCACTGCCTCAAAAGGCAGTTAATTGAGTATTTTTTGTAGCAGAGATGGGTGGTTTCTTGTTCGGTAGGGGAATCAACGGTTATTTTAGAGAATTCAAAACACAAACAGATCAACCATGATTTTATAGTATGGTAGTGAGCCAGATGAGCTGAATGAACTACTTCTGCTCCTATTTCTTGTGTTTGTATTGAACTGATTTTATACCCACATGTATATAATCCAGAATTCCATTTGCCCTTTTATAACACTTGCTGTTTGCACTTTTAGTGATCTGTGTGTTTACATCCTCAATCTCTCTAGCACATTCTCTGTTAATTGTTGTCAATTATGGTGTTCGTCCTTTCACTTTTGATCTTATGCAAATGTAATAGAGTCATAGAGTTATACAGCACGGAAACAGACCCTTCATTTAACCAGTCCAGGCTGGCCATGTTCCCAAACTAAACTACTCCTACTTACCTGCATTTGGCACATATCATTCCAAACTGTTCCTATTCATGAACTTATCCAAATGACTTTCTAACATTACAACTGTGCCTGCATCCACCATTTCCTCTGGCAATCCATTCCACACATGAACCGCTCTGTGTAAAAAAGATGCCCCCATGTCATTTCTAAATTTTTCTGCTCTCACCTTAAAAATCTGCCCTCTAGTTTTGAACTCCCCTCCCTAGGGAAAAGAGCCTTGTCATTCACCTTATCTATACCCCTCATGATTTTATAAACCTAATTAAGCACTTCATATTTTTCTGAATTGATCAGCAGGCTATCATCTATTTGTCCCTCTCCTCATCTCTTTGTGAGATAAGCAGCAGACTTATTAGTGGGAATTTGAGGGAAAGCATTTTTGTGCAGAGGATGATGGGTGTCTGGAATTTGATGCCTGATTTGGTGGGTGGAGGCAGAGCAGTAGATATGGACATCAGTAAGACATTCGACAAGGTTCCCCATGGGAGACTGATTAACAAGGTTAGATCTCATGGAATACAGGGAGAACTAGCCATTTGGATACAGAACTGGTTCAAAGGTAGAAGACAGAGGGTGGTGGTGGAGGGTTGTTTTTCAGACTGGAGGCCTGTGACCAGTGGAGTGCCACAAGGATCGGTGCTGGGCCCTCTACTTTTTATCACTTACATAGATGATTTGGATGTGAGCATAAGAGGGATAGTTAGTAAGTTTGCAGATGACACCAAAATTGGAGGTGAAGTGAACAGTGAAGAGGGTTACCTCCGATTACAACGGGATCTTGACCAGATGGGCCAGTGGGCTGAGAAGTGGCAGATGGAGTTTAATTCAGATAATTGCAAGGTGCTGCAATTTATGAAAGCAAACCCTAGCAGGACTTATACACTTAATGGTAAGGTCCTAGGGAGTGTTGCTGAACAAAGAGACCTTGAAGTGCAGGTTCATAGCTCCTTGAAAGTGGAGTCGCAGGTAGATAGGATAGTGAAGAAGGTGTTTGGTATGCTTTCTATTATTGGTCAGTGTATTGAGTACAGGAGTTGGGAGGTCATGTTATGGCTGTACAGGACATTGGTTAGATCACTATTGGAATATTGTGTGCAATTCTGGTCTCCTTCCTATTGGAAAAACGTTGTGAAACTTGAAAGGGATCAGAAAAGATTTCCAAGGATGTTGCCAGGGTTGGAGGATCTGAGCTCTGGGGAGAGGCTGAATAGGCTGGGACTGTTTTCCCTGGAGCATTGGAGGCTGAGGGGTGACCTTGTAGAGGTTTACAAAATTATGAGGGGCAAGGATACGGTAAATAGGCGAAGTCTTTTACCTGGGGTCAGGGAGTCCAGAACTAGAGGTCATAGGTTTAAGGTGAGAGGGGAAAGATAAAAAAGAAACCTATGGGGCAACTTTTTCACGCAGAGGGTGGTATGTGTATGGAATGAACTGCTAGAGGAAGTGGTGGAGACTGGTACAATTGTAACATTTAAGAGGCATTTTGATGGGTATGTGAATAGGAAGGGTTTGGAGGAATATGGGCTGGGTGCTGGCAGGTGGGACTAAATTGGGTTGGGATATCTGGTTGGCATGGACGGGTTGGACCGAAGGGTCTGTTTCCATGCTGTACATCTCTATGACTCTAAGTACCTAGAATGTACCTTAAGTGCTAGAAGCTACAGGGATATGAACTATGTGCAGGAAAGTGGGATTAGAAAGGATATCTTTGTGTCTTTGAATCAGCATGGATGAGATGGTCCAAATGACCCCTTTCTGTGCTGTGTCATTCTATGTTTCTATATCTTGCATGTCTGCTGAGTTTCATGATTCCATCAAGTTTGTCAAACTTGATCTCATCAGTGAACCTTTATCGTTCAACTTGTGCCTGATGAAACCCACTGCCATCTAATCATTCCAAATAACATCCATTTATTCCCTGCCACTGAGCTGGACAGAGCAAATGCTTCAGTGATACTTTCTAGACCTCACTGGTGAAGTGTGGCATTCTCACAGACACCTGGGAATCACTGACCCAAAACCGTCCAAAATGGCGGAAGAACATGAAGGAAGTGGTCGAGCACCTCAAGATTTGCCATTGAGAAAAATGAAAGCCAGATGGTGGAAGGAGCACACTGCCACATCAATGCCCCACCCACCCATCCATCCTATGTCCACTACCTGCCCCAAGTGTAATGTAGCCTACAGTAGCTGCATTGGTATAAACCACCTACAGACTCACCCTGAGAGTGGAAGAGAGTCATCCTCGTCTGTGAGGAACTGCCCGTGATATTACAGCTGTAGAGTCATAGAATTTCACAGCACGGAAACAGACCCTTTGATCCAATTAGTCTGCACCAACCAGATATCCTAATCTAATCTCATCCTATTTGCCAGCACTTGGCCCATATCCGTCTAAACCCTTCCTATTCATATACCCAGATTCTTTTTAAATGTTGCAATTGTACCAGCCTCCACCACTTCCTCTAGCAGCTCATTCCACTCATGCACCATCTCTGCATGGAATGGTTGTCTCTTAGGTTCCTTTTAAACCTTTCCCCCCTCTCCTTAAACCTATGCCCTGAAGTTTTGAACTCGCCTACTCTGGGAAAAAGACCTTGGCTATTCACCCTATCCATACCTCTCCTGATTTTACGAATCCCTCTAAAATCACCCGTCAGCTTCTGATGCTGCAGGGAGAAAAGCTCCAGTCTATTCAGCCTCTTCCACAGCTCCCTTCAATCCCAGTAACATTCATTCAGAACTTCCCTATCCAGGTAAATATTAATTTTCATGCATTGTCATAATTTTTTAATAGTAAAGATTTGTGCACACATGGCTAGATGCAATGCAATATATTGATTGTATTTTATACTGACTCATAGACTCTCCTGTACATTCCAGGCAAATTATTCTGAGGAAACAGATGGCCATTTCTATTAGTGCTGTTTTTTTTGTTTGCTCCAGTTCTCTGCTGATTTTGTTGAGGAGTCAGTTCCTGGTACTGTTGGAAAACACTCATTGATGACATCTTGGATGAGGCAGCTCATTTAGTGGAAAATTGTCTTTCATTCAGTCTATCTGAAATAGTAAGATTGGAGGATATCTGCAGAACCATTTAGCGTCATGGTGAATGAGAGCTTCACTCATAGGCATGTCATTAGTTCTGTTCTCATGGGCTTCCTTGAGAATTGAAATCTTTGCAAGCATAAATCCTCTGTCAAAGTTCTTTGGGGAACTATTGCAGTGGCAGTACAGCTATGGAAAAAATTGAAAACTGCTGAGCAGTTGTCACAAGCTCATGAAGTGTCAGCAAAAAAAAACAATGCTGAACAGAATCGGTGCTGAATTAGCACTCCTGGTGTTCATTGCCTTACCTTAGAGACATTATGGACTGGGGTAGGCCATTCAGCCTAGAACCAACTCCACCATTCTATTAGATCATAATAGTTCTGCACTTCAACTCTAGTTTCTTGTTTGTACTCCAATGGGGAGATATTTATTTGCATAGGTCCAATTTTACAGGTGTTACATACACTTGTGCTGATTCTAAATTGGGCAGCACCACCGAGAAGCCCACACAGCATTCTTCATTAATATTAATTCCAAATACTCTATGTTCTATTGGGAGTCAGCATTGTGCTGCCAGGTGTGACGCTACTTGAACTAATTTCTTCCCTAATATTTTTTGAATGTTTGACCATCAAAAATGCTTGATGATTCACCACTTCCAATAGGCCTGTTCCTCCAGTATGCCAGGTGGAAATGTACAGAATTAATTTGCTTGTTTTGGATCACATGATAGCATCAAAATTGTTGGTATATGTATATATGGTTACATATTTTAACATTATTCATTATAAGGTTAATAACAATGTTTTCGCAGCCAGTCACATACATTGCACCTTTTTAAATTTCTTCTGAAAACTCACAAATGTATAATAACATCAATTTCAGCTTTGACAGAGTTCTTCATTAATGAAACCCAATACAGGTTAAGAATTTGACAGCATTAATTTCCCATTCCCAATTCTCTGCGTATAGATGGTGACTGATACTTGTTTGAGGTGTAAATGCATCTACAGTACAGTTGGGGAGAGAGTTTTAACCTCGATGTGTGTATTAAGGCATATCTAATTGAGTACATTATTGCATGTGTGCCCTTTATACAGTACATATAATTAATTGGAAGGGGTCTTGAGAGATGATGGATTAACTCAATTTTGCAATTTCAGTGCACTAACTTCAAACTGGTAAAACTGTTTGGCTAGACTGATCTGAGGGGTCAAGGAGAAACTGAAAAACAGCAATTTCAAACAATAGAGAAAACCTGATCAGAATATACTAATGCATAGGAAAAGAGCTAAAACAGATTGAAACAAAATTCTTTGGACTCAAACTATGTTCAATTTTATTCATTTTGAACTTTTCAATACTGGACTAGGTCTGATGTACAGCACACTATTTTCCAATGTTGTTTCTGAGTATCATAAGCATGACAATAGCGACTATTATTAGTGCTTGATTATAAAAACTATTGAAGGGCTCTTGTGGTGCAGTGGTACTGTCCCTACCTCTTGGCCAGAAGGTGCTTGAAGCCTCATCTGCTTGGCTGTCTGGCAGAAAGCAGAGAGTGGGGATAAAAGGGTCCTTCTCAGGATGGCAGCCGGTGACAAGTGGTGTTCTGCAAGGTTCAGTGTTGGGACCACAACTTTTCACTTTAAACATTAACGATCAAGATGAAGGAACTAAGGGCATTCTGGCTAAGTTGGCAGATGATACAAAGATAGGTCGAGGGATAGGCACCATTGAGGAGGTGGGGATGCTGCAGAAGGATTTGGACGGCTTAGCAGTGTGGGCAAAGAAGTGGCAGATGGAGTACAACGTGGGAAAGTGTGAGGTCATGCACTTTGGTAGGAAGAATAGAGGCATGGACTACTTTCTAAATGGGCAGAAAATTCACAAATCTGAACTACAAAGAGACTTGAGAGTTCTCATTCAGGATTCTTTCAAGGTAAATTTGCAAGTTGAGTCAGTAATTAGGAAGGCAAATGCAATGATGGCATTTATTTTGAGAGAACTTGAATATCAAAGCAGGGATGTACCGCTAAGGCTCTATAAGGCTCTGTTCAGACCACAGTTGGAGTATTGTGCACAGTTTTGGGCCTCATATCTCAGGTAGGATGTACTGGCCTTGGAATGCATTCAGAGGAGGTTCATGAGAATAGTCCCAGAAATGAAAGGCTTAACATATGAGGAACCCCTTTTGAGGACTCTGGGTTTATACTCAATGGAGGTTAGAAGGATGATGGGGATCTAATTGAAACATACAGAATACTGAATGACCTGGATAGAGAAGACGTTTCCATTAGTAGGAGAGACTGGAACCCAAGAGCACAGTCTTAGAGTAAAGGGAAGACCTTTTAGAACAGTGATATGGAAAAACTTCTTCAGCTAGATAGTGGTGAATCTATGGAATTCATTGCCACAGAAGGCTGGGGAGGTCACATCATTGAGGATATTTAAGATTGAAATAAGTTCTTGAGTATCAAGGGGACCAAAGGTTATGGGGAGAAAGTGGGAGAATGAGGTTGAGAAACTTACCAGCCATGATTGAATGGCAGAGCAGATTCAATGGGCTGAACAGCATAATTTCTGCTCCTATGTCTTCTGGTCTTATATCTGTCATAACATATCAGAGAAAAAAATTTAAATATGTCTTTAAATTATTGAATCAAAGATTGAGAATTTCAATTTATAAATAGACATCGTTAAAGTTCTTTGTTAATCACTGAGCAGCAATGTTCCCCAGAGTTTCAGGCCCTTGGCAATTGGGTCATAAGGGGATTAGAAACCCATCACTGTTGAGAACAATCAGCCAGCTCTGATGTTACCCAAATGGCCAATCACTGGGTTAACGGTAGGCTGCTCTCAAAGTTGCAGAACCTCCAACACTGAAAATACAGCAGATTGTCTTTAGATAAGACAGAGTGCTGCCATTTCTTTTTATCAGTGCAGACGTGATAAACTGAAGGGTCCTCTGTACTGTATGAATCTATAAATAGTGTAAATTGCAGAGGTACTGGCTGTAATTTTTCAATTCCCTTTAGGTATAGTGAAAGTGCTAACTGTCTACAGAATTGTGAATATTGCACTCTTACTCAAGAAAGGATGTAAGGATAAACCCTAAGAATAGAGGGTAAGGCACTGTAACCTTTTTGGAGGGAAAGTTTTGAGAAATTATGATTTTGAACAAAATTAACTGTCACTTCGACAAAGATGGCTCAGTTAACAGTAGTCAGCACAGATTTGCTAAGGGCAAACTGTGCTTAACTAATTTGAGTTTTTTTGATGAGATAACTGAAAAGGTTAATGAGCATAATATGGTTCATGTAATGTGCGAGGACTTTCCAAAAGATTCTTGATAAAGTGCCACATTACAGGTTTGTCAGCAATGTTAAAGTTTATGCAATAAAAATGACAATACCAGTGCAGATACAAAATTAGTTGGCACAGGAACAACCAAATCAGGGATATGTTGTTGGAGAATTGCTCTTGCAGAAAGCTGGCATGGACATGATGGATCAAATGGCCTCCCCCTCTGCCAATGAAATCATCCTTTAATTTAATGATTTTTGTGTAACTTCCTAAAATTCTGTAGCTTGCAAATGACATCTGCTGGAAGGTTTAGCCTGGGTGCTAGGTCAAGGATGAAAATTCACATAGTACCCATTGGGAAATCACTGCTTAAAATGATATTGTACACTTTGCACTGTGGACGACAGCAGCAAAGTTCAACCATCTTTTTCATGAGTTCCTGAAACTTGGAAGTTTCCTAATGAGTGTAGTTCTCTCAGTGGGGGCGAGGATTCTTCCCATTTGGTTTCACATAACCCTCATGTCAATGCACAATTTAGTCATCTTAACTGACTAAATAGTGGAAAGCTTGGTCAATGTTTTTGACACTGGCTTTAGCTGAATTAAATTAGAGCGTAGCCAACATGCTTATACGTAGGATTGGTGTCTGAGTTTAGGCTCAAGCCAAACTCTAGGGAGGTTCTCAAACAAAAGCTAAATACTGCAGGTACTGAAAAACAAAGATAATGTTTCGAGTCCAGTGACTCATCATCTTGGACTCAAAATGTTAACTCTGTTTCTGTCTCCACAGATGCTGTTAGATCTACTTGGTTTCTCCAGCACTTTGCGTTTTCATTTTTTGTATCTGCTGTGGTTTACCTGGCTTGGGATAAGTGTAAGCATAAGCACATTAATGTTTCGTGTCAGACAAATAAAATATTTGGCAGCTTGGTTTCTAGATCACAGACAATCAACTTTGTACTTTTATTCATAATATGCCACAAGGACCTTTGTGGTTTTTGGATTTCCTCCATTCTGTGCAGACATATTTTGAATAAAACAGTTAGATAAGTGAAAGATTAGCTTATGCCTCAATGTTTTGCTATTTGAAGTTCAAATTCACTTTGCCGATTTGGAATTTTCTAAAAGAGATACGTAACTCCATGGAAAAGGTTTGTCAAGCTACTTGTTTTTATACATTTGAGAATACTTGTTCAATGGCTCATATCTGCAAAACAAAATAAAACTCAGCTGTTTTTTGACTTGCTTCTTGCAACCTAAAATAGTTTGCAAATATCTTTGATTCAGATAATTCTTCTTTATAACTAAGTTACTTGAAACAGAATGCTTATAACAAATTATTTATCCATTTCTAGTAGTAGAACTTAAACGGGAAGATCAAGCAATGAGTTGAAAAGCTTTTCCTAATTGCTTCCCTAATAAAATTAGTTTGTTAATTAATGCCATGTCGGGGAAAAAAGTAGTAATTGTCCACTTTAGCTGAGAATAAATGTCAACATAACAATGTCAACACTCAAATTTAGATTGTCTGTGTGAATGAGGAAACGAGATTGAAGGGAGATCAGAGCAAAGCTGGTAATTGTGAATAGAATTATCTGTTCTAATTATTGCTGTTTTTCTCCTCAACAGGGTGTCCTATTCAGTTCATGTCTCCGAGGATTATCCAGGTACTCAGTTCTCTGCAAGTCCTATTAAGAATATGGTCGATATTTGTCACATTTGAATGTCCCTTCATTGGGTTAAGCAGGCTGCTTATATCGTGTGTACTGATTGGATTTTAATTGAATAGATAGGTCAGTTTGCACAGTTGGGTGGTTTGTGAAGCAAAGAAATACCAAAAACGTTGGTTCAATTCCTGCATCAGCTGAGGTTACCATGAATCTCCTACCTTTTCAACCTTGCCATTCACCTAAGGTGCAGAGACCTTTAGGTTAAACTCACCACCATTCCTCGCTCTAATGAGAAAGTAGCCCAGTGGTCAGCTGGAACAATGGCTGCTTTACTTGATTGATGGGTAGACTGATGCGGTCAAATGGAAGATAGACTTCAAGCTGGTGGAAATTACTATAAACTGCTTGCCATGTTAAACTGGTAAACCAAATGTCTGCCTGGATAATTAGTAGGTAAGTGATATATAAACTGACCTAGAGCTGACTTAAATTGAATCTGAGTACTGGAGAACTAAATGGGGAAGACAACCAAATTTTTCATAATGCATTAAGTGTCCATTTAAGCAAAGAAGTGTTAAACTTCCTTTCACATGACAAGAGAAGCTTTTTTCATTTTAGAATGAATCAAAATTGCTAATCCTGGAGAGACACTGTCACCAACAGTAGTACTTTTGTAAATCATCATTTACAAAAGATAATCATTAATCTTAAAATCCTTTTGTTTCTTTTTGTCGATCTGTTAGTTCTGTTTTGAGTATAGTCATTAACACAGAATGCTTCAGCTTTCTGACAGTGTTGAGCTCAGTACCGCCTCCAAGCCAGAACTGGTGAAATGAGATCATCAGCAAAAATAGTCACAAACAATCAACAGAAGCTTGGCGAAATGATAAAACCTGTGATATGACTTGGAATTTTAAAGGGAATCTTGCTTCTGCAATACTTTCTGTTCACCTCATTGGTTTATTGAAATATTTCTGAAAACAGTAACCTACATTGCAGCACCTGAAAGATAATTTAAACTGTTCTACTGAAGTTGAGCTGCAGACATTATTAACAACTCTCATTGTAGCTTTTGTTGGGAAGTGCTAGTTGGGCTGATTCTGAGGTCCTGGTGCTGCCTTCAGCAGTGAATACGATTTAAGAATCTCAAAGGCACGGATGGGACCAAAAGGCAATTTTTGATGAGGCAGCTAGCCAGTGGCAGCCTGTGGAAACCTGGTCCAATCCACTATTAAGAGTTGGAGCTGCTGAAATTTGACTATTCCCTGTCACCAGCCCAAATTAGATAAGTAAGGAGGCCAGAAATGTTTGTGCGTTAGAAGACGAGGAGGAGAGCTTGACACAGGAGTGGATTTTGCTGAGGTTATTTCTATTTTGCAGAAAATACGTTGGAACTTCCAACTCTGAAATCTTTGCAATTTGCTGCTGGAAGGCTGACCTGATTTTGAGGGTAGTCATCTAAAGCAACAGCCACCCAAATACTGGATCAGAAATCTCGTCAGCACCAGGAAAGTGATCCTGAGGTGGCATTGGTCATCTTTTGCAGCCTGGCAGGTCACCATTGCTGCCATCAGTCCGACTCCTGCATAAACCTGTGAAGCTGGGAAGGCATCACCAAGCAGTGGAGACGGCTTGCCTAACACTCTAGCCCCAATACCACATCCCATTGAAAATTCAGTCTGTGTTAGCAGATTTAAATATATGTGGTTGCTCAAAGGAGCAGCATGTTGAAAACATAGAAAGAGTCTGAAGCATTGCTCCTGAAAAATGTCTGTTTCTGTCGATAAGGCAACATTTACAGCACAGTGGAATTATTGCTAAACCAAGTGAGGCAGAGAGGAGAGGTTTGTTTGAGCTACAGGAGAGAATTCTATATTGACAAAAACATCTAATACGACCAGAGAATGTTTTGCGATAGATCCCTCAGTGCCTCCACTTTCAAATCCTAAGCGGAGGAAGCTTTGGAGGTACTGAGCAAGCAGGCCATAGCTGGAGTCAGATTCAGCAAATTAAGTAGGTGGGTGCTAGCAGAGCGTCAGCCTGATTCACTTCTCACTTTTCCCCGTGCCACTTCCTTGTAAATCTCCTTCTGTACTCAGCATTAGGTAGGTGGAAACTGGATTATGAAAACTTTTTATCATTTGTGAAAGCTTTGTGTTGTCTGTTCCTCTGAAACCTACTGTTCTTTCCATGTTATATCGCCTTTTAATGTGCCAAAGACATAGAAGAGGAAGAACAACAGAGGCAGCTTCTGCTTTATGTTCTTTCATCAACATCATCATGAGTCACATCACACATTTACTGTGTCACAGTGTTTACTTCTTTTTGCTATAGAGTACCTGTTTTTAGGTAAATTGGGTTGCACAGGAATCATTAGAAACCTTAAAGCTCAAAGTAATACTAATTTGCACATAAGCCCATTGCGATTTGTCTTATCATGATTTTACTCTCCAGCATACAGCAGATTGGCCAGAGAAGTCCTTTATGTATATCTGCAGCCCTCTATTTTATTTCACTGTAATGCCATACATCCTGATATATCTGGCAGGGCCAGACCAATCTGAAGTGGATACCTATATGATAGGCTGTGCTTTGACTGTAGATTTTTTGTGAGTGGATGATGACATGCTGTGTATTTATTGTTCACCCTTAGTTTTCTAAGCCACTTCAGAGGACAGGTTTGAGTTAATCATACTGAGAAATTGGAGTTGCACTGGTGTTTAGAAGAACTTCCTGAAACATGATATTTTTACCTTGACAGCGTAGATGTAGAGATGTTCTTTCTCCTTTTGAGAGTGCCATTAACCAGAGGGCATAATCTCAGAATAAGGGGTTGCCCATTTAAAACAGACGAGGACTGATTTCGTCAGAGAATTCACTGTGGAATTCTTAGTGCAGAGGGCTGTAGAAGTTGGGTTGATCCTATATATTGAAGGCTAAAAGAGATTAATGTTTAATCAGTGAGTGAATCAAGGGTTATAGGGATAAGGCAGTAAAGTGGAATTGAGGATTATTGTCTCAGCCACGATCTCACTGAATGACAGAGCAAACTTAATGAATCAAATGGCCTACTTCTGTTCCTACATTTTATGCTTTGTTGTCCAGTTTCATTCCCTGAAGGAAATTAGTGAATTAGTCTGTCTTTAAATCTAAGAAATTAATGATCAGTTACTTTTTATTTCCCATTATTTCATTTCAACTCTTTTCAAAGTGCAGTGATAGGATTTGAATCCATTGGATTAATTCAAGCCCCTAGACCAATGCAATAATATAACCACATTGCTCCTGTTCTTTGATAAAATTGATGTCATCCTATCACCTACACAACTACCTTCCCCCCCCCACCTCCTATGTATCTCTCAGCAACACCCCCTCCCCCACCATTCATGATGAAGGGCTTATGCCCGAAAGGTCAACTCTCCACCTCGGATGCTGCCTGACCTGCTGTGTTTTTCCAGCGCCACACATTTCATCATAGTAGGTGACTAGATGACAGAGATTTAACTATTGCAGCCTTCAGGTGCAAGGAAATCTGGGAAGTTGTCTTTACAGTTTCCATAATGCCCGTACAGATTGGACATGGGGTGTTATCCTCAAGTATTGAATTTTCTGCCTCGGAACAAATTTATTGCTGAAAATCGGTGCATGAAAACATGGCCAGAAATATTTTCAACATTTGTAATTTCACCAAGACACAGCACTAAGGCATTTATGAACCCGAATGGAATAACCTAAGAAATTGGCAGCTGTGCGACTTGCATAAAGGTTTGAAAAGACCTCTTACGTGCAACCTTTAAATCATTCACCTCATTCTCAGGTGGGTCACTGTAACTTTCTGCTGGCAGTGCATTGCAGTGTTATTCTCTCGCCTATATTCCTGATTGTTGCACATTGCAGTCTCAGCTTGCAGTGGTGTGGCTTGTTTTCTATCTACAGTTGGGACAGTTCCCACAGTACCAGTTACAGCAGACAAACAACTGTGTGCATATCAGACTGAGTAAGCTCTGTTGACTAGAAGTTGAAATTTGTATTTCTGACCACAAGACATTTACCAGTAGCTCAAGAAGGTTCATACAAAATACCAATGGGAAAACATTATTGCACCCAGTAGAATCAGTGAGAAGTATATCTGTGACCAGAAAAATAGTTTTCAGGGCTCAGCTATGCTGTCGTCAAAGTGGCAGACTCAACTCTGTGATCGTATGTGTGCCTCTTTGGAACTGAGAACAGAATCAAAACTGACATTTCAGTATGAGGGTGGTAAAGAGCTGGGAATTTGTGTTGCAGACGTTTCATCCCCTGTCTAGGTGACAGCCCCAGTGCTTGGGAGCCTCCTGTGAAGCGCTTCTGTGATCTTTCCTCTGGCATTTGTAGTGGTTTGAATTTGCCGCTTCCGGTTGTCAGTTCCCGCTGTCCTCTGCAGTGGCCGGTATATTGGGTCCAGGTCGATGTGCTTGTTGATTGAATCAGTGGATGAATGCCATGCCTCTAGGAATTCCCTGGCTGTTCTCTGTTTGGCTTGTCCTATAATAATAGTGTTATCCCAGTCAAACTCATGTTGCTTGTCATTTGCGTGTGTGGCGACTAAGGATAGCTGGTCATGTCGTTTCGTGGCTAGTTGGTGTTCATGGATGCGGATCGTTAGCTGTCTTCCTGTTTGTGCTATTTAGTGTTTTGTATAGTCCTTGCATGGGATTTTGTATACTATGTTGGTTTTGGAATCAGATTCACTAGAGAAGAAGAAAAGGACAATCAACTCCCATACCTAGACGTGATGGTACAGAGAATACCTAATGGAGAATTCACCACAAAGGTATACAGGAAAGCCACATATACAGACCAAATCCTGAACTACGAAAGCAACCACCCCAACTCACACAAAAGAAGTTGCATCAAGACACTGTTCAAAAGGGCCACAACACACTGCAGCACACCAGAACTGCAAAAAGAGGAAGAAGAACACCTCTACAATGTATTCGCCAAAAATGGAAAACCCCCGCAATTTCATCAACAGATGCCTAAGGGAAAGACAACGGAACGAGGACATGCCACAACCCAAAGGACTAGCCACACTACCGTACATCAAGAACATTTCTGAACTGACAGCCAGACTACTACGACCACTAAGACTCATAACAGCACACAAACCAACAGCCACTCTCAGACAACAACTCACCAGGACAAAGGACCTGACACCCAGCATGAGCAAAGCCAACGTAGCATACAAAATCCCATGAAGGACTGCACAAAACACTACATAGGAGAAACAGGAAGACAGCTAACGATCTGCATCAATGAACACCAACTAGCCACGAAACGACACGACCAACTATCCTTAGTAGTCAGATGACAAGCAACATGAGTTTGACTGGGACAACACTACTATTATAGGACAAGCCAAACAGAGAACAGCCAGGGAATTCCTAGAGGCATGGCACTCATCCACTGATTCAATCAACAAGCACATCGACCTGGACCCAATATACTGGCCACTGCAGCGGACAGCAACTGACAACTGGAAGCGGCAGATTCAAACCACTACAAATGCCAGAGGAAAGATCACAGAAGCGCTTCACAGGAGGCTCCCAAGCACTGATGATGTCACCTAGACAGGGGACGAAACGTCTACAACACAAATTCCCAGGTCGGCAAACAGAACCACAACAGCCACCACCCGAATTACAAATCTTCGAACAATCTTTGAAGGTGGTAAAGAATATCATGCAAATTCTTATCTGTCAACTGGCTTTTCCTGATATTTCCCAAAACACGGATTTTTGGCAGCTTGCCATCCCCAAAGACATCCTGTTGCCAAAGTCAGGGCTTCCATTTGTGGCAACACTAATATTTAAAGAGATCATGGTGTTTCCACGTTTGGTTAATTTGGGTGAAAAGGGTTGTCATTCTTGACCTTATAGTTATCTGCATTGGAATGATAATAATTGATTGAGTGGTCCTGATGAAGTGTGATTAGCATTATATCTGTCACACAATGGACTTGCACTGGAAGTCAATGTATAGCTTAGGCCATGAAGTGAAACTAAATTGGTTTAATTAAAATGTTAGATTAAATCTATTCGAACCCATCATCATCTTGAAGCATCAGATCTCAACAGAAGCTTGTTACATCACTGTATGTTATTTTGAGGACTTGAGCTTTCTGGGCATGTCTAAAGAGTACAGATTATTTTGCGCAGTTAACTGAATGACTTATCACTGTTGAATGACCATTAAAATGCGAAATGAGATTTGTTTCAAATTGTTAATGATAGTCATTGCAAGAGGAGAGTGCTGAGAATTCTTTTAAAAAATCCTGGGGTCACTTTTCCTGATACGTTGCCCTTTCCTCCCACGTCACCTGATTCGGTTATGTTGACTGATCCACCACCATTTTCCCAGTGAAATCTCCTTTGCAGCAGAAGAGTCTCGCACTCTGTCCCCCAAGGTGGCAGTGAGGAGGTGAGGACATGGGGCGGAGAGGTTGCTTCAGTGAAACTCCAAGCTGTGAAAGCTTTGGTTTGGTTACACTGAGGAGTTGTATGCATGGCCAGCTGAGTGCCCAGCCATCCTTGGTTATGGACATTGAAGGCCCCTCACCCAGAGTACAGTCTGTGTTCTTGCCATCCTTAATAGTTCTTCTAAGTGTTGCTCAGCCTAGAAGACTGTTTCAGTAGCTGAGGGAGAGAATCCGAAAGACAGAGTGCACAATTAAGTATACCCTTGTGGTACCGTTGAGCACTAAGATGTAGTTTTAAAGACTGAAATTTTAAGTAAGTGAAAAGCTTCTTGAGCATTTTGAGAGTTCACATTTAAATTTTGTGAGCACCATTCAAATTTAATTTGAATTTTTAATTTGAATATAATTGAATACAATTATAAAGTGTTAAATACTTCTTATGATTAAACTAACCTAAAACAGTCAGGGAACCTATTTTGTGCATCAACCATAATCTCACTATTCCTGACAGCTGTGTGCCTGCAAATAGACAGGAAATGAGGTCTCATTCTTGAGACTTTGTGAATGACTGACTATTTTTATTGTATTTTCTCTGTTTCCTTTTTACATGAGTCTTCTCTTATATTCCATTCAGACCCAAAACATGTTCAGTAAATGATGCCACTGTTCTCAAACAGGGCTTTTTCTATTGCTCAGTATCTCCTGCCTTCTGTTGAGCCTAGTGTCCAAAGGGTAATTGAAACTAAATCCATGAGCCTTTAATGTTGGAATGACCATATTTAGAAATATCAGAGTCCTTTGCTCTTAATAATCAAGATTTAGCTAATGCATTACATTTCCTCCATCTTAATCCCTTTAAGCATTTATATGTTAACAACTATAACTGTGCTAAACCTGGCATTTTTCAACCATTTCTGGGAGCACAGTAGTTTGATTTGAGAACAAAGTGATCCAGATTATTAAAACCCATTTCAAAAACACCTCTGAACATTGAAACACAATTGAATGATCAAACTTGGTTTCTCATATTAAAACATAATGAATTAGATCTTTTCATGGCTACTGCAAACTAATGGATCTAACCCCCAGAAAGAACTATGACCTTAAACTAATGGAAAAGATTTTTGGTGGAATGTAATCCAGGTGACAATGGAAAGTGGATGGAAACATCTTGCTGCAATCTTTGATAAAGATCAACCATATTAAATTGTTATCAGGCACTTAAGTGGCTAACAGCTTGTATTCCTGCAGACCCCAAAGATGAAAACCATGCCCCCAGGGAGCTGATAATTCAAACAAAAGACAACATTACATCTATTAGAGGCTGAAGGTCACCAAAGGACCCAGGCCACAGACAAATAAGTGTGGGCAGTAAGGGGGAGTCTGAAGAAAGAACAAAGGGAGTGTCAGCAAGCCTCCCCTCTCCAATTCTGGATCTCTCAATCAGGCACTGATAGCTTTTGTTTGAAAGGACTCTTTAAGGGAACCCACAAGCAAATATGAAGGGTTGTGTTTTTGGGCTCACTACTTGGTGACTACCTCACCTGCCAACAAAGAAGGGATGAGGCCCCAAGTGGGCATTCATTGTACTAATTGCCCACTTAAAAACCCCAGATGTTGAGGTGGGAAGGCTGTCCACAAGCCATTTGCTCCAGTCTTAATCTGAAAAGAGATGGAAGGCAGCAGTTTCCATTGGCTAAATAGTGATGTTGCCACAGGCCCAGAGAGGGAATGGCGTCTTATTGTGCAGTGATAATGAGAGTCAGAAAACTTGGATTCAAGTCCAACCTTATTTCGAGGTTGTTATAACATCTCTGAACAAGTTGGTTTGAGAATTTATCATCCCAGAGGACCCCAGTACTGCTCTAATAGATGACCAGTGGTGAGTTTGACTTGAGACACCACCATGTTTTAGGAAAGGTTGAGAAGGTAGGACTTTCATGGTAACCTCAGCTTGTATGAAAATTGAACCTGCACTGTTGGCATTATTTTGCATCACAAACTAGCCATCCAGCCAACTGACTATGGCCAATAGGTTCCCCTGGCTCCAAAATCATCTGGGAAGCAGGGGTGGGGTGGGGTGGGGAGGTGCATCATTTATTACATCTTTTTATTTCATTGATTTAATCCATAGAAATGATTGTTCTCCTAATCTCTGCAATTGTTTTAACTGCATTTTGTTATGATGAACAAAACACATTTACTTTGAACCTTGAATTGACGTTACTTCCGAGTGGTTTAGTAATATAATCACTAACTTTTTTCCATAGGCATTAAGTTTGGCAAAAAGAAATTGAGAGAAAGTGCTAATGGGTGATGAATTTGAGTATTATGTTCATGGATACATGAAACAAACATCAAGGGACTGAACTGACTTTGATTGTTTAAAACAATATCAAACTTATCCAAGTTAACTTTAGATGTTGGTGTCACGGTGACCTGAGTTTTAGTGTAAACCAGACATGGGTTCAAAGAGTATCATGACCTGATTAAAAGTTATGCATAAAATATCACAATGATGAAAGGGGAGGGGAAGTAGGAATACTTGATTCAGTGATCCAGCAATCTAAAACCCTCCCTCCTTCATGTGCCACATTTTGATCTGCCCTATTATCCCAGTTATATACTTGCTAACATGTAGCATGAGGAGTAATCTGGTGATTTTGACCTTTGGAGGTCCTGCTCTTTAGTACTGTTTAGTTCCTTAACTTCTTGATTAAGAACCTCATCCTCCCTATCATTGCTATCTTTCTTTCATTACCCTTCCCCTTAAGAAAGCCCTTGCAACAGCTCTGTGACATCCTGATCAGCTGGGAGGTATCATCCTGGACTCAGAAACAGCTGTTTGTTCCTTAACATACAAATAACACATCACTTCTGCTTTCTTCTTCCTCCTCCCCCTCCTGCATACCCCAACCAATTGTGGTTCCAGGAGCTTGGCTTTGTCTGCTCTCACTTGACAAAGTAATGCCCTTGTTAGCTTCACAAATGGAGAAGCTATTTGTAAGCAGGACCTCGGGAATGCCTGTAGTACCTGCCTGATTTTCTTTGAATACATGGTGGTCACCCATTCCCTTCTTTCCTCCAGTCCATTGCAAGTATGCTATCCACCTAATTTAGTCTCACAGGTCAATGTCTCTGGCCATCACTCAAGTTCCAAATCAGAACTTAAGTTTCTGCAGTTAGGACCACACCTCCAAACATGACCATTTACGCACCAATAAGATCCATGACTTGCCACATATACCAGCTCAGATTGAGCTGTCATTGCCTGTCTTAACTTGAACTCAGGCTTTGTGAGTCTAATTTGCTAAGTTTTGTACAGTGGCACAGTGTTTAGCACTGCTGCCTCACAGCGCCAGAGACCTAGGTCTATTTCCCATCTCAGGCAACTGTCTGTGTGGAGTTTGCACATTGTCTGTGTGGGTTTCTTCCAGGTGCTCTGGTTTCCTCCCACAGCCCAAAGATGCGCAGGTTAGGTGAATTGGCCATGCTAACTGCCTGTAGTGTTAGGAGAAGGGATAAATGTCAGGGAATGGGTCTGGGTGAGTCGCTCTTTGGAGGGTCAGTGTGGATTTGTTGGGCTGAAGGGCCTGTTTCCACACTGTAAGTAATCTAATTTTAATATTACAGAAACTCTTTTTACCTTAATTTTAACTCTTTCACTTATTCCCTGATTTTTAATTTATCTGTGGTGCTTCTCAGTTAATCCTTTAACCTCCCAGCTCTTGATCTGTTCGAACTGATCAGGGAAAGTAGTTTAGAAAAACAAAACAGTAAGGGGGGAGGGAATGTAAACAATTCTGTCCTAAACTTTACCTGATTCCCACACCCCACTCACTGCTGATTGTACTGAACCCTTATTTTAAATACATTGTGCCTCAGCTGCCGGAAGAATTTGTTGAAACCAGATTAACTGTTAGCTCCAATTAACAATCCAAGCTACAGAAACCACACCCACTGAGAGATTGATTTTACTGAAACTGAGACTGAACTGTCTACCCTTTTGGTTTATTAACCTATTTTTATAATTAACCTATTCAGAGGTGTGATTACACACCTCTGGAGCAGGTGGGACTTTCTCGGGCCTCCTGATCCAGAGGTAGGACCATTGCCACTGCACCCACAAGAGTGCCTCGGGTTCACCCTTTAGAATTAAATATCAGCTGGTCAGGAGAATTATCAAAGAACTAGCAGCGATTGATGCTTGAGTCTAACATAAGAGATTAGCTCTTAAATTCCTGCACTTATCAAACTGCCAACTTCCTCTCACCACTGGTCACACTCTGTGGGTTTCGCTGCACTGCACCATGAAATGTCCAATCAAGTAACTCAGCTGCACCAATCTACTATAAAAGTTGTGGATGAATACAATGGACAGATCACCTAATCTCAATCCTGTGCGTGACAATAGTTTAGGCAGCCACCACTCAAACAGGGCGATGGCCGAGTGGTATTATTGCCGAACTGTTAACTCAGGGACACAGATAATGTTTTGGGGATCTGATATGGAATCCAGTTATGGCAGATGATGGAATTGAATTCAATAAAAATCTGGAATTAACAGCCTAATGCTGATCATTAATCCAGTGTCGATGGGTTGGAAAAGCCCGTCTGATTCACTCATGTCCTTGAGGGAAGGAAATTGCCATCCTTATCTGATCTGGCCTACATGTGACTCCAGACCCACAGCAATGTGGTTGATTCTTAGCTGCCCTCCGGGTTACTAGGGATGGGTAATAAATGCTGCCCGGCCAGTGACACCCTCATCCTGTGAATGAATTTTTAAAAAATGTTGTGTGCAGTTCTGCCAAAATTGGGATAGATATCCCAGAAATTAATCAAACTATAGCCTGAGGTAGAATTTTGCCCTCTCAGTCAATATCCCCTGTTCCATCACCTTACCTGGGTATGACCCTTCCCACCAGTCAGACAGACCTGCCAGAGATGATGGTGCAGTTGTGCATACGTAGAGGGTAATTTGAGCTGGCCTCCACATTGACTGCAGACCCAGTGACATCTCATGGAATATAGAATGAGGAAGCCTATTGCTGCTGCATCCCTCCCTCAGCTGACAAATTCATGTTGAACGTGATGAAGATCCTTGAGGCCTGAAGGACACAGAAGCCAAACTGAGTTTGTAGCAGGCAATGAGAGAACGAACAAAAGGGAGCATCCTGTTTCTCAATGCCCTCATCAATCTGCCTGCTCCAAATGTACTTGTCCCTGCTAGTATTGATAGGAGTGACCACTGCACAGCGTTCACAGAAACGGAGCTCTCTTCACACACCATGTTTGTGGAATAAGCACTATGTAGATGAGATATGTTCAAAACAGCACAAAATTAAGCATCAAAAGCACTGGATCAGCAACAGTGGTAGAAATATATTCCATCCCAACATGGAACCTCAAGCTCAGCGTATCTCCCACTGTACCATTACCATTGAATCAGGGGTGAAGCATATTTTTGAAATCATACTAAATTCCAGTGTAAGAATTTAGGAGAGCATGTCAGGAACAGCAACAGTCATGCTGGAAAATTCGTTGCCAGCTTGGTGAAATGACAACATAGGATTCTCTGCATAGTGAACAGCACAAAGAACATACTGTAGTTAGAGCTAAACAATTCACAACCAAGGGATTAGATCAGAGCTTTGCATCCCTGCCACATTCTGTTGTGAATGATAGTTTTTAATTGAACAATTAATGGGGAGAGTGGTTCATGATGCTCCATAAACATCTTGTTCAAACTTGCCAATTCCTATTATATCAGTCGACTTTCAACCATCAACGAATTGATGGAAGATGCTATTGTCAATGTTATCAAGTTCAGTTGCTCACTGATGCTAAGTACCAAAACCACTCAGCTTCAAATCTCATTGCAGCCTTGGTTGAAATGTGAGAAAAAAGAGCTGAACTGCAAAGCAAGGTGAGGTTGAATAACTGCCCATCCAACAGAGATTTACTTATTCTTCCACATTATCTACTGTGTCTGTTGCTCCTGATGTGGTCTCCTCCACATTGGGGAGACCAGACGCCAACTTGTGGAATGTTTCAGAGAATACCTCTGGGACACACGTATGATATAACCCCACCGCCCCATGGCTGAACATTTTAACCCCCCCTCCCACTCTGCCAATGACATGCAAGCCCTGGACTCCCTCAACTGCAAAATTCTAACCATCTGATGCCTGGAGGAAGAACACCTCATCTTCTGTCCTTAGGACCCTCCAACCACACGGGATCAATGTGGACTTCACTTGTTTCCTCATTTCCCCTCTCCCCAACCTTTCCACTTGGTGCCACCCTCTTGAACTGTCCTACCTGTCCATTCTCCATCCCATCTATCTACTCCATCCTCCTCTCCGACTTATCATCTTCACCCCCACCTTCATCTACCTATTGCATTTCCAGCTACCTTCCCACCAGCCCCACCCTCCTCCCATTTATCTCTCAGTCCCCTTGGGTCACAAACCTTATTCCCGATGAAGGACTTATACTCGAAACGTCGAGTCTTCTGCTCCTCGGATGCTGCCTGACCGGCTGTGCTTTTCCGGCACTGCACTCTTCGACTCTGATCTCCAGCATCTTCAGTCCTCACTTTCTCCTGCCTATTATATTAAGCCAATGCATGGTAAATAGCATCATGGATCTCTGATTATATTAAACTCAATGGGAGTTGAAGTAATCTTTTGCCCTGAAGATGTTTGTGATTGCCAGAGGCCAATCAGCAGATTAATGCGCTCGGTCCAACCATCTTTAATTGCTTTATCAATGGTCTTCCCTTCATCATAAAGTCAGAAGTGCAGCTGGTTGTGCAATCAGCAGCAATGTTCAGTTCCATTCTCAATTCAGAATAAAACAATCCATATCTTCTTGCAGCGAGAGGGCAACATTCTGGCATATACTGCCAAGTATCAAGCATGGTATATGTTGCCCAATTGCCAGACAATTACTATCTCCAACAAGAGGAACCATCTCCCCATGATATTTAATGACACAACAGTAGTGTAATGAGACATCAGCTGAGTGTATCATTACAATTATGTAATCATGATGTCAACGGTGCTTGATTGTGGAGAGACAGCTGGAAGGAAGCAGAAATTCTCCGTGAGTCTGTGACAATATGTATATCAACTATGCGGTCAGTAAAGAGGTTTAAGGAAAATGCCTTGGACTTAAGAAGCAATACTTGGGAGATTAAAACTAGATAGACCCATACATGCAATAAAACACATACAAAGAGACAAAAACAGCAGATGCATGGGAAAATCACCACCTGCAAGCCTCACACCATCCTGGCTGTGAACTATTATCGACATTCCTTCAGTGTCACTGGATCATAATCTTGGAGATCCCTTCCGAACAGCACTGTGGATGTATCTAAACGTATGGATTGCATCAGTTCAAGAAGGTAGCTGGTTGGCACCTTCTCAAGAGCAGTTAGAAATGGACAAGAAATGCTGGCCCAGGCAGCAATGCTCACATCCTATGAAAGAACAAAATATCTTTGTTTGCATGTCAAGCTACCCAGTGATATCTATTGCAACAACTTGTTTTATTATGTGTCTCTGTGGATAAGTTTCTTCACAACGAAAATTAATGCTGTGTCAAATAAAGAACTATCATCAAGTTTAATCAAAAACTTGCAAAAGGAATGGAAAGCGTTTGAGTGATGTACCGGGCTCTTTGTGTTCACATTAGCTGCTAAAATTTTGCCTGAGGGCTTGGTCACTGTCATTTGTTCAAAAAGAATGTGTCCGATAAAAACAAGCATTTTTCTTTTCAACATAAAGAGCAGCCTTGAGACTGTTACTGATTATCCGATTTGTTTCAGCAGCATTTCATTAACTTAATACCTTAGAAACTACTGGAAATAAAATTCCAGTGTTGAATATGATGTTTGTGAATATGTTGAGGTGTTTTGTGGGTTAATAATTGGAGATGCTATGTCATGGTAGCCCTTTTTATAACATTCAAATGCTGCATAGCACTTGAAAAGAGACTTCACATGTTGCGTGAAACATAGTGTGCAGAGGCCTATGGATGTCTGGTTGACTTGGGTTACGGTGTAATCTGTGGTAGAATCATGAGGGACACCTGGCAGAAACTATCTCAACAACAAGAGCGTCTTACTCTATCTTTTACACTTTTGCTGATCAGTAAGGGGTGTTCCTTGTTCAGCAGGAACAGGTTGCTATTTAGAGTCATAGAGTCTAAAGGGGCTTACTGCTTGTTATATATCTTTATGAATGGAACAACTCACCTCAATCACATTCCAACTCCTATCTTACCAAACAAATCAGTCATGTTAGACATTGAGAAATCTCAACATCGGAATCACATTGGGGACTGGCCTGATCTGGACCTCAGGTTGCTGTTTGCTATGATGGACCTGCATTTAACTTAGCACCAAAAGCTTCCCATGGCATGATCCATAGGCACCAGCTGCATACATCCCTCATTGTCATGGGCACCTGACATTTACTGCCACCTCATTACTGTGATAGCACCATCTGGGATGTGGTTATCGACATGAATTTGCTAAAGTATGACGTGACTCCTGCTAGCCTTGTGGTGAGACTGCCTCCAAAGTATCCAATGCAACATGCACTTCACCAAATAAAGGTAAGACACAGCCCTGTACATTTGCTTCCTGAACTGTGGTTTCTTAGTTTCATTCTGACATTTGTTAAGACCATGTGCAGTTGCTGTCCTGACAGCTCACCTCTTTTGTGAAAAATGCATTTTTACTGCTGTCTGTTAGTGGGCTGTTGTGAGCAGTAAAAGAATATTAGATGTTGTTGACATGAACATCACTTCCTAGCATGCCAAAACCATTGCGTTTTCTCCCATTAGCATTGAAGGATTGCAAAAACATGAACTCGGTGTAAAAGCCAACGGAAAGCACATGTGGTTCAACAGTTGCTGATCAGCCACACTTGTCTGTGGTTTCATGGATGAAGCTATGTCGCTGCATTTAATTACATTGTTGTTCTGAGTCCTTTGTGAAGCTCTTTACATTACCTGCTTTTTTAAATGTGGTTTAATTTGTTGTTGGGTGATACCATGTTCTCAGGTACAGATATGATGAAACAAGCAGTAACACTGGAGTAAGAGTTGGCAAATGTCCAAAAGGCAACTGTTGGGACAGTACTTTTTTTTATTGTGTCTTTTTTGCAGCCTGCCTTAGCAACTAAAGCATGCTTATTCTGAGGTATCAATAGGCTTGTGTGTTAGATCCTGGTGCTATTACTATTAAACTGTGCGAAAAAAATAGGCTTCTGTATAAGTTACCAGAATATGGCCAATAATGTGTAAGCCAGTTAAAGTACACTATTGTCTGTCTTCCTCTTTCTCTGGATCTCAAGTGAATTGCATACACTATTTCCCTTTTGTATTTTCCCTATAATTACAAGAAAGGAGCCGGTAAGCTCTATTGGCTCTTCCAATCAGAAAAGAAATGTGCATGGTCTGGAGATCTGGGATACTGCAAAGAAAGTAATTGCATCAAAGAAGTAGCTATGTTCCATAGAAAGATAGATACAGGAATAGGCCACCCTGCTTTTGGAGCCTCCTGCACCATTCAGTAGGATCATAGCTGATCATCTAACTGAGTACTCTGTTCCTGCTTTCTCTCTATACTATTTGATCACTTAATCCTTAGAAAATGGTCTAAGTCCTTTTTTGAAGCACTCAATGTTTTAGCCTCAGTCACTTTTTCTATGGCATAAAATTCTACAGACCCACTAATCTCTGGGCGAAGACATTTATCCTAATCTCAGTCCCAAATGGCCTACCATGTACATTTAAACTATGACTTCTGATCTTGGACTCCCTGGTCATTGGGAATATCTTTCCTGCATTGACCCTGTCTAGTCGTCGTTATAGGTTTCTGAGATATCCTTCCATTTTACTAAACAACTGCCTCAGGAGGCTAAGGAAATTTAGCATGCCCGTAAGGACTCTTGTTAATTTTTATAGATGCACCATAGAAAGCTTTCTATCTGCATGCATCACAGCTTGGTATGGCAACTGCTCTGCCCAGGACCGTAACTACAGAGAGTTGTGAACATAGCCTAGTCCAGTACGCAAGCCAACCTTCCATCCATTGACTCCATCTACTCTTCTCCTCGCCTTGGGAAGGTAGCCAACATCATCAAATATCCCACCCATCCCAGTTATAAACTCTTCTGACCTCTTCTTTCCGGCAGATGATACAAGAGCTTAAACAGATTTAAAAACAGCTTCTTCTCCACTGCTATTAAACTTCTGAATGGACCTCTCAAATTTAAAATTTGAAGGTTGCTCTTGCTCTTTGTGCACCTTCTCTGCAACTATAATATTGTATTCTTCGTTCTGCTCTATTACTCTAACATACAGTCGGGTCTGCTATGTGAATTGGCTTTAACATGATTGACGGACTTAGACCATTATTTGTAGAATGCAAACCTACCTTACCTGTATTGGCTATAACAGGATTCTGGCCCTATTAGTTTAAATGGCATGGCTATTGCCCGATTTTCAGATATCGTGAGATCGCACGAGAACAGAACTATCACGTTATATCAGAACTGTCTGTACTTTGTGTGTATGATTGGCCTGGACCGCAAGCAAAACAAAACCTTTCACTGTACCTAGTATATGTGACAATAATAAATCAAATCCAAACAAATCAAAATCCAATTAATATAGTCCCAAATGAACCAGTCTGTCTTCATACATTAGTCCTGCCACTGTAGGGATCATTGTGCATTTGAATTCAATAAAAACAAATCTGGAACTACATATCTAATAATGACCATGAATCCACTGTTTGTCAGAAAAACGCTTTCGGTTCACTAATGTCCTTCAGGGAAGGAAATGCCATCCTTACATGGTCTGGTCTGCATGTGACTCCAGGCCCACAGTAATGTGGTTGACTCTTTAGGCAATTAGAGATGGTCAATAAATGCTGCCTAGCTGGTGATGCCCTCATCCTGTGAATGAATAAAGAAAAAAATTAAACAATGACAAGGTATACAAGGTTAATATCTTCTCCAAAGCATATCATGAGATATAAAATCCTTCAAAATAGATCAGAAACAAGGCCAACCATCCTTGAGCAGAATATTAATCATTCTTCTCAGTTCAAAGAATATGTTGTGGGGAATTTGTGAACTGTTAAGAGTCTGTATTTGAAGTCCTAGACTCGGGCAGAGAATGTGGGCTAGTGAGAAAAATATAGAAATATAATGTGTTAACTATCAGAGTGGGATCAGGGAAATGTTCATGGAGATGTTCTGAAAGAGTTATTGGACGTTACATTTGTTCCACAGAATTTGATGTCACATGCGGTGTTTTAGGTGGAGATGTGGAGTTCTGTACTAGCCTTTGCAGGGAACAGATGGATTCTATACTAATTCCAAAAATGCTCTTAATTATTAATAATGTAGTTGTACTTATTGCACAATGAAACATCTTGTTAAATATTATAATGGCCACTTCTTTGAGTTTTGAATCATTAGTATTCTGTCCTCTAATACTGATAAGCTGATCCAGAGATTGATACATTCTTGATCTTGCAAGTAATTAAGGGCTGTGGTGAGATTGTAGGTGAGTAGATTTGAAATATCCATCAGCCATGATTAAATGGTGGAGTGGACTCAATGCGCCGAATGGCCTTACTTCCAGTCCTATATCTTAAGGTCTTATGGTCTACACTAAACTATGATGAGGAGTTAGCAGAATTGGACTGGGGTGGACTAGGTCAAAAATCAAACGACACCAGGTTATAGTCGAACAAGTTTATTTGAAATTGCAAACTTTCAGAGCTCAGCTCCTTCCACAGGAATGGCATAGCTGGTGTCGTTTGACTTTTGATAAATTAGACACATCCTCGATACTAGATAAATGAAAGTGGATTCTGACAGTGAACTACTTTAAGTAATACATACTCTGTGCCTCATTCTTGGAGAGTTGGCAGGTACTATGTGGTACAAACAGTGGCACTAAGGGCAAATAACAGGGCCAACTTAAATGCATCAATTTTTAGACAATAATGTGCCATGTCTTTAATCTCCCAATGTTTTAGCTGCACTGCATCAAATTTTTGTATAGAAATTCTTAAACTGTATGTATAAATGGTTATAGTCATAGTCATAGAGATGTACAGCATGGAAACAGACCCTTCAGTCCAACCTGTCTATGCTGACCAGATATCCCAACCCAATCTAGTCGCACCTGTCAACACTCGGCCCATATCCCTCCAAACTCTTCCTATTCATATACCCATCCAAATGCCTTTTAAATGTTGCAATTTTATCAGCCTCCACCACTTCTTCTGGCAGCACATTCTGTTTGTCTGTCTGTCAATGCCATCATTCAAGACCCAAAATACTACAATGTTCTGTCTGATTCATCAGTTCATACCTCCAGCAAGGTTCGTTTTTATATTCAGTCATGGAATGTAGGCATCACTAGCTGGGCCAGCATTTATTGCCCATCCTTTGCTACCCTTGAGAAGGTGACGGTGAGCTGCCTTCTTGAACTATTATAGGCAATGTGCTATAGGTTGACCTACAGTGCACTTAGGGAGCCAATTCCAGGATTTTGCAGGTGATGGTATTGCCATGTATCTGTTGCCCTTGTCATTTTTAGGTGAAAGTAGTCATGGGATTGGAAGGTGCTGTCTTAGGATCTTTGGTGAATTTCCTTAGAACATCTTGTAGTTAGTGTACATGGCTGCTATTGAACATCAGTGGTGGAGGGAGTGTATGTTTGTAGATGTGGCATGTGTCAATCAAGTGATTGCTTTGTCCTGAGTGGTGTCAAGCGTATTGACTGTTGTTGGAGCTGCATCCATCTAGGCAAATGGAGAGTACTCCTGTCAAACTTCTGCCAAGACTTGTAACTTCTAGATGTTGAAAAGGCTTTGGGGAGTCAAGAGGTGAGTTACTTCAAGCAGTATTTCAAGACTTTGACCTGCTTTTGCAGGCATTGTGTTTATGTTACGAGTTCAGTTGAGTTTCTGGTCAATGGCAGCCCCAAGATATTGGTTCTGAGGGATTCAGTGATGATTACACCATTGAATGTCAAAGGACAGTGGTTAGATTGTCTCTTAATGGAGATTTGATTTGATTTATTTTTGTCACATAAAATGAAAAATACTGTTTTATGTGCAATCCAGGCAACTCATATCTTACATAAGTACATCAGAGTAATAGATCAGAATGCAGAATACAGTGTTACAATTACAGAGAAGATGCAGAGAAAGATCAACTCCAGTAGATGAGGTCCATACAAGAATCTGATAACTGCAGAGAAGAAGCTGTTCTTAAAGGTGTTGGTATGTATTTTCAAACTTCTGCCTGACAGAAGGGGGTAGAAAAGAGATTGTCATTGCCTCGAATTTGTGTGGCATGTTTGTTACTTGTCACTTGTCAGCCCAAGCTTGATAATTGTCCAAATCTTGTTGCATTTGAACATGGACTGCTTCAGTATCTGAGGAGTTGTGAACAGTGCTGATGATGTTCACAAATCGCTAATCATTAGTGAATATCCCCATTTCTGACCTTATGACGGAGGGAAGATCATTGACGAAGCAGCTGAAGATAGTTGAGCCTTGGACACTACCCTGAAGAACTCCAGCAGAGATGTCCTGGAGCTCAGGTGACTGACTTCTAACAACCAGAAACATCTTCCTGTCTGCCAGGTATGACTCCAATCAGCGGAGAGTTTGTCCCCAGTACCCATTGATTCTAAGTTTGCTAGCGCTCCTTAATGTCGCACTCAGTCAAAAGTGGCCTTGATGTCCACACCTTTCCACACCTCTGAAATTCAGGTCTTTTGTCTGTGTTTGAACAAAAGCTGTAATGGGGTCAGGAATGGAGTGGTCCTGGCAGAAGCCAAACTGGACATCACTGAGCAGGTTATTGTTGAGCAGGTACTGCTTGATAACACTTTCTGCCAGTTTACCAATAGTCAAGAGTAGAATAGGTCATAATTGGCAAGATTGGATTTGTCCTGCTTTTTGTCTGCAGGAGATACCTGAGCAATGTGATGCCAATGTTGTAGCTGTACTGAAAGAAATTGGCTCGGGTGAGTGACAAATTCTGGAGCACAAGTCTTGAGTATTATTGCTGGAATGTTGTCAAGGCTGTATTCTTTTGCATTAACCAGTGCTTTCAACTGTTTCTTGATATCACGTGGAGTGAAGTGAATTGGCTGAAGACTAGTTTCTATGATGTGGGGACCAGTGGAGAAGGCTGAAATGGATCATTGACTGGGGACTAATGACTGGAGATTGTTGTGAATGCTTCCACTTTATTTTATGTTAGGCTCTTCCCATCATTCATTATGGGGATATTTGTGGAACGTTCTCCTTCTCCAATGCATTGTTTAATTGTGCACCACCATTCAATACTGGATGTGGCAGAACCACAGAGCTTAAATCTGATCCAATGGTTGAGGGATTAGTTATCTCATTTCCAGGTTAGGATGGTGAGTAGTTTACAAGTGCTGGAGTTCCCATGTATCTGCTACCCTAGGCCTTTCTCGATGGCAGGTACTGAAAGCACAACCAGGGCAAATGGAAATTTGATCTCAAGGTAAACCAATAGATAATACCTGAAGCTGAAAGAGCACAGCAGGTCATTCAGCATCTAAGGAAAAGGAAACTCCAGCTTCATATCTATTGACTCTGGCTTCCAATATCTGCAGTTCTTACTGTCTCCTAATAAATAATGCCATGTGACACATTACTCCAGCAAACTCTGGACCATTCACCTTCTTTAGCTTCATTACTTGGAGACTTTTGAGAGCTTAAGAAAATGATTTAATTTTGTATTTTGCCAAATGTGTCACTTAATATCAAGCTACCCTTGAGATCTTTGAATGGTTCCACTATTTTGCTATCTGCTTGCCATAGTCCATTAGAACACCGTTAGATCATTTGAAGGGAATGTCAAGTGCTGTATGTGATTTGCAAACTGCTACCATCTGTTTTACTCTCTAATTCTCCATTGCTTACATTGCTATCTACATCAGACATTTCCATGTGATTTGTGTTGTCTATTATGTCATGTTCTAACATAGTATTTCTAAACGTGACCCACTTTTCTTGTAACCTTTTGTCCTGTCAGTGGGCTACCTGTGTCAGATTCCTAATCTAATCTTTCTTCCCCTTTAGATGTTCTGCTAATGTAATGTATCTCTTTTAGACAACCCATGTTATATCAAGAACTTAACTTTAACTTACACTACATTGAGATGAATGTGAGAGTTGTGTATCCCATAACATTGTCCATTCATTTACCTTGAACTCAATTTGCATTTACCTGAGTTGGAAGTGTTTATTTATTAATTGTCAGTCTTCTTAGCCATTGATGCATACAGTTGAAGAAAGAAACAAAATGGAGTAATGGCGAAAAAAAAGAGAGAAAATGACTTCTGTTTGAGACAGAAAGAATAAAAATTGTTAAAAAAAAACAATTCAATATGTTAGTGTGGAGTTTGCATGTTCATCCCATGTCTGTGTGGGTTTCCACCAAATGGTTGGGTTTCCTCCCTCAGTCTAATGTTGTGCAGGTTAGGTGGATTGTCCATGCTAAATTGCTCATTGTGTCTCAGGATGTATAGGCTTGGTGGGTTCGCTATGGCAAATATGGGATCATGGCAATAGGGTTGGGGTCATGAGCCTGGGTGGGATTCCCTTCAAGGATTGGTATGGACTCAAAATGGTCTCCTTCCACACTATAGGGATTCTATGATTCTATGTTTTTGTGCTAGAGAGATTCATTGGTATTGCAGGAACATAATTACACTCATTACATTGTTAAGTATTATCATTAACTTTCAACTTAGTTTTAATCAATCAGTCCAGATATTCTATGACATACTTCTTGAGCAGGGGGACCTATACCCAGAGCTTCTGGCTCCAAGGTAGGGACATTCAAAATGAGCCACCAGTGTTTCCATAGATTTTTAATCAATTTATTCAGATGTGTTGTGACACATTTTTGAAGCAGGTGGGACTTGAATCCCAACCTTCTGAGATAGGGACATGTCCTCTGCGCTTCAAGACCCCCCATTGTGAACTTTCTGTAATGAGTTTAATTTGAAACTTAGGTGCAAATTTAGCAACATAAGTAAACTCATGGAAGTGATTGAGGGCAGTACGGCAAATTTTCCAGGCAACATCGGCAAATTATAATTTTCAATTTGCAGGTTATTCCTTCATCATGAGTTGCTGAGCAACTTACACATTAATAATGATAAGTATTATTAATATGAGAATATATGAAATAGGGAGTGAAGACCAAATGATACATTGAGCCTGCTGTACCATTCGGTATGGTCATGGATGATCTTCAACTTCCCTTTTCTGTCTGCATCCTATATCTCACAGTTCACTGAGAAAATCTATACATCTCAATCTAGTGTATTCAATGGTGGCAAATTCACAATTCTAAGGGCTGGAGAATTTCAAACTGTTAAAGCCCTTTGAGTGCATACATTTCTCACCTTATCTGTCCTAAATTTATTGATGCTTCATGCTTTGCTGGTTGTAGGACCTTGCTGTACCCATATCTCTCTGAACATCAACAAAATACAAGTTTTGTGCTGTTTAAAAATATTCCGCTTTTTTAAAATCTGACACCAGTTGTGAACAATATCTCCATTTGTTCACATTATTTTCGACCAGGTTTTGTGAGTCAACAATCTTAGCTACAGTCTAGGGCAGTTTTCGGTTCGGCAAAATGTTGAATGAGGTGAATTAAACATGCATCCATTGTCTTTGTTGGCTACTGCTGATGGGAGGGGGGGGGAGGCGGTGGCGGTGAGGGCATGAATTTGGAATGTTCGCTAATTTCATGCTTATTAAGTTACTGGTACCCGCTTGTCAATCACCTGTCTTTCGGTCTTGTGTCCTGTCTGGTAACAATTACCCAATCTCTCACACTTGGCTGCTTGTAGGACCTTGCTGTTTTCAAATAACCTGCTCGGTTAGCTTGTACAATGATTTTGGCTGCATTTCAAAAATGCTGATTAATTTATTGGTTGTAAATATGATCGGGTAAGTTTATGTTAAGGGCCCTATTCATTTGTAATTTGATTCTTGTAGGCTTTCTTTCATTATTTCACACCAAATGTGTTTCTTTATCTGTCATGACCAAAATGTTGTTTCAGCCACCAAGAATTCGCACTGCATCCTTTCATCTCAGTGAACTTCTCACGGCTCAAGAACAGTGGGTATCTCAGGCTGTGAAATCATTTTGTCCTGTTTTACCTGTAATCCTTCTGCAAGTCAGCTGAACTTGGCAATGGTTTCAGTTTGTTGTTTTGACCTTAAAGCTTCCAAAACAGCAATGTGAACATCTATGTATGTTGCTCCAATAGCCTGCAACCTGCAAACTCCAGTTCAGATGCCTTTGGTAATAACTAGCCAGTAGCTGTCTTCAGTAATCCCGAATTCAGATTCAATGATTTTGTAAGTCGCTGAACATAAATATAAAAAGCTGTGGGACCACTGTGCAGATAACAAACATAGGAATTCTTGCAACTTACTTTACTGAACACTGTAATACATCATTAGCATTATTACACTTGATAAGTTCAAATGTACCGTACTAGAATTCAAGTCTTCTTCAAAAAAGTCATTTGGAGAAACATTTAACCTCCTGTGGTGAAGGTCAGCAAAGTATCGTATAAACTTCCAGGGATTCTATATGTGGTGCAATTGGTGGAGAATCTACCATCCGATTATAAATTTAATGAATTCACCCTGGTCCAGTGAGCTTTCATGACTACAGCCCTGGACAAGAGTCACAACTGTAAGAGAGCACCCTGCAGGGACAGATTTTCAGCTGTGTTCTTTCTGATTATTCTTGAAAGAATAGGGCATGTTTGGCCCAATAACACTTTAGCATTAAGTTTGCATAAGGGTAATTAGTTTAAAACGAAAATAAAAGTGACTTTACACCTAGTATGTTTTTTATTGCCTTGTTTGCTTAATATTGTTATGGAGCTATATACACTGATGTCGCTTTGTAATGATTATCTGCAAGATGCTGGTTAATAATTCCACTATGATGAGAAAGTAATGCTACACCAGCAAATATGTCCTGCTCAATTAGCAGGGTTTGTGTTTCTCCGACTGATGTATTCACAGAGCATTTAGATTCTGCTGTGAAAGAGTCAAAACTCAGTTACAATCTATTCTGTGTTCAAACAATTCACAATGCTTGATTTTCTATCTCTTGCTAATGAATGCAATTCTTTTCTCACTGTTAAATGTACAATACTCCACAGTTTTAAGATTTGTTCCTTGTTTAACATTCCCCCTCTTCTGGTAGGTTTGAAGATATCAATTTGTACACATTGTACAAAACGGGTGCAAGTGAATTTATTTGAATGGAACAGCAAATCTGGCAGTGTGTAAAAAAGCAGCCAATTCACAATGATCCATTTTACATGATGCTCAAGCCAAATTTACACCCTACTGATCTTTTGTAACAATCCAGACATTCTTCACACCGCACAGCCCAGATGGCCTCCTTCTTCAAGGACCGCAGATTCCCCCCAGACAGGATCGACGATGCCCTCCACCGCATCTCCTCCACTTCCCGCTCCTCCGCCCTTGAGCCCCGCTCCTCCAACCGCCACCAAGACAGAACCCCACTGGTTCTCACCTACCACCCCACCAACCTCCGCATACAACGTATCATCCGCCGCCATTTCCGCCACCTCCAAACGGACCCCACCACCAAGGATATATTTCCCTCCCCTCCCCTATCAGTGTTCCGCAAGGACCACTCCCTTCGTGACTCCCTCGTCAGATCCACACCCCCCACCAACGCAACCTCCACCCCCAGCACCTTCCGCTGCAACCGCAGGAAATGTAAAACTTGCGCCCACACTTCCACACTCACTTCCCTCCAAGGCCCCAAGGGATCCTTCCATATCCGCCACAAGTTCACCTGTACCTCCACACACATCATCTATTGCATCCGCTGCACCCGATGTGGCCTCCTCTATATTGGTGAGACAGGCCGCTTACTTGCGGAATGCTTCAGAGAACACCTCTGGGCCGCCCGAACCAACCAACCCAATCACCCCGTGGCTCAACACTTTAACTCTCCCTCCCACTCCACCGAGGACATGCAGGTCCTTGGACTCCTCCACCGGCAGAACATAACAACACGACGGCTGGAGGAGGAGTGCCTCATCTTCCGCCTGGGAACCCTCCAACCACAAGGTATGAATTCACATTTCTCCAGTTTCCTCATTTCCCCTCCCCCCACCTTGTCTCAGTCGGTTCCCTCAACTCAGCACCGCCCTCCTAACCTGCAATCCTCTTCTTGACCTCTCCGCCCCCACCCCACTCCGGCCTATCACCCTCACCTTGACCTCCTTCCACCTATCCCACCTCCATTGCCCCTCCCCCAGTCCCTCCTCCCTACCTTTTATCTTAGCCTGCTTGGCTACTCTCTCTTATTCCTGATGAAGGGCTTATGCTCGAAACGTCAAATTCTCTATTCCTGAGATGCTGCCTGGCCTGCTGTGCTTTGACCAGCAACACATTTTCAGCTGTGATCTCCAGCATCTGCAGACCTCATTTTTTACTCGAAGATTATATCAGAACTGACTGTGTCTAGTATTTGTTTTTTAGTTCTTAACCCTGGATCATTGAGGTCAGCACAAAGACTAATTACAGTCTTAGTTGAAATTAGTTAATTATTTGTAGTGATTAGAACAAGGTCAGTCAAGAACATCTCATAGAATACCCAATCAGGGAGACCTGGCTGACAGATCAGAACAGGAGTATCTGAGAGCTGGCTCTGAGGAAATTAGATTTGTGTGAAGGACTTTTCCATGTAAATAAAGTGTGACTTGGTGATGGGATATAAACCTCTGTGGAGTTATTTCTGTGGTGATGAGAGAAAAGCTCCTGAAGAAATTTGCCCACAACTATCATCTTTGAGTTTGGGTAAGCATTTCTGGCATGATATTTCAGAAGCTTGACTAATTCGATCCTGCTGTAGAAGACTGAGCCCGTAGTTGGAAAGATTGCATTACTTTTTCTGGGCAAATGTCACCGGGGCAGATGAAAAGCAAAAACTAATTGTCCTGACAGTTTGTGGATCCATCGCTTTTCCTTTGTCACTCACCTAACAAGCCCAACAGGGGCACCTGAGGCACCGTGTACTAGAGTTGATGGACTTAGTTAAGGAATATTATGACCTCAAGCCTCCTCTAATTTTGAGATGATATTGGATTTACTTGTTGATTTGAGAACCGGGAGATCTCTACCAGGATTTTTGACGAGGTTAAGATGACTGGTAAAGGCAGAAATCAGAAGGCTGGAAAGTGAAGAAATCATCAGACCACTCCAGTTTGTGGAATGCACAGCATACGGATTGTGAAGCCCAACGGGTCGGTTCACCTTTGTGAGGATTTTAAACAAATGGTAAAACACTTTACAGAGCTGGATAAGTACCCAATCCTTCACTGGTGGATTTATTTGCAAAGCTGGTTAGGAGGCTGTTCTTCACGAAGCTGGACATGAGCCATGTGTATTTGCAATTGTGGTTAGATGAGGTAAGAATTTGTACCAATGTATGAAACTGCCATTTTGGGGTATTCTTAGCCTTTGCAAATTTAACAGTGGACAAAGGAGAACATTTCACAAGGTCTACCCTAGGTTGCCATTTATCTGGAAGTTGTGCTAACAACAGAGAAGACCAACAAGGATCATTTAGGAAACTTCAACATTGTCCTTAGACATCTCCCAGTAAAAAATGAGGTCTGCAGATGCTGGAGATCACAGCTGCAAATGTGTTGCTGGTCAAAGCACAGCAGGTTAGGCAGCATCTCAGGAATAGAGAATTCGACGTTTCGAGCATAAGCCCTTCATCAGGAATAAGAGAGAGAGCCAAGCAGGCTGAGATAAAAGGTAGGGAGGAGGGACTAGGGGGAGGGGCGATGGAGGTGGGATAGGTGGAAGGAGGTCAAGGTGAGGGTGATAGGCCGGAGTGGGGTGGGGGCGGAGAGGTCAGGAAGAAGATTGCAGGTTAGGAGGGCGGTGCTGAGTTGAGGGAACCGACTGAGACAAGGTGGGGGGAGGGGAAATGAGGAAGCTGGAGAAATGTGAATTCATACCTTGTGGTTGGAGGGTTCCCAGGCGGAAGATGAGGCGCTCCTCCTCCAGCCGTCGTGTAGTTGTGTTCTGCCGGTGGAGGAGTCCAAGGACCTGCATGTCCTCGGTGGAGTGGGAGGGGGAGTTAAAGTGTTGAGCCACGGGGTGATTGGGTTGGTTGGTTCGGGCGGCCCAGAGGTGTTCTCTGAAGCGTAGACATCTCCCAGGCAGGTATATATTTTAGAAAGGAAAGATGTGTGTTCCAGGCACCCCGAGTGACCTACCTGGTCTAGAGTCAGAAAAACCAGATTACCCCTGTTGGAAGATAAAGTGACAGTAATCAGAGACGCCCTGGTTTCCACGTCAGCACCCGAGCTTAGGTCTTTCTTTGAGCTGGTGAATTATTATGGAAAGTTCAAGCATAACCTGGCCTCAATTCTTTGCACCAACTCTTAAAAAAGGGTCAGCCTTGAAAATGGTTATGTAGCCTAGCCATAGCTTTCAGAGAAGTGAAGAAATAGTTATCATTCTACGCTATGATCCCAAGTGAGATCTGGCATTTCCCCGCAATGCCTCCCTGTGTGGCATCTGGGTTGTATTAGCTCATAGGTGGCCCAACAACATTTGAATCCAGGACTTTGGCTAATGCAGAGCATAAATATGCTGAGACAGTGGAGGAAGGCTGGTAGTCATACTTGGAATCAGGAAATTCCACCAATACCTTTTATGTATATAAATTTGTAATAATAACAGATCACAAACCCTTGCTGGGTCTATTTAAAGAGGGCAAGGCAGTGCCACCCTAACGCCAGGTCAAATTCAATGGTGGGCTGTGATACTGTGTACATTTCATTACGAGTTGGAACACTGTCCGGGAGGCCAAGTAGTGAATGCAGATGCAATGAACCACCTCCCTCTGGCAGATGCACCACTGTGCGGTACTGCCACTGGAAGAGTCCATAATGGTTTTAAATTTTCTGAAGACACTTCTAGTCACAGCTGACACTGTTGGACTTTGTACGCAGAAAGATCCAGTCCTGGCAACACTGAAACTGAAACAGGTGGTGTTAGCAGATGCCAAAAGGCCATAACAACCATACCTGAAATCTTTTGGACCTGGAGAGTCCAGATTACAGTAGAGGATGTGTGTTTTTATGGGGAGCAAAAGTGATTGGTAGTGACCTTTGCTTGGAACAGATACCGGCTGAACTCCTCCAGGATCATCCAGGGGTTCCAAAATGAAGATGTTGGCAAGAAGTTATACCTGGTGGCCAGGATTGGACGCAGACATAGCAGTGTTGGTGGGGCAGTGCCCAGACTGCCAGCAAGAATAAAAATTACGATCAGCAACTCCCTTATATTCATGGGAATGGCCAGATAAACCCTGGACTTGGACATCAACAATGCAGGTCCTTTCATGAGCTCAATGTTCTTGGTCATTGTGGACGCCCACTCAAAGTGGCTGGAAGTGCATGGAGTTCCTTCATCAAACACGGGAACGATGATAGAAAAACTGAGTACATCTTTTGCAATACACAGGCAAAATAACGGGCTATCATTTACCAGCAGGGAATTTGAGTATTTGTTAAAGTTGAATGGTATTCTTCATCATATAAGGATGGCTCTACACCATCCATCATCCAATGGTCTGGCAGAAAGAGCAGTCAAAACTTTGAAAGCTGCAAACTCAGAGCGCAGGAGTAAAACATGCCTAGCTCCTCATCAGCCTTTCCTACTGTTCTAGAATCAGTAGGTGCTCCCTCTCCGTGAAGCACTGAAGACATCTCAGAATCGGAGATGGACACAGTCAACATCGCCGCCTCAACACCGTTGCCACTTGAAGAAGAGAATGAATTTTTTCTGATATGCTCTGGGCAGAAGAAGTGAACTACTGCATATCTGAAGAGATTCATTATCTTCTTCAAGTGGCAACGGTGTCGAGGCGGCGATGTTGACCGTGTCCATCTCCGATTCTGAGATGTCTTCAGTGCTTCACGGAGAGGGAGCACCTACTGATTCTAGAACAGTAGGAAAGGCTGATGAGGGAGCTAGGCATGTTTTACTCCTGCGCTCTGAGTTTGCAGCTTTCAAAGTTTTGACTGCTCTTTCCACCAGACCATTGGATGATGGATGGTGTAGAGCCATCCTTATATGATGAAGAATACCATTCAACTTCAGCAAATACTCAAATTTCCTGCTGGTAAATGATAGCCTGGAGTTGTTCAGGGAGAGGTGGGTGCCGCAGCGAGTGGAGTGCATTATTTCCCCATCCAACTCTATTTTGATTTAATCCCTGCCCTCCCCTTCACTGTTTGATTATGCAGCATTGCCCTTTGATGTGAAGGTCACTGCTTGTCACTGGCCACTTGGGTGTTTCTTTGCTTCCTGGTGGTGGAAACTGAATAAAGATTCGTGCAACTTGTGTCTTTCACTGTGTCTCACACCTGCACACACACAACATGGGTGCCGGGGAAAAAAATGAGCACTACTGCAGTTAGGCGGTAGTGTCAGGGTATTTTATAAAAAAGAACAAGAATGTCAAACATCCTATTCAAATTGGGGGAAAGAAAATAACGGGAGTGTCAGACATCCTGTCACTCTGAGAGCTGGCTCTGCAAAAGTTGGGTCAGTGTCAAGGACTCTCCATGTGTAAATAAAAGGTGACTTGCTGATGAGATACTGGCCTCAGTAGAATTAATTTATGATTTACTTGTTTCCATTCATTCTCAACAAATCAGGTATTCTGAGAATCGATTATTTTCTCACACAACTTTGCACTTGACTTGTAAATCTTCTGCTGTTTGGCCGCACTGTAAGTGATCAGCAACATGAGGGTAATGGGCTGAGTTCTGGTAGGAAAAGCACCAATAAAAACTCTGAAGTTGGATAAAACAAACAAATTTACAAATCTTTTTCTGCATCTCTTGTTTCTGTACAGAGATGGGATTCACTTCTACTGAGCATCTCTCTGATGATTGCCTGTGAATGTGCCATGAGACTTTCTTCCTTAGATACTGCTAATGCCAATAATTCCACTTGTGGTTGCAGAATGAGTTAGCACCACTCGCCTTCTGTTCCCATTAGAAAGAGTTGCTGCCTATTGTTTATGTTCTTTTCAAAAACCGAATTGAAGCCAAAGCTCCCTGTTTAGGGAATAACGTCCACAGATTGCAACCTGTCAGCCTGTAACACAACACCTTGATCCATGAAATCACTGTACATCATGTTCCTGTTAGATTGCTCAAGCCTCTTAATTCTGTGCAGCTTCTAATAAAGAAGTGGAAAACCAACCGGACTAAAGTTATTATTCTGGCCACAATCATACAGATTGGACCTGGAAAGTTTGATTTATTTGCCTCATGCCTGTTTATAACGTTTATCTCACTATTTCCCATTCCAAAATCTCAGTTCTCGCATGACTTCATTTTTCTATAGATAGTCTTGGTGATGGTAGTCTTACAGTTTTCAAAAGGAGTTCTGTCAAATGAAATTAAGTATTGAAGGGCAGCAATGTTTACACTCTTGGGGAAGCCAGCCTCTTAAGGTACACTTCTGTTCTTTTAAAGATTATTCAAAAGTGAAGGGTTTTCTTTAAAATTGCTCCGATATTCATGTCTTCATGCGCACGATAAAGAAAATCGAAGAAGCCCTTTCAGGAAAATTGCTGATATCCAGAAGCTGAATACTCTTTGCTTTAATTTAATTGATTATTGTCACATGTACCTGGCTACAGTGAAATGTTTTTTGTTTTGTGTGCAGTACAGGCAGATCATACCATACAGAGTGCATTAGGATAATAGAACAGAGATAGGAATACAATGTTATGGCTGCAGAGAAAGTGCACAAAGAGTGAGAGCAACAGCTGCCATCACCTTAGTAATTGACTCTGGCCCATTTATGTGGAAATCCTGTCATAAATTGTCCAATTTTATTTGTCACTCTTGAATAAGAATATTCTGTTTTTTTTGCTGTGTTTCAGTCTTTGTTGTATCTATTTCTGACTGGAATGCTTACAAAATAAGATTTCATCAGTATACAAATTTCCAATTTAAAAGATTCTGGTCTGTGCTGCAGAACAGCAAGCAAATAAATTACAGTAAATGGAAGATGCTGAATGTCTATTGTTGTTACATTACAGAATGTCTTAATCCTCTGTGTTCACTACCTTGTACTTTGTTTCACTTACATTACAGAGCAACAGTATATTCTCTTTGATTTGTACTGCTTTTATTCTGCTGTACAATATTTCAGTTGCAATATTTTTATCACTAATTACATAATGTACTTTGAGTGCAGTCTGGCAGGCAAACAGACACATGAGATTGAATTACCCCCTCCCGGAAATGGCAAGAGGTGGTGAGGAGGAGGAAAAGTTGTTTTGAGTTTGCCCAGGAGGAAAACGCACCCTCTTCTAACTGTACTGGGAGCAAAGGCCCAGGCGCAACATTCTTAACTCACCAACGATTAAGCCGTTAAACAATAATGGGTCAGTTAAGGGCCGTAACTCATCACTTCCTCCAAGGGTGAGAAAGGGGGCTGGTTTCCCATTTGGGGAAACAGTGGCACCCTGCCTGGTTGGAAGGAGCCTCTATTTGCTAAGCTGGGGGCAAATGCAGGCACATGGATAAGGGACATGGGGGAAGGTGAAATGTGCAAGTCATTTGCTTAAGGCAGCACTGATTCCCTCTCAGCATGCACTCTTCCCAGTGAGAAGAAGAAATAAAAGCTGCCTCGTCATGCTGGATTGAGTGAGGACTATGGATCATCTGCAAACTTTAGGACCCAGACTCAGGTTGCCAGTGTTAGGGCTATGATGAGGTGAGTTACTTGTACACTTTATGGCTCTCAATGGGTTAATCTGTGGTTGATTGGATCAGTTACCATGCCGATGGAGATGCCATATTAGTCACCATGCAAAATCCTTGTCCCCTCACATCGAAAATGGGCCCCATAGATCCTGAAAGTCTGTGGATTGCAATCTCAGTGGCTGTTAGATTATGTCCAAAGATGTACTTCAACACCGTTGATAACACAGGGTACAAAATATTTGTTGATTCATTGGTGAGCTGTCTGATTCCATTCATTATCAATTGTTTAAAGTTAACAATTAGCTATTACTGCATAACAAAATGTGCTGGCCATATTTATCAAAACCATCACTACATTCATTTGTAGAGGGACAGAGAAAAATTCTAATCTAATTAAATATGTACCACAACAGTAAGCTGTTTCCTATTCGGATTGTTGAAACTAAATATAGCTTTTGTGCTGTGTGCTGGATATCTCTGAGTAGATTAAAAGATTGACATTGCTTCTCATTGATAAAGTGCATTATGAAAGGATGGCATTATTGAGGATCAAATTTTGACTTCCTCTGTTTCATATTCTTTCTTAGGTAATTTTGACCACTGAGAAACCAAACTTGTTCTTTGAGCCACACATGATACATTTATGAATTGGAAAAACCCAGGGGCTTAATTTTTGCTGAAACCCCCTGTCAAGTGACATTGAACTCTTGTTGTTTTCAGTCTTTTTCTGGTGACTGCTCAAAAAGCACCAATGCACAGTGGTTAGCACTGCTGCCTCACAGCACCTGTAGACCCCGGTTCAATTCCCGACTCAGGCGACTGACTGTGTGGAGTTTGCACGTTCTCCCCATGTCTGCGTGGGTTTCCTCCGGGTGCTCCGGTTTCCTCCCACAGTCACAAAGATGTGCGGGTCAGGTGAATTGGCCAAGCTAGATTGCCCGTAGTGTTAGGTAGGGGGTAAATGTAGGGGTATGGGTGGGTTGCGCTTCGGCGGGTCGGTGTGGACTTGTTGGGCCGAAGGGCCTGTTTCCACACTGTAAGTCTAATCTAATCTAATCTAAAACGGAATTAAAATTCACAACTTCTGCTGGAAGTAAATGGTTTCAAAATAATTTTCAGTTAAATAAAAGTCTGCTATTTTCTGAATGTAGAAACTAGCCTGCATGGAAATAATGTGAAATAATTTGATGTAAGCTGTCTTCTTATCTTTTTCTAGACAATACCTATGTGTCAAATTCAGAGAATGACGATGATGTACTAGTCACAAGAGACCCCATTCCAGTCATTTTCCAAAGAATAGCAACAGGTAAGACGTTGGCATTTAGACACATTTTGGACCATGTTAGAAAGATTCAGAATTGTTCTATTGGGATGAAAGAAATGGGAGAAAAAAGATGTGATTAATGACAAGTTTGATTAACATATAAAGGAATAGAAGATATTAACTGATATAGGATTGGATGAAGATCAGTGGGAGGGGACTGTTGTGAAGCAGGTGCATTCTCATGGGCCAGTTGATTTAATGTCCTGTTTCAACTCTTATTACTGTGAAATATATGAATTAAGAAAACAATAATAACAGGAGATTTTCTCTGAAGTTTAATTCTGAGGAAATCAGAAATATATTCTTTTATTAAAGTGTACAAAAGCAACTTTAATTAAATAGTGCAATTAATAAAGGAAAATTCTATAAACTATAACTGTCAAGCCATCTAAACAGATATTTGAGCAAAAATAAAAGATTTTAAGGAGTGCTTTGAAGGGGGAAGAGGAAATGGAAGGTAAGAGAAGTTTAAAGAAGGAATTCCAGATTTTACAGCCTTAGCAGCTAAAGGTGAGGCTGACAATTTCACAACAATTAGCAATGCAGAAATACATCTTTCTTCCATTAATTTATTCCTGCCAATTCTGTTATAATAGTGGTGTTGTAGTTAATTGTCAATGTAATGAATGATTTGAACCCATCTTTTAAACACAGAGTGAAATTTTCCCATTTCTGGTGAGATGTGGACAATGTTGAGAAGGCTGAGAAAATACAGCAAGAGAGCAAAAGTCTGAATCTGAAAGTTGAATAACGTTCTTTCCAATTTTTTTCCCTTAAGCCTAAGATGGTGACTTTAGAATATTGCTACTGAGTGGTGGTGGCTTTATTTCTGTATATTTACAACCTTTTGATAGTTTAACTCACCTAATTTATACTTTACTTTCAAGTATTCACTCCTCCTACAATAGCACAAATTCCCAATGTGGAAGTCAATAAATACCTGGTGGCTGCAACTCACTAAATCCTTGTGCCAATAAGGAGGTAGTGTTCCAGTCAGTCAAAGGGCTTGTTCAGTACCACTTGAGGGGGCTAGTCTGTTCACCGAGCCCTCGGATGTACCAGAGCCCACAAATCTTGTCTTTGCAGTCTGAGATTGGTCCATAGTCGGTGTTCCAAGTCAAGGCCACAGAAAAGTCAGTCAGGATGCTGCCAGCTATCACTTCAGGGGATGGGCCAGTTTATTCTGTAGTGAGGCAAACAGAGACTGTGTGTGATTGGAAGTTGATGGACCTAGTGATATGGATGTGAGCTGACACCAATAAATGATTAGGAAACACATGGGACAGGAGGACCAGTTCTGGTCTCCTTGCAATAGCAAAGATGTTGCTAAACTTGAAAAAGTTAAGAAAAGATTTATAAGGATGTTGCCAGGGTTGGAGGGTTTGAGCCACCTGGAGAGTCAGAGGCTATCGAGTGACCTTATAGACGTTTATAAAATCATGAGGGGCATAGATGGGGTGAATAGCCAAGGTTTTTCCCAGGGTGAGGGAGTCCCAATCTAGGGGCATAGGTTTAGGATGAAAGAGGAAAGATTTAAAACAGACCGAAGGGGCAACTTTTTTTACACAGAGAGTGGTGTGTGTATGGAATGAGCTGTCAGATGAAGTGGTGGAAGCAGGTAAATTATGTCATTTAAAAGGCATCTAGATGGGTACGTGAATAGGAAGGGTTTAGAGGAATATGGGCCAAATGCTGGTATGTGGGACTAGATCGGTTTCGGATATTTGGTCAGCATGGACGAGTTGGAACGACGGGTCTGTTTCCACGTTGTACATCCCTATGACTCTGACTTTATGAGGGTTTAGTAGTTTGAGAAAATGATGTGAGTGAGAGCTGCTGAGTGGGCTTCATGTGTGACGTAGAAAGAGTTGTAGTCCATAACAGCCTAACCAAAATCTGATAATTTAAACAAAAATGTCACTGTGAGGTTAGATGAAGTAGGAATAGTTTTCCCATCTGCACAGAAGTCCTGGGGACATCCTAATGAGGCTCGAACCCTATTTTCACATGTGTCTCAAGCTTGATGGGTTATGCATTGTCAACATCATGAAAGTGGACCATAATCAATTTTGATGCTGCATCTGAGATTGAATTCTACTCCGTTGTTACCAGTGAAAATATTGTTTTCATTTTCAAATGTGCCTTACCTTAGATCTTTTCTCTTTGGTTTTAACTCAATTTTTCAATTTGATCAAGAATCGCACTTTATCAAACGAGTAATAATGCATTAGTGATGCTGTTATTGATGATCATAAACCAATACACTGGTGCTCTTTTCATTAGAGACAGCATTATCACTGGGTTGGTATACAGTCATGCCTCCACAGGCAGTACTGCCCCAGCCTTGCACTTAACTGTTGCCATCCGTGGGAATATGAGGTCAAAGTGTTTCTGGCTGAGCAGTTAAAGGCACCCGCTTGCTCATTCAGACATGACAACAGGAACAAGCAATAAATAATCAAAAACTGAAACTTCAGCACAATTGTTATTTTAACAGCAAGCTGTTGATAATAACTTGCAGTACAAATAGACTACCTACACAGATGCAGCTTTGACAGCACAGGATTAATAAGTATCCTGCTGTATTCAAAGGCCTCTAGAACATTTTCACATATCTATTACTCAGACGATTTCCATTGAACTGTTACTGTTCAGTCTTTGTTGCCAGTTGTCAATAACAACTGATGAGACCATAGATTGGAAAGGCAATGCTTCTGCCATTTGATTTGTAGTTAGATTTCACATCCTCCACAGATGTGAAATTTCATCACCAATTTTATCTTCACTATCTGCACTCTCTAGTTTTGGTGTAATCCACAAACTTACCAATCAGACCACCTACATTTCCTCCAGATCATTTATATCTATATATTACAAATAAAATAGATCCCACAGTAATCCCTACGGAACACCACTAGTCACTGATCTCCATTCCAAAAAACACCCTGATACTGCTATTCTGTATGACCAAGCCTGTTCTGTATCCATCTAGGCAACACACCCTAAATCCTATGAGACTCTACCTTTTGTACCAACCTGCCATGAGGTACCTTATCAAATGCTTTACTAAAGTCCATGAAGACAACATTGACTGCCCTTTCCTCATTAATAATTACTGCACCTAGTCAAAAAAACAATCAGTTTGGTGAGACATGACCTTCCTGGCACAGATTCATGCTGCCTATCACTAACAAGTCTATTCACTTCCAAATGTTAATAAATCATGTCCCTCAGTATCTTCTCCAACAACTTCCCCATCACTGATGTCAGGCTCACCGGCCTGTTATTATCTGGATTATCTCTGTTTCTCTTCTTAAACAAAGGAACAACATTGGCCATAGGTCTTTTAAAACCTCACCTGAAACCAAAGAACATGGAAAGATATCTGTTAAAGCCCTAGCTATTTCCTCCCTTGCCTCCACAGTACCCTGAGATAGACCCCATTTGGCCTTCGGGACTTTAAGGCATCCAACACTTCCTCCTTCATTATGTTGATCTGCCCAAGAGCATTCAAACACCTTTTTCTAACCTGAACGTCCCTCATGTCCCTTTCTTTAATGAACACCAACGTACTCAGCAAGGATCTCATCCATTTCCTCTGGTGCCACTCATAAGCTCTCTCCTTTATCCTTGAGTGAGCTTATGCTTTCCCTGGCTACCCTCTTGCTCCTACTATATGTACAAAATGCCTTGGGATTCTCCTTAACCCTGCTGGCTAATGACATTTCCTAACTCCCCGTTAGAGCTCCTTCTTACTTTTTATTTACTCTTCAAGGACTTTGTCTGTTTTTTTGTCTAGACCTTAGGTATGCTTCCTTTTCTTTGACAAAGCTGATAATTTCCCTGTCAGTTCCTGACTTTTGCTTCTTCCTCTGTCTCGCCTAAACTATTGATAAACTGAAATGTTAAGCTGCCAACCCTGCCCCTCTTACACCATGTCTCTGTGATAGCAAAACCTCATAATTACATGCATTAATCCTAGCTCTACGTTCATCTGTCTACCTTTATAGTTCTTCAATGAAGCAAATATAGTCCGAACCTCCAGTTCCACTGAACTCACTAACGTCTTCCTGACTGCTCTTCTTCTTCGCCATATCAGCCTTGGTCTCAATCTCTGTATTTATTGACTAGCTGCTCTGATTCCCATACCCCTGCCACACTAGTTTAAACCCTCCTGTGTGGCACTATCAAACCTCCTCAATGCAATAAATTCATTAAGAACTCAATTATTGACAGAGTCCCATTAAACAGAGAATCAGAGAATCGTGACAGTGCAAGAGGCTATTTGGCCCATTAGATTAGATTACCTACAGTGTGAAAACAGGCCCTTCGGCCCAACAAGTTCACACTGACTCTACGAAGATCAACCCACCCAGTCCTTCCCTCTGACTAATGCACCGAACACTATGGGCAATTTAACATGGCCAATTCACCTGACCTGCCTATCTTTAGACTGTGGGAGGAAACTGGAGTACCTAGAGGAAATCCACGCAGACATGGGGAGAATGTCCAAACTCCACACAGACAGTTGCCCAAGGTTGGAATTGAACCTGAGACCCTGGTGCTGTGAGGCAGCAATGCTAACCACTGAGCCACCACGTTTAACATAGGAAAATCTTATGTTTATGCTGACTCTCTGTAAAAATAATTCATGTTTCATACCCCCACTTTTTCATCATACAGTAATACAGCATGGAAACAGACTCTTCAGTCCAACCGGGCTTGCCAAACGTAATCCCAAACTAAACTATCCAACCTGCTTGCTCCTGGTCCATATCCCTCCAAACCTTTTCTATTTATGTATCCATCCAAATGACTTTTAAACATTGTAATTGTACCCACACCCACCACTTTCTCAGGAAGTTCTGATCAAGTATCTTTTTTTAATGAAGACCCAATTTATTTTGAAAAACTTGATTGAATCTACCTCCAGCCAATCGTCAGGGAATGTCTCCCAGATCCTAACCACTTGCTATGCAGTACTAGTTTTGCCAAAATCGACAGTTAGAGCCTTGTCTGTTTCAATCCTTCTGCCAAAGATAGCGTTTTTCCCTATTCATTCTGTCCAAATCTGTCATGGTTTTGAACATCTCCAACAAATCTTAACTGACATCTGGATTTTTGATATCAAGGCAGATAGACCAGGCTGACCTGCCTTTGGGGAAAATGCCCCATCACAGTCAAATTTCATTGCCAGCAGTGAGGATAGGGGGCCAAGTATAGGATTAATGTTGAGTACATTGTGTCCAAAAGAAAACTGTAAGGAGGGAAGGCTGAGTGTAGCAGTAGGCTATTTGAAAGGCCAACCCCGGTTCTCTGGAACATGCCTCCGCTGTTTGCTTATATTGTAGATTCTCTTCCTTCCGTGCTGACTCATGCCTCCCCCTAGTCTGAGAGACAAGCCAGGGAACTATAAACCAGTGAGCCTGACCTCAGTGGTGGGCAAGTTGTTGGAGGGAATCCTGAGAGACAGGATGTACATGTTTTTTGGAAAAGCAAGGACTGATTAGGGATAGTCAACATGGTTTTCTGCGTGGGAAATCGTGTCTCACAAACTTGATTGAGTTTTTTGAAGAAATAACAAAGTAGATTGATGAGGACAGAGGAGTAGATGTGATCTATATGGACTTCAGTAAGGCGTTCGACAAGGTACCCCATGGGAGACTGATTAGCAAGGTTAAATCTCATGGAATACAGGGAGAACTAGCCATTTGGATACAGAACTGGTTCGAAGGTAGAAGACAGAGGTTGGTAGTGGAGGGTTGTTTTTTCAGACTAGAGGCTTGTGACCAACGGAGTGCCACAAGGATCGGTGCTGGGTCCTCTACTTTTTGTCATTTACATAAATGATTTGGATGTGAGCATAAGAGGTATAGTTAGTATGTTTGCAGATGACGCCAAAATTGGAGGTGTAGTGGACAGCGAAGGAAGCTACCTCAGATTACAACAAGATCTTTGAGCAGATGGGCCAATGGGCTGAGAAGTGGCAGATGGAGTTTAATTCAGATAAAAGTGAGGTGCTGCATTTTGGGAAAGCAAATTTTAGCAGAACTTATACACTTAATGGTAAGGTCCTGGGAGTGTTGCTAAACAAAGAGATCTTGGAGTGCAAGTTCATAGCTCCTTGAAAGTGGAGTAGCATGTAGATAGGATAGTGGAGGAGGTGATTGGTATGCTTTCCTTTATTGGTCAGAGTATTGAGTACAGGAATTGGGAGGTTATTTTGTGGCTGTACAGAACATTGGTTAGGCCACTGTTGGAATATTGTGTGCAATTCTGGTCTCCTTCCTATCAGAAAGATGTTGTGAAACTTAAAAGGGTTCAGAAAAGATTTACAAGGATGTTGCCAGGGTTGGAGGATTTGAGCTATAGGGAGAGGTTGAATAGGCTGGGGCTGTTTTCCCTGGAGCATCGGAGGCTGAGGGGTGACCTTATAGAGATTAACAAAATTATGAGGGGCATGGATAGGATAAATAGGCAAAGTCTTTTCCCTGGGGTCGGGGAGTCCAGAACTAGAGGGCATAGGTTTAGGGTGAGAGGGGAAAGATATAAAAGAGACCTAAGAGGCAACTTTTTCATGCAAAGGGTGGTACGTTTATGGAATGAGCTGCCAGAGAACGTGGTGGAGGCTGGTACAATTGCAACATTTAAAAGGCATTTGGATGGGTATATGAATAGGAAGGGTTTGGAGGGATATGGGCCAGGTGCTGGCAGGTGGGACTAGATTGGGATGGGATGTCTGATTGGCATGGACAGGTTGGACCGAAGGGTCTGTTTCTATGCTGTGTACATCTGTATGGCTCTATGACTCTAAGCTATGCTGCACACACAAGTATCTTTCTTTGGTCAGGGAACCAGAACTGCATGCAATACATCAGGTACCATCTAGCCAAAATTTTAAGACAGTTTTTTGAAGATGCCATTCACAGGGGAGTGAAGGTGGAGTGGGGGAATCGATGGTTTTTCAGAAGGAGTTTGAAGTCAGTATCACAGTTCGAACACATGAGCTACAAAGTAACACCTTATCAGGGATTGAAGATGGTTACTGGAAAGAAGCTAGAGAATAGGAATAAGTGGATCATTCTCAGGTTGCCAGACTGTGACTAGCAGAGTACCACAACCATCAAGGCATGGACCCCAGCTGTTCATGATCCATGCAAATGATTTGGAGACAGGACTAAATGTAATATCCCAAAGTTTGTGGATGAAGCAAAACTTAGGTAGGAATAGAAGTTGCAAACAAATTCAAAGAGGCTTCAAAGGAATTTGAACAGCCTGTGTACAGGAACAAAATGTGGCAGATGGCATATTATGTGGATCCAATGTGAGGTTATCCATTTTGGTAGAAGGAATTGAGATTTACAAAACATGGTGAGAGATTGGAGAGTGCTAATGTCCAAAGAGAGACAAGTGTCTTTTTTCTTAAGTCACTGAAAGTTAACTTGCAGCTGCAACAAACAATTCAGAAGGTATATGATTTGTTGGCTTTTGTCCAAGCAGATCATTGTGATAGATTTCAGTATTTTCAGTATTACTGACATGAGGCGAACACATTTATAGTTCCCTGCTTTCTCTTTCTCTCCTTTCTTAAATAGTGGGATTCCGTTGTATTGAATATTGTAAAGGCTGAAATAAATAGACTCTGAATTTACAAGGGAGTCTAATGATAGAGAAGAAAGAAATAAAAATAGATGTGAGGCCATAATATGATTGGCCATGATCCTGTCAAATAGTGGAGCAAATAGTGGAGCAACTAAGAATGGGCAATAAATGCTGGCCAGTCAGCGATGCTCAGGCCCCAAGAATGAATATTTTAAAAATTCACTCAAAGTCTGGTGTAATGCCCTGATTTCTCGCCTCTGGAAGGTGAGCTTCACAATTGCTGCCAAACACTAAAGATATTTTATTCATTTCCTCAAAATTAATTTTAATTTTCATGATGAGGTTTCAAATTTGCCGTGTGTTATACGCCCAGCTGGAGTTTGCTTTTACTATGAAAAGAATGATTGTGCTGGGGTGTAACTGGCAGGCAGTGCATCAATGTATTTCCTGGCATTGCAGTTCAAATATAACTTCTGAGCTTAAGAGTAAGGAAAGAAAAAAAGAGAAAGTGAAAGGACCTGCATGCATTTAACTCATTGTTATGTAAGAGATGAAGGGCTTTTGCCCAAAATGTCGATTTTCCTGCTCCTCAGCTGCTGCCTGACCTGCTGTGCTTTTCCAGCACGACTCTAATCTAAACTCTGGTTTCCAGCAACTGCAGTCCTCACTTTTGCCTCCTTGTTATGTATGTCTACAAACTTGGTTAACAGCCAATGGTATTGATTTGAGGGCAATAAACTAAAACTATTTTTAACCAATATTGTCTGCAAAACATTCTGACCACAGCAATGGTGCGCTTGACAAGGGGGATGCTTTAAAGTAAAGTGTGGAAGAAGTTGTTTTCTCCTTGTTGTAGTTTCTGCTTTTAAAACATTTTGTTATAATAGCGACATAACAGCAGATCTCAACAGAGAGCTTTTGGCTCCAGATGTATGTTTATCAACTTTATGTCAATCAGTATTAGTTTTCTATCAGGCTTTATATTAAGCCAGTGCATGTCTCACTACTTGTCGTGTGAAAACTTAAAGGGTGACATCTTCTGTTGTACCGTAATTTGATGATAATTACATTGTCTGCATAGTTTGGACAAGACAGTACACTGAATAATAAATGTTCATTATAATTGTGGAAACAGGTGCAATGGACAAATTTTACTTTTCAATTTTCAGACTTTCTTCAGTTGAAACAGTATAAGTTATCTATACTTCGGTGTCTTGTATGCTTCTATGAAGTTTCCTGTTCTGACAAAATACATAAATTAGGATTTCTTACAGAGTACTTTCTTCTGACATGCTCAAGCTGTCGGCGTTTCCAGTAAGGGATAGTGATCACTTTGTTTTACATATATGTTGACTTTCGAATCTGTATGAAGAGGTATGTGTTCAGCTTATATGCTGAACTTGACAGTAATTGTCAGTGTTGATATGGCAGGTCAGGACAAGAAGAAATTTTCCAGGTGTATCTCAGCTGGAACAGGAATTGAACCTGTGCTGTGGCTGTGGCTGTTTTCCCTGAAGCATGGGAGACTGAGGGTTGACCTTATAGAGGTTTATAAAATCATGAGAGTCATGGATATAGTAATTAGACAAGGTCTTTCCCTGGAGCAGAGGAACCCAGAACTAGAGGGCATATCTTGAGGGTGAGAGGGGAAAAGGTTTAAAAGGGACCTAAGGGGCAACTTTTTCACACAGAAGGTGGTGCATGCATGGAGTGAGCTGCCAGAGGATGTGGTGGAGGCTGGCACAATTGCAACATTAAAAGGCATCTGGATAGAAAGGTTTGGAAGGGATATGGGCCAAGTGCTAGCAAACAGGAATGGTTAGGTTAGGATATCTGGTCAGCATGGATGAGTTGAACCAAAGGGTCTGTTTCCATACTGTACATCTCTATGACTCTATAATTTCATATTATTTTAAACTACAAGCTAGCCATATAATGCCATGAGCTAATTCACCAATAAACAATGGTATACTGTCTTAGCATATTAAAACACAGATGCTGCTGTGGAATTCCTCTGAAAATATGAGCACATGGCCTTCAATCTGTCACCTTGGCACTTTGATGTCTATTAACCACCCGTTCCGCAGAAAGAATAACAAAAATCCTTTCAACACAGGTACAAAATAGGCTCAGTTTTAATACTTGACATATTTTAACAAAAGTAAATAACATGTATCACAAGAACAAAGACGCCTAGAGTTTATTTATCAAGTATTTAAAAGGTTTACAAAAAAAATCATTTTTAATGCATAAAATTCTCTTTTTTTTCTCTGCAAAGATAACGTTTTCTGAAAAAAAAGTGCTGCAGAGTAGAAGTACTACTGATGTGTTTTGCTTCCATCATGAGCTGGAGATTGTAACTTCCTCTGTTATTTTTCAGAATTACGGATCAATAATGATGCCACAAGTTGCCTGTCGGTCAGAACAAAACTGCACAATGAAAGGTGTCAGGTATGTGCCATTCATATGCCTTAACCAAATGCTTCATTCAGCTTGTCTGAAAGTTAAGTGGAGTGGAACATGGATTTGTCTTCTACACAGAGCTGTTGTATGCAAGTCATATAATGTTACTTTGTGTTGCACATGTACTTTCTGCTCTGTACCATTCACTCTTGTTAAACAACAAACTAAATATATTTAACCAGGCCAGACAGAAATTTCCTATAATTGTGGTGTTAGTGCCTCCATCTGATTTAAGTAAAAAATGAGGTCTGCAGATGCTGGAGATCACAGCTGCAAATGTGTTGCTGGTCAAAGCACAGCAGGTCAGGCAGCATCTCAGGAATAGAGAATTCGACGTTTCGAGCATAAGCCCTTCATTCCTGATGAAGGGCTTATGCTCGAAACGTCGAATTCTCTATTCCTGAGATGCTGCCTGACCTGCTGTGCTTTGACCAGCAACACATTTGCAGCTCCATCTGATTTAACCTTGCCAATAATTGAATGTTATATTCCTATGTGAATCCAAGAGTTATCAAGCAAAATACAGAAGAATGTGAAGAAGCAAGGTTGGAGGGGAACTTCATTGTATGGAAGTTGAAATATCTGTTCCTGAAAATGGAATATAAGTTGGGAAATACTCTGGCAGCAGTTTAAAGGTGCATTTTGGATCCTGAATCCAAGCAGCAGGAAACTATTCATAACGTATAATTCATGTCAGGCACAATCATTAAAATATGCTCACCAGGTTAAATTGTACCTTTGTTTTACTATATTCTTCGTAATAGATTCCAGTGCTTCGCCTGCTACTGCATCAAGTCACCTCAGCTAAAACAGAGTCATTGGGAATCAGGGGGATAACTGTCCACTGTTGGAGTCATATCTGTCACAAAAGAAGATAGCTGTTGTTGGAGCTGAGTCATCTAAGTCCCAGGCCATCTCTGCAGGGATAGTGTCCTAGGGATCAGTGTTCTATTTCAGTTATATCTTTTATCTTTTATATTCTTAAACTTTTCAACTAATGAATAAATCTTTCATCATCAGTAAAATGATGGAAGGCGTCATCAGCAGTGCTATCAAGCAGCAGCTGCTCAGCAATAACCTGCTCAGTAATGCCCAGTTTGGGTTCTGGCAGGGCCACTCAGCTCCTGACCTCATTACAGCCTTGGTTAAAACATGGACAGTTCAAACAACTGAATTCCAGAGGTGTGGTGAGTGTAATAGCCCTTAACGTCAAGGCCACATTGAGTATGAATCAAGGAGCCCTCTTAAAACTGGAATCAGTTGGTATCGGGGCAAGCTCTCCACTGGTTGGAGTTATACCTGCCACACAGGAGGATAATTGCAATTGATGGAGGTCAATCGTCTCAGATTCAGAACATCTCTGCAGTAGTTCTTCAGAGTAGTATCATAGGCACAATCATCTTCGGCTGTTTCAATAATGATCTTCCTTCTATCATAAGGTAGAAGTGAGGGTGTTTGCCAATGATTGCACAGTATTTAGATCCATTCATGATTCCTCTGATACTGTAGTAGTCCATGTTTAAATGCTGCCTGGCTTGCTGTGTCTTTCTAGACTCCTGCTTTCTTGGTTTGGTTTCCAGCATCTGCAGTTTTTTTTGTCAATATCCAGGTTTGGGCTGACAGGGGCAAGTAATACTCACATCACAATGAATGCCAGAAAATTACCATGTTCAATAAAAGACAATCTAACCACTGCCCCTTGACATTCAATGAGGTTACCATCACTGTACTCTCCATCAGCAACATCCTGGGGATTACCATTGACCTGAAACGTAATGGGACTCACCACAAAAACACAACCACTACAAGAGCAAGTCAGAAGCTATGATTATTGTGACTCCTAAACACAAGGTTGCTATCCTTCACTATAAGGCAACATTATAAGGCTCTTCCTTTGATTGAACATTACCTTTCATTCCTCTAAGAGAAAGTGAGGACTGCAGATGCTGGAGTACCAGAGTTGAAAAATGTGGTGCTGGAAAAACACAGCAGGCTAGGCAGCATCCGAGGAGCAAGAGAATTGACATTTCGGGCATAAGTCCTTCTTCAGGCCCTTCTCAGAGTGATTTCCTGAAGAAGGGCTAATGCGCGAAATGTCGATTCTCTTTCATTCCTCTAGTTAGCTTTGCTTGGATAATTCTCTTCAATGAATCTGACCCTTAGAGTAATATATATTCATTGCAAATTCTTTCTTTAAGTGCTTGTCATTGCTTGTCGACAATCTTATCTTTTTATTTAGTTTTTCCTTCTACCTTTGTGCTGTTCTCTTTCAATCTAGGAGGTCTGAGTGGATTTAACCCATCTTGGTGACAGCTGCAAATTCAGTTCCTCTGCTTCTGTTATTTCTCACCTCAAAAAATGTGCTTCTCCTGCGAGGTGGATTAGTTCTCACAGTGAAACTCCTGTGTGAGAGAGTAATAGCCTTTGAATATCAGCCGAAAGTGTCAAGCTATGGGCTCATTTCAGGCTTTCTGCCAAACATCTGTGCAATTTAATTTTTTTTTATTTTTGTTACTTTGTCTGAATTGAACATCTTCAGAACAAGTAACTGATTCTTCCAATTTTTGTGTGTGATATTGACTGCTTCTTTTGTTCTGATTGTGCATAGGAGTCCAGACACAGCTGCACAATAGAAGAGGATTCAGAAGGAGACAATGATTCAGAAGAATTTTATTATGTGGGTCAGGTAAACAGGCTTCCTGTTATTCATTGCTCACTAGTGGGATATCCAGGGATTTATGAAAGAAGTGGTGTGCACACTAAATGTGTGGAAATTCTTACGTCTTATCTGATGCACAGGAATTGGAGCTGGTATTTTCTTAAAGACTAGCTTATAAACACAAGAAAGCAAAAAAAAACAGTTTAATGTCTTACAGTCATAATGAGTAAGAACCAAAATGGAGAACTGAAAGTAGATTCCAGCCAATGATTGACAGAACCCAGCTTAATATATTTCACTTGTTTGGTTTACTCTCAAGCGGCCTGTTTGCTAAGCTGTCTATGTGGTTAGTGAGTAGATCAGATCAACACCAACAGCGGGGAAAATGAGAACTGCAGATGCTGGAGATCAGAGTTGAGAGCGTGGTGCTGTAAAAGCACAGCAGGTCAGGCAGCATCCAAGCAACAGGAGAGTTGACATTTCGGGGAAGACCCCTTCATCAGGAATGGCTTAACATCAACAGCACAGAGTTCAATTCCTGTACCTTTGAGATAGGTTCAGGGTGTGCCTCCTTGCCCTACCCATAGTAAAAATGCAAACAAAATACAAAGTTACACAAATAATTGCCAATCACCTGTCTTCAGGCAGAGGACATAAAGGAAAATATGAATCTTTCGGTGGTTTTGGTATTTTATATTTAAATGTGCGACCTTAAAGCAAAGACATACGCTGACTGCTTTCAAAAAGGCAAGTCACTGTCTCTTTGAACATTAGGCAGGTAATGGTGAATGATTCAAGTAACATTGTCAGTTATTACATGACGTGCTTATATTAAGTCCAAGGATAGGATCAGTCATGATGCTCTGTTGGAGTTGTCATCCATCTACAAAATACTGTATCTGAATCTAACATTGTTTACTTCATTTACAACATTGTCTCAAATCTAATCTCAAATCTAATAATTTATTTAAAATGTTCTAACATGATTCAATAATAAAAAAAATGACCTACAATTAAAAACAACTGCAAAATTGAAATGATGGTTTACCAAATTTGACTTGGTTAAATACTAAAATATTAATGGTGTTGAATAAAATATCGAGATGATGATTTATGAAATGTTACACAAAAATATAGAAATAATCAGTCATCCTATACAACATGTAATGGTAAAATAATCACTTTTAAAATGAATTGCCATGAATTTGAAAAGGACAGTGATAAATTCAAAATTAAACTTCTGTTTAGTCTGAATGAATAAATAGATACTCACTATTGCTGAAAAATGATATGTTTTGTCAAAGTTTTAGTCTAGCACTCATCACGACAATTCACATTAATACAAATTCACACTGTATCAGAGGAGAGTGCTAATTGGTTGGCAAGTTGTCTCTATTGCTATGTCTTGATTAATAAGCTCAGTCTCAGGACATCATTACATTAGCTCCTAAGGATAGTGTGCTAAGGCCAATCATCTTCAGCTGTTTCTATCATAAGATTTGAAGTGGAGATATTCACTGATGATTGCACAATGTTCCATAGCATTTTTGACTCCTCGGTTACTGAAGCAAATAGAGTCCATATACAGCAAAACTGACCAACATTCACAGTTCACCTGTTAAGCAGCTACTGATGTGCACGTGCCAAGGAATGACTCTCTCTAACTAGAGAGATAACCTAACCATCTCCCCTTGAAAGTCAATGGTATTACCATCACTGAATTCCTCATTATCAACCATCCTAAAAGCTACCATTGACTAGAAGCTCAATAGGATGATCCAATCATTTTTATTCATGGGATGAGAGTGTAATTGATTTCGCCAGCATTTATTGTCCGGAGGACAATTAAAGTCAATCATATGGCTGTGGACTTGGAGTCACATGTAAACACCAGGTAAAGATGGCAGTTTGCTTCTCCAAAGGACACTAGTGAACCAGATGGGGTTTTCCGATGATCGACAATGGATTCATGGTCATCATTAGACTTATAATTCCAGATTTTTATTGAATTCAAATTCCACCTTCTGCTATGACGAGGTTCAAAACATGGTCCTCAGAACATTACCTGGCTCTCAGGGTTAACAGTCCAGTGATAATACCATAGATCATTGCCTTCCTCAATAATGTGAATAAGGTGGCAACAAGTGCAAGTCAGATGCTGGGAATTCTGAGGCGGGTAATTCACCTCCTGGCTCCCTAAAATCTATCCATCATCTAAAAGTTACCAGTCATGAATATAATGGGATATTCTCCAATTGCCTGGTTCAGTGCATCCCCAAACATATTCAAGAAATTTGAGACTATCCAGGACAAAGCTTGATTGGCACCCCATCCAACAATTCAAACAATTCACCCTCCACTACTGATATACACTGCTGCCATTGTATGTTATCTACAAGATGCATTGCAGCAACTCACCAAAACTTCATCAAATGCATATGTCTTGAAATGCATAAAAGTGGATAAATCCCCAGGACTTAGTCAGGTGTACCCTAGAACTCTGTGGGAAGCTAGGGAAGTGATTGCTGGGCCTCTTACTGAGATATTTGTATCATCAATAGTCACATATGAGGTGCCGGAAGACTGGAGGTTGGCAAACGTGGTGCCACTGTTTAAGAAAGATGGTAAGGACAAGCTATGGAACTATAGATCAGTGAGCCTGATGTCGGTGGTGGGCAAGTTGTTGGAGGGAATCCTGAGGTACAGGATGTTCATGTATTTGGAAAGTCAAGGACTAATTAGGAATAGTCAACGTGGTTTTGTGTGTGGGAAATCATGTCTCACAAACTTGATTGAGTTTTTTGAAGAAGTAACAAAGAGGATTGATGAGCGCAGTGTGGTGGACTTCAGTAAGGCATTCGACAAGGTTCCCCATGGGAGACTGGTTAGCACGGTTAGATCTCATGGAATACAGGGTGAACTAGCCATTTGGATACAGAGCTGGCTCAAAGGTAGAAGACAGAGGGTGGTGGTGAAGGGTTGTTTTTCAGACTGGAGGCCTGTGACCAGTGGAGTGCCGCATGGGTTGTTGCTGAGTCCACTACTTTTCATCATTTATATAAATCATTTGAATGTGAGCATAAAAGAGGTATAGTTAGTAAGTTTGCGGATGACACCAAAATTGGAGGTGAAGTGGACAGCGAAAGGAAGTTGATCAAATGGGCCAATGGGCTGAGAAGTGGCACATGGAGCTTAATTTAGATAAATGTGAGGTGCTGCATTTTGGGAAAGAAAATCTTAGCAGGAGTTATACACTTAATGGTAAGGTCCTAGGGAAGGTTGCTGAACAAAGAGACCTTGGAGTGCAGGTTCATACCTCTTGAAAGTGGAGTCGCAGGGAGATAGGATAGTGAAGAAATCATTTGGTATGCCTTCTTTATTGGTCAGAGTATTGAGTACAGGAGTTGGGAGGTCATGTTATGGCTGTACAGGACATTGGTTAGGCCACTGTTGGAATATTGCATGCAATATTCAGGGATCAGTGCTGGGGCCACTGTTGTTTGTGATATACATAAACGATCTGGAAGAGGGCATTGTTGGTATGATCAGCAAGTTTGCAGATGACACGAAGATTGGTGGAATAGCAGAAAGCATAAGGGACTGTCAAAGAATACAGGAGAATGTAGATAGATGGGAGAGTTGGGCGGAGAAGTGGCAGATGGAGTTCAATCCAGCCAAATGTGAGGTGATGCATTTCGGCAAGTCTAGTTCTAGAGCGAATTATACAGTGAGCGCAAGTGAACTTGGGAAAAGTTGATGGGCAGAGAGAACTGGGAGTGCAGGTCCATTGTATCCTGAAGGTAGCTGCACAGGTGGATAGAGTGGTCAAGAAGGCATATGGTATGCTTGCCTTCATTGCACGGGGTATTGAGTATAAGATCGGGCAGGTTATGTTAAAATTGTACAAAACATTGGTTCAGCCACATTTAGAATACTGTGTACAATTCTGGTTGCCATATTACCAAAAGGATCTGGACGCTTTGGAGAGGGTGCAGAGAAGGTTTACGAGGATGTTGCCTGGTATGGAAGATGTTAGCTATGAAGAGAGGTTGAGTAGGTTAGGTTTGTTTTCATTAGGAAAAAGGAGATTGAGGGGGGACTTGATTGAGGTTTTCAAAATCATGAAGGGTATAGACAGGATAGATAGCAATAAGCTTTCTCCCAGGGTGAAGGATCCAATAACGAGAGGTCACGCTTTCAAGTTGAGAGGTGAAAAGTTTAAGGGGGATACACGCGGCAAGTACTTTACACAGAGGGTGGTAGGTGTCTGGAATGCATTGCCAGCAGAGGTAGTAGATTCATTTAAGAATCGCCTGGACAGATGCAGGTGGGCAGCAGAGGGATACAGATGATTAGAAATTGGGCGACAGGTTTAGACAGTAGATTTGGATTGGCTCACACTTGGAGGGCCAAAGGGCCTATTCTTGGGCTGTAAATTTTCTTTGTTCTTTGTTCAGTTCTGGTCTCCTTCCTATCGGGAAGATGTTGTGAAACTTGAAAGGGTTCAGAAAAGATTTCTAGGGATGTTGCCAGGGTTGGAGGTTTTGAGCTATAGGGAGAGATTGAATAGGCTGGGGTTATTTTCCCTGGAGTGCCAGAGCTGAGGGATGACGTTATAGAGGTTTACAAATGCATGAGGGGTATGAATAGGATAAATAGACAAAGTCTTTTCCCTGGAGTCAGGGAGTCCAGAACTAGAGGGCATAGGTTTAGGGTGAGAGGGGAAAGGTATAGAAGAGACCTAAGGGGTAACCTTTTTACGCAGAGGGTGGTACGTGTATGGAATGATCTGCTAGAGGAAGTGGTGGAGGCTAGTACAATTGCAACATTTAAGAGGCATTTGGATGGGTATATGAATAGGAAGAGTTTGGAGGGATATGGGCCAAGTGCTGGCAGGTGGGACTAGATTGGGTTGAGATACTAGGTTGGCATGGACAGGTTGGACTGAAGCATCTCTTTCCGTGCTATACATCTCTATGACTCTAAATGCAGTTTCATTTATCAGTCCTACCTTGTTCTCTGCTTTGTTTTTACCTGCACTGACTGTTTGACTCGCTTCTTTTCTCAACTATACCCATCTCAGATTGATCTCTTTCCTCAGTATCTCCCTGGGTCCCACCCCCCTCCATACTAATTTAAATCCTCCTGAGCTGCTCTAGCAAATCTACCTGCCAGTATATTAGTCCCCTTCCAATTTAGGTGCATTCCATCCTTCTTGTTCAGGTCACTTCTGCCCCAAAGAGATTTCAATGATTCAAAAATGTGAATCCTTCTCCCATACACCAGCTCCTCAGCCATGCCTTCATCTGCTCTATCATCCTATTCCTATCCTCACTAGCTCATAGCACCGGAAATAATCCAGATATTACTACTCTCGAGGACATCCTTTTTAAATTCCTGCCTCACTTCCTATATTCTCACTTCAGAATCTCATCCTTTCCCTTCCTGTGTCGTTGGTACTAATGCATACAATGACCTCTTACTGGTCCCTCCCCTTTGAGGACATTCTGCATCCTCTCTGAGACATCCTGGCACTAGAGAGGCAACACACCATTCTGATTTTTCACTGCTGGCCACAGAAGCATCTGCCTGTGCCCCTGACTAGAGAGTTCCCTAACACAATCGATTGCTTGGAACCCAATGTATCCCTCATTACATGAGAGCCAGTCTTGATACCAGAAACTTGGCTGTTCATATTACATTCCCCTGAAAGTCCATCACCCCCTACATTTTCCGAAACAGCTTACCTGTTGAAAATAGGGATAACCACTAAAGACTCATGTACTACCCACCTACCTCTCTTCCATTTCTTGGAGTTAACCCATCTACCTGACTGTATCTGCGGTTTTTGTCCCTTCTTATAACTGCCATCCATCACACCCTCAGGTCATTGCCTCTAACTGTTGCTCCAACCAATCCATTCAATATGATGGAATTCACAACCAACAACATTTATTGCAGATATAATCCTCATTTATCCTTAAACTCTCCTGAAGCTCCCACATCCAACAAGAAGAGCATATCACATTTAGCTCCTTCCAATCTACAGACCTAGAAAATAGCACTGTCTTATTGCTCTACAAACACTGCTCCAGGCTAACTTAATACTTAAGGCTTACATTTTTAAAATTTAATAAAGAGACAGATCCCAATAAAAATATATAATCAAGAAAGAACCCACTCTACTCACTATTGTAGATTTACAGCAAGGCTTTCCTTAAAAATATTTACTTACTTGTCTCTGTGCTGTGACTTCTCCCAAACAGGTTTCTCCAAGGTCAGTTGTGAATTCCGCTGTTTGTTAAGTTTTCCACTGACACACTCCGATGTCTGGCCATACATGAGTTTAAACAGCAAAGGCTGTAACTGCACAGATTCACTGCTGTGTCATTTGGCAGTGTGGGTTTTCTCTCTCTCTCTCTCTCTGTCTCCCTTATAGACCATGTGCTTATTGCCTTTGTCTGTCTGTCTCCCTTTTAGAAGTGCTGTAGTTTTGACTTCTAGTTTCAAAGTTCCAAAACAATGCAACAGTTTATAAAACAGTAATTGCTGCTCCTGGAATTTGAGGAAGTCACCTCCAGCACCTAAAATACCTCTAAAAAGGAGTAGCCTGTTACCACCAAAAAATGTTCCCGTCCTCCATCTTGGATTACCAATCTTTATGGAAACTCAACCTCCCCACTGTCTTATTAATCATCCTCAATGCCAGACCCCTTTCATTAGGATTCATTAGCGATCTACTCACAACTGAACCAACGTAGTGTACAAAATCCCATGCAAGGACTGCACGAAACACTACATAGGACAAACAGGAAGACAGCTAACGATCCGCATCCATGAACATCAACTAGCCACGAAATGACATGACCAGCTATCCTTAGTAGCCACACACTCAGATGACAAGCAACATGAGTTTGACTGGGACAACACTACTGTTATAGGACAAGTGAAACAGAGAACAGCCAGGGAATTCCTAGAGGCATGTCACTCATCCACAGATTCAATCAATAAGCACATCGACCTGGACCCAATATACCGGCTACTGCAGCGGACAGCTGGAACTGACAACCGGAAGTGGCAGATACAAATCACTATAAATGCCGGAGGAAAGATCACAGAAGCGCTTCACAGGAGGCTCTCAAGCACTGAGGATGTCACCTAGACAGGGGACGAAACGTCTGCAACGCAAATTCCCAGCTGGTCTTGAGATTATTCCCTTCAGCTTTGAGTAGAATACCAATCTAAATTACATCCCTTCTTTTAGCACTGCCAACTGACTCTCCCACTTTGAGCGTTCTACACACTCTGTCATCCCCAGCTACTTCCTTCAGTTAGGTTGTCTGCAAACATGGAATGCTAATTTAATGATTCCACTGAGATAATAAGAGAGGTTCAAAGATATTTCCTCACACGCATGCAGTGCCTTCTCATTGGAATTATTAAATTAGACACTGTATGAAAAGGGGAGTGAAATGAGGTTACTTTTGAATTGCTATCATCAAGAATCACCACTAGGTGAGATGACTGTCCTCTCTACTCCTATTGTTCTGTAGTTTTGTATGTGTTTCGGACTTGTGTTAATCATTTTCCTTTACCCAGCATGTAGCTTGACGTAGAGGAACTGACACAGTGATGCAAATTTTATCCAGCGCCTTGCAAAGCTGAGACATTCTCAGTTACCCCCAAGTGTGCACTCACAGGGTCTGACACTGAGATTACAAGTTGCTTAATACCACAGGGTGCATCATACTCAATTATCTGATTGCATGCAAATGAAAAACATCATTAAAGTGAAATATTTCACTGTAAATATGTTAGAAATTATATTAACAAAATAAACAGCAGAATTACACTGAAATGCACCTTTGTTTAATTTGGGACATCATATTTCGATAAAACTGCAATTAATATTTACAGAAGTGTAAACATATTCTTCATTCTGTTTCCTTCCCACTTGAGACTAATATTGGACATTAGATCTTTAATAAAGTTTCCAGTTAACCTTTAATTTCAATTTTAAAAGCTCCATTTTCAGATGTGTCTTCTATCAAGTTAACATGAGTCATTGTATATTGCTTATGTTTGGTTGATGTGACAATGAAAAGTGATGTTAAAAAAGTGTTATGAAAATTGAAAGAATCAATGGTGGTAAAGCAGAGATCAAGATAAATAGTTAACAGCTGGAGCAGTTATCACCCATTTAAGTAGCTGTGAACCATCCAGTCAATAGATGGTACTTTCTCAGAGGAACTGGAGTTGGAATAACAAAGAGAGTATTGTCCAAAGAGAAGGAATTCCTCATCATAGGAATAAGTAGAGATTTAAAGAAGAGAAAAATTGAGACTGTGAATTAGTGTCTGTTCTATGGTGCTCAAACTTGAAACTTGAGAAGCCCAAAAAGTTGTCAAATGTGGTTCTGGAGAAGGATGGAGTGGGTCAGTTGGAGAGAGTACAAGAGCAATTTAAAAGTTTTCAGGATGGTGGAACAGTAAATATCATTAAGGGAAAGCAACTAGTTTAGATTGATCATTTTCTAAGAGATTAGAGTGAGTTAATTGAAAGAAACATGAACTTGAAACTTAAAATGCCAGGCTCCGATGAGCAATTGAAGAAAACGCAAGACACCATGGAGTAGAGGAATCATTGGTGCTTTTAGTCAAAGAGCTAAACACATTCGACAAGGAGTGGAGAGAATGCAACTCCTGAGTTAACAGTTTGGACCTTTAATGCCATCCCTGTGGCGGTCTTACATTCGAGAAGGTTCTTTAGAGCAACTGATGGTACTGCTGTAATGAAAAAACCTTGTGTCTGTATGTGTGAAGAGGTGGCTGGCAGTTGACGTGTGAGAGATTAAACAGGGAACTGGTGTGAATTGGCAAGCAGTAGAGACAGAATGGAACTGAGATAAGCATGAACCATATGTTTGGGTGTAAGTAATAGACTGGAAAGAATTAATTAAAAATGTGAAATTATGTGCTCAAGAATATTTAGGTATTATGATATAGTAATACTGCTGTAAAGAGAGATTTATTGAAAAGGACAGCCAGACATTATAGTTCTGGAAAAAATGTAATACATTAACTCTGTTTCTCGCAACACAAATGCTGCCAGTCCTGCTAGGTTTCTCCAGCACTTTCTGTTTTTAATACTGACAGACATATTGAGGTTTGAATCAATTAACTGGCTGATGTCATCTGACACAATTATTACCGATGGATGAAGAATATGTTTACATTTCTGTAAATGTTCAGTGCACTTTTATCAAAATATTAAGCTGTATCCCAACAATTGGTGCTGCAACACTAACAGAAAGATGAAGAATGGAACTTTATCAGCTCTGAGAGCTCATGTTTTTCCACTGGAGATTTGCAACCAATTTATATAATTTATATAAGTAAAGGACCTATTAAAGCCTGCAGCAACAGTCCCAAAGGCATTTGAAGCTAAAAGTCCCATCGTCCTGAGAGGAAGTTTCAGATGGGTAAAGCCACTCCTGAAGTTCCAGCTATAATCAGGATGCCTGTATGCAGTGAACCCTTCCCAGTAACTGGAATAATAATGTTGCGCTATTTGGACACTGGTGAGCATTAAGTGTGGTTTTAAACATAGTGACTGTGCTGATGAGTTAGAAGCAGTATCCATCCATACCTTCAACACACAATCAGTTCATCAGAGTTCTGCCTGTGCTTGATATCAAAACTAATATTGCTGCTCAAATTCTGTTACTGTTGAAATAAGATACTTACTGAGGTTGTAATGAAATATCAAGCAATGATATTTCAGTATTAATGGAAACGTGTTAATTCATAGCAATGATTTCATTAGTATATGGTAAAACTGCCACCATTCACCAGCATTAATTTTCATGCACACAATTGCACAAAAATCTAGAAGTTGAGGTCAATTATTCTAGAATTATTCAGAAGACGAGCTATTAAGGTAGCTTCAGAGAATAATCAGTGAAAATCTGTAAAATGGAAACTTTTGCTTTTATTAGATTCCCTACAGTATGGAAACAGGCCATTGGCCCAACAATTCTACTCCAACTGTCCAAAGAGTAGCCTACCTAGACCCATTCCCTTATATTTACCCTTGACTAATGCAACTAACACTATGGGCAATTTTGCATGGCCAATTCACCTGGCAAGCACATCTTTAGATTGCGGGAGGAAACCAGAGCACCCAGAGGAAACCCACAGAGACACTGGGAGCATGTGCAAATTCCACATAGACAGTCATCTGAGGCTGAAATTGAACCCGGGTGAGGCAGCAGTGCTAACCACTGAGCCACTGTGCCACCCAAAAATGGTAGTCTCGTCATGAAAACCCTTGAAAATGTTATGCCTGGTTGAATCTGGCACAATGTTACCAGAGCCTGATGACAATGATCTGGACCAGATGGAGGGGTGGGGGAGGGGGGGGGGGGTCAAAGTCTGCACTTGCTGGCAATGAGACAGTATCTACAATACTACTTAAGCATTGACTCCAAATCGGCCAGATCTAGATGCATCATCCATATAAGGATAATGGATGAGGTGTGAATGCTGCCACGCCTATCTGGGAGAAGGTGGTACTGCTGAGGCAGGTCTCAGGTTGAGAGGGTGCCTCAGTTTTGTGGTAATCTGTGACTGGCAAGTTAGTCGGATGAGAGATGAAGAAGTCCTTTATCAGAGACAGATGTTTGCACTTTTAAGGTAATTGAGGTGGCACGATGGTTCAGTGGTTAGCACCGCTGCCTCACTGCACCAGGGAGTTTAGTTCCAGCCTTGGTAGCTGTCTCTGTGGTGTTTGCACATTCTTCCGATCTCTGTGTGGATTTCCACCGGGTACTCTGGTTTTGCCCCACAGTCCAAAGATACATAGGTTAGTTGTATTGACCATGCTAAGTTGCCCTGCAGTGTTCAGGGATGTGCAGCCGAGACGAATTAGTCATGGTAAATGTAGGGTCACAGGATGGGTGGGGGATCTGGCTCTGGGTGGGCTGCTTTTCAGAAGGTCAGTTTGAACATCCTCTTTTTGCACTGTAGGGATTCTATTCTGTAGATTGGTTTGAGCATTGATGAATTGGAACAGGCTTTAGGAGGCTTGCTGTCCTGTTTTAACCATAATATTGTTTTCAGCTTGAATCCACAAGTAGACACTGTGCTTCTACTGTTAGCTACAAGGGCAATGTTCAGCCCTGCATGCTTTAAGGGTACTTCATTATGGCCCTTTTAGCCCCAGGTACCAACCCATGAATTTGCTGCTAAGATGTGTTGACAGTTCTGAACAAATATTCTCTTCTGCATTTTATTCTGCCTCACATATGCTTCCCTTAAGCACTGGCATTGAAATCAGTTCACATGGGGTTTATTGTCAGAACATTCATTGTGATAATTTTGTGGTTGGCTTAAAATGACATTGGCAGACAAGTTGCACTTGCTTCTGAGTTTCCCAAATGCTTACAACCGCATGCACCCAAACCCTTCCACCATAGCTTCATTGCCAACATATTAGGAAATTGATCCACTTCTGTCTTTTGCATTACCAATATTTGAGGCCTGATGTCATTGGTTGCAATGTACGTTTTTAATGGGCTTTTCTAACTTTCATGCTCAAAATACTTTGAAAACTACAATGGCCAACAATCCCCCATGAAAATTTGGTTCTCATTTAATGATTCCAAGGAGACAGGTAGACTGTAAATGGCATTGGTTAGTGAGAGCTGCTTGTCTTCAGGAACAGCACTACCTATTACCCAGGTAGGCTAGTGCACTGCAGTCTTTGGGCTGATTAGAGGAGATTTGCTTGAAGAGGCCTTGTCTGATTTAGGTGTATAACCTTAAGCTTTCAACTTTTCCCAGCAAAAGAAGAGCCTCTCAAGTTTCAGGGTTGAATAAACACATGCAGTGATAGACACATCCACAGCTTGAACCCAGTAGGTGACTATGCATCATGGAGCTAGATTGTTTCACAATGAATTGAGCATTTTGGCCTCAGTAGATGAGAATATGACAATGTTTTCCATTATGCATCGTATCGTGAGGCTGTGCCTGAGGCACGGATCATCATAATATGCAAAGAACAAGCTGTAAGGTTTTGTGAAAGCTTTGCATAGACGAGGAGTACAATATGTGGACTAATTGCACTTTTAGATAAGCAATCTTGGGCTGTATATGTAGATCATAGACCATGTGATATATACTTGTCTTTAGCTTAGAGCTTTGAGTACCAGGGTGCCATTTTTTGAGCAACCAAAGTGGCATTAATAATATGTAAACGGTTCAATAGACCGACAAGCCATTGCCACTATTGAAAGATCCTTCCCTTGGACAGGCGGAGTGCCTGTTTATTTCAGGCACTGGGCTTCCTGATTGTGCAACTCATAATGTTAACTCTGCTGTTCAGACTGTGTTTACAGTTTTAATAGACAGCTCCCTGTACACCTAAAACCAAATTACTGGTTTATGACCGCATTGGTGTTTGTGGGACCTTGTTATTTATAAACTGGCAATTGTTTTCTCTATCGCAACAATAATTACACTTCAAAAGCACTCATTGGCTGTAAAACACTTTGGGACATAAGAATGTAATTTATTAGCAGGTATCACTGGCAGAATATCACAGGCATTCATTATGATTTTGGCATCACAATGCAGTTTGACAATTGAAGAGAAATTTCTTATTTTGCTCCCAAAATTGACTTTTTTCTTAACTTTTTGGCTTCTTTCCAAAGTATTATTAGTGGGTTGAGTCAATTGTATATGTGGCAGGACTATGTTTTTATCCTGGCCAAAACATAGATTGTGTGCCTCTGATTAGTCAAATTGTACAATCACATTTTCACATTTTGGTTAGTCTTTTGAAAGAAGAGCATTACTTAACCTCGTGGTTGCAACTGGTCATACGATGTTGGAATCTAGTCATTTGTGAACACAGTTGTGTTTATGGTTTCAGGGTAACTATGATGGAGAACTTCATAAGCATCCACAACTTGAAGCTGACCTGGCAGCTGTGAGAGAGATCTATGGGCCTGGAGCAGTATCCCTCAGGTAGTGATAGTATTACAATGTATACTTATTAATGAATCACATTTTAATTACAAAGAATAAGATGAAATATAATCTCAATATATTGTGATATTTTAATGTAAAGGCATTTGTGGATTAGCCACTGCAAAGCTAGGATAACTACTTACCATCCAATATTTGTGTTCCTTTTTGTTTCAATTTCTTGACAACTTTGAGGAAATAAAAGGGAGAAAAGGGAACAAACAAATCATGAAACTTCATTCAGAAACTTACTTTAGAAGTAGCCACAGCAAGTAAATATTTTGCTCTGGTCTTACAAGAATTTTTTTGAACAGGCTTGAAGGATGCTGACATTTGGTGATATCAGTGTACCTGACATGTTTATTGCTACATGGGCCAACTGCAATTTATCATCTCACACTATTAAAAGATAAATAAAACAGCTGAATATTGGATTTATTCAGCACTTGCTTTGAAGTGTCAGGATCACTTTTGTCAGTGTCAAAATGAATGTTATAAATAGTGTGAGCTGGCGTGTAGAGACAGTGCTGATAACTCTGTTTTCTATTACTCTTTTCGTTGCTCTTATTCTTTTATGTCACCAGGCAAGATGAGGCCATGATGGAAGCTTTCATACTGTAAACAATTATAGCTGTTACCAAAGGATATTATAAACTGCTTGTTAAAATGATTAATGATGTTTAATGCTGTCAGCCAAAAGCTCGACCTCTTCATACTTCATTGTGCCAAGTAATCCAGTCCACAATGCCTAGCCATTTGGTCTGAGAAACCCTGTGATCATTCCCAGAAATAGAGTACTACATTGAATAATGCCAAATTCAGGTCTTTTGTTTATATGTTCACAAAGAGATACTTTCTAAGTCTGTAACTTATTACAGTCAGACCATATTTCTTATATTTAGCTTTTTTAAAAATATTGCAATTCTTAAATGTGGTTCGCTACTAAGCCAACTGATTATAAAGAAAAAAAAATCTTTCCCTACATTCACTACTCAATTTATAATGTTACATTGATAGATTGTCTGTAAAGCAAAATATAAATATAAAACTCGGGTAATTTTAAATATTCAGGGCTTTGTGTTCCAAAATAGAATATTTTTGTTCCTTTTGGAGAAGATAACAACTCCCCAATGGTATCCCTAATGTTGTTCTGAAGCAATAAATGTCAGTTATCTTTATTAGCATGCCTAGGTGTTATTACACAGCTACTGAATAATACTTAACTGAATTATAACATTTTGTTAACCCTACAGGTCATAATAATCTTTTAAAAATATTTAACATATAAAATGATCTATTTGCTGTAACCTTGTCCCAGGGGTGCTTGTATTTATGATACTTTGTAACTTCAACAGAGAATACAAAGTTCAAGTATCAGGAATGCAGAATTTGCAATTTGTGTCAATTAGAAGCACCAAAAAATCTGTGTAAGTGTTCATAGAAATTTATAGAGGAAGCCTATTTAAATAAAACTAATTCCTTTTTGCTAAAAAATTCTTAGTTTTGATAGAAATAATTTTACTATTTTCTGCAGTATCACAAGATTCTTGTGTTCTTATCATCTACCTTGAATATACGTCTTTTCAGACCCTTGTTTAGACATTGCTTCTGGTCAATAAAAGATCACTGCTGTCAATTGTGGTCTGAAACGTGGTTGCATCTTGCAACGGCTGCACTCCTGGGCATGTTCCTGAAGTAGAAGAGCAAACCTGCACTATGCTTGCAATATCCTGCTACATTAGCATGACTTCAGGAGTGGGTTAGGTATAGGACAGCTGAATCATTTGTCTGGCTTTGTTTCACTTTCACAAAAACTGAAAGTGCTGGAGAAACTCACTAGGTTTAGCAGCATCTGCAGAAAGAAAAGTAGAGTTAACATTTTGAGTCCAGGGATCCTAAGCGACTGAAGCGTTAACTCTATTTATCTCTCTGTAGATGCTGCCAGACCTGCTGAGTTTTTCCAGCACTTCCAGTTTTTATTCCAGCAGCTGTAGTTCTTTTTTTGTTTCATTTTATTTTGTTTATCATTTATCCGGCATGACATGGAGAGTGACGTTGTCCCAGTAGCAATGTCACTGATGTCGTAATCCTGCGAATGTTTTTGGGAGACGAGTTTAACTCAAGCCACAGGAGTTGGTTAACCTATTTTTCTAATTAACCTGTTCAGAGATTTTATTACATGCCTCTGGAGAAGGTGGGCCTTGAAATGGGTTTCCCAGTACAGGAGCAGAAACACTACTGTTACATCATAAGAGGACCCAGGTTTAACTGAAATGCCATTAATTGATGAGAAGATATTCAGAATTAAAGCTGGTCTCAGTAAAAGCGACCACGAAACTATCATTGATTATGAAGAGCCTCGTTGCTTCACTAATGGAAGGAAATCTGCTGTCTTTATCTATCTTGTGGATAATTCCAGACCCACTGACTTTTAAGGATGGCAACAAATGCTGACATTGACAGTGATGTCCAGATAATATGGAAGAATTTTTTTTTTAAATTCATCCCTTCAGCTTTTAACTAGTCTCCAGTTGGGGAAAAAAAAAGTTTTTCTGGAGAATTTCCAGATATTTGCAACTTCTATAATGATAATTTGTCTGCAAAGAGTCGCAAGCCAGGAGAATTGGGAAGCTGTGAAAACAAGTGGATATTCTGGAAATTGGTTGATAGCTTTGAGAAGCAAAAATATGGATATTCTCAGGATATTATTTCAAGAGCTCATCTCATTGTATGGTTACAAAATGTCTTATGATCACAGCAGTACTGCTAGAATTAGTGCATAAACATATAATCCTTGATTTGATTGTCTCAAATCTGGCATTATTCACCATTTACTGAACAAGGGTGTTTGCAGAATGTGGAAAAAAAAATTCTGGCCATGGTGGATATCTGAAATTAAAACAGGCAAGGCTAGAAGTGCTCAGCTTACTCAGCTTCTGTGAAGAGAACTAATGTTTCAAGTTAACCCCTCTCCCTGTCTGTGTCATTGCTGATGGATACCTGTTCTACAGTCTAATTAGTCCTGCACTGACCTTGCATAATCCACTGGGGTCAGGATCTGATATTACTGATGCCTTATTCATTGGTACTAGCTACTGTAGACTGAGGGTGATGACTGCATGGTACAAATTCCCAGGTGGTCCCAGAAAGGGAACTTGGACTTAAATTTGAGGCAGTGGATAATTGAGAGATATTGAATTTTCTAATCAGATAGATGTACAACACCATACCAGTACTTCCCTTTATCCCAAAGCTATGCCATTCTATAAATAAGAAAACACTTGCTCATTTCTTCTACTTTTTCATACTGTTAATTTTTATATGGATAATACCCTTTTCTGTCACTTAGTTTCTGTAAAATCCTAACTGCATACAAAACCAGAGAATACAATATATCTAATTGAAAGGTATGGGATTTGAATTCCCCCAAATCTGAAAATTATCACTGACCATTCTAAGTCCAATATTGTCTGTTGCTAATTCCACAAATAAAATTTGTACCAGACAAATCAAAAGGTTTCACCATGGATGCAAGGAATGATTTTTGTGATATCTATACATCAAATGACACTAATGCTCAAATATTAATGTCGAGTTGTTCACAGATAATTGCCTGCTTGTATGAAATCAAATTTCCCTTGCTTATAAGTGACAGATGATATTTTGGACGACAGTAACCTGAATAATCTAAAAATCTGATTGTGGGTGGAGATTGTTTTCTGGCCAAGATTTCAAACCTTTGCTGTTTGAGGTGAAGATTAGAAAAGTTGAGAGAAGAAGAGCCTGAAACTGGCAGAGCCTGCTGTCGCCTTTACTCAATCTTTCAGTGAATTTTCAGAGGCGGAATGGGGCTGTTTTCTCCACTTGTCAGCCCATTTCTCTGTCTTCAGTATCATTTTTGTTGGCAGCTTGGTAGAGTTGGGGCAGGGTTGTAAAGTATGACTAGTTACAGTTGAATGTCAGTAAGAAGGTGTTGGTGCATTTGGGATAAAAAGAAAATACAGTTGTAATCATGACACTCCTATGCTGAAAAAGAATGAAGGAATTTAGTGGTACATGACTTATTAAAAGCAATATTTGAAGTTGAGAGTATTATTTTTAACCTCAAGCATAGAGTCATAGAACCATAGAGATGTACAACACGGAAACAGACACTTAGGTCCAACTTGTCTATGCTGACCAGATATTCTAAATTAATCTGGTCCCATTTGCCAGCATTTGGCCCATATCCAACAGGCAGTAATGATTAGGCAAAACCTTACTAAAAGGTTAGAACACTGTATGGTCTGAAAAGATATCTAAACATTAGGGGAGTTGATCAAGTAGCATTGCGAAATGTATTGCATCCACATCCCCTCATCGTTGCATCCAAGTTGTATTGTGGGTGACAAGGCTGAACTAGGACAGAGTGTAGGAGATTGACAGCTAATCTGGAAGTAGTGGCATGTTTGTCTATGTAGACAAATTGCCATTTTCACAAGGATGCCACCTGCTCTGAAGAAATAAAAGTATGACAAAAGCTATGTGAAATTAGGTTATTTCTGACATTGAATCTTCCAAAAGGCATGAGCTGAGTCATGATAATTTGAGATGGTTGAGCATGGCATGAAATGGGCTGATGATTCGCTGTTGAAAAATATGGTGCTGGAAAAACACAGCAGGCCAGACAGCATCCGAGGAGCAGGAGAATCGACGTATCGGGCATAAGCCCTTCTTCAGGAATGAAAGGTCGATTCTCCTGCTCCTCGGATGCTGACTGGCTTGCTGTGTTTTCCCAGCACCACATTTTTCAACTCTGGTCTCCAGCATCTGCAGTCCTCACTTACTTCCTGATGATTCACTGTTGCCTTTTTTCCCTCTGCACTCTCTAAATGTAAAACCCAGAAACTGAAACTGTTGTAAAATGTATTTTACAGGTCATACTACAGTGAGGTTGAAGATCAATGAACGGTAGTTTCAATTCTGCCCTTCGATTCAGCCAATGTATAATTGGCTTGGCAAAACTGTCAAATTCATAATTATTTAAATATCTTTTTCGAGCCCAGGTTCAAGCCCAGCTACATTAATGCTCAAATGCGATGTGACTTTGTATGGCATTCAAATTGTGATTAGAATACAGTTGGAACTGTAAATTGTTAGACCTATTGATCAGTATTTAGTGGGAAAGATTATTAACTTCATTTTAGTCTGCTTCGTAACACTCTTTCACATAGTGGAGATGCCTTATCACAAGTATTCATGTATCGATATTTTTTCTTTGGTTGTATATCTTTCACATGTTCTACAGATATTTGCTGAAGGGCTGTATTTTGTACTGGGAACAGAGTCCGCAGCCACAGGCCCCTAATGTAAAGGTCAGGTTGAACCTTCCCAGCCTTGGCTGTTCACTTACGAAGAAATCACTTGGCTTTAGGCAAGACTTCTGTTCCCATTAGGCAGTGAATCTTTTTTCCGAAAGCTACCAGCGAATCAAATGACAGGGAACTTTCTGCTCTCAGCCTCATCACCAATTATTTTAAGTTTTCCTTTTTAAAAAATATTTCCCAGGAAATTGGCAATAATCAGAGGAAAGTAGATGATACAGTTTAAGAATTTTAGAACTGAGAAATGGAAAATAATTCATGACTTCAATGAAAATTATTTATAAGCCTTTTCACAGCACAAAATGTATCAGTGCAGTCTGCATAAATTAGAGTACCATGTAAGAAGACAGTTTAAAATATGGTTTTAACTTCACATAGCTTGGAATAAGCATCTTAGAGGGAAAAGAACAGTTAAAAAATAACTAATGCAAGGAAATGGTGGTCGTGGTCATGTTGGTCTCCAGTTTTGAAGTATACCAAACAAGTTGGACCAGTATGTTTTATTTGCCAGTTTTACTGCTTTTTTCACTTCTGGAAAGTCAAAAAAAAATTTCTTGAACAAAAGCAGAAATTGCTGAGAAAGCTCAGCAGGTCTGGCAGCAACTGTGGAGAGAAATCAGAATTAACATTTCGGGTCAAGTGACCATTCCTGTGACCTAGAACAGGGTCTCAGGAAAGGACCTTGACGCAAAACAATACTTCTGATTTCTCTCCTCAGATGCTACTAGACCTGATGGAGCTTTTCCAGAAATTTGTTTTTGTTTTTGACTTACAGCACACGAGATTCGTTCATTTTTTAAAACAAATTTCTGACTTCAGGGTAGATTTCTACAGAGCATTTCCTAGAAGCTTCAAAGCAAAGGCAGCAATAGATTTAACAATAACTTAAAAAGTCCGATTTATAGAATCCATACAATGCAGAAAGAAGCCATTTAGAGTCAGAGAGTCATTGAGATGTACAGCATGGAAACAGACCCTTCGGTCCAACCCGTCCATGCCGACCAGATATCCCAACCTAATCTAGTCCCACCTGCCAGCATCTGTCCCTTTCCCTCCAAACCCTTCCTATTCATATACCTATCCAAATGCCTCTTAAATGTTGCTATTTTACCAGCTTCCACCACTTCCTCTGGCAGCTCATTCCATACTCATACCATCCTCTGCATGGAAAAGTTGCCCCTTAGGACTCTTTTATATCTTTCCCCTCTCACCTTAAACCTATGCCCTCTAATTCTGGACTCACTGACCCCAGGGAAAATACTTTGCTTATTTACCCTATCCATGCCCCTCATAATTTTGTAAACCTCTATAAGGTCACCCCTCAGCCTCTGATGCTTCAGGGTAAACAGCCCCAGCCTGTTCAGCCTCTCCCTGTAGCTCAAATCCTCCAACCCTGGTAATATTCTTGTAAATCTTTTCTGAACTCTTTCAAGTTTCACAACATCTTTCCGATAGGAAGGAGACCAGAATTGCATGCAATATTCCAACAGTGGCCTAACCAATATCCTGTACAGCCGCAAAATGACCTCCCAAGTTCTGTCCTCAATTCTCTGACCAATAAAGGAAAGCATACCAAACACCTTCTTCACTATCCTATCTACTTGCAACTCCACTTTCAAGGAGCTATGAACCTGCACTCCAAGGTCTCTTTGTTCAGCAACACTCCCTAGGATCTTACCATTAAGTGTATAAGTCCTGCTAAGATTTTCTTTCCCAAAATGCCGCACCTTGCATTTGTCTGAATTAAACTCCATCTGCCATTTCTCAGCCCATTGGCCCATCTGGTCAAGATCCTGTTGGAATCTGAGGTAACCCTGGGCTTATGCTCGAAACGTCGAATTCTCTATTCCTGAGATGCTGCCTGGCCTGCTGTGCTTTGACCAGCAACACATTTGCAGCTGTGATCTCCAGCATCTGCAGACCTCATTTTTTAACCCTCTTCACTGTCCACTACACCTCCAATTTTGGTGTCATCTGCAAACTTACTAACTGTACCTCTTATGCTCACATCCAAATCATCTATGTAACTGACAATAAGTAGTTGACCCAGCACCGATCCTTGTGGTACTCCACTGGTCACAGGCCTCCACTCTGAAAAACAATCCTCCACCACCACTCTCTGTCTTCTACTTTTGAGCCATTTCTGTATCCAAATGGCTAGTTTTCCCTGTATTCCATGAGATCTAACCTTGTTAATCAGTCTCCCATGGGGAACCTTGTCGAACGCTTTACTGAAGTCCATATAGGTCCAATCTACTGCTCTGCCCTAATCAATCCTCTTTGTTACTTCTTCACAAAATTCAATCAAGTTTGTGATTTGGCCCATCAATTCTGTATCAATGCTCTGAACAGTATCCTGCACAGACGAAGACCCCTACCTTACTCCTGTAATCCCGCATTTACCATGGCTAACCCATCTAATCTGCATATTCAACACTACAAGGCGATTTATCATGACAAATCCACCTAATCTGCATATCTTTGCACTGTGGGAGGAAACTGGAGCACCTAGCATAAACCTATTTAGACATAACGAGAACAAGCTAGCTCCACACAGTTACCCAAGATGTAATTGAGCCTGGGTCTCTGATGTTGTGAGGCAGTAATGCTAACCACTGAGAGACTGTGCGGCCAATTTAGTTAACTGCCTGATGGCGCTTGAACATTTACCTAATGGTAGCCATATATGATTGTGGTCATTGTTTTGTTTGGAAGGAAGAAACTCAAAACAGCTACTAATGTTTTGAATTTAACTGAGCCCAAGTTCAACTGGATGAGGCAAAGATCATCTCATTGATAATAAACTGTAAATGAGTGCAATGACAAAACTATCAAAGTGGGTGACGTCTACAAAAAGGTTGAAAATGATCCTGACTACTTGGTAGCCCCGAAGAACAAGTTGTCTATTTTCCAAAAGTAAAATGGCCATGGATTACATAAGAGATAAAGGACAACATAAAACTAGAAGAAATAGCAAAGAAGAGTACAAAAATATGGTCCTGTAAAAGGGAGAACTAGAAAGAGCAGTAAAGGATGAAAAAACAAGAACTACAAGAATGGGAGCATGAAAAGAAAGTTGTAGAGGATAAGAAAATTAATGGAAGAAACTTTTCCAATATATTACCAAAAGAAATTGCAAATTGTGTTACCATTAAAAATTGATTACAGAAGTAATGTAAATTAGAAAGTAGGACCTAGATGTATTACAGTACCTTTCTTGGCCACATGATTTCCCAAAGGACTTTGCATCAAGTGAAATGTTTATTGAAGTGTGTTCATTGTTGTAATGTAGGAAATGAAACAGGCATTTTTTTTTCAGCTACCTCTATTAACAGCAATATGATTACAAGCAGAAAATCTGTTCCCATGTTGTTGATTGAGGGATACATTTTGGCTGAGACTGGAGGTAAATCCTTTGGTCAGCTTCAAAATGTCTCACGGGATCTTTATCTCCACCTTAGATGGATATCAGGGTCTCAGTGTAAGACTTTACATACTGCACAAGCTTTTAACCTTTGGTGCTGAAGCACAAAAGTGGGACATGAACCTACAATCTTCTGACTCAAAAACAAAGGTCCTGTAAAAGGGAGAAATAGAAAGAGCAGTAAAGGATGACAAAACAAGAACTACAAGAATGGGAGCATGAAAAGAAAGTTGTAGAGGATAAGAAAATTAATGGAAGAAACTTTTCCAATATATTACCAAAATCAAAAACTGGCAGTTAGATTGATCAGCCACAATCCGATAGAAAGGTGGAGTGGGCTCAATGGGCTTGCAGCTGTATTTGCTGAAGAGCTCGAGGTAATTATGGCAGACACACCAAGGAAATTCCAGTATATCTTACAGGAGAGTGGATTCCACATCACTCCCAAATTCAGAGAAGATTGAAGAATATCAGTGTCTCTGCAATTTCCACTTGCACTTCCATCAAAATTCTTGGATGCATCTCTTCCTAATCCAGTGCTTTTTCCTCATCCGAGTATCAACTGCTCACACAATACCTTCTCCTTATCAGTTTTAAACTCTTCCAATGAATGAGGTGCAACTTCTGTCACTGTGGACTAGGCGGTATCTGCCCAGTAAGAAAATCCAGATGCATAGTATTCATTGAACACCTCAGCCATGCCTCTTATCTCTGTGTTAAAATCCTTTTATGGTCCTAAATGGCCCAGTTCATTCTTCTGCCTACCTTTTATTTTTGACATTGGGAAGACTTACAGAACACCTTGGATTTCATCCTGTGTTAGCAGATAATCTTTTTTCATAATCCTTTTTTACTTCTCATTTGATTTTTTATATCACTTCAGCATTTTAGTGTTGGGAAAGTCACTCAGTTATATGTGATAACACTTCTGGGTAAGAAAAGAAAGAGGGTTATTTCTTTCGTTGATCTACTTTGCAAACACTTCAGGTATTCAAATGTTATCATGCAGGCTGATTGAACAATTTCTCTTTCCAAAACAGATTGGTCTTCCTTTAATTTGATAGTTGGGCAAGAATTAAATTTCACTGTGTGTTCCTGGGCTTGATAAATCCAGATGGCAAGGTTGATCTAGAGACTTCTGGAGTGAAAAGAATTCTATGTATTGCCTTGATGTCATATCAATAGCATTTAGTATGCATGTTTGATACAGCTTCAGTTGGTATCATTGATGTTGAAATTTATCAGATTACAAAATGAGAAATATTCAGGGTCTTTTAGTGCATGCATTTTCTGGCTTCGTCGTTCCAATTCTAAATAAGATATCTTGTAAACAAATATGGGTGGGAGTCAAAATTTACCATTCTATAGACATTTCATGGGTGTCTTGATTTCAATTGACCTACTTCTCACTTGTGAAATTAGGAACAGTAAAACAACAATCTAAACAGCAATTAATTCAGTATGTCAGATTAGGATGTCTCTGAGGCATTTTGGTATGTCTGTTTGACCTGATGTCATTTTAAGGAAGAGCAGGAATTGGGTGAGCAACAAGCCTTTCTGGAACAGTTAGGAGAACATTTATCGATATGAATTAGAATCCTCTGCCAGTTTTAAGACTACAATTGGAATGTTTTGGTCCCAGTAAATAATTGTATTGAGCATTGAGGGCAGGATTTTCATCTGTAGACAGGAATTGAGAATCAGTTCATTTCCTACTGTCACAATCCCACCTCCTACCTGGCAGTGTCCAATCACTTTATTCTTATAGTGAGATGTTGGGAGAGGGCTGAATTGTGTTTGATACCTCAAAGATCAAGCCCAGGAACACACAATGCAATGTGTGCAAAATTCATTAGTTCTGTAATAACATTGGGTACTCTTCTCACCTCAACATCCAGTGGCCAATACAATTATCCACTGGGACCAAAACATTTCAATTGTAGTCTTAAAACTGGCAGAGGATTCTAATTCATATCGATAAATGGTCTCCTAACAATTCCAGAAAGGCTTGTTGTTCACCCAATTGCTGCTCTTCCTTAAATTGGCATCAGGTCAACCAGACATACCTGAATGCCTCAGAGACATCCTGAACATACTGAATTAATTGTTGTTTAAATTGTTGTTTTACTGTTCCTGTGAGGATATGTGGAAAAATGGCCAGTTTTACAATGAAGTTGCCAACATTTGGAAAATCTGGTCCTGAATATTGTCCGTAAGATAAATGAGCACAAAGGGATCTGGGAGTGCTAGTCGAGGATGCTCTAAAGGTAAACATGCAGGTTGAGTCCGTGATTAAGAAAGCGAATGCAATGTTGTCACTTATCTCAGGAGGGTTAGAATATAAAAGCACCGTTGTGCTACTTAGACTTTATAAAGCTCTGGTTAGGCCCCATTTGGAGTACTGTGTCCAGTTTTGGTCCCCACGCCTCAGGAAGGACATACTGGCACTGAAACGTGTCCAGTGGAGATTCACACGGATGATCCCTGGAATGGTTGGTCTAACATACGAGGAACAGCTAAGGATCCTGGGATTATATTCATTGGAGTTTAGAAGATTAAGGGGAGACTTAATAGAAACTTACAAGATAATACATGGCTTGGAAAGGGTGGACGCTAGGAAATTTTTTCCGTTAGGTGAGGAGACTAGGACCTGTGGACACAGCCTTAAAATTAGAGGGGGTCAATTCAGAACAGAAATGCGGTGACATTTCTTCAGCCAGAGAGTAGTGGGTCTGTGGAATTCATTGCCACAGAGTGCAGTGGAGGCCGGGATGCTAAATGTCTTTAAGGTAGAGATTGATAGATTCTTGATGTCACGAGGAATTAAGGAATACGGGGAGAATGCTGGGAAGTGGAGTTGAAATGCCCACCAGCCATGATTGAATGGCGGAGTGGACTCGATGGGCCGAATGGCCTTACTTCCACTTCTATGTCTTATGGTCTTATGGTCTTACGGAGCTTATAGCACAAATTGAAATTGGTGGGCCTGATGTTGTGGGTATCATAGAGACATGGCTGCAAGGGGATCAGCGCTGGGAACTAAATATCCAAGGATACACGTCCTATCGAAAGGACAGGCAGATGAGTGGAGAGGGCAGTGATGTCTTGGTTAGAAAAATTAAATTAAATTGATATCAAGAAAAAAAATGAGCTGAGAGGCATAGAACCTGTGTGGGTAGAGTTGAGGTACCACAAAGGAAAAAGACACTAATGGGAGCTATGTGCAGGCCACCTAGAAGAGTCAGGATGTGGGGAAGAAGATAAATCAGGAGATCAAAAAGCATGTGAGAATGGCACAATTACAAAAATCATGGTGGACTTCAATATGCAGGTGGACTGGAAAAATCAGGTTGGTAGCAGATCTCAAGAAAAGGATTCCTGAAATGTCGGAGTCTAGGTTAGAGTGGGCTGGAAAAGCACAGCAGGTCAGCCAGTGCCTGAGGAGCAGAAAAATCAACATTTTGGGCAAAAGCTCTTCATCAGGAAGGGCTTTTGCCCGAAATGTTGATTTTTCTGCTCCTCAGACGCTGGCTGACCTGCTGTGCTTTTCCAGCACCACTCTGATCTAGACTCTGATCTCCAGCATCTGCAGTCCTCATTTTCTCCCCGTTCCTGAAATGTCGACAAGATTGCTTTTTGGAGCAACTTGTGGTAAACCCCACTAGGGAACAGGCACTTCAGGATTTAGTGTTGTGTAATAAGGCAGATGTGATGAGGGAGCTGAAGGTGAAGGGACAGTGATCATAGTACAATAGAATTTGCCCTGCAGTTTGAGAGGCAGAAGATTGTAATACTGTGATATCTGATTCAATTGAGTAAAGCTAACGACAAAGACATGAGGGAGGAGCTGGGTAGAGTTAACAAGAAGGAAAGTCTAGCAGGGAACACAATGGAACAGCAAAGACTGGAGTTTCTAGGGCTAATTCGGCCGGCACAGTAGAAATTCATCCCGAAGAAGAATGACCATATTAAGGGGAGGATGAGGCAACTATAGCTGACAAGAGAAGCTTAGGATGCATAAAAGCAAAAGAAAAAACATACAAGATTCATGGAAAGCCAGTGGATTAGGAGGCCTTTAAAAACCAGCAGAGAATAACTAAGAAAGCAATAAGAGGTAGGGAGAAGATGACATTTGAGAGCGAGGTACCCAGTAATATAAAATATGATTACAAGAGTTTTAGGTATCTGAAAGGTCAGGGAGAGGCAAGAGTGGACAGTGGACTACTGGGAAATGAGGCAAGAGAAGTAGTCATGAGGACAAATAAATGGCAGAGGAACTGAACTTTGCATCAGTTTTCACAATGGCAGACACCATTAGCAGACCATAATTTCAAGAGAGTCAGCAGGCAGAGATGAGTGTAGTGTAAGAAGAAGATGCAGGGAAAGCTGAATAGTGTGAAGATGGATAAATCACACAGACCGGATAACCTACATCCCACGTTTCTGAAGGAGATAGCAAGGAAATTGTAGAGGCATTGGTGGTGATCTGACAGGAATCACCGGAGTCAGGGAGGGCACCAGAGGACGGGAAAATAGTTAATGTAATATCCTTGTTTAAGAAGGGAGAGAAGCAGAAGACAGGAAACTGCAGGGCAGTTAGCGTGAATTCTGTTGGTAAGATTTTAGAGTCCATTATTAAGGATGTGATTGGAAATGCAGAGTAAAATAGTCATGATTTGAGGTGCTGGTGTTGGACTGGGGTGTACAAAGTTAAAAATCACAAAATACCTGGTTGTACTCCACAACTACCTGATGAAGGAGTAGCGCTCCGAAAGCTAGTGCTTCCAAATAAAGCTGTTGGACTATAACCTGCTGTTGTGTGATTTTTAACATAATAAAGTAGCTCTGAGTCGGCACAGCTTCATCAAGGAGTGATCATGACTGACACATCTGTTAGAATTCTTTTGAGGGAGTAATGAGCAAGTTAGACAAAGGAGAGCCAGTGGATCCAAGCCTATTTGGATTTGCAGAAGGCCTGAGACAAGATGTCACGCAGGAGACTACTGAACAAGATAAGAACCCATGGTATTAGGGGCAAGGTACTGGCATGGATAGGTGATTAGCTGACTGGCAGAAGATCAAGAGTGGGATAAAGGGATCTTTTTCAGGATGACAGCTGATGATTAGTGGAGTTCCATAGGAGACAATATTGGGACCACAACTATCCATATTATATATTAACAATCTGGACAAAGGAACTGAGGGTATTGCTACTTCGTTGTAGATGACACAAAGATAGGTGGAGGGTCAGATAGTGTTGAGGAAGTGGGAAGACTGCAGAAGCACTTGCACAGGCTAGGCGCGTGGTCAAAGAAATGACAAATGAAATACAATATGGCAAAGTGTGAGGTTATAAGTTTTGATCGAAAGTATAGAGACATAAACTATTTATTAACCAGGGAAAGGCTTTCGGAAATCGGAAACACAAAAGGACTTAAACATAGCAAACATAATAGTGGAGCAGGCACGATGAGCTGAATGACCTAATTCTGCTCCTTTTATTTGCTATTCTTAAAGGAACCACTCACAAAATGGCATCGAGGCCACTCACAGAATGATTCAGTCTGAGCGTAATAGATTATCAAAATTTAAACCCGTGAGATTAAAGTGGATGTGGTTGAGTGGATTCAAACTTGACTAAGAGTCAGACAGCAGAGATTATTTGTGAATAGTTGTTTTATGGAGGTAACTGTGCAATGATCTCAACCAGGGATGAGTTTTGGAACCACTGTGATTTTTAAAATAAACTTTAATTATTGAGTTATGGGCTGTAGAGAGCATAACTTAGAACATAGAACATAGAAAGATACAGCGCAGTACAGGCCCTTCGGCCCTCGATGTTGCGCCGACCGAATCCTACCTAACCTACACTAGCCCAATAACTTCCAAATGCCTATCCAATGCCCGCTTAAATGACCATAAAGAAGGAGAGTTCACCACTGCTACTGGCAGGGCATTCCATGAACTCACAACCCGCTGTGTAAAGAAAAGTAAGTTTGTAGATCGTTCAAAAATAATGAGGAAGTTTGTGCCCTCTCATTCCTGATCTTTCAACAAGTGGTAAAAAATTATCCCTATCTACTCTGTCCAGGCACCTTGTGGTTTGAGTATGTCCATCAGATCTGCTCTCAGCCTACTTCTCTCCAAGGAATACAATCCATACGAGTTCCATCTGCCTTCATAACTGAAGTTCCTCCTTACTTCGAACAATTCTCATAAATCTTTTCTGTACTGTCTTTCCAATACTTTCACATCCTTCTTAAAGAGTGATACGCAAAACTGAATGCAGTAGAGTCATAGAGATATAAAGCTCGGAAACAGACCATATGGTCCGATTCTTCCATGCCGACCAGATATCCCAACCTAATCCAATCCCTTTTGCCAGCATCTGGCCCATGTCCCTCCAAACCCTTCCTATTCATATACTCATCCAGATGCCTTTTAAATGTTGTAATTGTACTAGCCTCCACCATTTCCTCTGGTAACTCTTTCCATACACGTACTACCCTCTGTGTGAAAAAGTTGCCCCTTAGGTCCCTTTTATATCTTTCCCCTCTCAACCTAAACCTATGCCCTCCAGCTCTGGACTCCCTCACCCCGGGGAAAAGACCTTGTCTATTTATCCAATCTGTGCCCCTCATGATTTTATAAATCTCAATAAGGTCACCCCTCAGCCTCTGACGCTGCAGGGAAAACTACCCCAGCCTATCCAGCCTTTCCTTATAGCTCAAACCTTCTTTTCTGAATCCTTTCAAGTTTCACAACATTCTTCTGCTAAGGTTGAACTAATGTCTTATACGTGTTCAATATAACCTACCTTATGGTGTACTATATGCTACTATTAGTAAAGCCCAAAGTATTGAATGTTTTATTAGCTGCTTCCTTATCTTGTCGCATTCAATGATGTGCGTACATTTAACCCATCCTCTCCTGCACCCCCTTTAACATGGTGCCGTTTGTTTTATTTATGTTGTCTCAAATCTTCCAATCTAGGTCAGAATCACTCCCCCTGACTCAAATCAGCTAAACGTTATCTTCTTACCTTTGTATTTTTTATTCATGGGCCCAATTTCCAATTCCCGATCCATTCCCAACAAATGCAGTGCTGCAAAGACATGCAGATAGCATCTGAGAGAATATTCTCAGAGGCTGTGTTCCTGTTAACCACAATTAGTTGCCATGTTTCAGAAAGTAAACACATTTTAAAAGCCTTAATCTTTTTTGAAGAGTTATTGAGAAAAGTGAAATGGTGAGAGTAAAGGAGTCCCAGTAGCTGAGTGATGCGGTCAGGTTTGTAGTGGGAGGGGGGTAGGAGGAGCATGTGGGTGGGTGAGGGTATAGGATGGAAAAGGTGAATATGTGGCTCTGGTGTCAGATATATGAGGGGGCACAAGCAGCAGGTGGGTGAGAGGGTCCAACTGACAGGGAAGCCAGTGAGAATACAGCTCAAGTCATTGGCTTACAGTGGGACACTCAAGTGAACAGAATGAGGTCAAGCAATGTAGTCCAATGTCCAGGGAGTGGGAGAGTATCAGGGGTGGGGCAATGGAAGATGTGGTTTGTTGTAGTGTTGGAAGGGTCTGGGTGCGCAGGGAGTGGTGTGAGTGTCCAGGAAGGGCTATTGGATCACGTGTCCATGAAGAGAGGACCATTGTGAGTGATCAGCAGTCAGTGAGATAGTTAGACTGGAGAGAGAGAGATGTAAATTTTGTGAAATTCTTTGCCTAATTATCCAGTAACTCATTTGGTAACTCCAAAGTTTCTGACTCTAATTTAAGAGTTGAGGATGTGTTAGAGTGTTTGAGACACCAGGTAATTGCCTACTGGAAGTTTAAACTTTGTGAGCACGTAGTCAGTGCCTTGGGACTTTATAAGAGTTATGACACAGATATTTCAGGGTACATCTGTTCCCCAACTATCGAGAAATTCTGGGCCTCTGTCTCTCCAAGTTCGAACCAAAATGAAATGCCTCACATTTCCTGATTTTGCGATGTTGCCGAAAGTACATGATCACTTAAAGATCGAGTTCCTACTTAATACTGAATTTATGGTCAAAATCTAGTTTGCATGAACAACGTTTTGATGAGGTTGAAATCTACCTGATTCTGTTATCTCACTATCACAGAGTTGCAAGATTAGACTTTGTTCTGACTAATCCCACCCTGAAAAGTTGCATAAACCATGCTGAAGGTATGTATGCAAACTGGACATTTGATTTCAGTGGTGAGCTGTTCTATGATTCCATCAATCAGTGGGTTTGCACTGTGATGGATATGGCTTCAGCAACCAGCAGGTAGGAAGTAATAGCATTTGGATTTTTGTTTTAGCAAAAAGTAAGTTCTCAACCTCTGCCAGGGACATGTGAAAAATGGTGGATGCTTTTGGGCAGAAGTCAGGATTAACATTTGCATAGTTCTTGTATTATTTTTAACATATTTTTATTAAAAAGAAAAAAAAATTCTTTTGAATACATGATCATATGTTCGTAGTTCCTCCTCTCTGGATACCAAACCTATTACTTAGAATTGCCCTGGTTATATAAAGGCTCTTATTAGTATGGCAGACAAACCTGCACGCAGATAGTCCAAAAAGGGTTGCCATGAGGAATTTGCAACAGCAACAGTATGTGATGGATGACAGTTACAGGGAGGGGGGAAAGTCCCAGACACAGTCACATAGATGGGTTAACTCTAGGAAGGTTAAGAGAAGTAGGCACCGAGGGCAGGTGTCTTTTATGGATAAACCCATTTCAAACAGGTATGTTGTTTTGGAAAATGTAGGGGGTGATGGATTCTCAGGGGAACGTAGCACGAATAGCCTAGTGTCTGGTATTGAGACTAGCTCTAATGCAACATGAGGTACGCCGGCTTCCAAGAGATCAATTGTGTTAGGGGATTTTATAGTCTGAGGTACAGACAGATGTTTCTGTGGCCAGCAGAGAAAAAGCAGAATGGTGTGTGCTTCCCTGGTGCCAGGATCAAGGATGTCTCAGAGAGGGTACAAAATATTCTCACAGGGGAGAGGGGCCAGCAAAAGGTCATTGTCCACATTAGAACCAACGACATAGGAAGGGAAAAAGTTGAGATTCTGAAGGGAGATTACAGAGAGTTAGGCAGAAACTTAAAAAGGAGGTCCTCAAGGGTCGTAATATCTGGATTACTCCCAGTGCTACAAGCTAGTGAGGGCAGGAGTAGGACGATAGAGCAGATGAATGCATGGCTGAGGAGCTGGTGTATGGAAGAAGGATTCACATTTTTGGATCATTGGAATCTCTTTTGGGGGAGAAGTGACCTGTACAAGAAGGATGGATTGCACCTAAATTGGAAGGGGACTAATATACTGGCAGGGAAATTTGCTAGAACTGCTTGGGAGGATTTAAATTAGTAAGTTGGAGGGGGGAACCCAGGGAGATAGTGAGGAAAGAGATTGATTTGAGGTTGGTACATTGAGAACAGAAGTGAGTCAAACAGTCAGGGCAGACAGGGACAAGTTAGGACTAATAAATTCAACTGCATTTATTTCAATGCAAGGGGCCTAACAGGGAAGGCAGATGAACTCAGGGCATGGTTAGGAACATGGAACTGAGATATCATAGCAATTGTGGAAACATGGCTTAGGGATGGGCAGGACTGGCAGCTTAATGTTCCAGGATACAAATGCTACAGGAAGGATAGAAAGGGAGGCAAGAGAGGAGGGGGAGTGGCATTTTTGATAAGGGATAGCATTACAGTTGAGCTGAGGGTGGATATTCCCGGAAATACATCCAGGGAAGTTATTTGGGTGGAACTGAGAAATGAGAAAGGGATGATCACCTTATTGGGATTGTATTATCGACCCCCTAATAGTCAGAGGGAAATTGAGAAACAAACTTATAAGGAGATCTCAACTATCTGTAAGAATAATAGGGTAGTTATAGTAGGAGATTTTAACTTTCCAAACATCGACTGGGACTGCCATAGTGTTAAGGGTTTAGATGGAGAGGAATTTGTTCAGTGCGTACAAGACAATTTCCTGATTCAGTATGTGGATGTTCCTACTAGAGAAGGTGCAAAACTTGACCTACTCTTGGGAAATAAGGAGGGCAGGTGACTGAGGAGTCAGTGGGGGAGCACTTTGGGGCCATAATTCTATTGGTTTTAAAATAGTGATGGAAAAGGATAGACCAGATCTAAAAGTTGAAGTTCTAAATTGGAGAAAGGCCAATTTTGATGGTATTAGGCAAGAACTTTCGAAAGCTGATTGGAGGCAGATGTTCGCAGGTAAAGGGACGGCTGGTAAATGGGAAGCCTTCAGAAATGAGATAACAAGAATCCAGAGAAAGTATATTCCTGCCAGGGTGAAAGGTAAGGCTGGTAGGCATAGGGAATGCTGGATGACTAAAGAAATTGAGGGTTTGGTTAAGAAAAAGAAGGAAGCGTAAGCCAGGTATAGACAGGGTAGATCGAGTGAATCCTTAGAAGAGTATAAAGGAAGTAGGAGTATACTTAAGAGGGAAATCAGCAGGGCAAAACGGGGACATGAGATAGCTTTGGCAAATAGAATTAAGGAGAATCCAAAGGGTTTTTACAAATATATTAAGGACAAAAGGGTAACTAGGGAGAGAATAGGGCCCCTCAAAGACCTGCAAGGTGGCCTTTCCAACAAACCGACCGACTCCTAGACTACACCTCCTCCCACCCTGCCCCCTGTAAAAAAGAAACACCATCCCATTTTCCCAATTCCTTCGCCTCCGCCTCATCTGCTCCCAGGAGGACCAATTCCACTACCGAACAACCCAAATGGCCTCCTTCTTCAAAGACCGCAATTTCCCCTCGGACGTGGTTGACAATGCTCTCCACCGCATCTCCTCCACTTCCCGCTCCTCCGCCCTTGAGCCCCACCCCTCCAATCGCCACCAGGACAGAACCCCACTGGTCCTCACCTTCCACCCCACCAACCTCCGGATACATCATATCATTCTCCATCATTTCTGCCACCTCCAAACAGACCCCACCACCAGGGATATATTTCCCTCCCCACCGCTATCAGCGTTCCCGAGAGATCACTCCATCCTCGACTCCCTTACCAGGTCCACACCTCTACCAACTCAACCTCCACTCCCAGCACCTTCACCTGCAACCGCAAGAAATGCAAAACTTGCGCCCACACCTCCCCCTCACCTCCCTCGAAGGCCCCAACAGATCCTTCCATATCCGTCGCAAATTCACCTGCACCTTCACACACATCATTTACTGCATCCGCTGCACCAGATGTGGTCTGCTGTACACTGGGGAGACAGGCCACCTACTTGTGGAACATTTCAGGCAACACCTCTGGGACACCTGCACCAACGAACCCAACCGCCCCGTGGCTGAACACTTTAACTCCCCCTCCCACTCCGCCAAGGACATGCAGATCCTTGGCCTCCTCCCTCGCCAGACCCTGACCACACAACGCCTGGAGGAAGAGCACCTCATCTTCCGTCTGGGAACCCTCCAACCACACAGGATGAATGTAGATTTCTCCAGCTTCCTCATTTCCCCTCCCCCCACCTTATCTCAGTCCCAACCCCCGGATCCAGCACCGCCCTCTTGACCTGCAATCTTCTTCCCGACCTCTCCGCCCCCATCCCCTCTCCGGCCTATCACCCTCACCCTCACCTCCTTCCACCTATCGTATTCCCAGCACCCCTCCCCCAGATTCCCTCCTTCCTACCTTTTATCTCAGCCTGCTTGGCACACCAGCCTCATTCCTGAAGAAGAGTTTATGCCCGAAGTGTCGATTCTCCTGCTCCTCGGATGCTGCCTGTCCTGCTGTGTTTTTCCAGCACCACATTTTTCAACTCTGGTCTCCAGCATCTGCAGTCCTCACTTTCTCCTCCCTGAATAGGAGATAACCAACCCCTAACATAGGCTTTAGCTGTTTCCCAAAGAATGGGTGAGCTACTGGCCGAGCCTGGATTAGTATCTAAGAAATCCCTGAGTTCAGTAGATTGCCGCTTTTGAGGATGAAGGGGTCCAGCCACCAGTGCCTTGAGCCTGTCATTGTATCCTTACTCTTCACATTAAATATACTGAGGTGTGATCAGAAATAGTGATATTGCCAATCATACATGACGCCACCGAGCCCAGATGTGCAACAGGGGTCAGAAAATGATCAATCCTGGTATGGCATTTATGTGGGTTCGAGAAGAACGTGAAATCCCTACAATTAGGGTGAAGGTGCCTCCAATCATCTACCAACCCCAATTCAGCACACAGGTCCCTTAATTGTTTAGATCACAAAGAAGATATCAATGGGCCTGTGGGCAATCTGTCTATCGTAGGGGCTAGGAGACAACTGAAATCCCTTTCTACAATGGTATGTTGAGATGCAAGGTTAACAAGTCTAGAAAGTGCATCTGTCAAGAAATTAAGGGAGTGGGCTGGGAGACAGTAAACGTCTAAGATCCCATATTCTTCCCCATGTATCAAAGCTTTAAGGATTACAAATCTCCCATTGTGTCTTTAATGCACTCTAGTAACTTAAATGGGAGATTCTTTCTAACTAAAATGGCCACCCCCTACTCCACAAATTGAAAGATGAAAAATAAACCTGGTCATACCCATTCTGTTGCAACTTCAAATGCTCTGCATTATCCAAGTGTGTTTCTTGTAATAAGGCAACATCCACACTCTCTTTTTTAAGGCTGGAAAGTACCTTCTTCCTCTTGACAGGTGAGTGACTCCCCTTAATATTCCAGGTGCACCACTTAAACACATCCTTAGACATAATCTTCCACAGCACCATCTAGACTCCAGAGAGGAGGAACCCAAACTACAGATCGCTGAGCTTTAATGCAAAACAAACCACAAAACCCCAAAAAATACACAGGCTAAAATAACTACATCCAACAGATTTACAAAACATATGAAAACTATATACAGCAAAAACAGAAAAACAAAAAATCACCAAAAGTACTGATTTGAGGAATTTACCGCCCCCCCCCACTCCCCCATTTGAAGGGGGTACCTACACACCCTACAACCTTAGTAACCATCCCAATCACCCTCTCAACTCCTACCAGCTTGGGTCGCGTCATATACACTGATCATCCAGTAGAGGAAAACCATGCCAAGAGCAAGGTTATTACTAGAGGCAAGTAAACTAAAAATAAATATGACACCCATCCCTTAACATAACTTAGAAATTAAAAATAAATACTCTATCCATCCCGGACATCATCTCACATAACTTATTACCAGAAAGTTGACTCCACCATAAAGAAGAGCACATCCAAACAGCTCTGTCCTCTAGGGGCAATACGGTGGCTCCAAGGGGTGGCACGGTGGTTCAGTGGTTAGTACTGTTGCTCACAGTTCCAGGGATTTGGGTTTGATTCTAGCGTTGGGCGACTCTGTGGGGTTTGCACATTCTCCCCATGTCTGCGTGGGTTTCCTCTGGGTGCTCCGGTTTCCTCCCACAGTCCAAAGATGTGCAGATTAGGTGAATTGGCCACGCTAAATTACCCATAGTGTTCAGGGATATGTAGGTTAGGTGCATTAGTCAGGGTAATTTAGGGTAAGGGAATGGGCCTTGATGGGCTACTCTTCAGAGGGTTGGTGTGGACTTGTTGGGCCGAAGGGCCTATTTCCATACTGTAGGGATTCTGATTCTGATTCTCTGCACCTATTTGGCCGTTCGACTTAAGTCAACATGACCTCAAAGTTCTTCGCTTTCTCTGATGAGTCGAACAAATGTATGGATCCATTATGATTGATCCAAAGCCAGCTGAATATCTTAAAGAATACTGGATCCCAAGCACTCTCAATCTCCCCTTGACGCCATCATAGGAATCCTTTTCCAGACCACTGTCACCAAGAAGTCTTGAAAAACATGACCCTGAAGCCGCCACATGCCAACGTCACTGGGTCTCTACCCTGGGTTCAAGGGGCTTCAATGACCCTCTGCCTGTCTTTATAATGATGGAACCTTACCAGGACAGGGCATGGGTCCTGAGCACACCTGATTTCCTTGCCACGATCCAGTGGGCTCTCTCAATTGTTATCCTTCCCTTCTCAGCCTCCAAACCAAGGAACTCCGGGAACCACTTCTTGAAGAACTCCACCAGCCACTCATCTTCCGTCCCCTCTGGTACGCCAATATTGCGATTGTTTCTTTCTTCTGCCTCAGTTTGAGGTCATCTACCAGATGCAAGAGACCACGGACCTGTGTTTCCAGGGTTTCATTCTGGCTCTTGGAGAAGTCAGTCTCTGCCTGAACCCCTGCAGCCCAGCACTCAAGCTCATCAGTCCTTTTTCCCACATCTTGCAGCATAGCAGATACAGGAGCCAGCTTCTCTTCAATTTTATCCCGGATCTGCCTCCTGCCTCACCCCCCAGGACCTCGCATGATTTGGCTAGCTCCTCAACCAGGGTCTGGTGAACAAGCAAGCCCACTGCTTCAGAGGGCTGCGCCGTGGCCTCAGTCCCAGGTGAGTTTCCTCCTTTCTTCGGCATTCACCAGTTCCAAGGACAAAAGTAAGTAAGATTTTTCAGGGTTCCAGCTCCTTTACTGTGCTTTTACGCACAGCATAGTGTTTTTGAAGAGTTCTGGCTGTGTCTGGCCAGTTTTGCAGCGCAGAGTCCAGCATATGCGATCCTACCAGGACAGCGCCGTCTTGGATCCCCCCATAATACTTTATTTAGTACTGAGTTTTAGCAAGTCCAGAAAATCCATGGTTACAACATTACATTTATACATTTTTAAAGACTGGTGAAAGTGAAGAAACCAGACCAATCAATTTGCAGACTGAAAAGTGTGAAATTTTCTATTTGAATGGAATAATGAGAAGAGGCACAATAAATTAAATTGTATCGTCTTAAGGAGAGTATGCTAAGTGAATGACCTGAAGGTAGACATATGCAACTCTTTGAAGGGACTGATTAGTTGAGAGGGTTGTTAAAAGAAACACGAAATCCTTGGTTTATAAATAGACGCATAAATACAAAAGGAAGCAAGAAATACAGGTCATGGTTCAATCGCAAAACTTCTTCTCTAGCTTAGGCACTCTATCATACAGGCATGTTTCAACATTTTGCAACATCTTTGACGCACATCCATGCATTCATTTCAAAAGCAGTTTTCTTGGAAACTTTGAATCGCAGAAAGCTGTTTCAATAGTATTCAATAATTATTTTTCAGGATTTTATTAGGCCACTAGGCAGCCATTTCTTATACACATGATACTTATAAAAAGGGAATTGGAACATTTCTTCAACAGAAAACAAAACTGGCAGGCCAAGGGGAAAGAACTGCAGTGTGGGGCTAATTGGTTAAACTTTTCAAAGTGTCAATGCAGTCATGAGGAGCTGAATGGACTCCTTCTGCCCTCTATCATACTTTGATTCTAATCATCGTCAACATCACAGGAGGGTGTTACCACTAAACAGAATCTGAACTGGAATCGACCCTCCCAATACTGATGAAAAGAGCAGACAAGAAGCCTCATACTTTTCAATAAAGTTTCCCAAAGTCTCAACATCTTCTATAACTCAGGAATGTGTTAGAATCTTAATAAATCCCAATGGATCTCGCCATTGCTACACTCAATGTGATACATATAGGAAGAGAGGAATTTGTCACACACGATGGTCCATTTACTCCCTTACAGCTTGGTGGTCTCAACACATAATAGTAAAGGAATGATTTACCATAGTTAGTCAACAGAGAGAAATATGATGTGAGGAAACCCTAGTGTTTGAGACATTTGGGAACTATTTAAAGTTGCCTGTTTCTCCAAAAGCAACTCCATTTACCAAGTGCCACATCTTACTATCTATTGTAGCCCACAAAGTTTTCTTTTGAGATTTATGTTATTTTTTTAATGAAAGTTTTATGTACATGAATTAACAGTTTCCACCATCACCAGGAAGGCCTTTTAATTGATTATCACGTTTTCATCCTCCATTTAAGGTTTAGACTCGGGCAGACCCTGCAGCAAGCCACCTATTTAAATTTTAAGTACCTTCTAACTCAGCAACCAAACTCATATTAAATGAGCCTTTAAACAGTTCACCAGGGAAAGTATATTCACATGGCAAACTTTGCTTTAAAAGAAGACAGTCACCGATGCTCAGTGGCAGAAGTGTGCGCTATCTACAACATGAACTGCAGAAATTCCCAAAGGCTTCTTAGACAGCACCATGTGAACCCACAAACAAGGGGACAAGGGCACTTAGACCATTGGGATGCCTTCTGGGGAAGGTGGGACCTGTACATGAAGGACAGGTTGCACCTGAACTGGAGGGACACAAATGTCCTGAGTGGGAGATTTGCTTGTGTGGTTCGGGAGGGTTTAAACTAGTTTGACAAGGGGATCGGAATCAGAACTACATATCCGAAAGGGGGCAGTTGTACATGGGGCAGTGATAGGATGTAGTGAATCTACTGGGAAGGTTGCTCACGTGATGTTAAAGTGTGACTGCTTTAAGGCAAGGAGGATCGGAAATAAGCGTGATGAACTTAGAACATGGATCAGCACTTGGGGCTATGATGTTGTGGCCATAAAGGAGACATGGGTTTCACAGGAGCAGGAATGGTTGCTTGATGTTCCAGGGTTTAGAATGTTTAAAAAGAACAGGGAGGGTGGAAAAAGAGGAGGGGGTGTAGCATTGCTAATCAGAGAGTGCATCGCAGCTACAGAAATGAAGGTTGTTGAGGAAGGTTTGTCCACTGAGTCAGTATGGCTGGAAGTTAGGAACAGCAAGGGAGCAGCTACCTCAATGGGGGTTTTCTACAGACCCCCTAAAAACAGTAAAGAGATTGAAGAACTCATAGGCTGGCAGATTTTGGAAAAATGCAGATGTAGCAGGTTGTTGTTATGGGTGATTTCAACTTTTCCAATATTGACTGGAACCTCCTTAGTGCAGATGGTTTTGATGGGGCCATTTTTGTCAGGTATGTTCAGGAGGGTTTCCTTACTCAGTATGTAGGCAGGCCGACGAGGGGAGAGGCCATTTTGGATTTGGTGCTCAGCAACGAGCCAGGACAGGTGTCAGATCTCGCGGTGGGAAAGCACTTTGGTGAAAGTGATCACAACTGCCTCACATTTTCCAAAGCCTTGGAGAGGGAAAGGAGCAGTTACCATGGGAGGATATTTAATTGGGAAAAGGAAGTTATGACGCAATCAGACAGGAGTTGGAAAGTACAGACTGGGAGCAATTGCTCCACAGAAAGGGCACAGCAGACACGTGGAGACTAAGGAGCAGCTGTTGCGAGTGATGCTCAAATTTGTTCCTCTGAGAAAGGTAAGAAGGGGTAAGATTAAGGAACCTTGGATGACGAGAACAGAGGCGCTTCTCATCAAAGGGAAGAAGGCAGCTTATGTAAGGTGGAGGAAACAAGGATCTAGCATAGCTTTAGAGGATTACAGGCTTGCAAGAAAGGAGCTCAGAAATGGGCTGAGGAGTGCCAGGGGGCACGAGAAAGGCTTGGCAAGAAGAATTAGGGAGAACCCAAAGGCATTTTACTCATACATGAGGAATAAGAGAATGATCAGAGAGAAGGTAGAGCTGATCAGGGATAGCGTAGGGAACTTGTGTGTGGGGTCTGAGCAGATAGGGGAAGCCCGATATGATTTTTTTGCTTCGGTTTTCACTAAGGAAAGGGACCTTGTTGTGAATGAGAAATTTGAGAAGCTGGGATACAGACTTGACCTGATCAAGATTGATGAAGTTGATATGCTGGAAACTTTGATAAACATTAAGATTAATAAGTCCCCAGGGCCAGACCAGATTTATCCTAATCTGCTCCGGGAAGTGAGGAAGGTGGTTATTAAGCCGCTGGCGAGGATCTTTGCCTCCTCACTCTCCACGGGAGTCGTACCGGAGGATTGGAAGGAGGCGAATGTTGTTCCTCTTTTCAAGAAGGGTATAGGGAAATCCCAGGCAATTCCAGACCAATCAGTCTTACGTCTATGATCAGTAAGGTTTTGGAAGGAATTCTGAGGGATAGGATTTATAACTATTTGGCAAAGCATAGTGTGATTAAAGGCAGTCAGCACGGCTTTGTGAGGGGCAGGTCATGCCTCAAAAATCTTATTGAGTTCTTTGAGAAGGTGACAAGACAAGTCAATAAAGGTTGAGCAGTGGATGTGGTGTATATGGACTTCAGCAAGTCATTTGATAAGGTTCCCCATGGTCGGCTCATTCATAAAGTCAGGAAGTGTGGGATACAGGGAGATTTGGCTATCTGGATTCAAAATTGGCTGGCTGACAGAAGGCAGAGGATGATTGTAGATGGAAAGAGTATTCTGCCTGGAGGTAAGTGTTGAGTGGGGTCCCACAGGGCTTTGTTCTTGGGCCTCTGCTCTTTGTAGATTTTATAAATGACTTGAATGATGAGGTTGAGGGGTGGGTTAGTAAATTTGCAGATGACACAAAGGTTGGAGATGCCATTAAGAGTGTAGAAGGCTATTGCAGACTGCAGCACAACATAGACAGGATGCAGAGCTAGGCTGAGAAACGGCAGATGGAGTTCAACCTGGATAAATGCAAAGTGATGCATTTTGGAAGGTCAAACTTGAATGCTGAATATAGGATTAAAGAAAGGATTCTTGGCAGTGTGGAGGAACAGAGAGATCTTGGTGTTCAAGTACATAGATCCCTCAAAGTTGCCACCCAAGTGGATAGAGCTGTTAAGAAAGCATATGATGTTTTGACTTTCATTAACAGGGGGGTCGCGTTTAAGAGCCGTGAGGTTTTGCTACAGCTTTACAAGTCCCTGGTGAGACCACACTTGAAATATTGCATCCAGTTCTGGTCGCCCTACTATAGGAAAGATACAGAGGCTTTGGAGAATGTGCAAAGAAGGTTTACCAGGATGTTGCCTGGACTGGAGGGCTTGCCTAATGAAGAAAGGTTGACTAAGCTTGGACTTTTCTCTCTGGAGAGAAGGAGGAAGAGAGGAGACCTGATTGAGATATACAAGGTTATGGGAGGCATGGATAGAGTCAATAGCCAGAGACTTTTCCCCAGGGCAGGATTGACTGGTATGAGGAGTCATGAAGATATCAGGAGGAAGGTATAAAGGTAGGTTCTTTACGCAGAGAGTTGTGAATGTATGGAATGCATTGTCAGTGGTGGTGGTGGAAGCAGAGTCACTGGGGACATTTAAGCGACTGCTGGACATGCACATGGATAGCAATGAATTGAGTGGTGTGTAGGTTAAGTTATTGCATCTTACATTAGGATTAATCCTTGGCACAACTTCATGGGCCTAAGGGCCTGTTCTGTGCTGTACTTCTATGTTCTATGCTCTCTATGTGGGAATACCATCATTTGCAGTTTGACCTCCAAGCTGTTCACCAACTTGACTTTAACATATATCGAGGTCCTTCAATGTTGGGTCAAAATCCTGGAATTCCCTCTCTAACAAGGCAGGATATAAAAAGAAAATCAAGAACTCCAAATGCTGCAAATCAGAAGCAAGTCAGAAATCTCTGGAAAAACTCAGCAAGTCAAGCAACACATGGCAGTATAGGTGCTGCCAGATCTGCTGGGATTTTTCAAGAAAGGATGTGTACTCATTGGCGAGAGTGCTGAAGAGATTTACAAGGATGGTTCTCGAGCTGAGATAGATCAGTTATGAGGATAGATTGGAGAGATTGACTGCTCCTCTTGGAGAGACAAAAGGCGAAGAGGGGATCTGTTATGAATTTTCAGAATCATAAGGAGGCAGTTTGAGTAGATTGAGAGAAATTGTTCCTGCTCATAAAAGAATCAAGAATGAGAGGATGCACATTTAATGTGTAAAGTCAGTGTGTCCAAAAGTGATCCGGGGTTATGAAGTCTCATTGTGATATAACGGATAAATGCAACACGTTACTCATTCAACTATTAACTATGAGGTAGCAGTTAATTCGGTGAAAGGTTTAGTTATACAATATGTCGCACTGTCACCTCATCACAAAGAGCTTTTAACTGTAAATCCACATTAAAGATGAACTTTCTCCTCCAGCTGTTTGTGCTGCAATATTTGCATTTCTCAAGCATCCATTTAATGGGTGGATGGAGGGAACATATTAAAAGATACATATGTTTCAAACTCAACTCATGAAGTACAATTTATAAGCAAATAATGCCAGCAATAAATGTCCATGAATGAGGAGAATGCAGTGAAGAAACTGTTGAATGCTGGAATCAGTTTTGCTAATATTATAATCAAACTGTCAAAGAATGACATATTAGTGTTAATTGCTAAGTTGAAGACTTTAGATGTAGTTAAACCATGAGACTGATTACTGTGTTTTGTTTATGAATAGTTTTAATCAGTTTTCAAGCCAATGATAATTCACCCTATAGGCGGAGTCGTAATATCCAAAAATAGCTGGCTCTGGGAAGAGATGTTAAAATATTAAAAACCTCAAGTGAACCTCCAGATTTAATGGAACAAACACAGAATGGTGGAGAAACCCAGCAAGTCTGACAGCAGAGAGAAATAGAATTAATATTTTGAATCTGGTATGATTCTTCTTCAGGCTAGTTTTAATGGAGGTTGGATGGGGGCAGGTGTTATGGACCAGACCAGACTCCCTCAAAGTATAATAAGAAGGTAGCCTAGACCCTAACTTGTCTGATTTTTAAAAATTGATACGAAGTGCCTGTTCCAGATGCAATGCAACTGGTCAAATTATTTGACTTCAAGCAAAACAAAATTTATTTAAGCACTATGGTTAAAATGCAAACAAAAGAAAGAAGAATTTAGAATAATTTAACTATTGGAATACTTAACCAAATAATGGATACAGTACCTATTACTAATTAACTGTTCCAATATAGTAACATCCCATAAACACACCCTTGGCAAAAAGGAAAATTCAGACACTAATTCTTGCATGTAGTTCTCCAATCCAGGATGAAAGAATATAAAAAGAGATTTCAGAGGAATTAGCAGCTAGGAATTATTGTCTGAAGCTTCCAACCCTCTGGGACCCCAAACAGCTTCATACTGCTGAAAAAAATCAAAACCCAGAAATCCTGATTTGTGAGAGCTGGCTACACCCATTCATGCTGTTTAATGAATAACCAAGGCCCCCCAAGCTGTTTAGTTAAGCAGTCTTCAGTAGTCAGTTGGGCTCCTCTACCACTCTTCAAAAAATAAACCTCAGACAAAATAATCTTTCAAAGTAACAACATTGTCACACCAAGCAACCAGCTGCTCTCAGGACATGCATTGATCATTTAAAGAGAGATAGACTATGTGCCTGACAGTTTTTCCTATTCATGCCCACCCCTCCCCAATCAAGTGGATGTATATTATGGTCTTCAATATCCATCGCTAAGAATGATTCGATAACATGACTACTGACCAAGCTCACTGAGTCCTGAAGGACATTGTTACTAACCATAGTAACTAACCGAGTAACAAGTTCATAATATAACCAATTGTACCTTATTGTTAACTATCAGACTGTCTCAGATGCGTCTGCTCATGACATTTCTGGTAGAAGTGACCACTGCACACCACTTGTGGAAATTAGCTCCACATTGACAACAGCCTCCTTCCAGTGTGGCATTATCCCAGTGCTGAATAATATATTCAGAATACTTCCAGTTGCTCAACACTGGGCACCACTGGGTCATTCAGGAACATCAGCAGCAGAATGATATTCTACTACAATCCTACATTCCAATGCCACAAGGTCAAGGTAGCATCCCTAGTTCAAGGAAAAATGCAGGACAGCATGGCCTGGAGCAGCACCATTGCTATGTAAAAAGGTCGTGCTAATCATTTGCCTGGATGGGAGTAGTACTTAAGAAGTCCAATAACATGCAACTCAAAGCTGTGAATATTGTTTTTATTTGCTCATAGGATATGAGTCACTGGCAAAGCTAGAATTTGCCTATCTATAGTATCTATACCTTTTTTTACATAGCAATGGTGCTGCTCCAGGCCATGCTGTCCTGCATTATTCCTTGAACTAGGGATGCTACCTTGACCTTGTGGCATTGGAATGTAGGATTGTAGTAGAATATCATTCTGCTGCTGATGTTCCTGAATGACCCAGTGGTGCTCAGTGTTGAGCGACTGGAAGTATTCTGAATATATCATTCAGCACTGGGATAATGCCACACTGGAAGGAGGCTGTTGTCAATGTGGAGCTAATTTCCACAACAGGTGTGCAGTGGTCACTTCTACCAGAAATGTCATGAGCAATCACATCTGGCACAGTCTGATTGTTAACAATAAGGTACAATTGGTTATGTTATGAACTTGTTACTCGGTTAGTTACTATAGTTAGTAATTCCCCTTGAAAGGAATAGCTGCCTTCCTGAATTGCTTTTGAAGTCTCTCTGGTTCAGGGAAGTCTCTTGTCGTAGTAATACTGAAGGTCTGGTGATATAATTCCAAGTCACGAAAAGCTACATACAATCTACAAGAAACACTAAGACTTCTTCTTTGAAGTCTGCAGCCTTTCCCACTGAGAACAAGAGCAGCTGACATTTGGAAACATCACCTCCATGTGCTGACTTGGAAATATATTGCAATCCTTCATCCATCACGAGGTCAAAGAACTCAAATCTCCTGCTGAACAATACTGTATTGATCCCTTCAGCAAATAGTTGCAGAGATTCAAGTAAGCTGAGCAGCATTTTCTCAAGGAGCATTAGAAATGGGCAATAAATGAATTTATTCATGAATGAATCAAAAGCAACTCAACTGGTCAGTCAGAATACCTTCCAGGTGAAGAGCTCGCTGTGTAAACATGATACACGTTACAGAATTTGAACTCCACATGTTACAGCCATCTGACTGCAACTTACTCACAGAGTTGTGCAGCACAGACACAGACCCTTTGGTCCAAGTTCAGACATCCTAAATAAACCTAGTCCCATTTGCCAGCTTTTAGTCCATATTCAGTCTATATTCATGCCCTCCCAGTTAAGAGAATCTCCCCTCATCAAAGTCAACCCTGTATCTTTCTTGATGTTGTCACTCACAAAACTAATAATTTTATGCAGTGTAGCTAACCATGTTAACTTTCATTTCACACTTAATTGCTAGGAGTTATAAGGAGAAAGTGAATATCAATTTTGGTCAATAAATTAATACTTAATGATAATTACATACTTAAACATATGAAAAGTAATAGTAACAATCAAATGCATTTAGATAGGTTTCTACATTAGAACATAGAACAGGTCCTTTGGCCCTCAATGTTGTGCTGAGCTTTTATCCTACTCAAAGATAAAACTAACCTACATACCCTTCATTTACTATCATCTATGTGCCTATCCAAGAGTCACTAAAATGTCCCTGATCTATCTGACTCTGCTACCATTGCTGGCAGTGCAATTCACACACTTACCACTCTCTATGTAATGAACCTACCTCTGACACCTCCCCTAAACCTTCCTCCCATTACCATAAAACTATGTCTCCTCATGATAACCATTTCTTCCATGAGAAAAAGTCTCTGGCTATCCACTTTGTGCCTCTCATCATCTTGTACATCTCTATCAAGTCACCTCATCTTTCTTCACTCAAAAGAGAAAAACCCTAGCTCCCTCAACCTTTCTTCATGAGACATGTCCTCCAGTCCAGGCAGCATCCTGATAAATTTCCTCTACATGCTCTCTCAAGCTTCCACATCCTTCCAATAATGAGATGACCAAAACTGAGCACAATATTCCAAGTGAGGTCTTACCAGCGCTCTATGGTGCTGCAGCATAACATCGTGGCTCTTAAACCCAATCCCCCTGCTAATGAAAGCTAATGCACCATACGCCTTCTTAACAGCCCTCTCAACCTGGATAGCAACTTTGAGGGATCTATAGACATGGACCCCAAAATCCCTCAGTCTATCCACACTGCCAAGAATCCTGCTTTTAATTCTGTAATCTGCATTCAAATTTGACCTTCAAAAATCCACACTATCCACAACTCCACCAACCTTCATGTCATCGGCAAACTTACTAACCCACCCTTCTAATTCCTCATCCAAAATCACAAAGAGCAGAGGTCCCAGAACAGAACCTTGCGTGACACCACTGGTCACCAGGCTTCAGGCTGAATACTTTCCATTATTACCAGCCTCTGCCTTCTATGAGCCAACCAGTTCTATATCCAGACAGCCAAGTTTCCCTGTATCCCATGCCTCCTTACTTTCTGAATGAGCCTACCATAGGGAATCTCATTAAATGCCTTGCTAAAATCCATATACCACACCCACTGTTCTACCTTCATCAGTGTGTTTTGTCACATCCTCAAATAATTCAATAAGACTTGTGAGGCATGACCTGCCCCTCACAAAGCCATGCTGATTATCTCTAAACAAGTTTTGCTTTTCCAAATAATCATAAATCCTGTCTCTCAGAATCCTCTCCAATAATTTGCCCACAACCAACATAAGACTGACTGGTCTGTAATTCCCAAAGTTAACCCTATTCCCTTCCTTGAACAAGAGAATAATATTTTCCACCCTCCAGTCACATTGTCTTGCTCCATGTGTTTAAATAAAGAACTCAATATGTCAAAAATTAATTTACACGCTCTTATTTCAGGAGTTTTACATAAAACATGATTCCACAATTTCCAGAAATATCTGGAAAATGAATAACCAGTTACTTCATTTTTTGTGATACTGTTCGAGGCAAAAGTGTTGTCCAAACAACATTAAGAACTCTTTAATATACACCTTAAAAGAGATCGGGCCGTGATTTAATATCAGATGTAAAGATATTTGATAACAGCAGTTCTTCACAGTATCAAAGTGTAGGCTGAGATTGTGTGTTTACGTCTTGAAACACATTTATCTCAGAGGCAAAATTGATACGATCTAAGTCAAGCTGACACATAATATCTAATTATATTATCCAATTAACACACACCACAATTAAAAGTCTTACATCTGTCACATGTAGTATCACAGCTCGAAGGTGCAATGCATTTACAAGCCAAAGTGTTCCAAATGATCAAATAATTGCTGGAAATCCTAAAACAGATTTGAAGACAGCAAGCCAGTTTTCCCATATTTATATAAAGAAAAACAAATGATCGATAAATAACAATACATTTGGTTCAACTTTACAATTACTTTGGATAAGCATGAGGGAAATTTGATTTGCACCACCCACACGGAAGGATTAACATTAGCCCTTGTGTTCAGTATTTAAAACATATTTCAATTATACTCACTCTATCCTCAGTTAATAATTTCACCAAGACTCAGATGTTTTATTAGCTCATGACACATAATAATAAAGCACCCATCAGGTTGAAAGTCTCACTCAATTTAGTGGAAGATTTTATCTTGTTTGATTAATGAAGCATAATTCACTTCCAGAAAATATTAGGGCCCAGTCAAGATTGTTCAAATTTCTGAGCAGCTGAATGAAGACAAAAATTAGAACAAAGACAATCTAAATGAAAAATAAATAGTCTAATCGCAGATACTTTAAAAAAACACCTTCCAATGTCAGCATTTCCTCTTTAATAAGTTATTCCAGGAGACAGCTGAATAAATAGTTACTTCAGGGTGGAGAGAGTGTATAGAAAGATATATTTAAAGATATCTTCTGTTAGAGTTTCAGCATTTTCATTCCATTCAGCATTCTCAGATTTCAGCACTGAATATTATTCTGAAATTGTCCACCAATGCAAATGAAGCATTTTTGTTTGCCATTGTACAAATGTTATTCCATTAACGGCAAGTACTGTCTCAGGTACTTGGGTTGAAGAGTAACAGTCTCATTCCATTTCATAGGATTGAAATTTAGGTATCCTATAGGCAGTATTCAACATACACATTCAGGCATCCACCTGCAGGGGAATGTTAGTGCCTCGGTTAATACATTCAATCTTGAAGCAGACATAGCAGTGATCTCTGGTTCAGTTATTTTAATATAGTAATACCAAATTGTTTTCAAGAAATGAAACCAATTTGTGTTCTTTTTTCCGAACAGCTAGATGTCTACCAGAATCTATAAGAAATAGGAGCAGAAATTAGGCCATTCAGCCCATCAAGTCTGCTTTGCTATTCAATCATGGCTGATAAGTTTCTCAACTCCATTCTCTGCTTTCTCCCCATAACCCCTTGAAAGTAAAGAACCTATTGATCTCAATCTTAAAGAAACTCAAATAACGTGAATTCCACAGATTCCCCACTGTCTGGCTGAAGAGGTTTCTCCTTATCTCTGTTCTAAAAAGTCTCCATTTACTCTAAGGCTGTGCCCTCAGGTCCTAGTCTCTCCTACCAATGGAAACATCTTCCCAACATCCACTTTGTCTAGAACATTCAGTACTCTGTAAAATTCAATTAGATCCCCCCACCCCCCTCATCTTTCTAAACTCTATTGAGTACTGGCCTAGAGTCCCTAAATGTTCCTCATTGTTAAGCTGAATCATTCCTCAGACCATTCAAGTGAACCTCCTCTAAATCCACTGTAGGTCCAGTACACCCATCCTGAGGTATGGGGCCCAAAACTGCACACAATACATTGTGGTAAAAGAGATTTTTTTTAGTATTTGTGAAGAAATTTGAATGTTTCTGTCATTTTTTTAAGATATCCTAAAATTTGACATATTATCATAGACTTATAGAGATATAAGTTCTGTTAGAGAGATATATATCTCTTATAGAGATATATATCCTGTTTCTTGGATGCTGCCTAACCTGCTGTGCTTTAACCAGCAACACATTTTCAGTTATAGAGATATAAAGCATGGAAACAGACACAACTCATCCATTCCAACCAGATATCCTACGTAAATCTATTCCTATTTGTCAGCATATGGCCCAGATCACTCTAAACCCCTCCTATTCATATACCCATCCAGAGGACACAACTACCTCCACAACTACCTGATGAAGGAGCAGCGCTCCAAAAGCTTGTGTGCTTCCAATTAAACCCATTGGACGATAACCTGGTGTTGTGTGATTTTTAACTTTGTACATCCCAGTTCAACACCAGCATCTCCAAATCATGACTTTTAACTGGTGTAATTGTACCAGCCTCCACCACTTCTTCTGGCAACTCATTTCATTACACACACCACCCTCTGCATGAAAAGTTACCACAAGGTTTCCCGTTTAAATCTTTATCCTCTCACCTTAAACCTATACCCTCTAGTTTTGGAGTCCCCCACCCCAGGGAAAAAAAACCTTGCCTATTTACCCAATCCATGCCCCTCATGATTTTATAAACCTCTTTTCACTATCATATCTACCTGTGACTCCACTTTCAAGGAGCTATGAACCTGCACTCCAAGGTCTCTTTATTCAGCAACGCTCCCCAGGACCTTATCATTAAGTGTGTCAGTCCTGCCTTGATTTCCCTTTCCAAAACGCGACACCTCACATTTATTTAAATTAAACTCCATCTGCTACTCCTCAGCTCATTGGCCCATCTGATCAAGATCCCATTGGAATCTGAGATAATCTTCTCCACTGTCCACTACACCTCCAATTTTGGTATTATCTGCAAACTTACTAACTATGCTTCCAATGTACACATCCAAATCATTTATGTAAATGATGAAAAGCTGTGAAGCCAGCACCGATCCTTGTGACACTCCACTGGTCACAGGCCTCCGGTGTGAAAACATCCACCACCACTCTGTCTTCTACCCTAAAGTTAAAAATCACACAACACCAAGATAGAGTCCAACAGGTTTATGAAGAAGTACAAGCTTTCGGGGCTCTGCTCCTTCATCAGGTAGCTGGTGGGGCAAGATCATAGGACATAGAATTTATAGTAAAGGATGAAAGAGTCATATAACTGACTTGATATATTGGTCAAACCTAGACTGCTGTTAGGTCTTTCATCTTTTAGAATGGGGTTGCAGGTTTCTTAGAATCCCTACAGTGTGGAAACAGGCCATCTGGCCCAACAACTCACACCGACCCTCAAAGGGTAATCTACCCACACCTCTACATTTACCACTAACCTACACATCCCTGAATACTATGGGCAACTTAGCATGGCCTAACCTATACATCTTTGGGATTGTGGGAGGAAACCCACACAGACACTGGGAGAATGTGCGTGTGGAGTTTGCACAGTCATCCAAGGCTAGAACTGAACCCAGGTCCCTAGCAATGTGAGGCAGTAGTGTATGTAAATCCCAGAACTGCTTTTGAGCCACATGCCTGAGATAACTTAAGGTTAATGAATTAAAGGTGACATCTCAGTTTAGACAATGCATTAAAGTTGTGAGATTAGAGTCTGTCTGTAACCCAACCTTGAGTCAGAATAATTCTATTTCCAGAGTAGAAATTTATAAAATGTCACATGGATCGACTGCCTAAAGATTGTGCATTTCTTGAACAAGTTGGGATATAGACACACTCTAACTTCACACCTTTAATGCATTGTCTGAGCTGAGGTATCACTTTTTTAAAATAAAACCTGAAGTTATTTCTGGAATGTGTCTTGCAAGAAGTTCTGAGATTCTGGGTGGCACGGTGGCACAGTGATTAGCACTGCTGCCTCACAGTGCCAGAAACTCGGGTTCATTGCCCGCCTCAGGTGACTGCCTGTGTGGAGTTTGCACATTCTCCCCATGTCTGCGTGGGTTTCCTCCGGGTGCTCCGGTTTCCTCCCACAGTCCAAAAATGTGCAGGTTAGGTGAATTGGCCATGCTAAATTGCCCGTAGTGTTAGGTGAAGGGGTAAATGTAGGGGAATGGGTCTGGGTGGGTTGCGCTTTGGCGGGTCGGTGTGGACTTGTTGGGCCGAAGAGCCTGTTTCCACACTGTATATAATCTAACCTACATATTAATGAATCAAAACTTGGTACTCCAATCTAAAAGATGTATGGCTTAACAGCAGTCTAGGTTTGTTAAATATATTATATCAATTGTATGACACTTTGACCTTTTACTATAAGTTCTGTGTCTTACGATCCTGCCCCACTAGCTACCTGATGAAGGAGCAGTGCTCAAAAAGCTAGTACTTCCAAATATACCTGTTGGACTATAACCTGGTGTTGTGTGATTTTTAACTTTGTTGTCTGGAGCACCTAAACTGATTTGATGGTGAGAAACTCCCAAGGGTCAGGGCAAGACTAGACCTCCGTAGTGGCCATTGCCAGGACTGTGGGCAGGCCCACAAAGGAATCCTGGTGGAACCGTGGAACAGATAAGTCCGTGTAGGGATTTGCTGACCTTAGGAAGGGAATGATGCAAGCAGAGGGATAGATTTTGTAATCAAGGCAGATTCAAAGGAGGAGGGTGTGCTGAATTCTGGTGGGAAGCTCCTGATGGGAAAATAATACCCTCCTTCCTCCCTGCCATTGTAAAATCTTTAAAAGAAGGCTGTGCAACCAGACCTTGTTTGTCCACATCAACGGCACAGTGGTATGGGCAAGGTAATATTGGGGTCAGTTGAGCATGCTCAAAGCTCAATTGACCCTTAATTATTGATTTATGTTTGGTTATTGGCTGTCAGTCTTTGGTGTTCTGTCAACTCTCTATCTTACGGGGTTGAGTTCAGGGTTAGGTGGGAATGAGTGAGGTAGCCACCGAATATTCTTAACATATGCTTCCGTCAAAGAAACTGTAATATCCAATCTTTGAAGTTGTAATGAATTGAATGGCTACATAATACCTTTGCTATGTTCAATTGATCTGGAATATTTTCTAATTTCTGCAGTAGATGTTTTGATGTGCAGTGTATGTTTTTCATGCTATTAACTCTGAAATTAAATAATTTTTTTTGTATTTCCAGTGAGTATTCATCCCTGTGAAAGGCTTCAATCCGGTTTTAGCATAATTAGAGGGATATTCAGTGCTTACTGTTCAGCTTTGAAAGGTTTTCATGCCATCTGTTGAAATGTTTGTTTAACAGGAGATATTAATTATTAAAAATGTTCTCAAGAATCTGAAAGAAATATTCTTGGCAAAATCATTTGCAGACTAATTAAAAACTAGCTCAATGAAGAGGAGGAAGGGAAACTAGGAGAAAAGAATGCAGAGGCCTACTCAAAATGGTAATGTTCAGTCAGCGGATGTCTATATTCAAATGAAAATCTGAGAGAAGAGAGAATGAAGCTAATCCAATAATATTTATCTCTTCTTCTGCTGATTTTTTTTTGGTGTGTGTTCTGCATTAATGGCATTGTCTCCTTCACTTAATTTGCCATATGATTTAAAATATCCATAACTCTGTATTCTGTGATGTCTTGAAATGAATGTCAAGCGAGTGAAATGCATTTCAGATGTCAGGGTCAAGGTGGAGTATTGAAAACTGATTTGTGCAGATGACAATTTTAATCTATTTTAGATATTTCTCCCTGTCCAACATAGATGCCTCCCACCACCACTTCGTTACCCCAAGCATTAGCACATCCACCTTCCAACCTTCATGAATTTGCTAATTCTTACTAGGTTGTGTTCCCTTGGCAACCAGAATTGTATCAGTGCCTTGCCCTAGTATCTATTTTCATAGTCACTTGGATTTTTCCTCCTTTCATGAGAGGGAGAGGCTCAGGGCAGAAATTCTGCCAAACAGTAAGCCCTCTTCCCTACCATGGCTATTTACATCTTCCCAGCAGAGTCCCTCTCTGAAGGGAGCTCACCCTGTAATATCAGTGTTGCAGTCTGGTTATGAACAAAAATGGTGAATCCACAATTAAAGGGAAGACAAAGCTCCTAAAGATATATCAAAATGAATTGTGTGTCGTATGCATGAGCTGTTCTGAAGGTTCCTGGAGATGTAGTAGAAGGAGAGATGTGGCCATGTGCTTTCATGGGCTTCGAGTTCTCATTATAACAGTTCCTCTGTTGCTTCACCAGGCCACTTGTTACCTGTATTTTTTTTTGTCAGTGCTCAGAAGAAAATTGGGGAAATTGATCAGGATCTCAAATCCTATCTTCTTTGCCATCGTTTAAAAACAATTCGCTGATTGACTTCTGGGATCAAATTCATGGTTGGGAATTTAATGGTTAGATTCACCATTTTCCTTGATGCACCATCCTAGGAGCTCTCACCAAATGGCAAACCACTCGAGGTTACTAAAGGTCAGAGTGTACATTTTTTTAAAAATCCTGTCATGGATGTGAGCTTCACTGGCAAGGCCAGCAATTGTTGCTCATCTTGTGTTTTCGAGAATAGTGCTATCTGCCTTCTTGAAACTTTGCACCTGTTGGTAAATCACAGTGCTGCACGAACAGAATTCCACAGTGAATGAACGAAATTTCCAAGCACTGTGAGCTAATAAGTCCCAAAGTCCTGATACAGTTGATCTTCATGTCATTAAAGAAGAGACTGGGGAAATAATTAATGCATTGGTTTTAAATTGCCAAAGCTCCTTTGGTTTGGGGTCAGTCCCATTCACTTTAAAGGTAGAGAATGTAACTCCTGTTTTGGTGAATGTTACTTGCACCAGGCTTAGAGTAAGTAAACAATAAGAGAGCAAGCAAACATGATCCTTGTGTATCTTTATTATGGAGATAGATACTTGATCAGTGGGGAAAACAACAGTTATGAGGAAAGAGCGGGAATATAGTTGTGAGAATTGTCAGACTATCCCTGATCATATTGAATGGCAGAGCAGGCTTGAGCAGTCAAATGGCCCACTCCTGCTCCTATTTCTAGTGGTCTTACACTGGTGATGCACATATGGTGTGTAGAGCCAATGCCTATGGAGAACTGAGCTGTTAGGTCTTGGTATCCAATAAGGAGGTACTTTGAAGCAAATCATGAGCTGAAATCGCCAGATGCCCAATTTGATGTCCATGTTAAGAGTTCTCAGTATCTATTTGGCTTGCAGTGGTTAGTAGGGTGGAAGCTGCGTGTTGATATTGCACAATGTGCAATTAATAAGCTTGTTTAAAACAACAACCTGGATTAATTGGCAACTGTTCACCACCAAGGTATTTTGCCTTGATACCCTGAAATTGTACAAAATATATAGCAAGTTGCTCCCATTTCAAGATAGGCTTGAATGATCTTCTTACATTTCTTGGCATAGTTTATGTTGTCTAGGCCCTGAAAAGATTCTGCGCAAAGTGATTTGCAAAAAAAACATGAGGAGAGAAAGTACATTTACACGCAGTGAGTGGTTAGGGTATAGAACCACTGCCTGGAAGCATGATGGAGGCAGATTTAATTGAAACATTCAAGATGGCATTAGTTAAGGAGCAGGACTATTTTGAGAGAAGCTGAGATACTGTCAGTTGAGCAGAGAGTGGGGCACAGTTCAAATTGCAGAAGTCATCAAAGAAAACCAGAGAGGCATATTTATGTCACTTGGTAAGTAAATGGCTGCTGCAAGGAGTGGCAGATGGAGTTTAATTTAGATAAATGTGAAATATTGCATTTTGGAAAAGCAAACTGGGGCAGGACTTATACAGTCAATGGTAGGGCCCTAGGAAGAAACAAAGAGACCTAGTGGTGCAGGTGCATAGTTCCTTGGAAGTGGAATTGCAAGTAGACAGGGTGGTGAAGAAGGCATTTGGCATGCTGGCTTCATTGGTCAGAGCATTAAGTATAGGAGTTGCAATGTCATGTTACGGCTGTATAGGACATTGTGAGGTTCCTTTTAGAATACTGAAACAATCTGGTCATCCTTCTGTCGGCAAGATGTTGTTGAACTTGAGAGGATGCAGAAAAGATTTACAATAATGCAGCTGGGACTGGAGGGTTTGATTTATATGGAGAGGCTGAATAGGCTGGGGCCTTAGCGTTGGAGACTGAGGAGTGACCTTATAGTGGTTTACAAAATCATGAGGGGGATGGATAGGATGAATAGTCAAGGTCTTTTCTCTAGGTTGGGGGAGTCCAAAACTAGACGGCGTAGGTTTAAGGTGAAATGGGAAAGATTTAAAAAGGACCTAAAGGGTAATTGTTTGCATGCAGAGTGTATGAAATGAGCTGTGAGAGGAAATAGTGGACGCTGGTACAATTGCAACATTTAAAAGGCATCTGGATGGGTATATGATTGGAGAGATATGGACCAAGTGCTGGCAAATGGGACTAAGTCATATTGTGCTGTCTGGTCAGTGTGGATGAGTTGGACCAAAGGGTCTGTTTCTGAGCAGTGTAACTCTATGAAATTGGCAAGAGTAAGTCATTTGGCTCCTCAAGCCAGGAGATGATGTTTTACCTCAGCTGTATCATCTCACACTGTTCCCATATTACCTAATTCTCGAAGTATCCAAACATTCATCGAGTTCTACCCTGGATATGTTCAATTATTCTATATCCATGTCCTCTGGAATTGAGAATTTCAACAATTCATAACATTTTGTGTTCAGGCATTTAGAGTCATAGAGATATAGAGATGTACAGTACAGAAACAGGACCTTTGGTCCAACACGTCTATGCTGACCAGATATCCTAACCTAATCTAGTCCCACCTGCCAGCACTCAGCCCATATCCCTCCAAACCCTCCTATTTATACACCCATCCAAATGCCTTTTCAATGCTGCCTTTGCTTCCTCTGGCAGCTCATTCCATACATGCACCACCCTCTGCATAAAAAAGTTTCTCCTTAGGTCTCTTTTATATCTTTCCCCTCTCACCCAAAACCTATGCCCTCTATTTCTGGTGTCCCTCACTCCAGGGAAAAAACTTTGTCTATTTATCCTATCCATGCCTCTCATGATTTTATAAACTTCTATAAGGTCGGTCCTCAGCCTCCGGTGCTCCAGGAAAAACAGCCCCAGCCTGTTCAGCCTCTCCCGATAGCTCAAATCCTCCAAGCCTGGCAACATCCTTGTAAAGCCTTTCTGAACCCTTTCAAGTTTCACAACATCCTTCCAATAGGAAGGAGACCAGAAATGCACGCAATATTCCAACAATGGCCTAACCAATATCCTGTACAGCCGCAACATGACCTCCCAACTCCTGTACTCAATACTCTAACCTATAAAGGAAAGCATACCAAATGACAAAGGGTCAGTTAGACTCGAAATGTCAACTCTTTTCTCTCCTTACAGATGCTGCCAGACCCGCTGAGATTTTCCAGCATTTTCTCTTTTGATTTCAGATTCCAGCATCCACAGTAATTTGCTTTTATACCAAACGCCTTCTTCACCATCCTATCTACCTGCAACTCCACTTTCAAGGAACTATGAACCTGCACTCCAAGGTCTCTTTGTTTCTGAGATTGTGCCCTCTGGCTCTTCGCTTGTCAACTAGGGAAACACCCACTCAGCATAATTTAGTCACCTAAAGAATTTCATTGTGGTGTCATTAGAATTGAATAGTTGCAGTTATAAAATAGTTATTTATAGATATCAACCTCTGCTCCTGATAAGGGAGGAGAGTGATATTAGCTCAAAATAATTGGTGATGACAAGTCTTCCACACTTCCTAGATAGTCAGTGAGTCACTGGAGACTTGATAAACTTCCTAATATGACTGTAGCAATAGCAAAACAATGATTATGGTGCATGTTGCAAAAATAAAATAAAATCTTATTCGCTAATCATTTCCTATCATAAAATAAACTTGTGCAGATGAGAATATGATCAGGCTTAATTGCCCCTCAGTTCCACCCTATCATTAATTAGCCCATAAACCTGCTAGACCTTATCCTCACCAAACTACCTGATCATCAGTACCAGTTGCAACAGGTAGGTAAAAACAATGACTGCAGATGCTGGAAACCAGATTCTGGATTAGTGGTGCTGGAAGAACACAGCAGTTCAGGCAGCATCCAAGGAGCAGCGAAATCGACGTTTCGGGCAAAAGCCCTTCGTCAGGAATACAGGCAGAGAGCCTGAAGGGTGGAGAGATAAGTGAGAGGAGGGTGGGGGTGGGGAGAAAGTAGCATAGAGTACAATAGGTGAGCGGGGGAGGGGATGAAGGTGATAGGTCAGGGGGAGGAGAGAGTGGAGTGGATAGGTGGAAAAGAAGATAGGCAGCTAGGACAAGTCATGGGGACAGTGCTGAGCTGGAAGTTTGAAACTACGGTGAGGTGGGGGAAGGGGAAATGAGGAAACTGTTGAAGTCCACATTGATGCCCTGTGGTTGAAGTGTTCTGAGGTGGAAGATGAGGCGTTCTTCCTCCAGGCGTCTGGTGGTGAGGGAGCAGCGGTGAAAGAGGCCCAGTTGTTCAAAGAATCAACAGTGACATAAAGAAAAGATTACTCATGCAGATTGAGAACTTGGCGGCAAGTTCAAAAGGGAATTGGATCATTAGCTGAAAAAGAAAATCTCGTAGGACGATTGAGCAAAGTCAGGGAATGGCACTTGGTACGTTGCTCCCTTCAAAGGCTAATATAGGCATGACTGGCTGCATGGCCTAATTTTATTCTGGAGCCATTTATGATTCTATGCTTTACAATATCCACAGTATCTTGAATTCTCTTCTATGGATAATCTTTACTTTAAACAGAATAACATCTTGATTAAAATAGATAACAGATATTTGAGTAAAAAATGAGGTCTGCAGATGCTGGAGATCACAGCTGCAAATGTGTTGCTGGTCAAAGCACAGCAGGTTAGGCAGCATCTCAGGAATAGAGAATTCGACGTTTCGAGCATAAGCCCTTTTTAATTCACATTACACTATACACTTTCCAGTTGCTTCGCTGGGATTAGGGAGAAGGAGTGTGGATGTGACTGTTGAACAAGACATGAACTGTTTGGGTAAATGTATGACTTTTTGCTTCGAACAATCAAGAATGTGCTGTGAGGATTTGAGGCTGTGCTTCCTGAAGTTTCCCATCCTTATGAATAAATGATTTTGTGTGATGAATATCCCAATTCATGTGTTACTTCGGAATGAAGCTCCGTGACAGGAGCATAAGTACTTTATAATTATCCTCAGTGCATCCTAAGTCTGGTTCAACACAGTCTGATGTCTAAAGTGTTGAATAAGGCTACAGATTTGTTGAATCATATGTGCATTTCTTAATTTTTAATACTACAGTACTCTGATCCACTGTGAAAGGTGAATGCATTTGCCAATTTTTAGTTTAATATCAATTTTACATCATGTCAAAAGGACCATCTGTAGATGCTACTTATTACTGTGGTCAGGGTTGTACATTTAATGTTATTCCAACTATAACTTGATTTGTAATTCCCCACACAAACAACATTAAATAAATAAGACTGTCTTTTAGAAATAAAATGACCTTTTGTGGCTTGCTGATACATTATGATTGTTCTTTTCTGCATGCTAATGATTTATTGCTAATTTATGAAATGCTTTAGAATGCTGGTGCTTAAAATTAAATTTGTGTTTTTTTGTAAATAGCGCAGATATATTGCTGTGCTTCTTGTCTAAGCAGCTGTGTGTGGGTGTGCATACATAAAAACTGATGCTAGCACTGGTGCTTTGTGTGACACACAGAGCAGGCTCCAATGCTGCATTAATATTTATATATGAATTATTTAAACATGGCCTTCCACCAGCAATCAATTTCAAGTAGCTGTATAATTATGGTGGATTTGAGAAAGAGAGCTCCCCAAACCATATTTGTCTAACATATTGATCAGCTGACTCACAAAGCAAAGTGCATGACTGCAAAATGGTTTCTGCTCCACAAAAATGTCGATGTGATGGTAAAACACTGAAATGAGATCCTCATGACATACTGCTTGATCTTCAGACTTCGTGGAGTATAACTTTAATATGTTATCAAGTCAATGTTACAAAGTGCACAGAGCTTGACTGAACCTTTTAGAGTTGGAGTTTCAAAAATATTTTTAGGTTTCAGACAGTATTCAAAATGGTTAAAATGCATGATTACCCTTTAAATCAATGCAGGATTTAAAATGTATATCTTCATACTATTAATACTAAACTTATTTTAATGACTTAAGCCAGCTCTGTTTGTGGGAAGTTGATGTGAGGATTTATGTGCTCTGAGCCCACCATTACTATGTGTAATTGGTACATATAAATAGCTAGTTGCATTTGACAGTTAGTCATCATACTCAGGAGAAAGCCTCTGTAATATGCAGGCTGTTTGTTGATTTTTATTTTATATACTGAGTACACAAAGTATGGTACATTGTTTGCATCTATCAGACCATGGAACACTGTGATTCTGTGCAAATTCCTTTTTGTGACAGCTTCCTTATTGCTTTCCCCCATTTAGTGCAGTGAACTGGGCTAATTCTGTAGTTTCCTGAAACATTAGATGGAGCTTTATGCAGGTGCACTGTTCCTGATGCTAAAAGGAAGTGGGGTTCTCTTCCACTCTCTTGCTGTTTGCTGGTTTCCATTCGATTATAATTAAAGTGCTGATGGCATGCATGCATAGTGCAGTGATGTAGCAGGAGAAGGTTTTCAGCAATGAAAATCACCATCAGCTAAGAAAGCTGCAACCACAACATTGTTTTTTAAAAAAGAGTCTGCTAGTCAAACAGGAAGGCTGCATATCATAGCCAAGACTTTCCTACACAAATCCAATTCCATTAGTAAAGACCTAATGAGATCACAAAGGTGGCGCTGGTATTTTCCATATTCAAATTTCTCTTGTAAATGTTCCTTATTGCATTTGTTTCACTTCATTCATGCACGTATCATCATTATTCATTGCAAATAGCTTAGTCAGAGAGCTAAATGAACCGGGACTCCTCGTGGTTGGAATGCCTTGATGTTTACAGAAGTGTTAGGGACATTCATTAATATGGAAAAGATAATGTGTGTTTTGCATTCACTCGTTGCTAATTGTTTGTATTTGTGTCCAGTGTTGTACCCATCAATCTTTGGGACATGGCTAAACCTCCAGACTCGGCTGAACCTCCCTCCTTTATGTTATAAAGGGCATTGTCTGAGACCAGTCTCAATGATGGTCCTTCAAATGGTGTAAGTGAACTCAAAGCTTTGGAACGATTCTGCAAGCTAACACCATGGGAAGGGCCCACACATGGACAGTGCTAGTGGTGCTCTTTATGTATCTCATTTTCATTCCTTGACTGACTACCCACATCCCCCCTCACAGATCCCCCTGTTACATGTACCAACCCAGCCTCTATCCGAATCTGGATCAATTATTCATTTCCCCAGGTCCCCAACCCAACACCACCTAACTCCTCTTCACCACTGACAACTCTCACCTTTGCCAGTCCTGAGCTTCCCTTCTCCTGCTCCTTTCCCATATGACATCGAGTTAAACAAGGAAAATTACTGACCATATTCCCAACTGCATTAAGGTGCAGATCAGATTTAAATGAATGTGAACCACTTTCTGTGTGAGTCTCATACATCTCTGACTTTATCTTGGAGGCAGGATGTAATTATATAAAGTTATGATACAATGACAATTCTTGGTGTACAAATGCATTAGAGGAAGGGACCCTGCACAGGACAGCATAAGCGCCAACAGGCTTCAAACACATAGCTAAATTAATCTCTAAATCTGAGCCTGCCATTAGAAAGCAAAGTTTGCAGCCCACATATTTAAATTACCCAGCCCACCATCTTTTCCGTTCTGCACATCCTAAAAATGCTGATTACCCCTCTCACCCGCCTACCCAACCTACTGACTTGTTTACAGTGTCCAGGCCAATAATGTGTGGCTTGTTTCTTCACAAAAAGAAAATGCACTCACTTTATATTTTTTCATTAACATAGCTACATGCCTCCATGATCAGGAAAAGCATAATTCTAGGAAAGGGGCCGTCAAGAGGTTTCAAGGAGGAAGAGGACAGGGATTGGGGTTGCATTAGCATGAATAAGGTTGACAAAAGAGTAGCGCTTGTGTAGGATGAACTGCAATGCACTGGAAGACCCTGTAAGATTTAGTTTGTGTATAATGTGGAGCTCAGAAACCCAAAAAGGACAGTTTTGTTTTCCATTCACAGGTCATGGCCAACATTTAATGTTAATCAGGCAGTAAAGAGTTGAACATATTACTGTGGGATTGGAGTCACATATAGACCTGATTAGATTGCTGATTCCCTTCACTGAAGGATATTACTGAACCAGCTGAGTATTTACAACAATGCGTAGTGATTCTCATTAATGATTGCTCTTTAATTCCAGACTTTTCTTTAATTCAAACTTCACCATCTGCTATGTTGGGATTTGAATCTGTGTCTCCAGAACTTTGGCCTCAGGATGTGGATCATTATATGTGACTCCAATCCCACAGTAATATGTTTAACTCTTTACTGCCTGATTAACGTTAAATGTTGGCCATGACCTGTGAATGGAAAACAAAACTGTCCTTTTTGGGTTTCTGAGCTCCACATTATACACAAACTAAATCTTATAGAGTCTTCCAATGCATTGCAGTTCATCCTACACAAACGCTACTCTTTTGTCAACTTTATTCATGCTAATGCAACCCCAATCCCTGTTCTTTCCTTCCTGAAACCTTTTGTTGGCCCCTTTCCTAGAATTATGCTTTTCCTGATCATGGAGGCATGTAGCTATATTAATGAAAAAATATAAAGTGGGTGCATTTTCCTTTTGTGAAGAAACAAGCCACACATTATTGGCCTGGACACTGTAAACAAGTCAGTAGGTTGGGTAGGCGGATGAGAGGGGTAATCAGCATTTTTAGGATGTGCAGAACGGAAATTTGGAAACAAAGGGGGCCATTGAGTGAGGACAAAACTTCACATATGGGGCAATACTGGGATGAATAAGAATGCAACAATGACAGAATAGTTGCACAGAGGGAGATGACCGAGAAAGGGCATTGAGTAGAATAGTAACTGTGTAAAAGTCCTTGGAGATAATGATAGGTTTTCAGTTGCACCATCAAGTTCCTTGAGGTTTTCTGTGCTGTGCTTCTTATCTTTCCTCATGTTTTCTGTACTCTGTTTCCTATGTCTGAAGGATTCAATGTGTCAATTCTCCTGTGACTATGAATTATCACTCAAAAGCTACTTCAGGATTTCTGACAGTTGTTTTGAAACAGTCTGATTGCTGTACTTTCAGCATTTCACTGTGACATAATACTACTATTTTTATTATAAAGTGTGGATTGAAAATTGGAGCAAGCACTTTAGTTCTGTGTAGTATTTTCCCCCCTAAGATGATATGGCAGCTCTTCATTGTGTTTTCCAGGAGACTGGGGTACCAGGGTTGGGGCTACTTGTTAAACCTACCTGAATTGTTCCTTTCAACACAGGGATTAGTGTGCAATTGGAAAGTGGATCAATTCATACTAAACTTAGTTTATATATTAAAATTGCATTGAGCTGTAGGGTGATTTTTAACTCTGCGACAAAATAGATTACCCACATGATGTTAATAGGCTGAGAATTTGAAATGTTCTGCAGTGGGTGGGAGATCTGCTGTGCCACATGACCAACTAGGCAGTGACATTGATATAAACCGTCTGAACCCTAACCCCCCCCCCCCAACCAACAGAGGTGACAGGGAATAGCTGATATAATTGTCAGTGAAGAAGGATATCTGAAATTACAAAGAGATCTTGATCAATTGTGTCAATGGGCTGAGGAGTGGCAGATAGAGTTTAATTTGGATTAGTGGAAGTTATTGCACTTTGGTAAAACAAACAATGGCAGGAATTATTCAGTTAAAAGTGAGGCCCTTGGGTAGTGCTGTAGAATGGAGACCTAGTGCTCCAAGCATATAGTTCTTTAAAGTTCATGTCACATGTAGACAGGGTGGTTAAGAAGACATTCAGCACACTTGCCTTCGTTGCTCAAAACCTTGAGTATAGGTGTCTGGATGTCATGTTGAGGTTGAACAGGATGTTAGGTGAGCACTTTTCTGGGGTACTGTGTGCAGTTCTGGTCACCCTGTTATTGGAAAGATAATATTAAGCAAGAGAAGGTTCAGAAAAGATTTACCAGGATGTTACCAAGAATGGAGGGTTTTAGATATATGGAGGTGCTGGATAATAATTAAGGGGTGACCTTATAGAGATTTATAAAATGATGGGGATAGATAGGGTGAATGGCAGGTGTCTCTTCCCTAGGGTTGGGGATTTCATGACTGGGGGTATATTGTTAATGTTAGAGGAGAAAGATTTGAAGAAGACATGAGGGGCAACGTTTTTACACAGAGAGTGAAATTAACTTCCAGAGGAAGTGGTGGATGCGGCTACAGTTACAATATTTAAAAGACATTTGGATAAGTACATGAATAAGGATGTTTGGAAGGATATGGGCCTGTTTGGGATTGTGATTGGTATGAACTGGTTGAACCAATGGTTTGTTTCCATGCTGGCTTGGATCTAGGTACCACGAATTAAGTTTAGCCAGTTATGAAGTGGTTCTTTGGCACCCAAGAATTGCTGGATAAGTACATCCCAAGTTGTCAATGTACTGGGTGATCATAAGTTGTTGCTAGTGCCCTAATAACCTGAGATTTTTAAGATTTCAGGCCGACCAGCTAGGATTAGTTTTAAAATGGACGCTGTTAAGCAATACATAAACAATCTGATCAATTGTCGATGAAGCAAATATCATGATGGTGTAATATAGCATCAGTGGCACCAATTGATGCCATGAATGTGGTGTTGATTTGACTTGTCAAAGGTCCATAGCCATTGTCATACGGTTCTAAGAAAGACAATTTCTTAGCACCACATATTGGTGCCAGTAGTAAAGCAGCACAAAAGATTCAAAGCTATCTCAGCAAATTAACCGTTCTGCTTGGATGCATATTGGACATGACAAATGCACCAAAGCTGATTCATTGGTTCATTGGAGTGGTAATGCTATTGTCATTAATGGCTTTTTTTATCAGAGTAGATAAATTGTTTGACACAGTTAATAGTGTTATTTCCAACTCACAGGCAAGTTGCCCATGGAACCATATTGCATTTATCTTAAACCAATTAATTCTCATTCCAAAACTCATTGCTTTGTATAGTCAGGAAAATGATGACCTCAATCAGAGGATAGTGCAACACGAATCAGTATCAGTTTAAAATTGCATGTCCTAGCAACTTCAATTCAAAAGTCTTTGCTAACACAGACCATTTTATTTCCATATTAATTCTGTCAAAACTGGATGATGTCTTCCCTACTGCATGTTCATTAGGATTTTCCAAATTCGACAGACTTTGATTTTGTAATTTCATGCTTTAGCCATTAGATGGCATTTGCAAACAGTGAGATCCACCGTCATTTAATTTAGTTCATCCTTCTATTTTTCTCTTAATATTGTACTTAATTTCCAAAATAAGGGTCAACATAAAAGTTAAATATGGTGCTTATCCAATGAAGCAGGAATGGTACCTTAATGTGAGGTTTCTGACTGTTTGATCGGCTGTGAACTTGTATGCAGCGTCGTGGTTACGGCCAGTAGGTTCATTTCCATTTTTTTACTGACTTTCTCTTTGACAACTTTATGAAGTAATTCAAGTTCAAAATGATTTTAATAGTCGCTATTAAAGCAACCAATTAAAGATGTAATTTTAATGTTAATGGTTTTATTGATTGGCAGACCAGACTCAAGAGGCTAAATGTCCTCCTATTGCTGCTATTTCTTGTGTTCTTTTCAATTACAATGTAGAATTTCAGTTAACTAGTAATGCACCCATATAAACCATATTCAAAATCTTTGGCAGCCAACCTGAGATACTGATTGCTTGCTGGGGGGCGGGGGGGGGGGGGGGAATGGGGGGGGAGGGGAGTGAGTTTAGGGGTTCGGGAGGTGGGGAGGTGGGTGGGAGCGGGGGTCTAGACCAAAATTATCCTAACTTGACACTGGGACTTCCCATCACCGAGGACCCATTTTAAGAACACAAGAACTAGGAATGGAATGAGGCAATTCAGGCCCTCAATCCTACTCCGCTATCTAGTACAAACATGACTGATCTCATCTCAGCCTGAACTCCATTTTCCTGCCTGCTTCCAAAATCCTTTCACTAATTACCCAATAAAAATCTGTCTATCTCCTTCCTAAATGTATTTGGTGTTGCAGTGTCTGCACTCTGGAGTAGTGAACACCAGAATTTAAGATCTCATGCATGGCAAAATGATGAGCTTAGATTGGACAATAGAATAGTTAATTGATGGCACAAATTCAAACAGTCTGTGATTGGTCAACAGCGTAATGCAGATCTGAGTATCTTCTCCAATTTGCAGCAAAATGTCTATGCAATGAAATTCCTTATGATCAATCCTCTATGCTGACACAGAGTTTTGGTCCTGCCACAGCCTTCTTGTGCAAACACACAATTCCTTAATCTTTTCCAGAACTAATGAGTACAGTTCTAATTCAGTAATCCAGAGCCATGACCTTTGATTCCAGAATGTGAGTGAAAGGATTAGTTTCAAAAATTTCTTCATGGAAGGAGACAATCATTGCAGTTCATGTGTCAAAACGGTGGAGGCCCTGGCTTTGGGGTGGTTTTTGATTGGCTGGCAAGCTTGGGTTAGAGAGGGGGCATCCCCCAACAATGTTGGCAGGAGCCGACAGGTTTAGGGTGTGTTTAGTAAAAGAGAATGGGCTAGCAGTGTAGAAGGTATGCCCAATCAGAGGGCTGGCAGCATCACAATATTGACAGTTTCTCCTAGTGGTTGCTCCTGATAAAGCAAGACACATTTTGAAGCACCCTCAAAAGAATGAGCATGAAATTTATTTTTGTGTGGATCAAGCTGGCAGGCTGGAGGGATAGAATGATACAGACATATGCAGGCAGATTCGATGCGTTTAAAATAGCATCATAGCCAGCACAGACACAATGACCCAAAGATCCTATTCTATGCACAAAACCCAGAAGATGGAGTCCCCAATGGTAACACGGGGTTGTAGGAATATTCATTCTTGATGCAGCTCCCCCATCCTGCACTTTGGAACCTCCACGACCCCCACACCCTTGACCTTTTATGATGTCCTGTCTCCCATTCCCAGGGGCTGCTGAGAGACCATCTATATGCACCTTGCCAGCTCCCTATGTAACAGTGTGGTCCTCAAGCTTGGCAGATGGGTTCACACACAATAGGTAGGGTGGCACACTGGATCAGTGGTTAGCAGTGTTGGCTCACAGTTCCAGGCACCCAGGTTCAATTCCAACTTCAGGCAAATGTCTGATTGGAGTTTGCACATTCTCCCCATGCCTGTGTGGGTTTGCTCTGGTTGCCTACACAGAGATGTGCAGGCTTGGTGCATTAGCCATGCTAGATTGCCCAGAGTGTCCATGAATGTGCAGGTTGGGTGGATTAGCCATGCTAAATTGCCCATAGTGTCCATAGATGTGTAGGTTGGATGTATTAGCCAAGGAAAATACAGGGCTACATGGTATGATAGGTTGTGTGAGATATGGGAGTGGGTGCCTCTAGGTGGGATGCTTTTCACTGGATCAGTGTGGACTCTATGGGCTGAATGATTTGCTTACACACTGTGAGGAGTCTATGATTCAAGGTGACTGAAATGTGAATTCAATTCCATAGCAACACGGCTGACTTTTAACGACATTTTGAACAGACCTATTAAGCTATTCATTGTATTAGACTGTGGAGGTTTAGGAAAGTAAAAAACGTAAACCTTATCTAACCTGTTATGGCAAGCAATATATGAAACACTTCACTTACAGTCTTGAAAGTAATTGATCTTTATCAGACATGTAATGTGAAAATTGAATGTTATGCTATATAAAATATTTATGCATGTTTTAAGAATAAAGTTTGGAAAACATACTTATACAACAGTTTGAGTTCTGTTATTTCATTTTGAAGGTGGCTCAGGTATGACTTTCATCCAACGACCCAGCTCTTGTTATCATCATACGTCTAAGAGTAAAAAATGAGGTCTGCAGATGCTGGAGATCACAGCTGCAAATGTGTTGCTGGTCAAAGCACAGCAGGTTAGGCAGCATCTCAGGAATAGAGAATTCGACGTTTCGAGCATAAGCCCTTCATCATCATACGTCTGTCCATAATTGAGATAAAAACCTCTGATATTATAGGTTATATAATCCATGACAATCCTGACAATGATTAAATGATTACAAAGCTCCATGCTTAACTAGTTTCCATCCTCAGAAACGTTACTGCCAGTGTACAACCGTTAAAACATTCACGGATGCTTTGCCGCTCAGTCAAGCATGAGGTAACAAGGCAAGAAACAGGAAGAGGACTTCTACAAGTTTGTCGAGATAGAAGAAAAATATTATGCATGTGAAAAATGTTTACAGAATCTAATAAAAATTACTTGCCTGAATAACAATGCAATTGCAATTTAGGATTAGCTGACAATACAGAGATCGTTCAATTGATAAACCACACAGTGAAGAATTGAGGTGCTGGCTAAAGAACTATCACTGATGGCAGTAGATTAAATGGTCTCTCTTTTGTAGTGACTTCCATGATTCTGCAAGTTAGGAAGAGTTAAAAGCTTCTGAATGATGAAGTAAGCCTGCTTTAGTGGTGACTTAAATATGATTCTGTAATTTGCAGATTTGTAAAGAATTGTCTCTGGAAGGCAGTCAACCTAATCAAAGACCCCTCCAACCCCAGTTATAATTTCTTCAAATCTCTTCCATCGGGCAGAAGACACAAAAGCATATGCATATATACCAGCAGCTTCTTCCCTGCTGTTATTAGGCTTCTGAAATGACCTCTTAAATTTTAAATTTAATGCTTATCCTGCTCTTTGTGCACCTTCTCTGAAGATGTAACATGGTATTATTCAATCCCTAATGCACTTTGTATGGTATGATCTGCCTGTATTACGAAAAGTAAAACTTTTCACTGCTCCCATGTACATGTGATAATAACAAAACAAATCAAATCCAATCAAACACAGCCCTGTTCAGTGTGTTTCTCATACAACGTGTATCATTTTTAATTGATTAACAAATTAATTATTTACTGAGAATGAGGACCATTACAAGTTCAACACATTCCATGCACATGTATAAGTGTTTTTTTTTAAATGATAATATTGTATTCGCCTCTACCATTACCCCTGGCAGCCCGTTCCAGACACTTACCACCCTCTGTGTGAAAATATTGCCCCTCTGGACCCTTTTGTATCTCTCCCCTCTCATCTTAAACCTATATCCTCAATCTATAGACTCCCCTACCAATGGAAAAAGCTGTTGGTTATCTACCTTATCTGTGCCTCTCATGATTTCTAGACCTTTATAAAATTAGTCACCTATGCTCTGGAAAAAAAACGCCACCCTATCCTTATAACTCATACCTTCCAGTCTAAGTACCATCCCTAGTAAATCTTTTCTGCATTTTTTATAGTTTAAAAAATATTCTTTCTATAGTAGGGCAACCAGAACTGCACACAGTACTCCAAATGTAGCCTGACCAATGCCTTCTACATCTGCAACAAGATGTTCCACCTCCTATACTCACTGCTTTGACTGACGAAAGTAAGCATGCTGAAAGACTTCTTCACCACCCTTTCTGCCCGTGACTCCAATGAACTGATTTTGTTTTACACAGACAGTTATTATGTTGCATTACAAATCAGAAAAGGTGGAGAACCGATTCCATAAAATTTTTTAAAAGGCAAATTGACATGTATTTGAAATGAATTACATTTTTGGATGATGAAGAAAAGCCTGGATGTGGGTCTAAACTGGACAGCTGTTGAAAGAGCTGGTTCAAGCTTGATGGGCAGAACAGCATCCTGCTTTGTTTTTATATTGCTGTGATTTTACAGTCTCAAGAAGTGAGCTGGGAAGCAGTTGGGACCAAAACCAAATCAGGAGGAAAGGCATGGTTAATGGTTGGGGGACAAGGGAAGGGATGTTGCTCTGACTTTTCTGCCATCATGGCATTTTCCCAGCACTTGGGAAGATGGCAGATGGCCCTCCCATCTTAGATGTGATATGAATGCTACTATTTCAGAATTGTCTAATTAAAAAGGCACTTGCGTTCTATCATGTAGGAATCATGTGACCAAGCATCCTTGGTTGGGTGAATGGATGGGAAGGGCGGAGGAACAGTTAGAATTGGACAAAGACTTACACTGCAGATAAAAAACACTGTCTGTGGTCAATTCCATAGGTTAGATGGACTGTCAATAACATGTCATCCTATGGATATAACTTGCAATTCTATTGTTTAAGGAGTTTCTTTTAATTCTTGGAAGCAAGCATCTCTGTATACGTTGATAAGACAATAGTTTGGTATTCCAGTCTCATCAAACAATACATGAAGCCTTGATTGATGTTGATGTTCCAGTAATGTCTGGAAGGTTTCTGCTGAATCCTGTTGTCTGATGATAGCAGGCATCTTTATGAGGCTGTGGTTTTAAAACAGACACAAAATATATTAGATATGCATATTAACATTTGGTTTTTACTTTATTCATCACAGAGCCATTCAGCTCATCATGTCTTTGCTGGTTCTCCAAAGTAGCATTTCATCCACTGCCACACCCCTGCCTTTCCTTCACACCCCTGCACATTTCATCCACTGCCACACCCCTGCCTTTCCTTCACACCCCTGCACATTTCATCCACTGCCGCACCCCTGCCTTTCCTTCACACCCCTGCACATTTCATCCACTGCCGCACCCCTGCCTTTCCTTCACACCCCTGCACATTTCATCCACTGCCGCACCCCTGCCTTTCCTTCACACCCCTGCACATTTCATCCACTGCCGCACCCCTGCCTTTCCTTCACACCCCTGCACATTCTTTCTTTTCCAATAATAATCCAATTTCTTCTTGTATACCTCGCTTGAAGCACCACACCGTGTATCCTAACCAACTGCATGAAGATGTTTTGCCTCTTGTCATTGTTGATTCTTTTGTCAAATAATTTAAATCTGTGCTTCCTTGATCTTGATATTTTCCCCAATTGGAACATTTTTTTCCTATCTACTCTGTCCAGATGCCTCATGATGAGGAATACCTCTTTCAAATCACCTCACAATTTTTTTCTTTTCCATGCAGAACAGTTCTAACTTTCTGAATATATCTACATGATTGTCATATGTAAGGAAATACTTAAAAGGAAAGAAGTAGATTGAACTTTTGAGACTTGATATACAAAGCCAACTTATTTCAAATTCTATCTCAAGAAGTATCTTATTTTGTCTCTTGGAAACTAGGTTATACATGACAGATTGTTTTCTGGTCTAGTGACTGTTGTGTAGGCAGTCATTTTAAACACAGTAGAGACCCAGGAACAACCAGAGAGAATAACCATTTGATCAGTTTTGGTAATATTTGCATTGGCAAGAATGTTGGCAAGATACGAAGGGGATCTATACCTCCTTCTTTTGCTTATTTGGCTAGATGGCCAGCTAGGGGCTTGCTTTTACTTCCCATTATGGAGAAGGCAGTGAGTTAATTTCCTTACCATTGGTGTAGAAGATGTAGCTTAGAGAAGTATTGACACAATACCACATCTCTGTAATTCAGGGTCTTACTGGAGCATCTCTAAAATTAAAGAGTTACTGACATTTGGAAGAGTTTGATCATTCTAAATATCTTAGCTATGATTAATTTCTGTGAACATTCATTTAAATCATCATTTTTCAGGGAGTATGGAGCAATTGATGATGTGGACATCGATCTGCACATTGACGTCAGCTTTCTTGACGTGAGTAAACAAAACCGCTGTTCATTATGTTACAACATGATTCATTAAGCATGGACTTATTGTGCAAATAAATTGAATCACGTTCCTGATTTTATACCGAAGGGCACTTTATTCATGGCTCATTAAATTCCATTCTCAAGGTCTGAAATTAAAATTGTCTGCACTGTTGTGAAAATGTTCCGCATAATGATGCTGACTTATGAGGTGATTGTGTATGTGGTTAACTTATCCTAAATATCAACTGAAAGGTTACAAAGTGCTGATTTAAGAAGCATGTACACAGATGAGTTTACTCTTGTAGGTCCAAAGTGGTTATTAGATTGATAATAATGGTCTCTGTGAACTGATGGTTCTTCTGCTGGGGAAACATCAGTGGAAAAATGGGAAAATGGTCTGTTTTAGGTTCTAATGTTTTACCGAATGTAATAGGCAGCGATATAGAGAAATTCCCAGCCTATGATCACAACCTAGCAACAATGAGTGGTACACAAATAATGAAAAGATAAAATGAAGCATAGCCCTTGAAGGAAGGAGTAATATCACATGGGATATATCATATGGTGAGATTGTGTCACCTTTCATGGAGATGAAGAAATGGCAATTTATAATGGACTTGTGTGAAGCTAGTCCTCGTTGTCAAAAAATGGATACTGCACATATTTGTGGGAGCCCCCAGAAGGTAAAATGAAGATTGAAATCTTATAAGTATGTCTTTCATCCTGTTTATTTAAACTATGGAAAATTAATTCTGTAACAAAATTATGCCACTTCAAATGTAGATTACAATTTGCTTGTATCATTGTTTTGTATTTCTAATTCAGCTTCCAACCTTACCAAAGGTACTGACTCAAGTCTCAGACTTGGCAACAGGTCAGTACTGGGGCTTCCTGTCATCAACTCACTAATTACTCTGGTCACATCTGGAGGTGTTAAGTATGTGTCAACCAAGTGTGAGCCCAGTTCTGTTGTTGGACAGTTTTTTGGTCTGCAGACTTCCCAGAAGAAATCACTGAACAGCGTGGCAACGTTATTATATCTTCGCTACTTCAGCTGCACGTAGTATCTATTGCCTTGACAGTGATTGTCTGTAACTTAAATGCTACATTTAAATATTAACAACGTGATATGACGTTTTTCCATAATAAATTTAACAGAAAAGCTGAACTGAGTAGAAAATGGATTTTTTTCATTTCAGTCCATAAGCCAAAGCTTGCAAAAATGATGAGTTTTGCCAACAAGATCCCAAAGCAGCCTTTACTGAGTTTCTTTCCGTCTGGAGCATCTAGTTCCTTGCAGTAAATTGTGACAATGGATGGAAACAATTTACAAGGAGCCAAGCATGATTGAGCTGTTAGAATGACAACTTAAACACTGTCAGGTTTGGCACCCAAAGAGATCCGCATATATATTTGTTATATTAGAAAGTGAATGAAGTGTGCACTTAGTGTGATCATTCATTATACTTTGCTGATAGATCTTGTTATTTTTATATTTCTGAATAAATTGTTTTGTTTCTGCTTCCTTGGCTATTTGACAGGAGGAGATTGCTGTTGCCTGGGACGTAATTCGCACAGAACCTGTGATAGTACGACTGCATTGCTCTCTCACACAGTATTTAAATGGTCCAGGTTTGTACTTCTGTACTTTTAGGTTAATATCAATATTTGTTCACAATTATGTTATCAAAATTTAAACATGTTAAATGCATCCAGTTTTACTGTAAAATCTTTCATTTTGATATTACTGACATTGGAGAAGTAACTTTCTTACTTTGCTTTCCCAGTACTTGCCAAAACATAAATAGGCAGTCACTATCTATGGTTTCACTTCCGATAAGCATTAATGGTCGAACCTGCTCCTCAATGAAAGCCTAAGGCCAGAAAATTACTCTGAAAAGATACCCATTATACCATCTCAATATCTCAGAGGGTGAGCACTTCATTTGTAGTGCTTTAGTTCGAGGGATTGACTTCCTCTCAGGTATAGTACCTGATCCCAGTCATCATAGGATTGGTGCTACTACAAGGTGGAAGATGGGGGGAAGTTCCTTGTTTAACCTTAATTCAATGGTTGTGTCTTTTGGACTCCTTCAACTTCCTCTTCAATGATTTCATCATCCATCCAACTTAAGCTGTGTGAGTAGATGGTGAGGGTTTTGGATGGTGGTTTCAGAGGGAAGCAGAGATGTTTTGAGTATGCTTACAAGCTATCTATCCTTCCTGTGGTCCTGCTTTTAAAGCTAACTTTGAGTAAGAACAGAACAGTGGATTTGGTAGGGCACTTATGACTTTGAAATAGTAATGGCCATGGTAACTCAAGGAGAGAGAGGAACTAGCTCTGAGCAGTCTTCCCATGGTTAAGCTCTCATATCACAGTCAGCAATGACATGAGTTCATTCAGAACGTTTTACATAGGACCTGTTTCAGATGGCTGCTCCATTTCCTTGTTTTTCTCCTATATTATACTAAATATGAGTGTTTGGAACAGATTATCAACTAAACCCAATTAACCAATGAAATACTAAACTGTTTTGTAATATAATCTAAGGTAAGATCAGTTAGGACTACATTCACTGGAATTCATATGAATGAGGGGGGATCTCATTGAAACCTGTAAAATTCTAACAGGTCTAGACAGGGTAAACAGTAAGATCCCAATGTCTGGTGGGTCCAGAACTAGGGGTCACAGTTTAAAGATATGGGTTAGTCCATTTAGAACTGAGATGAAGAGAAATTTCATCACCCAGAGAGTGGCAGCCTATGAAAATTTCACTCATGGAAAGCATTAAAGGTAAAAACACTGAATGTTTTCAAGAGGTAGTTGGGTACAATTCTTAGGGCTAAAAGGATTAAGATATGGGAGAAAGTGGGAACACTGAAATGGATGATCATCCAAGATAACATCGAATAGCACAGCAGGCTTGGAAGCCAAATAACCAACTCTTGATTCTATTTTCTGTGCTTTTCTAGATCTCCTTGGTGCCACATTCAGTCAAATGCAGTCTTAATATCAAAGGCAGTCACTCTCATTTCACCTCTAGAATTCAGTTCTTTTGTTTATGTTTGAACCAAACCTGTAATGAGGTCTGTAGCTGAGTGGCCCTGATGGACCCCAAACTACTCCAGCAACAATACCAGCACACAACCACCTCCTCCAAGATTGATTTCCTTTTGCTTCTATTTTGTCTGTTCATATTTATGCATGTAATGAAACAAATGTGTGTTTATCATTATCCTTATTAACTCTATTATCATCATTATTAAGACTAGCTTTCAATTTCACTCTTTATTACAGGACTTCCCAAAGCGGGGGTCAGATACTTAAAGTGGTCCAAGGCAGTAATAGCAGATCTCCACTCTCCTGCTCTCATTGGTTTTCCCCAGTATCCTCCCTGCTACTCAATAAGGGGTCAAGACAAGTTCCAAATATCAAAATAGGGTCAGAACGGTAAAGAGAATGGGAAGTACTTCTTCCCATCGAATGTAATTGCATCCCATTGCCATTGTAGAATTTGAACATTTGTTCCCAGAGCACCTATCTGGAATCCCTAGATTAGTAGTCCAATGACCACGATGCAGCCCTCTTTCCCAGGAATTGTGGAAGAGCACATGTTCTCGATGGTATATTTTGAACTCAACGTACATCAGTAGTGGAGAGAATAAATGTAAGGGGTTCTGATCAAACAGGAGAAAGTGAGGTCTGCAGATGCTGGAGATCAGAGCTGAAAATGTGTTGCTGGAAAAGTGCAGCAGGTCAGGCAGCATCCAAGGAACAGGAGATTCGATGTTTCGGGCATAAGCCCTTCTTCAGCATTCCTGAAGAAGGGCTTATGCCCGAAACGTCGAATCTCCTGTTCCTTGGATGCTGCCTGACTTGCTGCGCTTTTCCAGCAACACATTTTCAGTTCTGATCAAACAGACTGCTTCATTATGGATGCCGTGAAAATTGACATTTTTAACTAAATTGTGGTCGAACAAAACTTTTAACCCCACACACCTTCTTTACTGTATGACTTTGACAAGGTTTTAACAAATGCCACCCTTTTTCTTCTTAGCTTTCCAAATTGTCATTTGGTACTGCCAAAATTGACTATTTCCGAACTAAGACTCATTTTGTTGAAGTCTCCCTCTTGCACTCATCAGGGCAGTTCATAAGAAATACCTATCTAAAGGGAAACAACATATAAAATGCATGAGTGGAGTGTGTTTTACCGACAAGTAGATTCTGATTCATAGAGGTATTCCCATGCACAACGCACTAGTTAATGACAACTGACTGTTAACTGCCAAATTTTGTTCAAATGGTGTAGCCTATGTGATAATATACACAGCTTCCAGTACTCCCATGTGTACTGCAATGTAAACCAAACTAACAATCCTAAAGTGGTTTTCATTGTAATTCTTTGCACACTCAGAATTATTTAGTTAATATTGCCCATTTGTGGAATCGCATCTACTATTGGTCAGTGTTGTAAGTTTTACTAATCTTCGTTAATGTTTACAAATCTGAAACTAGGAAGTTATATATAGCTTAACATGAACAAATAGTCTATTTGTGTTTTATATTATGTCATAAGTGCTTAGTCTTTTTTTCATTAACATTAACACAATGAAAATATAGCCCCATGATTCTCACTGAGAATCGGTCTCCATGGAAATAAAGGTTTTTTTTTAAGAGAGAGGAAAGGGAAACGAGGAGAAGGAGAAGTAATGCACAAGATAAGTACATACCCCGTCATATTTTTCAAGAAAAAAAGTACACTGTCCATTTTTGCCATTTTGTACTTCATTCAAGTTGAGTTTTATTTGTGAATGAGTTTTCACTGACCTGTGAGCTCTGAAGGAATAATCATAGCTTTATTCTCTTGTGTGCCAAGCCCAGCGTCCCACTGCTGTTTATCCAAGACCATTTCCATTTAAAGTACTGTATTTAACAGATCCATTCCCACAGTTCTTAATTTACTGTAATTGGAGTTGTGACACAGTGATCATTCATTCCCAGCCAGTGGGCAATTACGCCAGTCAGTGTATATAAATAAGTTACGGGAAGACAAGGCACCTATAGTCTTTGAAATCTCTATTTCTAGCACACGGAAGACAAGTGTGCTTTATGCATTTTCTTACAGTTTCTTATGCCTCTCTGCTATCATTTTGCAGTTCCAACAGTTGATGTTTTCCAGACATCTACAAAGGATCGATTCGGACTGGGACATCAATTAAAAAAGTAAGACACTTTAATGAGCAACAACACCAACATTTCCATAGCATCTTGCACTGTCTGATTCACTGTCTTTGAAATGAGTTGTTAAACCACAGTCCAATGGCATTATTTTGAAAAAGAACAGAATAGGTCGTTTTATAGTTCTGGTCAATATTTATCCTTCAACAAACATCAGCAAAACAGATTATTTGGTCATTATTACCTTGCTGTTTATGGTGCCATACTATTTGCTGATTGACTAATGCAATGTTTATAGGTTAAAAAATGCATAGTTGACTGCAGTGCACTCAAGACATCCTGAAGTCATGAAAAGTGTCCCAAACATGTAATTTATCATCATTGAAAGATGTTATATTAATGCAAGTTTTTGTTGGAAGGTGTTGTTTCGAAACAAATTATTGTTGCTCTGAGATTAATGACAGAGAAAGCATCACCAGACACCACTGGTAGCACTGAATGCCAGATGTACCCTGTCTGGCTATAATTAGCAGTTTCTAAATCTATCTATATTGACAGTGTGCATCTGTCAGAGCTTTTGGAAAAGATCTGTAGTTCAGTGTATGAGTTGCAGTTGCGAAAGTGTTACAACTGTCACTCTAACACTTAATGTTCTACGGGCATTTGAGTAATTCCCAAATATCGGCAGTCTTACATACTGTAGAGTTGCAAGCAAGATTTCAACTAGCTAAATGCCCATTGGTTGAAATGTCCTGTAGCACAATTTATTTATCAAGAGAGACAGTATCTGCACTTGAGTTATGCAACATGAAAATACAAATAGCTATTCTGTCGCTATTCTTTGAGCTGATTTTTGAGAATCTGTGTAATGGAAATTTGAATAAGTGTGTCCAGATTTCTGATAAAGCAGTTCACAAGTCTCTGTGAGTGGCTCGCATTAGGAGTGAGTCAGCAGAGGCAGAAACTTGGATAAAAATAAGTTTAAATAAGCAGATAGAATTACTTGCAGTGGGTGAATGGATATGAATACTTGATATTGTAGATGGGCTGTACACACAAATAAATTGCCAAGTTGGAGCTTGAATAATGCTTTAATGAGCTGGAACTGAATTGTACTTCTGAAAACAGAGAGACTAACACATATTTCATTCCCACAACAAATTTGACATTTCCAGTTTATTACTCCCACAGAATTATGCAGACTTTTGTTACACATCAGTGGAAGCAGAACAGCAAAGAGAAGCTCAACTGTCCCCATGGTAAAAAGATTAGTGAGAAGAAAGTGAAATCCCCTCTACACATTTTTTCATCATTGCGCAGGTAATGTGGCAAATTTTCGGAAAGTTCAACTCCACTGATATTGTGCTTCGAGGCTGGACATAGATGTGTCACTTTCTGATCTCAAATGCAACTTGTAAGAATATTGTTGTAAGTTTGAGACATCTGAGGACTGAACACAAGGCAAACTATCAACATTTCTTGTCCATCAGCGATATGGTATAGTAGAGCAATGTTTTGCTAATGCCTTCTTCAATCAAGTCTCTGTCGCTTGGTATCTGATATTATTGTGATATAGCTCACATGGCATATTCTCAGTATATTAGATCATTTATACAGTGAACCCTTTTCTCTATATAACTTAGCGCCCATTCAATCACTAGGTGATAGCCTCACAAAGCACATTTAAATATTTGTAAATATACTATTATCTATGTTAATAATCATAGAAACATAAAAAGATTACAGCACGAGAGGAAGCTATTCATTATCATAGAGCCTCTCTAAGTTGTTTGACCCTTCAGCCTATCAAGTCTGTCCTGGCTTATCTACAATAATCACCTGCCCCGTAGCCTTGAATGTTATGGCATTTCACTTGTTCATCCATGTACTTTTTAGAAAAGTCAGGTGATTTGCACTTCCATTTCCCTCCCAGGCAGTGCATTCCAGATTCCCACTACCCTCAGGCTGACAACTTTCAATCCATTATGTCCTTGTTAACGAGAAAAGAACTACACATTCTCATCCTACATTCCAGCTTTTAGACTGTAAACCTGTAGGTTACAAGATCTCAGACCCTATGTAGTGGAAGGGATACAGGGAGAGCTATCAGAGAGTCTGTGTCATCTCTCCAAGGGGCACCCAATGATGTTTAAATGCAATCAGACGCTTAATTGGAAAGTGACAGGCTCTTCAAAGAATTAAACACTAGTTGGTCAGAAATGCTGTGGTACCCAAATTTTTGGCTGTTGCCAGTGATATACTGAGGCCTTCAACAGGAAACATCTCTGAATCCCTGAAGAGAAGTGAGTGTAGCAGGTTGGGAGACATCAGGTATGGCTTGCTGGTGATGGGTGGGAGACTGATTGAGTGCAAGGGCAGTGGGCTGGCTCTTACAGTTAGCCCTTTGCTACTCCTGGGTCTCTCAGTCAGAGAACCACATGTCTTTAGAAGAAAGAGGCTGCTGGAAAGTCCAAGAGGGTTTCACAGTTGCCATTCAGATGACACTGGAAACCAGTGTGAGTCCATAAAAATCCATGATCCACAATTCATTCCTAGTTGACTCAGGGGTAATGATCTTGAAGAGGTTTCAAAATGCCAGCAAGCAGTTTCCCAGCACAGCCCATTTCCACTGCTGAATTAACGAATGGGAATGGGATGCTTGGATTCCCTTACAGTTATGCATCCTACCCACGATGTGGCTCATCCATCAAATCCCAGTTCAAGTCTATAACCAAGTGCTTTTAAATCTGATGGATGTTTACCTGCCACCACCAACTTTCCAGGCAGTGTGCTCCAGAATCTGAATTTAAGGTAAATAGATCAATTCCCTCTTCTTCTACCAACCACTTTAATTATATCCCTTCTGGTTAATGACTTCTTTTATAAGGGAAATTTTCACTCTGTCTGGGAACCTCATAGGATGGAGTGTTATCAGCCTCTGTGTGACGTGGGCTCCAATGAGATCAGTGGTAGAATTGGATGAAATAGGCAATAAATGCTGGCCCAGCCAGTGATGCCCACATCCCATATGTGAATAAAAATAACCATTGTTTAAGGGATCCTGGCACAATAGTTCAAGGGCAATTTCCAGTACTAGTCTGGGCCTTATTCAGGACAGTCAGAGTCAGTATCCTCTGCTGATAAAGGATGTGGAGTCAACAGTTAGACACCAAACCACCTATCTTGACTCTTTCTGCTCTACTGTGGGTTCTTTTCCTCCTGGAATAAGTGTGGCAGTTATCACAGAAGATGAAAGTTGCACAGCTTTAATGCTGGTGCAGATGAGGAGGGTTTCTGACTGAGTGAGTAAGCCACACAGAGGGCAGGCCGAGTTAGTGCTATCAGGAGTTGGGGTAGATGAGAGCAAGTGATGAAAGCTATTGCGTGCATTAGTGAAAGTGATAGAGCATGTGATTTGCTGGGAGATAAGTCCAGTAACAGAGGGAGAGTGAACGTGTGGTATCAGAGAGAAAATGTTGGCTTTTACGCTGGCAGAATTATAGAATTTTACAGTAAAGAAGGAGGCCATTCAATCCTTAATGTCAGAAATGGATTCCAAAAGAGCTACCTAGCTGGTCCCATTCTCCAGCCTTCTCTCTGTAGCCTTCTAATTTCATCCTTTTCAAATATATATCGAGCCCTCTTTTGAAACCTCCTGTGGAATCCCTCCCCACCACTCTCCAAGGCAGCACATTACAAATTCTAACAAGTCTGAGTAAAGAAGTTTCTCCTCATCTCACTTGTGGCTGTCTTACTGACAACCTTGAGATTGTGACCCCCAAGTTACTGACATACTAACTAATGAAAACAGAATAGCCATTTTTACCTTATCAAAAATGTTCATAATTTTGAACACCTCATTAAGATCACTGCTAATCTTCTCTGATCCAAGAAAAATAAGCCCAATTTATGTAAACTGTCCTTGTATCTAAAATCCCTCATTTCTGGTATCATTCTCATTAATCTCCAATGCATTCTCGCCAGGGCTTTAACATCCTTCCTTAAATAAGGTGCTCAGAACTGAACACCATACTCCAAATGAGTTCTGACCAATGATTTGTAGAGATGTAGCATCACTTTCTTGCTTTTGTACTTTATGCCTCTATTTATAAACTCAAGAATCCTATCAGCCTACTTAACAATTGTGTCAACTTGCCTGGCCACCTTCAAGTATCATTCATGTGAACCCTGAGGTCTCACTGCTCCTGTACTCCCATTAAATTTTTCCCATTGAAACTGTGTTGTATCTCTGGGTTTCTTCGACCAAAATGCATTACCTCACATTTCTCTTTATTGAAATTCATCTGCCTGGTGTCTGCCCATTTGGCCAACTTGTCAATGTCCCCCTAAAGTAGCTCAGTATCATCCTTACAATTCACTATTCTCGCTAGCTTACTGTCATTTCCAAATTTAGAAACTTTGCCCTCAACACTCACTTCCAAATTTTTTATAAATCAGGAAAAGCAGTGGTTCCAACACCAATCCCTGAGCAATGCCACTTTCCAATCGTCTCTAATCTGAGAAATGCCCAACTATCCCCACTCCCTGTTTCTGATCTTTCAACAAATTAGAATTAATGGTGCCATGATCTGATCAATTGCAAACATTTCTGATTTCCTAACCAATCTACCATGTGATACCATATCAAATGCTTTTTATAAGTGCAAATATACAACTACCCTCATCTATTGCCTGTGTCACATTGTCAAAGAACTCAATTAAATTTGTCAGACATGGCCTGTCCTTGATAAAGCCATGTTGACTGTCTAGTTTGAGCTTATTTTTCTCAAAATGTATATTTATCTTATCTAGTATATACTCTCTATCAGTTTTCTCATTAGCTGACAGGTCTGCAGTTTTCTGGGTTAACCGTTGACCCTTTATTGAACAGTGGTGTCACACTTGCAATCCTCAAGTCACCTCGGACTGATCCTGTGTTCAGAGAAGCCAGAAAGGCTTTATCAACGGCTCCACGATTTGCTCCTTTATCACTCTTAGCAAGCTAGGATGTATCCCATCCAGCCTGGCTACTAATTTGCCTGAAGGACTGCCAGCCTGTAGCACCTCCTCTATATTTATTACTATGCTGCTCAGTTGCTCAACACCCATCCTTTCAATGAGGCCATTGGCATCATCTTCTCACTTGGTTAAGACAGAAACAAAGTATTGACTTAGTAATGCTGCCATGTCGTTGTTTCATTGAGCAGCATTCCCTGCTTGCACAGTTGAGAAGAAAATCAATCCTCTCCTGACAATGTATGGCATTCCTCCAGACAGCTGAAACTTCTCTAACCTGAGTGGCAACCTCAGGCCAGGCAGGCATGATCTGGCGTAGTAGCTTTCACAGTTGATCCTGGGGGAGAGGAAGTCCTATTAGTGCACCACTATGTCCAGCAGGTGCTCCAAGACCATGTCTCTAAAGTGGCAAGGCAGTTCCCCATGTTTGCTATTTCTGGGACAAATATGAGGAATAGTGCAGGGCAGCTTCAGGCTAACAGTGCTTGTCTGGGTGCACAACTGGCTTTGGAATATGGTGTCGGCACCAGGGATTCCAGTCAATTGCAGGATCTCTGGTGAATGTCAAGTTTTTCTGGTAACAGTGTGTAGTAAGATTGGCCAGACATTGAATGTATGCTTGCTATAAGGGCTGAAATATAAATTAAATTTAAGATGCAGTAAGAGAATTCACTTGGCCTTACAGCATGAATTACAAGTCTAAACTCCAGGCAACTTGCATTTAGCCACATAATTCAATCCATAGTTTCACGTAACTAATGTAATATCAGTCTCTTCTGTTCCAAACAAAACAGCCCAGCTTATCCCACCTTTCCTCAAGGGCAAAATTCTCTACTCTTGGTATCATCCATAGTCATTGAGTCATAGAATTCCACAGCTTAGGAAAAAGCCTTTTAGCCCATCAAGCCTGTGTAGGTCAAAAACAAGCACACAATATCCCAAACCTTTTTTCTGGCTCTTGGCCCATAGCCTTTTATGCTTTGGCATCACAAGTGCACTTCTAAATACTTCTTAAATACAATGACTGTTTTTGTCTCTATCACTATTATACGCAATCAATTACAGATTCTCAATGCCCTATGGGCAAAAGGTCTTTCCTCGCTTCCTCCCTAACCTCCTGACCTTCACCCTAAAATTATGCCTATTGATCCTCCCACCGAGAGGAAATGTCTCTTCCTGTCTATCCTATCTATGTCCCTTATAATTTTATATTTCTGAGTTATATCCCCCTCACTCTCCTCTGCTCCAAGGAAAACAGCACCAATTTATCCAATCTCTCTTAGAATCATAGAATTCCTACAGTATGGAAGCAGACCATTTGGCCCACCTAGTCCACAATGACCCTCCAAAGAGCATCCCACCCAGATCTACTCCATTCCTGTAATCCTGTATTTTCCATGGGTGATCCACCTAACCTGCACATCCCTGGACACTTTGGCCATTTTAATTTGGCCAATCCACTTAATCTGCACGTCTTTGGACTGTGAGAGGAAACCAAAGCACACAGAGGAAACCTATGCAGTCCGGGGGAGAATGTGCAAACTCCACACAGACAGTTTTCTGAGGGTTAAATCGAACTTGGTTCACTAGTGCCTTGAGACCACTATCTACTGAGCCACCGTGCTCTCAAACCAAGGTAGCATTCTTGTAAATCTCCTTTGCACTCTCTCCAGTACATTCAAATCCCTCCTATAATGTGGATTCCAAAAATGTACATAATTGTGAACATATTCTTCCTGTAATGTGATGAACAGAACTGTATGCTCTATTTTAGCTATGGCTAAATTAGTATTTTAAACAGTTTCAGGATAGCTTCCAATCTCCGCCTCAGTTAATTTTATTTATGATTATTTTTGCAGAATGTGTGAACCCTTGACAATGCCTATTTCTAAATTACCTTGTACAAATGGTGGTGCATCACCTTATTGGACTATCAGTCAGAGTTTTGGAGGTGCACCCTTGGTGTGATGCTGGGCAGTCTCTCTGATTTTAATCTTGCTGGATTTTTTCAGAACCATTTGGTACAACTGAGTGGCTTGCTAGATCATTTGAGAGCATTGATACATTGCTATAGGTTTGAAGTCACGTGTAGGCCAGATTAGGTAAGAACAGCAAATTTCTTTCCATAAAGGATATCATGGCTTTATGACTATCTTCTAGTTTCATGACACCATTGCTGAATAAAAACTTTTTTATTCCAGATTTCTCTCTTTATCTGCAATTAAATTTCCCAGCTGCCTTAATAATATTTGAATTCATAACCCGAGATCAATAGACCATGCCCCTGAATTGCTAGTGCAGGACCATAACCACTGTGCTGTCATTCCCTAATAAAGAAAAGTATCCTGTATATAGTGTTAATTACCTAGCCACCTGTCCTGCTAGCTTTGGGAATAAGATGATATGCACTCAAAGGTCCTGCTGTACCCTTAGATTAATCACTGTCCAACTATTATATTTCCTTGCCTCGTTTACTCTCCAAAAAATGGCATGGCCTTGAACTTCCACAGAACAAATTCTATTTACTAGTTTGCTCCTCACCTGACCAATCCATTTATATATTACTGCAGCTTTGTTTTTCACTTTCAAACATAATACAAAGTTTTGTTTCATCTGAAAACTTCTTAATTGTGATTCCAATGTTATTTAAATCATCTACAGATACCACGAGAAGCAGGAACTTAGCACCGCACCCATTGGAAACAGCCTTCCTCTCTATCAGCCAATTTTACTGGCTCCAGCTGATCACTTTGCTTTGAATCCCCTTCAACTCTTACCTTTCTAACCAGTCTACTGTAGAAGACATTGTCAAAGGCCTTGCTAAAAATTAATGAAATTATTCAACCATCCGACCCTCTTTGGCCTCCCCCTTATTACAATTCAAGAGACTCAATCAGATTAATCAGAAACAAACTTCCCCTCATAAATCCATGTTAAATGACTGTACTTAATCTGTAACTTTCTGATTGCTGATTAACACTTGTCCCTCATATTTTTTCCCAATAATTTTCCCATGAATTGAGTTCAGATTGACTGGTTTATAATTACTCAATCTACGTTGTTCTCCATTTTTAAACAGTAGTTTGATGTTAACAGTCCTCAGGTCCTCGAGAATCATAGTGGCACTATTGTGTCACAGGAAATATTGTACTTTCATCTGCTCAGCTGGCCTCACTATGCCCCACCCAATGAAACCCCAATGTGAACAAGACTAAATGTTGTAAAGCTCAAATTTCATGCTTGTTGAAATATTCATGTGCATCTGTCTGTAATAATGAGGCACAATCCAATTAACTTTAAATATCTGGCAGGCTTGAAAGTCAACATATAGCTTCTCTGTTTAATAAGTTCTGTGCTGTTTATTCAACAACTGCATTACATCATTGCTCATCTATAACACCTCTAATCATATGACCATTTCATGAATTTATCATTAATACACTGAATATACAGTTCCTCTGAAAAGTTGAACATTCTAGCCAGCTTATAAGGCTACAGTTTCTGGAGGAAGATGTCAAATCCACACTGATTTAAGAGCTCAGCCCACCAAACCTGATGTAATTTCCAGCACCTAACTGTTGAAGGTGACTCAACATTACTCCTCCCAGTGAAAGTATCAGTGCCTCTTATTGATACGTTTGGTAGTCCAGTTACTTCATTGGCATTCTTGTCATCAGAGGCAATCAGTGAAGTAAATGAACTGACCCTGTTGAGTTATGTATTGTGTAATGTGAAAGGATTAATTAATTGCCTCAGAGCTAAGGCATCTTTATGAAGCATCAATCATAATATGATTGGATATTACATCCAGTTTCCAAAGTAGAATATTGTGAGGAAGACCTATATTTTAAACCTAAATAAGGGCATCTATGTTCGACATGAAAGCTGAAGTGAACTGGTATACTTGACTTGTGGATAAATTAATAAAGACATTGTGTCAAACATTTAATTGGACATTTCAGAATATTCGGATTAAGCATATTCCTAACACAAAGGAAAAAGGAACAAGAGAGAGGATCCACCATCCACTGTTAACTAAAGAAATTAGGGAAAGCAGCAGACTTAAGGAAAAAAAGGATATAATTGTGCAAAATATAAAGAATGGTGGAGAATGCCTAAAAGGTTAATCTGGAGGAAGGAATTAGAGTTTGGATTTAGTTCAGACTGTAAAAACAAAGCAAGAATTTGTACAGACATTTCAAAGGAAAAGTGTCAACCAAGTGTCTGTTGGTCCTCTGATCTGTGAGGATAGGGAGTTACTGATAGATAATAAGGAAACAGCAGATGAAATGAACATATATTTTGCTTTTGGCTTCACCACAAGTACAAATGAAACAAATAACATTCCAATGATAGCTATGAATCAGGCGGTGAAATGGAGAAGGAAGCTAGTGAAATGACAGTCACCATCAGGGAAATGATATGAAGAAACCTGGTAGAGCTATGGCCTGATAAGTCTCCAGGTGCTAGGGTCTTAAAAAGCTTGCTAATGAGGTAGTACTTGTGATGATAATGTTAAAAAATTCCCAGGATTCAGGAAAGGCTCCATCTCACTGGAAAATAGCAAGTATAGCACCTCTAGAAAACTGAATAGTATAGGCCAGTTAGCCTGAAATCTGACATGTGGAAGGCAAAATTATAACTGGGCACCTTGAAAAACTCAAGGTAATCAGGAAGAGTCAGAATGATTTTGTCAAAGCGAAATTCTATTTAACCAATTGTTGCAGTTACTTGAAGGAGTGACATTTATTTTGGTTAAAGGGGGGTGTGCAGATGTACTAACATTTCCAGTAAACGTATCAAAGATTATTGCAGAAAATAAAAGCCCCTGGTCTAGGGGATAACATATCAGCTTAAATAGATGGGGGCAGTCTAGAAGGAGCTTTCCTTTCACTTTGACAGAGTTTTACACTGTATTTAACCCTGTGATATACCTGTCCTGGAAATGTTTGATGGGGACACTTAAGATGACACTTCACTTTCATTTTAGAAGATGAGGTAGGAAATTGGCTGAATGACAGAAAACATGATATGTATAAACCTTTGTTTGATTGGCACGACAATGTTGAGTAGAATCCTATAAACTATGCAGATTGAGTAAATGGTCAAAAATCTGGAAGATGGATTAATGTGTGGGTGAATATGAGGATATGAAGTTATTCACTTTGGTAGGAAGAATAAAAAAGCAGAGTATTAATGAAATGGAGAATTACTGCAGAATTTCAAAATACAGAGGGATTTAGGTGTTTCAGTGCATGATCCATAAAATTTAATATTTATGTACAACATGGAATCAAGAAGGCTAATAGGGTGCTCATCTTTATTATAAGAGAAATTTTGAACATAAATTTAAGGATGTATGCTTCAGCTTTGCAGGGCTGTGGTGAGAACACATTTCAAATAGTGTGTACTCATTCCATCCCCATCCATTTATTTTGGGATGCAAGTTCATTGGTGATGGTTCAGAGAAGGTTTACTAGATTGAACCCTGGTATGAGTAGGCTTTCTTCTGAGGACAGTCAGGGCTTATTTTAACTGCAGTTTAGAAGACTGATGAGTCAGTTGAATGGTTTTGCCAAGGTAGAGGTGGGAAGAATGTTTCCTCTTGTGAGCCAGTTCAGAATTAGGCGCACATTGTTTTAAAAGTGTGGATTTCCCCTTTAGGACAGAGATGAGGATGTTTTCCTCAGACGGTTATGCAACTTTGGAATTTTCTGCTTCAGAAAATGCTGGAAGTGGGGTCATTGAATTTTTTTTAAGACAAAGATTTGTGTTCGGCTATGAGATTAAGAGTTATCAGGAATAGATGAGAATGTGGAATTTAAAACACAAACAGATCAGCCACTATCTTATTGAATGGCAGAGGAGGTTCAAGGGACCAAATGGATCAATTCTGCTTCTAATTTTGCATATTTGTAATCCATTCATTGTTCAGAACCTTGATATCTACAAGTCAGCTGCTTTCAGGCTTAAGTAATGTGCATTATTCTAATTTGTAACGTATAAGTATTGTTATTTAAGCCACATGTACTAGGTTCATATGCTGTAATTAATCCATGTTTGAATATATGCAGAAGTCTCATGATAGTTTCTGTCCACATGTAGACATAGGTTAACTTGAAACTGAATGTAGCATTGCCTCAATTCTAGGTCGCCAAGTTATCCTCCACCTGGATGTGGCAAAAGCAAATCAAAGTTGAAACCAGAGCAGGATGGAATTACCAAGTCTCAGAAACTGTTAAAGAGGAGCTGTTCAAATGCTATCAAGGTGGAAGATGGCTGTGATTCCAAACCCCACAAACCTCTTGGCCGTTCCTTCACCAGTGACCCCAGAGCTGAACAGGCTAATTCTACAAAGCCACATAAACTTTTAAGTCGGTCATGTTCTGCTACTATGAGGCTAGATGAAAATATTCCTTTGAAGCCCCATAAGTTGCTGAGCAGGACATGTTCTGGAGATCCCAGATGTGAGCACAACAGTGCCCCAAAGCCTCATAAGCTGCTGAGCAAATCATGCTCCAGCACTTTGAAGACAGAGGAGTCAGATGGACTGAAACACCACAAACTGCTGAGCAGATCCTACTCTAGCAATGCCAAAGTGGGTAAAACGGAGCTGTGTAAAGAACCCACTTCTGAGGGTAGAAGACTCTCACTTACCTCAGGTCTTATTGGCATATTAGCGCCTTCCTCTTCATCACAGCCTACAGTACGTATATCTCTAATTTTCACTTTTCTCTTTATGTTTTCCTGAATGTGATTTTAAGGATGACATTTCATACATTTCAAAGATGAACTTGAAGGAAAGGTGGAGGAGCGCAAAGTGAGTTCACCTGATCTAAACATTTATATTCAGGTTGAGTGCCACCGTGGTCTAGTTCAAAATTAACTTACAGTTTTGAAGTTAGAAACTACACATATTAAAACTGCAGTGGTTTACACTGGATCTAGATCTGTGATGCATACACAGGGAATATTCTCAACCTAAGCAGACCTATCTATAGCTTTAAAACATTATTATTGTTGATGTTCTCTGAATCATGTATCCCAAGAGTATGAAGCCAGTTCCTTCACTATCACAGAATATTCACAGTTGAACTTGGGAGGTCACAATTGAGCTGCTATTTGGAATGTCGACTGACAGAAACTCTCTGCAAAATGCCTGACCTTGACCATTTCTTTTCAATAACAAGAATCTCTTCTATTGATATGTACACAGTATCATTCAGAGACTTGGGCAAATAGCAATTGAACTGCACAGAGTCGGAAACATTAAGGGTCGAATTATTTTAAATGGGAGGAGAACTTAAGAGGATAATTTTGAGTTCAGTTATAGGAGCTTCAGATAAAATCGAGAGGCACAGGAGAAAAGGACAATTAAAGTTAATGCTGTTGAGTATCATTTCTCCAATTTTGTTGGAGCCCATGTTCCTTCAATGGAATTGATGAGAAATACTGCTGCCTTGACCAATTATTCTTTTAGAACTTGACAAATGAGTGAGACAAAGAATCACGTTTCAACCAGTCCCTTTAAGTGAAAAGCCAATAAAGAAACACTACGATAATGAGTCAAATTTGTCTGCAGCAGGGCATCTGACAGAATCCCCAGAGGGAGCCAGACTGGAAAAAATGGTAGCCAACCAGTTACTGGCACCATTAGAGAGCAATAATTCTCTTTGGAGTGGGGAAAGGGGGTGGTGGGGGGAACAGGGCATTGTGGGAGTGCAGATGAGTTTGGTACTCTCAGCATTCTGATTGTGGCCAGCAGTTAGAAATGGTTGTCACTGGTAGCTGTCTGGTAGCTCATTGCCACCAGTTCTTGTTGGACAGGCAATGTGAGCTCAGTGAGATTTGTAGTAAAATTGGACAAGAGTCTGCCGACTCGCTGTGTTGGATGGGATAGTGAGTTTCACACTGGGCAGTAGTGAGATGCCTATTAAGGGAGATTAGAGCTTGTTAAACTGCCTTATTAACAGCTTAACTCGACTCATTAATTTTTCACTTCTAATATGAACAAACACGACATGGGACATAGACGGGGCAGACTGGAAACATCTTTTCTCCTTGAGGAAAAGATCAATGACCAGGAACATAGATTGAAGGTAAGGGACAGGGGTTTAGAGGAGACCGAGGGAAAATTTACTCTTTTCACTCAGAGAATGGTGGAAATAGGAACTGACTACCTGTGAGGGGGATAAAGGCAGAAACCCTTGTAACACTTAAGAAGTATTTGAACATACCCCTGCATGACCAAGGAATGTAAAACAATAGGCCAAGTGCTTAAAAATGGGATTAGAACAGTTTGTTGGTCATTTTTGACTAATGCAGACTTGATGGGCTGAAGGGCCTCTTTTATGTGCTGTAGCCCTCTACAACTGTAAGCTAGAAGTTGACAAGTCTTGACGTGGAAACCATGTGGGTACCTGATGATTTCAGTTCACCACTGGCTGCAAGGAGTCTCAATGTTGCTCAGAACCAGGGCATGCTCCATTAGCACCAGCCAGGCACAGCCCTCTTCAGCACACACTGACATCCAACATTTGTCAACCCCTTTTGACCTCCAATATACTTGCAGAATGACCAGAATGCATAGACTTGCATTGAAGGGTACACTAGCAGGTAGAATTGAAAGTCTGCTGCAGGGACTATTTACATACAAAGACAGACACCCAACTCAGTGATTGGACCAGACTTTAACTCAGGGCTCCTTACTTGCTCTCTTCATGCTCAGTCACTTAGCACCCACTGCATGTATGTAGTATCCACGTCTTCCCTCAATTTGCCATTCCAATTAACAAGTGTGGTGCTAGAAAGACACAGATGGTCAGGCAGCATTTGATGAGCAGGACAGTCGACATTTCAAGCATAATCTCTTCATCAGGAATCCAACTCGAAACGTCGACTCTCCTGCTCCTAAATGCTGCCTGACCGGCTATGCTTTTCTAGTACCACACTTTTCGATTCTGATCTCCAGCATCTGCAGTCCTCACTTTCTCCCAATTAGCACAATCCCACAACCAGGAACCTTGTCTTGCTGGTCAGTAGTCCTCAATCTAGGGGGCATACAACTTGCTATTCAGTGGTGTACAATATCAATCTCAGACCTGTTCCATGTCACAGTAGTTCATACGACAAACCCACTGCATCTGCAGAAAACAACCAAATCTCAATGTTTTACAGAAATCAGCCTCAGCAAAGAACATTGAGGCACCCATCCATTGGAAGGTCACAGTCTCTGATACCAGTCCAAGGAAATAGCCCTGGTCAGGTCTCAGTCAAGGATTCCACCTCTGTAGTTAAGGGAACTGGTCATAGTCAGTCCTGAGGTTTCTTAAAGCATCGCATGGGGGAGATAGTGCTAATGTGATCACTGAGAGTGTTGGTGAGAAGCGATCGAGGAGGATTCTGGGATAGCTTAGTGCAGCCACCATAACTGAGAAGAGGATTGCAGAGGATCTGGTGCTCAAGAGGAGGAGGATCATAGAATACCAGTGAGAAGTGACCGAGGAGGATTCTGGGTGAAGTCAATGGTTTCGCCATGACTGCTAGTTTTGAGTAGCAGCCTTACCTTGACACTAGCCAGGAGGCAGAACAAGAGAGTCTGGATGGAGGGGACAGTGACCAGATCAGGGCAGGGCATTTTGGATTTAGTTTTGAGTAACAACCCTACCTTGACCAATTACATGGCAAGAATCATGGAACATGCACTTCATGACATCACAAGTTGAAAATGAACATTTTGGACATAAGGACTTCTAATTGGTATGTAGTAGTCAGGTGATTTAAAAAAAAATGTTCAATTGCCATTGATTTTCATGCCCATAATGTTTTAGAGTAGTGGAATTTAGGCTATTGGTGGTACAATATTAGGGTCTAGAGTAGCACCGAGACTGTTTTTTACAGATTGATGTATTCAGTACTTTTTAGTGAGAATTTAATACTGCTGAATTAATTCAGTACAAATTTATTTTGAATTAAATAGTTATGCAAGTGTCAAAATGGAAGGTCTAATGGAGGAGGGAAGTATACAGTAAATGGCAGAAGAATTAGCATCTTCAGTTCCCTGAGACTGGCAACTCAATTGAATTAGATGGATTAGGAGAAGGCAAATGACATGCTTGTCTCCATCAATCTGGGCTTAGAGTGTAAAGGTTGGTAAGTCATGTTGCAGCTGTGTAGAACTAGAGTTAGGCCCTATTTGGAATATTGTGCACACTTCTGGTTGCCACACTACCTGAAGGATGTGGAGGCTTTGGAGAGGGTACAGAAATGATTTACCAGGGTATTGCCTGGTATGGAAGGTAATAACTATGAGGAGAGAGTGGGCATACTTTGGTTTCGCTTGAATGTCAGAGGCTGAGGAGTGACTTGACAAAAGTTTACAAAGTTATGAGAGGTGTGGACAGAATGGATAGTTTGAGTCTTTTTCCCAAGGTAGAAATGTCAATTATGAGGGGGACACAGGTTGAGGGTAAAAAGGGGAAATCTTAAAGGAGATGTGAGAAGCAATTGTTTTACGCAGAGGGTGATAAGTGTGCTGCCAGAGGAAGTGGTAGAGATGAATACAATAGCAACATATAAGAGGCATCTTGACAGATACATGGATAGGCACAGAATTGAGGGATATGGACAGTGTTGTGGCAAAGTTTACAAGTTTACAAAGCCATCATTAGTCGGCAAAAGTTTTGTGAGCCGAAGGGCCTTTTCCTGTTTTTTGTTGTGGTTGGGCTCTGTCCAGGCCTCAGTCAGGGATCTGGACCTTTCTCTTCCAGGTCTGTCTGGTTACATCACTCATGGTCAGCGCATCAGTTCCATCCACCAAAACTAAGGAGAAAGACATGTCTCAGCATATTTCATGGTGCAGCCTTTGTGGTTATGAAGTTAGGCATCATTCTGGCACAGTTACATTCGGGGCTAAACAGTGTCAAACAGATATAAGGTGAAAACAGTGAAATACTTAGAAATGTGTCAAATTATACTGTGCATTGTCACCCTGAATGAGTCTCCGTCATTGTATCCCTCCCATTACATCTTAGTCTACACCATGGTTCCACAGCGGGGATGAAGGCAATAGTGGAGTTCACCCAACCTCACATGTTCCAGTCTGACCTGCTCTGTCCTAGACCAGCCACTCCTGGCCTGGTCTGGCCTGTCCCAGACAGACCTCTCCCGGAACGGCCTGTACCAGACAAACGCCTTCCAGGCCAGCCTGTCCCAGAAAGACCTCTCTCGGCCCGGCCTGTCCCAGACAGGACCCACCTGACCCGGCATGTCCCAGAAAGACCTCTCTTGGACCAGCCTGTCCCAGGCTGACCCCTCTGGCCTGGCAGGCCTATACGAGACTGACCCCTCCCGGCCCGGCCTGTCCCAGACTGACCCCTCCCGGCCTGGCCTGTCCAAGATTGACCCTTCCTGGCCTGGCCTGTCCCAGGCTGACCCCTCCCGGCCCGGCCTGTCCCTGACTGATCCCTCCCGGCTTGGCCTGTCCCAAACTGATCTCTCTCAGTCAGACTGAGAGATTGATTAGAGAAGAGAGGTGAGCACTTGATATTTAGAGTTCTATTCCATCACATTTGAGTTTGTTCCTGCCTGCCCAACTTCAAGTCTCAGTTAAAATCAAAAATTGGATGGGTTGATGGTATATTGCATCAGGAAACGGATGTCTCAGAAACTAACCCCTTCCCATCCAGCTTATATCCTTTTTTAATGTTAAAATTTCCCCCAACGTCTCAAGACAATGCAAGTGAGCCTTGCTCTTTAAAGTGATCTGACCAGTCAATTGTCTTTCAAAAAGGCCCACCTCCATCTTCAAGAAAACGCCAACAGCTGGACAATAAATACTCACCTTGCCAGTGACATCTGAAACCCTGAGAATTAATTGTACAAAATTTGCATCACTGGTTTATGTTCAGCTGAATTTCTACTCTACAGTTCTTATCTCATACTATTAATAAAATCATTTCAAACTGTCTCACTCAGTTTTCACATCGATCCTTATTGCCCTTAAAACATTTGCTCCTTGCAATTACTTTACTTGCAATCCAATGGTCTATGCTTTGTCTCTGTCTACAACAGAATCTTTTTGGCTGGTCTCACAGATACTGTTGCGCAAAATGCTGTGCACACAGTCAGCACCACTACAAATTCTTGCTATCTCTGCAGGGAAACTCATTTGCTGCTGTGAGCAAAATGCTGACTGAGATTCTAAAGCATCAGCATTAGCAGCTGCTCTGTATTAGATAGGACAGACTGGGCTCGAACATGGGAGCATGTAGAGTTCTCTCAAATGAGAAAGAAAACTCGATCTCTATTTTTGAAGTGTCTTCGCAATTGCTGCTGAGATGTTGGAATATTAGGTATTTTGTACTCCAGTTCGGTTTCATCACTGACATAGGATATTGCAAGGTATAAAATGACCAAGCAATTTTATATTTTCATAACCAACCTGTTAGACGATGTTAGCGAACACATCCGGAACAAGTGAGACTTGAATACAGGTCACTTGTCACAGAGGTCGGGACACTATACAACATTCCGTAACAGGCCATTTTATTCAAATGCTCATTTTTATAGAATCCTTGCCATTATCCCATTGCATGATTCTCCAGTATTGGCTTTGATTTGTCAATGGTGATGATGAAATGGAGGTGCCAGTGTTGGACTAGTGTGGATAAAGTTGAAAATCACACAACACCAAGTTATATTCCAACAGGTTTATTTGAAACTGCAAGCTTTTGGAGTTCCGCTTATTTATTAGGTAGCTAGCGATGACGATGGTGAATGAATTTGCCGTCATTCTACCGAAACAGTAAAATGCTCGAATTGACAGCAGGATAAAGCAAAAACCCAAAAGTTACTGTCAATGATTCTATCATTCTCAAGATGATGCTGTGTTGAGATATGCTAAAACAGTAATCACTGGAATATGGATGTAGGTTTGCTCACTGAACTAGAAGGTTTGTTTTCAGATGTTTCATCATCATACCAGGTGACATCATCAGTGAGCCTCCGGATGAAGCACTGGTAGTATAGCCCGCTGTCTATTAATGTGTTTAGGTTTTCTTGGGTCAGTGGTGTCATTTCCTGTGGTGATGTCATTTCCTGTTCTTTTTCACAAGTAGTGGTAAATGTGATCCAAGTCGATGTGTTTATTGATAGAGTTCCGGTTGGCTTGTCCTAGGATGGTTGTGTTTTCCCAGTCGAAGTGGTGTCCTTCCTTGTCTGTATGTGAGGATACTAGTGAGAGAGGGTCATGTCGTTTTGTGGCTAGTCGATGTTCATGTATCCTGGTGGCTAATTTTCTGCCTGTTTGTCCAATGTAGTGTTTGTTACAGTTCTTGCAAGATACTTTGTAAATGATATTAGTTTTGCTTGTCTGTATAGGGTCTTTAAAGTTCATTAGCTGATGTTTTAGTGTATTAGTGGGTTTGTGAGTTACCATGGTGCCAAGAGGTCTGAGTAGTCCGGTGGCCATTTCCAAGATGCCCTTGTTGTAGGGGAGAGTGGCTAGACTGGAATGTCTATGAATTGTTCAGAACCTCTACATTTATGCTCTCAGTCTCACTGTAAAACACTTGTAAAATCTAGGTATTGTTGAACAATGTGAAACTGGATTTTTCATTAACTGCTGAGTTTATGTGACTGCTAAACACTCTCTTGTGCAAAAGAAACTAACATTATATTTTGAGACTATCATAACTACATTATGTAAAAATTACTTTTTTCTGAAAATTTTGTTTACATTTATTTTAGCTTATATCTTATTCCAATCATGTTTTATTCCACTATCTGAACTCTTAATTTAAAAGTGATGGATATTAAATACTTGTGACTTTTTAGTTTCCTTTTTGTATGTACTTGAATGTGATTGGCTGCTACCTCTGTGCTGAATCAGTGCATCTGGAACCTTCTTTCAGACATGTGGTGTACATCAGTGCCTTGTTATTGACTGCAAAATCCTGCATTCTGTTTTGGTTTTATAATTCATTATTTATTATCTGATAAATTTGATCAATCTTTGTATGTTGATACGGTCAGCAATTTATTGTTTACAGCACAAAACCCAATTCAGGAGTGAAAACTCTAAGGCAACTTTTGAATATGTTTGGAAATCGTATGAACCTGAATATTCTTGGCGAAATATTTAGGGATTGTCACCATTGTCACTATTCACCAATCTCACTTGCCTCATTTGCTAACACTACAGATTCTTATGCCCTTCTTTCAGAATGATATGAATATCATTTATATGGACAGATAAGATAATCTGTTATCCCAGCACAGTTCGGATATGGGTGTGCTAACTGTGTATATGGAAGGATAAGCTGATATGGTTAGATGAAGAGGGGTGAGAAGATAAAATGGAGCATAAACACCACCATAGACCAATTGGGCTGCAGACTATTTCTGTGCTATAGATACCAAGCCACTCTAGGCAATATAACATAAATCTGTGCTACCAGTGGGCGGCACGGTGGCACGGTGGTTAGCACTGCTGCCTCACAGCGCCTGTAGACCCGGGTTCAATTCCCGACTCAGGCGACTGACTGTGTGGAGTTTGCACGTTCTCCCCGTGTCTGCGTGGGTTTCCTCCGGGTGCTCCGGTTTCCTCCCACAGTCCAAAGATGTGCGGGTCAGGTGAATTGGCCAAGCTAAATTGCCCATAGTGTTAGGTAAGGGGTAAATGTAGGGGTATGGGTGGTTTGCGCTTCGGCGGGTCGGTGTGGACTTGTTGGGCCGAAGGGCCTGTTTCCACACTGTAAGTCTAATCTAATCTAAAAAAAAGTCTAATCTAATTAGCCAAGAAATAGCAGGAACATCACTGTCTGCTGAATCTGTCATATGTTAAAAGTTTGGAAGAATGTTCACCATGAACCATAGGTTCTCTTACCTACCTTCGAATGTCACAAAATCTTTTAACATCCACCAAAACAAATAGGTAAAATGTTAAACTGTAATCTAAAATACAACACCTCAGACATTGCAGCATTCCCTCATTATTGCACCAGACCCACAGGCTACAATTTTTTTGTTCAGCAAAAATATTATGCACATTGAGTAAGATCACTCATGATCAAACTAAATGATGGAACATGCACAAGAGACGTGCGATCTTCTTCTGTTCCTAAGTTCTTAACATTCGACTTGGACAGTTTGAATACTAACATTCAAATCAAACTGAAACCTTTATCATTAATGTTGAATGTGAATAGAACAACGACTTAAATTTATTATTGTACCATAGAGGGATAGCATGCTGGAAATCAAGGCCCACTGTTCCTAAAGTCGTCATAAAATTTAAAGATTTTATAAAAGTATGCAAAATTCCCTGATTTACCTGATTTTCAGACCCATGTTGACAGATCTGGCTCTGTACTTACGGTGAATGACTGTTTATTACAAGCAAATAGACTCTAGTTGCAAGTGAAAGGTGCAAACTGTCAGCATATAACTCGACTCATTAAATTTTTATCCCCTTATAACAGAAAGAAAGCAGGGTGTTATGGATAGAGGGAAAACTAGGAAAGCAGTGGTCTTTGTTCACAGGATCCACTGAGATGATTCTTGAGCTGATCAGAAAGCTGCTTCTTGATCTTCTTTCTCAGGTTACGTTCACTCGTTTTCAAGAGACATAGGCTGGCTGGATCACATTTCAAAAAGATCCCTGATGTATTAATTAAAAATCACAGCTTACAGCAGATGCTAAACAAAAGATAAACTAGATTTCCTCAGATTCAAAGTGCTATTTACTACAGACGAGGAGGGGGAGAGAGAGAGAGAGAGAGAGCTCCTGACCCGAAGGGAATATGAAGGTTTTTCACTATCTTACAAGCTGATAAATTACCTGAGAACCAATCTTTTAGTTGTTGGCATGACAAAGATCTTTATCATTGATAATTGGTCACGAGTCCAGAAACCAATCGGCTAGTTAGTTTGAAGAAGAACCTTTAAAGGAGAAGAGAGATTCAGAGAGAGAACCTAGGCCTTGAACAACCAAAGGCATAGCCATCTGAAGTGAGGGAAAGGAAATGGAGGATGCATAAGACGACAGCGTTGGAGGTACTCCAAATCTCAAAGACATGTTAGGTTGAAGGATGTTCAAGTGACAGGGAACAATGAGACCATGAAGTGACTTAAATTTAAGAATGAAAATTTTTAAATTGAATTTTTACCAGATGGAATCTAATTTAAATTAGTGACCACAATGAGACAGGATGGCAGTGGCGTGAACAGTGCTTGGAAACTAGAATGCATGCAGCAAACATTTGGCTGAGTTTAACTTTAAGGGAAAAGTTGAGAGTCCAGCCGAGACAGTAAATACAATTGTTCTTATTTTTTAATAAAATGGATTTTTCACTTAACTTCTAAAACTGTTCAACAGAACTTGTCAGTTTAAAACTTTTGAAGCAGAAATCTTGTTTTCATTCAGAGGAGTAGTGTTTGGACAATGGCATTAGTGACTTGCCACAGTCATTTGACCTCCAAAGTAATTGTTTTCTGTACTGAGGAATGAAAGCAGAAGCTATTAATGCCAGTGGATGGAAGAAGATAGAAATGTGACAACTCAGAACTGCTAAAGTGAGCAAATGATGACTCCATCCTGAATTCCAGAGAGAAATTAATTTATACATCTCTGGCAAGGAGAACAAAACAAGAGTGCTCACCCCTCTAAGAGGCATCATCAAAAACCCAGGCTGGCTAAAAGGCGAAGTTTTTTTTTAATCCTTCTGTCAGGAGATTAAAGCATTATTTGAAAAAAGACAACCAACACTGCTTGGCTGAATGGGAATAATTCTTGTTTCCACTGGATAAGGTGCCATCAAACCGAATAGGGTGGTTACAGGCAGAATTCTAGGGAATGCTGCTGAGGTACTGATAACTTTTGTACCAATGTAACAGGCTCAACCCAGCCACCTGAGGGCACTGTTTCTAGTTATGAATAAAACAAATGTCCAGTGCATTGGGTGCCATTCAGAAGTGTCCATCACCAGCCCTACCCAATATCCCACCAGGAACATGTCTCTAATTCAATTACATGCTGAGGGCTGGTGCTTCAGCTGGTGGAGTGCCCATATTCATGTGGACATGTGTAACATTGAACATGGTGGTCCCAGAGGGTTTTGGTACCAAACTCTTTCTGTTGTTCCAAATAACTGAATATTTTTGAAGATTCTGACACTGCTGTGTTAGTAAAGATAGTACAAGAAAGTGTTATGTGTATTCCCCCATATCTTGAAGTGATATGTATTAATAAACTAATGTTTGTCAATCTTGATTATTAGAGCTAATGCTCTTTTTCTTCCCTCTATTCTTTTAGTCTGGCTATAATGCGAGAACACTAGTGTCAAGGGAGCATGGGTTTCTCGTACAGGTAAGAGGCACACCAATATCATTGCTTCAGTCATTCACCCATCTCTTTTTGTCTCATAATTGATGTTCCTTTATTTGTACAGACCATTGAGTATGCAGAGCAGCGGATACCAATCCTCAATGAGTACTGCGTGGTGTGTGATGAACCCCACGTCTTTCAGAATGGACCAATGCTCCGGGTTAGTAGAGAGTTTACTCTTTATTTAGAATATGCCTATGCATTCTGATGCAGTATTTAAGCTCGAGTGCTGTTAAAGGAAATTACAGCCGTTGTGTAATACAAGCTTTGTCCAAAACAACAGCACATGACAGGTCTCAGCTGACAGCATGGTCAGGATTTTCAATAGAGCACAATGTTTATAAATACATTCATGGAATACAAAAACAAGAGAGTTTCAATGAACCCTCATGAAATGCTGGATTGGCCATGGTGGAGGTCTGCATCCAACTTTAGGCATTGCACTTCAGGGGTAAATTTGAAATAATTGGCATGGCTGCAGGATAGATTAATGAGAATGGATGAAGGACTTCAATTACAAGGTCAAATTGGAGAAGCTGGGGTTGTACTCCTTCAAATAAAGTAGGTTGAAGGCAGATTGGATGGTGGTGTTCAAAATCATGAGCGGGCTGCACAAAATAGATCAGGAGAAATTGTTCCCATTGGCAGAAGAATCAAAAACTAGGCAACATTGACTTGAATTCATTGGTAAAAGAATCAAAGATGATGTGGGAAACGTTATTTTTATGTGATAGGGTAAGAGGACTTCCCTCCCTAAAGGCATTGTGGGTCAACCCATAACAGGTGGACAGCAGCAGTTCAAGAAGGCAGTTCACCACCATCTTCTCAAGGGCAACGAGGGACAGGCAACTAAATGCTGGCTCAGCCAGTGATGCCTACATCCCACGAATGAATAAATAAGAGAAAGGATCTGGAATGCGTTGCTGAGAATGTGGTACAGTCAAATTCAATCACTGGAGAGAGTTGGATAATTATCTGAAGAGTAAAGTTTTGCAGGGCTTCAGAGCAAAGTGAGACTCATTGGGTTGTACTTACAGAGGGCTAGCATGAGCATGATAGGTTCAATGCCTGCCTCTGTGCTGTAACCTTTCTATGATTTGTTTCTCCTGATCCTCTCTATAATTGTGTCTTCATTGACATGTTTCAGGCTGGTATCCATCCCTCTTAATTAGTTGTAAATTTTAAATACTTTTCTGCCTCTAGGCAATCCAACATGAAAATATGCTTTTGCAAACTGTTTATAGTGTCATCTTGGATTTTGCATTTAAAATTTTTTGAGGCATCCTTTTAAACTGTTTTCCAACGCTGTAACATAGTACGGTACTGCAAACATGATACAAGCAAAATCTTTTTCAATCATCAAGTGGTGAAGGTCTAAAATACATTGCCTGAGAGTATGTTGGCAAGTTCAGGCAAAGCATTCAAGATATTAAAGAAAGCACGATAATGGGTAGAAGGCAGTGAAATGTTCATTTGAAAAATGCATGCAAACATGATGGGCCAAATGGCCTCCCATATTGTTATCATTCTGTGAAAGCTAGCAGAATGTGTTCCTAACAAATAGGTACTTAGCCACCATCCACTCTGAGTGTCTGTCATTGCATTCTGAGATAATCAGTATTTTATTTACAGTGTAATAATATTCAAAGTTATCAGTGTGTGGAGCTTAGTACAGATATTGTTTTATGCCCAGGAACTCCTTCAAATACCAAAATCTATCTAGTCTACCTAAAGCAGAACATTATGATAACATTTTTTTTATTATTATGAGGTAACAAATGTAACTTGCTAACAAGTAACAAACATTTCTTGCTGAAAGCTGGACAGACATAATTTTGCAGAGCTTATGGTTCTGTGGTCCTCCTCAATTTAGTCTTCAGACAGCTCATGTATTAATGGAATAATTCAAAAGACACTCTCTGAGCAGCACAATAATGTTCAATAAGATGTGACTGGTGTTCTGCTTAATATCTATTAATATCTAACCATGTTGCATGAGTCCTTAAAAACAAAGTCTCAACTTTGACAAGTGAGTAAAATGTGGCATCAGCAACACCACTCACTACACTGCTGACCAATATTCCTTAACAGAAAGGAAAACCAGGGAGAAAGTGAGCACTGCGGATACTGGAGATCAGAGTCAAAGAGTGTGGTGCTGGAAAAGCACAGCCGGTCAGGCAGCATCCGAGGTGCAGCACTTTTGAGCAGTAGCCAGAAAGGATTCAAAGAGAGAGTTAAGAAGAGCAAAGACAGGACACGAGCAGTCTTTTGCAAATAGAATAAAAGAGAACTCTAAAGCTTTCTATAGGTATGTGAGAAATAAAAGGATGACTAGGGTAGGAATATGGCCAGTCAAAGACAGAAGTGGGAAGTTGAGTGTGGACCCTATGGAGATCGGAAAGGTGCTAAATGAACACACCTCATCGGTTTTCACTCAGGAAAAGGAGAATATTGTAGAGAAGAAGAATGAGGTATAAGATTTTTGAGAAGGTGACCAAGCATGGAGATGACGGTAGGGCAGTTGACGTAGTATACATGGACTTCAGTAAAACCTTTGATAAGGTTCCACATGGTAGGCTGTTGAGAAACTGCAGAGGTTTAGATTAGATTAGATTACTTACAGTGTGGAAACAGGCCCTTCGGCCCAACAAGCCCACACCGACCCGCCGAAGCGCAACCCACCCATACCCCTGTGGGATTGAGGGTGATTTAGCAGTTTGGATTAGAAACTGGTTTTCTGAAAGAAGGCAGTGAGTGGTGGTTGATGGAAAATATTCAGCCTGGAGCCTGGTTACTAGTGGTGTGCCACAAGGATCTGTTTTGGGACCACTGCTGTTTGTCATTTTTATAAATGACTTAGACGCAGGCATGGGTGGATGGATTAGTAAATTTGCAGACGACACTAAACTCAGTGGAGTAGTGGACAGTTTGGAAGAATGTTACAGGTTGCAGGGAGACTTGAATAAACTACAGAATTGGGTTGAGAGGTGGCAAACGGAATTCAATGCAGCAAAATGTGAGGTGATGCACTTTGGGAAGAATAACAGGAAGGCAGAGTACTGGATCAATGGAAAGATTCCTGGTTGTGTGGATGTGCAGGGGGATCTTGGAGTCCATGAACACAGATCCCTGAAAGTTGCCACCCAGGTTGATAGTGCTGTTAAGAAGGCAGACGGTGTGTTAGGTTTCATTGGTAGAGGGATTGGGTCATATGCTGCAACTATACAAAACGCTGGTGCGGCCACACTTGGAATATTGTGTACAGTTCTGGTCTCCATATTTTGGGAAGGATTTGGAAGCGTTGGGAAAGATGCGGAGGAGATTTACCAGGATGTTGCCTGGTCTGGAGGGAAGGTCTTATGAGGAAAGGCTGAGAGACTTGGGTCTGTTCTCATTGGAAAGAAGAAGGCTAAGCAGGGATTTGATAGAGAAATCCAAGATGATCAGAGGCTTAGATAGGGTAGACAGTGAAAATCTTTTTCCTAGGATGATGACGTCAGCTTGTACGAGACGGCATAACTACAAATTGAGTGGTGATAGATTTAAGACAGATATCAGAGGTAGGTTCTTTACTCAGAGTGGTAAGAGCATGGAAAAGCAGATGAATGATGATGGGATAGTGTAGGGGGATGAGCTGAGAATAGTTCACAGGTCAGCGCAACATCGAGGGCCAAAGGGCCTGTTCTGTGCTGTATTGTTCTATGTTCCATGTTTTATAAGCTCAAAATAACTATTAATGAAGAGCTTATGCTTGAAATGTCGATTCTCCCACTCCTCGGATGCTGCCTGACCGGCTAGATTTTCCAGCACCACACTCTTGAAGAAAGGAAAACCAGACAGGATGTTCAATTGGCACTTAATTAACAGTGGTTTTATGCCTTTACCAGTGCTACAGGTGGCATCTGGTGTGCTTTTGCAAATATCTGCTCTCTGTTGCTGGATTCTGCCAAACACAAGCTTTGACATTAAGAGTGCAGAACAACTAATTTGTTTAGTAAACAGTGCATTTCACAAAATGTCATAATATTTACTGAACTGCAAATGTGGGTTAAGGCAAGCTTCTTGATTCAGTGATGAGCGCTGAAACCACTCTGTGAAGGTTTAGGTGTTTGTAAGCTTTTTAAACTGACATAAGCTTTTAAATCTTATGAGTTTTATCAGCAAGCAGAGTTTGTCAATATGATTTAATTAGATCAATTGAAAGATGCAGACAGAAGCCATCAAGGCCAAGCAGATTAATTGGAAAGTGTAATTGAAGGATGTGATCATTCTCTTTCAACATTTATTAAATGCATGATTGAAATAGGAAAGATTAAGGATGAGCTGATAATTTTGGAGCCTCAGTTACAAGAATTACTACTTAGTAGTTGTTTCCCCAAAAAACACTTTCATTGGTGTTTCTTTCATATACGTCTAATTGTCTCCATGACATGTGTAAGCTGATGTTTTGTGATTAGGGGAATGCTTTCTTGATACTGCATCTTAATATAAAATTCCAAATCTTGCGATCTTACTCCTCCGTGCCATTTTGATGTGGACAGTTGACTTGCTTATGAGTACGATGCAACATCCAGCTCTGTCCCCTAAATTATGTTCGTCTCCTTGTTGGTTATGGAAACTCAGCTGAGGTACTATATTGCTATGAAGATGTTAATTGGGAATAGAGCAAACTTTGCTTGTATTGAACAGTCAATACCAGAGGGAAATGTGAGGAGTTAATCTTTGTGAAGAGTGTAACAGATTATCATCCTCAGACTAGAAATAAATAGTCACATGGTCTGAGAGCTTAACTCTACCTGCCAACCTGTTCCAGGGAAAACAATGTTTTTTTTGTTTTATTAGTTTAGTTTCTCTCATTACCAGTTGGAAACATTAAATCTTTAAAAGAACATCACAGGCAGCAATGGCTATTAGCAATAGCAGTTGAGAGAAAATCTCAAGTTTGTTGAAGTATCTGTTATTAGTTGATTTAATAGGAGTATGAAAGGGCATTCCACATTTAAAGAAATGTGCAATTCCGTTCTAACACAGAAATTCTTTCAAGAGACATGGAGAACAAAAAAAACCCAAAGAACTGCAGATACTAGAAATTGGAAAATAAACAGAAATTACTGGAAAAACTCAGCATGTGTGGAGAGAAAGCGGAACTAAATGTTTCAGGTCTAGTGACCCTTCTTCAGAACTGATTGTAGTGAGGGAAAGGTCGACATATAGAGAGAAAGGATGCGAGGAGGAGTATCGATAGATGGACATGCATCTCAGGAAGAGAGGAAAACAGTTGGGCAGACAAAGGAGTGGGTAAAGGTTAGTCTTAGAGAATAAAAAGCTGCTAGTAGGGACTGTTTAGTGGCTGACAATGGGTTGTTTGTAGTAGCAGCTCATGTGATGACAAGGCCTAGCGTTTGGAGATTGGGGTAAGGAGTTAGGAGATGTTGCTCAGGCCCTAAAATGATTGAAATTGATATTGAGTCTCGGAGGTTGCAGTACACCAAGTCGAAAATGAGATGTTGGTCTTCCAGCCTGTGCTGAGCTTTGCTGAAGCACTGCAGCAAGCCTGAGACAGGGATGTTGGCCAGGAAACACAATGGTGTGTTGAAATAGTAGGCAACTGGAAGCTCAGGGTCATTTTTTTTGCAGACAGAACATAGGTGTTCTGCAAAGTGGTCACCCAGCCTGAGCTTTGTTCCCCAATGTAGAGGAGACCATAATGTGAGCAGCAGATAGGATTGACCAAATAGTGTGAAGTGCAGGTAGATCACTGATTCACGTGGAAGGTGTGCTTGGACCCTTGAATAGTGAAGAGGGAGGAAACCAGAGCACCTGGTCAGGTGAATTGGCCATAGCGTCAGGTGCATTCATCAGAGGGAATTGGGTCAGCATGGGTTACTCTTCGGAGGGTCGGTGTGGACTGGTCGGGCCGAAGGGTCTGTTTTCACACTGTAGGGAAGCTAATCTAGTCTAAATGGGCAGGCATTACTTTTCTGCAATTGCAGGGGAATGTGCCAGAGGTGTAAGTGGAGGTGTTGGGAGTGGAGAAGGAGTGGACTGAGGTATCCCCAAGGGATCAGTCCCTGAAGGTGGGATAGAATCACAAACTCCCCACAGCATGAAGGTGGCCATTTGGCCCATCAAGTCCACACTGACCCTTCGAAGAGCATCCCACTCAGACCCACGCCTCTACCCTATCCCTTTAACCCTGTATTTCTCATGGCTAATCTACCTAATCCGCGCAACTCTGGACTGTGGGAGTTAACCAAAGCACCTGGAGGAAACCCACACAGACACGGGGAGAATGTGCAAACTCCACACAGACAGGCGCCCATGGCTGGAATTGAACCCAGGTTCCTGATGCTGTGAGGCAGCAGTGCGATACATTGAGCCCCATGCCATCCCTGGATAATATGTGGGAATGCGCACTGTACACCCTCTCTCTCTCTCTCTCTCTCTCTCTCTCTCTCAAACACAAACACACATACGTACACTCTTACATACTTACACGCTCACTCAAACCCTCTCTCATTCACATGCTCTCTCTCATACACATGCATACACCTCACACTTACACCCATGCACACTCCCTCTCACAAGCTTATACTCCATCACACCCACACACACACTTTACCAAGCTTTCACACATACGAGCACACATACTCTCACGTCCACCCAGACTCATACGCTTACACTCACGTGCAGACACTCACACTCTGTGTCTCTCTCTTTCTCTCTTTCTCATGCATGGACACACACAAGTCTATGGGATAGATGTGTATTTACAGAATTATATTTGCAGATAAATTCCATTTTGCTCAAAAAATGCACAATCTACAGGCAGTCAATGCAGACCGGCGAAAGTGGGTACTGCAGATGCTAGAGGTTAGAGTCAAGATTAGAGTAGTGCTCAAAAAGCACAGCAGGTCAGGCAGCATTCGAGAAGCAGGAAAATCAACATTTTGGCCAAAAGCCCTTCATCAGAAATAAATGATGAAGGGCATTTGCCCAAAACATCAATTTTCCTGCTCCTCAGATGCTGCCTGACGTGCTGTGCTTTTCCAGCACCGCTCCAGTCAATGCAGGCAGTCCATCCATGGAATATTTTGTAAATTTCACTTTGGAAATAGAACCAGTCTGACTCAAGATTGGGATAAGATAGACTGATGAAGGGCTTATGCCCGAAACGTCGAATTTCCTATTCCTTGGATGCTGCCTGACCTGCTGTGCTTTAACCAGCAACACATTTTCAACTGTGATCTCTAGCATCTGCAGACCTCATTTTTTATCCATACAGATAGACTGACCTTACACCTTTAATGCATTGTTTGAGCTGTGATGTCACCTTTGGTATAAAACATTTCATTATCTTGAGAATGTGACTTAAAAGAAGTTCTGGGATTTGCATATTAGTGAACCGAAAACTGTAACCCATTCGAACAGATGAAAAACTTAATAACAATCCAGGTTTGTTCAATAAATCATTTGAGTTACATGATACTATAATCTTTTGCTATAAATTCTGTGTATTATGGTCTTATTCTCAACAACCTGATGAAGGAGCGGCGCTCCGAAAGTTAGTGCTTCCAAATAAACCTGTTGGATTTTATATGATTTTTAACTTTGCTATCCCAGACCAACAGCAGCTCCTCCACATCATTGACTATTCTCTTGTTCTGCTGGCTTCCGCCTTTCATATGCTTCAGCTAATTCAAAGTGTTGCCTTTAATATCTGCAATTCTTTTCCTCATCCATAACCCTTACCTTCAATAAGCTAAATTAGCTACATTAATTGTGCATTAATTAGCCCATTAACTCTGCAACTTCCTCCATCTTTCCACACAATCTTATTAAACTCTTTGTTCCACTAGCCTTTTGTAGCTTATTCTGCATATCTCCGATGGTAGGTGTGACTTCAGTGCCAAAGCTTCATCTGAAATAACCCCATAGAGACTGGCTTCCTGTCACCATGTCACCATTTATTTGCACAAGTACAGTACTTGACATTACTCTGGTTTCCTCACCTCTGGAACTCCTGTTTATATCTGTCCGCCCGGACTCCCTGATTGGACTAGATTAACAGTCCCAAACATGGAACTTATATTCTGTGAGGTCCACTGGTTAACCTCATTACAATCACTACATCGTCTGAAATTCCCATGGCTTCTCCCACCTGACTTATCTCCTTAATTTCTTCTATAATGCATTTTTACTAACCAAGTCGGATTAAACAAAGAACATAGAAAAGTACAGCATATGTCACGCTGCAGCCTGCAATAGCCATCGATACTATCAATGGCACTTCCAACCTTTGTGTCATCAGCAAATTTACTAACCCACCCTTCAATCTCCTCATCCAAGTCATTTATAAAAACTACAAAGAGCAGAGGCCCAAAACCAGAGCCCTGCAGGACCCACTCAACACTGACTTCCAGGCAGAATACTTTCCATCTACAACCACTCTCTGCCTTCTGTCAGCCAACCAATTCTGAATCCAGATAAATCATGCATAAATCTTCGACGAATCAGCAAGCATTTTTAGTTTGTCTCTTGTCAATTTTCCCCATTATAAAACAATATGTAAGTACAACATTTTATTTTGTTTTGTTTTTGCAGTTGTTTTCCCTTTGTTCATAGGTAGTGACATTTGTCCCCTGTGATTATGTACCCACCAGCATCTAAATGAAAATTGAAAATAACTTTCTATTGCTGCTACCTACCATTTTAATTTGCATTTTGCACAAAAGCTGTTTATAATTTGCAGATGTTTCCACGATGGTGTTGTGGTTTCAACAGACAGAAACTAACAGAAAGTGCTGAATCTGTGGGTCAAAATGGGGATTTTGAGGACAACAACTTAATAAAACATTTACACATTTTAATACCGTGAAACTTTACTGAGAACAAAACTTATAGAAAAAAGCGCATGTTGAGAACAGGAAGAAGGAGTGACACATTTCCCTATTTATAACACAGTCACTTTACATTCAGTGATCCATGTAGACATAACCTTGGGTATTCCTGATTTAAAGAAGTGGCAGGGCAGGTAGCAGAAAGGCCAAATAATTGGACAGATTCAAGCAGCACCAGCCCAACTACTCTCCTTCCCTGCAGATGAGCAGGTGAGAAAAGTAGCAAGGACGGCCTGCCTTCCAGTTTTGGGACAGAGCCTCCATTTGCCCAAATCTGGGGTAATTAGGTGCATGGATGGAGGACAACAGGGATAGTAGTTAAAAGCCTCTTCCCTGCTAGTGCCTTCTCATCCTTTTGACTCCACTCTGCCTGCTGTCCCCAGCCTTTAAAGAGAAAACCATCTTCAGCCTGTGATGGCTGTGCAGCATCCATTGGCTGGCAGGTTTAGGTAGGAAAAACCTTCAGTGACAAAGCTCCTGATGAGATTGTGAAGCTGCCTAAATCCTGATTGATATTTGGTCTGGTGGACTTTGTCACTGGTGGAGGGAGAGGTTAGTCACCATTGAAGACACCTGGCCCTGCATTTAGTTTGGATAGTGCTGTCTACACTAAGTTGCCCTATTTCATTGGTGCCAATGTGCCACTCCCTATCATAATGTATTCTCAAGTAGCTCTGCAGACAAATACTTATTTTTACTCATTCATGGGAAGTGAGTTTTGCTGCCTGGGGCAGCATTTATTGACCCTCCCCATTTACCACTGACAATGCAGTGGTGATTTGTCCTCCTGAACCACGGCAAACCCATCTGGATGTATACAGTCCATGGTGCTGACTCATCGGGCAGGACAAGTATTGGGAAGGGCAAATAATCAAGTGGGTTTACCACTGACTGAAGTGTAGATAGGAGCTAGATTATTTCATAGTACAGAAAAGCAAGGGGAGAAAATAATATGCTGAAAATGTGTTGCTGGTTAAAGCACAGCAGGTCAGGCAGCATCCAAGGAACAGGAAATTCGACATTTCGGGCCAGAGCCCTTCATCATCATTCCTGATGAAGGGCTCTGGCTCGAAACGTCGAATTTCCTGTTCCTTGGATGCTGCCTGACCTGCTGTGCTTTAACCAGCAACACATTTTCAGCTCTGATCTCCAGCATCTGCAGACCTCACTTTTTACTCGGAGAAAATAATATGACTGTATTAGAATCACAAGTCATTGTTTTGAGCTGATTGTTGTACTCAGTGTTCCAAATGAAACAAATGACACTTCTGTTCTCACAGCAGTTGCCCAATTAAACACAGATTAGCATAAAGTAATTCTCAGAAAAGTCAAATTTGTGCTGCATTTTCTTGTAAATGAGTATGACTTTGTTCTGTTCAGTAATAATTCCAGCCATAGGAGTTAAGATACTATCTCAATCAAATCCTTTCACTCAGAGTCTCCTGGGAAGAGAATATACTCTGTTAATTATGTATTCTGTTCATCCTAAATACACCAATCAAACTTCCAACATTTAATACACCTAACTAAACCATAAAAACATTCTAAAAGGAAATTTAAATAATTACTGCTGTACTTAGAGGAAATATTTCTGAGGGATCATTTAGTGAAAACATTTGGGTTGAAATTATAAATAAGAAAGGAATGATTACCTTGTTGAGATTGTACAATAGGCCCCTCAATAGGCAGAAAGAAATTGAGAAGCAAATACATTGACAGATCTCAAATATATGTAAGATTAAAAAGATTGTAATAATAGGGGTTTTTAATTTTCCAAACATTGACTAGGACTCCCATAATGTTAATGGCTTGGATGGTGAAGAATTTGTTCAACCCATCAGCGGAAATATGCTTCCTGCCTCCAGAGTGCCCAATCCTTTAATAATCTTATACGTCTCAATCAGATCCCCTAAATTCAAGCATATACAAGCCTAGTCGCTCCAATCTTTCAGATAAAAACAATGACTGCAGATGCTGGAAACCAGATTCTGGAGTAGAGTGGTGCTGGAAAAGCACAGCCATTCAGGCAGCATTGGAGGAGCAGTGAAATCGCTGTTTCGGGCAAAAGCCCTTCATCAGCAATACAGGCAGAGTGCCTGAAGGATGGAGAGATAAATGAGAGGGGGGTGGGGGTGGGAGAAAGTAGCATAGAGTACAATAGATGAGTGGGGTGGGGATGAAGGTGATAGGTCAGGGAGGAGTCGGGGGAAGGTAGCAATGAGTACAATGGGTGGATGGGGGTGGGATGAAGGTGATAGGTCAGAGAGAAGGGTGGAGTGGATAGGTGGAAAAGAAGATAGGCCAGTAGGACAGGTCATGGGGCCAATGCTGAGCTGGACATTTGGAACTGGAGTGAGGTGGGGGAAGGGGAAATGAGGAAACTGGTGAAGTCCACATTGATGCTCTGACATTGAAGTGTTCTGAGGTGGAAGATGAGGCATTCTTCCTCCAGGCATCGGTGGTGAGGGAGCAGTGGTGAAGGAGGCCCAGGGCCTCCATATCCTCGGCTGCATGGGAGGGGGAGTTGAAATGTTGGGCCACAGAGCGGTGTGGTTGATTGGTGTGGGTGTCCCAGAGATGTTCCCTAAAGCGCTCTGCTAGGAGGCATCCAGTCTCCCCAATGTAGTGGATACTGCATCGGGAGCAACAGATTCAATAAATGATATTGGTGGTTGTGCAGGTAAAACTTTGATGGATGTGGAAGGCTCCTTTAGGGCCTTGGATGGAGGTGAGGAAGGAGGTGTGGGCGCAGGATTTGCAATTCCTGCGGTGGCAGGGGAAGTTGCCAGGATGGGAGGGTGTGTTGTTAGGGTGCGTGGACCTGACCAGGTAGTCACAGAGGGAACGGTCTTAGCGGAAAGGGGTGGGGAGGGAAATATATCTCTCCAATTTTTCAGCGTAACATAGCCCTACCATTCTGGGAATTGACTTCGTGAACCAACGCTGCACTCCCTCAATAGCCAGAATGTCTTTCCTCAAATTTGGAGACCAAAACTGCACACAATATTCCAGGTGTGGTCTCATCAGGGTCCTGTACAGCTGCAGAAGGACCGCTTTGCTTCTATACTCAATTCCTCTTGTTATGAAGGCCAGCATGCTATTAGCTTTCTTCATTACCTGCTGTACCTGCATGCTTGCTTTCATTGACTGATGTACAAGAACATCTAGATCTCGTTGTACTGCCCCTTTACCTAACCTGACTCCATTTAAGTAGTTATCCGCCTTCCTGGCCTTGCCACCAAAGTGGATAACCACACATTTAACCACATTAAATTATCTGCTATGCATCCGTTCACTCACCTAACCTGTCCAGGTTACACTGTATTCTCCTAACATCCTCCTCACATTTCACTCTGCCACCCAGCTTTATGTCATCAGCAAATTTGCTAATATTACTTTTAATACCTTCATCTATATCATTAATGTACATCGTAAAAAGCTGCAGTCCAAGCACTTATCCCTACGGCACACCACTGGTCACTGCCTGCCATTCTGGAAGGGAGCCATTTATCACTACTCTTTGTTTCCTGTCAGCCAACCAATTTTCAATCCATGTCAGTATTTTGCCCCTAATACCATGTGCCCTAATTTTGCTCACTAACCTCCTATGTGGGACTTTATCAAAGGCTTTCTGAAAATTCAGGTATACTACATCCACTGAATCTCTCTTGTCCATCTTCAGAGTTACAGCCTTAAAAAATTCCAGAAGATTAGTCAAGCATGATTTCCCCTTCATAAATCCATGCTGACTCTGACCTATCCTGTTACTATTATCCAGATGTGTCATAATTTCATCCTTTATAATTGACTCCAGCATTTTTCCAACCACTGAGGTCAGACTAACTGGTCTATAATTCTCTGTTTTCTCTCTCCCTCCTTTCTTAAAAAGTGGGACAACATTAACCACCCTCCAATCCGCAGGAACTGATCAAATGTATCCCAGGACGCTGTGGGAAGTTAGGGAGGAAATTGTGGGGCCCCTGCAGAAATATTTGTATCATCTATAAACATGGATGAAGTGCCGGAGGACAGGAGAGTGGCTAATGTTGTACTATTACTTAAGAAAGATTGTAAGGAGAAGTCTGGAAAAAGTGTAGACTTGTGAGTTTGACATCAGTGTTGGTAAGTTGTTGAAGATGATTCTGAAAGATAGGACTTACAAACATTTGGAGAGGCAAGAAATGATTAAGGATTGTCAACATGTCTTTGTGCAAGGAAAACTGTCTCACAAACTTGATCGAGTTTTTTTTACTGAAGTAACCAAAAGGATTGATGAGGGCAGAATGGTAGACATTGTTTACTTGGACCTCAGTAAAGTTGTTGACAAGGTTCCACATGGTAGACTAATTAGAAAAGTTACATCACATGGGATTCAGGGTGAGCTTGCCAATTGGATATAAAATTGGCTTTACGGAGGAGACAGAGGGTGATGGTGGATGGTTTTATTGGGTTGGAGGCCTGTGACCAGCAGTGTTACGCATAGATTGGCACTGGGTCCACTTTTGTTTGTCAATTATATAACTGATTTGGTTGAGAATAAAGGAAGTATGGTTGTAACTTTGTAGATGATACCAAAATTGGTCATATAGTGGACAGTGAAGACGGTGACCTAGGATAACAAAGGGGTCTTGATCAGTTGGGTTAAAAAGCTGAGGAGTTGCAAATGATGTTTACTTTGGATAAAACATTGCAAGGCATTGTATTTTGGCAAAACAAAACAAGGGCAGGACTTGTGCACTTACTGGTAGGGCAATGGGTACTGTTGTAGAATAGAGTGATCTAGGGGTAAATAATTCTTTGAAATTTGCATCATATGTAGACAGCATGGTTAAGAAGGTTTTTAGCACACTTGCTTTCATTGTTCAGACCTTTGAGTATTGGAGTTGGTACGTCATGTTGGGACTGTAGAGGAGATTAGTGAGGTTTCTTCTGATTGCCTTGTTACAGGAAGGAAATTATTAAAACTGGAGAAGGTTCAGAAGAGATATACCAGGGAATGGAAGGTTTGAGATATAAATCTGATAGACTGGGACTTTTTTCACTGAAGCAAAGGAGGTTGAGGTGTGATCTTATTGAGATTTATAAAATCATGAGGGGCATAGATAAGGTCAATGACATGAATCTTTTCCCTAGGGTGGGGGAGTTCAAAACTAAGATTTTTTTAAGGTGAGAGAAGCAAGATAAAAAAAAGACATAAGGGGCAACTTTTTACACAGAGTGGTTCATGTGTGGAATGAACTGCCAGAATAAAGTGATGGATGTGAATACAGTTACAATGTTTAAAAGACATTTGGACAAATTCATGAATAGAGAAGGTTTGAAGAAATATGGGCTAAGTGCAGGCAGGTGGGACTAGTTCAGGAACATGGCATGGATTAGTTGGACTGAAGGGTCTGTTTCCATGTTCTGTGACTCCGCTACACTCCAGATAATCAAAGGAAGATTTCCTGCTTTATTTATAAAGTATACATACATTACAGCCAGAAAAAAAAAAGCATTGCCCCAGGTTAACAATGTATTTTTGGTGTTTTTGTTTATAATTTCAAATACTTCACTCAAAAATTACTCCTGACAGCAATACTTCAAAGGAATTTAAAAGTAACAAATAAAATTGGAAAAATTTGAATAATTTTGAAATGTTTGAAAATTTAAGTGTCAGCCTAAAAGGATGTAGTATATCTTCCTGCAATTATGTTCCAGAAGGTTTGGATCAATTCTGGGACATAAAAGACAAGGTGTCTTTGGTGGTCTCCATTCATAACGTAGTCTTGTCTTGATCGGTGATTTATTGTGTCATGTGACTGAGCTGACATGTGGGTTAAAGCAGGTTGCTTCAGCGGGCAGGATCCTCCCTCCCCAAAATGTCTTTGAAATTGTAATGTAGAGGTGCCAGTATTGGACTGGGGTGGACCAAGTTAAAAATCACCCAACACAAGGATATAGTCCAATAGATTTATTTGGAAGTACTAGTTTTCGGAGCCCTGCTCCTTCGTCAGGTAGCTGTTACGTGATGAAGGAGTAGCGCTCTGAAAGCTAGTACTTCCAAATAAACCTGCTGGACTATAACCTGGTGTTGTGTGATTCTTATCTTTGAAATTGAACAGATATGTTTTTCAGCATTCAACCAAAACTAACTACACAACATTCCTTGGAGAAAGTGAGGACTGCAGATGCCTGAAACGTCGACTGTCCTGCTCTTGGATGCTGCCTGACCTGCTGCATTTTTCCAGCAACACATTTTCAGCTACACAACATTCCTTACCTATATTTAAATTATAAATAACAGTTGTATTATTGCTATGAGTCAAGGCACAAGTGACAGAGGTCATCATGGCTATTCTGTGCCTGCAGCTAAATCTAGATGTCGACCCTCCAATCCAATGATCCTTGAACTCTTACTTTATGCCAGCCTAGCACTACCAGAAAAAGATTGAGCATTCAATTGTGCTTTGAAAAGATTGAAACTACAGCAGACAACGATGGACACAAAATGGTGTAATTTGGAACAAGTGATCCTGATAACAGATGATTATGCTTGAGCAGTCAAGTGTTCAGAAGTGATCAGAGCTTGTTGAATTTGAGGAAGTTATCATGGGTATTTGAAAGCAATCATGGCTGGTAAATTTGTATATGCAGACAGATAAGCATCAGCTACAGATTATAGAGTCACAGAGTTATACAGCATGGAAATAGATCTTTTGGTCCAACTCACCTATGCCCTACAAACATCCCAATCTGACCTAGTCCCATTTTCCAACATTTAACTCCTATCTCTCCAAACCCTTCCTGTTCCCAACCAGTTGTCTTTCAAATATTGTTATTGTACCGACCTCCACCACTTCCTCCGGCAGCTTTTCTATGTATGTACCAACCTCTGTGTGAAAGTGTTACCCCTCAGGTCCCTTTTAAATCTTTCTCCTCTTATCTTAAACTTACTCCCTCTAGTTTTGGACTCCCCTACTCTGGGGACAAGACCTTGCCTATTTGCCCTATCCATGCCCTTCATGATTTTATAAACTTCTATAAGCCTCTAATGCTGTAGGAAGAAAAGCACCACCATATTGAGCCTAGCTCAAATCCTCCAGTTCCCCACAAAATCCTTGTGAATCTTTTCTGCACCTGCTCAGGTTTGACAACGTCCTTCCTGTAGAAGAGTGATCAGAATTGTATGCAGTTTTCTGCAAGTGGCCTCACCAATATCCAGTACAGATGCAATGTGATATCCCAATTCCTGTACTCAATGCACTGACAATGAAGCCAAATATGCCACATTCCTTCTCACCAATTTGTCTACCTGTGACTCCATTTTCAAGGAATATAAACCTGCACTCCAAGATCTCTTTGTTCAGCAACCCACCCCAGGACCTTACCATTAAGTGTATAAGCCCTGCTGTGATCTGCCTTTCCAAAGTGTAGCACCTCACATTTATCTAAATTAAACTCCATCTGCTGCTCCACAGCCCATTGGCCCATCTGCTCAAGGTCTTATTATACTCTGAGATAATCTTCACGACCACTACCACACTTATCTTGATATCATCTGCAAACTTACTAACCATGCCTTCTATATTCATATCCAAATCATTTGTATAAATGACAAAAAACAGTTCTTCCAAATATTTTTAATGTTTTCCCCAGATTTCCAGACCCCTTCAGTTTTAACTCTCACAGAGTCACAGAGACGTATAGCACAGGATCAGACCCGTCAGTCCAACTTGTCCATGCCGACCTGATATCCCAATCCAACCTAGTCCCACCTACCAGCATCCGACTCATATCCCTCCAAATGCTTCCTATTCATATACCCATCCCGATGCCTTTTAAATGTTGCAATTGTACTAAATTGTACTAGCCTCCAACATTTCCTCTGGCAGCTCATTCCATACACACACCACCTCTGCATGAAACAGTTGCCCCTTAGGTCTCTATTATATCTTTCCCCTCTCACCCTAACCTATGCCCTCTAGTTGTGGACTCCATCACCCTAGGGAAAAGACTTTATCTATTTATCCTATCCATGCCCCTCATGATTTTGTAAACCTCTATAAGGTCACCCCTCAGGCTCTGACGCTCCAGGGAAAACAGCCCCAGCCTATTCAACCTCTCCCTATAGCTCAAATCCTCCAATGCTGGCAACATCCTTGTAAATCTTTTCTGAACCCTTTCAAGATTCACAACATCTTCCTGATAGGAAAGAGACCAGAATTGCACACAATATTCCAAAAGTGGCCTAACGAATGTCCTGTTCAGCCGCAACATGGCCTCCCAACTCCTGTACTCAATATTCTGACTAATAAAGGAGAGCATACCAAACGCTGCCTTCACTATCCTATCATGCTGTTCTTTTTTCTAATCTTTCTTCAGTGCCTCCATGCCCACTTTGCCTTGTGTGACCAGCTCTGTACACAAGCAAGTGATGATCTTCCAGGGCAATGGGGTTTGTGAGATTAAAAAACAAATATGCAACAACTTAAGTGCAGCAATGTTGGAGGAATAAGAATGTAATATAATTGCATTTTAAGAGGTCTAAATGAAAATTGCAATATGAAAAACAAGCAATTCACCAACTTGCCAAAGCTCCTTCAATGTCACCTTTCAACTTCAGAACCCAGTCCATCTAGAAGGACAAAGTCAACATGTATATGGGAATGCCATCAACTGCAGGTTCCCCTCCAAGCCACTCATCACCCGGACTTGGATATGTCTCACTGTTCCTTCACTGTCGTTGGATCAACGACTTGAGATTATTTTCTGAACAACTTGGTCCTGTCCAACAACTCGATTATGCAATTACCCAAGGAAATTGAATGTAACAGCAAGGTCATAAACTTCAATAGCAAAAACAGGAAGGCAAATTGTCTGAATGAAAACAAATTAGGAAGGGGGAAGGTGCTTTAAGATCCGAACATCCTTATACACCAGTCGCTGAAAGTATGCATGCAGTCGCAACAGACAGTGAAGAAGGCAAGTGGTATCTTGGCCTGCACAGAAAGAGTATTAGAATGCAGGATGCCTTGCTGCAAGTACACAGGGCCTTGATGAAAGCATATTTGGAGAATTATGATGAAGGGCTTATGCTCGAAACGTCGAATTCTCTATTCCTGAGATGCTGCCTGGCCTGCTGTGCTTTGACCAGCAACACATTTGCAGCTGGGATCTCCAGCATCTGCAGACCTCATTTTTTACTTGGAGAATTATGTGCCGCTTTAGTCTCTGTATGCAAGAAAGGATGTTCTGGTTAAGGAAGGAGTACAATAAAGGTTATCTAACTGATTCCTAGGATGACAATCATATGAAGAGGGATTGGATTGGTTTGGACTGCATTCACTGAGGTTCAGGAGAATTATGAGGAAATCTCATAAAATCTGTAAGACTCTGACAAGACTAGACAGGATAAACACAGGAAAGTGTTTCCTGATTACCAGGGAGTCCAGAATCAGAGATCACAGTTGTAGAATTTAGGACTGAAGTGAGCAGATATTTCTTCATCTCAGATAGTGGTGAGCTTATGGAATTATCTGCTACAAAAAGCCGTTAAGGCCAAAACATTGAAGATTTCAAGGAGGAGTTAAATATAGTTCTTAGGGCTGACCAGATTAAAGGATATTGGGAGAATGCAGGAACTGTATTGGATGATCAGCCATGATCATACTCAAGCTGGAATAGCTAAATGGCCAACTCCTGCTCCTATTTTCTCTGTTTACTTGTAAAAGTACTAATGGTAAAAATGTATGATGAGAATAAAGTGATTGTTAAAAATACTCTGCCCCCCCAGTGTCAGTCTCAAAACCACCTCATCCCACTCTTCCAATTCAAGAACACCCAGAACTCAGGCAAGCCCCTTCACCCTGATAGACACATACTAGATTATGTCTGTGAAAGCAGCCCACTCATCTAAGAGACAGGGCTCCAACCACACCTCCGCTCACCTCCACCTGACCATATCCTCCCAACCTAATCCCGCCCCCCCGCCCCCAGCTCCTCCAACCATCATCCCACCCCACACCAACCTCCACCCCCTAAGCTCAGTGCAACAGACTCCACATTGGTCAGTTTGAACTCCTGTGACTTGATTTTAATGGGACTGACAGATGACGTGACCTTTCCACTTTGTTCGTGAAAATCTGATCCGTACTAAAAGGCAGTGGAGATGAGGATAATGTTCAAATGACAAAAGTGATTTAGTGTGGGAACAGAATATGATTGGCATTTGATGAAAAGAATGGTGGTGAAAACATTGGAGGCATAAAGCTTGCTGATGATTTGAGGGTTTCAGTGCAGAACTGAACAAAGCAAGCAATACCACTCCATAGAGAATCGCTGTCTATTTGCTGTAAACCCACTTAGCACTGTTATTGCAGTTGCACTGTGTTCTTAGATCTTTCAAGTGTACAGAGATTACATATAATGTAATAAATCACTTCCAAAGGCTATAATGGAAGGTTTATTTACAGCAATAAATTATTACTATTTTTGTAGTCGAAAGCAAAATAAAGACTATGATTTAAATGCCCATCAGAAAGAGTCAGGAAAGCAAGCATAAAGATAAGGAATTGTTACAACACATAGTATGTTGGTGCTCCAGGGAAAATAAATGTGCATAATTTTGTCAGAAGGTATCTATCATCTCAGTGTTAAGTTAGCAGTAACCCTTCTTTCTGATGAAAGAAACTGTACTGATTGCAGGTGCCGAAATGCTGACATAACTGCAGTCGGTAGTCTGCAAAGTTTGTCTCCCTAGTTCTTGCTGTGTTGCACCATTAAACTTAACTTTATGTTAGCTGTTGGCAGTGAACATTTAAACTAAGTCTCAAGCGTACTTTCTCCTAAATAAAAGCAAAGTACATGAGATGTTGAAGATCTGAAATAAAGTCAGAAAGTGTGTTAAAGTTCGGCATGTCTGGCAGCATCTGTGGAGAGAAAAACAGAGTTGCCTATTTAAATATTGTTTTGTCTATATTACTTCTAGTTTGTTTGTTACTCTGAATGACAATCCCCCACTGAGTATATGAATAGAAAGATATGTCAGATGAGCGTGTGGCTAAAGGGACAGTGGAGTTGTGAGGGCTTTAGATTTCTGGATTATTGGGAGAGGTTTTGGTGGAGGTGGGACCTGTACATTCTGAATGAGTTGCACCAAAACTGGAATGGGTCCAATATCATTGCTGGGAGATTTACTCATACCATTAGTAAGGTTTTAAACTGATTTGGCAGCAAGATGGGACACAGAATAGATGTAAAGTCAGGACCAAGATCTAATCAGATATAGAAGGAATGCTCGGACAGTCAGGTTAGCGGAGAATACATGGGCAAGATAAGGCACATGTGAGGTCTAGAAAGCTAAATTTTATCTATTTTAATGCAAAGAGCATGACTGGGAAGGCAGATAGACTTAGAGCATTGATCAGCACATGGGACTATGATATTGATACAATGACTGAAATATGATTGATAGAAGAACAGGACTGGCTGCTCAATATTCCAAGATATAAATGTTTCAAGGACGATGGAGGGTGGAAAGTAAGAAAAGTGCAGGAAGTAAGAAAAGTGCCATATTGATAAAGAGTGACAGGGGATGAGGAACATCTAGTCAAGAGGAAGAAGGAAACTTATTTAAGATTGAGGAAGTAAGGATCAGATAGGGCTCTCAAGGCTACAGGGTGGCCAGGAAGGAACTGAAAGAATGGACTTAAGAAAACTAGAGGGTGGCATGAAAAAGCTTTAGCAGGTAGGATTAAGGAAAACCCTCAGGCATTCTACACTAATGCGAGGAACAAGAGGATGGCCAAAGTGAGGGTAGGGCCAATCAGGGATAGTAAAAGGAACTTCTGCCTGGAGTTGGAGGGAGTAGGGGAGGTCCTTTCAGTATTCACTATTGAAAGGAACCTTGACGTTTGTGAGCACAGTGTGAAACAGGCTGATATGCTTGAACAGGCTAATGTTAAGAAGGAGAATTGCTCCAAATTTTGAAGAACATAAGGATTGGTAAGTCTCTGGGACAGCCGGGACATACCCAAGGAAGCGAGGGAAGAGATTGCTGCACATTTGGCAATGATCTTTGCATCCTTACTGTCCACTGGAGTAGTGCCAGATGATTGGAGGGTGGCAAATGTTATTCCATTTTCTAAGAAAGGGAATAGGGATAATCCTGGGAATACAGACCAGTCAGTCTTACGTCTGTGGTGGACAAGTTATTGAGGAGGATTCTGAGAAGATTTATGATTATTTATAAAATCATAGTTTGATTAGAGATAGTTAGCATGGCTTTGTGAGAGGCAGGTCATGCCTCACAGACCTTATTGAATTGTTTGAGGATGTAACAAAACACATTGAAGTAGAACAGTGGATGTAGTGTACATGGATTTTAGAAAGGTATTTGATAAGGTTCCCCATGGTAAGCTCATTCAGAAAGTAAGGAGGTATTGCATATAGGGAAATTTGGCTATCTGGAATTGGCTGACCTATAGAAGACAGAAGTGGTAGTAGATGAAAAATATTTAGCCTGGAGCTCAGTGACTAGTGGTGTTCCATGGGGATCTGTTCTGGGACTTCTGCTCTTTGTGCTTTCTATAAATGACTTGGATGAGGAAGTGGAAAGGTGGTTTAGTAAGTTTGCCGATAACCAGAAGGTTGCTGAAGGTGTGAATAGTGCAGCAGGCTGTTCTAGGTTGCATCAGGATCCAGCGATCCATCAAAGTTGCCACCCAGGTTGATAGAGTTGTCAAGAAGGCGTATGGTATATTGGCTTTCATTGGCAGGGGGATTGAATTTAAGAACCATGAGTTATGCTGCAGCTCTATAGAGCCCTGGTTGGACATGGAATGTTCTGGTCGCCTCATTATAGGAAGCTTTAGAGATGGTGCAAAGGAGATTTACCAGGATGCTGTCTAGGCTGGAGGGCCTATCTTATGAAAAAAGGTTGAGGGAGCTGGCTTTTCTCATTGCAGCAAAGAAGGATGAGAGGTGACTTGACAGAGGTGGACAAGATGATGAGAGGCATAGATAGAGTGGATAGTCAGATATTTTTTCTCAGAGCAGAAGTAGTTGTCATGAGGGGGCATAATTTTAAGGAGGAAGGTATAGGGAAGGTATAGCTTCTTTACACAGAGAGTGGGGGGGTGCTTTGATTGAACTGCCAGCAGTGTTAGTAAAGTCAGATACTTTAGGGACATTTAAGTGTCTCTGGATAGGCACATGGATGATAGTAAAATGAAGGATATGTAGGGTAGGTTGATCTTCGAATAGGATAAAAGCTCGGCACAACATCGAGGGCTGAAGGGCCTATACTGTGCTGTACTGTTCTATGTTCGAAAGGAAGCCATTACTGCAGTTATAAGGGAAGAAGATCTAGAAAGGTCTTCAGATGAGGCTAACTGGGTCTAGCTTAGATATGAAAAAGGAGCAGTTACCTTTCGAGGATTATAATACAGGCCTCCCAACAGTCAAAGGGAGATAGAGAAGCAGATATGGAGGCAAATCATAGAAAATTGTACGAGAAATAGGGTTATACTGGCAATTCAACTTTGCTCACGTTAGCTGGGAATGCCTTTATGTGAAAAGGGTGGAATTTTTAAAGTGCATCCAGAACAGGTTTTTATGATAGTACGTAGATAGTCCTATTCGTGATGGGGCAATGCTCGACATAATCTTTGGGAATGAAGCCTGCCAGTTGGTTGAGGTATCAGTGGGTGAGCATTTTGCTGTCAATGACCTTAACTCTGTAAGTTTCAGTCATCATATAAGCAGGTAAAGATCGTGTAGCGTTTACATGTCCAAATTGGGGGAAGGCCAATTTCAATATCAGGATCTGGCAAACATAAACTTGTAGTTAAGTTAACTTGTCTTTAAAAGTAGCACAGTGAGAATTCAGGCCCAGCATATTTCATCTAAGAGTGAAGGGCAAGAGCAGTAGTGATGTCAGGGAATATCAAGAGTTTGATAAAGAAAAATAACATAGAACATTACAGCGTAGTAGAGGCCCTTCGGTCCATGATGTTATGCCAACCTGTGGAACCAATCTGAAGCCTATCTAACCTACATTATTCCATTTCCATCCATATGTCTATCTGAAGACCATTTAAATACCTCTGACATCTGTCCTACATCTATCACCCCTCAATTTAAAGCTGTGTCCCCTTATGCCAGTCATTGCCATCTGAGGAAAAAGACTCTCACTGTCCACCTTATCTAACCCTCTGAGTATCTTATATGTCTCAGTTAAGTCACCTCTCAACCTTCTTCTCTCCAACGAAAACAGCCTCAAGTTCTTCAGCCTTTCCCATAAGACCTTCCCTCCATACCAGGCAGCATCCTAGTAAATCTTATCTGAACCCTCTCCAAAGCTTCCACATCCTTCCTATAATGCAGTGACCAGAATTGTGAACAATGCTCCAAGTGCAGTTGCAGCATGACCTCGTGGCTCTGAAACTCAATCCCTCTACCAATAAAAGCTAACACACCATATGCCTTCTTAACAGCCTTATCAACCTGGTGGCAACTTTCAGGGATCTATGTACATGGACACCAAGATCTCTCTGCTCTTCTACACTACTAAGAATCTTACCATTAGCTCAGTACTCTTTATCCCTGTTGCTCCTTCCAATATGAATCACCTCACACTTTTCTGTATTAAACTCCATTTGCCTCCCCTCAGCCCAGCTCTGCAGCTTATCTATGTGCCTTTGTAACGTGCAACATCCTTCAGCACTGTCCGCGTCTCCATTGACCTTAGTGTCATCCACAAATTTACTAACCGAAGAAGGAAGAATATGTCAGGGAGAGTACATTAAAAACAGGGGAGGCCCTTCAAAACTTTATAGAATGTAGGAGGTTGAAAAGAAAATAGGAGGCAAAGTGCAGGTAGATGGGATTAATATAGTTTGACGTTTGCTGGTGGGCCGAAGGGCCTGTTTCTATGCTATATGACTTTGACTCTATGGCTTAAATCTAGAAATCTTATCACGTGATTATTTTTTAAAAAGCTGTTGTGCTCGACAGAGATTAAAACAAGACTGACGCACAAAATTGCTACCTTGTAACCAACAATCAGTTTGTGTAATGATAGTAATGCACAAAGCATTGTCTGTGTTAAATGATCACACCCAAGTGCACATTATCAATGTCTTAACTTGACAGATAGATGGAAGAGAAATCAACATTCCAGCATTGATAGTTTAAAGGACAGGACAAAATCAATATTAGTGGAATTCCATTGTGGTCATCTAGCAGCAATCATCTTTATTTACTACCCTTGTTAAATTGCTATGATCGACAGCAATTCATGTCATGAATGAGCAGGCCAATTGTCCCAGTCAGAAATTTAATTGGAACCATCTCAAAGTCAAATATTGAGCAGTTGTTGGTTGCAACTTATTAGGGTTTGTGTTTTGTCAACATCTGTGTATTGTCTAAATATCACCATGTTGTCATGAACATTTAAAACGAAACTGGCTCCCGAGACAATGGCACTTAAGATGGGTTAAAGTCTGAAATGCTGAAAATGTGTTGCTGGTCAAAGCACAGCAGGCCAGGCAGCATCCTGAGATGCTGCCTGGCCTGCTGTGCTTTGACCAGCAACACATTTTCAGCTGTGATCTCCAGCATCTGCAGACCTCATTTTTTACTTAAAGTCTGAAATGTATAGTTCCTGAGGTTGACCATTAAACTAACATAGATCCTTTACAGAATAACTTTGTAAGCATTGAATGATACCATAAAGGGTGAGGTCTCTACTTAGATGCAAACTAGCCAAAAGGTAAAGCAATAATGTAAGATGCTTGAAGGCTTCTATTTTAATTTGAAAAAGGAAGAATGAAATGATTAAATTTACATATCGAGTTGATCTTGTCTTTAAATTAAAACTTGTTCTTTTAATGATTAATGAATTTGATGCCCTGACTGTTAAATTGACGAAGCAATTCTAAATTTATTAGCATGTTAACAGATACATAAAATTGCCCAGCTGGCCCCCAGCCTGTCTTCAGTTATAATTGTTCAGCATCAGATATAAGTACAAAGCAATTAAGTTGCGGATGACATAAATCGTCTCTTTCTCAAAGGGCAGGTAAGTGGCAGTCAGGAAATATGCTGCTTTCCTAGGTTCAATAATGTAGCCACCATCAGTTGTCCTTTAATTTGACAACGACATCTACTCAGCATCAAGATTTCCAACTACTATGTTTTCTTTGAAACAAGAGGTAGACCATTTGGCCCTTCGAGCTTGCTCGGTCTTTCAGTGTGATTATGAATATTCTGCTATCTCAATGCCATATGCTGGCTTTCTCTTCATACTCCTTGATGCCTTTGACATCAAGAAATTTATGCATCTTTTTCTTGAAAATATTCAATGACCTGGCCTGGTTCACTTCCCTTTGAGTGGAGAAATGTTTCCTCATCTCAATCCTCAGCTCTCTACCCTAAAGCCTGAGACTGTAGTGCCTTCTTCTAGACTTCCCACCCTGGGAAAAGAGCCTCCCTACATCTGGTCTGACCAGATGTATTAGGTTTTTGTACATTTCAGTCAGATCCTCTCATCCTTCTAAACTTTTGTGAATATAGGCCCAGTGGAACCACCCTCTCTTCATAGGGTAGTTATGCCATCCACAATATCAGCCTGGTGAACCTCTGCTGCACTGTGTCTGCGGCAAAACATCTTCACTTGGTTAAAGACACCAAAACTGTATGCAATACACCTGATGTGGTCCTACTAAGGCCCTGTATAACTGCAGTAAGACATCCTTACTTCAGAATAGCGGTGAGGAAAAGGCTCAGTGATATTGTCAATGGGCTATTATTCCATTGACCCAGGTAATGTTCTGGGGACCCAGCTTTGAATCCTGTCATTGCAAATGGTGAAAATTGAATTCAATAGAAGTCTGGAATGAAGATCTAATGCTGGCTATGAATCCATTGTTTGGGGGAAAAAACCCCAACAGGTTCATGAATGCCTTTTTGGGAAACACACTGCTATCCTTACCTGATTTGGCTTACATGTGACTCCAAAGCCACAGCAATGTGGTTGATTCTTAACTGCCCTCTGGACACTTAGGGATGGGCAATAAATGCTGGCCTAGCCAGTAATACCCTCACCTTGTGAATGAATTTTAAATAACTCCAATCTTTTTGTAATGAAAGCAAGCATACGATTTTTCCTTCATAATTGCTTGCTGCACCAGCCTGTCTACTTTCATTAACTGATGTACAAAGATGCCCAGAACCTTTTGCACATCCATATTTCCCAATATATCACCATTTAAATAATATGCTTTGCGTTTCATAACAAAATCTATAGCTTCACATTTCATCATGTTGTACTGCATCTGCCACGTGTTTGTCCACTCATTGAACTTGTTTAAATCACCTTGAACTCTCCACCTCATAACTCTCAGTTCCACCCAGTTTTCTGCGATCATCAAATTTAGATATATTACACTTCGTTCATTCATCCAGATCATTTCTATATATCGTGATTAGCTGGAGCACAAGCACTAATCCTAGAGTTATCCCCTTGGTCACTGCCTGCTTCCAGGACAAAATCTGATTTATTCCCACTTTCTGGTTCTTGCTATCAACCAATACTCAATCCCTGCCAATATATGACCATCAACCTTTATCTGTGCCAATGTATTATCATCAATCTCAATCCCTGCCAATATATGACCATCAATCTCTATCCCTGCCAATATACCATCATCAATTTTGATCCCTGCCAATAATTTACCATCAAACCTGATTCCCTATCAATATATCACCATCAATCTCATCCTCTGCCAATATATTTTCATCAGTCTCAATCCCTGCCAATATATGACCATCAATCTCAACCCCTGCCAATATATTATCATCAATCTCGACCCCTGCCAATATGTTTCCAGCAATCCTGATCCCTGCTAATATATTACCATCAATTTCGACCCCTGCAAATATGTTACCAGCAATCTCTAGCCCTGCCAACATATTACCAGCAAACGCATTCCCTGCCAATATGTTACCATCAATCTCGACCCCTGCCAACATATGACGAGCAATTTCTATCCCTTTCAAGATATTACCAGCGAACTCGGTCCCTGCCAATATGTTACCATCAATCTCGATCCCTGCCAGCATATTACAATCAATCTCGATCCCTGCCAATACGTTACCATCAATCTCGATCACAGCCAATGCATTACCATCAATCTCGATCCCTGCCAACATATTACCATCAATGTTTATCATTGCCAATATATTACCAACAATCTCAACCCCTGCCAATTATCATAAATATCAATCACTGCCAATATGTTACCATCAAACTCAACCCCTGCCAATATATTACCAACAATTTTTATGCCGACTAATACATTACCATCAATCTCGATCCCTGCCAATGTATTATCATCAATCTTGACCTCTGCCAATATGTTACCATCAATCTCGATCCCTGCCAATATATTGCCATCAATCTTGACCCCTGCCAATATGTTACCAGCAATCTCTATCCCTGCCAACATATTACCATCAATCTAGATCTTGCCATTATATTACCATCAATTTCGATCACTGCCAATATATTACCATCAATGTTTATCACTGCCAATATATTACCAACAATCTCAACCCCTGCCAATTATCATAAATATCAATCACTGCCAATATATTACCATCAATCTCGATCCTGCCAATGTATTATCATCAATCTCAATCCCTGCCAAACATTTAACATCAAACTTGATCTGTGCCAATATATTACCATCAATCGCTTTCCCTGCTAATATATTGCCGTCATTCTAGATCCTGCCAATATATTTCCATCAATCACGATCACTGCCAATACATTACCATCAATCTTTATCCCTGCCAACATATTAACAGCAAACTCAATCCCTGCCAATATGTTACCATTAATCTCAACCCCTGCCAACATATTACCAGCAATCTCTATCTCTGTCAAGATATTACCAGCAAACACAGTCCCTGCCAACATGTTACCATCTATCTCAATCCCTGCCAGCATATTACGATCAATCTCGATCCCTGCCAATATATTATCATCAATCTCGACCCCTGCCAATATGTTACCAGCAACCTCAAACCCTGCCAATATGTTATCATCAATATCGATCCCTGCCAATATGTTACCAGCAACCTCGATCCCTGCCAATATATTACCATCAGCCTCAAACCCTGCCAATATGTTATCATCAATATCGATCCCTGCCAATAGGTTGCCATCAATATCATCCCCTGCCAACTATGACCAGCAATCTCTATCCCTGCCAAGATATTACCAGCAAACTCGATCCCTGCCGATATGTTACCATCAATCTCGATCCCTGCTAGCATATTACCATCAATCTCAATCCCTGTCAATACATTACCATCAATCTCGATCCTTGCTAATATATTAACAGCAAACTCAATCCCTGTCAACATGTTACCATTAATCTTGACCCCTGCCAACATATGACTAGCAATCTCTATCCCTGCCAAGATATTACCATCAATCTCGATGCCTGTCAATACATTACCATCAATCTCAACCCCTGCCAATATATTACCAGCAACCTCGATCCCTGTCAATATATTAACAGCAATCCCATGTGCTTTTATTTTTGCCCACTAACGTCTTATGGGGGACCTTATCAAAGGCCTTCTGAAAATCCAAGTACACTGATCCTCAAAAAAAACCCAGTAGATTTATTAAGCATGATTTGCCTCACATAAAACCTTACTGGTTTTGTCCAAAGCATACTTTAAAAGTATTGCTCAATCTCTTGTTTCATAATAGATTCTACCATTTTACTTGCTGCTGATGTTCGGCTGACTGGTCTTGAAATCTTTTCCTCCCCCGTCCCTTCTTAAGTCGTGGGCTTATGTTTGCTATCTCTAATCTGAAGGAGCTGGTTCAGCGTCTACCAAATGTTTAAAGATGATGACTCATACATCCGCTGTTCCAGGACCATTTCATTTTGTATTCTGGAATGGAGACTCTTCAGCCCTGGTAATTTGTCAGCCTTTAACCCCATTAATTCTTCTAACACTATTTTCTTGCTAATATTATTTTCTTGCAAGTTCTCTTTCTCACTATACCCTCAGTCACCTAACCTTTCTGGAGGAGTTATTTGTGCCATCTGTTGAAAAGATGAACTGAAGTGTGTTCAGTTGGTCTGCTATTTCCTTGTTCTCCTTTACAGTTTCCTGCTTTCTGACTGTAAATGTCCTACATTTATCTTTATTAATCTTTTTTCTTCACACTTTTACAGTCAGTTCGTATGTTCCTTGCATTTTCACTATCATGCCCTATTACCCTCCTTTGATCAAACCATTTCAGTTGAATTCTGAAATACTCCTAATCGTTCAGGTTTGCTTCTTTTTCTGGTAATTTTATGTGTCATCTCTGGATCTAATAATATCGCTGAATTTATTTTGTAGTCTATGGTTGTTACCTTTCCTGTTTTCTTTTTGCACCAGACAGGAATGAATAATTGTTTTCATTCATGCAACTTTATTTAAAATGATCCAATGACTATCCACTGCCATCCCTTTCAGTCAGGTTCCAAAAAGCATCATTCTCAATTTCCCTTTATTCAGATTCAGGACTGTAGTTTCTGATGCAACAACTTCACTCTTCACCTTAATGACAAGTTGTATCATATTATGGTTGCTCTTTCCCAGGAACCCTGCACAACAAGATTGTTAATTAAATTTTTCTTCTACCATATCTGTACTCAGTTTTCTACTTGGTTCCTCAATGTATAGGTCCAAAACATTAGCACATGCACATTGCAGACAATCCCCCTCCACAGCATCATTGCTAGTTTGGTTTGCCCAATCTACATGTAAATTAAAGTCACACACAATTACAGTTGTATCCTTATTGTGTGCATCTTTGATTTCTGGTTTACTACCTTTGCCCTCATCTCTACCATGATTTGTTGAGGGTTATTTCTCGGCCTGTTGGTGTCTCTTACATACCACAAAGATTCCATATTATGATTTTCTATGCCACTATCCTTTGTCACTATTGTATTGATTTACTCCTTCATTAAAAATGCTACTGCAACTCCCTTAATTTTGTGTCTGTCTTTCCTAAATAGTGAATATCCTGTGTGATCAGTTCCCATTCTCGGTACCTGCAGTCATGTCTCTGTTATCATAACTATTTATATCTATTTGCACTTCTAAATCATCTTCCTTATTGTGAATGCTCTACTCATTAAGGCACAAAGCCTGTGGACTTATCTTTTTAACTTTGCTAGTTGTCTGAGTGTTATTTTATACATGGCTCACGTTTTTATTTCCCTTGACTTTTTGAGTATTTTCTCTCTAATGTTTCTATCCTTATTTTCCCCTTCCTCTGTCTCTTGGCTCAGGATCTCAACCCCGTGCCTTTGCAGTTTAAACATTCCCCAACAGCAGGCTTATATCTTTCCTCAAGGACACTGTTCCCACTGCACTCTGTTCTGTCTGTATCAGTCCCACTTTCTGCACACACAATGTCAATGTCCCAGGAATCTAAAAAAGCTCCCTCCTACATAATTTTTTTCAGCCACATATTCATCTGGTATGATTTATTTCTACTTTTGTAAACACTTGGTAATGGAAATAATTATAATGTTTGAGGTCTTGCTTTTGTAATTTACAACCTGATTCACTATATTCTGCTTACAGAACCTCATACATTTTCCTACTTATGTTGTTGGCACTGATATGTACCATATCAACTGGCTATTGACACTTCCAATCCAGAATGCCCTTCAGCTCCTCCAAGTCATCCTTGACACTGGCACCAAGGAAGCAACTAGACATCATGAAATTTCTTTTATGGTGTCAGAAGTGCCTATTTCTTTTATGATTGAATTCCCTACCACTATATCCTTGCCATTATTCTTCCTCCCCTCTTGTACACCAGAGCTACCCATGGTGCTGGTTCTGCAGCTATCCCTGAGAAGTTATCTACCCCAACAGTATCCAAATCGTTATATGTGTTAGAGAGGGAAATAACTACAGGGGGATCCTGCATGTCCATGTGAATAAACAGGCCAATTCACACTTTTTGTCAAACGTTTGACCACTTTGCTCTTTGGAAAAATTGAATTGTACAGATGGCTTACTGCAGTCATGTGATCTCAATGTAACTGACTTTTAGTTTAGTTTTGTGGCAGTCTTTAGGCACATCACACTTTGAACATCAATTTCAAGTAAAGCTGAGCTTTGAGTAAATTTTCAGAGCTTAAAGTGAGGCAGCTGCTGTAAAAGAAAGTAAGGAAGCCTTAAAACCTATCTGTACCATTGCAGTTCTGGTTGAGTCAGAATGGTTGTGGGAATTTAAGGAGATATCAGATAGAATTGGAATGTTTTCTATTCTAGTAAAATTATGAAGTAGCTATACAATTAATTGAAAGGATTCAACAAGTAAGAGTAACAACTCTATTATTGATGTTGAGCAAATACTGCTACAAGCTGTATTGTATCCAGATCTCAGTAAGGAACAGAAAACTCAGGGGAAAAAAAAGATTTTGAAGGCTTTGATGATGTATTGTGCTGAAAGTAAGAGGACATTGCCAAATCCTGACAAGCTGAGAGCTGTAGCAGAAATGCAGTGACCAACAGATATGAAAGCATTGCAATGATTTGTTGGCTTTGTGAATTATCCAGCAAATTTCTTGCCTAAATTGTCATCAGAGTGTACATATTGATGCAAGTTCACTGCTAAGGATATGCAGTGGTATTGGGAATTAGAACAAGATGCAGTTTTCACTAGAATATAATGTTTGCTAATGACAATGCCAGTGCTGAGGTACTGTCAATCATAAAGTCACCTTGCAGTGTAATACCAGCAAGATGAGACTTGGAGCAACCTTCATTCTAACAGCTGGTTGCATTTATATTCAGGGCATTAATGCAAACAGAACATTTTTATCACTTTGTTTGGGAAATACAAAGTGATAGCAGAATTGGACCATAATCCCTTCAAAGCATCTTTCTTAAACCACTTCTGTCTAGTCCAGAACATCTGTAAAGAATGCTACTTCACTTGCAAAGATCTCACCTGGACATGACATACAAGCAAGAGAAACAGATGTACATTGCTGACACATTGATGAGTGGAGCACTCACTGTGAAGAAAGTTGAGGATGCTATGACAGGATCAAATCTTCCAGGTTCAGTGAGGAGCAACAGCTTGACGTGCACTGGAAATCATCAACCCAGTAAAAACATTGAATTCAAATGGCAAACAATTTCTCAAATCAAGTGAACTGTGCAGAGATGTGAGAATCTTATTGCAGCAGGCAAATTGATGAAAGGTTAGCCTGTAAACTGCAAGGGTAGGCTGCTGCTATCAGAAAGCATTGGGCATACAGTGAGTATATGAGAGACCGAGATATGATTTTAGGCAAAGAAAAACTACTATTAACACTGGCAAGAGGGGAAAAGAGATGCTGAAGCACATCCGTGCCAACTATTAAGGAATTGAGTTGAGTTTGAAGATTGGATGAGAAGTGTTGTTCCAAATATGAGCAGTGAAATTAAGAATAACATCAGCCACTCCTTCTGATGAATATAAAGCTAAGGAGATGCTTATAATAAGACAGTCCACACAAACCATTCATTATGTTGGGAGTAGACCTGTTTAGTCTTACAGGAACTGATTATCCCATCACCATCATCTTCTCTTCTGACTGCAGTGAGTTAGACTATAGGTGACTTCCAGTGAGACTGTGCAATGTCTGAAAGCACACTCTATTTGATTTGCAATTCTAGAAATTGTACTAAGTGACTTTGACAATTCATTAACAAGGTACAATTCATTAATGAACATTTCAGGTACTGCATTAGCAGTTGGGAAATATAATACCATGTCATCTCTAAATTATCCTCCCAGTCAAATAGAAAGGCTGAGGGAAGCAGTGAAAATTGCCAAAGGGATCCTAAATAAATTAAGCAGATCCAGCACAGGTGTATGCAAGGCAATGCATGAATGGAGAATATACCTACCAAAGGGATGGAAAGGAGTCCAATCCAACAACTAATGTCATTTTTCATTCAAACTGCTGTTGCAATGGTGAAAAAAGACTTTAGCTAGTAGTTACAAGGGTGCATGAGGTGAAACAACAAAGCAGAATTTCCATTGGAGAGCTAGTCAAAGTGCAACAAAAATTAGCCCACTTGGTAACTTGGGACCCACACAGAGTAGTTGCCACCTCAATTGTGTGAGGTAAATATGAATGACTATTACATCATAGCAATCACAAACATATCCATAAAGCTAGAGAAGCTGTAGCTTCACAGCAGACCATTGATCAGAAGAATGTTATCTCGCCATCTTCAGAGTAAATGAATGACAAGCAGTACCAGAGGTCATCATTCATGATCAGTGGAAATGCATCAGCAAAAACAGTTGGCGCAGCAACAGGATTTGTTATGGGAACAACACTTCCCAGAGAAGCAGCATCACTCTAGGAAAGAATAGATACAAGACAAACAGCCAATGACATGTACAGTTAGCACATCCACACAGTTTAAAGGTTATGTATGTAATGCACATGCAGAAGCATTTGAAAGTGGGGCAGACCAGAGTTATTACAGACCAAAAGAACTCCAGATTTTGTAAATCAGAAACAAAAATAGAAATTGCTAGAAATGGTCAGCATGTCTGGTAGCACCTGTGGAGAGAAATCAGAGCTAACGTTTCTGAGGAAGAGTCACTCAACCCAAAATGTTAACTCTGATTTCTCTCCACAGGTGCTGCTAGACCTGCTTTTCCAGCCATTTATGTTTTTGTTTAGAATTATTACAGAGACTAGGAGAAAGTGAGGACTGCAGAGGCTGAAGATCAGAATCAAGAGTGTGGTGCTGGAAAAGCACAACAGGTCAGGCAGCATCTGAGGACCAACAGAATCAACATTTCAGGCATGAATTCCTGACGAAGGACTTATGCCCAAGATGTCAATTCTCCTGCTCCTCGCATGCTGCCTGACCTGCTGTGCATTTCTAGTGCCACCCATTTTGACTTAGAATTATTGCAGTTTTGTTCATAAATGATCATTTTTCTTTGACTATATGTTGAGTAACTTCAGTAAGTTGTAAGAGCAAGTGATAGTGCATCCAATTTTTTTTATGAGAAGGACAATACTTGCAGGATTGCAATTGCATGTAGTAGACTAGGAGAAAGTAAGGACTGCAGATACTGGGGATCGGAGTCAAAAAGTGTGGTGCTCTTCATTAGGAATCTGGGGGAGGAATGGGGGTGCACCCAAAGGGGTTGAGTAGACTAGTTCACTTAGATCATAGAGTCAGGGAGATGTACAGCATGGAAACAGACCCTTCGGTCCTGATAACCTATATACCTGTAGAGCTGTCTTCAAAAAGCAGTTATTATTGTCTTTTAGGAAAGTGACAGTTTAAGACATTAGTTAATCACAATCTCAGTGTCTTTTAGTTCCATTTACAGATTTGCCACAAGTTCTTATTTACTCTGAATTGTTGAGCTGATGCTGTCCAAAGTGAGAAAGAAGAGCATGCATTTATGTAATGCCTTTCACAACTGCAAAACTTCAACTTACAACCAGTGAAGTACAGTTTGAAGAGTAATCATTGTTGCAGTACAAGATTGACTGAAGGTTATTCAGTCTAATCACACAACAGAGCAAAAGATGATCCTGTCCTTGATCCATGTAATTGGTGATGCACATCATGTTGATTCAGCCAACCTCATTGAATCAAGGAAAACTATCAATACACACAGGAAATTCTTGTTGCAGCCCTGAACAATAATTTCAGGGTAGAGCAGCTTCACTCGATTAAATGTGATCATGCATGCAGATCCTATAAGTCAGACTTTCATCCTACCAACCTGACCGGAACACAGAGGGCATGTTTGTTCAATTTCATGTCATTCCTTCTGTTTAAAGCTGGAAACCTCAGCAGCATACTGGTATTTGGCAGTTCATGGAGAAACAGGGCAAATTTAATGTCATATCCTCAGGTTCCTTATTTAACTGCAGATGTCCAAGTTACTCCATTAATAATGGTGAGTGCTGATAGTTTCACCATTAATCTCACTGCAAAATCAGAGCCAATGTGATACTCGGCCCAGTGTTGGATCCACCATATCCAGGAAGAAATATTTTCTTGAGATTGTGTATGAACATGCAGTTAAATAGAATATAAAATTATAAAGGAAACAGTTTAGTTTCCTACCTTTTTAACCAGAAAAACTTTTATAGAACATTACAGCGCAGTACAAACCCTTTGGCCCTTGATGTTGTACCAGACTGCGGAACCAATCTGAAGCCCATCTAACCTACACTATTCCATTCTCATCCACATATTTATCCAATGACCATTTAAATGCCCTTAAAGTTGTTGAGTCTACTACTGTTGCAGCAATGCGTTTTACGCCCCTACTACTGTCTATATGAAGAAACTAGCTGACATCTGTCCTACACATATCATCTCTCAATTTAAAGCAATGTCCCCTTTGTGCTAGCCATCACCATCCAAGGAAAAAGGCTCTCACTGTCCACCCTATCTAACCCTCTAAGTATCTTATATGCTTCTATTAAGTCACCTCTCATCCTTCTTCTCTCTAATGAAAAAAGCCTCAAGTCCCTCAGCTTTTCCTCATAAGACCTTCCCTCCATACCAGGCAACATCCTACTAAATCTCGTTTGAACCCTTTCCAAAGCTTCCACATCCTGCTTATAATGCGGTGACCAGAACTGTATGTAATACTCCAAGTGCAGCTGCACCAGAACTTTGTACACCATGACCTCATGGTTCCGAAACTCAATTATCAAATGTGCATCACGACAACATGAATAATCATGAAACACATCATCAACAATTAGGGAAATGGAACACCATGTCATTGCTACATTATCCCCTAATCAAATAGAAAGGCTGAGGGAGACAGTGAAAATTGCTAAAGGGATCATAAAGAAATCAAGCAGTTCCAGCAAATAAGAGAATACACCTACTGAAGGTATGGAAAGGAGACCAGTCCAACAATAATGTCATGTTGTATTCAAACTACTGTTACATGGAATAAAAACAACTGAAGCTAGAAGTAGTCACAGGAGTGCATGATAAAATCAAGGTTAAAAAAAATTGATTGTAATAAAACTACGGAATCATTGGAGAGCCAGAGTGCAAATGTAAGTGATGGAAAAATGATGAAAATGGACAGATAAATATCAATCTTTTGTTTATATCTTAAATCCTTCACTGCATTTTCCTTATGTAGAATTACATTTTGCTCCACTGAGACTTTTTTTTGCTGTTTATTTCACCAGACATAGTAAAGTTTATTAAATACCTTTTAAGAAGATAGTGAAATTTACTTTTGAGCAATCTATAATATAATGATCACATTAAAATTCAGTGTAAATCCATTCAAAAAGTAAGTTATAAAATATTACATTACAAACGTTTTAACTTATGAGGTCTGACATTGAATCCAATTCTTTCATGAAAACATGTATTTGTTATAAACACTGCCCTCTGGTGATTAGGTTTTGTCTTTACTCACTAGCAAGTGAATTCTAAAATTAGTAAGCAGTCTTCTGGGCTAGCCTATTGGAGACAAAAGTCTGGTCCTGGATATTGGGCAGAGCTGAAAGATTGTTTGTGTTTTAATCAAAAAGTCAATCTCTCATTTTATTCATTCTTCAAGTCATCACAAAGACCCTCTATTTCCATCACTTCAGGAGATCCTCAGGTACCTCCCCTCGGCGCATCCATCTTCGGTGGCTTCATCAGTTGCCTACTCCCCATCATAAAGTCAGAAGTAGAGATGTTTGCTGATGACTGTACAAAGTTCAGCACCATTCGTGACTGAAAGATACTGAAGCAGTCTATGTCCAAATGCTACAAGACCCAGTCAATCTCCAGACTTATACTGATGAGTGGCAAGTAACATTTGTACCACACAAATATCAGGCAATTACAATCACCAACAAGAAAAAAACTGCCCTTGACCGGTCAATAGCATTCCCATCACTGAACTCCCAACTCTAAAATTCCTGGAGGTTACCATTGATCAGAAACTAAACTAAACCGAAGTTGATTTTTTGTGCAGATACAATGGGCTTCAAAGGCTCCTTCTGTGCTGAAAAAAACTTATGTGATTCTGTGATATAAGTACTGTGGCTACGAGAATAGATTAGATGCTAGGAATCCTGCAGCGAGTAAACAATCTTCTGATTCCCCAAAGCCTGTCCACCATCTACAAGACACAAATCAGGAATGCTCCCACTACTCTAGATAAATGCAGCTGTGAAAGCACTTGAAGTTTGACACATTCCAGGAAAAAGCATCCAGCTCGATTGGCACCAGATCCACTCCCTCCAATAGTGACACATAGTGACAGCAGTGTGTACCATTGATAAGGTTGTGTAAAGTAGACAAGAGGTTGAGCCTTTCGTCTTGCATTCAGACAACTTTTTGTTTCCTGTTTGAATTCTATCATACCAAGCAATCATTGACCTACAAGGGGCACTACAGAACTTCACCGAGGCTCCTTAGACAGCACCTTACAAACCCAACATCACCCCATCTGGAAGCAGAAGAGCGGGAATACCACTATTTCCAGGCCACCACCACCTGCAGTTATAAATAAATCACCTTTCTTTCAGTGTCACTTGGTCATAATCCTGGAACTTTGTAACAGCATTGTGAGACTACCTATATCAAATGAACTGCCACAGTTCAAGAAGACAGCTCACCTCCACCTTCTCAAGGGCAGAAAATAGTTGTTGCCCAGCCGACAAAGCCCATAGCCTATGATTGAACTGTTTTTTAAGAAGTCTTTATCAATGTATGCTCTTTCCTTGCCTTAGCTGATCTGCTACTGAAACATTTATCCATACCTCACATTTTACCCATAGACTCAATTCTCTCAATGCATTTCTGACTAGCCTTCTACCTTCTGCCCACCAAAACCTCTTCAAATCTCTGCTGTTTGTGTCATGACTTACTTCAAGTTCTTTTCATCTATCACTTGATACCTTCATGGCTTCACCCATTTCTATCTCTGTAATCATATTCTGTTCCACAGCCCTCCAAAATATCTGCACTTAACTGACAACGTGAGTCAGATAATTTCCTGAAATTGGTCAGTCATAGGCAGCAATGCCTGCTGGAATGAAGGTTGTAAGCTCTGGAATTCCCTTCCTAAATGTCCTTTATTCCCCTCTTTCACCAACCATTTGTCCATCTAATATCTCATTTGTGGCTCTGTGTCAAATTTTCTTTGATAAAGCTCATTGGAGTCTTTTTTATGTTAGAGGCATTATATAAATGCATAATACATAAACACATATATATTTATATATAAATATAAAGTTGTTGTTCAGCTTCCACTTATGCCTGTAAAGTGACTGATACTTTTCACAAACTTATATCTCTGGGGCCTGAGCATAAAATATATTGATGGTATGGATTGGGACAAGTCCCATTTTGTGTATACCCCATTTTGTAGCTCTGTGTTTCAGACTGTCAAACCTTCATCAATCTATAAGAGAGTTTAATAGCTTTGTAAAATGTGCAACACAGAAGAAGTTTAAAACCTGTATAGACACATTGCCCCTGTCACATATGTAATATCTTACAATAATTAAGAGGTACTAAAAGTTGTCTTCTGCCTGCATTTTTATTGATATTACCACATTGGGACTTTTAGATCATTCTATTTTCAGGAGATTTACAGGGAAGTAAATAGCAATTTGTCTTGTGTTATTGTAAAACACCATTACATTATATTGATGTGCTGATGAATTCTCTTCTACGTCCTATATGATGAGTTCATTAAAAACACTGAGGTACTTCAATAACCACAAATACATACTTTGGCAAATACAACCATGACTGGGTTTAAAGCAATGAAAAAACATCATCAAATATGGGAATGAAGTGAGAAATTGTCTGAACAGCAGGAAGCAGTTGCCAGTTATTAGAGGATTAATGTTGAGGTTCTAGAAATGCTAAAGAACTGTATTAGATGCAATCTATTTCAAATTTATTTTGATCATTCTGCAGAAGTACATTTCGCAGGGTAATTAGTCAAAATTCAAAAGCTGTAAAATGATTTAACTAACATGGATTAAGTCTGTAAGTAGAGCAGTAGCGAGAAATTAATTTTTTCATTCAAATTCAAAACACAAACTAATCAGCCATGACCCTTTTGAAGGATGGAGCAGGCATGAGGAGCCAAATAGCCTACTTGAGTTCCTAATTCATTATTTTGATTTAGACAACATCCAGGCTTATCTTATAAGTAGCAAGCTTCACAAGTCATAAAGAATTACCATTTTCAACCAGTGAGAGTCCCTCTTGACAGTCAAAAGCTTTACCATTACTGAATTCCCCGTTATCGACATCCTAGAAGTTACCATTGACCAGAAACTAAACTGGAAAATTATATACTATGGCTACATGAGTAGGCCAAAAGTTGGGAATTTTGCACTGAGTAGCTCATATCTTAACTCCACAAAGCACCATTCACAAGGCACAATTAGGGGCGTGATGAAATACTCTCAACTTGTATAGATAAGTGTAGCTAATCCAAACCCTGAGCCGACTGCACTCAAGAAGCACCGTTGTGCTACTGAGACTTTATAAAGCTCCTGTTCGGCCCCATTTGGAGTACTGTGTCCAGTTTTGGTCCCCACACCTCAGGTAGGACATACTGGCACTGGAGCGTGTCCAGCGGAGATTCACACGGATGATCCCTGGAATGGTTGGTCTAACATACGAGAAACAGCTGAGGATCCTGGAATTGTATTGATTGGAGTTTAGAAGATTAAGGGGAGACTTAATAGAAACTTACAAGATAATACATGGCTTGGAAAGGGTGGACGCTAGGAAATTGTTTCCGTTAGGCGAGGAGACTAGGACCTGTGGACACAGCCTTAGAATTAGAGGGGGTCAATTCAGAACAGAAATACAGAGACATTTCTTCAGCCAGAGAGTGGTGGGCTTGTGGAATTCATTGCCGCAGAGTGTAGCGGAGGCTGGGATGCTAAATGTCTTCAAGGCAGAGATTGATAAATTCTTGATGTCACAAGGAATTAAGGGCTACGGGGAGAATGTGGGTAAGTGGAGTTGAAATGCCCATCAGCCATGATTGAATGGCAGAGTGGACTCAATGGGCCGAATGGCCTTACTTCCACTCCTATGTCTTATGGTCTAAGAAGATCAACACCTTCAGGTCAAAACAACGTGCTAGATTGGCGTCCCATCAACCACTACAAATATTTTACTCCCTCCATTACTGACTGTGGCATCAGAGCACCATCTACAAGATGTGTTTCAGTAAACTCAGCAAGTGTATAACACCTTCCAAACCCAGAATGTCTACCACCCAGAAGGGCAAAGGCAGAAACTTGGGAACACCAGTATCGGCAAGTTGCCCCCAAAGTCACATCCCATTCTGACGTGTAATTACATTACTGTTCCTTCACTGTTGCTGAGTCAAACTCCTAACAGTCCCTGCCTAACATTCCCTACCTAACCTTCACCAGGAATGTCCTGATGAGGAACTTATGCCCAAAGCGCCAATTCTCCTGCTGCTCGGATGCTGCCTGACCTGCTGTGCTTTTTCAGTGCCACACTTTTTGACTCTGGCCTCCAGCATCAGCAGTCCTCACTTTTTCCAAAGATGGACAGGTCAAATGGATTGGCCATGCTAAATTGCCCATAGTGTTAGATGCATTAGTCGGAGGGAGATGGGTCTGGGTGAATTGCTCTTTGAAGGGTTGGTATGGACTTATTGGGCCGAATGGCCTGTTTCCACACTGTAGGGAATCTAATCTAAAAAGATACTGAGTTGTATGATCAGCCATAGCCAGGTTGAATGGCAGAGCAGACTCAAAGTGCTGAATAGCCTACTTATGTCCCTGTTTTCTATGTTCCTATTGAGCTGCCTTCTTGAACTGCTGCAGTCCATGGTGTTTGTGTACATCCACGGTGCTGTCAGGCAGGAGTTTGACCCAGAGACATTGTAGGAATGGTGGCATAGTTTCAAGCGAAGATAGATCAAAACCTGACTCAGGAATTATATTATCTGCATGGTCTGGATATACACCCGAACCACCTTCACACTGCCATTAAACTAGCAGTTGAGTTTTAGCCTGAGACATCAAGCATTTCTTTCTCCTCATTTGCTCAGATGGTGATCAGAGGTGTGCTTCCTGTAAAATGAGAATAGCAATCTGCTATGTCTAATCGATGTCAAAGTGTTTAAGGCAAACCTTCACTCAAGCAAAATAATAGTCACTGGTGCTTGTAATGCTAGTGAGCGAGCTTGTTGTAAATAATAAGTCACTCCCTGAACCATGCAGTATCTTGCTATGATAATGAAGCAGTACCAATGACTTGTGAATATGACCAAATAACATTCTGTACATGTCAGAGAGAGCCAGAAGAGGAGATTACACATTAATTGCACTGGGCAATGTGCAGTGTTTTTTTTTAAACACTTCAGTCAGGCCATTTTCCAGATTCAGTAAAGCAGTCAATAATAATACAATATAGTTCATGCTGTCTTGTAGTGTTTGAGCTATGCATGTTAGACTATTAAAATGCCAATGGTTACCCATTCATTATTTTCTGTGAGATGGTATAAAAATAGATGAAGTTGGATAATGTTGGTGTAAGCAAACATAATGCTACATTAAGCAACACCGGACATTTAGAGTCATAGAGATGTACAGCATGGAAACAGACCCTTCGGTCCAGCCTGTCCATACTGACTAGATATCCCAGCCCAATCTAGTCCCACCTGCCAGCACCCAGCCCATATACCTCTAAACCCTTCCTATTCATATACCCATCCAAATGCTTCTTAAATGTTGCAATTGTACCAGTCTCCACCACATCCTCTGGCAGCTCAATCCATACACGTACCACCCTCTGCATGAAAAAGTTGTCCCTTAGGTCTCTTTTATATCTTTCCCCTCTCACCCTAAACCTATGCCCTCTAGTTCTGGACTCCCCGACCCCGGGGAAAAGACTTTATCTATTTATCCTATTCATGCCCCTCATAATTTTGTAAACCTCTATAGGGTCACTCCTCAGCTTCCGATGCTCCAGGGAAAACAGCCGCAGCCTGTTCAGCCTCTCCCTGTAGCTCAGATCCTCCAACTCTGGCAACACCATTGGAAATCTTTTCTGAACACTTTCATGTTTCACAACATCTTTCCGATAGGAAGGAGACCAGAATTGTATGCAATATTCCAACAGTGGCCTCACAAATGTCCTGTACAGCTGCAATATGACCTCCCAACTCCTGTACTCAATACTCTGACCAATAAAGGAAAGCATACCAAACACCTTCTTCACTATCCTATCCACCTGCGACTCCACTTTCAAGAAGCTATGAACCTGCACTCCAAGGTCTCTTGTTCAGCAACACTCCCTAGGACCTTACCATTAAGTGTATAAGTCCCGCTAAGATTTGCTTTCCCAAAATGCAGCACCTCGCATCTATCTGAATTAAACTCCATCTGCCACTTCTCAGCCCATCGCCATCTGGTCCAGGTCCTGTTGTAATCTGAGGTAATCCTCTTCGCTATGCACTACACCTCCAATTTTGGTGTCATCTGCAAACTTACTAACTGTACCTCTTATGCTCACATCCAAATCATTCATTTAAATGACAAAAAGTAGAGGGCCCAGCACCGATCCTTGTGGCATTCCACTGGTCACAGGCCTCCAGACTGAAAAACAACCCTCCACCACCACCCTCTGTCTTCTACCTTTGAGTCAGTTCTGTATCCAAATGGTTAGTTCTCCCTGTATTCCATGAGATCTAACCTCACTAATCAGTCTCCCATAATCTGCCTTACTGAAGTCCGTATAGATCAGATCTAGTGCTCTGCACTTATCAATCTTCTTTGTTATTTCTTCAAAAAACTCAATCAAGTTTGTGAGACATGATTTCCCACCCACAAAGCCATGTTGACTATCCCGAATCAGTCCTTGCCTTTCCAAATACATGTACATCCTGTCCCTCAGGATTCCATCCTTGCCCACCACCAAGGTCAGGCTCATTGGCCTATAGTTCGCTGGCTTGTCTTTACCGCCCTTCTTAAACAGTGGCACCATATTTGCCAACTTCCAGTCTTCTGGCATCTCACCTGTGACTATCGATGTTACAAATATCTCAGCAAGAGGCCCAGCAATCACTTCTCTAGCTTCCCACAGAGTTCTTGGGTACACCTGATCAGGTCCTGGGGATTTAACCGTTTCAAGACATTCAGCACTTCCTCCTCTGTAATATGGACATTTTGCAAGATGTCACCATCTATTTCCCAACGGTCTATATCTTCCATATCCTTTTCCACAGTAAATACTGATGCAAAATATTCATTTAGTATCTCCCCCATTTTCTGTGGCTCCACACAAAGGCTGCCTTGCTGATCTTTGAGGGACCCTATTCTCTCCCTAGTTACCCTTTTATCCTTAATATATTTGTAAAAACCCTTTGGATGCTCCTTAATTCTATTTGCCAAAGCTATCTCATGTCCCCGCTTTGCCCTCCTGATTTCCCTCTTATACTTCCTTTATACTCTTCTAAGGATTCACTCGGTCTATCCTGTCTGTACCTGACATATGCTTCTTTCTTTTTCTTAACCAAACCCTCAATTTCTTTAGTCATCCAGCATTTCCTATACCTCCCAGCCTTCCCTTTCACCCTGACAGGAATATACTTTCTCTGGATTCTTGTTATCTCATTTCTGAAGGCTTCCCATTTTCCAGCCATCCCTTTACCTGAGAACATCTGCCTCCAATCAGCTTTTGAAAGTTCTTGCCTAATACCATCAAAATTGGCCTTTCTCCAATTTAGAACTTCAACTTTTAGATCTGGTCTATCCTTTTCCATCACTATTTTAAAACAAATAGAATTATGGTCGCTGTCCCCAAAGTGCTCCCCCACTGACACCTCAGTCACCTGCCTTGCCTTATTTCCCAAGAGTAGATCAAGTTTTGCACCTTCTCTAGTAGGTCCATCTACATACTGAATCAGAAAATTGTCTTGTACACACTTAAGAAATTCCTCTCCATCTAAACCTTTAACACTATGGCAGTCCCAGTCGATGTTTGGAAAGTTAAAATCCCCTACCATAACTACCCTATGAAACAAAACCAACAAAAGCATTCATGAAAGCTGGAAAAATTCAGGTCTCTGGGAAACTAAGTCAGGATATGCAAGGTGTTTAAACTTTGGTAATTGGCTTGAAAATTGAGAAGTAAACGTAACAGCAGCCCCTCTGCCAGAAATGTTTGGTCCTGAAGGCACACACCTTTTTGAAGAGAAAGATTGACAGATCTTAAACTCCCATATATTGTACCCACATGCTGTTTCTATAAGTGTATATCTGAGTGTTCACAGGCTATTCTTAATGAGGAGCATCAGAGTCAAACTGAAACTAGTTATCACATGATACCATATGCATACTTTCCACTCGTAGTCAATGGTGAGGAACTGGAGAGAAACTAACTTCAGTCAGGGTAAAAGAAAACAGCATGCATTTGCCATCCGAATGGCTTAGACTAGTCATGCATGAATGGTATCAATAAGACTTATAAGAGTGGACATCAGAGACATATGAGTACATAATATTATTTCTGGTCATAGTCCATTAATATATTTATTTCAACAGTCCTGAAAATTCCATAGTTACAAATGCTGCTAAGAATATAAACGACATGGTCTTTCTCCGGAGTCCAACTTATTTAACAAGCGCAAAGCAATATCCAATTGTGACATTCAGTATGCAGTTTCAGTGTAGAAAATGACACTGGAGGATGATCTACTTGTATTTTACAAAGGTGACAAGATGACCTGAAATCTTAACATATTCAATAAAATTTGCATTAGGGTAGCATGCAATGAGTGTCTGCAATCTGTAGAATGTCTTTGCACGTTTTTTATTTATCAGAAAAATGTTCACATATCCGAAAATGCTTCACAGATGTTCAGTCAGACAGTGGTTGAGAATGAGCAATAAAAATAAATAACAGGATGAATGACGTGATTCGTTGGTCAAATGTTTGCTTTAATAAAAGGCATGTAGAGACTTTAGCAGAATGCCAGAGTTTCATGCCTGGACGGCTAAAAGCCTGGCCACTAATGCTGAGGTGAAGAGAGCAGGGGAGATAATGAGACGCCAAAGTTCAAGTAGGTTTGTGAGAAGATTTGTAGCTCGTGTGCTCATTGTAGTGGTACTGTTCACCGAGCTTGGAATTTGTGTTGCAGACGTTTCGTCCCCTGTCTCAGTGATATCCTTAGTGCTTGGGAGCCTCCTGTGAAGCGCTTCTGTGATCTTTCCTCCAGCATTTGTAGTGGTTTGAATCTGTCGCTTCCGGTTGTCAGTTCTAGCTGTCCATTGCAGTGGCCGGTATATTGGGTCCAGATCGATGTGCTTATTGATTGAATCTGTGGATGAGTGCCATGCCTCTAGGAATTCCCTGGCTGTTCTCTGTTTGGCTTGTCCTATAATAGTAGTGTTGACCCAGTCAAATTCATGTTGCTTGTCATCTGCGTGTGTGGCTGCTAAGGATAGCTGGTCGTGTCGTTTTGTGGCTAGTTGGTGTTCATGGATGCAGATCGTTACCTCTCTTCCTCTTTGTTCTGTGTAGTGTTTTGTGCAGTCCTTGCCTGGGATTTTGTACACTACATTGGTTTTGCTCATGTTCAAGAAAGTTCAAGAAAGACAGAATGCTGAAACTTGTGCATTTTTTCACTGAGAGTTTTTGGAAGCATTTTTGCTGCAAAGCCCAGTGAGACTTCTCAGTCAATTACCAACTCTCCACATTAACTAACTACCCTGTCCCAAAAGTGCCTCTCACATCCAATTCTATCCCATGCATGTTCACAGAAAGAACTCACCACTCACCAGCTATCAGATAAAGACCAGCATTCCTCCCCCACCACCGTGTAATCTTTAAAAGCCCATTTTGCACCCAGTCAAACACTGTCAATCCAGAGCTGCACTGTGTAGTTCCTGATATTTGCAGCAGGCATGGTAGACAGGGGAATACTGGCACCCTACTTTGTGAACAGGGACCTGGTGGTCCTGCTGGATGGAGTAGTGCAAACATGAAACTGTCCCTTTGCCGAGGATCAGCAGAGGAGGCTGTGGCACCAGACCATACCAGCCTAGTCTGAGGTTAGCACCCAGATCAAAACCATCATCTCCCAGACCATCCACCCACCACCAAACCATCATCTCCCAGACCATCCACCCACCACCAAACCATCATCTCCCAGACCATCCATCCCACCACCAAACCATCATCTCCCAGACCATCCATTTGACCACGATCCCACCACCAAACCATCATCTCCCAGACCATCCATGCACTCCCTCCGCTCCAATCCCAACCTCACCATCAAACCCGCAGACAAGGGAGGCGCGGTGGTAGTTTGGCGCACTGACCTTTATACCGCTGAGGCCAAACGCCAGCTCGCGGACGCCTCCTCTTATCGCCCCCTTGACCACGACCCCACCTCCCACCACCAAACCATCATCTCCCAGACCATCCATGACCTCATCACCTCAGGGGATCTCCCATCCACCGCCTCCAACCTCATAGTCACACAACCCCGCACCGCCCGTTTCTACCTCCTGCCCAAAATCCACAAACCTGCCTGCCCCGGCCGACCCATTGTCTCAGCCTGCTCCTGCCCCACCGAACTCATCTCCCAATACCTCGACACGGTCCTGTCCCCTTTAGTCCAAGAACTCCCCACCTACGTTCGGGACACCACCCACGCCCTCCACCTCCTCCAGGATTTTCGCTTCCCCGGTCCCCAACGCCTTATTTTCACTATGGACATCCAGTCCCTGTACACCTCCATCCCCCATCACGAAGGACTCAAAGCCCTCCGCTTCTTCCTTTCCCGCCGCACCAACCAGTACCCTTCCACTGACACCCTCCTTCGACTGACTGAACTGGTCCTCACCCTGAATAACTTCTCTTTTCAATCCTCCCACTTCCTCCAAACTAAAGGAGTTGCCATGGGCACCCGCATGGGCCCCAGCTATGCCTGCCTCTTCGTAGGATATGTGGAACAGTCCATCTTCCGCAACTACACTGGCACCACCCCCCACCTTTTCCTCCACTACATCGATGACTGTATCGGCGCTGCCTCGTGCTCCCACGAGGAGGTTGAACAGTTCATCAACTTTACTAACACCTTCCATCCCGACCTGAAATTCACCTGGACTGTCTCAGACTCCTCCCTCCCCTTCCTAGACCTTTCCATCTCTATCTCGGGCGACCGACTCAACACAGACATCTACTATAAACCGACTGACTCCCACAGCTACCTGGACTACACCTCCTCCCACCCTGCCCCCTGCAAAAACTCCATCCCATATTCCCAATTCCTTCGTCTCCGCCGCATCTGCTCCCAGGAGGACCAGTTCCAACACCGCACAGCCCAGATGGCCTCCTTCTTCAAGGACCGCAGATTCCCCCCAGACGTGATCGACGATGCCCTCCACCGCATCTCCTCCACTTCCTGCTCCTCCGCCCTTGAGCCCCGCTCCTCCAACCGCCACCAAGACAGAACCCCACTGGTTCTCACCTACCACCCCACCAACCTGCGCATACAACGTATCATCCGCCGCCATTTCCGCCACCTCCAAACGGACCCCACCACCAAGGATATATTTCCCTCCCCTCCCCTATCAGCGTTCCGCAAGGACCACTCCCTTCGTGACTCCCTCGTCAGATCCACACCCCCCACCAACCCAACCTCCACCCCCGGCACCTTCCCCTGCAACCGCAGGAAATGTAAAACTTGCGCCCACACCTCCACACTCACTTCCCTGCAAGGCCCCAAGGGATACTTCCATATCCGCCACAAGTTCACCTGTACCTCCACACACATCATCTATTGCATCCGCTGCACCCGATGTGGCCTCCTCTATATTGGGGAGACAGGCCGCTTACTTGCGGAACGCTTCAGAGAACACCTCTGGGCCGCCCGGACCAACCAACCCAACCACCCCGTGGCTCAACACTTTAACTCTCCCTCCCACTCCACCGAGGACATGCAGGTCCTTGGACTCCTCCACCAGCAGAACATAACAACACGACGGCTGGAGGAGGAGCGCCTCATCTTCCGCCTGGGAACCCTCCAACCACAAGGTATGAATTCAGATTTCTCCAGTTTCCTCATTTCCCCTCCCCCCACCTTGTCTCAGTCGGTTCCCTCAACTCAGCACCGCCCTCCTAACCTGCAATCTCCTTACTGACCTCTCCGCCCCCACCCCACTCTGGCCTATCACCTTCACCTTGACCTCCTTCCACCTATCCCACCTCCATCGCCCCTCCCCCAAGTCCCTCCTCCCTACCTTTTATCTTAGCCTGCTTGGCTACTCTCTCTCATTCCTGATGAAGGGCTTATGCTCGAAATGTCGAATTCTCTATTCCTGAGATGCTGCCTGGCCTGCTGTGCTTTAACCAGCAACACATTTTCAGCTGTGATCTCCAGCATCTGCAGACCTCATTTTTTACCCAGGTCAACAGCCTCAGCCACCTGGAGGAATACACAGCAATGTAGAAAAGTAAGTCATTGACTTTCTCCACTTGACCAGTACAAGTGCCACCATCTCTGCTCCAATTCCTCACGCTCACTCTATCTCTGCTGCTGTACCCACCTCCCACAAAGGCTCATGATCGACCACCTTCACTATTACCTGCAACATCTTCCCTCGCTCTTTTTTTATCCACCCCAACCTCTCTAACCGTAAATCCTGCATGTTCTCCGTGCTGACCACTCACTCACTCAAGACATCTCCCCACAAAAACAAACAGCACTGCCACCCACATTCATCCTCCTTAATAGCTACCTCTTCATCATTCCAGGACAAAAGCAACCCACACCAGGACAACAAGATTATAGGGTGGATAAGGTCAGAAGTCACACAACAAATTATAGCCCAACAGGTTTATTTGAAGGATCGGCGTTCTGAAAGCTTATGATTTCAAATAAACCTGTTGGACTATAATCTGGTGTCACGTGATTTCTATGCCTCTGGATACTAATCCATGCCTCTGGATTAGTAATAGAGGCTGCCTGTGATTTACAGTGCTCGGACCACTTGGGTGAATCCATCTTCCGTAACTTGACTGAGGGCTCCTGACAATCATAACAAGCTTCTAATCTTTGAGCCTGTGCTAAACAGTTAGGCAAGAGAGAAGGAACATGAGCCTGGTAGCTCTGACTGAGGGAGCAAAGCACAGTGCAAGTCAGGGACTCTGTGAGCATCCTGTGAATAATCTCAGTGTGAATGAGTGTTTTGATGGTAAGTGAAGAGCTGAGAGATGCAGCCTGGTCCAGTTCATGGGCATACAATATTTTTGCAACAGCATCTCAATGATGGTTGCTGGTATAGCACTGCAGTGCAGAAGCATAATATACCAGGATTGGAGATATGCCTCGAGGGTTCTTAGAGACTGGCATATGTCAGATGTCAATGACTATGAACGTGAGCTGCATATAAGTGTACCCTGAGATGTCAGTGCCCAACATGGATATCCTTTGGAGCAAACAGGAAGCTTAGGTCGCCAGGCTGTGATTCTGACTTTCATCTTGAAATTGCTTGGTGTCCAACTTGTTTCGTACATTTGGTCATTTAGGAAGCTGAGTATTAATGAGACAAGTTGTGGCATTAATAAGGCATTTAACAAGCTATTATTTCCTTAACTGGCAACTCTTTGCTGCCAAGTGAGAAACCCACCTCATTGCTTACAACGCATCAAAGATTGAGTGAGATTTCCCCAACATTGAGCAAAATGAACATCATTTACAAAATATCTCGCAAGGACTGTAATAAGCATTGCACAATCAGGCAGGTAACTAGCCACCAGGATACATGAACACCAACTAACCACAAAAAGACATGACCCACTATCACTAGTATCCTTACATACAGACGAGGAAGGACACCACATTGACTGCGACAACACATCCATCCTAGGACAAGCCAAACAGAGACATGCACAAGAATTCATGGAAACATGGCATCTCAACCGGAACTCTATCAACAAACACATTGATTTGGACCCTTTCTATCATCCTCTGAGAAAAAGAACCAGAAATGACACCACCATCCCAAAGAAACATAAAAACATAAATAGAAATTGGAACATAACACCAGTGCTTCACCAGATGCGTCACCAGATGATGTTACTTATATGGTGATGAAATATCTGAAACTGAACCTTCCAGCTCAGCAAGCAAACTCACATACATTGAGATATGTGATTCTGCCACAAATCTTACCATAGCTCACATTGTTCAGAGTCTTAAAGGCTTAGATTACTTGCAAGGACTGTAATAAACATTGCACAAACAGGCAGATAACTAGCCACCAGGATACGTGAATACCAACTAACCACAAAGACCTGATGGTAAGACATGACGGGCCCTTCGCCCCACCAAGTCCACACCGACCCTCCGAAGAGGGACCCACCCAGACCCAATCCCCTACATTTACCTCTTCACCTAACACTACAGGCAATTTAGCGTGGCCAATTCACCTAACCTGCACATCTTTGGATTGTGGGAGGAAACCAGATCATCTGGAGGAAACCTACGCAGACACGGGGAGAATGTACAAACTCCACATAGACATTTACTTGAGGTGGGAATTGAACCGTGAGGCAGCAGTGAGGCAGCAGTGCTAATCACTGTGCCACAGTGCCGCTTCTGCACAGTGTTCTTTAATTTTGGTGGTATTCTTCGGAGGGTTAGTGTGGACTTGTTTGGCTGAAAGGCTTATTGCTACACTATCAGGATTCTATGATTAAGGAGGTGATAATGCAAGAATGGTTGAAGAGACTCCAGTCAGGCTACCTGTGTCAAAAACTGCAGAGTTCAAGAAAGCTTTAAAGAGATAACTCACCTCTGCGTGTGCCTGTTCCAGGGCTTGGTCAAAGTGGCCAGCACTGAGCCTCCCCCTCTTCCATGGTTATGTCTACACTCGCACATCCATCGAGAAGTTGCATGCCCATTCACTGGCAGAGTAGAGAGCTTTAAGAACTAGTGGGCATTACTGGGGCTAGTGCATTGTCACCTCAGATAATGATATTTTGATTTAGTTGTGATAAGTTTCAGTTCCAGTTCTATAAGTTTCTGTCGACTGTTTGGTTTGTTTTTGTTACCGTGTCCTGACAAGGACTGTCTAATGTAATTATTGTTTTATTTAAAAGTGGTATGAAGGATTTTCCCAAACTGATGCTTTAAATTTTTAAGTTTCCTCTCTGACTTGTTTTTGTTACGGTGCCCTTTAGGGGCTACAAATTCTAAATTCTAAATATGATTTGGTTAACCATTTCAAGAAGGCAGCTCACCACCACCTGCTCAAGGATAATTAGGGATGAGTAATAACTGTTGACCAGCCAGCGATGCCCATGTCCCACAAGTGAATACATTTTTTAAAATTTACTTTTGTTTGTTCCTTCATAAGGTAAGTTTGCATTCTGTCCCAATGAAGATGTCAGTTGAGTCTATAAGAACCTAAGAACGTAAGAAATAGGAGCAGGAGTCATGCCATCTGACCCCCTCGAGCCTGCTCCACCATTCATTAAGATCGTGGCTGACCTTTTTGTGTTATCTCGTGTTTGACAAGCATTGTATTCATATTTGAAAGGTGTTCTCATTATTCTTGAAGTAACCGTGATAATTAGAAAAGTCCTCAGGAGCAACTACTTGTGTCCCTTTGTAATTCATGCTATCAACTTCCAGAGACTTGACAAGGTGGTAGGCTGAGAGCTGGAAAGTTATGAGGCATTTAAATTTAGAGTAGTTTTTTTTGTAGGTGCTGACTAGATGGGCTAAAGGGCCTCGTCTGCACTCTATGATTCTAAAACTTGAAGTTAGAATGGCAAAAAAAATCTGACAGCCATCTTAGAGTCAACAAACTCTATCTTTTATACATGCTTAATGTGCAAAATCTGTCAATTAAATTAACATTTAATATGTTGAGTTGTATAACTTCTTGGCATTTATGTAGATTGTTGAATGGTTGCTGTTAATTTGCTAATGCTGCCAACTGCTGGATACTTCTGGCATTGCATGTAATGCTTTTGAGCTTTTACATGACTACTTTCCAAGACCTGTTTGAGTAGATGGATATTTCTGGGGTAAGGCTGTTATTTGGGAGAGAGATTGGTAATATAATTTATCAAATGAAAATGAGCAAATATTATGAAATCTAACTCCCACTTTCTACAATAAATCAGCAAAACTCTGATGTACACCTGAACCCACCTCTGTCTGTTATGTAAGTCTGGAAACAGTTGGAACTGGATGCAGAAAATGAGTAGCATGTACTTCCATATGCTCCAAATACAACACTGATTCCCTCACAATGTTTGTAGTTCAGGGCAGGGATGTTTTCACTTTTGTTTTTTATATAATCATTAGGTGTTGGTGTCATTACCTGTCCATAGTTGCCAAGGGAAGATGATGATGACACTTCATCTTGAACATCTGCAGCAAAAGTGCATTTTTAATACATTAAATAACTTGCTAAGTCACTACAGGGGGAAGTAAAGAGTGAACCATGTTGACAAGGCTGTGGACTCTTAGGCTAAGAATGGCAGGTTTCCTTCCCTAAGGGCCATCAGTGAACCAGCTGGGATTTTACATTAATTCAACAATGTTAGTATGGACAGGAGAAATAAGTCTGTGAAACTCTGTCAAAGGCACAGGGATGTTTTCATTTATCATTAAAGGAAAAGGAAGAGAAATGCATTATGTTTTCCGCATCAAGATGTTTAAAAGTGATATATTGTCACTTTTAATGTCAACATTTATGCACCACACATTTTATTTCATAGCTTCATTGTCCATCATCCCTATTATTATTTGTTGCCTCCAAAGTTGCCTTCATCCTTGAGGGAAATTGTAAAGTAAGATCAGCAGATGACCAGTAGGCATCAGTAAGAAGGATACATTGTTAACTGTAGAACTGCTTTGTGCTGGGAATGGCCACAATGGTGACATTAGGTGCATGGGGTGCAAGCACTGGCTCAGATCAGCTGAATACGGCTGTATCACTCATCACTTGTGCAATCCTAGTTAAGTACATTTCATCTACGGGTATCCTGACTACATCTGAGTCTTCAACATCCCCCTCCTCCCAATCCCTTTGTTGCTCTTCCTCCTCCCTTTCTCATTACAAAGGTGTAGAGTGTTTAGCTCATAAGTTATAGAAGCAGAAATAGGCCCTTCAGCCTTTTAGGTCTGTTCCACCATTTGATCATAGTTGGTAAAATACAGCTGAGTCAGCATGGCTCAATCAAGGGGAAAATGGGTACTGCTGATGCTGGAGATTAGAGTCAAGATACTGGAAAAGCACAACAGGTTAGGCAGCATCCAAGGAGCAGGAAAATCAACGTTTTGGGCAAAAGCTCATCATCGGGAACACATGTCACTTACTGTCTCCGTTGCTCCCGATGCAGTCTCCTCTATATTGGAGAGATTGAACACCTACTGTTAGAGCGCTTCAGATTACGCCTCCAGGACACCCACACCAATCAATCCCACCACCCCGCGGTCGAACATTTCAACTCCCCTTCCCATTCTGCTGAGGACATGCAGGTCCTGGGCCTCCTCCATTGCCACTCCCTCACCACCTGACGGCTGGAGGAAGAACACCTCATCTTTCGCCTTGGAACCCTTCAACCCCATGGCATCAATGTGGACTTCAACAGTTTTCTAATTTCCCCTCCCCCCAACCTTATCTCAGTTCCAGCCTTCCAGATCAGCACTGTCCTCATGACCTATCCCACCTGTCAATCTTCCTCCCACCTATCTGCTCCACCCTCCTCTCTGACCTATCACCTTCACTCCACTTCCAACCACAGATTGCACTTTCAGCTACCTTACACCCAGCCCCACGCCCCCTCCCATTTATCTCTCCACCTCCGAGGCTCCCAGCCTCAATCCTGATGAAGGGCCTTTGCCAGAAATGTTGATTTTCCTGCTCCTCGGATGCTGCTTGACCTGCTGTGCTTTTCCAGCACCACTCTTCATCAAGGGGAGGTCATGCCTGACAAATCTGTTAGAACTAACTGAGGAGCTAATCAGCAAGTTAGAAAAGGAGAGTGAGTGGACATTTAGATTTTCAGAAGGCCTTTGACAAGGTGCTGCACAGGAAGCTGCTAAATAAATCAGGGGCATGGACAGAGGATTGGCTGACTGGCAGAATGCAGAGAGCAGAGATAAAGGAGTTTTTTCAGAATGGCAGCCAGTGACCTGTGGAGTTCCACAGGGTCATGTTGGGACCACAAATATTTACATTATTCATTAACAATCTGGAGGAAGGAACTGAGGGCATAGTTACTAATTTTGCAGATGATGCAATGATAGGCAGAGAGACAGATCGTGTGAAGGAAGCAGGGAGGCTGCAGAAGGACTTGGACAGGCTAGAAGAGTGAGCTAAGAAGTGGCAAACGGAATACAATGTGGGAAAGTGTGAGGTTACGCATTTTGGTAGTAGATTAGAGGCATAGTCTAATTTCTAAATGGTAACAGCTTCAGAAATCTGAAAAGGACTTGAGAGTCCTAGGTCAGGATTCCCTTATATTTTGACATGCAGGTTCAGTTAGCTGTTAGGAAGGCAAATGCAATGTTTGCATTAATTCAAGAGGGTGAGAATACAAGAGCAGAGATGTACTGCTGAGGCTCTGGTCAGATCACGTTTGGAATATTGTGAGTAGTTGTAGACTCCATACCTAAAGAAGGATGTGCTGGTATTGGAGGGTGTCCAGAGATGGTTTACAAGAATGATACCAGGGATGAAGGATTTATCATATGAAGAGCAGCTAAGGACTCTGGGGCTGTATTTGATGGAGGCCAGAAGAATGAGGGCACATCATTGAAACTTACAGAATACTGAGAGGCCTTGATAGTGTGGACATGGAGAAGATGTTTCCACTATTAGGAGAGACTAGGACCCAAGGAACAGCCTCAGAGTGAAGGGATGATTCTTTAGAACAGAGTTGAAGAGGAATTTCTTCAGCCAGGAACTCATGGCCTCCACAGCCCTCTGTGGCAAAGTCTGATTGTATTTAGGACAGAGATACATAGCTTCTTGATTGGTTATGGTATTACAGATTACAGGGAGAAGGTTGGAGAATGGGGTTGAGAAACATAAAACCCTAATTGAATGGCGCAGCAGACTCAATGCACATGTGACCACTACCACCACCACCAGCACCCCACCCCTCCCCTCCAGGGACTGCAAAACGACAGCATTGTGTAACTTGCCTCTAACTGGATGCCTGCCTCCATTCAGCAAACAGCCAGTCTGTCACCATGTCTGCATCAGGGAAATGTCCCCAGGTGGTGGGGATATATCAGACAGCCATTCCACACTCTCCTTGCGAATCATCCTGGCATGCTCACCTACAAACTTCCCCCCCATCTCCCTCCACTAGGCTAGAAAAAGTCTACTTCTTGTCAGTTCAATCCTTACTGGAGTGCCGGACTGCACAATGTTTATGTCCTCAAAGTGGGCATGAGAAGCGACCTCAGAAAATTTAAACATAATAAGTTTTTTTTCTACCCTATTTAGCAACTGAAACAAATTGATATTTAAAAGTCTCTTAAAGGAGTATTTTCTTCTATTCATAATTAGGTTTAAACAACTAATTGTATATGTTACTGCACAAACTGTAGCAAGCAGAACCTGAGCAAGCACCTCCCTTATATTTATGTGAGGACCTGAGGAAATGTAGGCTTTGTTAAGTCCAATTAAATCATTTGTCATTTCTCTTAAAGAACTTATTTAATCAGTGTGTTTATATTCTTTGTAATGTGCTCAAATTTTGTTTATACACTAATTATACTGTTTTCTTTATTGCAGCCCACAGTATGCGAGCGAGAGCTGTGCGTATTTGCATTCCAGACTTTGGGTGTAATGAATGAAGCTGCAGATGAAATTGCAACAGGGGCACAGGTACACAAATGTTAAATAGCCAGATCTTTACTCCACAGATCAAAGTGATTGATGATTACAATGAACGTGTTGTTAGGGGAGAATGAGGCAGCTTGGAACATTTGATCATTTCTTTTACCCATGCAACCCAGTCCTCCAACCGCCACCAGGACAGAACCCCACTGGTTCTCACCTACCACCCCACCAACCTCCATATACAGCGTATCATCCGCCGTCATTTCTGCCACCTCCAAACGGACCCCACCACCAGGGATATATTTCCCTCCCCTGCCCTATCAGCGTTCCGAAAAGACCACTCCCGCCGTGAGTCCTTCGTCAGGTCCACACCCCCGACCAACCCAACCTCCACTCCCGGCACCTTCCCGTGCAACCGCAGGAAATGCAAAACTTGCGCCCACACCTCCTCCCTTACTTCTCTTCAAGGCCCCAAGGGATACTTCCATATCCGCCACAAATTCACCTGCACCTCCACACACATCATCTATTGATCCGCTGCACCCGATGTGGCCTCTTCTATATTGGGAGACAGGCCGTCTATTTGCGGAACATTTCATAGAATACCTCTGGGACACCCGGACCAACCAACCCAATCACCCAGTGGCTCAACACTTTAACTCCCCCTCCCACTCCACCAAGGACATGATGGAGTTCAGAAGGATGAGGGCACATCATTGAAACTTACAGAATACTGAGAGGCCTTGATAGTGTGGACATGGAGAAGATGTTTCCACTATTAGGAGAGACTAGGACCCAAGGAACAGCCTCAGAGTGAAGGGATGATTCTTTAGAACAGAGTTGAGGAGGAATTTCTTCAGCTAGGAACTCATGGCCTCCACAGCCCTCTGTGGCAAAGTCTGATTGTATTTAGGACAGAGATACATAGCTTCTTGATTGGTTATGGTATTACAGATTACAGGGAGAAGGTTGGAGAATGGGGTTGAGAAACATAAAACCCTAATTGAATGGCGCAGCAGACTCAATGCACATGTGACCACTACCACCACCACCAGCACCCCACGCCTCCCCTCCAGGAACCCTCCAACCACAAGGGATGAACTCTGATTTCTCCAGTTTCCTCATTTCCCCTCCCCCCACCTTGTCTCAGTCAAATCCCTCGAACTCAGCACCGCCTTCCTAACCTGCAATCTTCTTCCTGACCTCTCCGCCCCCACCCCACTCCGGCCTATCACCCTCACCTTGACCTGCTTCCACCTATCACATCTCCATCACCCCTCCCCCAAGTCCCTCCTCCCTACCTTTTATCTTAGCCTGCTTGGCACACTCTCCTCATTCCTGAAGAAGGGCTTATGCCCGAAACGTTGAATCTCCTGCTCCTTGGATGCTGCCTGACCAGCAACACATTTTCAGCTTAAATCTAATCAAGCCAAGAAGAATCAAATTATTTTAAAAGTTGTCTTTTTTTTTTGGTGTAAAGTTTGTTTTGTTTTAATTTTAGAATTCAGTATTCCTTTAGCTTCTAACCATGTCTATTACATGAGTAAAATAAGAACAGTAATCCTAAAGTGCTTCAATAAGTATTTTTAATGCTCTAATTCATAAGTGCGTGGTCTAGTATGAGACTGAAATTTACAGGCTACAAATTTACAAACAGTAGAAATAGGAGCAGAAATAATTCACTTAGCCCCTTGAATGTGCTCTGCCGTTCAATAAGATCATGGCTTCTCCATTTGTTTTAATTCCAAATTGTCACATATTGCTACAACCTATGCTTCCTCTGCTTAACGAGAATATATATGTCTCTGTATTTAAAATAGTCAATGACACTGCCTCCACTGCCTTCAGAGGCAGAGTTCCAAAATTGCAAAATCCTGTGAAAGAAAAATTTCTCTCATCTCTGTCCTGAAAGAGCAAACCCTACTTTTAAAACAGTGCACCCTAGTTCTTGACTCACCCAAACAGGAAACATAATTTCCATATCTAACTTGTCCAGAACATTCTTATACACTTGAATCAACTCACCCAGTGAAACTCCAGTGAAAACAACCTCACCCCTCTCCAATCATTCCTCAGGCAACAATTCACTCATTCCCAGTATCAATCACATAAATCTCCTTTAACTTAGGTGCAATGCATTTACAATCGTTCCTGAAATAAGGAGACCAAAACTGCACACAGTATTCATGATGTGGTACCATCAATTCTCTGAAACAGAACATCCTAACTTTTATGCTTAAGTGCTGTCATAATAAAGACAGGAATCCCAGTAGGCTGCTTGATTATAGGCTATACCTGAATATTAACTTCTTATGACTCACGCACCAGAAAACCTAATTCCCTCCACAGTTAAGAATTCAGTATTTGTTCTCTGTGTAAGTAATATGTTTTTTCATTAAATTTTGAGTCATAAACACGGAAACAGACCCTTCAGTCGAATTCATTGTGACAACCAGACAGACCAATCTGACCTAAGCCCTTTTGCCAGCATTGGGCCCATATGCCTCTGAACATCTCCAGATAAATGTATCTACCCAGATGCCTTTTAAATGTCGTAATTGTACCAGCCTCCATGACTTCCTGTGGCAGCTATTCCATACACGCCACACCCTCTGCATGAAAAGTTACCCCTTTGGTCCCTTTTAAAGCTTTTCCATTGCACCTTAAACCTATGCTCTCTAGTCTAAGACTCCTCCACTCTTCTTGCTGCCAGTGTAAATGATGAACAGGCTTTAGGGAGTCAGAAGGTGAATTATTCGCCATAGTATTTAGATTAGATTAGATTACTTAAAGTATGGAAACAGGCCCTTCAGCCCAACAAGTCCACACTGACCTGCCAAAGCGCAACCCACCCAGACCCATGCCCCAACATTTACCCCTTCACCTAACACTACAGGTAATTTAGCATGGCCAATGCACCTAACCTGCATGTTTTTAGATTGTGGGAAGAAACGGGAGCATCCGGAGGAAACCACGCAGACACGGGGAGAATGTCCAAACGCCACACAGAGAGTCACCTGAGGCGGGAATTGAACCCAGGTTTCTGGCGCTGTGGAGCAGCAATGCTAACCACTGTGCCACTGTGCCGCCCATTTCTACCCTCTGACCTGCTGTTGTAGCTGCTGTGTTTATATAGAGTCATAGAGATGTACAGCATGGAAACAGACCCTTCGGTCCAACCTGTCCATGCTGACCAGTTATCGCAACCAAATCTCATCCCAACTGCAGGCACCCGGCCCATATCCCTCCAAACCCTTCCTATTCATTTACCCATCTAGATACCTCTTAAATGTTGCAATTGTACCAGTCTCCACCACATCTTCTGGCAACTCATTCCATACACGTACCACCCTGTGTGTGAAAAAGTTGACCCTCAGGTCTCTTTTATATCTTTCCCCTCTCACCCTAAACCTATGCTGTCTAGTTCTGGACTTCCTGACCCCAGGGAAAAGACTTTGCCTATTTATCCTTCGAATGCCCCTCATAAATGTATAAACCTCTATAAGGTCACCCCTCAGCCTCCGACGCTCCAGGGAAAACAGCCCCAGCCTGTTCAGTCTCTCCCTGTAGCTCAGCTCCTCCAACCCTGGCAACATCCTTATAGATCATTTCTGAACCCTTTCAAGTTTCACAACATCTTTCCGATAGGAAGGAGACCAGAATTGCATGCAATGTTCCAACAGTGGCCTAACCAATGTCCTGTACAGCCGCAACATGCCCTCCCAACTCCTGTACACAATACTCCAACCAATAAAGGAAAACATTCCAAACACCTCCTTCACTATCCTAGTTGTGACTCCATTTTCAAGGAGCTATGAACCTGCACTCCAAGGTCTCTTTGTTCAGCAACACTCCCTAGAACCTTACCATTAAGTGTATAAGTCCTGCCCTGATTTGCTTTCCCAAAATGCAGCACCTCGCATTTATCTGAATTAAACTCCATTTGCCACTTCTCAGCCATTGGCCCATTTGTTCAAGATCCTGTTGTAATCTGAGGTAACCTTCTTCGCTGTGCACTACACCTCCAATTTTGGTGTCATCTGCAAACTTACTAACTGTACCTCTTATGCTCGCATCCAAATCATTCATTTAAATGACAAAAAGTGAGGACGCAGCACCGATCCTTATGGCATTCCACTGGTCACAGGCCTCCAGTCTGAAAAACAACCCTTCACCACCACCCTCTGTCTTCTAACTTTGAGCCAGTTCTCTATCCAAATGGCTAGTTCTCCTTGTATTCCATGAGAGCTAACCTCGCTAATCAGTCTCTCATGGGGAACCTTGTCGAACGCCTTACTGTAGTCCATATAGATCACATTTTCTGCTCTGCACTCATCAATCCACTTTGTTACTTCTTCAAAAAACTCAATCAAGTTTGTGAGACATGATTTCCCATGCACAAAGCCATGTTGACTATCCCGAATCAGTCCTTGCCTTTCCAAATACATGTACATCCTATCCCTCAGGATTCCCTCCAACATGCCCACCACCGAGGTCAGGCTCACCGGTCTATAGTTCCCTGGCTTGTCTTTACCGCCCTTCTTAAACAGTGGCACCACGTTTGCCAACCTCCAGTCTTCCGGCACCTCACCTGTGACTATCGATGATTCAAATATCTCAGGAAAAGGCCCAGCAATCACTTCTCTAGTTTCCACAGAGTTCTCGGGTACACCTGATCAGGTCCTGGGGATTTATCCACCTTTAACCATTTCAAGACATCCAGCACTTCCTCTTCTGTAATCTGGACATTTTGCAAGATGTCACCATCTATTTCCCAACAGTCTATATCTTCCATATCCTTTTCCACAGTAAATACTGATGCAAAATATTCATTTAGTATCTCCCCCATTTTCTGTGGCTCCACACAAAAGCCACCTTGCTGATCTTTGAGGGGCCCTATTCTCTCCCTTGTTACCCTTTTGTCCTTAATATATTTGTAAAAACCTTTTGGATGTTCCTTAATTCTATTTGCCAAAGCTATCTCATGTCCCCGTTTTGCCCTCCTGATTTCCCTCTTAAATATACTCCTACTTCCTTTATACTCTTCTCAGGATTCACTCAATCTACCCTGTCTGTACCTGACATATGCTTCCTTCTTTTTCTTAACCAAACCCTCAATTTGTTTAGTCATCCAGCATTCCCTATAGCTACCAGCCTTTCCTTTCACCCAGACAGGAAAAAAATTTCTTTGGATTCTTGTTATCTCGTTTCTGAAGGCTTCCCATTTTCCAGCCGTCCCTTTACCTACGAACATCTGCCTCTAATCAGCTTTTGAAAGTTCTTGCCTAATACCATCAAAATTGGCCTTTCTCCAATTTAGAACTTCAACTTTTAAATCTGGTCTATCCTTTTCCATCACTATTTGAAAACAAATAGAATTATGGTCGCTGGCCCCAAAGTGCTCCCCCACTGACACCTCAGTCACCTGCCCTGCCTTATTTCCCAAGAATAGGTCAAATTTTGCACCTTCTCTAGTAGGTACATCCATATGCTGAATCTGACAATTGTCTTGTACACACTAAAGAAATTCATCTCCTTCTAAACCTTTAACACTATGGCAGTCCCAGTCGATATTTGGAAAGTTAAAATCCCCTGCCATCACTATCCTATTATTCTTACAGATAGCTGAGATCTCCTTACAAGTTTGTTTCTCAATTTTCCTCTGACTATTGGGGGGGGTCTAAAATACAATCCCAATAAGGTGATCATCCCTATCTTATTTCTCAGTTCCACCCAAATAACTTCCCTGGATGTATTTCCAGGAATATTCTCCCTCAGCACAGCTGTCATGCAATCCCTTATCAAAAATGCCACACCCCCTCCTCTCTTACCTCCCTTTCTATCCTTCCTGTAGCATTTGTAAGCTGGAACATTAAGTTGCCAGTCGTGCCCATCTCTGAGCCATGTTTCCGTAATTGCTATGATATCCCAGTCCCACGTTCCTAACCATGCCCTGAGTTCATCTGTTAGGCCTCTTGCATTGAAATAAATGCAGTTCAATTGATTAGTCCTACCTTGTCCCTGCTTGCCCTGACTGTTTGACTCACTTCTGTTCTCAGATCGATCTCTTTCCTCACTATCTCCCTGAATCCCCCCTCCCCTCCTCCCCCCCCCCCCCCCCCCCCCCCCCCACACACACACACACCTTACTAGTTTAAATCCTCCCAAGCAGTTCTAGCAAATTTCCCTGCCAGTATATTAGTTCACTTCCAATTTAGGTGCAATCCGTCCTTCTTGTACAGGTCACTTCTACCCCAAAAGAGATTCTAATGATTGAGAAATGTGAATCCTTCTCCCATACACCAGTTCCTTAGCCATGCATTCATCTGCTCTATCCTCCTATTCCTGTCCTCACTAGCTCACAGCACTGAGAGTAATCCAGAAATTACTACCCTTGAGGACCTCCTTTTTAAATTTCTGCCTGACTCTGTAATCTCCCTTCAGAGTTTCAACCTTTTCCCTTCCTATGTCATTGGTTCCAATGTGGACAATGATCTCCTGCTGGCCCCTCTTCCCCGTGAGAACATTCTGCACCCTCTCTGAGACATCCTTGATCCTGGCACCAGGGAAACAGTACACCATTCTGCTTTTTCTCTGCTGGCCACAGAAACATCTGTCTGTACCTCTGACTACAGAATCCCCTAACACAATTGATCTCTTGGAAGCCGACATACCCCTCGTTGCATGAGAGCCAGTCTCAATACCAGAAATTTGGCTGTTCGTGCTACATCCCCCTGAGAATCCATCACCCCCTACATTTTCCAAAACAGCATATCTGTTTGAAATGAGTATATTCATAAAAACTCCTGCACTAGCTGCCTACCTCTCTTACCCTTCCTGGAGTCAACCCATCTACGTGACTGTGTCTGAGACTTTCCCCCCTTCCTATAACTGCCATCCATCACATACTGTTGCTTTTGCAAATTCCTTATCACTTCTGTCTGTCTCTCCAACCAATCCACTTGATCTGATAAGATTCACATCCAGCAGCATTTATGGCAGGTATAATCCGCAGTAACCCTTAAGCTCTCTTTAAACTCCCACATCTGACAAGAAGTACATATCACTGCAAAGGCCATTTTTGCTCCTTCACAATCTACAGACCCAGAAAATAACACCATCTTATTCCTCTACAAACACTGCCCCAGGTTAAATTAATAGCTATGGCTTATATTTGAAGTTTAATCAAGAGACTTATCTCCAAAAACATATAATCAAGAAAGAATCCACCATTCTCACTACTGCAGCCTTTCTCTTGGACAGACGTAAAACAACAATTAACTTATCTGATTCTGTGCTGTCAACTTCGCCCAATAGTTCCTCCAAGATTAGTTGTGAAATTCACTGTTTGTTCAATTCCTTCATGATTAGTTGTGAATTTCATGGTTTGTTAATTTTCCCAGATGCACTCTGATGTCCAGTGATGCACCATATGGCTGGACAAGTTGAGTTTCTGATCAATAGCAACCCCAGGATGTTGATCGTGGGGGAATTCAGTGATGGTAACACAATTGAATGTCAGGGGTAGTGGTTAGATTGTCTCTTATTGGAGATTGTCATTGCCTGGCATCAGTGTTACTTGCCACTTGCCAGCCCAAGCATGGATATTGTCCAAATCTTGTTGGATTTGAACATGGACTGTTTCACTACCAGAAGATAGTGAATGGTGCTGAACATTGTGCAAGCATTAGTGAACCTACCCATTTCTGACCTTATGGTAGAGAGAAAGTTATTGATGAAGCAGCTGAAGATGGTTAGCCCTAAGGAACTCTTGCAGAGATGTCTTGGAGCTGACCACCAACAACCACAGCTATCTTCCTTTGTGTCAGGTATGACTCTGACCAGTGCAGGGAAAGACTTTTGCTCATTGAGTCAACATCAGCCCAGACCCAGACCCTACTCTAACACTGCATTTAATAAGGCTAACTCACTTAGCCTGCATTTCCCGAGACAGTATGGACAATTTAACATGGCCTAACCACCTAAACTGCACATCTTTGGACTGTGGGAGAAAACATGACCACGCAGAGGAAACCCATGCAGACACAGGGAGAATGTGCAAACTCTACACAGGAGTGGAGTCACCAGAGGCTGGATTCAAACCCAGGTCTCTGGCACTGTGAGACAGCAGTGCTAACCACTGAGCCACCGTACTAGCCTGGCAGACAGTTTGCCCCCGATCCCATTGATTCAAGTTTTGCTATGGCTCCACACTCAGTCAAATATAGCTTTGATGTCAATGGCTGTCGATATCACATCTGAGACCTTTGGTAAGAAATTGCTAACTTTGAATACTTGGTATCTTAATAATATTTGGATATGAACTTGTAGTGTAACCTATAAAGCTGCAGACCAAGAGCTGGAAAGTGGAATTAGGATGGCTCTTTTGTTACCAGAACAGTTGAAATAGCCTCCTGCTTGGAATGTTTCTGCAGCTTAACCAAATCCCAGGATTGTTAACACATTTGACATTCGAGATTAAGTCACTGATGCTACTTTGAGTTCAGTCAGGGCCATATATTTCTTGGATATATCGCTTGGATCTGAACTCGAGAGAGGAAGTGAGAGTAACTGCCCTTGATTTCCAGGTCACATTTAACCTGAGTGTGGCATCAAGGAACTTTAGCAATATTAAGTGGGAATCAGGGGAAAATTCTCCACTGATTTGTCCTACCTGGCACAAAGGTTGTGGTTCTTAGAGGTCATCGTCCCACCATGGCAGATGGTAGAGTTTGAATTTGATAAAAAAAACCTGGGATTATGATATTAATGATGACCATGAATCCATACCGATTGTCAGGAAAAATCCTTCTGGTTCTGTCCTTTAGTGATGGAATCTGCCATCCTTACCTGGTCTGGCCTACATGTGACTCCAGACTCTCAGCAATGTGTTTGACTCTTAACTCCTCTCTGGGCAAATGGGGATGAGCAATAAATGCTGGCTTAGCCAGTGACACCCTCATCCCATGAACGAATAAAAAAAGTCAGTCATCTTAACTCGAGGACATATCTCCAGGAGTTCTTCAGTGAATGTCCTAGGCACAACCATCTTCAGCTGCTTCACCAATGATTTGTCCCTGCATCATAAGGTCAAAATTATAATGCCCACTGATGACTGCACAATGTTCAGCACTGTTTGTACCTGTAAAATACTGAAATTGGTCATGTCCAAACACAACAAGGCCTCCTAGCTTAGAGGTATAGCACCAACATTGCACCACAAGATCCCTACCACTGAGCAAGAAATATTTACCACAGAAGTAAAAGCCCTATCAACTGAGCTAAAGTGAGCAAATAATGCTACATATTGAACTTAATAATAGCTATTTGTGATTACAAACAATTGTGATCATTTTGGAGTTGGTAGTTCTGCTTTAGAACCTCATCTGAAATCTGGATGCATATTGCTTTTGGGTACAGTAAACCACACAAAGAGCATACCCTGTATGTGCCTAATAAGCTTGGTCCTATCTCACTGACCACACTTCCAATTGATTGTTTTCTGTTATTGCAGGTGGTGGATTTGCTAGTGTCCATGTGCCGATCTGCTCTGGAATCTCCCAGAAAAGTAGTCATTTTTGAGCCATATCCATCTGTAGTGGATCCCCTTGATCATCGGAGCCTGGCATTTAATCCTAGGGTATTTTGCTTTTGCGTTAATTAACATCTGCTTAATGACTGTCTAGTATATCACTGGTAACTGAATGATTACTTGGTATTTGGCCAATGAAGTACAATGTGGGAAAATGTGAATATGCCCACTTAAGCAGAAAAATAGATAGAAATGTCAGAATTCATTGTATAGAGGGATGTGTGCACTTATGAATTACAAAACATTAATACACAAGTGCGGCAAGTCATTAGGTAGGCATGTGGAACGATGGTGTTTATTTTAGTGACAACGGAATATAAAAGTAGGAATGTTTTATTGTGGGTAGTAATGAACTTTTTAATCACTTCATTTAACACTTGTCTGGTAATTGCACAGGGCAAAAGTGGAGTAGGATTGGCCTGCAAGACTGCAGATGCTGGAAACCAGAGTCTAGGCAGGCATCCTTGCAACAGTTAAAAATCACACAACACCAGGTTATAGTCCAAAAGGTTTAATTGGAAGCACACTAGCTTTCGGAGTGACGCTCCTTCATCAGAAAGCTAGTGTGCTTCCAATTAAACCTGCTGGACTCTAACCTGGATTTGTGTGATTTTTAACTTTATACACCCCAGTCCAACACCGGCATCTCCAAATCATCCTTGCAAGAAGATTTGTAGTTGGGTTAAAATCAACTAGGCAAAAGTGAGGACTGCAGATGCTGGAAACCAGAGTCTAGATTGGAATGGTGCTGGAAAAGCACAGCAGGTCAGGCATCATCCAAAGAGCAGGAAAATCGACGTTTCGGGCAAAAGCCCTTCATCAGGAATAGAGGCAGGGTGCCTGCAGAGTGGAGAGATAAATGAGAGGGGGGTGGAGGTGGGGAGAAAATAGTATAGAGTACAATAGGTGAATAGGGGTGGGGATGGAGTTGATAGGTCAGAGTGGGTCTATTTCAGGGCAAGGTTGCCTGCCTTGAAGAAGTTTTCCTCCTCTTTCTATAAGAATCTCAGTGAGTGTCTCTCTCAGTGCAACCCCCTGGTCATCTCATCTGCCCTGAAGCTCTTCAACCATGTCCTGAAACAGACTCGCTCTGACCTATCACCTTCATCCCCACCCCCATTCACTTATTGTACTCTATGCTACTTTCTCCCCACCCCCACCTCATTTATCTCTCCACTCTGCAGGCACCCTGCCTCTATTCCTGATGAAGGGCCTTTGCCCGAAACATTGATTTTCCTGCTCCTCGGATGCTGCCTGACCTGCTGTGCTTTTCCGGCACCACTCTAATCTAGTTTATTGCACTGATTGGACCTCATCATATACTTAATGTAACCTGCTTAATTAAGTGCATCACATATAATTTGGGTGAAGGCTTTCTCTGTAATCATATTGGTTGAATTGACATTGATACAGCCTAACTCTTAGCAATTGGTTTGCATTTACGTTGACCCACCATGTTTACAATTACCATCTCATCTCCAACCTCTCATTCCTGTCTGACCCTCTTGAATGTATTGTTATCTCCCAAATCCATGCCAGCCTTTTTAGGAACCCAATCTTTGAATTCCTCCAATTCAGTGTTTGGCCTGTACATTATTGAAATAACTCTTACCAAGGGCACAAATGAATGTGACTATTCTAACTTATTCTTTTTAATCTGCATTCAACCTTTGACACTGTTGATGAGTATGGAGTTGTCAACTGTGTCAAAAGCTGTTTGCAGTTTTGACAAATATCTAATAATGAATGGGAATGTGGATTTGGAGTAAGATGTTCAAATACTTGAAGGAACGTAAGAATTCTGTGTTGCTGCAGATTGTTATCTGCAGAATAGAGTTGATTAGCTGTATTGTGAAATGGATAGATCTGCCAAAGTTTATCTCAATTACTTTTGGGGATCTGAAGGATTTTTTTATATCTAAATTCTCTCAGGATGATAAATAGGTAGCATAAAGTTCACGGTAGAATAATATGAATGTAAAATGTAGATAATAGCCTTTTTACATTCTTCCTTTAGGTTTTTATAAACCTAGTCACATTTAAATGAAAATGATTGCTCAGCATAAAAATGCATTCAAGTAGATTTCAGGAATAAGCTTAAATTTAATGTACTCAATTCAATTTATTTTACTTGCTCAAACTATTCACATTCACCAGAGAAATTTCTTTTTCAGCAGTGTATCTTGGCTGCATTAAAATTAAGGCAGACTATCTTTACACTTGTTAGCCATCTATATAAGTCTGTATAAGTCCATTAAAAAGCTTAATGGAATTTTAAATTCTAGCACAATTGTTAAAGAATGTAAAAGCCAGGACACAATGGTGAGTCTATCTGCCTGACCTTAATAAGATTTTAATTAGAGAATTTTGTGTAGCATTGTCATTCTCATTTTAAGAAGATCCATTCAGCCAGGAAATTCAAATATAATGAAACACTTGAAAATTTGGGAGTTTTCTATTAGAACACAGATTGTCAGTCAATATGACTTTTTTTTAATTGTAAAGGATGAAACAGGACTATTAGCACTAGGTGTTTGCTAATAGTTTAGGATCTAGAACTAGGAACTATGAATGACATGTATAAGGTTTAGAATGGGGAACAAGAGAACATTTTCTTCACTAATAGTTAAGGGTTTGTGTAATATACTTTGTGTTAGTCTCTGGTGCAGAAAAATTGGGCTGGACCCAATGGAAGTTCCACATCCATTTCTGACAGTTTCCGTTTTTACTAGTAGGGGAAGATGGACAAGGTGTGATTCACAGAGATGGGAAACCAGAATTCAACAGAGCTATGTGTACATAAGTTCAAAGACACCCCATTTTGCAACAACCTTATTCCACAATACAAGAGTCACAAATGGACTAACTGCTCTTTAGGATGGATATGAACTGTCTAACACTCCCCATTTGAAGTTTTTTAAAATTTTCTTCTTTTTGAATTGTTTAAAAATAAGGTTGTAATTATAAGTTTGTTACTGCTAAAATTTATCTCTAGACCACTTTGTTTTGAGAGATCAATTGGTGTATTTTCTGTTCATATAGTTTCAAGAAAGTTCTTAGAATAAAGAACAAAGATAATTTCAGTACAGGAACAGGCCCTCTTGCCCTCCATGTCTGCACCGATCCAGATCCTCTATCTAAACCTGCCATCTATTTCTTTGTTGACACTTTTTGTTCATTTTGTATATTCATTATGAATGCTTGACTGAATTTCAAAACTTGAACCATGTCAGCACATTTTGAGTTCACATTTTGATTGACAACTAAAGAAGTTAGGAGAAAGTGAGGACTGCAGATGCTGGAGAGTCAGAGTTGAAAAGTGTGGTGCTAGAAAAACACAGCATGGTCAGGGAGCATCCACAGAGCAGGAGAGATGACGTTTCAGGCCTAAGCCCTTTATCAGGTTTGTGCTCAAAGCTTTTTGGAAGTGCCTGACCTGCTGTGCTTTTCCAGCACCACATTTTTCAACTAAAGAGGTTAGGAAAGGATTAAGAGTATGAACAGAAAAAATATTAGTTTAATCAGTGATTAGTTGTTTGACATTTAAAAGTTTAGAAGTTGTCATGAGGAGTTTTTGTTTTCCATGATATAGGGAGGCTGAATTAAACCTAGGTGTTCATTTGGAGTTATACGTTGGCATGGAGTCTGAGAGGCCCTGGTGGGGGGTGGTGGGGAAATGAAGGTCCAAAGAACAGAGGTCTCCTTGACACTCATGTCCTCCTAGCATTCGTGAGTGACGTCAGCAGACATGACTTCATTACAAAGCTGGACCCAACACCTCTACCCCGACCAAAAGCAAAAGCCTTGTGATTCGGAACTTTCTTATCGAGGCAGTTCCAGCAAATCGGGTAATGTCTTGACTCAGACTTGACAGGGCGAATAACAAAAGAGCTGGTGGGAGAATCTAGAGTCAGAAGTCACTCATTAAAAATAAGGGGCTGCACCTTGTAAGGTAAGCGATGAGGAGAATTCTTTCTTCTTCCTGAGGGTTGAGAGTCCCTGGAAAACTCTTCTGCACCTTCTTTGAATACTTGTAAAGCTGAGGGAAATAGATTTTTGGTAAGTAAAAGACTGAAAGATTATCAGGGGTTTGCAGGAATATGGAGTTGAGGTTAAAATAAAATCAGTGGAATAAATTCAAAGGGCTGAGTGACCTTACCCTGCTCTTGATTCATATGTTTGTATATTCTTCCCTCTGTTGCCAAAATTACTGTAGCAATGTGCAAGATTAGATTGGTATATAGGTGCAATAGGTGGTGGTGAGTAAATACAGTCATATCTAATTGTGAAACAGCAACATCGAGGGGTAAATGATCTGATTCAGTTTCAAAACTATGATGCAGTGTTATGGATTTGAAACAGAATTAAGGCACCTTACTATCGTTAACCATTATCTTGCCTATATTGTAAACTCTGTGCTAAAATGTCTTTTTTTTTAACTAGAAAAAAGATTATGAACGATTAGTTAAAGCACTGGACAGCATCACATCCATCAGGGAAATGACCCAGGTAAGCCCCAAAGCATTAGACTGCATTCACTGGGACCAAAGCTACATCTATCAACATTCAAAATAACTAGGAGTACAGGGGAGGTCCAGTTCCAAAAACTTGAAATCTTCTTGGAAAATCCACTCAAGAAGGTGACCAATCAGAAAAGACCTCTTATAAAGAGATTGGAAAGAAATAGTGAGGAGCCTATCAGCAACAAACATGGGAGAGAGCCAACCAGTGGTTGGACCAACAATGTGAGTGGAGGCAGTCAGCAAGGTCAGGAGAATGGGGGTAGGATCAGGAAGCCATGTCAATGGGTAGGGGAGCAAAACTAGTCAGCAAGACAGGTGAAGTTCGGAATGGGGTCAAGAGGTGTGAGTTTGGGGGGCTATGGGTGCAGATGTACACTGGCTAGATAAAAGCTATGATGTGGAGGTGCCAGTGTTGGATTGGATGGACAAAGTCATAAGTCACATGACATCAGGTTATAGTCCAACAGGTCACCAGGTAAAGGAACAGCACTCCAAAAGCTTGTGATTTCAAATAAACTTGTTGGACTCTTACCTGGTGTCATGTGACTTCTGACTTAGATAAAAGCTGTAAGACTTCAGAAGCTTACACATGGGGGAAAATATAGCAGATGTTGATTGTGATGAAAGCTATGCCAGTTCTATAATTTACATTTTATAAAGATTTGGATTTATTTATTCTCATATCATAAAGTGTCTTACATACCTGAGATGCAATGACAGTGTTAGAATAATGCATGCAATGATTTAGCTGTGACCTTGCTAATCTGTGAAGACCTTGGTTAGGGTGATGACGGTTTTGTGTATGGAAGTGTAGTTTAAAAAGTGCTTGTTGCTAATGTAGGCCTGCTATCATGTGCAAATTGAAAAGTTGTTGGATCTAGGAAATTAATGCTTTTCTTGTTTGTTGTGGTTTTAAGTTTAAATAGCAGTGATGATTATTGGAGAGATTGATGAATTCTTCTAATTCTACTTCTGTGTGAGTCCAAATTGCTATATATCAATACAAAAAGAGAGTGTATTGCTACTAATTGATTGTATCATCTTATGGAGGAATTAGAGAGACTGAGAAAGAAGTTCCTGAAAACCAATAAGTAATACTTGTGAAATCTCAAGAGGAGCCTTCTAGAAAAAATATTTTGAGCCTTACTGCTATAATCAACATGTATTGTAAACTATAAAAAGGAAAACTCTGCAAAAGTAGTTTTTGTTCTAATTTTCTTCATCACTAAGAAAATATATTTGTCTCTGGCTGCAAAATATTATCAAGTGAATCACCCTTTGAGATTTACCATTCCTTAACCCTTTAAAATTTTCACAGGTGCTGAATGTTTTGTGAAAAGGGTGCTATTCCTAACATTTTGGCCTGTATTTTATAACAGAAACAGAGAAAATAGGAGCAACTGGATGATCATCCAACTCAATATCCTGATCTCACTTTCCACCCATATGTTTTGATCCCTTTAAGCCCAAATGCTAACCCAACTCCTCCTTGAAATCATACAATGTTTTGACCTCGATTCCTTTCTGTGGTAATGAATTCCATAGACTCGCTACTCTCTGGGCAAGGAGAAAGTGAGGATTGCAGATGCTGGAGATCAGAGTCAAAAAGTGTGGCATTGGAAAAGCACAGCTGATCAGGAAGCATCCGAAGTGCTAGAGAGTTAAAGTTTCAGGCATATCCCTGATGACGGCTTTATGCCTGAAACGTCAGCTCTCCTCCTTGTTGGATGCTGCCTGAGCTGATCTGCTTTTCCAGCGCCACACTTTTTGACTCTGGGCAAATCCAAGGAAACTTTTATAGAACTATCAAATCTCAAAATATGATCTCGTTGAGGGATTATATATAAAAATTCAGCAAATAATGTGACTTTAAGAATTAAGGCAAATCCAAGTTGGCATTAATTCTCATCTAAGGAAAAAAAATTGACAATGAATGATTTCAAGCATTGTTGGTTGTATATTGCTGCTCCCTATTTCATGAATTGCATAGCAACCTCAGAGAGAATTCGAACAAACATGAGGTGATGCACTCAGATATTTTACACAAATATGAGAAATATATTCGACCAAATTAACCTGCTTTAAGTGTTCACATTTCTTGTTTTTGAAAGCCTTTTGATTTTCTCAATTCACACATGATGCTTCCTTTCTCTTTGTGATGTTATATTGTCAATTTTCTGATCCCACCTAATGACTACCTTTGTTTTTCTCTTTCCATGTATGTGTTATCTCCTTCCCTCAGTTGGTCCCTTTCTATAAGCTATTCACCCGTAATTACTTCAAGTTCTGATGCAGAACTATGCTTGAAAAATTAAAACTTAACCTTTCCTTGTAGTTGCTGCCTTTCTTGCTGAATATTTACAGCATTTTTTTGTTTATGTTAGAAAATCTATTTATTGCTGCAGTCTCTTACAGAGCACTGGAGTAAGGTACTTTGAACAAGAGATATTGTCTCAGACTTACAAGAACTACTTGCATTTCTATAGCATCTTTAAGGTAGTCAAATATTCCAAGGTGTCACTTTTATATTTTGCATAAAATGCATTCATTTTGTTTTGTGCAGTTTTGTGTTTTCTAACCAAACGTTTTACGCAAATAGCTAATGGCCTGTGACCAGTGGTGTGCGGCAAGGATCGGTTTTGGGTCCAATGCTTTTTGTCATTTATACAAATGATTTGGATGTGAACATAGTTAGTAAGTTTGCAAATGATACCAAAATTGGAGGTGTAGTGGACAGACAAGAAAGTTACCTCAGAGTACAACAAGATCTTGATCAGATGGACAGGTGGGCCAAGGAGTGGCAGTTGGAGTTTAATTTAGATAAATGTGAGGTACTGCATTTTCGAACGGCAAATCAAGGCAGGACTTATATGCTTAATAGTAAGATGCTGAACAAAGAGACCTTGGAGTGTAGGTACATAGTTCCTTGAAAGTGGAGTCACAGGTAAATATGAAATGAAGAAGGCTTTTGGTATGCCTTCCTTTATTGGTCAGAGCAAGTTGGGATGTCATGTTGTGGCTAGACAGTACATTGGTTGGGCCACTTTTGGAATATTGCATACAATTCTGGTCTCCCTGCTTTCGGAAGGATGTTGTGAAACTTGAAAGGCTTTCAAAAAGATTTCAAAGGATGTTGCCAGAGTGGAGGGTTTGAGCTATAGAGAGAGGCTGAGTAGGCTATTTTCACTGGAGCATTGAAGACTGAGGGGTGTCCTAATGGAAGTTTATGATATCATGAGACATGGATTGGGAGAACAGAGTTCAGAACTACAATTTAAGATGAGAGGGGAAAGATTTAAAAGGGACGTAAGGGGCAACTTTTTCACACAGAGGGTGGTGCTGCCAGAGGACGAGTTGGAGGCTAGTTCAATAACAACAGACATTATATGGTAATATGAATAGGAAGGTTTTAGAGGGATATGGGCCAAATGCTGGCAAATGGGACAAGATTAATTAAGGATGTCTGGTCAGTACAGATGAGTTGAACGAAGGGTCTGTTTTTGTGCTGTACAGCTCCATGACTGTATGTCTAGATTATACTAGAATCATGCATATTTTCCTAGAGGATGTTCCCTATTCCATTCCACTCCAATAATTTTGTTAGCTCCTACCAGTGATGTTACATGCTGCACTAAAATTGTAAGGCAATGTCTGCACTATACAATGTGATCATAGCAGTCCCTTTGTGGAATATGAAGGGGCTGCACTTACTAAAATCTTTCATTTCATCCTTATTTAAGTGTTTTCTGGATGTAACCCAGACAGTTCTGCAGGGAGACAAGTGTTGAACTATAAAGCCTAATGTATTAAGAGATCTTCACACTTTTAGTGGATCCATTAAAATGATGATTAAATTAAATGCAATAAAATCATTGTGGAGGTGACATTAAATAGACCATGTCATGGTCAGATGGCAATGAAGATGTTGATTTCCATGCTTGCTGCTGACTCAGTAATTTTATGCTCTGTAGCTGCTTGGGGCATGTCCTTTGTATAATATAGTGATTATTAGCAAGATAGAAGGCTGTTATGTCTGATACAATAAGAGAAAATCTGAACTTAAACAGAAAACACTAGATATACACAAAAAAATCTCTCAGCATCTGGACAGAGGTAAATAATCTTGTGAGCATGTGGGCTTTTAATGAATTTCAAAAGTATTAATTTAGCTGTTAATGTTTTGGTAAGATGTGTGTATATATTCATTGGCTGCTATTTGTAATACTCCAATGACTAAAGCATGTACTGTGATGCTTTAGTCAGAATTGATTACATCAGGTGCAACGGGAAAAGTAAAAACACTATGCAGTACTTTTCACTGTATTTTGTAACAATATGCATGCAACAGTAAATAAATCAAATCAAATGTTTATTTTCTTCTAAAATTTCAATAGGCACCATACTTGGAAATCAAGAAACAAATGGACAAGCAGGATCCTCTGGCACATCCTCTGTTACAATGGTACTTTTATTTAAGCATTAAATGATAAAATCTCATGGAATGAATAAGAATGTTTCCTGTAACCCCTTCAGTTTAGCCTGCTCAGAGTTGAGGACTTGAATCAATCTGACTACAGATAGTTCTCGTATAAAGCGTGTTTTGTCAGCGAGATTTGGCTATAACATCGCTGAAGAATTAGAGAACAGTGTTTTCGAGAACACTTACCACTGTTTGCAATCGCCTGATTCCAGCAGCAATTGGTTCGCATGCTTTGTTTTACCCGTAGGCTGATGTCAGCGCTGAAGTCTCCGCGCTGTTCTGCGCATGTGCCAATGTCAGCTGCCATCAGAGCATGTGTGAGTTATAGTACCATACTTTGAGCAGCTTCATCTCAAACATTAAACTCACAAATGTTCATCGCTCTCCCTCTGAGACAAGAATATTCTTGCATAACTCATGTGTAAGACCCATATAATTCCTGTTGGATTGCATTACTCTTATCCATAATATTTGCCTTTCTGATTTGATTTTGTACTTGCATATCACACAATCAAAACCAACCCCAAGAAACAGTCAGAGGACAATCAGCCACAGCCTTCCACTTCTGCAGCCACAACTACACCTGAAGGTGGTGATAACGATGACCCTCTATCCCTTCAATAACAATATTTTTTCAATGTAATGTGTTAAATTTACTTCTATTTTGTTATTAAATATGATTTAAACCTCCATTCAGGCTCTTCTATACTTTATGTTAGGTTTTTGGATGATTTTTGAGCAATTGTTGGTGTTTTTGTTTGCTAGTCTGCCCCTAAGCCCATTTGCCCCATTATTTCTATTGAGTAAAGTTTCGCTGGAATGCAACCATGACATTATAGGAGGACTACCAGTACAGTAATACATGTTTCTTACATTTGCTCATTTCCACTGTCCAATCAGATTTGGTCCATTAAATAAATCTTTTTTTTGTTTACAAGTGATTTGAGGAGAGATAATATATGAGTTACGCTGAAAAGTCATTTTTTGCAGTCCAATTTTCTGCTCCTCCCTGATAGTAGACACACTGCCTTATTTCCATGGAACATTTTCCTGTTTATGTTGTTGCATACCTTTCCTTTATGAACAACTGTTTCTGATATTATAGTCACATGGACAAATCACTTTGATTGCGCAACAAGGTGCTTTTGTTTAATTTCCCTTGGTAATCAGGAAGTCCGTTAATTATTTGTCTTTCTTTATGATCGTGTTGAAATTACTGATTCAAGGATGCAAAATTACACATTGTTTTTGTTTTAACCAGGATAATTTCCAGTAACAGATCCCATATTGTAAAATTACCTGCAAACAGGGTAAGTGACCTGATCATAGTATCCAAGATGAAATGTTGTATTGGCGAGAAAATAATTTTGTTTGCAGACCTGTGAATATAGAAATCAGTGATTATTCTACTCTCTGTTGACTTTTTAAATAAATGTGATGTACCCATATAATGCATAGACCAGTGTGGGAAAGGAGCATTGCGTTGTTAGATATCCACAGTTCTGTAGCTGTAGCAGCATGACACCTGCTTAGTTATGTAATTCATTCATGGAATGCAAGTATTTCTGATAAATCCAACATTAATTTTCAATGTCTACCTGTTCATGAAGGTGATGGTCAATGGCATTCTTAAATTGTATTCTTGTATTATAGTTTGTACACTCAAAGTATTGTAGTGGAGGGACTTGCAAGTTTTTAGGTTCAGTGACATTGAATGCTGGTATAATTACAAGTCAAGATAATGGGAGATTTGAAGGGGAACTTGCGTGTGATGAGGTTTCTTGGTCTCTGGTCCTTCAAGCCAAAGTGATTGAAGTTTATGTGGCGGTTTGAAAGAAAACATAAAGCATAATGATAATGGTGGCCCGATTGGTATGCTTTTCCAGAAATTTTGAACTGGCCCTCAATCCCTTTCACCTCCTTCGCTGAGTTCCCAGACCCCAGACGTAGCTATACCACAATATCCTCTGAACTTTGGGATATTAAGGGATAGATAAGATAGGATAAAGAGAAAAAGGGAGGCTCCTAACAGAGGGCTCAAAACAGCAAAAGCCTGAGAGGAGTACTGAATGTGAAAGAGGGAACTTAAAAAGATTAGTTGAACTAAAATGATACATGAAAGGATTAGAGCAGATAAAATAAAGGCAAATCCTAAATTTCTCTATACGTACATTAAGGATAATGAGGGAAAGTATAGAACTCATTAAAAACCCCAGCAGCAATTTGTGCATGGAGACAGAGGATGTAGTTACATTTCTAAATGAATATTTTGTGTTCACTAGTGCAATGGATGATGTGGGTGTAGAAGTCAAGTAGAAGAACTGTGGTACAACTAAAGAAGTTAGCATAGACAGAGGGGAGGACAGGATTAAAACTGGATAAATCTTTAGGGCTGCATAAAATCAGTCCCAGATTGTTGAGTGATGCAGGGGAGGAAATAGGGACACTTACAAAATTGATCAATTCCACTTGACATAGGAGAGATGCTGGAGGACTGGAGTACCACCAATGTGGTGCCATTGTTAAAGAAGGGAACAAGAAATAAACCAGGGCATGGCAGATCGGTCAGTCTAACCTCAATGGCAAGGAATTATTGGAAGCAATTCTGAGGGACTGAATTAATCTGCACTTGGAGAAACAGGGAATAATCAAGGATAGTCAGCATTGGTTTTCTCAAAGAGGAGTCATGTCTGATCAGCTTGACTGAATTTTTCAAAGAGGTGACCTGAGGTGTATAGATGAGGGCAATGCATTGGATATAGTCTACTTAGACTTTAGCAAGGCTTTTGGTAAGGTCAGATGTGGGAGATGGATAGTGAAGTTAAGAGCCTATGGGATCCAAGGAAAATGTCAAAGTGGATCCGATATTGGCTGAATTGCAGAGAGCAGAGGGTGATGGTTGAGGGGTGTTTTTGTGATTGGAAGTCTGTGTCCATTGGATTTCACAGGGATCGGTGTTGGGATTCTTGCTGTTTGTGGTTTATATAAACGACTTAGAACAAAATGTCGCAGGGTTGATCAATAAGTTCGTGGAGGAGACAGAAATTGTTAGGTTGTAAACAATGAGGAGGGTAACCTTGTATTACATGGACGGGCTGGTCAGATGGGTTGAGAATGTGGTGCTGGAAAAGCACAGCAGGTTTGGCAGCATCCAAGGAGCAGGGAAATCAACATTTTGGACATAAGTCCTTCATCAGGCTTATGCCCAAAATGTCAATTCTCCTACTCCAGCATCTGCAGTCCTCACTTTCCACTGGTCAGATGGGTTGATCAGTATAAATAGAATTCAAGCAAGATACAGTGAGAGAATGAATTTCTGCAGAACAATCAAGAGAAGGGGATACATGCTAAATGGGAGGACTGTGGGAAGCACCAAGGATCAGAGGGACCTCTTAAGGTTTCAGGAACAGGTGAATAAAGTGGTTAAGATGGATATAGGATATTTGCTTTTTGACATAGAGTTTAAAAGCAAGGATGTTATGTGAAAACTGTATAAAACATTAGGCCACACCTATATTGGATGCAGTTTTGGAATCCACGTTATCGGTGGGATGTAATTGCACTGGAGAGGGTGCAGAGGAGATTTACCTGGATGTGCCCTGGGCTAGAAAGTCTCACTTACAAAAAGAGATTGAACAGACTGGGATTGTTTTTCTGCGACCAGAGGAGATTGAAAGCGGACATAGAGTCATAGAGACGGACAGCACGGAAACAGACCCTTCGGTCCAACTCATCCACGCCGATCAGATATCCCAACCCAATCTTGTCCCACCAGCCAGCACCTGGCCCATATCCCTCCCAACCCTTCCTATTCATATACTCATCTAAATGCCATTTAAATGTTGCAATTGTACTAACCTCCACTTCTTCTGGCAGCTCATTTCATACACAGACCACCCTCTAAGTGAAAAAGATTGCCCCTTAGGTCTCTTTTATATCTTTCCCCTCTCATCCTAAACTGATGCTCTCGAGGTCTGTATTCCCCCACACCAGTTAAAAAACTTTGCCTATTTATCCTATCCATGCCCCTCATAATTTTGTAAATCTCTATAAGGTCACCCCTCAGCCTCCGACGCTCCAGGGAAAACAGCCCCAGCCTGTCCAGCCTCTCCCTATAGCTCAAATCCTCCAACCCTGGCAATGTCCTTGTAAATCTTTTATGAATCCTTTCAAGTTTCATAACATCTTTCCGATAGGAAGAAGACCAAAATTGCACGCAACATTCCAACAGTGGCCTAACCAATGTCCTGTATAGCCGCAATATGACCTCCCAACTCCTGTACTCAATACTCTGACCAATAAAGGAAAGCATACCAAACACCTTCTTTACTATCCTATCTACCTGCGATTCCATTTTCAAGAAGCTATGAACCTGCACTCCAAGGTCTCTTTGTTCAGCAACACTCCCTAGGACCTTACCATTAAGTGTATAAGTCCTGCTAAGATTTGCTTTCCCAAAATGCAGCACCTTGCATTTATCTGAATTAAACTCCATCTGCCACTTCTCAGCCCATTGGCCCATCTGATCAAGATCCTGTAGTAATCTTCGCTGTCCACTACACCTCCAATTTTGGTGTCATCAGCAAACTTATTAACTGTGCCTCTTATGCTCACATCCAAATCATTTATATAAATGATGAAAAGTAGTGGACTCAGCACCAAGCACTCCACTGGTCACAGGCCTCCAGTCTGAAAAACAACCCTCCACCACCACCCTCTGTCTTCTATCTTTGAGCCAGTTCTGTATCCAAATGGCTAGTTCTCCCTGTATTCCATGAGATCTAACCTTGCTAATCAGTCTCCCATAGGGAACCTTGTCGAACACCTTAATGAAGTCCATATGGATCACGTCTACCACTCTGCCCTCATCAATCCTCTTTGTTAACTCTTCAAAAAACTGAATCAAGTTTGTAAGACATGATTTCCCACGCACAAAGCCATGCTGACTATCCCTCATAAGTCCTTGCCTTTCCAAATACATTTGCATCATGTCCCTTAGGGTTCCCTCCAACAACTTGCCCACCACCAATGTCAAGCTCACCGGTCTATAGTTCCCTGGTTTGACCTTACCACCCTTCTTAAACAGTGGCACCACGTTAGCCAACCTCCAGTCTTCCGGCACCTCACCTGTGAATATCAATGATACAAATATCTCAGTAAGAGGCCCAGAAAACATTTCCCTAGCTTCCCACAGATTTCTAGGGTACACCTGATCAGGTCCTGGGGATTTCAAGACATCAAGCACTTCCTCCTCTGTAATCTGGACATTCCACATATTCCATATCCTTTTCCACAGTTACTGATACTAAATACTCGTTTAGTATCTCTCCCATTTTCTGTGGCTCCACACAAAAGTTGCCTTGCTGATCTTTGAGGGGCCCTATTCTCTCCCTAGTTACCCTTTTTTTAGATTAGATTAGATTACTTACAGTGTAGAAACAGGCCCTTCGGCCCAACAGGTCCACACCAACCCACCGAAGTGCAACCCACCCAGACCCATTCCCTTACATTACCCCTTCACCTAACACTACAGGCAATTTAGCATGGCCTAGTCACCTAATTTGCACATTTTTGGATTGTGGGAGGAAACCGGAGCACCCGGAGGAAACCCATGCAGACACAGGAAGAATGTGCAAACTCCACACAGAGAGTTGTCTGAGGCGGGAATTGAACCCAGATCTCTGGCTCTAATCACTGTGCCACCATGCTGCCCACAGAGAGAGCAGCCCTGCCTGACTTCCAGATCTGACTGGGAAGCTATCTGATTCCCATCCATTGATTGAGACTGCACTGACAATGTTGGTGTAGAGCAGTCTGACCCAAATGCGTACACAGCACTCCAACAGAACTTTCTTTGTCCTTATTGTATTTGTAAAAAACCTTTGGATTCTCCTTAACTCTATTTGCCAAAGCTACCTCATGTCTCATTTTTGCCCTCCTCATTTCCCTCTTAAGTGTACTCCTATTGCCTTTATACTCTTCGGAGAAAAATGATGAAATAGCAGCTTAGAGGGAGAGTTTAACTTTTGCTATCATTGTCAATTCTTGCGCAAATTGTGCCTGGTTAGAAAATTATTGTTTCATCCAAGTTTCTGTTCAAATTAATTTGTATATCGCCAAATGCTATAAACCAGCGCAATTGGACTATGCTTTAAAGTACTCTTATTTTAAATGTTGCTTTTAAAATTAATCTTGGTATATTTAAGAATGTTAGCTTCGTGAAATTTAATTAATAATGTTGAAAATGTAATTATCGCAACAATAAGAATTTTAAATCACTGTATTGACCCAACACGGGAGTAATTCAGTTTTAAGTTGCTAAAATGTTCAAAAATAAAGAAATTTATATTCTGATTAGATTGAGTTTTAGTAGTAAACTCTTCAACAGGTTTAAATTGAAAATGTACCAGTTCGTGACATCGAGCTCAAAATCTGCAGCCTGATATTTGGTTTCTCTGTGAACATCTATAAATAAAGCTGGCTAGAGGAAGCTCCCAATGACGATGATTTATATCTGTAGCTGTAGCCAGTTTTATGGGTGGGGATTATCTTTAAAGCAAGTACTAAAAATCGTGGAAGCTCAAAGCTCAATTTATGCTGCACACAATTTATATTTAAAATGTTGTGATAATTTGCCTTGACCTTGCTAATATTGAAAAATTGTAGTTTAAAAAAAACCTACTACAAGACTTTATAGCTGCATCTAATGTATTTTGTGAAATAAAGAAATATCGACGATCAGAAAATTGTCATTTTTTAACTCCTTTTCTCTTACAATTTGATCTCTTCGTCATTGGTCCTTTCATTAGTGGCACTGGGCACTTAATGGCAATCACAATTAGCTACAAAGGAATGAAGTGATCAAAGATGGAAAAGTTTATATTACATCAAATTCTGGACTTTAAACTGTCAAAACTTTGGGTTCGGGCCAACTTTCTATTGCAACAAGGGGAAATATTCATTTATTTTCCCACTCAGAAAAAATGAAGCATTGTCTTTCACATGGCAATGAATGAGTAACAAAAGGAAATGCTGGACTGACTGAAGCATATTTTGTCTCAGAATCTAATTCTATTAATAGCAGCTAAAAAATGATTTGTCTACAGATATTATGTTTTAGTGCTTATCAAGCAGCTAGTTAGATATTTAACTGTCAGATCATTTATAAATGTCAGATTATCACTTACAATCTTCTAAATGTCAGACAATTGTGCCCTATAGTGCCCAATTGTGCTGAAAATGGGAAGACAGCAGCATCAAAAGTCTTAGGTGAATGATAACAAGGACATTTTGAATAGGCGAAGCTGAGTCACTGCCTCCATTATCCATACATCAACATTTAAAGAACAAAGTTCAGGTTCGATTAAACCAAAATCCCCAGATGTGGCAAGGTGGGACAAGTAAAACCAGAAGTTGCTAGATAATGAAAAAGACAGCGAGTAAGATGAAGCAGATAAGGGTGCATTGTTGTTAGGTCAGTAATCCCTTGGGTGATTATAAAAAGTTCAGAAGGTTTAGTTTGGTGAAAAAAGAGAAGCAGAGTGAAAGTTTCTGAAGCGACTGGCAACTAGTCTAATATGGAATCCAAATGCCTTCTGCAGGTAGGTAAATAACAAAACACTGGAGTGGGACAAATTAGGGATCAAAAAGTGAAGTGTGCACGGAGGTAGAGGGAGTGGCCAAGTTATTAAATGAGTAATTAAATGAAATTTACTGGATACATTTGGAAAGGGAAACTGAGTTCATATGTCAGGCCGTAACCTTACACCAAAAGTTCATTGGAAAGTCATGACCTGAAATATTAATATTGTTTCTCCCTCTACAGATGCCGCCAGACCTGTTGACTATTTTCAGTGTTTCTATTTTTATTTAAGTTTTACAGCATCCACAGAACTTTGTATTTGATGAGTAGCTTGCATCAGCCTTTTGGAGAAGAGGTTGCCAAAGGCACAGTGAGAAATGAGGTAGTTGAATGGGCTAAAATGAATAAAGAGGGCTGTTAGAAGGTTGGCTCTTTTCAAAATTGATACATCACCAGGACCAAATCAGATGCTACTGAAGGTAAATAAAGAAGTAAGGGTGGAAGCTGCAAGGCACTGACAAATATCTCAAAATCCTCCATTGATACACACATGGTGGAATAGAATCCTAAACGTGCCAGATGTGCAAATATTACACTCTTGTACAAAAAATGTCAGGTTAAAATAATGAATTACAGAGCAGTCAGTGTAACCTTTTGGTAGGAAAGATTTTAGATACAGTTATCTGGGACAAAAATTATAAACAACAAAGTTTGTGAGAAGATTTGTAGCTCGGGTGCTCGTTGTTGTGGTTCTGTTCGCCGAGCTGGGAATTTTTGTTGCAAACATTTCGTCCCCTTTCTAGGTGACACCCTCAGTGCTTGGGAGCCTTCTGTGAAGCGCTTCTGTGCTGAATCCTCCGGCATTTATAGTGGTTTGAATCTGCCGCTTCCGGTTGTCAGTTGCTGTCCACTGCAGTGGCCGGTATATAGGGTCTAGGTCGATGTGTCTGTTGATAGAATTTGTGGATGAGTGCCATGCCTCTGGGAATTCCCTGGCTGTTCTCGGTTTGGCTTGCCCTATAATAGTGGTGTTGTCCCAATCGAATTCATGTTGTTTGTCATCTGAGTGTATGGCTACTAGGGATAGCTGGTCGTGTCATTTCGTGGCTAGTTCATGGATGCAGGTTGTTAGCTGTCTTCCTGTTTGTCCTATGTAGTGTTTTGTGCAGTCCTTGCATGGGATTTTGTACACTACATTGGTTTTGCTCATGCTGGGTATCGGGTCCTTTGTCCTGGTGAGTTGTGGTCTGAGCGTGACTGTTGGTTTGTGTGCTGTTATGAGTCCTAGTGGTCGCAGCAGTCTGGCTGTCAGTTCAAAAAGACTCCTGATGTATGGTAGTGTGGCCAGTCCTTTGGGTTGTGGCATGTCCTCATTTCATTGTCTTTCCCTTAGGCATCTGTTGATAAAATTGCGTGGGTATCCGTTTTTGGTGAACACCTTGTATAGGTGTTCTTCTTCCTCTTTTTGTAGTTCAGGTGTGCTGCAGTGTGTTGTGGCCCTTTTGAATAATGTCCTGATGCAACTTCGTTTGTGTATGTTGGGGTGGTTGCTTTCATAGTTCAGGACTTGGTCTGTGTGTGTGGCTTTTCTGTATACCTTTGTGGTGAATTCAATTAATTGACTTTTTGATCAGCAAAGGCTGATGAGGATATTTTTCATTCTTACATTGACTGAGCGTTGTTGGCAAGGCCAGAATTTGTTCACCATTTCAAATACCTTTAATTTGGTGTTCTACTTCCGGAAGAAGGTGGAGCCATCATCTTGTTCTTTGAGCTGACCTTCTCCTGCCCACAATGTCATAGTGTCAGGGTTCCTGGTCTATGAGGATGGCGTGACGTTCATTGAGTGAAGAAATTGCTCATCTCGGTCCTAAATAATCAATTGTTTGTCTTCAAATTACATCCCCCCACCCCCACCCCACCCCATCCCTTGGTTTAAATTCCTTACTCATGAGGAACAATGTCTCAGTATTAAATTCTTTTATAATATTACATATCTCAGTAAGATCAGCCTCCCATTATATGACAGTCTACTTATTCCAGGGCCAACCTAGTGAGCCTTCACTGTGCTCTCTCGTATGCAAGTAAATCCTTTCTTAAATACAGGGTCCATAATAAAGTTCATATCTGGTATCAACTATCTGAAAATATGATGGAGGCAAATTCTATCCTGACTTTCAAAAGGAAATTGGGTCATTATCTGAAGGAAGAGAAGTTGCAAGGCTATAGGAAGTGGGATAGCAGAACTGTTTTTGCAGAGAGCCTGTGTAGATATGATAAAATGCTTGGCCCCTTTTGTTGCTGTAACTGTTCCATAATTCTAAGATTCTATGAATTGAAGCTGATCCTACACAAAGTAGAGCCCTCCAATTAGTCAAATTCAAAGATTCAGTCTACCTATCACTCTGTTTCTGTCTCTTTAGATTGGAATTATGTAAACACCATTTTCTGTCCTGCCTCCCTGTTTATCCCCACACCAGTGTCACAGAGTAAAGCTTTCTTTCTTCCTTCCTTCCAATATTAATTAATTCCACGTTTTCAGTTGTACTTTCTTCACACCAGCATTTTTTTTGGATTTCTTGTATTCTTGAATGGCTCCGTACACTTACATAGTAAGTTACATAATACCATAAAGGCCCCCTAAAATTACAGTGACATATTCTGCAGTGTAACAGGTTCAACTTCATTGAGATGCCCAATTAATTATTTGTGCTCACTGAAATAGTGAGCTTTAAGTGCTGCCCATATAACACCTCTTTATCTGACAGTTGCCAGTGCATCCCATCATTTGTGCGCAGAGCTCTGCATTTGAGACTGTGTTGTGAGCTGTAAATGTAACATCTTATAATGGTGTCTCCATATCAGCAGAAGAAATGTGAGAAATATCTAAATATGTTGGCAGAGAGCTAATGTATTTGCAAGGTTGTAATAATGCCTGTCATCTTACTCTTTCATGCAGCAACTAAAGTTCATGCACACTCCACACCAGTTCCTGCTCCTTAGCAGTCCACCGGCCAAAGAATCCAATTTCAGGGCAGCAAAGAAACTTTATGGGAGCACATTTGCATTTCAGTAAGTACCCGTGCTCTAAATCTCCAAAGGTATGAATCATAGTTAAAAATTGTAATGCCTTGTTTGCACTTCCTTGCATGGGTAAATGGTATTTCATGACTATCTTTTACTTTTAAATAGAACTGGAATGAGGGAATGTCTTTGAGAGATTAAAGACAGAATCTATTTGTTGAGAGTTCAGAAACAATGAAGGAGTTATTAGAGTACTTGGTATGTTTCTTAGACCACCAAAAAAAGTAGGAAGATGATAAAGGAGTTGTTTTACAAATCAGATACTGCAAGATGTAAGAAACATTGCTCTCTATTCCAAGCACACAATGTTAATTGGGACATTCTGTGAAAGACAGAGAGGAAAAGAATATCTGAATTCTCTTTGAGAGAACTTTCTTGCCCAATGAGAATGGAGGTTTTTCTGCATCAAATTTTGAAAAGAAATGGTTCAAGTGGAGAATATCACATCACTTTTGCTGAGCATCTTAGTTATAATGTTCATTGTACCATAGATCTTTAGGTCAATTCTTAATCTTGAGTTCCCTGCCTGAAGGCTGGTCTGCTCCATAAGACCACAATCCCACTGAGGCCTTTCCTAACTCCACCACAAGCAGGAAATGAATTGAGCCCTGTGGTGTGGTCACTAGTCTGATCCAATTGTCGAATCAACTGTGGCCCACTCCACCCCCAACCCAAGGAGTTTGAATTGCTATAAACTTCTACATACAAGTTTTGACTGGAGCTATGGAGCAGGATGACAGTATCTCATAATTTCTTTTCATCTCTGGCTGACCAGGAACCAATTCTGCTTTGATCAATTATGTATGTTGGAAGGATTTGCAAGTAGACACTCAGTGTGTTTGGACACGTTATGAATGAACCTTCCTTGGCCATCAAGGCCTGGGGAGCAACTTGAACGCAGAGAAATAGAGCACGAGAGACAGGGGTGCCACCTACTGCATCCAAGACTGCCTACACTTTAGATTAATGATGGAAGAACATCATTAATGATGTAATGGCAGTATGTACCTCAGGGACCCTCAACAGGAGTGGGGGGACCTGCCTCAGGTAAATTAGACAGATATAACAGACATGAGTGTCATAATTCAAGGAAGAATCAAGTTGGATCTAAAAAGTACAAATAAAAACACAAACAGAAGCAGCCAAATGGCCTTGTGCTGTGCTGTAACCATATGAGAAGTAAACATGATAAACTAAGAGGGGAACAGAAACACCGCAAGAATACGTTGGTGATTAATATTAAAGGAAATGCAAAAAAAATTCTTCTGTAGGCACATTCACATCGAAAACAGATTTGTAGAAGATCTCTGCAGCCAATTAAGGGACAAAACAGTCACCTATTGGTTGAGGACAGAAGGCATAACTGAGGCCCTAAATGAATACTTTATCAAAGAAGATGACTTTGTTAAAGCTATGATAAATGACAAGGATGCTGGAAAGCAAGATGAGGCAAATCTAGAAAAAAAAGAGAAAATTTTATAAAAACCAGCCCTGTTCGACTGACAGGAGGTACGGGGAACATGGAAATTCCTCCTTGAACAATGCCAGAATTATGCAATAGTTATAGATTTGTTAAATAAACTAGAATAAGTGCCAGTCACTACACTTATCACTGGTCAGACGAGACTGTTTCAAAAGAGCAATAAAAATCCCAGGCAGAAATTTTAAAGAAACACTTTCAGCCAAGTAAACAATACATATTCAATACTAGGGAACAACCTGATAATGGGTCCATTGATCAGTGCATAACATATTTAAATCAGCTTGAAAAATTAAAGAAAAACCTAATTAGAGATGGGATTGTAAGTGGAATAAGGTTTTCAATGGTGAAAATATGCCTATAGAAAGACAAATGTACACTCCAATGAGTAATTGACCTCAACAGACTGAGTAAATTAATGGTTGAAGAGACTATGTCTTGCGCATGATCATGCATGCCCTTTTTTTCTTCGTGTCTACATAAAAGGGGAATATTTGGATTGAAATACAATCATACACAAATATCTGTTCTGGTCAGCCATAGTCATATGACTGCTACTATGAGGGGCACACCTAAACTTCACTTCAATAAACTGTTTTGTATACGAACAGAGAAAGAGAGAAGCAATGAGAGAGTCTGCAAAGATTGTGTATTGTATGCAAAATAAACATTTTTTTCAGATACTCAAACTGTTTTTGTTTTATATCTAGTGGCTCACATATAGAGAACTGGCACTCCATTTTAAGAAATGGTTTAATTGTTGCATCAAATACACGATTACAGGTAAGTTCAGGCAGAGCAAAAATAGTATAGCTAATAGGGATGGTTCTGTAGTCTGGGATGGATAATTGCAACCTTCCAGTGGATAATTTTTCCTCTGTTAGTTTTAATTATTGGAAATTTCACAGGATCTGTGCCTGAGATTTCCTGAAAAATGCTCGCTTTATACGCTTCTCTCCAACATTATATAATACCTCCTTGCAAAGCTTTGATACAATGAAATATAACAATCCCAATTTAAGTGTTAACAACACTAACGTCACTAACCTACATTTTGATGTCAAATAATAGCCAGTTTAATGGTGCTCCCTGTTATAAATATGTGAATCATGCATCAACTGAGAGAAAGAAAGAGCAAATGATTTGTAAATCGCAAGTTGCATAACTGCACCGATAACCTCATGAAAACAGCTTGCAGATGTAATTTCAGCTCACATCTCAGTCGGATTGATGGATGACTAGTAGAGAAAAGATTGTTCACAATAGCCATGCTTCTGCCACTATGTCACCTATAGTGTCCACTTGCTGCCACTGACTAGACATCATGACTCCTAGTTAAAAACAAGGACTGCAGATGCTGGAAACCAATTCTAAATTAGAGTGGTGCTGGTAAAGCACAGACGTTCAGGCAGCACCCGAGGAGCCGGAAAATCGATGTTTCAGGCAAAAGGCCTCTATTCCTGATGAAGGGCTTTTGCCTGAAACGTCGATTTTCCTGCTCCTCGGATGCTGCCAGAACTGCTGTGCTTTTCCAGCACCACTCTAATCTAGAATCATGACTCCTAGTGCCCACTGGTTGCCCTCGTGATACACTTTATGGTTTTCTGTATATGTTTGTCCATATAACATGTACCACACAGTTTTGTTGCGACAGTTACTTTGAAGGTTTTAACAACATGAACTATTAACATGTCTACAAAATCACAGACTAACACACAGAGTTTGGATTCTGTCTTTACTGACATTACAGTTTATTACATACACATAACTGACTGAAGTTACTACATTGACTCCATTTCATTGAGCAGGTACGAAGCAGGTACCTTTATATGTCATGTAAGTGTCTTATAGGTACAGGTCTGTTTGGTTTATAATCAATGATATGATATAACACCCCACCCCGTTCCTAGTCCATAAGACCATAAGACTATAAGACATAGGAGTGGAAGTAAGGCCATTCAGCCCATCGAGTCCACTCCGCCATTCAATCATGGCTGATGGGCATTTCAACTCCACTTACCCGCATTCTCCCTGTAGCCCTTAATTCCTTGTGACATCAAGAATCTATCAATTGCTGCCTTGAAGACAATTAGCGTCCCGGCCTCTACTGCACTCTGCGGCAATGAATTCCACAGGCCCACCACTCTAAAGGCTGAAGAAATGTCTCCGCATTTCTGTTCTGAATTGACTCCCTCTAATTCTAAGGCTGTGTCCAAATGTCACCTAATGGAAACAATTTCCTAGCGTCCACCCTTTCCAAGCCATGTATTATCTTGTAAGTTTCTATTAAGTCTCCCCTCAATCTTCTAAATTCCAATGAATACAATCCCAGGATCCTTAGCCGTTCCTCGTATGTTAGACCAACCATTCCAGGGATCATCCGTGTGATTCTCCGCTGGACACGTTCCAGTGCCAGTATGTCCTTCCTGAGGTGTGGGGCCCAAAACTGGACACAGTACTCCAAATGGGGCCTAACCAGAGCTTTATAAAATTTCAACCAGAGTCCCACCAAAACACTGCAAAAAACTGAGTTCACTGTGGTCAGCAGTAAGCAGAGTTTAGATCAGAGAGGTGCTGGAAAAGCACAGCAGGTCAGGCAACATTCGAGGAGCAGGAAAATCGACGTTTCGGGCAAAAGCCAAATTTCTCATGAAGGGCTTTTTCCCGAAACATAAATTTTCCTGCTCCTCAGATGCTGCCTGACGTGCTGTGTTTTTTCAGCACCACTCTGATCTAAACTCTGGTTTCCAGCATCTGCAGTCCTCACTTTTGCTCAGCAGTAAACAGTCAGGCAGACAAAATATCATTTCACACCCCCAAAGAAAACCTGTCAATGCATTTTGCAGAAGAATGTCTCCATTTTGGGATGTGAATGAGCTATATTCCATGTTCGTTGAACCACATACTGTTCTTGCAAGAGGACATACCATTGAAAGTTGCAGTCTTCTGACAAAGAATTTCTGACTTTTAAATGAAGGCCCTCATTATTTTCAAGCAGATGCACCAGTTTGATCTGGGTATCTGTATATTGCCTTAAAGGCTGGCAGATTCTGTGGGTGGAAACTTCTGTTTTCTTTGTCTCCCTCGCTTGTTGAAAATGTGACAAGACAGCCAGTCTGACTTTCCAAAGCACAGCCCGCTCTATCTTCTACAAGTCAGGTTGTTTAGAGATCGCCAAGCCCTTTTCTGAAACCTGAAGTGCCCACCTCCACAACCATCGCCTTCAAAATAAAAACATTGTGGTTTCTGTAACTATGTGGTCATGTAATTACTCATTTGCCTTCTTTTAAACCTCTCCATTTTCTATAGCTTCATGGTGCAGTGTACGGGAATGGCATCTACCTTAGCCCATTGTCAAGTATTTCTTTTGGTTACTCAGGTAAGTACATGTTGTCTTTATCATCATTTAATGTTTTGAACCTTAACTACAATGGCCATTATTTGATACAAGTGCCACTGTCGTTCTATATAGGCCCTCGAATTTTTTACTCACTGATTTGTATTCAATATTTTTTCATAATTTCTTGTGTGAAATCTTGTAGAAATGTGAGGGACTGTAACAGTAGCAATCTAAGTGGCCACTGTAGGCATTAGTTTAGAGAATTCAGCCAGAGCCTCCTAGAAATAATGAGACAGTGCTCTGTGGTATTATGGGATGTGCAACTGATAGCAATGTAATTGATGTCACTCTGACATCAACAGAGCAGAACAAAGCAAAAACACAAGCAGAGAGAAGTCTGTAATGGAGTAGGAGTATGTAACTGTGTAACAGCTGTTTTCAGTAAGCTGTGTAAATAATAAGTGCAAGAGTATAAAGAGATTAACAGAACCTTACATTAGCTTCAGGGTGAACTAGGATTGCTAGAGACCAAGTAGAGTAGTAGCCTAGTAAGGGAGCAGCCTCAAATTGGATATATGTCAACACCCAATGCCCAGAGAAACAAAAGGTGAATCTGTGTACTCATAAAACATGTTAACAGTGATGTTAGCAAAACAGATACTGAAACGAGGATTATATTAAAGCATTCTAGCGCTGCCTTTGTAAGGAGGCTACATAAATTGCTCTTTGAAATTCAAATCCTCTTGTTACGTTGCGGTCTCAATCCCAATTTCTCCCTTTAAATGTGAATAAAACTTTCAGTGAGTTTTCTGATCTCACAGAGTACCAGAATCATAGAATCCTGACAGTGTGGAAGTAGGCCCATCAAGTACACACCAACCCTCTGAAGAGCATCCCACTCAGACCCACACTATCTTTGTAAACTTGCATTCCCCATGATTAATTCATCCAACTGACCTATCCCTGGACAGTTTTGGTAATTTGAGTATGGCAAATCCACCTGACAGGAGCACCCAGAGCAAACCCACCCAGACCAAACCCACCCAGACATGGGGAGAATGTGCAAACACCACACAGACAGTCACCTGAGGGTGAAATTGAACCCAGGTCCATGGTACTGTGAGGCAGCAGTGCTAACCACTGAACCACCGAGCTGCCCACTAATAGCCTGTATTCAAATGGTGGCAACCAACAAGGCAGGAGTTTTGGACTTTGGACTTCAATATCATGTAGAGGGCAGAGTAATAGCTGTACTGTTCTATATTTCCACCTCCACCCCACTTAGGTCCATGAGAGACTATTGATTGTCCTCCTGCCCATCAATTGCAACTGAATATGGCCAATTAATGATAATTTAAAATACCTTCTTATGCCTACCCTGAGCTTTCAGAGATGACTCCTAGTGCAGCATGTCTAATAGACACCTCCTTGATAGGAGATTATCCATGATTTGGCATCACGAGGAGTCCACTGAGACCCAGATGCTCTCTACACTTTCTCCCCCATGACTCCTCACTCCACAAACCCCCTCCTGCCATCACTGACCTGTGGCATGGGCCTGGGGTGGTCGCAGATCTGGCAAAAAGATTTGCTCACCTCTGATTAGCAGGTACTTCTTGGTAAGAGGGACTTCTGTCCCTCAGGGTCCTGATGCTTGGCAAAGGCCTCCCCCAGAAAGGTTAAGTCTGTCAACTGCTCAGTTAGCAATTAATAACAATGGGGCTTTCCAAGAAAGGGTACAGATGTGGATCTCATGGCTCTCAAGCCAGTAGCTGAGGTCCACAAGCACAAGAATTCGACCCTTACAGTCAATTATTTTTAAATTGTGTCCTGTGTTGGGTTTGAAGTATTAGCTTGACTCCAAAAAAGCATTGGTAATAATTTTCTCCTAATTAGGATTAAATTCAATAATTAGTAATGAAATTGTTAATTCATCTATTGATCATTTCAATTAAATGTATTAAGTTATTGTTGTGATGTTTAATTTTGACTAAGGTTTTTTTGGCTTTAGATTTAATTTGGGTTTAAAATGTAGAGTATACAGGCAGCAAATAAGATATTCACATTGTTATTGCTGATGGCAAAAGCAGCATTGAAGGCAATGCTGGATAGTAAACAAAGCGATGGCAGTTCTGTCGAAGACCCAAAACATTTCCTTGGCAGTGACTAAATATTTATAAGCCCAACTGCAGTAATAGCAAATTAAAATCCAGCTACTGCTGACACTTAGCTCAAGTTCATTATTTCTAATCTACCCATGGTAAACTCAGCATTACCAAGTCGGGATGCACTCTCCCACTACTGGTCCATGATAATCTTACCCTCCATATCAGGGATAGCAGTAGCCAGACTGGCATAATTTTGTTTGCATGCTCATAGCAATGGGTCATGTGCTTTTTTATTCCTATTGTTACAAAATTCACTACACAATATAAACAAGTCAAAAAGGAAATTAGCTATAGAACTGGGATAGTTCAATGTTGAAGATGCCACTCTGTTTATTAGTTTGTACACACAATACCTTTTTAAAACTTAAATTACATTACAAAATATGTTACAATATTTTAACACATTGAGATTGACTGAAGGGTCATTTCTAATCACTGTGATATAGTTATTGATATTTATAATGTTTAACCAACTTTAATTACCTTTTAGGGATGAATAAAAAGCAGCAGAAGGTGGCAGCCAAGGATGAACAGCCTTCAAACAATAAAGCAGCCACTTTACAGGTATCAGGCTGATAGTGGGATATTTCCCATGTTGTGGTATCTGCACTTGGTGTTCACCATTGGTCAGGAAACATACATAATGATCCACCCAGTGGCAAACTTTCTAATATGGTCAACCAGGTCCGGAAACACTCAGAATGGTGACAGCAGAGAGGATGCCATTCAGCCAGCAAAAGCGACTCAGTTATGAACGTACTAACTTCAGCAATTGGAGCAACTGTAGACAATTTGGCCCCTCAAGACTACTCCATTCAATAAGATCATGGCTGATCTGTTTGTGATTTGAATTCCACATTCCCATTTTTACTGATAATCCTCAAATCATCTGCTTAGCAAAAATATATCCACCTCTGCTGTGAACAAGCCTCTTTTGAGGCAAAGCATTACACAGTCTCACAATCCTCAGAGACAGCAGTATTTCTCCTCCTCTCTGTCCTGAAAGAGAAATGCCTAACTTGAAAACAGTGCCCCTCTGTGGACTGAACCACAAGGGGAATATCCTTCACACTGACAAGACTATTTAGGATTTTCGACGCTTCAATCAAGTCATCCCTCTCTCTTCTCAACTCCAGTAGAAACTCTAGCCTATCCAATGTTTCTACATAAGACAACGCAATCATTCCAGGTATCAATCTAGTGAACCTTCTCTGAACACCTCTAACACATTTACGTCCTATCTTAAATAAGGAGACCAACACTGGAAAGTATTCAAGATGTGGTCTCACCAAAGCTCTACATAACTGAATGTTCAATTCTTGCATAAAAACCTATAGCCTTTTAATTATGTGCATGCTAGTCTTTTGTGATCATGCACAGAATACCTAAATCACTCTGCATCTCAAAATTCAGCAGTTGTTCACTGTTGAGGTAATATTTTTCTTTTTTATGCTTCTTGCCAAAGTGAACAACCTCACACTTTCCCAAATTGCAGTATACTTACCCGAATTTTGTAACTCCTTCAACCAACTTCCTTATGTATTTTCTTAACATACTTCGTGCATATTCCCAAGTAACACCAGCAGGAGTGTTGGTCCCATTGACGAAGCAGGAGAGTTAGTGAGTTATCAGCAGGGCTTGATGTGCTGGGACCTGCTTGATTCAAGTAGCAAATGACTAGAGCGCCAGAGATTCTAGTCTCCTGCTGCCAGGAATCTGCTCGTGGAGTTAACTTGATACTGAAGAGATCCATTTTTTCTACTTTCAACCAAATAACATGTTTGTGTCAAAAAGAGCAAATGAGGAAATTCAGGTCTGGCAGGAATGCTAAAATAGGTGGGCATTGATAGACTACCCAATGTGCAATCTGCCTGGTTTACTGTTGTAAATAATGTAAGAATGATTCATAAGTGCCTGTTCCACATTATGGTCAAAATCCAGTTATGGAGTCATACAGCACAGAAGAAGCCCTTTGGCCCACTGAGTCTGTACCAACCTATCTGCACTAACCAACTTTCCAGCATTTGGTCTATAACCTTGAATGTTATGTCATTTCAAGTAGTTAATCATATACTTTTTAAAGATTGTGAGGTTTCCTCCCTAGTAGTGCACTCCAGATTCCCACTATCCTCTGGGTGAAATAATGTTTCCTCCAATCCCCTTTAAACAGCCTGCTTTTTGTCTTAAAATTATGACTCCTCATTAGTGACTTTTCAACGAAGAGGAATAGCTGCTTCCCAGCTACCCTGTCCACACCCCTCTTAATTTTATACACCTCCATCAGGTTCCCTTCTCTGTGCTAAAAAACATCTTGAGACTAACCTGCCTCTCTTCATAGCTAAAGTGCTCCAACTCGGGCAACATCTTAGTGATTCTCCTCTGCACTCCCTCCAGTGCAATCACATCCTCTTTACAGAGAGGCGATCGGAACTGCACACAGTTGCTTGATTCTTCTCTCTGGTTTTGCTAACTCTATCTGGGACTATTTCAGACTTGTCTCACCACAATTTAGAAATAAGCTGAATAGGAGACCCACATCTTTCTACATGTATTCCAACCCACTAAACACTATTTTGCTAACTTCAATGCAACTATGTAGCTGCGTAATAACATATGTTCCACTCACCAGGTACAACTGGTACTCCTGGTACAACGTAGTCAGATCATCTTCCCTGCCCCCAATCCCACAACACTGCCCGTAAATGGCATCTCCATCCATAGCTATTGTTGAGACTCTTTTCTCACTTGCTTCCCAGCTAATACACTCTTCGGCTTTGCTTTTTTGCTCCCTCAGTCCTGACACCAGTTTTGTGTTTCTCTGATTTTGAGAGCAGGTTGCAGCACAATATGAAGTTGGCAATCATTCAGATTTGATTCTCCCTATAACATTCATTATCACCGAATCATTATATGTGTGGATAATTTAGATTTCAGATTTCAAAGTACTGTCATATGAAGAGTTGTAATGAAATCACTTAAATTGAATTAATTTGTGTTTTTTTTCAGTCACAGAAAAAAGGACAGCAACCCCAGTTTTTGCAAAGTCGTAACCTAAAGTGTATAGCCTTATGTGAAGGTAAGTCCTCCATTGGTGACTCCATTACTTTCCATAGCATGTGAAAAGGAAACAGAATTATTTGCCATGTATATTTGACAATGCTGTAGATTCTAAAAACAGTTCATTTAATGTCAGAACATACAGGCTTAATTTTGACATTTTCTATTATGGACAGCTATTTCAATTTTGCTCCTTTTTAGCAAAAACAAAAGTGATGGAAGAGGATTTTTAAACTAACCCTTGAATGTGAAAAAAACATTCATCACTTTGTAGCCAGGAGTCTAAATTAACCTAGTCCATCATTTGCCACATTATAAAATTCAATCAGATAGCTCAGTCTCTTCCTGTTGCTCATTCATCTCACAGAATAGCAGAAGAAGCCAGTCAAGAATCTCATACAGCACAAGTTACTCAATTAAGATATTTTCTTGCATCCCATTCCTACACTTGGGACAAGACTTTCAATCCAGTGTTAGTAAACTGGCCAGCAGTCCAGTTCTAGAGCATAATTATTCACTGCATATTTCAGAAACAGCCCATGAAGATTTTTGCTGGGTCATGCCAATTAATCTCAGTCCCCTTCCCTAACCCCTCGGTGCTAATGGGTCAATGACTAGCCACCTCAGAAGTCAGACATCCAGCTAAGGTGAAAGCTTCTGTCTGAAAATGGAAGGAGAGAGAGAAAGAGGAGGCAGTCACACCCCTGAGATTAACTACATCAAATTCGGTCAGTAGTCAGAGACAGGAGGCTGTGACTGTGAGCAAGGCAGGTTGAGGGATCCAAGTGGTTGTGCTGAAGGAGCCTCAGCCTCAGGTTTGAAATTCTTGTTCTCTGTGTGGATGAGAGTGGGAGCTGTAGGGAGAATGAGCGAACTGACCACAATACCAAGGTGATTAACACACCATTCACGGGTACAATCTTGTTAGCCAAAAAAGAGGAAAGGTGTCTTCACAAACAAAACTATATGTAGGGACATGTATCTGCCTAGGAAAACTCCTTCCTCCAAATTTCCTCAGTTACTTGGCTCTGTCAAAGCAAAGCATTTATTTGTTCAAACATTTGATGTTGTGGGTGGAACTTCTCCATGTTGATCAGCTTATGAGAAGGCTCTGTTGAATGTAGTATGACTTGTTGTTGTTAAATGGGTTCAATGTAAGGAGTGAAACTTGACCAGGACAGGCCAGTAGGGCCGAATTCAAAAGTGGGAATCACTGAGCAGGCATTCTTTTGTGGCTGTGTCTCCATCTCAAAACTGTGATGAACAGTTCTCAGATGGATATATTCTCCTACTTATGATGGGTTGTCTCTGACTTGATGATGCCTTGATTTGTAGTGTGAACCCTGGCAGATGTATAAGAGACAGTACTATTCTGGTGACAATAGCAGCAAAGGAGGAGTAGACATTGATTACCAGTGAAACTTGTGATGGAGATGGGTGGCACACAGCCTCTGGAGTGGTCAACTTACAATATTACCTCACACTCAAAAGGGCATGAAACATTGAGTAGATGGTGATACTTACCCTGGCAGGACACAGCAACTGATTAGGCCTGCCCTTGTGGCAATGGTTCTGTTCAACTGCCCATGGACTCTGAGCTCTATAGTCAGTCAGGATGGCTTCTTATTGCCATCTATAGAGAAAAGAATTCTGACCTCTCCTGGACTGCCTTCAGTGGAATCTCCAGGAAGACATTATTAAGATGTAACACTACTTTTTTGCCTGGTCTCTGACATTGCTTCCATTGGCCCTGACAATGAGCAGGTGTTCAGTGATGCTCCTGACTTCCAGAGAGGGACATTCTGTCCAGCTAGCTTTTAAATACAGCACCGAATGTTAGGACCTGGATGGTCCTGGCAGGCTTTAGGAATTCCTGCCATAAAATATGGCATTATACACATGCTTGCATATGGATTGAGCTGGGAAGCATATAATCACACAAGAAAACCATATAATCACAGAAGCTCTTCCACTATTTGACGTACCTCCACACTTTGTCTCAAACTAAATGCTGCTCAGTTCAAGATGGCAACTCAAGTAAAGAAGGAGAGAAATGTAATATTGTTTTCAACCAATGCAAGTGGGAAGGAGATATAATGAACTAAAGGGAAGGTTTCTGATAGGTTGGGGGTCAGGAGAGATTAAATGACAAAAAGATATCATGATTGAAAAGGCAAAAATGGGTACAGAGAAGGAACAGAGGATGTGTCCAGATGAGACCTGAAAGACTACAGAGAAACCAATTGCCAAAAACATGACAAAAATGAGAAAGAAAAATACAAATAGAATACGACAGAAGCTGAGCTTCTGATCTAAGAATCTAGTAATCCAAGGTGAGTTTGGAAATCTGTGCGTGCAGAATTGAAAGGTGAAATGTTGTTCATTATGCTTGCCTTGATTTTCATAGGAAGCACTGCAGCAGGCCATGGTCATAGAGAAGAGAAATAAAATGACAGGGATCTGGAAACTTAGGGTCATACTACAGGCACAAAGTGGGGACAAGCCAGGAAGCAGTAGGCAGCTATTCCAACCCCAAGCTGTCCTCACTGAAAATGTCATAAGTCACATGACACATATAGTCCAACAACTTTTGTAGTGCTTTATCTTTGTCAGGTGGTGTCCCACTACCTGTACCTGTACTCACACTTTGCATGCATAAAGCATAACTTCTCCCAGACATTGTCTGTTACATAGACCAGTAGAGGCTTTATTCACCCATATCATCTTCTATTGTACTATTTGACCCCACGGAAGACATCATTCCTCCCCAGACAAAGAAGAAAGATGAATGGGGATAACTTGAAGCAGCTGTTGTGTACGACTTCATCAGAGAAGCATTGAATAGGAGTGAAGAAGCCTGGTAATAAATCATGTAATTACATGTCTTAAGGATATTATGTCAAAAATATTTCCATGGAAACATCAGAAACATTTCTGAGAAAGCACCATTCAGTCATTTTCAATGAGGACAGCTTGGAGTTGGCACGGCTAGCCACTGCTTCCTGGCACCTAACCAATTCAGGCCTCAGAATGACCCTGAGTTTCTAATTAGCTGTGTATTAATTCATTTAATGCAAAACATTATAACAAAAAAATACCTGTGGTATATGTCCAGGAGGCAAAACCTTGCCTATTGACTAGTATGGTGTGGTAAAGGAGGAAATCTGCATTTCATCACCTTCTCATTGAAAGAGGCGAGAACCCTGAAATGGGCAAAGAAATGGAAAAGTTGCACTCCATGCAGTCATACTGCATTTGAAAAGTTGCCACTCAAGCTAAGGATGAGAGATGAAGATATCCATACAACTATTTTCAAGAAATGAGGGAAAAGAGGCAGAATCGAAGTGAAAAAAATGAGGAAAATAATCAAGACATAAAAAAGATCATTGTGAATTTACAGTGCTGCGTTTTTGTTATTAATTGTTTTAATATTTTTTGCAGTGATTACTTCACCAGATTTGCACAAACATGGAGAAATTTGGGTAGTTCCACAAACAGATCATGTCTGCACAAGATTCTTTTTTGTGTAAGTGCTGTTAGATTTCAGTTCCTGATTGGTGTAATGAGAATAAAAATGGAAAATAGCAAGCTTATGTTCTGACTTGCTGGATTTGGAAAATATAGCCATGTTTGGCCTTTGCGACCTGGCTTCATATTCACCAATGATAGTTACACAAGTCCTTTGTATCTTTAAGGTGTTCCATTTATAGAATATTCTACACAATTGTTCTTGAACTGTGACAATTTCAGCAATTTCCCTTTTTATTTCAGATTTCGTGTATCCATTGTACTTTATCCAATTATTCGCTGACAATTAGATGTTCTAGTGATAGCCTCATTTCATTAAATATAATACTTTAATTTGGTGTATCTGATATAGCATTGGTATTTCTCACTTCAGGTGATGTTAAATGTGGGAAACCAAAAACGAAACACTGCAGATGGTCAAGTGTTACATGTGTGAAAGGAACACATAACATTAGACTTGTAGTTCCTAAAGCTTTCCATTACTGGTGTTTCCTTCACCCTATGATTAGGTCTTTTGCAAATTATTTGACAGAGTTTGGTTGCCATGAAAAACCAAATCTAATATCTAAACGCTTGTTTGGTAGTACGGAACTTGAATATTATCTAAAGAGGACCTATGTTGTCAAAACCTTTCTTCTGACACTCATCAAGACAATTTGCAAGACTAATATAATGGGAAAATAAAACCTATACTTTGAGAAGAGAGTTCCAATTGGTTGATAAATATATTCTAATTGGTAGAGGCATTGTCATGGAGAGTACACCACTTAGTTGAAGATTGCCAGTTATTTGACAAGCTTTCTTTTAAATTCTCAAACAGATATAATTGAGGCAGGTTGACTTTAGTGAAGGCATTACCTGAAAAATGAAGCCAGAGGATAGCTGTCCCCTATGTTGTTGAGTTGAACTAAACAGATTGTATATGCATGTTGTTCTATCTGTAAAGAACAGGACCCTGTATATTGATACATACATATCTTCCAATATGTGAAGGTGTACCACACTATGATTTTGACTAAAATTCCACATTAGTTGTCCATGTAATAATTTGCCCATTCAAGAATTATTCAGCAAATGTAGGCATGTGCATGTTGGACACAGTCTTGTTTGTTGAGGACAGCTGAATTGGTATGTTCTGTGATGTGATCTGCTCTTTGGGAGGTGTGAGCTATATATCCAGCATTTCATCGGCATTTCCCTTATTAATCATTTGTGTGATGAAATAGAACATCATTTTAGCTTGATAGTAGCATCCTATTAGTAATGAACACAAATTATGTTGTTGCTGCATAGTAACAGTGAGAAACATCTAGCTTTACCTGTTGCTCCAACCTTTGCGTTATTTAACGCTTGCTTCTCAGCTCGAGAAATGCATTAAAATTCTTACACTTCCATGCATTATAATATTGAACTGAGCCACTTAAACCACCATTTGTTCACCATGCACGTTTTAATGCTAAACTTGGGTAAAACCATCCTGTGAAACAATGATCAGATAATTTTTGACTGTAAATCACACAAACTCATATACAGGCCGAAGGCCATCACTTCTGGTCCTGAAAACTACCCGATCTACTTCAGATTAATGGTATTGCAAAAATTTAAACTCACGTTTTCACACTGTCACACTTTTGTACACATGCAGCAACAACATGAGTGGTGTTCACCACTAACAGGATGCTATCAAAATTAGAGTATTGCTGGAAAAGCACAGCAGGTCAGGCAGCATTCGAGGAGCAGGAGAATCAATGTTTCGAGCAAAAGCCCTTCATCAGAATCCATTCAGGGAAGGCCCATTTTTGATGAAGGGCTTTTGCCCAAAACGTCGATTCTCCTGCTCCTCGGATGCTGCCTGACCTGCTGTGCTTTTCTAGCACCACTCTAATCTTGACTTTAATCTCCAGCCTGTGCAGTACCCATTTCTGACCAACAGGATGCTGTCATTCTGCCTGATTCCTTCCTCAATTTGAGGCCTTCATTGGGTGTAGCACTAGCTGCAGTGCTTCCTGCGAGAGGTGCTTGCTGAGTTCAGAGGAGCTCTGATTCACCAGCAGCTCTCAAAAGGCCACATTCTACCCTCTGGATCAGTGACCCCAGGGAAGGCCCATTGCTGCCCTGTTAAGCGCCTGATGATACAAAGACATAATGGGCTTCCTGAAATGATGTGACACAGGTATCTTGTATGTCGCTAGAAAGGCTGCAGTTACTTCAACAAGATTCAATCTTTTGTTTCTGTTTTCTCATTTTATATCTTGGTTCCCATCCCTCTACCAAAATTGTGTAAATCTTCCATCACAGAATAAGCAAACCAAACTGTGAGGAAATTAGATCCCAATACGCTTCCCATTCAACCAATTAGCCCCAACTATCAATATCTTAATGTCCCATGAATCTAAAGATCTCCCCATGAACTATATTTCTAGTCACACATTCATTTTCTCTATCTTCCTAGATGTGGAACCAGGAGCATCCAAGAGTTTGCTACTTTTCAGGTCCTGCCTTTGTATCCCTGCTGGTACATTACAGTCAGGGACTCCATCCCTCTTCTGTTGTCATTGCACCACAATCCCTCAGCATACTCTGCACTGAATCAGTCATGTCATCAGTGTTTTTAATTTTTAACCACCCTTCTTGGAAGCATGCAGGCTATCCTTTCATAAGTTATACAAATGGTTAGAAAATCTCAACAGATCTGGCATTACCTATGGAAAAAAATCAAGAGTTCACTTTTCAGATCTAGTGACCCGCCTTCAGAATAGACTTGTCTTAAACCCACTCCTTTGTCTGACCAACTGTTTTTCTCTCTCTTTGAGCTCCATCTCCACCTATTCTTTACTCTCCTCCCTCCCCCCACCCCATTTTCTGTACATAGAAAATCCTTCTCCTAGCTACCATCTGCTCTGAAAAATGGTCACTGGAAAGTTAACTCTGATTTCTCACCACAGATGCTCCTAGACCTGCTGAGATTTTTCAGCAATTTCTGTTTTTATTTCAGGTTTCCAGCATCCACAGCTAGATTCATAGCTTTGAAACAGACCCTTCAGTCTACTCCTCCATGCTGACCAGATATTCCAATCCAATCTAGTCCCACCTGCCAGCACCTGGCTCATATCCCTCCAAACCCTTCCTATTCATGTACCCATCCAGATGCATTTTAAATGTTGCAATTGTACCAGCCTCCACCACTTCCTCTAGCAGCTCATTCCATACATGTATCACACTCTACGTGAAAAAGTTTCTCCTTAGGTCTCTTTTATATCTTTCCCCTCTCACCCTAAACCTGTGCCCTCTAGTTATGGACTCCCCCACCTCAGGGAAAAGACTTTGTCTATTAATCCTATCTATGCTCCTCATAATTTTATAAACCTCTATAAGGTCACCTCCCTGGCTCCGACACTCCATGGAAAACAGTCCTAGCCTATTCAATCTCTCCCTATAGCTGAAATCCTCCAACCCTGGCAACATCCTTGTAAATCTTTTCTGAACCCTTTCAAGTTTCACAACATCTTTCCAATAGGAAGGAGACCAGAATTGCACGCAGTATTCCAACAATGGCCTAACCAATGTCTTGTACAGCCGCAACATGACCTCCCAACTCCTGTACTCAATACTCTGACCAATAAAGGAAAGCATGCCAAACACCTTCTTCACTATCCTATCTGACTGTGACTCCACTTTCAAGGAGCTATGAACCTACATTCCAAGGTCTCTTTGTTCTGCAACACTCCTCAGGACTTTACCATGAAGTGTATAAGTCTTGCTAACATTTGCCTTCCCAAAATGCAGCTCCTCACATTTATCTAAATTAAACTCCATCTGCCACTTCTCAGCCCATTGGCCCATCTGATCAAGATCCTGTTGTACTCTGAGGTAGCTTCCTTCACTGTCCACTACACCTCCGATTTTGGTGTCATCTGCAAACTTACTAACTATACCTCTTATGCTCACATCCAGTTTTTTTTTCCATGTATCTTTCTAATGGTATATTATGTTTAATGGTCTAAAGGAGGAGCAGACCCATCTTTTGCAAGCTGTGACTCCCTGGGGCCTTCAACATTGCATTCTCTGTGTTCTATAATGAGTAAGCCTTAATCCTTTGCAACTGAAGGATTCTTTACTATTGGATAGCATCTGTATTGGATGGAAAATAATTGCGCTGGCATGTTTTTGAGGTGGGCATTTGGAAGTGGGATTACCCTGTCTGATTTTTATCCACTTGGTCAGTTCAAAAAAGAAGGAACCAAGCCTATGTGACTTTAAAAAAAAGTTGTGGTTGCTTGTTTGTATGATAACCAAATATCTGCCCATGAACCCATCTGAATTGTTATCATTGTGTCACACGTGGTGCAACCTTCTTTTATAAGCTGTCCATTTCCAATCATAACAGCTCCAATTGAAAAAAATGTGTATTGTTGACTTTAGCGTTCTCAAAGCTAAAAGCTTAAACTCCACAAAACCCCCCAAAAGCCATTGTTTTCTTTTTGTTACAGTTATGAAGATGGCCAAGTGGGCGATATCAGTACGAACACACAAGAACCCAGCATACATAAAGAAATTCTTCGGGTCATTGGAAATCAGACAGCAACAGGTTAAAAGAATCACACATCGTCACTGACTGGATCAGAATACCTTTTCTGGCGTTTAAGCTGCAGTGCAGTTTTGAACTAAAATATTAACAATCTGATTTCAAATGCACAAAAATGAGATTTTGAATAACGCACTTTAATTTTCAGATTTCTTACCTGAACCCAACAACATATTAGTAAGTAATTCCAAGTCTGGGGTATAGGTTTTATCAGATGGTGATTTTGTTACTTTAAATTTTCCTGAAAAGATTGACCCAAATTTTATTCAACTTTGGCACTGATGGAGCATTGAGCGTGAGGTTGAATGCAGTTGCAGCCAGGTTGTGCTCCTGTGCTTGGTAAAACTGTGGGTCCTGACAACGTGTAGAACTGTGTAGTATCTGAAATAAACGATATACAATGGGGCTTGTGGGGAATACTTGAGGAAGAAAGTAAATTTCTTTAGGCATCATCTGATTCAAGGAGCCATTTTCTTTCCACATTTGTCAAGCTTTTTGTTTCTTTATTCATAAAATTCTCTAAGTTTTAGGAATGATGATATAATCCTGTCTCTTCAGGAACAGGAACCTGTATTTTAAAAAGTCAGTGTGTTTTTTAAAACACCCTGGCTGTGCCAGTCAAACCATGATGATATCTGTTTTGAAAATTATTATATTACAATGGCAAAAATAAATTATTTCAAAAAACTGCCTGGGGTGCTTTGATTGCAGGCCTAAGTGGAGCCAACCCCTTTCTAACGTGCCATAGAGAGGCCACCTTTTATATGAAAGAGACCCTTTTTTAAACTCCTGGTGGTGATTAGCATTGGTGCTGGCTACCTCTATAAATTCCTTTTAAAAGAAAGTAAAGGTAATAAAATGTCAGCACATTGAGAAATGGTATGCCAAAATGTACATTTTTTAAAACAGAGCTATCGTGCAAAACTTTAGCACATTGAAACAATAGAAGATACTCATTTTGATATCTTGACTGGTCCAAAAATATAACACTTTTTGTTTCCATAAAAGAGGCACATTTATGTTGAAAATAAGGATTGGTCTTCAATGCTATCGCTAAAGAGAGAAAAAAAGTTATAGTACTGTTGAACTGTTTTATCATTTGTTGTTGCGAAACAAAAGTTCTTTACAGACAGTACCCTCTCACTTCTATCTCCTGAATGGAATCAATGCATTGCTCTTAAACCTTTAAAATCCTAGCAGTGTTGAATTCCCTACTGATAAATTTCTGGGTGAGATTTACTGGGTTTTGATGGTTATTATGTACAAACAAAAAGGAGAAACAACATTTTTCATAACTACTTTGTGCAGTATTGTCTGATCTTTAAATAAAGCATGTGGATGTGGCCAAGTGACATCAAATTGATGATGTCATCATCACATGACATAATAATTGGCTTCTAATTTGAAAAGTTTAATTTTGCAAGTAACATTTTGTTGTAATGTCGGGTATTATATTTGTAGTACAATACCCTCTTCAATCTGTCATGTAAGTAAGATAAAACCATAACCATGGCTTTATTTAAACCTTGTGAAAAGAAATTAAGAAAGTATTTTGTTTATATGTATTAATGTATGTCACATGTTGAATTGTAGAGGGATTTACACTGGAGAGAGTTATACAGTCTGTGTTGTTTGTGTTATAATAGTGCAGATAGGGAAGTGATGGCATGGAGAGAGCATTGCAATATTTATATTTTTCGTTAAAGTTGTTCAAAGTTACAGACTCAACATAGATACAAGCACAAAACAATGCATATTCCACCCTTCTTTATCAAATACAGTCAAAAACAACATTTACTTTGAAACTGTTCAATTTCAAAGTCTCAGAAATAGCACTCTTCAGAATGTTTGCCCTGTTCCATTTCTCTTTGCTGTCTCCCTTCATATTGGTGGTACCTGCTTCAGCTTAAGACAGTTAAAAAAAAATCAGGTATGGAAAAAGTTTACAAATCAAACTTTCTATAGACTTGAGATTGTTTAAAATACAAAATCCCATCCTTTGAATACATCTTACATTAGCATTGTCCATTGGATTGTCTTAACATTTATGTCATTTTTAAAACAGTCTTTGTTGCTTCATTTTTCAAAGTTTGAGGATGTCTATTATAAACACCTATATGTAACAAGAAAGGTATGCAATGTAAACTTCAAAACTGATACCAATGGCTTCAGCATATATTGTCAACTTAGACCTTTTTGTCAAAATGAATAAGGTTTGATGGGATCTCTAGTCATTGTCATTTGGTTAAAAAAAATCATAACAGAAGTTTACTGTTCTTAATCATGGTTTAAAATATGTTTAAAATTATATTTATGTTCTGCATTTTAGGATATGTCACTTCTTTCATCCACTTTTGGATTTTGTTTATATTGTTTCATGAATATTATCAAATCACCAGTCCAGCACTCTCTGGATCTTCACAGTGCAGTTCATAGGTCCTCGGTCAGGAACTGGGGTTAACTATTCAGGCAGTCAGTACTGCACATTTAAAATTACCCTGACGAATAACTTGGGATATATATATATAGAACTCCAGCAGTTAATAACTCTTAATGATTTTGTTTTGGATTAATTAGAGGTGGAATCTAATTTCAGTGGAGGCACAAAATAGATGGTAACGAATCAAAATCAATGGAAATGAAAATCAAACAGGGTGAAGTTAATGCCTAGTCTGTGCCCCTGCCAAAGTGGAATTTTATCCATGATATTTTTATTCTGTGTCATGCAGCAGGTGGCACTTAGACCTTTCATAATATCTGACTAAGCTTTGGTTCCAGTATATTGTACTGTGAGGAGTTGCCTACAGTTTCATTCCAATTACAATCATGATAAAGTGAACAGTTTGCTTTGAATAGCATATTTATTTTGTTCACTCTAAGTAAAATTGTGTTTTTATTAAAGGATCTTTTATTGCTAATTAAGTAAGTTAAAACAATTCTCCTCATTGATGTAAAATAAAATTGGCGGTAAGATGTGCTACCTGAGCTATTTGAGATAAAAGAAGGTGCAATAGCCATTTCTTTCCATCAATATTTTGAACACCACCCAATGGAGGGACCAGTTTCCGTACTGACACACTAGAAAAGCCTTTTTCATAAGTGTGAAAGGCATGCAAGTCATGCCCTTTTTATAGACCATGAAATCTGGCAACATCATTGCCAACCTTATCTCTAAAAGCACCAAGAGAATATAATTCCTAATTGTCAGCTGGAATTCTGTCACCAGGGCTCTTGACTCTTCCCCCAATCCCACCCCCAAGAGCTACTAGCCAGAGGCAGGCAGTTCTCAGTTACCAGAAACACCTAAGTGGCCTCTGCCAGTCATCCACTTGGGCCTTCACCAGAAATCCATAGAGAAAGGTAGTGGGGTGCAACAGTGATGATGGGGTGCAAGTCACTGGTGAAGGTGGGAGTATGGTGGTAGTAGAAGACTCAGAGCTGGTCACCCCTTCTGAATGCCAGGTTCTTCAATTGGGCATCGAGTGTCTCTAAAAAGAATAGATCCCTTCTAGAATCCATCAGCCAGTCTGCAGGCAAACTGACATGGTTTTCTTGATGGAAAAATGTGGAGTCTGCTGGCTGGAAGAGGGCCGGAATTCTGCATTAATTTCCACTTCAGTTGCACACTGAGTGAAATGACTGCCTGCAAGCCTTCTTGCCTCAGACTGGGAGTTATGAGAATAGGATATGCACACTGCACCATTCTTCTCCCCCCCGCCCCCAAATCAAATAACTCAAGTGCCTGTGTATGTCTCTGAATTCACACACAGGAGCATTAAATTTCACCCCATGTGCGAATGGCTGTGGTAGTCGTTTGCAAGAGTGACAGGAACTCCAATACATTTGGCAGTGCTTCAGTGTATTAATTATTATTGTGGTGTGTTGTGAAATGTGTTTTTGGAATGTGGAATGCCTTTTTGCTTAGCTAATTGTTGTTTTTATAAACCTAGCCTTTGAATACAAACTGAAAGAGTGCTCCATACTTGGAGCTGCTGTCTATCAGGAGAAATAATACATTAGGGCTCCATCTACCTGATCTTGTGGTCCAGGTGGATGTAAAAGATATTTCATTGTGCTCCAGAGAAGAGCAGTAATTTTTTTTTACCCTGATCCAGGTCTTCTATTCCCAGGTCAATGAGTGGGATCTTACTGTTCCCAAATTGGCTGCCACGTTTACCTACATAACATCTTCTTGCATTTCAAAAGTTATTCCCTGGTTATGAAATACTTTGAAATCTCCTTTAGTTATAAAATGGAGGTATATAAATACAAATTCTGTATTTCTCCTTCCTCTTCGGCATTTCCACAAAGTGCAGAAGTGAAGTTGAACAAATTTCAAGATGAAACATGTATAGTACTGCACTCTCAACAACAGGAGAAGAGTGGAAGAATGCTGACTTGTTTGAAGCTAATATCACTGTGATGAAACCCGACCTTGAAGCCAAGTGACACATTCTCATTAGTTACAAGAGAGACTGAAATGACGAAACTCTGAATTTGGTAAGAGCCAGTTGAAGTAATGTCCATGGAGCTGCGAGACCGTGCTCCAGTATCTACTGGTTGCAACTCTGCCAGGGTATCCAGAGGCCTTTGACACATGCAATTAGGAAAGGATCAAAATGGGGACTTGTTGATCAGTAATGAAAACAGATCCACTGGGGTGAAAGACAGCGAGGTAATCATTGATGGCGATAAACTGTTGGAGAGATGGGTGAAGCACTATCTTGAGTCGTACTTTAGAGAGAATATTGTCTCCAAGGAGACGCCAGACACCATAGATCACCTATAGCAAAGCTGAAGATCAGAGCCGAAATGGAGGAGCTTGAAACCGGCACAATCTTTGTGTCTGCTTCAGGGAGCAGGCTGCTCCCAGGCATCTGTACAATGTAGATTGTAATCCTGTACACGTTTAGTTTCAATGATTACAATAGCCATTGAGGTATCTCTCTGCTGAGCACTATAGAAAAAATATTTGATTATTCTGTCAGACTTCAGATCTAGCTGAACATGTCTATCCCGAGGCAAAAGTAAGGATTGCAGATGCTGGAAACAGGAGTTTAGAATTCCTGATGAAGGGCTTTTGCCCGAAATGTAGACTTTCCTGCTCCTCTGATGCTGCCTGACCTGCTGTGCTTTCCCAGCTCCACCCATGTCTATCCCAAGTCCCACTGTTGTTTCAGAGCTGAAAGATCCCCAATAACATAATCTTCTCAGTCCAGCAGCTATGAGAAAAAAGTCATGAACAAAGGCAATCTCATCAATCTCACCAGAGCATTTGGACATGTGAGCAAAGGCTATCTGAGGTGTTGGAGACTATTTCCTGCCCAGTGGAACCACTCATTGTGATCCCTTTCCATAACAACATGATGGGTACTGTCAGCTTTGCTAGGACAACAGCAGACCAGTTGAGATTCACAGTGCAGGTCAAACAGGATTGTGTTCTGGTAATGACGGACTTTGTCCTGTGATTTTCTTTGCTGCTATCATATGTCTTTGAGTCATTTACTGGGTGTCTCCTTGTATATCAGCACAGATAAAAAAAACTCTTCAAACTTACTTGCCTGAAATCCAAGACAAAGGTACACTAGGACAATGCAGCACTAAGATTCCCTCCTGAGGAACACACAGAGTGACAAATGGATAGATCCCCTCATGCGTGTAATAGTTTGGTTTGACCATCAGTATGAGGAAAATAAATTAGATAGTCGAGGATGTTGGTATGCCACCATCTTTAAGCATCAACAATATAATGCTGGCAGTTTTTGGTTTACCTTGGCTCCACAGTCACCAGCAATGATGGTAGAATCCATCACAAAAGCTGCAGCTGCTGTTCCCGAATAAGAGTGCTTGGAATTCGAGCATCCTGTCTGAGAACACCAAACTGTGTCCTCAGCACACTCCACTACTGCAGAGAAGTCTGGACAACACATGCTAGGTAGGAGAAAAGGTTAAACAGTTTCCATCATCACTAAGGTGTAATCTCTTGACAGAGAAAGGTGACCAACTCGGAGGTCCTGCAGTGTCTAATTCCATCTGTGTACACTCAGTACTGAGCCAACCATATTTGTGCTGGCATGGCTATGTTCACTGCATGCATGATGGCCCTCTGTCCTTTGTACATAAATTGGCCACCTTCTGGGCATCTGTACCTTTACCATAAAGACACTTATTGACACTAACAACTTGCAGACAGTTGCTGATGCCATTGGCCTCTGGAGGCTGACTGTTTGGAAAAAAATGAAAAGCTGAGTTGGATGAGAAGTCATCCCAAGAAAAACAGAACTCAATAGTTCCTCAGTTCACTGTCATCCCGGTGCAAAAAAAGAGGCAGAGATTATCATTTTGGATTGAGACTCCTGAGCCACATCAGGTGAATCTTAACACAGAGTTGACAATCATGGCTCAAACCAAGGTCTTGCAAGATTGAATTGGGCTACCATATATCAAATTTACCATGCCATATAACCATATATTTCTTACAAAGTACCTCATTATTTTGGAATGTCTCCATGTGTTTCACATCATTATTTAAAAGTGTGATTTTTTTTTAAAATGTCTGACTAATGCTGATTAAACAAAAGGTCTTTGCAGTGAATAGCAGAAACCTTTGCTTGTCACTGAACATGTCTAAGAAATAGTCTAAGTTTTAGGTTATGATTTTATGTCTACATCAGGGGAGAAAGTATAATTTATTTATCAATTTGGTTTGATTTCCACATATTATGTTCCAGTTTTTCAGTTCAAAAGATGGTCTTTGATATAACTCTTGAACGTTGTATGTAAAGATGAAGCAGTTTACCTTTTAGAGCAGGTGGTGTAGACTGCATTTGGTCTGGATGCATTTCTTCTCAGAGTGCTTTCTATAGTTTACACAAATAACATGCTGCAACCATTGCTTCCATCTGCACACAGAGGGCTGCACTAGTCACAATTTATTCATGCTCCTGGGCACCTGACATGTATCTATACTGATGTGGATGCCTATTGGCCAAGATAAAGTGAAATAATTTTCTTCTGATGGAAAATGAAAAAAAAATAGTAGCTTGTATCCTCCTATCAAGAAGAAATAACCAAGAGGAGTGGTGCTCTATCCACCCAAGTAATGAGGTATACAGTAAGCTACCTCTACCCTAAAAGAGTGCAATTTGCAGCATTTTGTAATACTCTATTTTTGCTTGTTGCACTTAGTTCACTACAGTTAACAAATTGACTGTACAGTTTAACTGCAATGTAAGAGTTTAAGGATATATGCTTGGCACACAAGTAAATAGAGTGATCCATTGCTAGATGTTGTGAGAAATGATCTGATCAAAATGTTGCATGAGCAATGCAGTATATTTTGTGGTAAAGCTGCTGAGAAATTATATATTTTTTCAAAATAATTTGGATATAGTGATGTACAAGTCAAATTATCTGATAAGGTTATAATTCTATCACTCGGCTGTGCTTTCTTGTGCGCATTTGAGCTCCTGTGGGTCTGCTATCACACTGGAGCGTTATTAGCATTGTTTTATAGGGATGTTTGGTTCGGGTTGCTAGTGTGTCAGCAGTGTACATCCTGTCTCAGCTGACAACCTGAACCTTTGTTTTTGTCCCAATGTTGCTGCAAGAATTTCTTTTCGTTTTTCATGAAGTGGTAATCAGCTGATATTTTGGGGGGGACAAACACAATGACTTGTGTGCCTTTCTGTAACTTTAAGTGATTGTAATTAAATTAAAAGCTCTGGGATGACATTAGTTTTTGCAGTAATGCAAAATTAGTGAAAACAAATTGACAGTCTGTTTTCACACTCTGCTCAATTTTCTATTTGTGGTGTCAGGCAGGGTATACAAGGCCTGATAAATCTCAAAAACTTGGTTTTGCACAACTTGATGAGGGCAGAGCAGTGCACTTGATCTATATGGACTTCAGTGAGGTATCTGACAATGGGCCTTGTGGTAGACAGCTTAACTAGGTTAGACAGCTTTGCTAGGAATATCAGGATAACTAGCTATTTAGATACAGAACTGGCTCTAAGGTCAAAGACCAAGGTTGGTGGTGGAGGGTTGCTTTTCAGACTAGAGGCCTGTGACCAGCAGTGTGCCACAAGGATTGATGCTGGGTCCACTGCTTTTCATCATTTATATACGTGATTTGAATTTGAACATAGTAGGTATGGTTGTAAGTTTGTTGATGACACCAGAATTGGAGGTGTAGTCAACAGCGAAGGTTACCTCAGAGTACAATGGGGAACTTGATCAGATGGGCCAAAAGGCTAAGGAGTGCCAGATTGAATTCAATTTAGAAAAAATTGAGGTGCTGCATTTTGGAAAGACAAATCAGGGCTTTATACACTTACTCATAAAGAGTATTGCTGAGCAAAGAGACCTTGGAGGGCAGGTTCATGGTTCCTTGAAAGTGAAGTCACAGGTAGATAGGATAGTGAAGGCAGCGTTTGGTATGTTTGGTCAGAGCAGTGGTAAAAACAAGGACTGCAGATGCTGGAAACCAGAGTCTAGATTAGAGTGGTGCTGGAAAGGCACATCAGGTCAGGCAGCAAGATCAGAGTATTGAGGTATAGGCGTTGGGAGGTCATGTGGCTATACAGGATACTGATTAGGCCACTTTTGACATATCGCATGCAATTCTGGTCTCCCTGCTATTGGAAGGCTGTTGTGAAACTTGAATGTGTTCAGAAAATATTTACAAAGATGTTGCCTTGTTTGGAGGGTTTGAGCTATAGGGAGAGGTTGAATAAGTCTGGAACTATTTTCCTAGAGTGTCGGAGGCTGATGGTGACCTGATAGAGGTTTATGAAATTATGAGGGACATGGATAGGGTAGAGAGACTCGGGGTGGGAGAGTCCAAAACTAAAGCGCATAGCTTTAGGCTGAGAGGGATAAATGTAGCAGGGACCAAATGGGCAACTTTTTCAAGCAGAGGATGGTGTATATCTGAAATGAGCTGCCAGAAGAAAAGGTGCAGGCTGGTACAATTACAACATTTAAAAGAATCTGGACGGGTACATGAATGGGAAGGATTGAGGGAGATAGGCCAAATGCTGGCAAATGAGACTACATTAATTAAGGATATCCGGTCAGCATGGACAAGTGAGACCAAAGGATCTGTTTCCTTGCTGTACATCTCTATGACTCTAACTGTCCAAGTCAGATTTTACCTCAACTACTTAGGGCTGAATGGCCTGTTACTTTTACTGTTCCTATGATTTAACTGAGCTATCTTTTTTCATAAATTTGAAGAAAATCAACCTTGCACTTACCAATGGATTATTCAGTCAATGTCGTTCAGACTAGACTAAAAGCTGCCATGTGAATAACAAGATAAAGGATGGGTGTTTAGAACAAGATCCTGCAAGTGAATTGATATTTTGAATTCCATGTATGAAGCCGACTAAAGTTGGGTTCATCTGTGTTCAGGTTTTGAACTAGCCCTCAATTGTATTACACATGAAGTTTGTGTTTTGTAATACCCTTGATATGTTCCAAATGGAGATAATCAGAGAATCAACAGAATCTTGCAAATGAAAGTTTTGATTTCAAATGTAAATGTTAAGACATTTCAGTCTTGCTTTCTTAATGCCTTTGAGAGGGTATTAATGATAATTATTGCATGCTGGGAAGTATGAGGACATCAAAATTATTGAGCTAACCACTGTAACCAAAAGGTAAAATACTGCCTATTTCCTGAATCCCTTTAATATCTATCGATATTTTAACTGCAGAAAGTATGTTCCAGGTTTAGATAAACTGTCTAATAGTAGGTCAACATCTGAAAGGTGGAGATAAGTTATTATTTTGTGAGTTTTGTCATCATAAAATTAGAAATACATTCAAAATTCTAATCTATCCTATCCTTCGAGATTTCTATCATTAGTTGTTTTTGGAATTCAGGTTGGTCTTTGTCAGTAGTGCAAGTCTGGTGCGAGTCAGTTGGCAATCTATTTACCCCACACTATTTTAAATCAGACAGTGTTGATTCCTCGTCACCTGCTGTGTGCTGTGCCAAAGACCAATTTACCCCTATTTTATCTCAAAATTGTAAGTTCACATCGTGAATTACACAGTATTTAAACAAAGTGCACACAAATGTAAAACTCAATGCTTTCGCTTCCATTTGAATAAGAATCAGAGGGTGAAATTGACTGTGAAAGAAAACCTTGCAGGATATAAAACAACCTTTTTTTGCTATTACTTATTCTGTACTGCCGTTGAAGATCAATTTCACCACCACTGTGTTCAATTCCAGGTATTTTGTTCCTTTCACGCTTTCCTTTCAAATCTGATACAAAATGCAGAGCAGCTGTCATAACAGATGTAATTGTAATTCAGTACCTTAGCTTTCAGTGCCTTAGAAATATAAGATACTGTCAACAACAACATCAATGTACATGATGTAAATATTGCCAAAAATACAGAGGCCAAATATTTTCTGTACTTGGTTCACATGGCTTTTAATTAGAAACTTCAACTCCTGTCGCTGTTTAATTTCTCTTTATTTGGAGTTTTGTTTGCTGGTTTACAAACTGTTTTGATCAATCATTGATGTAAATGCTTAATTAAAAAGAGAAATCTTTCTGGTGATTTTTCTGTGTCTGTGTGGTTCCAGTTGTGCAGTTGGAAATGTTGAGTTGCATCCAATAAGTGCTACCAATCAAATCATATATTTATTTAGCATAAATATGCAGAACTATGCAGAAAATGATATTTTAACAACATATTTTGGAAATATGAGTTTTAACTCAAAGAACTGCAATTAATCTATGTCAGAATCAAAAATTTGTAAATTACAATATTTTAGTTTTACACAAATTACAAAGGAAAATCCATTGTAGGGACTGGAGGAGAAGTTCCAGTGGCTTGAAAGCTGTATGTTAATACTCTGGTGAGTCACTGGCTGTGAATGTCTGAAAGGATCTCACAAGTGTGAATAAAGGACAGGCCAAAGTCTTGGAAGACCAAACTTGTGCATTGGGCCTTGCTAAAGCACTCCTGCCTTTATCCAAGTCTGGGTTTAGAATACAATTCTGATACTAATTAATGATTGCCATGATTGGAATTGGCCAGGAAGTGTTCAACACAGTAGAGAATCCCGCCCCGATCAAACTTAATTTTCACGGATCAGTTGATGGTATTCCATTCTCACTGTGGATACGGATTGGGCTGGCTGACAAAGCAATACATCTCAGGGTGCCTCAGGGACCAAGGGAATGGAAACCTAGATTCTCAGACATGGCTGGAGGCATTGTTAAAGGGAGCCCTGAGGAGGAAGGCTATTGCAAACCCATTAAGGCCAAAGACCCCACCTTTCTGTCTGTATTTCTCTCGCTCTTGCATGCAGCAACTATGCTGTTTTATATGGCTTCATGCCCTCCAGTAGATCAAGGGGAACTTTGAGCAAAATACTTATGATTAAACATGCCTATTAGAACAAAGAACAGTACAGCCAAGACTGCGCTAACAAGCTGCCTTTCTAAACAAAAATCTTTTGACTCTAAACGATATTCATCCCTCTATTCCCTGCCTGTTCATGTATCTATCAAGTTAACTCTTAAACATTGCTATTGTATCCTCCTCCATCACCTCTTCCAACAACACATTCCACCCTCTGGATAAAATACTTGCTTCTCAAATTTCCTTTTACCCTATCCCCATTTACCCTAAAATCATAGCCCGGCGTAATTGACATTTCCAGCCTGAGAAAAAGACTCTTATAATCCATTCTATCCATCTCTGTCATAATTACATACATTTTCTCCTAGTGAAGTAGAGCATGACAACACAACTTTATTTAAAGCTGAAATCCTCAAAACATCTTGTAATAAATGTTAATAGTGTTGGCTGAGTCTTGGCAAACTTTCCCAGAAAGTTGTCAAACTTGTTTGTGAAGTTGTCTCTAAACCTTCTGCAGCAAATGAACAGTAACATCTGCTACACTTTTTAATGAATGCTCAAAATGTATAGCAATGATCAACTGGTGTGTCAGCAGTGACTATTAGTTCAATTGTTGACCTGCAAAATACCATTGAGTCTTCATGAGGATTAACCAGCATTTTTAACAACAATCAGCAACCTTACACTCTCTCGCTCTCTCTTCTAGCACTAGTTTCAACTCCTTAACCAAAATGGCATTTAACACAAGTCAAACTAGCATTTCAGCTCAAATTGACCACACTGGAAATTCTAAAGCAGCTAGTTAGCCGGAGAAATTCACCTTTTATAAATTATAAACAAAGTAAATGAAAGGAAAATGTTTGAATTCAGCACTATAACCAGTTTTAGGCATATGAAAGCAGTCGCTTACAACAGCCTTAAAACGTGAATAGCCACTTTATTACTAAATAAACGATTGCTGTTTGAACAGAAGGAAGTTGCATCGAAACATGATAAAAGCGAAATAATGTGAATGCTGGAAATCTGAAAGCATCTAAAAAGTGCTGTAGAAATTCTGCAGGTTTGACAGTATTCACGGAAATGAATAGAATTTATATTTCAGGTTCAGGATAAGATATACATAACTGTCCTCATAAATATAGAGTGCACCCCCAGTGGTCAGTATTAAGACCACTACTTTCCTTGATATACATAGAATCCCTTCAATAGGGAACCAGGCCATTGGCCCATCGAGTCCACACCTGACCCACCAAAGAGTATCCCACCCAGACCCATCCCTGTACCCTACATCACGCATGGCTAATCCACCTAGCCTGCACATCCCTGGACATTATCGGCTATTAAGCATAGCCAATCCATCTAACCTGCACATATGGACTACAGGAGGAAACTCACACAGACAAGAGAAGCATGTGCAAACTCTACAGTTGCAAGAGGGTGGAATCGAACTCAAGTCCCTGACACTGAGCCACCGTGCCACCCAAAATACATTAATGAATTGACTTGGGAGGACAGGGCATAATTTCAAAAAAATTGCAAAACTTACATAAAATAAACCTGGAATTAAAAGGGTAATGGCGATCATGAAACCATGAAGGAAGATGGACAGGTATGTTAGTTCTAGAGAGTAGTGCCAAGTTGGAGGGATGGATCGGAGGTAAGGTGGGGGGAGGGGAGATAAGGAAACTGGTGAAATCGACATCGATTCCATGTTATTGGAGAGTCACAAGGCGGAAGATCAGGCGTACTTCCTCCAGTCATTGGGTGGCTAAGATTTGGCGGTGGAAGAGGCCCAGGACTTCCATGTCCTTGACAGAGTGGGAAGGGGAGTTGAAGTGGTCAGCCACAGCGCAGTGGGATTGTTTGGTGCGTGTGTCCCAGAGATGTTTTCTGATATGTTCTGCAAGCTGGCATCCTGTGTCCCCAACATAGAGGAAACCACATCAAGAGCAACGGACACAGTAGATGAGGGATTTGGATGTGCAGGAAAGTCTCTACCGGTTGAAGAAGCATCCTTCGGAGCCTTGGATGGAGGTGAGGGTGTAGGTATGGACACAGGTGGCAAGGAAGGTGCCGGGAGTGGAAAGTGGGTTGATGGTGGTGGTGGCGGCAGTTTTTTTTGGGGGGGGGGGGGGGAGGGAAGAGGAGGACATGGCAAGGGTGTTGCAGAGGGAACAGTCTCTGCAGAATGCAAAAAGGAGTGGGGAGGGAAATATTTCTGTTATTGGGGTCTGACTGTAGGTGGCAGAAATGACAGAAGATTATATCCAGAGATTGGTGGGGCAGAAGGTGAGGACCAGGGGCTATACTCTTGTTGCAGTTGGAGAGATGGGGTTCAAGGGCGGAGGTGCAGGAAGCGGAGGAGATGCATTTTTGACTATGTGGAAGGGGAAGTTGGGTGTACAGGAGGAAACTTGAAGTAGGAGGTCATCTGGAATGTTCTGGAATGGAACTGATCCTCTTGGGAGTAGATGTGGCAGAGGCAGAGGAATTGGGAATAAGGGATAGCATTTTTACAGGAGGCAGTGTGGGAGAAGATGTAATCCAAGTTACTCAGGGGGTTGGTGAGTTTGAAGCAGATGTCCATGTTGAGTCGGTTGCCTGAAATAGAGATGGAGAGGTCCAGAAAGGGGAGGCAGGTGTTCAAGATGGTCCAGGTGAACTTGAACAGACGAAAGGTGAGGAAACTCTGCAGCACTGTATGGAACAATTTTAAACTGATCAATTCAACTTGAGGGGAACTATTGTTTCAAGTTTCTATTCATACATTATGTTGACACAGTATCATCATTAGGTTTATACATTATTCTGTGCAGACATCCTTTCCATTCTTATTTGACTTTTTGAAATGTGTACTCTGGAATATTTATTTTCTAAACTGGATCACATACATGATATTGTATTAGATCTGTAATCATATGCATGCGTGTTTCTGGATTTGTATACATGCACAGTTGCAGGTGTCAACAGACATGGCCAAACAAATTATATTGTTTCTATTTTTGAGTTTAAAAAGCAGGGCTATTTCAGTTCTTTGCAATTTTGAAGGCTTTTTTTTCATTTTAGCATTAGTATAAATTCTTATCCATTTCTTCAAATGAATCTTATGACAGCTGCTATTAATAACAATGATTCCAGCTGAGCTATAAAATACAAACTCTTATACACATCAAATGTTTTGTAATTAACTCATCCATACAAGCCTTTTCATAATTTACAATGGCTGATGGATTGATTTTAGCTGAAAAAGCAGACTAGAGTTGAATACATTGGTGTATTAACTTCACTGAATGATACCTAAACAAATATGAAAATGGTGCTTTCAAAGTTTCTTTCAAAACCCTAAAACTTAATTGTTGAAGAAAAAGTATTTTTATGTGCATTGCATAGATCCTGAATTTCAATACTAAAATACACAAAATTCAATATAAAATGCAAGATTGGCTATAATGGAAATTTATTTTAAAGCATGAAAATTTATATTAGTAAAGTATGGGATTGGCACCACCATTACTTTTACTGCATTTAACACAGTCACAGACATAATTTCAAAATATGCAAGCGGATGCAATTTTCAAATTGGGAATGAAGACATCACGGTAAATACTCTGGTTGAATATATGAACAGTTAAAATCGCAGAGAGGAATTTGAAATTACTGCAAGTGCTTGTTCGATTCAATCACACAGCATTTCAAAGTAATTTTTTTAATCCAACACCATTTTTTTTCTACCAGTTAACAAAAGATTCCGGGTACTACTTCAGAATAGATTATATAGAATAGAATAGCAAGACTGAAGCAGTGATTCAATCCAGTGACTGAGCATCTATAAACTAGAAAGACAAGACACTGCTTGCAGTTTGTGTACGGTCTGAAATAGCAATTATTCCAGTTCAATATGGCAGCATTAAAGTCAATGATACAAAAAATATACATTACATTTGTGATATGGAATTTATATGGAAGTTGAAAATGAAAGTAGGTACATGAATCGAGTGATGTTGTTTCAAATGTTTAATAAATTCCCTGGCTTCCTAAAATCTTAGAGATCTACTGCAAAATATCATTAGACCCATTGTCTGCCAACTATTTTAAGCATTAGCTTGCAAATTATAATTTGGTTTCTCCTGGAGAATTTAATTTCTCTTAGTCATTTTAAATATCCAAAGAAAAACACTCTAGAAAATCATTATGTTTAACTGAAATGTCAAGCTATGTGGATCAAGGTTGTAATAATGATGCCAAGGAAACATAGAAAATGCCAGCAGATGTAGTTTTGTTTGCTTTTATTTACTATTATTCTTTTATTATTGATTGCTTTCCTTGATTCTTAGCTAATCTTATTCTTGCTATAAATTTACCACCTCTTTCTATGCACAGAGAGCTGTGCAGAAATAACAGTACTGTGCTGTATGGATGAGTTTCATTTTATAACTTCTCTAGAGTGAAAGGAAAATCCAGATGAGTGAAAAGGGACTGCAGTGTAGAGACTGGGAAGGCAACTCACAAAAATCACCATAGACAGTTGATGTAGTTTTGTTATTTCAGTTTTTCTCTCTTCCACCAACAACCTACATTGCAGCATTGACTGAATCTGCTTACTTTCTGCATTTCCACAGAAACTTAAATGCCTTTAGTTACAAACACTTGGAAAGACAGGTCGAAGTTTGGCTTTGTACTTGGGCCTGAAATAAAGAAATGACTTTCCAGATGGAGGTGATAGAATGCAAGCCATTACAGATTCAATAGTTTCAACACCATAAAATACATACCATTATATTTACATAATTCATGGAAACACATCCCAGTTAAATATTTGACAGATGTAAGTTAAAATTAATTTTTTATACATCTACTGAGCAAAATCAAATTATGATATTTTGAAGATAATTATACATTGATGCATTTGGAGAAAAAATGGTGCATGAGACAAGCTGGACAATAAGAATTGCTGTTAACACTAAATATATACAACCTTAATAAAATCATTTTGAAATCCACGTGGAGCAATAATTCCTGATAGACAGAATTATTTAACTCAACCATTGTAATTATGTATTTCAGATTAAGATCAGAAATCACACAACAGATTACAGTCCAATAAATTTACTTGAAATCACACGCTTTTGGAGCACTGCTCCTTCATCAGGTTCACCAAAAAACTTGTGATTTCAAATGAACCTGTTGGATGATAAACAGGTGTCATGTGACTTCTGACCTTGTCCACCCCTGTCCAAAATCGACACCTCCATATCATATTTCAGTATATGCCTTTGGCCTTCAACTCATCCTGCACTCGTGCCAGATAGGTTGGATCAGGATACCCAAACCTGAAAAAAGAACAATATTTTTAATGAAACCAAGATATTTTATAGTTGGATCACAGACATGGTTCAAGTATCAGATCAATTCAATATAAATCATAATTGTATTTGACAAAGTTGTTCTGGTTCTTTTGTTAAGCACTTTAAATCAGTGCACTCTGATTATCATAACTACCATCTCTGAACACAACTTCTCCTTATTTTGTTAAATCTCTTTTTAACACTCTGCTTTCCTGCAAAGGGAAGTGCACACGTTAGCTTGACTATTATCGGCCAACATGTTTTGCATGCTGCTGATGACTATTCTCTATGATAGCTGGATCTGCGTGCATAGTCTGCACATCTTGACAAAATACATTTGGCACGATCACCTCAGGTAAAATATTTATTCTTGCGGCGCAGGTCTCAAGATTATTAATCAGAACAAAATGCACACGGAGAAACTGGGCAATCAAAATACTATAGCAGCTGGATAGTGACTTTGAAAGGCTGGTAATGTATCTTTAGAATAACCGCCATTGACTACTTGCATTTAAAGTGTTTAAATGCCATATACTGTTGAAGTGGGAGTTGACAAGGGGCACACAGACACAAGATGGCCGCTGAGCCATAAATTAGTCATTTCGCACACAAGATGGCTGCTGAGCCATTACGAGGAAAACACAGCAAAGCATACATAGATATGGCCTGAGGCTAACAGGATACCAGCACAACAGACACAGAGCATAGACAATTAGTTCAAGGTAGATGTGGGAAGAGACTATACATACGTAATGTCTACCATTGTAGAAGTACCATTGTAGTACCTGCCGAAGTGTCTGAGTCCAACGTTCAAAAGAAATGTTAACTACCTGAGACTGCTTGTATGCAAGTGTTAATACTTCAGATCTGCTGTAATGGAAAATAATCTTCCTTCTGGGTGTAGGTTTGCTCACTGAGCTAGAAGGTTCGTACACTAGGTTACATCATCAGAGGGCCTCCGGATGAAGCACTTTTGGCATGGTTCGCTTACTATGTATGTGTGTTTAGGTTTCCTTGGGTTGGTGATGTCATTTCCTGTTATTTTTCTTAGGTTTCCTGCTATTTCCTACAAAGTACCTTACAAGAACTGTAACAAACACTACATTCAACAAACAGGCAGAAAGCTAGCCACCAGGACACATGAACATCAACTAGCCACAAAAAAGACATGACCACTCTCACTAGTATCCTTACATACAGATGAGGAAGGAGACCACTTCGACTGGGCAACACATCCATCCTAGGACGAGCCAAACAGAGACATGCACAAGAATTCCTAGAAGCATGGCATTCCAACCAGAACGCTATCAACAAACACATCACTATAAATGCCAGAGGAAACATCACAGAAGCGTTTCACAGGAGGTTCCCAAGCACTGAGGATGTCACCTAGACAGGGGACGAAACGTCTGCAACACAAATTCCCAGTTCGATGAACTGGACTACAACAACGAGCACCCGAGCTACAAATCTTCTCTCAAACTTTGAACAAACACATCAACTTGGATCCCATTTACCACCCCATGAGAAAAATAACTGGAAATGACATCACCACAGAAAATGGCATCAACAGCCCAAGGAAACCTAAACATACACAGAAAGCAGGCCATACCATCAATGCTTCATCTGGAAGCTCAATGATGATGTTGCCTGTAGGGTGATGAAACATCTGAAAACGAACCTTCTAGCTCAGTGAGCAAACCTACATCCAGAACCTCAACCTGAGCTACAAATCTTCTCAAAACTCGCTAATGATCTTCCTTCTCAGGAAGGATGATTAAACCACTGAAATTGACAATGATCTTGTAATGTTTTCTGTAAACCATGCTGTACAACAAAGATTTGATACTTGAACTATTGTACCGTAAAATGTATGAAATATCATGACATGTGCTCCGAGAGTGAGAGGAGGCTCGCAGCTGACAACCGTGTTGATGAATGTCTCTCTCTGTCTCTCCCTGGAGCTCCGGTCTCTTTGTACAATAAACTCTGTCATTCGATCCTGATTCTGACTCCGAGACTGCTGATTTTCCTCACAACACACTGAAGCAGTCTGTGCACCTAGATTGTTTGTTCACTAAACATCTGTCAATTTTCCATGCTTTTGATGACCATGTTTTGCTGAAGCAATTTTGTTTTACAACAGCAATACCATTACATAAGCCCATAATGTAAACTGTGATAGGTGATATTAATACAGCCAGGCTCTTTTTAATTCCAAACCTTACTTTGAATGCAGTTTCCAAAACCACAGGGTACTGTATTTATTAAAATTTATTACATTTTTATAAACCAAACTGAACAACTGAATTTGATAGACAAGGTGTTGAAAATAGTCCCATTCTTAATCTCTTAACACAACAGAAGCTAAGCATCTCCCTTAACATTCAATGCCATTACTATTGCTGAATACCCCATCAACATCCTGGGGATTACTACTAATGAGAAAGCCTAGCATCAAACAGTCCTAGCAAAACTAGAATTGATGAGAATCAGAGAAAACTTCTCACTGATTATAATAGCAATACCTAGCGCAGGGGTAGATAGTTGCAGTTGGAAGTCAGTCATTCAGCCTCCGGACATAGCTGCAAGGTTTCCTCAGTAAATATTTTCAGAGAGTCTATTCACAGTTGTTATGACATACTTCCGGAGAAGTTGGTAGTTGAATCCAGGCCTCATGGCTGAGAGATTTCACAGTACCACAAGAACCCTGCTCCAGCCCAACCATCTTCAGCTGCCTCATTATAAAGTCAAAAATGGGGATATTTGTGTAATTTTCAGCACCATTAATGACTCATCATATACTGAAGCAGTCCATTTCCAAATGCAATAATACCTGGTCAATATCCAGGTTTGGGCTGAAAAGTGACAAAAATCATTTGTGCCACACAATTGGCAGGCAACAACCATCTCAAACAACAGAGAATCTAACCATTATCCTTTAATATTCAATGATATCACGTTCGCTGAATCACCCCTATCAACATTCTCAGGATAACTATTGATGAGAAACTGAACTGGACTAACCATATAAATAAATACGTTGGCTACCAGAGCAGCTAAGGGACTCCCTCTGCAGTGAGTAAGTGATCTATCTGCACAATGTCTGCCTACCATCTATAAGGCTGAATTTAGTGGATGCAGCTCCACTAACACTCAAGAAGCTTGACACCAACCAGGGTCAAGTAGTCTGTTTGACTCATATCCCATGCATCATGTGGCCATAATGGTGATTAAATCACACACACTTACTTCTACAATTGCCATACATTCACCTACCTGGTTGCAAATGTTGTGTGCATTCACATAAAATGCTTCTAATTCTGCCTTTTTACCACTTCTGTCACTTAACCCTGGTTGACGCTAGGGCAGGTTTACACTGGTTTCATTAATAACTTCTTTACTTCCCATAAACAATTTATTTTTATTCCATTTGAACTCCCTCTCACGTTCTTATCCACCAAGCATGTTAACTGAAGCCCTTCCCAACAATTCAAGCCAATTTCCCCAGGAGGAAATTAATTTTATTTCTAATGATATGTAACTCATCCTTCTTGTACAGATATTACAGATCCAGTTGCAGTTCCCCAGATATCTAAATTCCTCTCTCCTGCACCCATTTTTTTCAATCACATGCTCATTGGCTCAATCTTCCTATTTCTACCTACTCTCCAGTATGTTGGATTGGGACTAATCCTAAGATCTTAACTTTTTAATGTATTGCCAAGCTCCCTAAATGCTTTCAGCGCCTGATCCATCTTTTAATCAATGCGGTCTGCACCCTCTGACACTTGATATAAAAATGTTTCATGAAAGCTGCAAGCCCCTCCAATGTTCTGCATACAATCGTAGCATCAACTTCCGGTTCCAGACGTCATTACTGCACATGGACCTTAGAGGTTTGTGCAGTCAGAAAGAAAATTAGAGGAATTAAGGGAGAGCACTGACCTTTATCCTTGTGCAAATGAATATCCTGCAGATGTTTTGTGTCACCCTCGATCCTGGAACTAAGGAGGCAACATTACACCCTGAGCACAGAATCGTCTGTCTGTTCTTCTATCCATTAAGCAGTCTACCACTATTGCACATCAACATTTCTACTGCTCCACCTGTACAGCTGAACCACTTGCAATGCCATAAGCTTGGCTCTTGCTTCATTCCTCTCACGAACCATCGCCCCTATTAACCTGAAATAGATTCATGAGACTCCTGATCTACCTGCCAGGTCTTCCTAGGTTGTCTACTAATTATCCATTCCATTTCTACCTGCATGTTTTTAATCTGTGGTGTGATCACATTGTTGAATGCGCTAACCATGTAGGTCTCGGCTTCAAGGATGCACCAGTGACAGCATCCTCCACTTGAATCCGAAAACCTGAAGCTGGAGCCACTCCCTGCACACATGACTGTCACCGCCACAAAAAAGTCCACAACTCCCCACCTGAGACAGAATGGTATTCCATAGATTGAAGCTGTCCTGTCATGCCTTAAACATATTTTCAGACCATTTACTTTGAAATGAAAACCAAAATGTAGGAAGTAAATTGCTCAATCAACTGAACTGACTCAGCTTTTGCAAATAGACACTCATACGGAGATATTCACCACTTAGTTAGCTTACAATTTTGCAGGGATTACTTACTTTTGTCCCAAAACTGGGTACATGTTGACTCCCAGATTGGCAATAATATTGAATCCCAGCTCCCATGAGATGGAGAAACAGAGTGTCTCTCTGGCTTCAAGCCTGGGTCTCGACTCACATCCTCCCACTGTCCACTATCTTCAGACTAGCTCAAACTCACAGGGTAGAATGTATATAAATCAATGAGGGCACTAGGTCAGATTGAGGAAACAGTTAATAAAGCATTGATCCTGGGCTTTAGAGATAAGGCATTAAGTACAAAATGAAGGAAGCTTTGGTGATTGCTTTATTAGATGTGCTTCGGCCTGAGGTAAGATGTTGTGCTCAATCTTGGACCACACTTGCAGGAGAATGTGAAGGTACTGGAGAAGGCACAGAAAAATATTATGAAAATGGATTCAGAATTAAGAAATCTCAGCTACAATGATAGATTGGTCAACCGTAGACAGTTCCCTTTCAAGAAATGAAGATTCTGGCATGTCTGCATCATGACAGGAGATTTGGCAGAGGTCTTCATAAGTGGTTTGGAGCAGAGTAGATAAGAAGAAATTGTTCCCATTGGTCAAAGGATCAAGAACCAATAAGCTGACATTCTTCCATCTCTGAGAGATGATGGAACTACAGCAAACAATTCAATGATGTGAAGCATTTAGCACACCTTTGTTGATAGCAATGATGGTCAATCTTTGAAGGGCATGTTTTGCAAAGCTGCCAAATCACATAATGGACTGTTATTGCCAGCATTGGCACTTGTTGGTAAGCTGCTATAGCCAGTGCTCATTATGTTAGTGTATACTCAACCACAGGAATCATTATCATTTCCCACTTTTGTCAGCTGGCAACTCTAGGTGCAATAGTTAACTACAGCCTTCATGTCATGCTTGCAAGTACTCGAAAGAGAGTCTTGGCAACTTATGGGTCTCCACTCCAGCTGCCTCACTTTAAGGTGGTCCTTGGACAGTTCTGTCCTAAGATACGTCCAAATGGCTCATTTGGAAATTTTAACTAATAACAGAAAAGGTGAAGTTAAAAATATATATGGCATCTTGAGATGCTGGAAGAGTTGCTGAGTTTTTCCAGCACTTTCTGTTTTCATCTCCAATCTCCAGGTTCTGTGGTGTTTTGCATTTATTTGAGTATGTACTGCTCTATTGGAGCATATTCTCTGAAGATATCATTGTCTTCTTCTCTGCTGAATACGGAAATAGTGTTTCCTTCCAGCAGTTTCTGCTTTTATTTCTGAAAGCTTGAGCTACAAGCAACTGTTCTGTATTGTCCTAAAATTTCACCTGGATTCTCTCAACCTTTCTGAAGACCGCACAGCTTATTGCTCTAAATAGACTATCTCAGTGGTTAGCATTGCTACCTCAGTGCCAGGAACCCAGGTTCGATTCCAGCCTGTTAACTTCAGATGGTGCGGGAACTGAACGCACTCTGTTGGTGTCACTCTGCATCACAAACCAGCCATCCAATCAACTAAGCTAAACTTCATATGGCTGAGGCTTGACTTCATCACACAGTTGACAAATTGCAATTTAAGGATACTACCTGGCTGAGGTAATATATACTGATAAAACTTTAACATGACATATTTTAGGCTGGGAAACACCGGCTGAGATGCAACATTTAACGCTAGAAAGTGGGCAAGTGCAATGGTGGTGTAAGTAACAGGGAATGGAGTCTAGCAACAGGGAAACCAACAGATGCCAGAGCAGGGTAAACCCAAATAGTCACCTGTTCGTTCAGCTATAACTTTGTAAAGTGCTGGGTTGAATTAAAACGGTAAAAGCTGACAGTGAAAGAAACCCAAAAATTCCAGTAAATTTTATTCAAACATATGAATTAAGGTGATGGTCCGTTTTTCCCTTCAAGCTGGCTCAATTATTCAATTATACTATGGCTATTTGAATCAATAATTTGAAATGTAAATGGACCAGTCTTCCAGCTACAAAACCCATCTCTCCAATAGTGTAAACACAGAGCTCTGAGCTGCTGTTTTTCACGGCTAAACAAATCACAAATCCATCTTTGCCGCAGTCACTGAAGCATACGTCTGTATTTCAATACCCTGCAAAATTCACATAATCTCCAAGGCAGTAAAAGATGCTCAAATTATTACACCACTCTCTTGATCTGCCAAGCCAACTTAAAGTTTTAAACATGAAAGTGCAATGCTAGGAATAAAGTAAAAACAAAAAGTGCCAGAAACACTTCGGTCAGGCAGCATCACTGGAGGGAAACAGAGTTAGCACTTCCGTTTGAAGATACCTTGTCAGAAATGTTACTGGGTGGGTGTGAATTCTCAATTTCTGCATATTACCAGGCCTGCTGGGCATTTCCAACATGTTCTGATTTCAAATGAAAGCCAGAAAGTGTTGGAAGAAATTCAGCAGGTTTGGCAACATCTGCGGAGAGAGAAAGTTTACTTTGAGTCCAGCATGACATTTTGTTTTTGTTCAGATTTACAGCATCTGCAATATTTTGCCTTTATTTTCTAATTTCAATTTGCCATTTATTATTAAAATTTTAAGCATACTGCAAAACATTACCCAATTGAATTAAAACATCTGGCAGTAGTGGCCAATTATACACCTTGTCAAAAATTCTTCTGGCTAAATTTCCTTTCTACTAACGCACAACATACAACTGGAAGTCTTATCTGCCACCACCTGTTTTTGGGAATTACTGTTAAATTGAGTTCTGGGGAGTTACAAGGAAAGACTTACAGAACTATTGTAACTTATTCATTTATCAGGTGTTAATGTTAAACATGATCTATTTTAATAACACACTTACATTGATGGTCCTCCCACTGTATTTGTTTTGTGATGAATATCATTCCATGTTACCACATTACTTCTCCCTGTAGTACTAGATGTTCCAACAGTGAAGATCAGCCTTTGCTCAAAAGCACGCCTCAGTAACTTATACACCTTTCTTCCTTCAGCATTGTCTGGCAGGTACGCAGTACGTGTTGTGCCATAATATCTTTGTCCAGGGTGAGGATGTTCTGCCTATGATTTATACAAAATAATGTTACATAAATTGTGCATATTTTATTAAAACCAAAATAATAAACCTGCCTCAAATTACAGTCTCGTGAAAACATGACCAGTTTAACCAAAAACTCAAAGAGATTTGCAAGCTTGATTATTGGTTTGTGCTGGTTTAGGTAACTGCAAACAGGATTTTGGAAACAGATGTTGCATCTACCCATAGCATCCTGAGTTAAGATTGTGGGAACACTCTGGAGGCAGGAAGCATGTTTCCGCTGATGGGTGAGTCCCGAACCAGAAGACACAGTTTAAAAATAAGGGGTAGGCCATTTAGAACAGAGTTGTGGAGAAACTTCTTCACCCAGAGAGTGGTGGGTGTGTGAAATGCTCTGCCCCAGAAGGCTGTGTAAGCCAAGTCTCTGGAAACTTTCAAGAAAGAGTTGGATAGAGCTCTTAAGGATAGTGGAATCAAGGATTATGGGGATAAGGCAGCAACAGGATACTGATTGAGGATGATCAGCCATGATCATAATGAATGGCGGTGCTGGGTCAAAGGGCAGAATGGCCTACTTCTGCACCTATTGTCTATTGAATTAATACTCATCTTCAGTAGCAGAGGCAAAAGGTCAGAAAAACAAATAACACTCAAAGATAATTACCAACTCCATACATAAAGCTAAGTATTTTGGGATTTTGTAAATTGATGGCAAACAGATCCATATCAACTGGCCTATAGTTAAATAAGCACCTTGTATTAGATTCCTAAGGTCCACAAAAATGATGACAGGGCAACTAAAACTAGTTTATGAACATAAAATAAGAAATAGAAGCAGGAGCAATGATTTAACCCTTTGAGCTTCTCCACTATTCAAAGATCAAGGCTGACCTTCGACTTTAATTCTGTCCTCCTGCATTACCCCCATACTGCTTAATGGTTTTAGCAACGGTAATTTTGCCTGTCCACATCAAAACATAAGTCACAACAAATATCAACACCTGCAAGCAAAAACTATACATCAGTGAAACTTTGAACAATTTTAACCTTTTCTTAATAAGCACCACATCCTCAAATTTCATCATTCTGGGGGGTGGGTGGGATCGTCTCAGGAACAGATTCTTGGGGATATGGAGGAATGAATATGTAGAGAAATCTGTCAAGCTTGAACATGATCAAAACTAAGCCTCTATCACCTCATTCTAAGAGACTTGCATAGATTCACCATGTTCCAAATGATTACTCACAACGTCTGACATTCTTGATCACCTTCAAAGACCTATTACTGTATTTGACCTGTCAACACTCCACTCACACTATTTGCATAGTCTTTTGATCTCTCTTCCCATTGATCGTGCTGTCTGTAAATTCTATGCCTGTGCGCTTCTCTCCCACTTCACCTGAAGGGGCAACTCTCTGAAAGCTTGTGATTTCAAATGAACCTGTTGGACTATAAGCTGGTGTCTTCTGAACTTGTCCACCCCAGTCCCTTATTCTGTGACTGTTTCCCTGCTCTAGATGCCACTCCTACCCAGAAGAAACATTCTTCCTACATCTATCTATTGAGCCTGAAAGAATTTTGTGTATTCCAAAAAAATCAGTTCTCATTCTTCTAAATTCAATAGAATGCCTTTTCATTCATTTGGTTCACCTGAGCAGTTAGGAGAGAATACAGCCTGAGAGAGACACAGTCCAAGTGTGTGTTTTGGGGGAATTTAGAGCACTGTGGGATTTGTGTACAGAGAGCAAGAGATTTGTCTGTCTTTTAGTTCATAGTTGTAAAGTCTTTTATAAGGGAAGGAAGGAGTCAGGCTTTAGCAATAACTTCAATTCTCCTCTGGCCACAAGCAGTGCCAGAGGACTAGGGAGATCAATGTGGTACCATTATTCAAGACAATGCCAGAAATAAACTAGAATGCAGCATGGTACAGCATGAAACATTTACTTTGCTCTGCAAATTAAGAATCCCTACAGTACAGAAAGAAGTCATTCAGTCCATTGAGTCTGAACTCTGAAGAGCATCCCACCCAGATTCAACACCCTACCCTAACCATGTAATCTTGAATTTTTAGCATGGCTGATCCACCCAGCCTGCATGTCCCTGAACACTATAGGGCAATTTAGTATGGTCCCTAACACAGAGAGGCAGCAGTGCTAGCCAGTGAGGAATGGCTCTGCAAATGGTTGTGCAAAGAACTAAGAACACAGATTAAAAACCTCTGTTTTGTTGTTTGTACATTAGATTCTAATTTCTTGTATTCAATATTAAGGTGCTTGGCTCAACTTAAATTTTGACAGAGAAGAGCTCAAGAAACAGAACATGTTCATGGCAAACACACACAAACGATGATCCTGAAATTACAGAATAGAAAGCAGAAAGAGAGGCTAGTTGGCTCATTAAATCTGTGCTGGCTGCATGAAACAACAATCTAGTTAGCTGAATTTCCTTATTCATTTTTCAGATCCCTGCCATTTTGTACCCTTTCAAGTCCAATTCATTGTTGAAGGCCACAAGTACATTTGCTGCCTTCACCTTGCCAGGCAGTGCACTGCAATTTCTAATTATTGTTACAGAAGAAGTTTTCCTAGTGTCATCTCAATAGCTTAACTTTATGGAAAGCATTTATGATTTTGAAGACATTAAATTTTCTTTGAACCCTCTTTATTGTAAATAGACTAATTCCAGCTTCTCCAATTGATATATAAAACCAATTTAAATTGCCCCTGTACCCTCATCATGTTATTTGCGAATTGTACAAAATCCAAGTCAAACTGGTGTTTATTTAGGTTCAGTATAACCTCCTGATTTATGTTTCCATGTATCTATTTATAAAGCTAAGTAAATATGTTATGTCAACCTAACTGTGCAATCTTCAAAATGAAGTTTACAAATATCCATAAATCTAATTTTTCTTTAATTCCCTTTATCATTGAAGCATTTGGGATGTATTAATTATCTTTCTCTTCATACCAAAATGCATCAACTCACAGTTTATTGCATTGAATTTTAACTCTCATGTATCCTCCCATTCTAATAATCAGTCTGCATTCTCTTCAAATCCATTACAGTACTATCAGCAAGTACCACACTTGCAGCATCTGTAAAGTTAAAATTGTGCCCTGCAGTTCGTCAAAGTCAATAATGTCTGTCAAAAATAACTGTATTGAACACTGGGAATTATGAAGCAGCATTCTCTAGACTGAAGACACACCTATCTTCAACCACTGTTTTCTATTGTCAGCTAATTTTTGTTCCATTGGCATCTACTTTCCTAAGTCATTTGAAAGGCCATGTACACTTACATGTGCTGGAATTAACTGATTTTTAATCTACATTTTGATTACTGCACACAATTCCTGGCCCCATAATAATAAAGCATCACAAACACCAGAAAGAAAATGTAAAAAAAAATAAAGGTTTATAAGGATCGCAACAGAAATGAGAGAAAACAGCCATTGGAAAAGATAGAATAGGCTTGGATTTATTTTACTGGAAAAGAGAAAATCTGGAGGAGGTCTGATAAAAGGTCTTTAGATTTATAAATGGGCAAAACATACCAATGAGAGAATGTTTTCACTTCTGGCTGAGTTCTAAATTCAAGGATAATAAATACTAGATAGTTATTTGTAATGGTAATACTATTAACAGTTACTAGCAGTGACCCATTGATATTATTGCTGGACTATTAATCCAGAACTTCAGCTAATGTTCTGGGTCTTGGGTTCGAATCACCCAATAGCAGTTGCAGAATTTGAATTCAAACAAAAATGTGGAATTAAGAATCTACTAATGACCATGAAAACCAATGTCAAGAAACAAACAAACAAACAAACAAACAAACAATCTGACTCACTAATGTCCTTCAAAAAAAAAGGAAATCCACCATCCTCAGTGTCTAACCTACATGTGACTCCAGGTGCACAGCAATATGATTGACACCCAAATGCCCTCTGAAATGGCTGTGCCATTCACCTGGTTGTGTCAATCATAATGAAGTCTCAACAACGAAATGAAATTGGACAGATGACCTGGCATTGACCCAGCCACAGTAAAAGACGATGGCAGGAACAGCCCTGTTGACCCTGCAACATCCTCCTTACTAACACCTAGTGGCAGGGCCAACATTGGGAGAGCTGTATCACAGTTATACTCACAGACTGGAAAGGCACCACCATCACCACCTCTGGATATATCTCACTGGCAGGACAAACCTAGCAGAGGTGACAGCACAGTGGCATACAATCGGGAGGAAGTTGACCTGGGAGACCTCAACATTGGCTGTGGAATCCATGAGGTTTAAGATTTCAGGTTAAACATAGGTAAGGAAACCTGCTGATTGCCACATACCATCCTCCCTCAGCTGATAAATTAGTCTCCTCTATGTTGAGTAAAACCTTAAGAAGGCACAGAGGGTGGCAAGGATACAAAATGTACTCTGGGTGGGAAATTTCAATGTGAACCACCAAGAGTGGCTAGGCAGCAGGACTACTAATTAATGGTTGATTTCTCATGGACACAGCTGCTGGACTGGATCTGCAGCAAGTGGTGGGGGAACTAACAAGTAAAAACATATTTGACCTCATCCCTGCCAACATGCCAACTGCAAATGCATCTGTCCACGACAATATCAGTAAGTGACCACCATGCACTGTCCCTGTAGAGACGACACCCCACTGTCACATTGAGAATAACCTCCATTGTGTTGTATGGCACTGTCACCACGTTAAATGGGACAGACTTAGAACAGATCTAGCAACTCAAGACTTGGTTGACCATGAGGTGCTGTGGGCATTCAACAACTGCAGCAGAATTCTAATCCAACACGATCGGCAACCTCATGGTCCAGCATATTCTTCACTCAACCACTACCATCAAGCCAAGGGGTAAGCCCTTGTTCAATAGAGAGTACAGGAGGGCATGCCAGTAGCAGCACCAGGCATACTTGAAAATGAGTTGCCAACCTGGTGATATTAAGTAACAGGACTACTTGCATGCCAAACAGCTTTTTCTGTCACTTGCTGTTATGCTAAGTGATCCCATAATGAAAGGATCAGATTTAAGCCTGCAATCTTGCCACATTCAGTAATGAATGGTGATGGATAATTAAACAATTCACTGGAAGAGGAGACTCCACAAACATCCCATATGATAGAATAGCACAATACATCAAAGTAAAAGAGAAGGCTGAAGCATTAGATTGGCCTCCTCCAGCGGTCCCTAGCATTACAGATACCAGCCAACTTCGGACTATTTGATTTACTTGAAGTGATATTGAGAAACAGTTGGAGGCAATGGATACTGCAAAGGATACAGGCCCCCAAAACATTCTGGCAATAGCACTGAAGACTTATGCTCCAGAATTTGCCGTTCCCGTAGCCAAGCTTTTTCCATACATTTACAACACAGGCATCTACTCAAGAATGTGGAAAATTGCCCAGGTAAATACTATGTTTAAAAAAGCAGGACAAATCAAACCCAAGCAATTACCACTCTATCATTCTACTCTCTATTATCAGTAAAGTGATGGAATGTGTTATGAACAGTGTTATTAAGCAACAACTGCTCAGCAATGCCCAGTTTGGGTTCCACCAGAACCATTCAGATCCTGACTTCATTACGGCCTTGGTTCAAACATAGACAAAAGATCTGAATTCCAGAGGAGAGGCAAGAGTGATAGTCCTTCACATCAAAGCCAGATTTGACTGATTGGTATCACAAAGCCCTAGCTAAATTGCAATCAAAGGGTATCAGGGGGCAAGCTCTCTTCTGGTTGGAGTCATACCTGACTCTAAGTAAATGAATCTTGTTGTTGGAGATCAATCATCTCTGCAGGAGTTACTCAGGGTAGTGTCCTCATCCCAACCATCTTCAGCTGCTTCATCAATGACTTTCCCTCCATCAAAATGTCAGAAGTGGGGATGTTCGATGATTGCAGGATGTTCCACATCATTTGTGACTCCTCAGATACTGAAGCAGACCATGCTCAAATGCAACAAGACCTATATGATATCCAGGCTTGGGCTGACAACTGGCAAGTACCATTCACACACACACACAAATGTCAGGCAAAGACCATTTTCAATAGGAGACATACTAACCACAGCCCTGTGGCATTCAATAGTGTTATCATCACGGAATACCCCACTATCGATCTCCTTGGAGGCACCATTGGCTTAAAAACTCAAATGGACTCGCCACATAAATACAGTGGCAACAAGAGCAGGTTAGAGGCTAGGAATATTATTGCAAATAACTCACTTCCTGACTTCCCAAAACCTGACCGCCATCTACAAGGCACAAGTTAGGGGTTTGAGGGAACTCCCCACTTGCCTGGACGGGTGCAGCTCCAATAACACTTAAGAAATTTGCCACCATCTTGACCAAAGCAGTCCAACAGATTGGTACAACATCCACTCCCTCTACCACCAACGCACAGTAGCAGCAGTGCATACTACCAATCAGATTTAGATATTATTGTCACATGTATTCAAGTACAAGTACAGGAGAATAAAAAAAATTGTATGTCACCACACACCCTCGGTACAAGGGTTTCTCCGTACAAAGTAGTTAACTCCATACAAAGAAGTTAAAGAAAAGCAGAATTAAAAAAGTTAAGCATTATTTTTCTACTTATTCTATAAAGGTAAAGAAATAAAGTTACAATTAAGAAGGATTTTAATGTTAATTATAAAAATAAAGAAATTAAGTCATAAGTTCAGCAAACGTCAATGAGTCCTGGTTATGTCAGTCTCCAGGAGACTCATCCACCACAGCAGATACCAGGGGATATCCCCAACTTCCTGTTCTTCCCATATCTGCCCACAGTGCCCACTGATGCTGCAGCTTCCGCAATCTCTTGCGGTGCCTCCAGAACGTGCACAGGCAGAACCCACCTGCAGGCTGAGACACCAGCACGAGCCACAGACAGAGCGGGCCGAAACACCACCTCTCCAAGACGCACCACAGAAATTCACCATAAGATAATTAGATCACTATTCCTGGGTCAAAATTCCCTCCCTAAGAGACTTGTGGGTCTACCCACAACATATGGACTGCAGTGGTTCAAGGGGGAAGCTGACCACCACCTCCTCAAGGGCAACTGGGAAGGACAATAAATGCTGGCCAGCCAATGTCTGCACCCCATGAGTGAATTAAAAAAATAGTAACTTTAATAGGAAAAAAAAGGGAAACTTCTTCATTCAGAGAACAGTTAAATGTGAACCTTGATAACACAATAAGCATTGCATGCAAACATTTTAGATGCATCAGAAGCAAATGATATGGGTACATGGGAATACAGGAAAAGGAAAAGAAGGTGGTGAGATGGGTGTCATGGGACGAGACTCGTAAGTGTATTAACATGGGAAAGTATGAGGTGATTGATTGAACTATAAGGAATAAAAGAGGCATTGGCAACTTTAAATAAGGGGTACAAAGAGAAAGTCATGGAGACACTTGTGCACACATTTAGAAACAGTTCATTAAGGATGTGGGTCTTACAAGCAGAGGCATAACTAGCAACCTATGCTAAACCTACATTAACATTGTTTTGGCCAAGCTGAAGCACTGTGCCTAATTTTGGGCATTTACTTGAAGGAATGACACCAAAATTGGAGGTGTAGTGAATAGCAAAGAAGGCTACCTCAGATTACAACAGGATCTTGACCAGATGGGCCAATGGGCTGAGAAGTGGCTGATGGCGTTTAATTCAGATAAATGCAAGGTGCTGCATTTTAGGAAAGTAAATCTTAGCAGGACTTATACACTTAATGGTAAGATCCTAGGGAATGCTGCTGAACAAAGAGACCTTGGAGTGCAGGTTCATAGCTCCTTGAAAGTGGAGTCAGAGGTAGATAGGATAGTGGAGAAGGCATTTGATATGCTTTCTTTTATTGGTCAGAATATTGAGTACAGGAGTCGGGAGGTCATGTTGTGGCTGTACAGGACATTGGTTAGGTCACTGTTGGAATATTGCGTGCAATTCTGGTCTCCTTCCTATCGGAAAAATGTTGTGAAACTTGAAAGGGTTCAGAAAAGATTTATAAGGATGTTGCCAGGGTTGGAGGATTTGAGCTATAGGGAGAAGCTGAACAGGCTGGGGCTGTTTTCCCCAGAGCGGAGGTTGAGGGGTGACCTTAGAAGTTTACAAAGGTATGAGGGGTATGGATAGGGTAAATAGATAAAGTCTTTTCCTTGAGGTCGGGGAGGCCAGAACTAGAGGGCATAAGTTTACGGTGAGAGGGGTAAGATATAAAAGAAACCTAACGGGCAACTTTTTCATATAGAAGGTGGTATGGAATGAGCTGCCAGAGGAAGTAGTGGAGGGCTGGTACAATTGCAACATTTAAGAGGCATTTGGATGGGTATATGAATAGGAAAGGTTTGGAGGGCTCTGGGTCAGGTGCTGGCAGATGGGACTAGATTGGTTTGGGATATCTGGTTGGCATAGAGTCTATTTCTATGCTGTACATCTCTATGACTCTAAATACATGAAGGCTTTGGAAGGAATACAGAAGAGATTTACCAATATGGCTCCAGGAATAAAAGACTATGGATAGACTGAATGGGCTGATTGGTTTCTTACTGTACTGTTGTGTGATCATATCTTTAACACAATGTTGAAGCTATAGCAAAACAATTACTCACCCCCTGAATGCCATCTGGTATTGTATAGTGTATCTCAATTGTTTCAAATTTTTCATAACCAGGAAGGCTCATTGCCATGTTTCTGGAAGACATCCTGCCACCCTCAGGTTGAGTACCAATTATCTCGCCATACAATTCTCCACATATAGGACATGCAGACTTTGTTTTAAAAGCCACATTTATGCAGTCCTTACAGAATGAATGTTTACATTTTTTTAAAGTTTCTCGATCTTGAATTTCTTCCAAACAAATTGGGCAGGTCGAGTCTTCACCCTTAGCCTCCAATTTACTTGCTGAAGCTGAATACATCTTAGGTTTGTATTCCGATGATAAAGGTGGTCTCATGTTTGAATTTGTAGAATCAGGCATTGAATAGCTTTCCAATTGGTCAAGTTCAGATTTCAGGACATGTGCGTAGCTAATGACATCAGCAGGCTCTCCCATTATAATAAACTCTGTTTCCTTAGGAATAAGCAAAACCTTTGGAAATTTCTTTTGCAGAGATGCTCCAGTATCCTTCTTTATTGTTCTTCTGCCTGGGTTCTTTATCATTTCCATCTTTAAGTTTGTCGCAACTTTTTGATACAGAGTCAAAAATGAATCTGTTGCGCCACGGGACACTGAGCCATTCTTGTTACTTGTATACTGGACTGTAACATTATTGTCTCCAGAAGGGTTCATCTTTATAGAAACATCAAAGTCTTTCTCTAACTTTTGCAAATAGCCCCTGTAAATCTCTGTAATGTAATTTAGAATTGTTTCATTTACATGTAACTCAAAATTGGAAGGGGGCCTGGTGGATTCTGTACCAGGAGACCTGGTGGAATGGATGTCAAAGGGCCTGGCAGAATTGAATTCTCCACATAAAGGACATGCAAATTTTGCTTTAAAAATTCTGTTTATGCAGTCCTTACAGAATGAATGTTTACATTTTCTTAAGGTTTCTCGATCTTCACTTTCCTGACCACAAAACGAGCAGGTCAAGTCCTCAGACTTAGCCTCTAATTTACTTGCTGAAGCTGAATACATCTTAGGTTTGTATTCCGATGATAAAGGTGGTCTCCTATTTGAATTTGTAGCATCAGGCATTGAATAGCTTTCCAATTGGTCAAGTTCAGATTTCAGGATATGTGCGTAGCTAATGACATCAGCAGGCTCTCCCATTATAATAAACTCTGTTTCCTTAGGAATAAGCAAAACCTTTGGAAATTTCTTTTGCAGAGATGCTCCAGTATCCTTCTTTATTGTTCTTCTGCCTGGGTTCTTTATCATTTCCATCGTTAAGTTTGTCGCAACTTTTTGATAGAGAGTCAAAAATGAATCTGTTGCTCCACGGGACACTGAACCATTCTTGTTACTTGTATACTGGACCGTAACATTACTGTCTCCAGAAGGGTTCATCTTTATGGAAACATCAAAGTCTTTCTCTAACTTTTGCAAATAGCCCCTGTAAATCTCTGTAATGTAATTTAGAATTGTTTCATTTACTAGCAACTCAAAATTGGAAGGGGGCCTGGTGGACTCTGTACCAGGGGACCTGGCGGAATTGAAGTCAGAGGGCCTGGTGGCATTGTCATCAGAGGGTCTAATGGACTCTGTGCCAGAAGATCTGGTAGATTTTGCTCCAGAGAACCTGTTAGTTTCTGTTCGAGAAGACCTGGTAAGTTCCGCTGCGGAGGGCCTCATTTTAAGTTTCAATAACTGTGTGTGAATATCATTAATCTTTTCAAATGAATCAATAACTTCATAACTATTTCCATCATTCTTACACTTTTCAATTGATTTGCCTGATTGAATAATGTTCAATGCCTCATTTGCCTTGTCCTTGAAGATGTTTAAATCAATGACCGCTCTGACTTCAGGAAATACCTGAAATAAGTAAAATCCAACAATAAATATACAATGTTTCAATGTTACAGTTATACCATTTATAAATGTTACCATAAGCTGTGTTTAGTTTCTTTGCAAAAAAGAATTGTCTGCTATATCCCCTCTTCTAGAATGTAGAGTTGGAGATTAGTTTAACTTCATTTAGTGACCAAGGGTTTGTTAAATATCAGACTCAGAATCAGGTCCAGGCTATTTGACATTGAGCCTATTCTGTCACTTGACAAGTTCACAGCTGATCTGGTTGTGATCTTAATTCCATCATCATGCCTACCCCACATAACCCTTTACTCTATTGTCTACCAAAGAACTATCTAACTCTACCTTGAATAAATGTCACTGTTCGCCACCTCCTTCTGGCAGAAAGAACTGAAATCTTCTTAGGACCTAATATGTTTCAAATTCATCACTACTCATTCTTCTAAACCACAATGAGTTCAAGATTTCCTGATTAGGGCTTCACCCCCAATTGAGTGAACTTTCTGTGAATTGCTTCTAATTCAATTATCATGACCAAAAGTACACAGAATTCCAAAATGTCATCTCACCAAAGCCCTGTATATCTACAACAAAATTCTCTCACACTTACATTCCACTTGCAATGAACACCAACATCTGTCTTCTTAATCACGTGTTGTGCTGCAAATCAACTTTTTCATCATTCACATACCAGGACTGCCAGATCCATCTACATGCCAGAGTTCTGCAGTTCTCTATCCATTTATGTAAATTAGTGCTTTTCTATTCCTCCAGCCAAAATAGACAAGTTCAAATTTTTCCATGTTAAATTCCATCTGGCAATTAATTTGCCCCGCCACTTAAACTATCTAGCTTGTCAGAGGCCCCTTACCTCCTTCAGACAACTGACTTTCCAACCAATCTTTGCATCATCAGTAAATTTCGTTACTATCCACTTCATCCCTTCAACCAAGCCATTTATAAATCATAAAGGGTTGAGTTGTCACTAATGATCTCTGTGGCAATTGAAAATAAACAACTTGCCCAAGGATACACTTATCTATACTCTCCACTTTATGTTAGCTAACAAATCGTTTACCCATGCCACCATGTCCTTTTATCTTGAATTGTAATATTTGATGGGACACTTTATCAAATTCATTTTGCAAGTCTAGGTATTCCACTTCTAAGGAACCCCATACCCCTTTCATCTACTTGTTTGTCACTTCTTCAAAGCACTTTAATAAATTAGTTAAACAGTACTGCCTTTCCACAAAACCACTTTGACTCTGTTTAACCCTATTATAATTTTCTAATATCTTGCCTTGGCCACTTTAATAATAGGTACTAACAGTCTCACAACAACAGATGTTAGGCTAACTAGCCCAGAGTTTCCTTCTTTCTATCCCCCCCCACCCCACCCCCGCTCTTGAATACAAATGTTATATCAGTTGTTCTCCAATCTAATAAGGACTCTGAGAAGAATTTTTAAATTATAATCAATTTACTAGTCCCACGGTTATTTATTTAAAATGCAGTTTATCTACCTTTGGGAACCTGACAGCCTTAGGTCAAATTGTTTTAAAATCATCTTTGGAATGTTTTCTAAGTGTTTTGCAGTGAAGCCAGGCACATAATGCCTGTTCAATGTCTCCACAAATCCCTTATTTCTCTGTAATTGAACAAACACTGTCTCCCTAGATAATCAACACTAGCTTTAGTTTGTTATTTCTATTTAAATACCATTTAATATTATACTACTAGCTTTCTCTCATAACCTACCTTCTCCTTTGTTTCATATTTTAAAAGTCAACAAATAATATCTAAAAACTGTCTTTAGAAATACCACTGGTATTACAGATATTTTCAGTGTTTCTTCCAATTTTATACAAATGCTTCATGCTGCATCCTGCTCGAAGAATCTTTCTTTCACGCTGGAGTAAATCTTTGCTGAGAGTTCGAGTATCTTCTCAAGAGTGCCACTGCAAATCTTCTGCCCTTAATCTAGTTTCCAATTCACTTTAACTAGCTCTGACTTATGTTTTCCAGGTTTGAAAACCTGACCATAAACCAAACTCTTCCCTTCAAAATGAACAAGAAATATGATCATGTTATGAACCCTGCCACCCGGAGACATCTTTACCATGAGATTATTAATGAATCCAGTCTCATTGCTCACAGTGGAGTATACCAGGGAATAGCTGGTTGACTTCAGAATGTGTTTTTCTGAGTAGCACATTTTGAATACACTCAGGAGTTCATTTCTCAGGCTCCTTTAGCCAAATCTGATTTACTCAATCTATATCTGGATTAAAGGCACACAAAATCATTGTAGTATCTTTCTTGCATTTACTTCTCCCTGAATAGTTGGTGTTAAGCCATTTTTGGTATAGTGGTAGAATGCCCTTGTGTGTAGGAGGAAAAAGTGAGGTCTGCAGATGCTGGAGATCAGAGCTGAAAATGTGTTGCTGGAAAAGCGCAGCAGGTCAGACAGCATCCAAGGAACAGGAAATTTGACGTTTCGGGCATAAGCCCTTCATCAGGAATGAGGAAAGTGTGTCCAGCAGGCTAAGATAAAAGGTACGGAGGAGGGACTTGGGGGAGGGGTGATGGAGATGTGATAGGTGGAAGGAGGTCAAGGTGAGGGTGATAGGCCGAAGTGGGGTGGGGGCGGAGAGGTCAGGAAGAAGATTGCAGGTTAGGAGGGCGGTGCTGAGTTCGAGGGAATCGACTGAGACAAGGTGGGGGGAGGGGAAAATGAGGAAACTGGAGAAATCTGAGTTCATCCCTTGTGGTTGGAGGGTCCCCAGGTGTAAGATGAGGCGCTCTTCCTCCAACCGTCATGTTATGTTCTGGCGATGGAGGAGTCCAAGGACGTCCCAGAGGTGTTCCCTGAAGCATTCCGCAAGTAGGCGGCCCGTCTCCCCAATATACACAGTCACCTGAGGTGGGAATTGAACCCAGGTCTCTGGCGCTGTGAGGCAGCAGTGCTAACCACTGTGCTACCGTGACCTAGACTACACCTCCTCCCACCCTGCCCTCTGTAAAAACGCCATCCCATATTCCCAATTCCTTCGTCTCTGCCGCATCTGCTCCCAGGAGGACCAGTTCCAATACCGTACAGCCCAGATGGCCTCCTTCTTCAAGGACCGCAGATTCCACCCAGATGTGATCGACGATGCCCTCCACTGCATGTCCTCCACTTCCCACTACTCCGCCCTTGAGCCCCGCCCCTCCAACCGCCACCAGGACAGAACCCCACTGGTTCTCACCTACCAACCCACCAACCTCCGTATACAGCGTATCATCCGCCGTCATTTCCGCCACCTCCAAACGGACCCCACCACCAGGGATACATTTCCCTCCCCTCCCCTATCAGCGTTCCAAAAAGACCACTTCCTCCGTGACTCCCTCGTCAGGTCCACACCCCCCACCAACCAAACCTCCACTCCCGGCACCTTCCCCTGCAACCGCAAGAAATGCAAAACTTGCGCCCACACCTCCTCCCTTACTTCTCTCCAAGGCCCCAAGGGATCCTTCCATATCTGCCACAAATTCACCTGCACTTCCACATACATCATCTATTGCATCCGCTGCACCCGATGTGGCGTCCTCTAAATTGGGGAGACGGGCCGCCTACTTGCGGAACGCTTCAGGGAACACCTCTGGGACGCCCGCACCAACCAACCCAACCACCCCGTTGCTCAACACTTTAACTCCCCCTCCCACTCCACCAAGGACATGCAGATCCTTGGACTCCTCCATCGCCAGAACATAACAACACAATGGTTGGAGGAAGAGCACCTCATCTTCCGCCTGGGAACCCTCCAACCACAAGGGATGAACTCAGATTTCTCCAGTTTCCTCATTTCCCCTCCCCCACCTTGTCTCAGTCGATTCCCTCAAACTCAGCACCACCCTCCTAACCTGCAATCTTCTTCTTGACCTCTCTGCCCCCACCCCACTCCAGCCTCTCACCCTCACCTTGACCTCCTTCCACCTATCACATCTCCATCACCCCTCCCCCAAGTCCCTCCTCCGTACCTTTTATCTTAGCCTGCTGGACACACTTTCCTCATTCCTGATGAAGGGCTTATGCCCGAAACGTCAAATTTCCTGTTCCTTGGATGCTGCCTGACCTGCTGCGCTTTTCCAGCAACACATTTTCTGCCCTTGTGTGTAGTAAGTTATGACAGAATGACAAACCTGGACGAAAGCAAAAAAGCCAAAATGCTGGAAAAGCACAGCAGGTCAGGCAGCATCCGTGGAGAGAAATTAGAATTAACATTTCGGGTCGAGTGACCCTTCCTCAGAACCAGATGAAAGCAATTTGTGAGAAAAATGCAAAAATGCTTCAAGCAGATTTGCAGATGTTAAATGCATCCAATCTGCCAATGTGAAGAAATGAGAGGTTTAGGGAGATGCTATAATGTTAATGTGACAAGATGAGGAGGGTGGTGCTGGAAAAGCACAGCAGGTCAGGCAGCACCTGAGGAGGAGGAGAATTGATGTTTCGGGCATAAGACCTTCATAAAGTATGTTTCTGATGAAGGGCTTATGCCCAAAACGTTGATTTTCCTGCTCCTTGGATGCTGCCTGACCTGCTATGCTGTTCCAGCACTGCACTCTTCGACTCTGAACTCCAGCATCTGCAGCCCTCACTTTCTTCTAATGTGACTAGTAGCCCAGGTTGATAATCTGAGGAAATGAACTCAAATCCAACCATTATGGCTAGTAAAGTTTAGTCTCAACTGATAAATCTGGTATTGAAAGCTAGCATCAACAATGCTGACTCTGAAGCTATGGCTGGTGGTCGTAAAAAAAAGTTCCCAAATGTCCTTTAGGGAAGGAATTATGCCAACCTCCCCTTGTTTAACCTATATGTGACTCCAGACACACAGCAATGTGGTTGACTCAAATGCCTTCTGATCTGACTTATCCAGCTGATCAGTTAAGTGCAATTCGGACGGGTTACAAAAGACTGATGTTTATTTTCTGGCATTTTAAGTAACAGGAAGTGATCTCATTCAAATACAAAGTTGTAAGAATTTTCTATTGTAAAATTCCCCTGGCTGATACCAGGGAAGGAGTCTCAGAGTAAGGGGTAGGCCATTTAGAATTCATTTTAGAGAGGAATTCTTTTATTCACGGGCTCAAAGGGCTGAATCACCAATTGCACTTTTTCTTGGGTTCATTATTTATATATTCGATATGGTTTAAGTTATCTGATCTAAGCTTGATGATAATGGGCAACTATAATTAGCTTTAGAAAATAATTTGCAGGGGTGATGCAGCAATCAAACTCTGTTGGAGTCATAGAGTCATATACCATGAAAAGAGACCGTTGGGTCCAACTCTCCAACTAAGGGGTCAACTGTTGCAGCTTCCTTAATCAAATTTCCATTAATTATTATTCTGCAGGAACATTGAACAGCAATGCTACTAGACGAAGTACTGAATAACTGGTGGATCTCAATGGCACATGTCACATCGATTACAGTAAACTATTACAGTAAAATATTACAGTAAAATATAAAATATTACAGTATTGCAGAAAATAATTTTTGTCTAAAGAATTTTTGTAAAGTATGTTACATTCATACTTTGCTGATGTACAAGCAATGATACACTTTGCTTTTTAAAAATTGTGTTTATTACACAACTCATGGGGACTTAAAAACAGTAAGACAGAATCAATTTCATAACTCAGCAATTCAAACGAGACAGAAATATATACACATGGCACCCATTGAATATTGGGAGAACATTCATATCAGTTGTCTTCTATTTTATTATCCACCCCAATTATGTTATATTCACCTCACCTGTACCTAATTATTTGATTCACGCTCCTGCACCCAGAACATAGCAAGCTCAATAACCCATTACGCAGGCTGGTATTCTAAGGATTGTTTATCAATTTCAAAATAAAATCAATTGCTTCGCCATATTTACTATAGAAAATAACAGGCATTCGACCCACTCTTTCCTCACTGCTTTTGATTTTTTAAAAAACTGAAAACTGGGGGTGGGGAATGCTAAATCTGAATGACAATCAAAGTGATCCGGGGGGGTGGCGGGGAGAAAGAGGGTTCAACGCGCAGAGAGAGATAGGCCGGATAGCCTTTGAAAAACAACTGGCTGCAAGGCTGGGTCCAAATCAGAGTCTGTATGACCCCGATGAGTCGTCCTCGCCTGTTCAGGATCTAAGAAAGCCCAGAAGGAGCATTATGGAGACGCTGAGAATTCTGGAACTGCATCGTCAATGGAGCATAGCAAGTGAGTCACAACACCTTTATCTGAAAATACGTGCTGCTTCCTCAAACACACACAAACGGTGTGCTGCGTAGGATGAACACAGTGACAAATAGTTACCACACACCGCAACTCGACTGCTTTTGTCAGTACAAAAGCGTGATATTACACAACGCACCTCCATCTGAAGCGTCGGGATGGACGGTGCAGACACCGCTCTCGGACCAGGAACACAGCAGCAGACACGGACCGCGCTTCCACTCTGCACCCGATTCAGCCCGAGCGCCAGCACCCCGCCTCTCTTCGCTGCTGATTGGGGGACAGCCTGCCGTCTGTCCCCTCTCCGCTCTTCTGATTGGTGCACACGACTGTCAATCATTAGCTTTGATTCCGGGAAAGATCCATAGCTGACCCGCTTTTGGAAAGTGCAAAGTTTCACTTTCGTTAGTCCGCGACTCGGTTGGTTTCAGTTGTTTAATATTATTTTTCACATTTATGCGAAAGATGGGAAAATACTTTGCTATCTATCCCATTGACTGGAGTGGAAAAAGCACTGGTAAAGGTGGAGTTTAGATTTAAAGCATTTAATTCCACAACCCCGGGTTGGACCGTGTTTAGAAGCGCATCAAAATAGCAAAAGCAGGCCTTTCGATTCATTTTAATCATGCCTGATTTTAGCGTTTTCCGACATTTTCTCCATAATTTTTGATACTTTTGGCCCCAAGGGCTTTGTGCAACTTCTTGAAACCATACTATGTTTTGGTCTTGATTGTTTTCTATGGTCGTTAATTGACTCAAGAGGATGGTTTGCTGCAATTATAGAGAGCATTAGTGAGGTACATTTGGAATATTGCTTGCAGTTTTGGTTTCCTTATCTAAGGGAGGGTGTTTTTGCTATAGTTAAAAATTACACAATGCCAGGTTTTAGTCCAAAGGTTTATTTGGAAGTACAAGCTTTCGGGGAGCTGCTCATTGGTCAGGTAGCTCATGGGGCAGAATCATAGGACACAGAATTTAAAATAAAAGATCAGTGTCATACAACTGAGCAGTGCTCTGAAAGTGTGTACTTTCAAATAAACCTGTTGGACTACAACCTAGTGTTATGTGATTTTTAACTTTGCGAAAGTGAGGACTGCAGATGCTGGAAATTTGAGTCAAGATTCGAGTGGTGCTGGAAAAGCACAGCAGGTCAGGCAGCATCCGAGGAGCAGGAAAATCGACGTTTTGGGCAGGAGCCCTTCATCAGGAAACCTGATTCTCGATGAAGGGCTCCTGCCCGAAACATCGATTTTCGTGCTCCTCGGATGCTGCCTGACCTGTTGTGCTTTTCCAGCACCACTCTAATCTTGATTTTTAACATTGTCCACCCTAATCCAACACCAGCACCTCCACATCACTTTCTTACTGTGGAGGAAGTGCTGCAAAATTTTACCGAATTGAATCATATTCCACCTCTCCCTAAAGCTCAAACCCTGTAACTCCGGCAACATCCTTGTGAATCTTTTTTGAACCATTTCAAGTTTCACAACATCCTTCCTATAGTAGCGAGACCTGAACTGAACACAGTAATCCAGAAGTGGCCTAACCAATGTACTGTACAGGCATAACATGACCTCCCAACTCCTAAACCCAGTGCACTGACAAATAAAGGCAAGCATATCAAATGCCTTCTTCAATATCCTGTCTACCTGGAACTCCACTTTCAAGGAACTATGAACCTGCACTCAAGGTTTCTTTGCTCAGCAACATTCTCCAGAACCTTACCATTAAATGTATAAGTCTTAGAACATAGAAAACATAGAAAAATACAGCGCAGTACAGGCCCTTCGGCCCTCGATGTTGCGCCGACCAAAGTCTACCTAACCCACAATAGCCCAATAACCTCCATATGCTTATCCAATGCCCGCTTAAATGACCATAAAGAGGGAGAGTTCATCACTGCTACTGGCAGGGCATTCCATGAACTCACAACCCGCTGAGTAAAGAATCTACCCCTAACATCTGTCCTATACCTACCACCCCTTAATTTAAAGCTGTGTCCCCTAGTAACAGCTGACTCCATTAACAGAAAAAGGTTCTCAGTGTCTACCCTATCTAAACCCCTAACCATCTTGTACACCTCTATCAAATCTCCCCTAAACCTTCTTTTCTCCAATGAGAACAGCCCCAAGTGCCTCAGCCTTTCCTCATACGATCTTCCTACCATGCCAGGCAACATCCTGGTAAACCTCCTCTGCACTCGTTCCAATGCCTCCACATCCTTCCTATAGTATGGCGACCAAAACTGCACACAATACTCCAGATGAGGCCGCACCAGAGTCTTATACAACTGCAACATGACCTCAGGACTCTGGAACTCAATTCCTCTACCAATAAAGCCCAGTACGTCATATGCCTTCTTCACAGCACTATTTACCTGGGTGGCAACTTTCAGAGATCTGTGTACAGGACACCAAGATCCCTCTGCTCATCCACACTACCAAGTAGCCTACCATGAGCCCAGTAATCCATCTTCTTGTTACTCCTACCAAAGTGAATGACTTCACACTTAACTACATTGAATTCCATTTGCCACCTTTCTGCCCAGCTCTGCAACTTATCTATATCCCGCTGTAACCTGCCACATCCTTCTTCGCTGTCCACCACTCCACCGACTTTCGTATCATCCGCAAACTTGCTCACCCAGCTTTCAAGCCCCTCCTCTAGATCATTTATAAAGATGACAAACAGCAATGGTCCCAAAACAGACCCTTGTGGAACACCGCTAGTAACTGCACTCCAAGATGAACCTATTCCATCAACTACTACCCTCTGTCTCCTTCCAGCCAGCCAATTCCTAATCCAAACCTCTAATGCACCCTCAATGCCATACCTCCGTAGTTTTTGCATTAGCCTACCATGGGGTACCTTATCGAACGCCTTGCTAAAATCCATATACACCACATCTACTGCTTTACCCTCGTCCACCTCCTTAGTCACCTTCTCAAAGAACTCAATAAGATTTGTGAGGCACGACCTGCCCTTCACAAAACCATGCTGACTATCCTTGATCACATTATTCCTATCCAGATGTTCATAAATCCTATCCCTTACAATTCTCTCTAAGACTTTGCCCACAACAGAAGTGAGACTCACTGGCCTATAGTTACTCGGGCTATCCCTACTCCCCTTCTTGAACAAGGGGACCACATTCGCTATCCTCCAGTCTTCTGGCGCTATTCCCGTAGACAATGACGACATAAAAATCAAGGCCAATGGCTCTGCTATCTCCTCCCTAGCTTCCCAGAGGATCCTAGGATAAATGCCATCAGGCCCAGGGGACATATCTATATTCATCCTTTCCAGTATTCCCCAGACCTCTTCCCTACATACCTCAAGACCATCCATTCTAATCACTTGTGACTCAATATTCACATCAGCAATAGTGTCCTGTTCCTGAGTGAATACTGACGAAAAGTATTGATTTAGTGTCTCTCCAATCTCCTCCACCTCCACGCACAACTTCCCACTACTATCCTTGACTGGACCGATACCTACCCTAGTCATCCTTTGGGAGGCCTGTAGAAAACTCCTAACAGGGTGACCTCACCTTTCCTATTTCTAACCTCAGCCCAAACTACCTCACATGGCAAGTCTTACCCAGATGTGCCTTTCCAAAATGCAGCACTGCATATTTATCTAAATTCCATCTGCCACTCCTCATTGGTCCATCAATCAAGATCCAGTTGTGCTCTGAAGTAACCTTCTTACCGTCATAGAGTCGGAGAGATGTACAGCATAGAAATAGACCCTTCGGTCCAACCCATCCATGCTTACTAGATATCCCAACCCAATCTAGTCCCATCTACCAGCAGCTGGCCCATATCCCTCCAAACCCTTCCTATTCATATACCCATCCAAATGCCTCTTAAATGTTGCAATTGTACCAGCCTCCACCATTTCCTCTGGCAGCTCATTACATACAGGTACCATTCACTGTGTGAAAACGTTGCCCCTTAGGTCTTTTTTATATCTTTTTTCTCTCACCCTAAACCAATGCCCTCTAGTTCGGGACTCCCCCACCCCAGAGAAAAGACTTTGTCTATTTATCCTATCCATGTCCCTCATGATTTTTTAAACCTCTATAAGGTCGCCCCTCAACCTCCGATGCTCCAGGGAAACGAGCCCCAGCCTGTTCAGCCTCTCCCTATAGCTCAAATCCTCCAACCCTGGCAACATCCTTGCAAATTATTTCTGAACCCTTTCAAGATTCACAACATCTTTCCGATAGGAAGGAGACCGGAATTGCGTGCAATATTCCATTATGGCCTAACCAATGTCCTGTACCGCCACAAAATGACCTCCCAACTCCTGTACTCGTTACTCTGACCAATAAAAGAAAGCATACCAAACACCTTCTTCACTATCCCATCTACCTGTGACTCCACTTTCAAGGAGTTATGAAGCTGCTCCAAGGTCTCTTTGTTCAGCAGCACTCCCTAGGACTTTACCATTAAGTGTATAAGTCCTGCTAAGTTTTGCTTTCCCAAAATGCAGCACCTTGCATTTATCTGAATTAAACTCCATCTGCCACTTCTCAACCCATTGGCCTATCTGGTCAAGATCCTCTTGTAATCTGTGGTAACCTTCTTCGCTGTCAATTACCCCTCCAATTTTGGTGTCATCTGCAAACTAATTAACTGTACTCCTTATGCTCATATCCAAATCATTTATGTAAATGACAATAAGTAGTGGACCCACCACCAATCCTTGTGGCTCCACAAGCCTTCAGTCTGAGAAACAACCCCCCACCACTATCCTCTGTCTTCTACTGTTTGAGCCATTTCTGTATCCAAATGGCTAGTTCGCCCAGTATTCCATGAGATCTAACCTTGCTAACCAGTCTACCAGGAGCAACCTTGTCAAATGCCTTACTGAAGTCCATATTGATCACATCCACTGCTCTACCCTAATTAATCTGCTTCATTACTTCTTCCAAAAATTCAATCAAGTTTGTGAGACATGATTCCCCAGTCACAAAGCCATGTTGACTGTCCCTAATCAGTCATTGTCTTTCCAAATACATGTAAATACTGTTCCTCAGGATTCCTTCCAACAACTTGCCCAGCACTAATGACTAGCTCACCAGCCTACAACTGCCTGGCTTTTCCTTACCATCTTTCTTAAATAGTGGTTCCATGTTGGCCAATCTCCAATCTTCCAGTATCTCAGCTGGGGCTATTGATGATAAAAATATCTCAGCAAGTGTCTCAGCAATCATTTCCCTAGTTTCCCACAGAGTTCTCAGATACACCTGATCAGGAGAATATGAGGACTGCAGAAGCTGGAGATTAGAGTCGAGAGTGTGGTGCTGGAAAAGCACAGGAGGTCAGGCAGCATCTGGGGAGCAGGAGAATCGATGTTTCGGGCAAAAGCCCTTCATCAGGGCTTTTGTCTGAACCGTCGATTCTCCTGCTTCTCGGACTCACCTGATTGAGCCGTGGGGAGAGGTTGAGTCAGTTATGATTGTATTCACTTAAGAATTAAGGGGATTTGAATCTCTTCGAAACCTTTTAAATTCTAACAGGACAAGACAGGTTACTTAAGGGTTCCCATAGTGGGGGAGTCCAGAACCAGAAGCTATAGTTTAAGGATAAAGGGTAAACCTTTGAAGACTGAGGAGAAATTTCTTCACCTAAACAATGGCAAGCCTGTGGAAGTCACTACCACAGAAAGTGGGTGAGCTGTACTTACAGCTCTGGGGCTAAACAAATCAAAGGATATGAGGGATAGTGAGTTCATGGTATTGAGCTTAATGATGAGCCATGACAGGCAGCGGCTGAAAGGTATTCTTAACTTTGATTAGAGGCAATGTTATTGAAGTTGCTTTGATCTTCACTCACTCTGTTGCTGTACTGCAATGAAAACAAAGACTTTTTTATTCATTCTTAGCACAGGAGCTTCACCATCTGGGACATTAGTCACATCCATTTCCTAATTATCCTTCAGAAGGTTGTGGTGAGCCACCTTGAACTGCTACTATCCATGTACTTTAACCACATTCACAGTGCTGTGACGAAGGGAGTTCCAGGGTTTGACCCAGTGACACTGAAGTATCTACAATATAATCTGGGTCAGGTTAGTGGGTTGGATCTCGGTGCCCTGCCAGTTGTGTTTTTGGCAGAGATGTGCACGTAAAATAGGGTAGGTGCCCTCCCCACCAATTCCCAAGTCAACCATCAGAAGACAAAGGATGGACGTGTAGCAAAATCTGTTGCCCACCAACAAAATATTCCTAAATAATTAATGGGCAATTGAGTTTATTAAATTAAGTGTTACAGGGAAGTAGTAACTCCTAGGTACAAAGAAAGCTGGGTGACTGTTCAAAGGGGGATAAAAAAACAGTCAGTGAAGGGATCCCATGTGGTCGTTCCCCTGAAAAACATGCATACTGTTTTGGGTACTGTTGAGGGGACGACTTATCAGGGGTATGCAGTTGGATCCAGGTCTCTGGCTCAGAACTTGTCCCTGTTCACAGAAGGGAAGGAGGGAAAGGAGGAGAGTGTTAGTCATTGGGGATTCAATATTTCGAGGCTCAAATAGAAGGTTTGTTGGGAATGAACGAGACTCACAATGAGGTTGATGTGTTGCCTCCCAGGTGCCAGAGTCCGTGATGTCTCTCCTGAAGGGAGAGGGTGAGCACCTTAAGTCGTGATCCATGTAGGTACCAATGACATAGATAGAAAGAGGGATAGGGATGTAAGGCAGGATTTCAGGGACCTAGGGTGGAAGCTGAGAGCTAGAACAAACAGATTTCTTATCTTTGGTTTGTTACCCATGTCACATGATAGCGAGGCAAGGAATTGGGAGAGATATCAGCTGAACGCATGGCAGCAAGGATGGTGCTGGAGGGAGGGTTTCAGGTTAGAGTCATAGAGATGTACAGCATGGAAACAGACCATTCTGTCCAAACTGTCCATGCCGACCAGGTATCCCAACCCAATCTAGTCCCACCTGCCAGCACCCGGTCCATATCCCTCCAAACCCTTCCTATTCATATACCCATCCAAATGCCTCTTAAATGTTGCAATTGTACCAGCCTCCACCATTTCATCTGGCAGCTCATTCCATACACATACCACCCTCAGCGTGAAAAAGTTGCCCCTTATGTCTCTTTTTTATACGTTTCCCTTCTCACCCTAAACCTATGCCCTCTAGTTCTGGACTCTCCGACCCCAGGGAAAAGACTTTGTCTATTTATCCTATCCATGCCCCTCATAATTTTGTAAACCTCTATAAGGTCACCCCTCAGCCTCTGACGCTCCAGGGAAAAGAAACCCAGCCTGTTCAGCCTCTCCCTGTAGCTCAGATCCTCTAACCCTGGCAACATTCTTGTAAATCTTTTCTGAACCCTGTCAAGTTTCACAACATCTTTCTGATAGGAAGGAGGCCAGAATTGCACGCAATATTCCAACAGTGGCCTAACCAATGTCCTGTACAGCCGCAACATGACCTCCCAACTCCTGTACTCAGTACTCTGACCAGTAAAGGAAAGTAAACCAAATGCCACCTTCACTATCTCATCTACCTGTGACTCCACTTTCAAGGAGCTATGACCATGCACTCCAAGGTCTCTTTGTTCAGCAACACTCCCTAGGACCTTACCATTAAATGTATATGTCCTGCTAAGATTTGTTTTCCCAAAATGCAACACCTTGCATTTATCTGAATTAAACTCCATCTGCCACTTCTCAGCCCATTGGCCCATCTGGTCCAGATCCTGTCGTAATCTGAGGTAACCCTCTTCGCTGTGCACTACACCTCCAATTTTGGTGTCATCTGCAACTTACTAACTGTACCTCTTATGCTCGCATCCAAATCATTTATGTAAATGATGAAAAGTAGAGGGCCCAGTACCGATCCTTGTGGCACTCCACTGGTCACTGGCCTCCAGTCTGAAAAACAACCCTCCACCACCATCCTCTGTCTTCTACCTTTGATTCAGTTCTCTATCCAAGTGGCTAGTTCTCCCTGTATTCCATGAGACCTAACCTTGCTAATCAGTCTCCCATGGGGAACCTTGTCGAATGCCTTACTGAAGTCCATATAGATCACATTTACTGCTCTGTCCTCATCAATCTACTTTGTTACTTCTTCAAAAAGCTCAATCAAGTTTGTGAGACATGATTTCCCATGCTCAAAGCCATGTTGACTATCCCAAATCAGTCCTTGACTTTCCAAATACATGTACGTCCTGCCCCTCAGGATTCCTTCCAAGAACTTGCCCACCGCCGAGGTCAGGCTCACCGGTCTATAGTTCCCTGGCTTGTCTTTACCGCCCTTCTTAAACAGTGGCACCACATTTGCCAACCTCCAGTCTTCCGGCACCTCACCTGTGACTGTCGATGATACAAATATCTCAGTAAGAGGCCCAGCAATCACTTCTCTAGCTTCCCACAGAGTTCTCGGGTACACCTGGTCAGGTCCTGGGATTTATTCACTTTTAACCGTTTCAAGTTCTTGGATAGTTGGGGCTCATTCTGACGAAGGTCGGACCTGTACAAACAAGATGGTCTGCACTTGAACCAGAGGGGTACTAATATCCTGGGTGGGAAATTTGTCGGTGCTATTCGGGTGGGCTTCAACTAGCTCAGCAGGGGGATGGGAACCGGAGGTATAGCTGCTGTACACAGGAGGATGAGAGTAGGAAGGACAGGGACAGGATTTCAAGGTCACAGGAATGTGCTGGCAGACAGCGAAGTAGTTTGAAGTATATCTACTTCAATGGCAGAAGTATCCGAAATAAGATAGGTGAGCTTGCAGCTTGGATAGGTACCTAGGACTTCGATGTTGTGGCCATTTCGGAGACATGGATAGAACAGGATGAAGAATGGATGTTGCAGGTTCTAGGGTTTACATCTTTCATTAAGAACAGGCAAGGCGGTAAAATAGGGGGAGGTGTGGCCTTGTTAGTCAAGGATAGAATAACCGGGTTCATTTCCCGACTCAGGCGACTGACTGTGTGGAGTTTACACATTCTCCCCGTGTCTGCGTGGGTTTCCTCCGGGTGCTCCGGTTTCTTCCCACAATCCAAAGATGTGCGGGTCGGGTAAATTGGCCATGCTAAATTGCCCGTAGTGTTAGGTAAGGGGTAAATGCAGGAGTCTGGGTGGGTTGCGCTTCGGTGGGTCGGTGTGGACTTGTTGGGCCGAAGGGCCTGTTTCCACACTGTAAGTAATCTAAGTAATCTAAATCTAATCTAAGTAAAATGGTGGCTGAAAGAACTTTTGACGATGACTCGTCTACTGAGGTAGTGTGGGCGGAGGTTAGAAACAGGAGAGGAGAGGTCATACTGCTTGGAGTTGTTTTACAGGCCTCCACAGCGTTCCAGGGAGGTGGAGGAGAGAATTGGCAAAATTGTTCTGGGTAGGAGTGAAAGGAACGGATGGTCATTATGGGGGACTTTAACTTCTCCAACATTGACTGGAAATGCTATAACTCTAGTATGTTGGATGGTTCAGTTTTTGCCCAATGTGTACAGGAGGGTTTCCTGACACAGTATGTTGAAGGGCCAACAAGAGGGGAGGCCACACACAATCTGTTGCTTGGTAATGAACCAGGCCAGGAGTTTGATTTAGTTATAGGTGAGCACTTTGGAGAGAGTGACCATAATTCGGTCACGTTTAGTTTAGCAATGGAAAGGGATACGTATATTCCACAGGTCAAGTGTTATCGATGGGGCAAGGGCAATCATAATGCAATTAGGCTAGAATTAGAATGCATAGAATGGGGTAGCAAAATGCAGGGAATGCAGACAATGGAAATGTAGAGCTGGTTTAAGGAACTGATATTGTGTGTCCTTGATAGGTATATCCCTCTCAGGCAGGGAGGAAGTGATAAGGTAAGGGAACCATAGTTTACAATAGAAATTGCATCTCTTGTTAAGTGTTGATGAGGCAAGATGGTTCAGATGAGGCGGTGGAGAGTTAGATCAGCACGGAATGATTTAAAGAGCGAGTTAAGAAGAGCAAAGACAGGACACGAATAATCTTTAGCAAATAGAATAAAGAGAACCCTAAAGCTTTCTATAGGTATGTGAGGAATAAAAGGATGACTAGGGTAGGAATAGGGCCAGTCAAAGACAGAAGTGAGAAGTTGAGTGTGGACCCTGTGGAGATTGGAGAAGTGCTAAACGAACATTTCTCATCATTTTTCACACAGGAAAAGGAGAATATTGTATAGGAGAAGAATGAGGTACGAGATATTAGACTAGAAAAGATTGAGGTTAGTTACAAACGGGTGTTATCAATTCTATAAGGAGTGAAAGTAGACAAGTCTCCTGGGCTGGATGGGATTTATTCTCTGGGAAGCTAGGGAGGCGATAGCAGAGCCTTTGGCTTTGATATTTGAATCATTATTGTCTACAGATTTAGTACCAATAGAGTGGAGGATTGCAAATATTGTGCCCTTATTCAAGAAGGGCAGTAGAGATGACCCAGGTAATTATAGACCAGTGAGCCTTACTTCTGTTGTAGGAAAGGTTTTGAAAAGGATTATAAGAGATAAGATTTATAATCATCTACCAAGCAACAATTTAATTTCAGATGGTCAACATGGTTTCGTCAAGGGCAGGTTATGTCTCACAAACCTCATTGAGTTTTTTGAGAAGGTGACCAAACATGGAGATGAGGGTAGGGCAGTTGACGTGGTTTACATGGACTTTAGTAAAGCCTTTGATAAAGTTCCACATGGTAGGCTGTTGGAGAAAATGCAGAGGCATGGAATTGAGGGTGATTTAGCAGTTTGGATTAGAAACTGACTTTCTGAAAGAAAGCAGCGAGTGGTGGTTGATGGAAAATATTCAGCCTGGAGTCTGGTTACTAGTGGTGTGCCACAAGGATCTGTTTTGGGACCACTGCTGTTTGTCATTTTTTTAAATGACTTAGACACAGGCGTAGGTGGATGCATTAGTAAATTTGCAGACGACACTAAAGTCAGTGGAGTAGTGGACAGTTTAGAAGAATGTTACAGGTTGCAGGGAGACTTGGATAAACTGCAGATTTGGGCTGAGAAGTGGCAAATGGAGTTCAATGCAGCTAAATGTGTGGTGATGCACTTTGGGGAGAATAACAGGAAGGCAGAGTACTGGGTCAATGGAAAGATTCTTGGCAGTATGAATGTGCAGAGGGATCTTCGAATCCATGTACATAGATCCCTGAAAGTTGCCACCCAGGTTGATAGTGCTGTTAAGAAGGCATATGGTTTGTTAGGTTTCATTCGTAGAGGGATTGAGTTCCGGAGCTGAAATATCATGCTGCAACTATACAAAACGCAAGTGTGGCCACACTTGGAATATTGTGTACAGTTCTGGTCTCCATATTTCGGGAAGGATGTGGAAGCATTGGAAAAGGTGCAGAGGAGATTTACCAGGATGTTGCCTGATCTGGAGGCAAGGTTTATGAGGAAATGCTGAGAGACTTGGATCTGTTCTCATTGGCAAGAAGGCTAAGAGGGGATTTAATAGAGACACATAAGATGGTCAGAAGATTATATAGGGTAAACAGTGAAAGTCTTTTTCCTAGGATGATGATGTCAGCTTGTACGAGGGAGCATAACTACAAATTGAGGGGAGATAGATTTAAGGCAGATGTCAGAGGCCGAGAGTGGTAAGGGTGTGGAATGCCCTACCTGCCAGTGTAGTTAACTCAGCCACATTAGGGAGATTTAAACAATCCTTGGATAAGCACATGGATGATGATGATGGATAGAGTAGGGGGAACGAGCTGAGAATAGTTCACAGGTCGGTGCAACATCGAGGGCCAAAGGGCCTGTTCTGTGACCTCACATCCATGGACTCCATTTACATTTGTTGCTGTGGAAAGGCTGAAAATGTGTTGCTGGTCAAAGCACAGCAAGCCAGGCAGCATCCTGAGATGCTGCCTGGCCTGCTGTGCTTTGACCAGCAACACATTTTCAGCTCTGATCTCCAGCATCTGCAGACCTCATTTTTTACTCGCTGTGGAAAGGCTGCCATCATCATCAAAAACCCGTTGCAGCCTGCTAATGCTCTCCTACAATGTCTTCTGTCAAGCAGAAGATACAGAAGCTTAAACACACGCACCAGCAGGTTCAGGAGTAGCTTCTCCCTAGCCATTATTCGACTAATGAAAGGACGCTCTAGTCTCAAGTACTGCTGATCTTGCTAATGTTGATCTCACCTAGTGCAAGTCCTGTGCAATGTAACCAGTATGCCTCTGTGTAAGTTTTTATTTGCAACCTTTGATCTGTACAGCCCTGCTTACTATGATTTGCCTGTACTGCTCAGAAACAAAGCTTTTCACTCTACTTTGGCACAAGTGACACTGATTCATTCATTCATTCATTCAATCAACTAAAGCTATAGTTATACTTCAATCTAGTTCAACATTCTGTTTGTTGTCGTGCAACTTGAGGTGTTCAGAGACAGAACAGGGGAATTCATACTTGATACTGCATTGACAATGGCATTCTGATTTGGAGGAGAACAGCCAATGGTTATTGAGCATATTAGTATCACTGATATAGATGGAAAGAGAGATGAGGTTTTGCAGGCACATTGTAGGGATGTTGGAAGAAACTGAAAATCAGGACCTCAAGTGTGCAATCTCCATATTACTCCTTGGAATAGGTGTTAATGCGTGCATAAACAGAAGGATAGAGAAGGTGAGTGGGAGGTTTAAGAACTGGTGTAGGAAGGGGGCTTTGATTTCTGGATCATTGGAACTGCTTACTAAGAGAGATGGCAAAGATTGTATTTGATCAGCGACCAAAACCTTTGTGGACTGATTTGGTAGAGCTATTGGGGAAGCTTTAAACTAACATGACTGCAGAAAGGAACCATGAGATAACATTCGAGAGGAAAAACAAGGAACAAAATAAAATTGAGAATGATAGATCATACGAGGGTAAGAAATAATAAGTATCAGGTAATGTCAGTATAAGAATAAATGTAATCGAGCTTAAATTGATTTTGTAGACATGATTGTGAATGTAGGGTGGAGTTTGTGAGGTTGGTGAATTGCAGATACAGGTAGCTGTGTAGAAATCTGATAACAGACCTGGCTGTAAAGGGCAGGATAATATATTAAAGGTCCAAGAAACATCTTCCAGGTGGAGAAGCAATGTACCTGCACTTCACTCAATCCAGTTGACTGTATTTGCTGTTTGGAGAAAGTGAGGACTGCAGATGCTGAAGATCAAGGTCATGAATGTGGTGCTGGAAAAGCATAGCAGGTCGGGTAGGATGCGACAATGAAAGTCTGATGAATGACTTATGCCCGAAACATCAATTCTCCTGCTCCTCGGATACTGCCTGACCTACTGTGCTTTTCCAGCACCACATTCACGACTCTAAATTTGCTGTTCACAATGTGGTCTACTCTATGTTGGGAGACAAAACGCAGACTGGATGACTGGTTTGCAGAACTCCGACATTGTTTGCAAAATTTATGCCAATCTTCCAGTTCCCGGCCTCTTCAATACATCATTGTGTTTTCAGACAAACACCTCATGTTTTGGGCTTGCTGCAGGGCTCCAAAAGATTTGACACAAGCTTGAGGAACAGCATCTCATTTTCCACTTGGGTACCTTGCAGCCTTCTGGCCTCAATATCGAGTTCAATCATTTTAGAGCTTGAACACTTCCTTCCATGTATATTACCCACCCCCAGACCCCAGCTCCTATCATGACATGGGTTCCTTTCAGTGTAACTAACTCGTTTTCACAAACTGATAGCCCCCATCATCATCATTCTAGCTCTTCTATTTCCCAGGATTATCAATAATCCCTTTATTCCTCTCCACCTCTCTCTTCCTTGGGCTTTCCCTGTGTAGGCCCCATCTCCAGCTATCTTGTCCTTCCCTTGTCTAAAGGTAAATGACACTTTTCACGAGATGCCATAAGTTCTGAAGAAGGGTCACTGGATTCAAAACATTAACTTTGTTTTCTCTCCGCGGATGCTGCCAGGCTTGCTGAGTTTCTCCAGAATTTTCCATTTTTCAGATTTTTAGAAACTATAGTTCTGTGTTTTATTTTAGTGTATTACACTTCTCTTGGCACATGGCATTCAAGAAAGATAGTGTGAGGAGGAGTGGTGACAGTATTAATGAATTAAGTTTGTTATCAAGTAAATTGACTTGAATAATACACAACTCATACTATATTACTGCTGATATGTAAAGTCACATGGAAGTTGGCAAGACATTTTTTAATGCCTAAAGGAACAAAGGTTGTTGTGGTTCTGCTCGCCGAGCTGGAAGTTTTTGCTGCAAACGTTTCGTTCCCTGGCTAGGGAACATCATCAGTGCTGTTGGAGCCTCGTGTGAAGCGCTGCTTTGATGTTTCTTCCGGTATTTATATTGGTTTGTTCTTGCCGCTTCCAGGTGTCAGTTTCAGCTGCAGTGATTTGTATGTGGGGTCCAGGTCGATGTGTCTGTTGATGGATGTTCTTGCCGTTTCCGGGTGTCAGTTTCAGCTGTAGTGGTTTGTATATGGTGTCCAGGTCAATGTGTCTGTTGATGGAGTTTGGGGATGAATGCCATGCTTCTAGGAATTCTCTGGCTGTTCTCTGTCTGGCTTGTCCTATGATAGTGGTGTTTTCCCAGTCAAATTCATGTTGCTGGTTGTCTGAGTGTATGGCTACTAGAGATAGCTGGTCGTGTCGTTTTGTGGCTAGCTGATGTTCATGGATGCAGATTGTTAGCTGTCTTCCTGTTTGTCCTATATAGTGTTTTGTGCAGTCCTTGCATGGTATTTTGTAAACTACGTTAGTTTGGCTCATGCTGGGTATTGGGTCCTTTGTTCTAGTGAGTTGTTGTCTGAGCGTGGATGTTGGCTTGTGTGCTGTTATGAGTCCTAAGGGTCGCAGTAGTCTGGCTGTCAGTTCTGAGACGCTCCTGACGTATGGTAGAGTGGCTAGTCCTTTTGGTTGTGGCATGTCCTCGTTCCTCGGTCTATCTCTTCGGCATCTGGTGATAAAGTTGCGTGGGTATCCGTTTTTGGCGAATACCTTGTATAGACGTTCCTCTTCCTCTTTTCGCAGTTCTGGTGTACTGCAGTGTGTTGTGGCCCTTTTGAATAGTGTCCTGATGCAGCTTCGTTTGTGTGTGTTGGGGTGGTTACTTTCATAGTTTAAGACTTGGTCTGTGTGTGTTGGTTTCCTGTGTACCCTTGTGGTGAATTCTCCGTTGGGTGTTCTCTCTACTAACATGTCTAGGAATGGGAGTTGGCTATCCTTTTCCTCTTCTCGTGTGAATCGGATTCCTGTGAGTGTGTCGTTGATGATTAGGTGTGTTTTTTCTATATCTGTGTTTTTGATGATTACAAAGGTGTCATCAACATATCTGATCCAGAGTTTGGGTTGGATTTGTGGTATGGCTGTATGTTCTAACCTTTGCATAACTGCCTCTGCTATGAGTCCCGAGATTGGTGATCCCATGGGTGTTCCGTTGATTTGTTCGTATATCTGATTGTTGAATGTAAAGTGTGTGGTGAGGCACAGGACCAGTAGTTTAAGTATGCCATCCTTGTTGATAGGTTCGGCCTCCTGTGTTCTGTTATGTATATCCAGTAGGTTGGCTATTGTTTCTCTGGCTAGGGTTTTGTCAATTGAAGTGAACAGTGCCGTCACGTCGAATGATACCATGGTTTCTTCTTTGTCTATGTGTGTATTCCTGATGACGTCCAAGAATTCCTGTGTTGATTGTATGGAGTGTTTGGATCCGCTGACTAGGTGTTTCAGTTTTTGTTGTAGTTCTTTGGCCAGTTTGTATGCTGGTGTTCCTGGTAGTGATACTATGGGTCTGAGTGGGATGTCTGGTTTGTGTACTTTGGGTAGTCCATAGAATCTATACAAGGTATTCGCCAAAAACGGATACCCACACAACTTTATCACCAGATGCCTAAGAGATAGACCGAGGAACGAGGACATGCCACAACCAAAAGGACTAGCCACTCTACCATACGTCAGGAGCGTCTCAGAACTGACAGCCAGACTACTGCGACCCTTAGGACTCATAACAGCACACAAGCCAACATCCACGCTCAGACAACAACTCACTAGAACAAAGGACCCAATACCCAGCATGAGCCAAACTAACATAGTTTACAAAATACCATGCAAGGACTGCACAAAACACTATATAGGACAAACAGGAAGACAGCTAACAATCCGCATCCATGAACATCAGCTAGCCACAAAACGACACGACCAGCTATCTCTAGTAGCCATACACTCAGACAACCAGCAACATGAATTTGACTGGGAAAACACCACTATCATAGGACAAGCCAGACAGAGAACAGCCAGAGAATTCCTAGAAGCATGGCATTCATCCCCAAACTCCATCAACAGACACATTGACCTGGACACCATATACAAACCACTACAGCTGAAACTGACACCCGGAAACGGCAAGAACATCCATCAACAGACACATCGACCTGGACCCCACATACAAATCACTGCAGCTGAAACTGACACCCGGAAGCGGCAAGAACAAACCAATATAAATACCGGAAGAAACACCAAAGCAGCGCTTCACACGAGGCTCCAACAGCACTGATGATGTTCCCTAGCCAGGGAACGAAACGTTTGCAGCAAAAACTTCCAGCTCGGCGAGCAGAACCACAACAACGGATACCCGAGCTACAAATCTTCAATCAGATATGGAACAAAGGTTGCAAAGTAGGGTGGTGCCTTATTAATTGGACATCCAGTGTATATCAGGGGCATTGAACCCCTGAAGGTTAAAACAATGACTGCTGGTACTGGAAACCAGATTCTGGATTAGAGTGGTGCTGGAAAAGCACAGCAGTTCAGGCAGCATCCGAGGAGCAGGAAAATCGATGTTTCAGGCAAAAGCCCTTCATCAGGAATACAGCTGCTCCTGATGAAGGGCTTTTGCCCGAAACGTCGATTTCCCGGCTACTCGGATGCTGCCTGAACTGCTATGCTTTTCCAGCACCACTCTAATCCATTGAACCCCTGAAGCCAACTCCACCGTTCAGTAAGATCATGGCTGATCACTTGTGTTTTAAATTCTAAAATTCTATCTACTTGATAATCTTTACCAAACAAGAAACTATCTGACTCTGCCCCACAATAGTCACATCTATTGCCTTTTGAGACAGAATTTCAAAGTTACACCATTTTAAAACAGTATCTCTAATCCTGGACTCACCCAGAAGACAAAACATCCTTTCTATGGCCACATTATCAACGACCTTTATAAACTATATACATTTCAATCAAATGCAAATGTAAACTTTAGTGGAAACAAGCCCACCCTGTTCAACTACCCTCATAAGCCAATTCAAGGTATAAGTCTAATAAAATTCCTCTGAATGATCAGCAATGCATTTATATTCTTCTTTAAATAAAGAGACCAAAATCGTACATTGTATTTGAGATCTAGTCTCAACAATGCCTTGAGTAATTCAAGTAAAACACCCTTACTTTTATGCATGGGATCCATGGCGACTTGGCCGCATGGGTTCAGAATTGGCTTGCCATAAAAGGTAGTGGTGGAAGGATGTTTTTCTGGCTTGAGGTCCATGACTAGTGATGTTCCACAAAGATCCTTACTGAGACCTCTGTTGTTTGTGAAATATATAAATGTTTGAATGAAAATGTAGATGGGTGGCTTAGTAAGTTTGCAGACAATACATATATCAGTAGAGTTATGGATAGTGCAGAAGGGTATATATAGAATAAAGAGGGATATAGATCAGTTGCAGGTAAAGGTAGAGAAATAGCATATGGAGTTTAGAATTAGAATCCCTACAGTGTGGAAGCAGGTCTTTCGGCCCATCTGAATAGTAACCCACCCAGACCCATTCCCCTACCTTATATTTATCCCTGACTAATGCACCTAGCTGTCACATCCCTGAAAACTTTGAGCAATTTAGCCTGGCCAATTCACCTAACCTGCACATCTTTGGATTTTGGGAGGAAACCAGAGCACCCAGAGAAAACCCACGCAGACACGGGGAGAATGGACAAACTCCATGCAGCTAGTCGCCCGAGGCTGGAATCAAACTCATGTCCCTGGCGCTGTGAGGCAGCAGTGCTAACCACTGAGCCACCATGCTGCCCTAATCCAGTTATGTGTGAGATGCTGCACTTTGGGAGTTCAAAGGTTAAGGAAAAGTATACAGTAAATGGCATTACCCTGAACAGCATAGCTCCTTGAAAATGGGTATTGCATTCCATTCCAGTTGCTACACTACAGAAGGATGTGGAGGCTTTGGAGAGGGAGCAAGATAGGTTTACCAGGATGCTGCCTGGATTAGAAGCGATGAGCTATAAGGAGAGGCTAGAAAAATTTGGGCTTTTTGTCTCTGGAGCAGTGAAGGCTGAGGGGAGACTTAAAAGAAGTCTATAAAATTATGAGATGCATAGGCAGTCAAAATCTTTTTCCCAAAGTTGAAATGTCTAATACTAGGGGGCATTCATTTAAGGTGAGAGGGGGAAATTTTAAAGAGACATGAAGGGCATTTTTTTTTACACAGAGTGGCAGGAGTCTAGAATGCACTGTTAGGCAGGTGGTGGAGGCAGCTATGAAAGAGGCATTTTAGGGATTTTTAGATTTGAACACTAATATGCAAGAAATGGAGGGATATAGACCAAGGGCAGGCAAAAGGGATTTGTTTAATTTGGCGTCATATTCAGCACAACATTATGGACCAGAGGGCTTATTCCTGTGCTGTACTGTTCTATGTTCTATGTTATGTTCAAGTCCTTTTCAATTAATAGATAGCATCCCACTAGCCTTCTTGATTACAAGTTGTACCAGCATATTAACTTTTCATGGCTCATCCACTTGAACATCTAAATCCATCTGCACCTTGCAATTTGCAGTCGTTCTCTATTTAAGTAATACTCCGCTTTTGTATTGTTCCTACTAAAGCAAACTTCATGATTCCTCTCATTATACTCCATCTGCCAGATTTTTGACCATTCACTCAACCTATCTGTTACCATTTGCAACTTGATTACATCTTCTTCACAACATACTTTCTGACCTATCTCTGTATTATCTGCAAATTTAGCTATCATTGCTTCACAATCTACAGCATGGAGGAATGTGGGAGTGTTTGTACATAAATCACAAGAAGTTAGCATACAGGATTCAGCAGGTAATAAGAAAAGCAAATGGAATGTTGGCCTTTAGTTCAAAGGGAAAGGAGTACAGGGAATCATACTATAGCTATGTGAAGCACTAGTTATACCACACCTGGATCACTGTGAAGAGATTTGGTTCCCATAATCGAGGGAGGATGGGATTGGAAGCAGATGGTTTGCTTGGTTTATTCCAACATGGTGAAATGCTTGCAAGGCAACAATGAGATGTTAATTAGGGGGTATTATAGCTTGTTAAATGCCTTGTCAACATTCCATTAATGCAGCTTGTTAACGCAACTCATTGGTATTCAGCCTCTGCTAAGTTTAATGTTGGGAAAACTTGACAAGGAAGCCAGAGCAAACATGAGGTGGATTCAGCTGACCACTTGATTCAAGGGACTCTGTCTTTGACACTGGACTCCAATATATCAAAGTTTGCTCCATGGGTACAAACTACATGCAGGGCACTTTGAATGACATTAACATCTGCTATGTTCTCGCCTCTAAGAACCCTGATTCCACATCCTCAGTCCACTCCCAAAATGTTTCTGCATTTCAGTGCTTCACTTCAGGCTGCACTGGCAACAATCATTGTGATACGGAAGCAAAGACACTGTGCACTCAGGAACATGGACCCAGAATGTGGAATGGATAAGCTTAATCTCTGGCCCTTTGGCACTCTGTCTTAGCATTCACTCACTTTGACTTACAGCATCCATGCCTTGCATTGCATTGCATTGCCTTTTTGTGTTTTATCCCTTCAGCCAGAGATATCAAGCTCATTTTGCTATTGTCTTACTATCAGCAAACTGTGATAGTTATGTAGCATTTACAACATGTATTGCAATAACTCACCAACATTCCTTTGACAGCACCTTCCAAAATCGTCAGCATTGTTGCCTAGAAGCACAGGAAAAGGAGACATAGAAAAAAATAACTGTCTGGAAGTACCCCTCCAAGTCACACACTGGGCTAGGATTTACAAGTGAGCAGACCGCTCACCCAGTTGACCAAAAAGTCAACTGGAAACCAAATGGTGAAAAGCATCTATCACATAGAAATAAGAGCATTGGGCAGTGTTAATCAGAATAGGTGTCCCCTCTTTCACTGGGGACGAAGTACCATCCTAGCTGATCAGATTGACTGGCAGGTGTAGCATTCCCTGTAAGAGCTCTGGAGTGGAAAATACTGTCACATTGTACAGGCTCACAAGAAAGAGGCAGCCAGGTATCTTGAACTGAATGTGTTGGAGTATAGTGCAGGAAGAGCTTGAGTGGCTTTAGTCAAGATGTGGGAATGTGCCCATTTTGGAAAGCAGATGACTACAAGGAAGGGGAATACTGTTCTTAGGGTGATGCCCAGGTGCAGATTGTACTCCCAGCTCTTACCCATCCTTTTAGAAAATTGGTTGTCAATACTGGCCTGATGCTCATGCCAACTACCTTAAAGGGGGTACAAGAGCAGAATTTAAGAAGTCGGGACTGTTTTCTGTGGAGAGAGGGCTGAGTGGAGATGTTATTGAGGTTTACAAAGTCATGAGCAGGCTGGACAGAGTAGATAGGGTGAATCTGTTTCTGTTCATTAAAGAAAGATGAACAAGAGGGCATAGACTTTAAATTATGTGCAAACAAAGCAATGGTGATGTGAGGAGCAAAGAAATTTTCACAAAATGAGTTGTTGGAGTATTGACTGCATCACATGGAAATGTGGTGGAGGCAGGTTCAATTGAAGCATACAAGAGGGCATGAGGTTGGGTTAGGATTAGGGTTGGGTTAGTAATGGTGTGCAAGGGTATAAGGAAAAGGCAGGAGATGTGCACTAGGTAATAGAGCCAATACAGCAATGGCCTCCTTCATTATTGGAACAAACTGGGGAGGTGATGGCCTAGTAGTATTTCAATTGAACCATTAATCCAGAGATCCAGCAATTGATCTGGGTTCCAATCCCACCACAGTTGATGGTGGAAATATAAATTCAATAAAGGTCTAGAATTAAGGGTCTAATGATGACTATGACTCCATTGACAATTATAGAGAAACCTCATCTGGTACACTGCTGTCTTTTAGGGAAGTAAGCTGTCATCCTAACCTGGTTTGACCTACATTTAACTCTAGACACATAACAATGTGTTTGACTCTTCACCTCCTTATCCCATGAGAGGCATGGGATAAGGTAAATAGACAAGGTTTCTTCCCGGGGTAAGGGAGTCCAAACTAGAGGATATAGGTTTAAGGTGAGAGGCAACTTTTCATGCAGAGGGTGGTGCATGTATGGAATGAGCTGCCAGACAAAGTGGTGGAGGCTGGTACAATTACAACTCTTAAAAGGCATCTGGATGGGTATATGAATAAGAAGGGTTTAGAGGGAAATGGGCCAAATACTGGCAAATGGGACAAGATTAATTTAGGATGTCTGGCCAGCTTGGATGAGTTGGACCGAAGAATCTATTTCTGTGCTGTATATCTCTGACTCTATGACTCTAAGTGTATCCCAGGACATTGTGGGAAGTTAGGGAAGATATTGCAGCGTTAATTGTATTATTTACATTCACCGGTGAGGTTCTGAAGGACTGGAGGGTGTGACTTTATTTAAGAAAGGCTGTGAGGAGAAGCTAGGGAACTATAGACTGATGAATCTGATGTCAGTGGTGGGTAAGTTGTTGGGGGGGGGGGGCGGATTCTGAGAAATAGGATTTACATGCATTTGGAGAGTCAAGGACTGATTAGCGATAGTCAGCATGGCTTTGTGCACGGGAAATTGCATCCCAATAACTTAATTGAGATTATTGAGGATGTGAACAAGAACAGATGAGGGCAGCGTGGTGCACATGGTCAGCTTGGTCTACTTTAATAAATCCTTTGACGAGGTTCCACACGGTGGTTAGTAAAGTTAGATCACATGGGATTCAGGGAGAGCTTGCCAGTTGTATACAAAATTGGCTTGCCAGGTGGAGACAGAGTGTGTTGGTGAAGATTGATTTTCGGACTGGAGGCCTGTGAGCAGGGGTGTTCTGCAGGGATTGGTGCTGGGTCCACTGTTGTTTGTATAACTGATTTGGATGAGAATTTAGGAGTCATGATTTGTAAGTTTGCAAATGACACCAAAATTGGTGGTATAGTAGACAGTGAAGAAGGTTATCTAAGATTACAGAGGGACTTTGACAAAATGGGCTAATGGGCCTCGGAATGGCAAATGGAGTTCAATTTGGATAAATGTGAGGCGTTATATTTTGGTAAGATGAACAAGGGCTGGACATATATAGATAATAGTAGGGTCTTGTTGTCAAACAGAGAAACTTAAGAGTACGATGTGGCTTTAAGAGGTGTATTTTGTCATTTTTTTAATGAAGAAAGGTTGAGACGGATGTGCTTAGCAGTTTGCTCCGAAGTTAATAAAGTAAACAGGTTGTGAGGCCTTGTTTTTTCATTAAAGTTATAACAATAGAAAGAAGCTGAATGGATAGGGTCAAGCTCCCACAGAACCAGGATTTTTTTTAGTTTTAGCTTTCAGTAGCAGTTTCTGGGGTCTTGAAGCTGGATGTGGAAGGTATGTTTTCTCTTTCTCTTATGCTAAAAGCTGGGGTTCTCTTCCTACTGTTAGAATTGTATGTGACACAATCTACTTTACTGAATTTGCCTCTGCCAAGGGTGTATTCATGGGATCTTACCATATTGGAACAGTTGCTGTTTAGCAACTCAATAATCTATTGTGTTGAGTGTTGATTTCTAGTAGAGCTAAGTTATTCCAATTTCTTCTTTCTTTTGTTGTCTTTTAACTATATTGTATGAATAAAGTGTGCTTTGCTTCAAGATTGGTAGTTGGATGAATTGAATTGCATCTGGATCACCATGCCTGGAACTTGCCTTTAGAATAAGAAATCTTAGGGTCAAGGCTATCTTCTCAATGTATTGTATGGGGGTTTGGTCTGATCCTTAACAATAGTGCTTTGAAAGCTGCGTCAGAGATAAACAAGGTATTTAAAAAGGCATTTAGCATGCTTGTTTTCATTGCTCAGACATTGAGTATAGGAGTTGGGATCTTTTGCTACAGTTGTACAGGATGTTGATGAAGCCACTTTTGGAGTACTGTGTACAGTTCTGGTCACCCTGTTACAGGAGGGTTATTATTTAATTGGAGAGTTTCAGAAAAGATTTACAAGGACGTTACTGGGATTGGAGCTGAAAAATGTGTTATTGGAAAAGCGCAGGTCAGGCAGCATCCAAGGAGCAGGAGAATCGACGTTTCGGGCATAAGCCCTTCTTCAGGAAATCATTTCCTGAAGAAGGGCTTATGCCCGAAACGTCGATTCTCCTGCTCCTTGGATGCTGCCTTACCTGCTGCGCTTTTCCAGCAACACATTTTTCAGCTCTGACCTCCAGCATCTGCAGTCCTCACTTTCTCCCCATTACTGGGATTGGAAGGTTTGAGTTATAAACAGAGGCTGGATAGGCTAAGACTTTTTTCACTGTGTGGAAACGCCAGGGGACTATTGAATGATGAGTCTGACATCAGTGGTGGGAAAGTTGTTGGAGAGATTCTGAAAGCTAGGATTTACATGCATTTGGAGAGGCAAAGATTGATTGGGGATAGTCAGCATGGTTTTGTGTACAGGAAATCGTATCTCCCAAACTTGATTGAATGTAGGAGTTGAAGGATGACCTTATAAAGATTTATAAAATCATGAGGGGCATAGATTAGGTGAATAGCAAAGGTCTTTTCCCTCGAGTAGGGGAGTTCCAAACTAGAGGGCATATTTTTAAGTTGAAAGGAGTAAAATTTAAAAGGGACCTGAGGGGCAATGTTTTCACACCGAGTCTGGTTCGTATGTGGAATGATCTGGCAGAGGAAGTGATTGATGCAGATACAGTTACACCATTTAAAAGACATTTGAACAGGGACATGAATAGGAAAAGTTTAGAGGGATCTGGGCAAAATGCAGGCATATGGGGCAAGTTTAGTTTGGGAAACTTGGTTGGCATGGATGAATTAGATTGAAGGGTCTATTTACATGCTGTATGACTCAAGTCCAAAATTGAAGTATTAGGAGGCATAAACAAAACACTTAGTTAAAGCACTGTATGTTTAAGCAGAATCATAAAGAAAAAGAGGTGGAGGGGTTGAAAGGAATAAATTCCAAATAAGGAGGCCTAGGTTTGTGGAGCCTTCAATAATGTGGAAAAGAAAGGTCAAGTTGTCCAAAAGCTCAGAGAGAGAAACAGATAGTGATAAATTGAAGGTTGGGGGTTTGGAAGATGGCATTTTTGTATTGATTAAAAAAAAATTTAAATTTAGTGTCATTGATTCTGTCAAATATACTGTAAAATGTTTGTTCTAATAACTCGTGCTCCCACGAGGAGGTTGAACAGTTCATCTCTACCTCGTGCTCCCACGAGGAGGTTGAACAGTTCATCCCCTTTACTAACACCTTCCACGCTGACCTCAAATTTACCTGGACCGTCTCAGACTCCTCCCTCCCCTTCCTAGACCTCTCCATTTCTATCTCGGGCGACCGGCTCAACACAGACATTTACTACAAACCGACCGACTCCCACAGCTACCTAGACTACACCTCCTCCCACTCTGTCCCCTGTAAAAACACCATCCCATATTCCCAATTCCTCTGCCTCCGCCGCGTCTGCTCCCAGGAGGACCAATTCCAATACCGAACAACTCAAATGGCCTCCTTCTTCAAAGACTGCAATTTCCCCTCCGACGTGGTCAATGACGCTCTCCACCACATCTCCTCCACTTCCCGCGCCTCCACCCTTGAACCCTGCCCCTCCAATCGCCACCAGGACAGAACCCCACTGGTCCTCACCTTCCATCCCACTAACCTCCAGATACATCGTATCATCCTCCGTCATTTCCGCCACCTCCAGACAGACCCCACCACCAGGGATATATTTTCCTCCCCACCTCTATCAGCATTCAGGAGAGACCACTCCCTCTGCGACTCCCTCCTCAGGTCCACACCCCCCCACCAACCCAACCTCCACTCCTTCCCCTGCAACCGCAAGGAATGCAAAACTTGCACCCACACTTTCCCCCTCACCTCCCTCCAAGGCCCCAATGGATCTTTCTATATCCATCACAAATTCACCTGCACCTCCACACACATCATTTACTGTATCCGCTGCACCCGATGTGGTTTCCTCTAAAGTGTGGCGACAGGTCACCTACTTGTGGAACGTTTCAGGGAACACCTGTGGGACACCTGGACCAACCAACCCAACTGCCCGTGGCTGAACACTTTAACTCCCTCTCCTACTCCGCCAAGGACATGCACGTCCTTGGCCTCCTCCATCGCCAGACTCTGGCCACACGACGCCTGGAGGAAGAGCGCCTCATCTTCCGCCTAGGAACCCTCCAACCACAAGGGATAAATGTAGATTTCTCCAGCTTCCTCATTTCCCCTCCCCCCACCTTATCTCAGTCCCAACCCTCGGATTCAGCACCGCCCTCTTGACCTGCAATCTTCTTCCCGACCTCTCCGCCCCCACCCCCTCTCCGGCCTATCACCCTCACCCTCACCTCCTTCCACCTAGCGTATTCCCAGTGCCCCCTCCCCCAAATTCCCTCCTCCAGACCTTTTTTCTCAGCCTGCTTGGCACACCAGCCTTATTCCTGAAGAAGTGATTATGCCCGAAACGTCGATTCTCCTGCTCCTCGGATGCTGCCTGGCCTGCTGTGTTTTTTCAGCACCACATTTTTCAACTCTTGTTCTATAACTGTCTGCATAAACATACTTATTAATTCATTTAAACACCATATGCAAATTATTTTGTTACACTGTACACTCAACATTGCTCAGCCAAATCAATACCTTTATTTTAAAGAAAGTACTGTAATTTAAAATTATGAATGTCAGTTGGAGCATTTACTTAGATTAGTTTCTGTTCAGAATGGCTATTACAAAATCTTTGAATGCTCTTCTTATCAACCTCTTGGGTTGGTAGGTTGATGATGGCCTGAGGTGAAAGGAGACAATGCGGTCATCATAGTAAAATCTCAGATCAATTATATTGTCCATCGTTCATCTTATTGCGGTTGCTTAACCACAACGACATCCATTCAGTTGCACTGATGCATTGCAGACTGTCAAAGTATTTCTGGTAATAAACTGGCTACGAAAGTTCCTTTTCCCTTAATTCAGATGACCACTGAGTAATATCAAAGAATAGCAGCCTGATGAGTGGATGGGAAATACTGAGTGATTGGCCAGCACACCGAGAACATTTTCTAATGGAACAAAATGCTCCATTGTAGGAAAGTAAATTTTGTTGTAGTTAGATAATGAGCACTATCACTGGATGACGTAATCCTACGACTGGTGTTATAAATCTTCCCTTTTTTTGTGCATTATACCAATCAGGGCTGAAAGGTAAAACTGAAATTTAATATTGTGCACAGAGTGAGAGAAAGTAAAAAAGAAAAAAAAGACATTGATTGATTGGAGGAATAAGGGGTGTATCTTCTAGTTCTCATTGATTTTCAATGTTCCTTTATGTTTTTTGCCTGAAATTTGCCCTTTTCAATTTGAAGGATGCCAGTAAAATGGATGAATGTGCTTGTTGCTTTGCAGAATATTCCTTTCTCAGAAGCAAGGGTCAGAATCAATTACCCCAGTATGTGATAGAGCTCTGTCATACAGGTATACGGACCTAAGTTTAACACCCTGTTCCAACAAGGTTGGAGCCTCAAACTTGGTTCACTACTCAGCCAGTTCTTAAAGAGACTATATTGTACTCTTGACTAGGTTCACAAGTAGCTAGGAACATAGGAACAAGAGTAGACACCATTCCACCGTTCAATGAGATCACGGCCGTACTCCATACATCTGCCTTTGACCTATATCCCTTAACACCTTAAATAAATTTTTGATGAGGCAATCTCAGTTTTAAAAGTTACAACTGATCTAGCATTCATTGCCACATGCAATTCTGGTCTCCTGCCTTTCGGAAAGATGTTGTGAAACCTCAAAGAGTTCAGAAAAGATTTACAAGGATGTTGCCAGGGTTGGACAATTTGAGCTATAGGGAGAGGCTGAATACACTAGGGTTGTTTTCCCTGGAGCGTCAAAGGCTGAGGGGTGACCTCATAGAGGTTCATAAAATAATGAGGGGCATGGATAGGATAAAAAGACAAAGTCTTTTCCCTGGGGTAGGAGAGTCTAGAACTAAAGGACATAGGTTGAGGGTGAGAAGGGAAAGATATAAAAGGGACCTAAGGGGCAACTTTTTCACGCAGAGAGTGGTGCGTGTATGGAATGAGCTGCCAGAGGAAGTGGTGGAGGCTGGTAAAATTGCAACATTTAAAAGACATTTGGATGGGTAAATGAATAGGAAGGGTTTGGAGGGATATGGGCCAGCTGCTGGCAAATAGGACTAGATCAGATTGGGATATCTGGTCGGCATGGACACATTGGATGGAAGGGTCTGTTTCTATGCTGTACATCTCTCTGACTCTATGACTCTACTTGTGGAAGAGCGTTCTAAACCTGTACCAGTCTCTGTGTAGAAGTGCTTCTTAACATCTCTCATCAGCAGTGTCGCCCCAGGTTTTAGACTTTGCCCTCTAGTTCCAGAATGTTCAAACTGTGGAAATAACTTTTTTTCTCTACCTTGTCATTTCTTGTTAGTATCGTGATGACTTTGCTCAAATTCTAAAGAATACAGCCTAATTTGTATAATGTCTCCTCATAATTTAACCCCTGAAGTCCAGGTGTGATTCCTGTAAATCTAAGTTTTATTCCTTTCAAGGTCAATATATCCTTCCTAAGGTGAGGTGTCAAGATTTTTTCACAGTACTCCAAGTGGGGTCTAACCAAAAGATTTGTCAAACTGATCATAACTGTGCTATATTTCTAAGTAATTGATTAACTTGTTCATGTGAAACTTGTGGTTATTTTATTTTAAGAAAAAATTATTTTAAAAGCCTTATTATTGTTGATTTTAAAAGTCGAAAATCCAAATTATAAATATTAGCAATGTTGCTTTGACTAATTGCTTGTAATAAAAATTAATTGGTTTCCTTTCTTAATCTAAACACATAAAAATAAAACCAACCAAATAGGAATTATTGGCAGTAAAAGATCCTGAAATCTTATTAAATTAATAGCTGACATAAATAACAAATAAGAGTTAAATAAGTAATAAAACAAAGGAGCCGTTAAATGAAAACAAAGATCATAGCCGTGTAAAAGATCAGGAGCTGAAGTTCACAAAGAGTACCTAGTTTAAGTGAGTAACTTAGAGAAGAAAACAAGGATAAAAATGTAGATGAGGGGAACAGAACGCAACTGCAATAAATAATTAAGTTTGTGCGGAGCATTGAGTGGTCCAGTGACCGTGGGCCAGAAATTAGGTATTCCAATTTGATCCACAATCAGAGAAATCAGACCTGACAGAAAAGTGGCCACACTAAATTAAATAGCAACCAACAGCTACCTGCTACAGAAAACAGTGGCAACCAAGATCAAAGACATTAAAGGTTCAAGGGGAACCAGTGACTACCAGCCTGAAGGTTGTGTATTGAAGAAGTGTTGATTAGCTGTACTGGCAACTTGACTGCCTGAGTATGCACACTATACAACTCAAGATTACAGTAAAGTGTGTTGATGTGACCCCATTGGATGACTTGAGCCTTTCTCAATTCCTCTGCTACATCGATGACTGTATTGGCACCACCACGTGCTCCCTCGAGGAGGTTGAACAGTTCATCAACTTTACCAACACCTTCCACTCCAACCTCAAGTTCACCTGGACCATCTTGCTCCCTCCCCTTCCTGGGCCTCTCCATCACCGTCTCTGGCTACAGGCCAACCACAGACATCTATTACCAGCCCACCAACTCCCACAGCTACCCAGACAACACCTTCTCCTACCTTACCTCCTGAAAAAATGCCATTCCTTATTCCCAATTTCTTTGCCTTCAATGCATCTGTTCCCAGGATGACCAATTCCACCTCAGAAAGTCCCAGATGGCCTCTTTCTTTCAAGATCGCAACTTCCCTTCCCATGTGGTTGACGATGCCCTCCAGCGCATCTCATTCACTTCAAGCACCACTGCCGTTGAACCCCAACCCTCCCAATGCAACAAGGACAGAACCCCACTGGTCCTCACCTTCCACCCCACTAACTTCCACATACATCGCATCATCCTCTGCCACTTCTGCCACCTCCAAAGGACCCCTTCCCCACCAAAGATATATTTCACTCCCCACCCCGATCAAGGTTCCAGAGTTCCTCTGCGACTCCCTCGTCAGGTCCCCCTCAGCCTACACCCCACTCTTGGCACCTTTCCCTGCCTCTGTAGGAAGTGCAAAACCTGCATCCACACCACTCCTCTCACCTCCATCCAAGGCCTCAAGGGATCCTTCCACATCATCAGAAATTTACCTGTACCTCTACCGATGTCATCTACTGCATCCATTGCACCCGGTGTGGTCTCCTCTACATCGGAAGAGAGGACGCCTTCTTGCAGATCGTTTCAGAGAACACCTCTGGGACACTCTCACCCGCCAAACCTACCACCCCATGGCTGAACACTTCATCTCCCCCTCCCACTCTGTCAAGCACATGCAGGTCCTGGGCCTCCTCCATTGCCAGGCCGTTACCACCCAATGCCTGGAGGAGAAATGTGTCATATTTTGCCTAGGGACCCTGCAACCACACAGGATAAATGTGGATTTCAATGGTTTCCTCATTTTTCCCCTCCCCTCCACATTATCCCAGTCCCAAGCCTCCAATTCGGCACCACCTTCCTGACCTGTCCATCACTCCCCCCTCTGAACTGTCACCTTCTCCCACACCTTCATCTACCTATTGCTTTCTCAGCTACCTCCCCCCAAGCGGTCTTTCCTGATGAAGGGCTTTTGCCCGAAACGTCGATTTTCCTGCTCCTCAGATGCTCCTGACCTGCTGTGCTTTTCCAGCATCACTCTAATGTAGACTCTGATTTCCAGCATCTGCAGTCCTCACTTTTACCTTACCCCAAACCCACCCATCTCCCACTTATCTCTCTGCACCCCCAGCCCACAAGCCTCATTCCTGATGAAGGGCTTATGCCTGAAATGTAGATTCTCCTGCTCCTCGGATGCTGCCTGACCTGCTGTACATTTTCAGCACCACATACTTGACTCTGATCTCCAGCATCTGCAGTCCTCACTTTCTCCTTTCTTATAACCCCATTGATCAAATGCTACAGAATATTCTGGAAGATTCAGGGGCAAGGGGTGATAAGAATACGAACCTGAACACTACTCCCGAAGGTGGATCATTGTGGGTAACATCCTTTTTCAGATGGCTACAGCTAAATGGAGAGTCAGTCTTGTGGGAATTTGGAAAATGCTCATAGGATGTTTTATTTAGAATATTTTTATTAATAAAATTGAGTCCTCACCAAAAAGAGCACTTGGGTAAAATGTTTTTAATGCATAAACTGGTCAAAGTTACCAAACTATGGATAACAATTGCAATCCTGAGATACCAAATCTTCAGTAATGTCTACAACTCAAGTAACATCAGATCAGTTATTCAACTGGAAACTGAGATGAAGATACTACAGAATATCAAGGAGATAAAGTTTCTTGGACTACTTGATCCAGGATGCAGTCACAGTCCCTGCCCATTCATCGTTAAGTTGATAGTCCAGTGGTCTGTAGCTTGTGAGTGAGACTGAGAGTCAGACAAGTAAAAAGAAACCAGGTGTATAGTACTTGAAAATTTTGACTCTTGTCAAATCCAGCTTCTTTTTATCTATGTGGATAAATGTAAATTATGCAGAATGAAAGAGAATTAAGTATTCCAGACTGTTCCAATACTTCATCCTCCCCATAACATGGGGGTGTAGGATATATGTGTAGGATTTACCTCTTTGCATTGCTTTTGGAGAGTGAATATTTGATAATTTTAGGCAATTCAATTGAATTTTCTCCTCTTGAGTCAAAAACAGTTTAGTCAGTCTGGGAACTGGAACAGCTGCTTCGAGAAACTGGTCTTAATGAAATAAATGATTTGAAAGATGTTAATAAGCTTTGGTTTTAACTAATTATATCCATCCTAATTACAATATGTGTAAATTGAAGCCTCCTTGTCAACTTTAAAAAAAAATAAACTCAGCAGCTTGAACTTAGTATGACACGTTATCTTTAGACAAGAACCATGTATTTTAAATAGGGTTTAGCTCACCAACTATTTTGATCTATTCACTGTGTCTGCAGAGCAGAACGGTGATATTTTAAACTGATAGTCCTTTCCTGACATTCTGCTAAGAATTATTACAAACATTTGTTCTTAATTGCCTTAATATCAATGGGAATATGTTAGCATATTTATGTGAGTTGTTTAGAATAGTTTGTCTTATTGATAAGAAAATTCTACTTGTTTGAAACCTGCAATCTGTACCTTTTAGAAGATGTATCTTGTTTCACAATGGAATGTAAACCAAAGAAAATAAGAGATCGGCATTTGTCTCAACCTATGACCCACCTATGGCATGGTCCACAAAGGTAGTGTGACACCAGGTAACCCTCACCTACCACCAATATTTCCACAACATTCCATTTCATTTTAAACTACTCATGTGCATATTTGCTGTATTACAGCACTACATTTATTAGTCCTGGCATATTTTTAGCAAGTGAAGTACTTTCCTACCAGAACAACCTATAGTTTTCTGTATCAAGCTCTGCATTTTTCTTAGAATGTCCAATATCTTATGCACCTTCATCTTATATACCTGTAAAAGCTCTTGAAACTCAGAGAATTTTTCTGTTAAAGATCAAGCTATATAGAAGAGATGGAGATTTTATAAAATAGATAACATGTAATTATTTTAAAAAGCATTTGACTCATAGGATCCAACTTTAGGCTCTATGCGCAATAATGGAAACATACCAGCACCAATTCTGCAAAAGTTCCATTTTTAAAATGGCAAATTGTTCTTTGCTATGGTGTTTTCCATTGCTACAAAGATCATGTTTGCAATGGTTCACTGTCTATCAATATCATTTATAACAGGATATCTGCTTCCATGTTTGTTATCAGAAAATTGATTACATTTAATTTTATCTGAAATTGGAAATACTTATCCAAATTTATGAAGACCTGCTGCATTTCAATGTTTTGTGTTTTTTTTTTCTGAAACTTGATGCAGATTGTCAAATATGAGCAGAATTCACTTTGCATTTTTGAACTTTTTTGGAGGTTTGGTCACCACTAACTATAATTGGTGAAAAAAGCTAAATTGGATAAAAGACAGAAAGTAAAGAATAGCAATGCAGTTCTATTATTAGTCTGGAGGAAATGCTCCAAGGCTAAGCATTAGGTGTTCTTTTGGACTGTGAAGAAAGCTAATAGAATGCTAGCCTTGATAATTAGAGGACCAAAATATGCTGCAGTTATACAAAACTCTGGCTCGACTCCACTTGGAGTACAGATCTGGGCACCACAACTTAAGAAGGATATATTGACCTTGTAAAGGAGTATAATGTAGGTGTACAGAATGATAGCTGGACTTCAGGGCTTAAATTATGAAGAGCGATTATCCCCAAATTAATCTTGTTATCGCAAGAATTCAACAATTTAAGACATGACCTGGTTGAAGTTTTCAAAATATTAACAGGAAAAGTTAGAGAAAATAAAGATAAACTATTTCCACTAGTTGCATTTCTTAACTAAGGGACATCGTCTAAAATATGTTAGAAAGCAATTCTACAAAAAAAGGTTTGTAGATGTTTAGAACTAGAAGAAAGTGGGAACTGCCAATGCTGGAGATCAGAGTTGAAAAGTGTGGTGCTGGAAAAGCACAGCAAGTCAGGCAGCATCTGAGGAGCAGATGCTAGAACAGTTGTTCACTTTAAATCTGAGACTGAAACATTTTTCTTTAGAAAAGATAATTAGGGATATGAGCCAAAGGCAGGTAAATGGAGTAAGGCCACAAATCAACCATTTTCTCATTAATCCATGCTGTAGATCTCTATGACTCTATAAATGGCAGAACAGGCTTGAGGGGCTGAATGGCCTGTTCCTATGTTTCTAAAGGAAATAAGCTCAAGCTGTTCCAGCTTTTCATCTCTTCATCCCATGAATCAGCAATGATTTTTTTTTGACTACATTCAGTGAAAGATTATCCACTTTGCCCACTACTCCACTTTAATAAGGAAAACAAAAATCTAGAGTAAATATCCAACTGTGGTGTCACCAGTGTTCCTCTCTACTTTTATATTTCATCTTCCTTGCAACAGAGGCCAAATTTCCATTTGCCTTCTAATCTCTTGCTACACTGGCATGCTAACCTTGTGTGATTCACATACGAGGACAACCAGATCTGCAGCATGCTTCAGTCACTTTTCCATTGAATTATTTTCCATTTTGTGATTTTCCTGCCAAAGTGGACAACCTCACATTTCCTACTGTCTATGTTAAGTATCACCCCTAGCACCATCACCCAATTCTTGTGAAGTAAGCTTTTACATGGCAAAATAATTAGCTCTAGCAGTGTTACTGATGGTTACATCCTCAAGGAATTCAAATGTAGTGCAATTGTCAAACAAGATTTCCCTTTCAAAAAACCATAAGGATTCTGCTTGATTATGTTCTGATTTCTTCAGGTCATTGAAAATTATGGTCTATATAGGCACAGGATATTCTGGCTTACAGAAGAGACCAAAAAAATCCCATAGTGTTTAGATGCTTTTTGTAGACCAGTTGGATGTCAAATTGAAGCTCTATATGTATCCCTTCAAGTCTATGTCATACTGACAACAGGCTAAGGCTTCCATCAAATGTAATTTTGTAGAAGCAAAGCTGACAGAGAAAATCATTGAAATAGCAATTGCTACTACTCCAATACAGACCTTGCAAAAAAGATGTGGTGGCCAACCTTGACAGTCAAAGTATTAATGAATTACTCAAAGATGGATGAAAGAAGAGGGCATTGTTGAAGGCTGACAAAGCTACAGATCTTACCTGAAAGTTAAGGTACATTGACTAGAAAAGGCAAACATGGGGAGGCATATGGAAGGTTCAGATTCAAGTCTCAAGTGCTTCACTGGGCAGGGAATTCCATAGATTCACAACCCCCTGGGTGAAGAAGTTCCTTCTCAATTCAGTCCTAAATCTGCTCCCCCTAATTTTGAGGCTATGCCCTGTTGTCCTAGTTTCACCAACCAGTGGAAAATCCCTTCTACTTCAATCTTCTCTATTCCCATCTTAATTTTATATGTTTCTGTAAGATCCCCCTCATTCTTCTAAATTCCAATGAATATAACCCCAGTCTACTCAATCTCTCCTCATTAGCCAACCCCCTCAACTCCAGAATCAGTTTAGTGAACCTCCTCCCTGCACCCCCTCTTGTGCCAGTCTATACTTTAAGTGAGGAGACCAAAACTGCATGCAGTACTCCAGGTGTGGCCTCACCAGCACCCTGTACAGCTGCAGCATAACCTCCCTGCTTTTAAACTCAATCCTTTTGGCAATGAAGGACAAAATTCCATTTGCCTTCCTAATTACCTGTTGCACCTATAGACCAACCTTCTGTGATTCATGCACAAGGACACCCCGTTCCCTCTGCACAGTTGCATGCTGCAATTTCTCACCATTCAACTAATAATCCTTTTTACAGTTACTCCTACTGAAATGGATGATTTTACATTTACTTACATTGTACTTCATTTGCCAGACCTTTACCCACTCGCTTAAAGTATCTATGTCCTCTGCAAAGTTTCACATTCCTCTGCACACTTTGCTGTACCACTTATCTTGGTGTCATCTGCAAACTTTGACACACTGCACGTGGTCCCCAACTCCAAATCTTCTCAGTAAATTGTGAATAATTGTGGCCCTGATACTGATCCCTGAGGCACATCACTAGTCACTGATTGCCAACCAGAATAGCAATCATTTATTCCCACTCTTTGCTTCCTGTTGGTTAACCAATCCTCTATCCATACTAATACATTCCCCGTTATGCCTTGCATCTTTACCTTATGCAGCAGCTTTTTGTGCAGCACCTTGTTGAATAAGTTTGGAAATTTAGATACACCACAACCAACTGATTTCTGTTGTCCATCATATTTGAAATGAACTTATAGATTTCCAAAAGATTAGTGAAGCATGACCTATCCTTCATGAACCCATGCTGTGTCTGCCCAATGGCCCAATTCCTATCTAGATGCCTTGCTCTTTCTTCCTCGATAATAGTCTCAAGACTTTTCCCCATTACAGAGGTTAAGCTGACTGGTCTATAATTCCACCTCTTTTGTCCAAATCCCTTTTTAAACAGTGGAGTCACATTTGCTGTTTTTTCAATCTGCTGGAACTGCCTCAGAGTCCAGTGAATTTTGGAAAATCACCACAAATGCATTTGCTATTTCTCCCACCATCTCTTTAAGTACCCTAGGATGCATTCCATCAGGATCAGGAGACTTGTCTACCCTTAGCTCCATTACGTTGCCCAAAACTACCTCTTTTGTGATAATGATTGTTTCCAGGTCCTCATCTACCTTCATCTCCTTGTCAATTACCGACATGTTATTTGTGTTCTCCACTGTGAAGACTGACAGAAAATACCTATTCAATGTCTTGGCCATTTCCTCTTATCCCATGACTAAATCCCCCTTCTCATCCTCTAAAGAACTAATGTTTACTTTAGCCCCTTTTGTTTGTTTTATATACTTATAAAAACTTTTGCTATCTATCTTTATATTTTGAGCTAGTTTTTCTCATAAAATATCTTCCCTATCTTTATAGTTTTTTTGTGCCTTTCTGTTGACCTTTAAAGCTTTCCCAATCTTCAAGTTTCCCACTGACCTTGGCCACTTGAATGCCTTCTCTTTCAATTTGATAGTCCAGATCAGGTGAAGATGGCAGATTCCCTTCCCTAAAGGACATTAGTGAGGCAGATTTTTTTTTTCTGACCATCATCAATGATTTCATTAGGCCCTCAATCCCAGATTTTTATTGAATTCAAATTCTAATCTCTGCAGGACTCAACTGAGGTCCCTAGGACACTACCTGTGTCTCAAGATTAATAACCTGGTGATAGTACCACTCGGCCATTGCTTCCCAATGACTTGGTACTTTATGTGTAGAATCCATCGTATGAGAATACTAACACAATGTTGTATGCAGATAAAACCAAATGCCCAGCAATTACAGGTCAACAGCATGTTGCATCTCACATTGATAATCATTAGTGGAATTAGTCACACACTGGAAGGCAGTTTGACATGTAAGAATATACATAGGTTTGTGCCAAAAGGCGAGCAAGAGAGATAGTCTATTGACTGAGTTTGATCAATTATATTAATATTGCTTGACTGATGCCTGGAGTGGAGGGGCTGTATAATGAGGAAAGATTGGATGGGCTGGACCTGAATCCATTGGAGCTTAAAAGAATGTGTTCTTATTAAAACATATAAGATCCTGAGGGGACTTGACAGATTGACTGCTGAAAGAATATTCATCCATTTGCGTTAGAATAGAACTAGGGGACATCGCTTATAAACAAAAGGACTCCCTTTCAATGAATGTCTTAGTCAACCCTGCCTCAGCTGAGGGCCACACTCTCTCAGAATTGCAAAGGACCCACTCTGCACTACATCCTCAGGAGAATTCATACTCTCAACAAACAGTATTTCAACTCCATCTCAAACATCAAAAACCGTAAGTACAACAAACTTTTATCTACCCACCTCCATAACCAGCGATCCTCAAACAGTCCATAAGATTCCTCCGGCCTCTGGAACTACTTGGACTCCATTAGCCATACGGCTGGTACAGCTGCCACCCCCACGCTGATTGATGAAGTCACTTCCGTCCCCATCATGGCCACTCCCACAACCACTTCCACCCCTCACAATTCCTCATACATCACACATGACATCGCTTCCACCCCTCACATCATCGCTGATGTCACACGTTCAGTGACTTCTGCCACTCCTACTGCCGTGTCTGCCACCACTTCCGCCCCCACCAATGCCACTCACCTGCATTCTGCTGACACTCCCCCCACATATCCCACTGTCCCCATTTCCCCACCATCACACCCACACCAGTTACTGGCTCCGCCCCCACTCCCAGCTCCACACCCACACCAGATCCCAGCTTCCAGCCCTGCCGAGTTTTCACCATCCCTCCAGACCTTCCCCTCACTGAGGATGAATGATCAGTCCTCAGCAAAAGACTCACCTTCATCCCCCTCCGTCTACGCATCAATGAATTTAATACACGCCGTGACATCGAACACTTCTTCCGCCGCCTCCACCTCTGAGCTTACTTTCACAATCAGGATTCCCGCCCACCTTCTGAGGACCCCTTCGCCCACCTCCAACACACTGCATCCACCTGGATACCCTGTGCTGGCCTATTACCTGCCCTCGACCTCTTAATTTCCAACTGCCACCGGTACATTAACCGCCTCAACCTGTCTACCCCCCCTCCCCCACTCCAACCTCTCACCCTCACAACACGCAGCCCTCCAATCCCTCTGCTCCAATCCCAATCTCACCATCAAGCCAACAGATAAAGGGGGAGCAGTGGTAGTCTGGCGCACTGACCTCTACGCCGCTGAAGCCAAATGCCAACTCAAGCATCTCTTCCTACCACCCCTCGACCATGACCCCACCCCCCATCACCAAACCATCATCTCCCAGACCATACAGAATGTCATCACCTCAGGAGATCTCTCACCCACAACTTCCAACCTCATTGTCCGGGAACCACGCACTGCCTGTTTCTACCTCCTTCCCAAGATCCACAAGCCTGACCACCCTGGCCGACCCATTGTCTCAGCATGTTCCTGCCCCACTGAACCCATCTCTAACTACCCCGACACTGTCCTATCCCCCCCTCGTCCAGGAACTCTCCACATACATTCGAGACACCACCCACGCCCTCCACCTTCTCCAAGGCTTCTGTTTCCCCGGCTCTCAACGCCTCATCTTCACCATGGATATCCAATCCCTCTACACCTCCATCCGCCATGACCAGGGCCTCCAAGCCCTCCGTTTTTTCCTCTCCCAACGTCCCCAACAGTACCCTTCCACCGACACTCATTCGTTTGGCCGAACTGGTCCTCACCCTTAACAATTTCTCCTTTGAATCCTCCCACTTCCTCCAGACAAAAGGGGTAGCCATGGGCACACATTTGGGCCCCAGCTATGCCTGTCTCTTGTTGGCTACTTAGAACAGATGATCTTCCGTAATTACACCAGCACCAGTCCCCACCTCTTCCTCCGCTACATTGATGACTGCATTGGCGCCACCTCATGCTCCCGTGAGGAGGTTGAGCAATTCATCAACTTCACCAATACATTCCACCCTGACATTAAATTTACCTGGACCATCTCTGACACCTCCCTCCCCTTCCTAGACCTCTCCACCTCCATTTATGACGACCGATTTGACACTGACATTTTTTACAAACCCATCGACTCTCACAGCTACCTGGATTACACCTCTTCCCACCCTACCTCTTGCAAAAATGCCATCCCGTATTCCCAACTCCTCCGCCTCCGCCGTATCTGCTCCCAGGAGGACCAGTTCCACCACAAAACACACCAGATGGCCTCCTTCTTTAGAGACTGCAATTTCCCTTCCCACGTGGTTAAAGATACCCTCCAACACATCTTGTCCACATCCCACACCTCCGCCCTCAGACCTCACCCCTCCAAACGTAACAAGGACAGAACGCCCCTGGTGCTTACCCTCCACCCTACCAGCCTTCGCATAAACCGAATCATCAACCGACATTTCCGCCACCTCCAAAAAGACCCCACCACCAGGGATATATTTCCCTCCCCACCCCTTTCCGCCTTCCACAAAGACCGTTCCCTCTGAGACTACATGGTCAGATCCACACACTCCTACAACCCACCCTCCCATCCTGGCACTTTCCCCTGCCACTGCGGGAATTGCAAAACCTGCGCCCACACCTCCTCCCTGACCTCAATCCAAGGCCCTAAAGGAGCCTTCCACATCCATCAATGTTTTACCTGCTCATCCACTAATATCATTTATTGCATCCTTTGCTCCCGATGAGGTCTCCTCTACATTGGGGAGACTGAACGCCTCCTAGCAGAGCGCTTTAGGGAACATCTCCGGGACACCCGCACCAATCAACCACACCACCCTGTGGCCCAACATTTCAACTCCCCCTCCCACTCTGTCGAGGACATGGAAGTCCTGGGCCTCCTTCATCATCCCTCCCTCACCACCAGACGCCTGGAGGAAGAATGCCTCATCTTCCGCCTCAGAACACTTCAACCCCAGGGCATCAATGTGGACTTCAACAGTTTCCTCTTTTCCCCATCCCCCACCTCACCCAAGTTACAAACTTCCAGCTCAGCACTGTCCCCATGACTTGTCCGGACTTGTCCTACCTGCCTATCTTCTTTTCCACCTATCCACTTCCACCCTCCTCCCTGACCTATCACCTTCATCCCCTCCCCCACTCACCTATTATACTCCATGCTACTTTCTCCCCACCCCCACCCTCCTCTAGCTTATCTCTCCACCCTTCAGGCTCTCTGCCTTTATTTCTGATGAAGGACTTTTGCCCGAAATGTCGATTTTGCTGTTCCTTGCCTGAACTGCTGTGCTCTTCCAGCACCACTGATCCAAAATCTGGTTTCCAGCATCTGCAGTCATTGTTTTTACTTAGTTAAACAGATTGGTGAGTCTTTGAAACTCTCTTCCCAGGGAATAGAGGAATCACAGATTCTTGACTACCAAGAAACTCAAAGAGTACTGGGGTAGACAGAAAAACGGAGTTGAGGCCAAAAGCAGATCAGCTATAGTCTTATTCAGTGGTGGAATTTGAAAATGCCAAATGGCCAATTCCTGCTCCTAATTTGTATGCTTGTAAGTTCATATTGTCACAGTTCAGAAGAATGAGGCATTTAAAGAATATATCTCCAGTCAGTACAAGGAGCCATGTTTATCACCATAGTTTATTCTTATCTTTGGGCCAAAATTACTTCCAATCTCTTCCATGTCAATGGAATGATTTGTTTGTAGTTACTGATTATCTTTCTATGTATTCTATCATTGGTCAATTGAATGATAGATCAGGCACAATTGTAACATATACACCAAGTGCTATTTTCTGTTTATTTGAGTTATCCAGGAACATAATCTCAGACAATGGTGCTGAATTTACAGGTAGGCCATTCCAGGACATGTTTGAAAAGTGGGAAATAGATTGCACTACTTCTTCTCCACATGATCTTGATCTAATGGCATAACTGAAAGGATGATTTATATGTTAAATTCTTTCATTCTAATGAGCAAATAAGTTAAACAAAATCAATACATTGTAATGTTACACCTCAGCCAACACATCTAAGTGCATTATTCCATCATTGACAGATCATGTTCAGCAAAAAGCGTAAATGAATTTATTTAATTTTCTTCAGTCAACTCTTCTAAAGGGCAGAGAAGAAATTTTCAAAATGCAGGGGAGGATAAAAGAAAGGAATGCAAGCAAAGACAAATTTAAAGATAGGATAAAAGTTTCAAATTCATCATCTCACGAGGAATATGTGACAATCAGCCCAAGTGAAAAGGATTGGTGTTGAGTCAAAATCTAATGAGGTGATCACACATAATGATGTAGCTGTGAAATAGAACAGATCCAAAATCATTCAAGCCAAATAAGATCCAAGGCAACATCTAAAGCAACTTCCAAATGTGATCATTGTGGGAACATTGAACAAGTCGGCAATTGTAGTAATAATTTCAGTCAGAAGCTATAAGGAAAAAGCACTATGTTTCATGGACTTACACATCTGTGGATTTCATATACTATTACTCTGTAATTTTTAAAAATGAATTCCATGTGTTGTAAGAAAGAAAGATATTTTGGGATGTCTTCAAGTGTGTGCTTATTTTTTTTTGGTTACCATTAGAGAGAAACTCAATGCAATATATGATGTGATTCAGGTCACATGCTCAGAGAAGGAGAAATTTCAGCTGCTCAAATTTGGCTTTTAAAATGGGCTGCCCAGCTGCTGGGCTGAATTGTGAAAACCTGCCTGGGACTCCAGGGCTGTGTTCAAAGTTTAAAAAATAAATATTAAGACATGAACGTCTCTCTGTCTTCACCTCTCAGTCTCCTCATCCTGCATCTTCCATGCCATCTAATGCTCTGTACTCACCCCATTAGCTTCCATATACTCCATGCCCCACACATATATTGTCAATATGCCTGCAAAGCTTAACAACGGAATTTTCCTAGTATTTACTGAGTAGCATGACATTTAATTTAAAAACATTACAGTAGAACTTATTTTCCAATATTCTAACACACGAAGACATAGAGAAGAATTACAAAAAACACAGATGTCACAATGCCCATTAACCTCACATCAACTACTTACTGGACACCAAACACATACTACTATCAGTGTATTGTTTTTGAAAGTAAGGAGTATTTGTTCTTGGAAAGAATGATAAACTAACATTCGGATGAAGGTGGGCATGGGGACAATATGGAGAAAGTGAGGACTGCAGATGCTGGAGATCAGAGCTGAAAATGTGTTGCTGGAAAAGTGCAGCAGGTCAGGCAGCATTCAAGGAGCAGGAGAGTCGACATTTCAGGCATGAGCCCTTCTTCAGGAAGATTCCTGAAGAAGGACTCATGCCCGAAACGTCGACTCTCTTGCTCCTTGGATGCTGCCGGACCTGCTGCACTTTTCCAGCAACACATTTTCAGCATGGGGACAATATCCCCATGATGGTTGTCCCATGGCCTTTGGCCAAAAGGGTTTGGGCAATTGATTAGCACAGTGTACGTTTCCTGCAACTTAGAAATGTGATATAATAAGTGCCAGGGTCAGAGGGAATCATCTTCTTGGACAGTTATCATCAAACAAACTTGCAGGCTGCAGTTCTCATTGGGTGGAATAGTATTCATTGAGCTGTCCTCACCAGGCAGATGGAAGACGACAAGAAAGAGAAGTGGAAGACCCGAGGAAGAGTTCCCTAATACCTCAGCTAGAGAGCAGGATGCTTTCTCCAGAACTTTAATGAAACTGAAACATTCTACGCCAACATTCTAGTTTCAGTGAAACATCCCCGATTGTCATGGTCGCTTATTTTCTTTAAGTATTGAATAAATATGTCATATTTCAACTCCTGTTTCTTAACAAACGCAATGAACTATCGGAAAATTACTTACAAACCATCAGTTGTGAAATGTGATCATGAATTCCTGAGACAACAGGCTTCATACTCTGTTCCAAACTACACTTACTCCCATGCTCCTTCATATCCTCTTTGCCACTGTAAGCCACCGTATGTCTATCTATCCTTCATCTATGGCCTACCAACCCTCAGTCATTCCCATGGTTCTTTAAAGTTATTAAGCCAATTTATTCTGTCCCCACTTTATTTTTCACTTTCCATGCCAATATAAGTAGTTTTCAGGGGCCATCACAATAAGTACGTTTCAGGAGTCATGCTGACAGCAAATAAAGAAACCTGTCTATTCACAATATCACCATTGGAAAGAAATGCTCATTATCACAAAAACATGCGATTCATTGAAATTCAAAAGAAAAATTCACTGAAGTATTCAATCCCTTATGTAAACATAAATATCACTTACATGCTTACTTCTGATGAAAACAAACATTACCACTTTATAAGCGGTTGGAGTGTCCATCAAAACACTCACTTGATAGACATCCCATTGTCGACTTCAACATTTTGTAGTCAGTTCCTTAATAGCTTTAGCAGTTCCTTAATGGCTTGGAAGTCTCAATTATCATCCCAGTCATCAGCAAAATGACAGAGGAGTTGTTGTCAGGGCCATCAAATCACTTACTCAGGAATATCCTGCTCACTGATGCGCAGTTTGGATTCTGTCTGGTCTATTCTGCTCCTGATTCATGTCAGCCCTTTCCAAATAAGGACAAAAACTCTGAAGTCCTGAGGTGAGATGAAAGTGACTGTCCTTGATACCAAGCCAGTATTTGACCAAGTATGGCATCAAGGATCTCTGATAAAATTGTAGCCAATATAAATCAGGGGAGAGAACTCTCCACTGGTTAGAGTCATACCTGACAGCTGACACAGAAGAAGATAATTGTAATAGTTGGAGGTCAGACATCTCAGCTCCAGGACATCACTTCAGCAGTTTCTCAGGGAAGTGCTGTAGCTCAACCATCTTCAGGCTGCTTCATCAATAACCTTCCTTCCAACATAAGCTCAGAAGTGTGGATATGTGCAATGGTTACAAAGTTCAGCGCCAATCACGACTCCTCAGATGTTGAAGCAACCCATGACCTCACCCAGGCTTACAATGATTAACAGCAAGACACATTCATACCACACAAGTGTCAGGCACTGACTATCTCCAACAAGAAACAATTTAATTATCTCCTCTTGATGCACAATGGCATTGCCACCCTTGAATTCTACACCATCAACATCCTGGGGGATGCTATTGAGCACAAACTAAAGTGGACAAGTCATCTAAATGCTTTGGTTACAGGAACAAGTGAGAGTCAAGGAATCCTGAAGCAACTACTCACTTCATAGTACCCTAATGCTTGATCACTACATACATAACACAAATCAGGAGTGTAAAAGAATACTATGTATTTGTCTGGACAGGTGTAGCTCCAACATCACTCAAGAGATGCAACACTTTCCAGGACAAAGCAATCTATTTGATTGGCAACTTATGCACCACCTTCAGCATTGGCTCCCTTTGCCATTGATGCACAGGGCCAACAGGGTGCAACATTTCCAAGAAACACTGCAGTAACTCACCAAGGCTCCACTGACAGCAACTTCCAAACCTGACATATCTACCACCGAGATGAACAAGGGCAGCAGATGAATTCCACCACCAACCTGACTTGGAACTATATCACTGACCCTTCACTGTCATTGCATCATAATCTTGGAACTCCCTTCCTAACAGCATTGTGGTATGCTTACACCTTGTTGACCTCAGTGCTTCAAGACTATGCCATTCAGGAAGGTTGGTGATGTGTAATGAATGCAATATTTACATCCCATGAGTGAATACAAAAATAGATATGTGCACTTTTTATTCACATGAATATTGACGTTTCACAGGCACAAAGGTTGCCTTACCTCCACCAAAGAATGCCTTATCTCGGGACCAGGTCCAAAGGGGTACCTAACCTCTCCAAAGAGGTTATCAAAAAATACACTGGGTGCAAACCTGCTCCTACCTGGTTTATTCTTCATACTCAATATACCACACTCCAAGGACTCCAAATATAATTTCCTTTAAGGCAGTTGGACATATAACTCTTTACCTGCTTCCAGACATGCATGACTTAATGACCTAGCAATGAGAGATACCCAGTTTATGGGTGGGTTTGAGGATTCCCAACTTTTTCTGGTATTTTCACCATGGCTAAGATGCTGTCACTTTGACTTAAATCTGGGACTAGGTTTCAGTTTATTCTGAAGGAGTTACCACTCAGACATTGTCTTATGTTTTCCAGCTGCCCATTTCTCAACTCCTTACAAAGTGAACCTATTTATTTTTGCACTAACTAATCTGTTAGGTGTGATTGGTATTTTGATGTTTACCAGCACAATAAGTGAAAAAAACACATCAGACAATACAGGGAATGCTGGTACAACAGCAAGTTAAGGATCATTGGTAGATTACAGGCTACTTTTTTGAGAAGATTTGCAGCTCACGTTGAAGTTTTGGATGTAGGTTTGCTCATTGAGCTGACTAGAGTTTATGGACATGTTTTGTCTGCTTGTTTGGGTTTGTTGCTGAGAAATCAGTGGATTGTGTTCATTGGGTACCCATTCTTTTTGAATACACGGTAAAGGTGATTTTCCTCCGCTCTGCATAGTTCCTCTGTGCTGCAAGCATCCCAACACCCACAAATGAAGCAGCATCAGAACATTATCAGTCCACCGATTTCTCAGCAACAAACCCAAACAAGCAGACAAAACATGTCCAGACACCGTAGCCACTCTCCCCTACATCAAAGACATCTCAGAAATGACTACCAGACTACTCAGACCTCTTGGCTTCATGGTAGCCTACAAACCCACCAACCCACTAAAACAGCTGCTAATGAATTTTAAAGGCCCTATACAGACAACAAGCAAAACTAATTAATTTACGAAATACTGTGCAAGGACTGTAACAAACACTACATTGGACAAACAGGCAGAACACTAGCCACCAGGATACAAGAACACCAACTAGCCACAAAACGCCATGACCCTCTCTCACTAGTATCCTTACATACAGATAAGGAAGCACACCATTTTGACTGGGACAACACATCCATCTTAGGACAAGCCAAACAGAGACATGCATGAGAATTCCTAGAAGCATGGCATTCCAACTGGAACTCTATCAACAAATACATCGAGTTAGACCCTATCCACCACCCCCTGAGAAAAAGAACAGGAAATGACATCACCACAAGAAATAACATCACCAACCCAAAGAAACTTAAACATATAAATACAAAGCAGGAATCATGTACACTGCTTTGCCTGAGACTCACTGAAGATGTTACCTACAGGGTGACAAAATGTCTGGAAATGAACCTACCAGTTCAGCAAGCAAACCTACATCAAGAATTGCAGGCTACTAGTGAATAATGGTGGGTGAGGGGGAGGGGGATATTGGTAGTGAAGTTTAATGGGGCATCAGCAGCAAAGGAAATGTTTTGTTTGAGCTGCACACCTCCCAGTGCCGGGGCCCCTATCAGGCAGTGAATGCCTTTGAATAATGGACTTGCACTGGGAACATACAAGGAATTCTATTCTGCTTTGTGTGAAATGTAATGCTCTATCTGTTTGGTAGCAGGGGAGAATTAACTAAGCGAGGCTGTAGAGGGTGGGAAACAAATCCCCTTGCATTTTCACCCTGATTCTGGTTTGTGGTTGGTAAGACAATCAATGCCCATTGAGGTGCTTCATTCTGCCAGTAGGAAAGTGCATTTGTTATAGGGGAAGCACAACAAATGCAGGATTTAGCAATAATCTGGCCCCCCAGTCAGTCTTGTATGGGCCGCAATCTCCAGTGATGCAGCCATTCAATAGAGCTACCTGCTTCTGATTATCCAGCAGCATTCTCACAAATAGGACCACCACCCTCACTGTCCTTTATCAGGGAAGGCCTGCCACTGCTTGAGCAGCACTGAGTCCACAAGGCCTTCAGTAAAGAGGCGATATGGAAGTGACTTCAGCTCTTCAATTGGTATGTGAGACTTTCCCTTCACCTCCGTTAACCCAGTCCCTTCAGTCATTTAAGCCACAGGAGACCATCTAGCCTGTCTGGTCTATGCTGGGTCTCCAAAGAGCAATCCAACCAGATCCAACCCCCATTCTATCCTCATATTATTATTAACTTCAAGTGCTTATTCAGTTTTAATCTTGTTTTAAATTTGTTCTGGATTAAGTTAGGCTGCCCATTTTCAGTGAGTATGAAGCCAAATTATTCTGAATTCCAATCACTCCTGAAATTTAAAGTCATATTGGAAAAACTGAAAGAATGTGTTCTTGCTCAAAAAATTTCAATCTGAGAACATGCGAATAACAATGATTGCATGTTATAGCAACCTGGATTATTCTTCGGTTCTCTTAGACAGATTCCAGTGGTAAAAGTAAAGTCACCATTGACCTAGCAGACCTTAAGTCTACTTACTCAATAGAGAGAAACAACTCAGGTTAAAACTGAGGGTCGCCACATCTCAGGTGAGGGGAGAGATTGAAAAGGCTAGTCCTTCACAGCAACATCAGTTAGTGCAGGAAGTGAATTCATGCTGTTAGTATGATTGTGCATTACAAACCAACTATTTAGCCAACCAACTCCCAAGAATTAAATTCTGGCTTGAATGTCAACTAATGTAGGCATTGAACTCACAATCTTCACATAATTAGAAGTATGCACTAACCATCGAAGCTAATAACTGCAATGGCATTCTGAAAGCATCCTGCAGTTCTTGAATGTGCAAGAACTCATGGTCTAAAGAAAATGTTGCTTGAAATGATATGAAACCTAATTTAGTTAACAATGAGATATCATGAACTTTGCAGTTATCATGTTCCAGCCTCAGAAGAAAACTTGAGTCGTCATTTCAGGGGCCAGTCTGAATAGCCATAGATTGTGACATGTGCAGATATATCTATAACTGGGCTAAAATAGCTTTCACCATCAATACTTTCATTGGAACCGCACCAAATAATAATATAGCCTTGTGCTTTTGCTGAAGCTGGGTCCACTGACATGCCTTATCATATTCTTAAAGAGAAGATTTTCTCTGTGAGGTTTAAGTGGCAAAATTGTAAAAATGTATTTATAAATATGTTGATGATTTCATTTCATTTAATATGCAGTAGAAGTCTTCCATTAGGCTGGGTTCATTTTCATTCAATTAATTTGTTGCCACAGCAGTTCAGTTCTATATAATTCTATGCAATTATTTTCTCATTTCAGTCTGTGCATTGCGAAGAGCTGATTAAATGTATAACTATTATAGACTTCCAAGTTATGAACACCTAAAACTTGTACTTAAATGTCTTTAATGTGCTAAATCATCTCAAGGTGCTTCCCATAAGCATGATGAAATACTTAAATGCTGTAGTGTAGTCAAAATGCTCATCTAAGTGCTTTCCAATGTTAATTCTCAATTCATATACGGCCTTGAAATTTTTCAGTTTAATACATAGTCGCTAATGCAATTTTGACATAGCCCTTTCATTCGTCATCTCCAATCCTTTGTTAACTCCAATTCCATCAGCGTGCTGCTTCAATTTCCCACATCAGTTTTGTGTCTAGATTTTCTGACTAAGATTGTTAATTAGTTGTGAGGTAAGTAAAATCCTCTTTTGGATATTCAGAGTGTAGGCCTTCACATAAGTCCCTCAACCATTACTTTGCATGTTAGATTTTGATTAGCAAGGTTATCAGGCAAATGTGTGGAGTTGAAGTCACAGTCGGATGATTTTATTGAATAGCAGATCAGACCTGAGGGGCCTAATTCATATGATCATATGCATCTTTCATGATCTCAAGACATCTCAATATTCTTAAGGAGTAATGAAATAATTTGGAAGTCCTCCTCTAAAATAGAGGATCACAACAACTAATCTGTGCTGAATGAAGTGTTAGACAACAATGTAATACATAAATAGATAATTTGTTTTAGTCACTGCTTGAGGGCAACTTGTATAATTCACTGTACAACTTGAGAGTTGGCAACTGGCAATCTGACTCCTGCCTTCTGAGAGGTCTGCCTGTTTTGCTGTGTCTCGATCTATTGGAGTATACCAAGGATACTTATAAATCCAGGCCACTACAAAGACATATTTTTTTTAAAAATACCATTGTATAATAGTGCTAAGGATGTCATCCATGTTCTTAAAAAACAGCAAGTCCAAATATTCTAATGGAATAACAGCAAATATTTAGATTCTCTGTTGAAAATACTGTTGCAACCTTTAAGTGTTCAGCTATTCTCCATCATTAGATACTTTTCTTTGGGACATAATTGTCTCAGTTGTGAAAATACTTCCTGTGTTTTAGCACTGCTACGCTATAATTGTCCAGTATAAGGACCTCATACATATAATTGGAGTCCAAGGATGTTCCACTCACATTAAACTGTAAATTAAGCTTATCCAGAGATGTTTGTATCAAAATAACATAAGAAAGAAGCAATGTGACATTGGAAAACATTTTCAGTGGAGTCTAAGTGACGTCAACTATTGTGAGATATGTGACAGAGTCAAGCAAGAAGTACAGTGAGGCCAATTTCGATATTGATAACATCTCACAGCGTCTCATGCTTTTCTCACTAGGCAGCAATGAGTTCCCAATTAATGCTCATTATAGGTTGTTAAACATCCAGTTAACAGCCCAACTTGCCACTTGTTGTGATCTTACCAAACATGCCATACAGATTAGCTGTTGGGAAATATTGACATGGAAACCAGGGTTCTTAGTGGGTTCAACTTGCCATCTTTGCCAATAATGTCAAATTTGCCAATGGTGAATGTACAGAGTGGAGTGTAATCCACAAATATCAGTTGCATTACCCTTCCACTATGGACATTAGCACTGCACTCTCAGAGACCCAGCAGTGCGATTCTGGTATCCTCCAATAAACTGTTTTTTGTGCCCTTCAAAGGCAGGCTGGTCTAGCAGGGTAAACTGGTAAAAGGCAGTTGATGGCTGCATTAGGTATAGATACAATTCAGTGATAGGCACGATCCAAAGCATGGTTCAGGCAGCCTATCAGGACTGTTCCTTGCTCTCTCTGCTTGCATACATCTGATACCTGTCAGCATGCCTTCAGCACACATACGTTATCAGACCTCACATTAGCAATTGGCACAGTCTCACGGCCAGGCAGTTTGCCACAGTCCTCAGTCTCATTTTGTTGTAGACCAGTGTGCCATATCAGTCTAGCCGCTGTAGCACATGGCCTCATTGTTTGCACCAGGTAAATGACATCTGCAGCAGACAGTGCAACATGTCTGAAAATTTTATGGGAGTAGTCTGCAGTGAGGTCCATAGAAGTACCCATGAGTCAGGGGAGGATGGCACGGTTAGTCAAAGGAAGCCACGCATCTCAGTCCTGGAATCTGGCCATGGTCAAGTGTCTGTTTGGGTTAGTGTTGCAAAGGGTGTCCATCCCTCTGTGGTCCAGGGAGCAAGTTACTTTGATCACCTATTGGCCAGTCTGGGAGCTCTGGCATGGAGCCATGATGATATTTAGCCACCATTCCAGTTCTGGGCAGGCGAGAGTTGGCACTGGCAGATGACCTTACTTAAGGGGGATAGCCATGATCAACCAATCACTTCTGTTTGCAGATATTAAGTGGGGAAAGGGGCTGGAAGCAAGTGGAGTTAGAGTTGTTGTTGATACATACACACAGCTTGGATGATGAAATGGGGAAGCGTAAATTTACTGGGACTGTCAGAATGGGAATCTAGAAAGGAAAAAGTGATGTTGGGGCTCTCGATGGGGTATTAATATAGAGGCTAAAACTGCTGGCAGACAGTCACCAGCTGTTGTTTCAGTCATGAAGCACAGAGGTAGTGCATAATATTGAGAAGAGAGGTTGCATAGGGAGTCGCAATGGGTGGGGTAAGTTAACTGACATGTGGGAGAGCAGGATACATCTGCAACTAACGCAGGTCATTCAAAGGTGAACAACACTGGCCTCCAATGCATAATATCCTGGCAACATACAGGGTTCCTTTACTTTAGCCATCCTGTATCATTGACTGTCTTTTTGTGGTGCACTTCTATGTCATGGTCACTCTGAGGGATCTCTTGCAGATGGACACTCCAGCACGCAGAGCCAGTTGAAAATGTTGAAGGAGGATTGATGGGGCCTAATGTGTCATAGTGAGCTGATATCATGCATATGTCAAAAAGTGTGGCGGTGGAAAAGCACAGCAGGTCAGGCAGCATACGGGGAGAATGCTGATGCCTGATGAGGAGCTTATGCCCGAACTGTCAACTCCTCCTCAGATGCTGCCTGACCTGCTGTGCTTTTCCAGCACAACACTTTTTGATTCTTTTCTCCAGCATCTGCAGTCCTCACTTTCTCCTGACATCATGCATATGCACAGCTCCCCTTTCTCCTTCATGATGTACATGACACTCATTATACACTCTAACTGTAACACCTTGATAATAGCCAAGGTGTGATGTTATTGAGTCCTTACCCCATTCTCTGCTTACAAGTAAAATAATTGGGTCCCCTTTGTGCTCACCTTTCAGCCACTATTCTCCACAAGGATCTGTTTTGGGACCATTGCTGTTTGTCATTTTTATAAATGACCTGGAGGAGGGGCTTGAAGGCTGGGTGAGCAAGTTTGCAGATGATACGAAAGTCGGTGGAGTGGTGGACAGCGAAGAAGGATGTGGCAGGTTACAGGGGATATAGATAAGTTGCAGAGCTGGGCAGAAAGGTGGCAAATGGAGTTCAATGTAGCTCAGTGTGAAGTCATTCACTTTGGTAGGAGTAACAAGAAGATGGATTACTGGGCTAATGGTAGGCTACTTGGTAGTGTGGATGAGCAGAGGGATCTTGGTGTCCATGTACACAGATCTCTGAAAGTTGCCACCCAGGTAAATAGTGCTGTGAAGAAGGCATATGGCGTACTGGGCTTTATTGGTAGAGGAATTGAGTTCCGGAACCCTGAGTTCATGTTGCAGATGTATAAGACTCTGGTGCGGCCTTATCTGGAGTATTGTGTGCAGTTTTGGCCGTCATACTATAGGAAGGATGTGGAGGCACTGGAACGGGTGCAGAGGAGGTTTACCAGGATGTTGCCTGGCATGGTAGGAAGATCGTATGAGGAAAGGCTGAGGCACTTGGGGCTGTTCTCATTGGAGAAAAGAAGGTTTGGGGAAATTTGATAGAGGTGTACAAGATGATTAGGGGTTTAGATAGGGTTGACAGTGAGAACCTTTTTCCGCGTATGGAGTCAGCTGTTACTAGGGGACACAGCTTTAAATTAAGGGGGGGGTTAGTATAGGGCAGATGTTAGGGGTAGATTCTTTACTCAGCGGGTTGTGAGTTCATGGAATGCCCTGCCAGTAGCAGTGGTGGACTCTCCCTCTTTATGGTCATTCAAGCGGGCATTGGATAAGCATATGGAAGTTATTGGGCTAGTGTAGGTTAGGTAGGCTTCGGTCTGCGCAACATCGAGGGCCGAAGGGCCTGTACTGCGCTGTATGTTTCCATGTTCTATTTCTATGTTCTGCCACTACCAGCAGGATGCCACCACTAAACACATCTTTCCCTTGCTTCCACCGTCACCATTCTGCAGGTATTTTTCCCTCTGTGACAATCTGCTTGACTCCACCATCACTCCTGACACTTCCTTGCTCCGCATGCATTTGCAGAAGGTGTAATATTTGTCCATTCACCATGTCCTTCTTCACTATCCAAGGCTCCAAACGTACAATCCATGTGAAGCCGTAATTTACTTTTACTTCTTTCAATCCAGTCTACAATATTTGCTGCTCACAATGCCGTCTCCTTTACATTGGTGAGATGAAATATGAACTAGGTAACAACACTTCCATTCTCTTCGTAGGATCACTCAGTTGCTTGCCACTCCACTAAACGACTTTACTCTCGTGCTAACATTTCTGTCCTGGGCCCATTGCAATGTTCTAACAAACCTCAAGGAACAGACCTAACTTTCCTCCCAGACACTTTACAGCACCACAGACTCAATAATGAATTCCACAACTCTGCAGCCTGATCCCATTGCATTTTTTCTCCACTTCTCTCACATTCGTCCTTTACTGCTGCACTCCCTCCCCCACTCCCATCCTCCCATTGGCTTGTTTCGTTTGAATCTTTTTACTTTGCGGTCACCCATGAGGATCTATTTTCATCCTGCCACAAGTTAATCCCATTTTACACTTCTGTTTCGTTTTTAACCCAGTTAACAACTCCATTGTCTTTCATACTGAATTCCACACCATCTGTTCACCTTGCCACTCCTCTGCATCCATCAAACTATAATTTTCCAAACTCTTTCAGTTCCATAAGAACCATATTGGATTTGAAACATTAAATCTGCTTTTGTCTTGCTGTCACACCTGCTGAGTTTCTCCAACATTTTCTGTGATTGGTTTAGAAATATTACCTTTGGTTCTATTGTCCAAGTCATTTGTATATATTGTGAAAAGCTGGTGTCCAAGCACTTATCCCTGTAGCACACCACTAGCCACCACCTACCACCCAAATAAAGACTCATTTATTACCATTTTCTGTTTCCAGTTTGTCAAATAATTCTCAATCCATGTTGGTATATTACCCCTATCTCTGTGCCTTAATATTTCCCCCTAGCCTTTTATGTGGGACCTCATCCAAACCTTTCTTCATATCTAAATGCACTACATAAATGAATTTTCCCTTATCTATTGCACTTGATACATCCTCAAAAAAGCCTCATTTGCGCATGACTTCCCTTTCTGTAACTCACTCTGATCTTGTCTAAGCCCATGAACACTTTTCAAGTGTTCTGTTATCATATCTTTTGTAACAGTTATGGGGGCTCCCTTGTGGTGTAATGGTAATGCCCTTATCCCTGGATTGGAAGGCTTGGGTTCAAGTCCCACCTGCTCCAGAAGTGTTTAATAATGTCTCCAAACAGGTGGATTAGAAAATTAGGTTAAATAAAAAAAAAGTTTTTTTTCTCCAACATTTTCCCCTCTCCTGATGTCAGGTTAACTGGTCTATAATTTTGTATTTTCTCTTTCTTTTCATAAATACTGGGTTGCTTTTGGCACCCTCTAATTTGTAGGAATTGCTCCAGAGTTTATAGAATTTTTGAAGAATGACATATATATTAAATATATATTTATCACACACATATATACACACATCCATTCCACATTACCAGTTGCAGAGGGAATTCAATCCAGAGACTGTGAGAATTGTCACCACTCTGACAGCGCTGCGCTGTTTCTCAGAGATGACCCGGTGGGATCAAAACTTATCTCATCCTCAGTCTGGTCCAAGGAGGTCATGGAAATTAAAAAAAAAGCAGGAGAAAGTGAGGAGCTAGATTAGATTCTGTACAGTGTGGAAACAGGCCCTTCAGCCCAACAAGTGCACACCGATCCTCCGAAGAGTAACCCACATAGACCCATTTCCCTCTGACTAATGCACCTAACACTATGGGCAATTTAGCATGGCCAATTCACCTAACCTACACACGTTTGGACTGTGGGAGGAAACCGGTGCACCCGGAGGAAACCCACACAGACATAGGGAGCTAGATTTTCCCTGACTGTGGTCAAGTGGCCTATGCCCAGACCAGAGTCTAGATTAAAGTGGTGCTGGAAAAGCACAGCAGGTCAGCAGCATCCGAGGAGCAGGAAAATCTATGTTTCGGGCAAAAGCTCTTCATTGGCTCATTTCTGATGATGGGCTTTTGCCCAAAATGTCGATTTTCCTGCTCCTCGGATGCTGCCTGACCTGCTGTGCTTTTCCAGCACCACTCTAATCTAGACTCTGATCTCCAGCATCTGCAGTTCTCACTTTTGCCTATGGCCAGACCAGCTTGGCCAGTGGAGACTCAGATGGCAAATAAAATGAAAGACACTCCAGTCTGTTCTGATGAAATGTTTTTCCAAAGTCTAGAAGTCCTGAAGGAAGTAATGAATAGTTTCCTTGTTTTCAGCCCAGGAAGCTGACCCACTGTTAAAAACCCTAGCTCTGAATGCTCATACTGGTGCAGTGAGGCAGAAACGGTCTTTGAAATCCGTGATATTAAAAAAGAGGTGCTGATGAGGAAATGGAGATGCCTTATAGAGAAAATGAGGAATGGACAGTAATCCACCAGAAAACACTGTCTCCAAATTGCCTTAGGAAAATATTGCTGTGAGATTACAATAGTTGGTGATATGGGTATATGTAAAGCGCAAGTTTGCATCAGTCAGTATTTTTGGTGGTCACAGCTCAACAAGAATGTGGTAAGGTGCTGCAGAGCCTGTCACATCTGCCAGGTTGTGGGAAAATCCTGACCTGGAATTGGATCTGCTCCTATGTTTCCCATGTCAGTTGTTGATAAACCATTCAGCAAGGTGTTGGTGGATTGTGTGGGACAAACAGAACGGGACTACCAGTGTACCCTTACCATGATGGATGTGGCCAACTATTTCCCAGACGCTAATCCCCTGAGGATCATGTCTGCCAGGACAGTAGTGAGGAACTAACCCAATTCTCCACCTAATATCATCTACCAACTGAAAGCTAGTAGGACCAAGGCTCAAATTTCATATTGATTTCAAGTTATGGGTGACCTGGATGTGAGCTAGCAAACATTTCTACATATCACCTGAAATCACAGGGAGAACTAGAACTATACGAATAAATCCTCAGAGCAATGATCATACTACCATGAGTACTCCCATGACTGGTCTAAGGGAATGGATCTTTTTCATTTTTGCCACCAGATACCCACCCCGTGAGTTTACAGATTGTACTCCATCTGAACAGCACAGTGGCTCAGTAGTTAGCACTGCTGCCTCACAGCGCCAGGGACCCAGATTTGATTCTAGCCTCAGGTGGCTCTCTATGTGGAGTTTACACATTCTCCCCGTGTCTGTCTGGGTTTCCTCCAGGTGCTCTGGTTTCCTCCCACAGTCCAAAGATGTGCAGGTTAGGTGAATTAGCTATGCTAAGTTTCCCATAGTGTTCAGGGATGTGTAGGTTAGGTGCATTAGTCAGGGGTAAATATAAGGTAGGGGAATGAGTCTGATTGGGTTGCTCTTTGAGGGTCGGTGTGGACTTGTTGGACTGAAGGGCCTGATTCCACACTATAGGGATTCTATGAATTATTTTGCTCGCACTAAATGAGATGGCCTCTGAAGTTGATAATGGGGAGGTTGTTAGACCAGAAGGAGGAATATTAGAGGGTACAGTAAATTTCTGAGACTGACACTCACAGACCTGTAAAATGGACCATGGTCAGATGAAAATCTCCTGGTCTGTGATGAAACAATAGGCAGCTAAACATGCCAGAACTTTCAGCCAGGACACACATGTCAGTGCTCCAAACAATGTCAGCTGATTTGTAAAAACTTGGTTCAGCCGCCATACTCAGCAGACAAGAAGTTTGGGGGACTCAGTGATCTGAATGAGGCCTCAGACTGCGGAAAAAAGGCAAAAGTGGTGCATTGTCAAAATGATAAAACAACATCATTACTGAGAAGAAGGTGAACAGGTACCTTTCTGTCTAATTGCACTGATCTAAAGGAGCAGGGTAGCAGTGGAATGAATTTGAAAGGAGACGTTTATGAGACCTTCCTACCTGGCTAAACGATACAAATTCTGTTGATGGCCAAGCCAGATGGCTGCACAAACTCTGTTCTGACTACCAAAAAAGATAATGCAGTGACCAGATAACCCAGTTGTGAGTTTGTAGAGATTTGGTCAAATAAGCAGCCTAAAAGACGAAGATAGTTTTACTCAGTTCACGAGTAGGTTCACTTGCCTACCTGAGCAAAGAAATCACCAACTTTGTAATTCCAGATGTGTTCTTACAATTTTGAACCATTTTAACTTCAAAATGCCCCAAATACCTTTCAAGGTCTGATGAACAGGATATTAACAGGTTTGTCTAATTCCACAGGGAATAATGATGACCTCCTAGTGTACAGCAACATCTGAAACACACACTTAGGATAACTGGAAATGTGCTTCTAGAAAATCCAAATCTAGTGGCCAATCTCACAATGAGTTGCGAGTTTGTGAGGGCCCACAGGATATATCTAGGACACATAATGAGCCAAGGATAAGAACTGCCCAGGGCTGCAAAGATGCAACATAACAGTACCTTCTTTCCACAACAAAACAGGAAATGCAAGGGAAGGCAATGGCCTAGTGGTATTGCTATAAGACTGTTAATCCAGAGACTCAAGTAATGTTTTGGGATCCTGGGTTTGAATCCCACCATGACAGATGGTGTAACTTGAACTCAGTAAAATCTGGAAGTAAGAGTCTAATCATGACCATGAATTGATCGTTGGAAAAAAACATCTGGTTTACTAATGTCCTTTAGGGAAGGAAGAAGTAACAGGAATGCAGAGTACTCGGCTAATGGTAAAATTTTTGGCAGCGTAGATGAACAGAGAGATCTCGGTGTCCAGGTGCATAAAGCCCTGAAAGTTGCCACCCAGGTTGATAGGGTTGTTGAGAAAGTGTATTGGTGTTTATTGGTTGGGGAATTGAGTTTCGGAGCCACAAGATCATAGTTCAGCTGGACAAGACACTGGTAAGGCCACACCTGGGGTATTGTGTGCAGTTCTGGTCACTGCATTATAGGAAGGATGTGGAAGCTTTGAAAATAGTCCAGAGATTTACTAGTATGTTGCCTGGTATGGAAGAAAGGTCTTACGAGGGAACTGGGGCTGCTTTAGTTGGAGCAAAGAAGGTTGAGAGGTGACTTAATTGAGACGTGTAAGATAATCAAAGGGTTAGATCGGGTGGTCAGTGAGAGCCTTTTTCTTTGGATGGTGAAGTCTAACACAAGGGGACATAGCTTTAAATTGAGGGATAATAAACTTAGGAGAGATCGGGTTAGTTTCTTGACTCAGACTGTAGTGCATGGAACAGCCTGCCTGCCACAGGACATTTAAATGGGCATTGGATGTAGATATGCATAATAATGTGTAGGTTAGATGGGCATCAGATTAATTTTGCAGCTCGGCACAACATCAAAAGTTGAAGGGCCTGTGCTGCGTTGTAACATTCTATGTTCTATGTTTCAGGTTAAAAAGTGTGGTGTTGGAAACACACAGCAGGCCAGGTAGCATCCGAAGAGCATGAGAATCAACATTTCAGGCATAAGCCCTTCATCAGGAATGTGTCTGGAGGGGAGAGGGCGGGGGGTTGGAGGGGGGAAGGGAGCTGAGAGATAAATAGGAGGTGGGGGTGGACTTGGGGTGAAGATACATGGGAAGGCGACAGGTAGATGCAGGTGAGGGGTGATGGTGATAGGTCAGTTTGGAGAGTACAGCAGATAGCTGGGAAGGAAGATGGACAGGTAGAACAGGTCAAGAGGATGGTGCTGATTGGGGGAAGGGGAGATGACGAAACTGGTGAAATTGATGGTGATGCCGTATGGTTAGAGGGTCCTAAGGCGGAAGAAGAGGCATCCTTCCTCTAGGTGTTGAGTGGCTAGGATTTGGTGGTGGAGGAGGCCCAGGATTTGCATGTCCTTGGCGGAGTGGAAGAGGTAGTTGAAGTGGTCAGCCACAGGATTGGTGCATGTGTCTCTGAAACGTTCCATGAGTTAGCATCTGCCTCTCCAATGTACAGGAGACCACAATGAGAGCAACGGACACAGTAGATGAGGTGAGTGAATATGTGGGAAAATCTCTGCTGGACACAGAAGGCTCTTTGAGCCCTTGGATGGAGGTGAGGGGGGAGGTTTGGGCACAGGTTTTACACATCTTGTGGCGGCAAGGGAAGGTGCAGGGAGTAGAAGGTGGGGGTGTGTGGATGTAACGAGGGCATTGTGGAGGGAATGGTCTCTGTGGAATGCTGGTAGGAGTGGGGAGGGAAATACATCTCTGGTGGTCGGGTTTTTCTGTAGATGGCTGAAATGACAGAGCATGATGCGCTGTATGTGGAGATAGGTGGAGTGGAGGGTGAGGACCAGGGGAGTTCTATCCTTGTTGCAGTTGGAGACTGGGTTCGAGGGTGGAGGTGCGGGAAGTGGTGGAGATGCACTGGAGGGCATTGTTGACTACGTGGGAAGGGAAATCGCAGTCCTCGAAATGAAGTGTGGTCAAATCTGATTTGATGTTTTGAGAAAATGACAGGTCTACACTTTTTGAGTTCAGCAAATTGAGTAATTTCCCAATAAATGATTTCCTTTCGGAATTCACAATATCGATCGCAGAATGATGCACTGTTATTTTCAGAATGCAGGGAGCAAATACGAGCTTTATTTACATTTCTAATAGCGTCGTAAGGGGGCAACATTAGACCACAGAATTTTATTGTTCTCTAGAATACGGTTGTCTGTGTCCCATTCTATCCACTAGATGGCGGCTTTGTTTCGGAAGTGCTGTTCCTCGGCTGGAGCAATGTTGTGAGTCGAATTGTCCATTCCAACTCTCGCCCTCTGGCTGAAGGCAAACAGAAGCTCAATCGAAGTGTCTTTTCAATATTCAGTGTTTGGAACAAGGTTTTGTAAGCACATTGCAACAGCACCGTTTTGTAGATGAGCGAATTTTGCTATAATCCTGAGGATGGTTTCGATTTTAATTACATTAATAGATTTCGCAGCTTGCCGAACAAAAAACGCGATTGCTTTCATTTTAGCTGTTGATACTTGCAGATTTTAGATACTTTTTATTGTTAAATATGGTTTTAGTAGCGCATGATCATTAACCTGAATATTTATATTATGCAATTAACGCCACAACCTTTTGGCAACTCTGCGACAACAAAAGACGAAAAAACTGTATGCAAATCAGTTCTTTTTGACATTGCTGTTTGATTTTGATCTTAATAACATGGTGCGTAGAGTAACTTAAAATTAATTATATGGTACTTGACTAGGAGGAAGGCCGCGCTATTGAAAAGACTCAGTGTTGGTGGAGCCGGCCACCTGCACCGGGCTGCATTAGACAGAAAAGAATAGAATAAATTGCCGAAGGTTTCTTAATCAAGGGAAGGTCGAGCATTCCCCCCATCTCCCAAAAATGTCGAGAAATATCTGGGCCGGAGAAGCGGGCTGGAGCTATGAAGGGAATTTTATTTTTGCAGAGAAGGTATGCTACGTATGCTTAGTAACCGATAACTTTGCTACAAATTATCTTTCTCAGTGAGCCATATACGTCCTCCGAGCACGGAGGACATTTGGACAAGGAAATAATGTAATTTACTTTTTTTTTGCATTGAATAGAATGTAAATGTTAGCAATGCAAGTATGTCTCGGAGGTTAAATTCTCTTTCATCGCATTGCATATGCTTTGGTTTCTGTCAATATTACGATGAAAATCAGATCAGTAGTATTTAATGACATGACTGCTGTGTTTTCTATCGTGACATGCGATTAAGAATCTGTATATTTATTATTTAAGGATTACAAACTTCACAGTATATTTTTTCAATGTATTTTTAACGACACATACTGTACGATAATGCTTATGTATTGATTGAATTTAATGGTCTTTTAATTCGGATATAATTTTTACCTGAGATACAACATTATCAGGACATATATTAAGTATACATTGTAATTTGCTTGGCGTTTCAGTTAACACATAATTGGCGAAACTTTTTTTTTAAACTGAAAAGCCATTGGCTCCAGTAACTGTTTCGACAAAGGAGGAGATACACCGTGGTTTACATCACCCCCCGCTCCCCCATCCCCCCAATTTAACCACAGTCTGCAACTTCAATTTGTGATTACCCTAACTTGCTCGCATTTCCACTTTTCAAAAGAAGATTAACAAATGCCAATCAGAACTGGAAGGGCAATATGAACGAACGACTGAATCGCGCAGAGGGGTTTGTAATAAAATAGGGGGAGGGAGAAGGAGCAACAGAATCTAGACCACTCCAATCTGTTGTTAAAAATCCACTTTTCATGGAATTGGTGACAAAAATCTGTACCCTCCAATTAGCTGTTTCATAATTATACAGAGTATGAACGTTTGTTTTAGGAAATAGGATGAACAGTCCCCATTGATAAAAAAAATTACGAATGAAGGTTCCTGATTTTTTTTCAATTCCGTTTAAGTATGATAATATGGAATAATTATCCGTTTGTATAATTTAAATCCTTCTTCATCGTTATCGTGCACGTTTAATCTAAATTAGCCATTCCTTGTGATGTGAGGATAGTGATAGAAACAGTAACAATTGCTAGTTGAGATAGTTATGCAAAACGCTAAAGGGGAATACACGAGTTAGAGCATTTTTGTGTGATTTATACCTGGATATATCAGTGATTAATTGCACATAATTGCCTAATCTGAAAGCGATTTTTCAAACCTCCAGCAAAAGAGCTGAAAGGAAACCAACTCTTAAGAGAAGAAAACCTCATCTTTAAATATGAAGGAGAATGCGGGCTATTCATGTTATATTCGTACAGAAGCATCTTGTTTGACTGCTATTTTACTTACCTGTTCACGTAAATAGAGAAAAACAAAACTGTAGAACTAGTCACCAATGGCTCGCGATAGACTACTGTGGACATATTTTAGAATGTGTTTTGTTAATGGCTTTTAAAAAAAAACCTTCTAGAGTCATACAATTTCTTCTTCTTTAGTAACTCAGAATTGTGTAAACAACTGGGGACATTGCTCCAATGCATTTTCCTGTTCGTGTTGCATTTTAAAACTGGCTTGCCTTTTGTCTTTTCCTTTCACCTTAAATCAGACAGAAGATAAACATGGCTGCAGCCGAATGTTGACGAGTTTGTCACGAGATGATTTCTTTATGGCAAAATTATCTGGCTATGAGGCTGAGTTTTCAAGCAAATTTGTCAGGATCGATTAGAGTAAAAATCAAACTCTTGGAGTCCTGGGTATTAATTGCGTATTTGACATCAACTATCCAAGCAAGCAGAAACAGAAATCCCTCGTAGACACACAGATTGTGAAACATTAACTGTACTTAATGTGGCACCATTATTTTAATAAACTGACACACTAGTGTAGTTTGTGCAGTAGATTATTTGTCGTCGTGATCTCTATTACAAAGCCAAAATTAAACTTTGCCACAGTCGGAAGCCTTGTAGCAGTTATGACTATTAGAATTAATCTTGTGAAGAATATGCCATGTAACAATTTCAAGCTAAATCAATTCTGAGCTAACACCAACCGTAACAGCATTTAAATGTATTTGTATGGTTCGGAATACACGAAGCGAATTTATGACATTGTCCATATTATGTAGTAATTGTTCGGCAGTTTTCAGAGCTATTATTTTCAGTCGCTTGTCAATTATTAATGGCTTTTTTTGATTAACTGATAATAAAAGGAAAAGAGTGGATTTGTCATAACACTCGAATTTCAGTCCTGATGTATGAGATCTTATTATGGTAGGCGGATTCAGGGCTTTTTTTTTTAAATCAGCCCCCCACCCCCACAAGGAAATGCTGAAAATATCTGAAGCTGTGGTAATTTCGCAACAAAAGATTCTTTTTAAAAATGTCAGAGCTCCATCATGCTCAGACATTTCCAGCAGCGCATCTTTTCAATATTGCTTGGGAGATTTGGGATGGCCAGTAAGATTTCTTGATGTCCAGAGCTACCACAGGTTCGCGTTACCATGAAAGATCCCGAGCAATTCCTACACAGGGTATTTAAAATCACCGAGACCATTACAACGAGCGCTAAATATTCATTGAAACGAGGGAATTCAAATAATCAGGAGCCGAACAACTTGCATAATAAGCGATGAGTAGTAACTCATATAGGCGCAATTCAATACTGGCAACCTTGTCTCGATCGCAGCCGGAGAGGGAAAGGTTGCTATTGAAATTGTTTGCAGTTGTATGGAGCAGGAAGATTTATCTCACCTCTCGCCCCCCCCGCCCCACTCACGGAAGCCGTGTGTCTACACCTTCAAAAATAGTTGCAAGTGCATTTTGCGAATACGCGTTACATTATCCTGCACTGACCTTGTTTTTCTTGCTAACATCTGTCACTCTTCTGCGGTAAATTCGCCAGATCTATGTTGGCTGGTATTTGTATCTATGAAGAGTCAAACTTTCCTTGTAATATTTTGCTTCTGTCCTGTACCTACTCTAGTTCCTCAATCGCTTATAAGTATAAGCAGAAACAAGGAAATTCTACTTAACGAACATATTTGCGCATGATAATACCGCTGATAACCTTCAGATAAATTTTAAGTGCAATCCAAATCGACAGAACACACACTGCAGAATTAATCTTCCAAGTGATTGACTGTTGCACACACAGTTATTTTATCTGAGTTATCGTTATTTATCAGTCTGACCTATCGTTGTACGGATTGTGGTTTATTTGTAACTGGCGGAAGGGAATGAACTTGTAAAAATCCCAATCGGTTACAAATGTGTTTGTCATATTTTCTGTTGTTTGAAAATAGTTTATTGATTGTAATAACAGACGCGATATTTTGATATGCGCTGACATACGGGTGATTTATAGGTTCGTTTGATATTGATTTCGGCCCTGTGGACTATTCGCATGGAAATGACAGATGAAACATTCCAAACTTCTAGTGAGGAAAAAAATGTGAAGAAACATAATCCCCGCTGGTTTACCGGATCTGCCGTTTTCACGATCCATTAATTATCTGAAGTTGTCATTGCTGTACATACCAAACTGCTCATTGCTGCTTAAAAATGTAATCGATTGAGATTCAAAAAGAAATCTTCAGTTCTGGGTTTTATTTAATTTGGAAATTTTCGCAGCACCAGCGAGAAAATAGAAAATCCCTTTATGTGATGTGTGGTGAAGTTTTGTAAAGGGGAGTCCAGTCTGCACGCGGGAGATTGAGGAGAGTCCTGGGCGATTTAATAGACGGATTCGGTATCAAAAGGAACTACACACAGAGAACTGAATGTGTACACAGTCTCGCTCATTATCCTTATCACATATATGCTTATTTAGGGGAAAAAGTCACATCAGAGAACGGTGACCAGAGAGAGAGAGAAAAAAAATCATGTTTGAAATATCTAGTTCCTCGTGTCAATCAAAACCGTTAAAATCCGTCAAGATTTAGCGATTAAAATGACATTGTTCACTCACTCCCCCTTGTTTTGGGCCGAGTCCGTTACAATTTTTATTTTTAAATATACGTGTTAACTTGATGCAAGTCCGGCGGTGTGTGTGCATTAATTTAGATTGAATGCGGTGATATCTGCTCATTTTGATGATGAAACTTTTCATGCAAAACAATGCAGGAATATCGAAAATAATTCACAGAAAATGTCAGGGAACCCAGTCAGGAAGGGAGTTGGGATTTGAGAAGCTGAATACTGCCAATAATACACAGCGATTTATAATCAAATAATAATCCGTGTCTGCAGCTTTTGCACTTGCTGTAGTTGAATTAACACCGACGGAGGAAGCTGTATGGAAACGCTCTTCGTAAATTCAACAAACCCAATATCTAACTGGATGTGCTGCTGTGTGGATGATACTGAGGAGGGGGGCGGGGAGAGAAAATTGAGGTGTTTGCATTTAATACGAGTGAAAGTATTACTAGCAATCCGATTTGAGAGGAGACATCTGTCTAATGCAGCCAATAAGAGCTATCCATTAGTGTTATTGGAGCTGAGGAGCGGGGGACGGCAGATCGCGATGAGATTAAGGAATTCGCAATCGGATCAGAGCTTGGCAGCTCAATCTCGTACTTTCGGGGCGGCAGAATGTCAGGCAGACTGCTCCAGCTCCGCTCTCAATGTAATCCGATTAAAAGTAAAACCAGGCAAGGCACTCTGCTTCCAGTCCACGTGCAATCAGATCATTAGTTTCAGGTAAACTGTTGCAGGCGGGTTTCTTCCCGTCAGCACGTTAGTGCACAGACAGGTAGAAAGCTGCAGACCGCTACATTCCCATCTCCAAGCTGTCAGCAGCTTCCTCTGCCTACCCTTGTGGCGGGCAATTTACTCCACTTTCATTTGAGGCTGAGTGAAATCTGGAATACCTTTTCACCCCATCCTGTGAACAAACAGACGGAATTTTCAGACGGAAATTGATCCGGTGTCAGTTAGAAAGGGCATGGAATTCCTGTCCCGGGAATCAGATCAAGTCCGCGTCCCCGCCGTCAGCTCCCAAAACAGCTGATGGCAAGTCGGTTTCAATGCGCCCCCGTCGCGGTCCTTAGCTCACTAGCGGCTGCTTGATGCACTGCACATCCGGGCGGAAAAGATATTTTCTAATCAACCCGTTCAAAGAGGTTATTACACATCTGGTACAGGTGGGACTTGAACCCGAGCCTCCTGATACTGAAGTAGAGATGCTACCACTGTGCCACAAAGAAGCCCCAAATCCATAAAGAACTGTGCACTCATTGCATATCACACAGAAAAGTATATACAGTGCACATCCAGGCAAAATAGTGTAGTCTGTGCACATACAGACAGAATGACGTATGGATGGATATCAAGTGCAGGCAGTGCACATACTATATATATATATAGAGAGAGAGAGTATGCATATATACATACACACACACACATATATAGTGCAGTCAGTACATTACCAGAGAGAACAGTGGTGATCCAGATCAAATAATGCAGTCGGTGCCATTTCAGGTAGAATAGTGGAGAGAGTGCACATCAAGACAGAATAGTGCAGGCTGTTCACATCCAGGAAAAATAGTGCAATTGTTGCACATAAACGCAAAAATATGCAGTCAGTGCACATGAAAACACAACTGTGCAGTGAGTGCACTTCCAAGTAGAAATAGGCAGTCAATGCATATCCAGGCAGATTGATGTAATCATTGCAAATACACACACAATAGAGCTGTCACTGCATATCCACACAGGATACTGCAACAACTACACATTCAAACAGAGTAGTGTAGTCAGATTACATCCCAGGCTGAATAGTGCTGCCAGTGCAAATCCAGGCACAATAGTGTAGACATTGCACTCCCAATCTGAATATGGAGTAAGAGCACTTCTAGACATAATGGTGTAGTCATAGATTCATAGATCTGCACAGCATGGAAACAGACCCTTCAATCCAACTCTCCCGTGCTGACCAAATATCCTAAATTAATCTAGTCCCATTTGGCCCATATCCTCTAAACCCTTCCTATTCATATACCCATCCAGATGCCTTTTAAATGTTGTCATTGTACCAGCCTCACCACTTCCTCTAGTAGCTCATTCTATGCAAACACTACTCTCTACATGAAAAGGTTGCCCCTTAGGTCCCTTTTATAACTTTCTTCTCTCATCTTAAACCATTGCCCTCTACTTTTGGACTCCCCCACCCCGGGGAAAACATTTTGGCCATCTACCCTATTCATTTCACAACATCAGGTTATAGTCAAGAGGTGCAGGAGTAGGCCATTCAGCCATTGCCATTACAATGCCATTACCTGGACACTTAAGATTAGATTAGATTACTTACAGTGTGAAAACAGGCTCTTCGGTCCAAAAAGTCCACACCGACCCACCACCCACCCATACATTTACCCCTTACCTAACACTACGGGCAATTTAGCATGGCCAATTCACCTGACCCACACATCTTTGGACTGTGGGAGGAAACCCACACAGATATGGTGAGAACATGCAAACTCCACACAGTCAGTCGCCTGAGGCGGGAAATGAACCCGAGTCTCTGGCACTGTGAGGCAGCAGTGCTAACCACTGTGCCACCATGCCCTTCGAGCCTGCACCGCCATTCAATATGATCATGGCCGATCATTCCTAATTAGTATCCTCTTCCTGCCTTATCTCCATAACCCTTGATTCCACTATCTTTGAGAGCTCTATCCAACTCTTTCTTAAATGAATCCAGAGACTGGGCCTCCACTGCCCTCTGGTGCAGAGCATTCCACACAGCCACCACTCTCTGGGTAAAGAAGTTTCTCCTCATCTCTGTCCTAAATGGTCTGCCCCGTATTTTTAAGCTGTGTCCTCTGGTTCGACACTCACCCATCAGCGGAAACATGTTTCCTGCTGCCAGAGTGTCCAATCCTTTCATAATCTTATATGTCTCAATCAGATCCCCTCTCAGTCTTCTAAACTCAAGGGTATACAAGCCCAGTCGCTTCAGTCTTTCAGTGTAAGGTAATCCTGCCATTCCAGGAATTGACCTCGTGAACCTATGCTGCACCCCCTCAATAGCCAGAATGTCTTTCCTCAAATTTGGAGACCAGAACTGCACACAGTACTCCAGGTGTGGTCTCACCAGGGCCCTGTACAGCTGCAGAAGCACCTCTTTGCTTCTATATTCAATTCCTCTTGTTATGAAGGCCAGCATGCTATTAGCCTTCTTCACTACCTACTGTACCTGCATGCTTACATTCATTGACTGGTTCACAAGAACACCCAGATCTCTCTGTACTGCCCCTTTATCTAAATTGATTCCATTGAGGTAGTAATCTGCCTTCCTGATATTGCCACCAAAGTAGATAACAATACATTTATCCACATTGAACTGCATCTGCCACGCATCTGCCCACTCACCTAACTTGTCCAGGTCACCCATGTAATCTCCTAACATCCTCATCACATTTCACCCTGCCACCCAGCTTTGTATCATCAGCAAATTTGCTAATGTTATTGCTGATACCATCTTCTATATCATTAACATATATTGTAAAAAGCTGCGGTCTCAGCACGGATCCCGCAGTACCCCACTGGTCACTGCCTGCCATTCCAAAATAGAGCCGTTTATCACTACCCTTTGTTTCCTATCAGCCAACCAATTTTCAATCCAATCTAGTACTTTGCCCCCAATACCATGCACCCTAATTTTACTCACTAACCTCCTGTATGGGACTTTATCAAAAGCTTTCTGAAAGTCCAGGTACCCTACATCTACTGGATCTCCCTCGTCCATCTTCAGAGTTACATCCTCAAAAAATTCAAGAAGATTAGTCAAGCATGATTTCCCCTTCATAAATCCATGCTGACTCTGTCCTATCCTGTTACTACTATCCAGATGTGCTGTAATTTCATCCTTTATAATAGACTCCAGCATCTTTCCCACCACTGAGGTCAGACTAACTGGTCTATAATTTCCTGCTTTCTCTCTCCTACCTTTCTTAAAAAGTGGTATAACATTAGCCATCCTCCAATCCTCAGGAACCGACCCCGAATCTATTGAACTCTGGAAAATAATCACCAACGCATCCACGATTTCCCGAGCCACCTCCTTCAGTACCCTGGGATGTAGACCATCAGGCCCCAGAGACTTATCAACCTTCAGATCTAACAGTCTCTCCAACACCAAATCCTGGCAAATATAGATTCCCTTAAGTTCAGGTCCTTCAGCCACTGTTACCTCAGGTAGATTGCTTGTGTCTTCCCCAGTGAACACAGATCTGAAGGACCCATTTAATTCTTCTGCCATTTCTTTGTTCCCCGTAATATATTTCCCTGTTTCTGTCTTCAAGGGCCCAATTTTAGTCCTAACCATTTTTTTGCCTTGCACATACTTAAAAAATCTTTTACTATCCTCCTTTATATTATTGGCCAGTTTACCTTCGTACCTCATTTTTCCTCTGCGTATTTCCTTCTTAGTAATCCTCTGTTGCTCTTTAAAAGCTTCCCAGTCCTCAGTTTTCCCACTTATCTTTGCTATGTTATACTTTTTCTCTTTTAACTTTATACGTTTCTTAACTTCCCTCGTCAGCCACGGCCGCCCTGCCTCCTCTTAGGATCTTTCTTCCTTTTAGGAATGAATTGATCCTACAACTTCTGCATTATACACAGAAATATCTGCCATTGTTCCTCCACAGTCATCCCTGCTAAGGTACTGCACCATTGAATTTTGGCCAGCTCCTCCCTCATAGCTCCATAGTTCCCTTTAGTCCATCAGGTTTGTTTGGAAGCACTCATTTTCGGAGCACTGCTCCTTCATCAGGCGGCTGTACAGTATAAGATCGTAGGACACATAATTTGTAGCAAAAGTTTACAGTGTGATGTAACTGAAATTATAAATTGAAAAAGACTTCGATTGTTTGTGAAGGAGTACAGTCCTACAACCTTATACTCCACAACCACCTGATGAAGGAGCAGCACTCCAAAAGCTAGTGCTTCCAAATAAATCTGTTGGACTGTAACCTGGTGTTGTGTAATTTTTACCTTTGTACACCCCAGTCCAACACTGGCACCTTCAAATCATGACTACTCTATTCATGCCCTTCAAGATTTTATAAACCCTTATAAGTTCATCATTCAGCTTACGACACTCCAAGGAAAATAGCCCCAGCCTATTCAGCATCTCCCAATAGCTCAAACCCTCTAACAGCGACAACATCCTTGTAAATCTTTTCTGAACCCCTTCAGGTTTCACAACAGCCTTCCTATAGCAGGGAGACCAGAACTGAACACAGTATTTGAAAAATGGCCGAACCAATGTCCTGTACAGCTGCAACATGATCTCCCTACTCCCATACTCAATGCGCTGACCAATAAAGGCAAGCATACCAAATGCCTTCTTCACTACCCTGTCTACCTGGGACTCCACTTTAAAGGAACTATGAACCTGCACTCCAAGATCTCTTTGTTCAGCAAACAGTCTCAGGAACTTACCATTAAGTGAATGAGTCCTGCTCTGATTCACATTTCCAAAAGGCAGCACTTCACATTTATCTAAATTAAACTCCATCTGTCACTCCTGGGCCCATTGGTCCACCTGATCAAGGTCCCATTGTATTCTGAGGTAACTTTCTTCGCTATCCACTGTACCTCCAATTTTGGTGTAATCTGCAAACTTATTAACCATACCTCTAATGTTCACATCAAAATCATTTATTAAATGACAAATAGCAGTGGAGCTAGCACCGATCCCTGTGGTACACCATTGGTCATATGGTGTGCCTCCAGTCTGAAAACCAACTCTCCATCACTATCCTTTGTCTTCAACCTTTGAGCCGGTTCTGTTTCCAAATAGCTAGTTCTCCTGCATTCCATGTGATTTAGTGTTGTTAACCAGTGCAGATCCAGGAAGAATAGAGCTGTAATTGCACATCCAGGAGAATAGTGCAGACAGTGCATATACAAATATTATGTCATGCAGGCTGTACAGTTCCAGACACAACGGTGCAGTCAGTGCACATCCATGTAAAATTCTGGAGACCATGCACATCCAGAAACAATGGTGCAGCCAGTTCACACCTGGCACAAAATTACAGTCAGTGCACGTTCGGACAGAAGAGTACAGACAGTGCACATCCAGTGCAGTAGTGACATGTCCAGACACATTACTACCATCATTTCACACCCAGGCAGAATAGTTCAGGCAGTGCATATCAGACAAACTAGTGCAGTTACTGAGTCATATAGCACAAGAAAAGATCCTTCAGTACAACTAGTCCACACCGACCAGGTTCCCAAACTAAATTAGTCTCTGTTTGGCCCATATACCTCCAAACCTTTCCTATTCATGTACCTATCCAAATGTCTTTTAAATGTTGTAACTGTACCTGCATTCATCACTTCCTCTGGCAGTTCACTCCACTCACGAAGAACTCACTGTGTGAATGAATTGCTCTCATGTCCTTTTTAACACTTTCATCTCTCACCTTAAAAAATGCCCCCCCGGATTTGAACCCCTCCACCCTAGGGAAGACACTCTTGCTATGCTACCTTATCTATGCTACTCATGATTTTGTAAACATCTATAATGTCACCCTTCAATGTCGAACGCTGCAATGAAATAGATCCCAACCTATCCAGACCATGTTTATAATTCAAACCCTCCATTCACTGCAACCTGTTGGTAACGTTTTTTCAGAACTCTGTCCAATTTAATAATATCCTTACTATATTAGGACAACCAGAGCTGCACACAGTACTCTAGAAGAGACCTCACCAATGTCCAGTACAACCTCAACAGGACGTACCAACTCCAATACTCAAAGGTATGAGCAATGAAGGCAAGGCGCTTGACACCTTTTTAACCACCCTGTTTACCTGTGATGCAAATTTAAAAGAATTATGTATCTGAAGCCCTAGATCTCTGTTCTACAACATTACCCAGGGCCCTATCATTAACTGTATAAATTCTGCCCTTACATTTTACTTCTTTGCACATTGACCCAATGGATCAAGATCTCTCTGTAACCCTAGCTAACCTTCTGGTGAAAGAATTGCTCTCATGTCCTTTTTAACACTTTCTCCTCTCACTTCAAAAAATGTCCCCGGTTTTGAGCCCCTCCACCCTAGGGAAGAGACCTATGCTACCTTATCTATGCTACTCATGATTTTGTAAACATCTATAAGGTCACCCCTCAACGTCAATCTTCTTCACTTTCCACCATACCACAAATATTGGTGTCATCCACAAATACACTAACCATGCCTCCTATATTCTCATCCAATTTGTTTATATAAATAACAAACAAAAAGAACCCAGTACCCATCTCTGTTGTACACCACTGGCCTCCAGTCCAATGAACAACCCTCCACCACAAGCTCTATCTCCTACCATCAAGCCAATTTTGTATCCAATTGGCAAGCTCACCCTAAATCTCATGTGATCCAACTTTACTAATTAGTCTACCATCTGGAACCTTGTCAAAGGCTTTACTAAAGCCCATGTAAACAATGTCTACCGCTCTGCCCACAACAATCTTTTTGGATACTTACTCAAAAAGCTCAATCAAGTTTGTGAGAAGTGATTACTCTCACACAAAACTACACTGGCTATTCCTAATCAGTTCTTGCCTCTTCAAATGCATGTAAATCCTATCTTCCTAATCACATCAACAATGTACCCACCATCCACGTCAGACTTACAGGTCTATCGACCCCAGGCTTCTCCTTACAGCCTTTCTTAAATAAAGGCACAACATTAACCACCCTCCAGTCCTCCACATCCAGGCAGAGTAGTTCACCCAGTACACATCCAGGCAGAATACTGCATTCAGCACACTTATGAACAGAATAATTCAGACATTGCACATCCAGGCACAATAGTATAGTCAGTGCAAGTCTAGGCAGAATAGTGTAGTTTCTACACATCCAGACAGTAGTGCAGTCAGTGCACATCCAGGCACAATAGTACAGTGAGGCTACTTTCAAGCAGAATAGTGTAGTGAGTGCACAAACTGACACAATAGTGCAGTCCATATGTATTCAGATGGAATAGGGCAGTCAGTGCACATCCGGTTGGAATAGTGCAGCTACTGCACATCGAAGGAACAGCAGTGCACATTCAGGTAAAATAATGGAAACTGTGCACATCCAAAAAGAGTACTGTAGCCAGTGCACACCCAGGCAAAATAATGGGGCACATCCGGGCAGAATAGTGAATTCAGTGCACATACATTGCACTAATGCAATAAATGCACATCCAGGCAGAATAGGGCAGCTACTGCAAATCCAGGACAATATGGCAGTGCACATCTAAAGAGAATTGTGCACTCAATGCACGTCATGTAAAATAGTGGAAACTGTGCAAAGCCAGAAACAATGGTGCAGTCAGTTCACGTCCAGGCACAATAGTGTAGTCAGTAAACATCCCAACACAATAGTGCCTTGGGGGCACATCCTACCAGAACAGTGCAGTCAGGGTACACACAAAGTGTATATTGTGCAGTCATTACACAAACAAAGTATGTATAGTGCAGTCAGTACACACTTAGACACAATAGTGCAGTCACTGCTTATCCAGGCAACAGCGCACTTAGTACACAACTACACACAGTAGTCCGTACACATCCTGGCAGAATACTGCTGTTGGGGAACATCCAGACAGATTAATACAGTCATTTCACATCCAGACAGAATAGTTCAAGCAGTGCACATCAGACAGAATAGTTCAGCCATAGAGCCATAATGTCATGGGAACAGACGCTTTGGTCCAACTGGGGTCTATGTTGAACATGTTCCCAAAACTAACCTACTCCCCCCAATCTTTGTTTGGCCCATATCCTTCCAAATCTTTCCTATTCATGTACTTATCCAAATGTCTTTTAAATTTTGTAACTGTACTTTCATTCATCACTTGCTTTTGCAGTTCATTCCACTCACAAGTCACACTGAGTAAAAAAGCTGCCCCTCATGTCCTTTATAAAACTTTCTCCTCTCACCTTAAAAATATGCCCCCTGGTTTTGAACACCCCCACACTAGGGAAAAGACATTTGTGATTCAACTTATTTATGCTTCTCATAATTTTATAAATCTCTATAAGGTCATTCCTCAACCTCAAACTCTGCAGTGAAATAGGTCCCAGACTATCCAGCCTCTTCTTATAACTCACCCCTCCATTCATGACAAAATCCCGGTGAACTTTCTCTGAACCTGCTCCAGTTTAACGATAACCTTACCATAGCAGGGCAACCAGAACTGCGCAGCACTCCTGAAGAGTTCTCACCAACATCCTATAGAATCTCAACATGACATACCAACTCCTATACTTAAACATCTGAGCAATGAAGACAAATGTGCTAAACACTTTCTTAACCATCCTTCTACCTGTGATGCAAATTTCAAAGAATTATGTACTTGAACCCCTTGGTCTCTCTGTTCTACAACACTCCCATGGGTGCTACCATTGATCGTTTAAGTCCTATCCTTATTCGTTTTACCAAAATGCAATACCTCGCATTTATCCAAATTAAACTCCACCTGCCACTTCTTTGCACATTGACCCAATGGATCAAAATCTCTTTGTGACCCTAGATAACCTTCTTCACTGTCCACCATACCTCCAATTTTATTGTCATCCACAAACCAGGCCATCTATATTGCCATCCAAACCATTTATATAAATGGCAAACAAATGTGGACCCAGCACAGATCCCTGTGGAACATCGCTCATCACAGGCCTCCAGTCTGAAAAACCACCTTCCACCATGTTGTGATATCTCCTACCATCAAGCTAATTTTGTATCCAACTGGCAAGTACACCTAAATCCTATGTGATCTAACTTTAATCATTAGTCTATCATGCAAAACGTTGTCAAATGCTCTACTAAAGTCCATGTAAACAGTGCGGAGTGCTCTGCACTCATCAAATATTTCAGTTACTTCCCCAAAAATCACAATCAAGTTTGTGAGACATGATTACCCTGACATAAAACCATGCTGATTGTGACAATAGTGCAGTCCTTGCATATCCAGACAGAATATTGCAGTCATTGTGCATGCAGGCAGAACAGTGCAGTCAGTCCACATCCAGAGAGAATGGTGCAGTCAGTGTACATCCAGGCAGGATAGTGCAGTCAATGTACATCCATATAGAATATTGCAATCAGTGCACACACAGGTAAACTAGTGCAGTTGTGGCGCACATTCAGACCGAATACAGCAGTTAGAGCACATCCATTCAGAATAGTGCAGCCAGTGAACATCCGTCAACAGTCGTACAGTCAGTGTATATCTTGACAGAATTGTTCACCCAGTGCACATCCTACATGTGCAGACAGTGCATATACGAAGAATATATTATTGAGTTTTTCAGACAGAATTGCGCACTTAGTGCTCATCCAGTCAAAACAGTGCAGTCCGGACACTTCTTGACAATACACTGCAATAATTGCTCATCCACATAAAACAGTGAAGTCAATGCATATACAGGCAGAATAGTGTAATTACTGCACATTCAGGGACAAGACTGCAGTCAGTGCACATCTAGGTAAAGTAGCAGAGACTGCACATCCAGGCAAAATAGAGCAGTCAGTTCACAATCAGGCACAATAGTGCAGTCATTGCATTTGTGGTCACAATAGTGCAGTGAGGGCACATCCAGACAGAACAGTGAAGTCAGTGCACATCCTGACAAAATTGTCCACTCAGTGCACAACCAGTGCACATACAAAGAGTACATGTGTTCAAAGTTTGGGAGAATACATGTGTGGTCAGTACACTTCCAGGGAGAATAATGCAGTTATTGTGCATCAAGACAGATGGTGCAGTTAGTGCATAGCTGAAAATGTGTTGCTGGTTAAAGCACAGCAGGTCAGGCAGCATCCAAGGAACAGGAAATTCGACGTTTCGGGCCAGAGCCCTTCCTGATGAAGGGCTCTGGCCCGAAATGTCGAATTTCCTGTTCCTTGGATGCTGCCTGACCTGCTGTGCTTTAACCAGCAACACATTTTCAGCTCTGATCTCCAGCATCTGCAGACTTCACTTTTTACTCGCAGTTAGTGCATATCCAGGTACTACCACACAGTTGACGAAAATCCAAGTAGAATAAGGCAGTGATTGCATATCGAGGTACAATAGTGCAATTAATGCATATCTAGAAACAATAGGGCAGCTATTGCACATCCAAGCACTAGAGTGCAGTCAGTGCACATCCAGAAAGAATAGTGCAGTCAGTTCACATCCAGGCACAATAGTGCAGTCATTGGACATCCAGAAAAAATAATGCAGACAATGAACATCTTAGCGTAATAATTCAGTCAGTGCACATCTGAAGAGAATAGGGCAGTCAGTGCACATCCAGGAAATATAGTGCAGTCAGTGCACATCCTGGTGGAATATTGCAGTCAGTGCACATCCAGACAGAATATCACAGTACGATAGCTTAGTGGTTAGCACTGCTGCCTCACAGTGCCAGGGATCCGGATTTGATTCCACCCTCTGGCGACTGTCTGTGTGGGTTTCCTCTGGGTGCTCCAGTTTCCAACCCACAATCCAAAGATGTGCAGGTTAGGTGGATTGGCCAAGCAAAACTGCCCATAATGCCCAGTAATGGGCATGCTAGGTGAATTAGCCATTGACAATGCAGAGATAGGGTTGGGCAATAGGTCTGGGTAGGATGCTTTTAGGAAGGTCAGTGTGGACTTGATAGGCTGAATGGCCTGCTTCCAAACTATGATAGCAGTCATTGTACATCAGGTACAATAGTACAGTTGAGGTACATCCCAGCAAAATAGGGCAGTCAGAATAGTGCAGTCAATGGACAACCAGGCACAACAGTGCAGTCAGTCAGTGCACATCAGTAGTGTAGTGCAGGCAATGTACATACAAAGATTATACAGTGCAGTCAGCACTCATCCAGGTAGAATGGATGAGCTGTCAGTGTTCCTCCAAAAACAGTAGTGCAGTCTGTACAATGCAGGCAGACTAATGCAGTCTCAGGGCTCATCTGCCACAATAGAGCAGTCAATCACATTCAGATAGAACAGTGCAGTCAGTGCACATTGCGGCAGAATAGTGCAGTTGGGGCACATGCAGACAGATTAGTACAGTGATTTCATATCTTGACACAATGGTTCAGGCAGCACACACCAGCCAGAATAGTGCAGTCATTACAGCCATAGCATCAAACAGACACTTTGCTCCAAATTGTCCATGTCACATCTTCAGACACAATAGCACATTTACAGCACATCCATATAGAATTGTGCAGCTAGTGCATATCTAAGGAGACTGGTGCAGTCATTGCACATCCTGGGAGAACAGTGCAGGCAACACACATATAAAGATAACATAATGCAGTCAGTTTACATCCAGATACAACACTGCAGTCAATGCTCATCCAGACACAACAATGCAGTCAGTACACATCCAGGTAAAATAGTGGAGACTGTGACCATCCAGAAAAAAAATGGTACAGTCAGTTCACATCCCACCACAACAGTGCAATTAGTTCACATCCAGGCACAATAGTGCAGTGGAGGCACATCAATCACTTTGGTGCAGTCAGTGCACATCCTGACATAATTGTTAATTCAATGCAGTCAGGTAGAACAGTGCAGGCAGTGCACATACAAAGAGTATATAGTGCAGTCAGCACACTTCCAGACAGAATGCTGTGTCAGTGTTCATCCAGACAAAACTGTGCAGTCAGTGCACATCCAGGTAAAAGTGGAGACAGTGATCACCCAGAAGGAATGATGCAGTAAATTCACAACCAGTCAGAATAGTGTTGTCAGGAAACATGCAAACACAATAGTGTAGTCAGTGCATAACCAGGCAGAATAGTGTAGTCAGGAAACATGCCAACACAATAGTGTAGTCACTGCATAACCAGGCAGAATAGTGTAGTCAGGAAACATGCAAACACAATAGTGTAGTCAGTGCATAACCAGGCAGAATAGAGCAAGTCAGGAAACACGCAAACACAATAGTGTAGTCAGTGCAGAGCCAGGCAGAATAGTGTAGTCAGGAAACATGCAAACACAATAGTGTAGTCAGTGCATAACCAGGTAGAATAGAGCAAGTCAGTGCCACCCAAACTGAATTGAGCCTTGAGTGCACTTCCAGAGACATTCGTGTATTCAGTATATATGCAGTTTGTAGAATGCAGTCAGTGTACACTCAGGCAGAATTGTACAGGCAGTGCAGAGAGTATATAATGCAGTCAGTAGAGTTCCAGTCAGAACAGCGAAGTCAGTGCATATCCAGATAAAAGAGTTCAGTCAGTTCACGTCCCGCAAGAATAGTGCAGTCAGTGAATGTCGAGACACAACAGTCCAGTCAACGCACATCCAGAGAGAATAGTGCAGTCAGTGCACATTCCCGTAACATATTGCAGTTATTTCATGTTCAGGCAAAGAATGCATTCACATTGCAGGAGTCGACCTCACATCTTCCCCATTTCCAGTAAAGTGTCGTTCAGCCTGTGTAGTCTTTTAGTGTATTCCATTAACATCTAGGACAAGAACAAGCGTTTCCTCTGTCCATGTAATTATTTTTTTCTCTCTTGAGGTCACTGCAGATGTTCATCATTTCTAGTTTGATTCAACAGGCCGATTAACCAATCCGGATCTACTCTGGATTCGTGCAGATACTCCAGATCTCCAGTGCACATACATCAACCGATTCGTGGTGGGACTGAGCCCCCCCCAAATCCAAAGAGAAATATAAATTAACGTGCCGTTGCTGCTCTTATAAATGATGTCAGTCTATGAACCCGACCACTATTAGTAATTTGTTGGATGATATCAACGTAATTTGGCTTTAATCTTCTCACTCTTTGCCCGCCATCGTTATTTGATGATTACTGCAGATTTTTGGCTCACTGAGGACTTTACGGCAAATGACCAACTGAATTTTCTGGCTTTTGGGCCAAGCTTTCAGAGGACAAGTTGATTTGGAAAGGCAGCAAGGGATCACGTTTGTGGGGTTGCCTTCGAGCCCTTCGCTTTGCACAAACATATTGTGCAATTCTTTAAATCGCTATTTATCAGCGCCTCCGTATGAAGCACCGAGTGACCTTTTAAAGCGAAGTTGTATTCAGTGTCCAGAATACATGCTGCCGGAAACTCCAGATAGTTTGCCGTTGTCTGCTTATAGCAACCGCATATAGAACCAAACTGTGTTCAAGTGAGAGGGGAAAAAGAACGCAAGTTTTAAAACATTGGATGTAAACATTTGTAATGCCTATTTTAATATTATCTGCATTAGGACACACCATCCTGAGTAACGCCTCATACTTTTAAACCTTTTTCACTGTCGGTAAAGTGTATTGGTGGGAGGAGTACACAGCAACGCCATATATTTAAAACGATCAGATTAAACCTAAACTTGATATTGTAGGTATTAGTAGTGTGACTGAGTTGATTTAGTGTATCCCATTGAAGACGCCTTTGCTTTAAAATATATTGAGACTCTGACCGGGTTGTTCCTTCTCGGCAGAAGGAATTACACATGTTGAAATACGGCTACTCCGCCGCAGACATTCACCGTGACCACATTTTCCAATTCCCCGTCGTCCTTACACTGTCCAGGAGGGACACACGGCGGAACTTTAGCGTGACGTATCACTTCCTTTTTAAATTACATTTAAAAAGTCCCATTGGCTTCATTGATCTGTGTGTGACACTAAGAAATAGCTCAGGGCTTGCATGACCCCTACCCTCCACTGACGCCCATCCCAGCCACCATCCCCCCCCCCCCACCTTGCATTTTTATATTTCTTTTCTTTAAACAGATTTACTTAAAACAACTGTGTCTCTCAGTGGAAGAGACTTGTCCCTTTTCAATGCTGTTCAAGCTGCCAGTTTATGAAATTAAGGAATTGTTATAATTTGACAGCTGTTCATACTGAAATCATATTTTGATTCCGTATACTTTGCAAATAATACACACTCAAAGCCTCCGGAAACTTCTTTGGGTTACATGATGACATTTCCCCTTCATTTGGGGAGGATTATGCCTTTGTATTTGTAGATCATTTCCAGTCTTATTTGCAGAAGTCCGATGAAAGGAGAGGAAAAGTGAAAGTGGAGGTTGGGAAGGAGACAAAGAGTCAGAACCTGCCCTGGGTTGTGAATAGGCAAACCCCATTGAAAATTTGAAGGAAGATTTGTTGTATGTGGGCGCTTGGTGAACTGAACTTTACACACAAACACAGTGGCTACAAGAGCAGGTCAGAGGCTAGGAATACTGCGGGGAATATCTCATCTCCTGTATCCCCTGTCTCCACAGATTCTATCCACCATCTACAAGGCAAAAGTCAGGAGTGTGATTGAAAACTCACCACTCAAGAAGCTTGATACCAACTGGTAAAAGCAACCCCTGCATGATTGTTTATGGATGTGGTGCCAATCATTAACTACCAATGCTCAGTAGCAGCCGTGTCTAGATTAGACTAGATTAGACTTACAGTGTGGAAACAGGCCCTTCGGCCCAACAAGTCCACACCGACCCGCCGAAGCGCAACCCACCCTACATTTACCCCTTACCTAACACTATGGGCAATTTAGCTTGGCCAATTCACCTGACCCGCGCATCTTTGTGACTGTGGGAGGAAACCGGAGCACCCGGAGGAAACCCACGCAGACACGGGGAGAACGTGCAAACTCCACACAGTCAGTCGCCTGAGTCGGGAATTGAACCCAGGTCTACAGGCGCTGTGAGGCAGCAGTGCTAACCACTGTGCCACCGTGCCGCCCCTTACTGTGCCACCGTGCCGTCTAGTATCTACAAGATGTACTACAGAAATTTTCCAAAAGTTCTCAGACAGCACTTTCCAAATTCAAGTCTACTTTTGGAGAGACGGACAAGGACAGCAGACACTTGGCAACACCACCTCCAAACCACTCACCATCCTGACTTGGAAATATATCACCATGTCTTCACTGTCACTGGCTCAAAATCCTGTAATTCCCTTTCCTACCTCATTGAATGTTATTAAGGTGATGATAGATTTTTGAACAGTAGAGGAATTAGGATTAAGGAGAGCAGGCAGGTAAGTGGAGCTGAGTTCACAAAAAGATTAGTAACGATCTTATTGATTGGTGGAGCAGGCTTGAGGGGCCATATGGCCTACTCCTGTTCCAATTTCTTCTGTTTTAAGGGTACTGTGGGTCCATCTATAGCATTGGGGCTCAAGAGGCAGCTTACCGCCACTTTCTTGAAGACAGCTACGGATGGGCAATAAATGCTGGCCAAGGCAGGAACACACATTCGTCATAAGTAAATAAAAAAGGGAAATAATCTCGAGATGTGAGTGGAGAGGTACAAGTACAGCAAGTAAATAGGAATGTGAATGGAATGTTATCATTTACAAGAAGGAGGATTGAATAGAAAAGTCGGGAGATGATGCTTCAGTTACACAGGCCACTGGTGGGACCTTAGCTGGAGTATTGTTTACAGTGGTGGTCACTTTTTTAAGGAAGGATGTGAATGTATTGGAGATAATTCAGAGATTTACAAGACCAATCCTTGGAATGGGGCTGTGTTATGATAAAAAGTTTGACAGGCTAGATTTGTATGCAGTAGGTTTTAGAAGAAAAAGAGGTGACTTGTTTGGAAGATATCCAATCTTAAGGGGCCTTCATCGGGTAGATGTGAAGGGGTGTTTGCTCTTTTGGGAGAATCTAGAAGTGGGGGTTCTCTGTTTAAAATCAGAGATCACCTTAAAACAAAGATTAGGTGACTTTTGCTCTCTCAGAGGGTTGTAAGTTTTTGTATTTCTCTTTCTGAAATATTCAGAGCATTATCAGATCAGCCTTGATCTTATTGGAACATGGAGCAGATTAATGGGATGAATGGCGCACCTTCGCTCCTATGTTTTGTGATCTTATGCTGTATTGAGAGCCTGAAGGGAGAGATGCTGCATTGGAAGTTTGAATGGAGAGATGATCCATTGGGATTTCAATGGAAAGATGTTGCACTATGGTGTAAATGGTGTGATGTTACACTGAAGATTGGAATGTAGAGAGAATTAGCACTTATAGTGGAAGAGATAAACTGAGTCAGGGTATGGGTAGAAATATTGAAAGACTAAAACATGAAATACCGTTGACTATTGCATATCAAAATGATTATATATTGTCCACTTCGTCCTTCAAGGTTTCCTGTTTCAATCTACTTTTTGAAAGGCTTACTTCAAGCTCATCATAGAGATAGCTGCTCTAAGTCTGACTGGACATGATCCTGTGACATGCAAAACAAATCAGGAAAAGTGATCAGTAAATGAATCTACAACTCGGAAGTAGCTTCTCAGGCCCTGTCGATGCATATCAGATTATCTTTTACATTTATTGCTGAAACAGCCATAAAGTGGACCAAATGTTTAGCTAACAGGCAAATCTTTAAGCCAAAAAGTATCTTGGCCAAAATGAAACCAGGACAGATTATTTCTAATGGTTTTAATCTTTTCTATGTTGTACATATGCCATCTGGCACCATGCATAGGAACACGTTATGCTAAATTTCACATTTATGTACTGGTGCTTTGTACTACACATACAAATTTGAAATCAGTTGTATTTGGAATAATGTTTACCTCCTAGAACAAACTTATGCTACAGTCTTCATATTGCCATCTTGTTAGAGATATCCTGGCATCAGAGATCCAACAGTCAGCTTAGTGTTAATATAAAAAATAAAGTCCAAAAGGATTTCCAGGTGATTCACTGAATGGGCAGGGAACTTTGTAAACATGCTTTTTCATTGCTCACAGATTGAAAAAGAAATCAGATTAGATGTTTATTCAAATCTAAAATGACTTTGTGATAAGCTCTTGGAGGAAAAATTTGCTTTACATTTAAAACAAAACTGTGACCCTAAAAGTTTAGTCTAGCAGTCCTATTAAACAAAAATAGCACTGGCCGAGGGTGACATTGTGACTCCTTTAATGAAGTTATTTTCATTTTTAATAGATCAAAGATTTTACAAAAATAACAGACAAAGCAATGCAACCTGAGTGTTCAATGGACTGGAATACTAATATCACCAATATAATTCTTTGCATGTGTATCATTAGGTTCAATCCTAGTTGCCTTTAAACCTCACAACAAACTCTGAAAAGCTTGAGTTTAGAACATAAACAGACCGTCCATTCACTGAAGCAAAGCAGACCTTCATTTATTACACTGTATCCAGCAGAGTAATGTGAAGTTGATCCCTTTTTCAGAAATATCGTATACATGGAAGAAAAACTAAATGTCATCATCTTAAGGTGAGGAGACATAAATGTTATAAATGTCCCATCTATCAGACATTGAAAAATAAATCGTGGAAAGTTGTGAAGAAAATATCTGGGATGTTTCTATGGACATTGTACTATTGGATTGGATTAGGTTTATAAATTAAACACAACATGATGACAGCTTGAAATCACTCAACAGATAATCACTATAGCAACCCAAAAGTTTAACCATCTACTTCCAAAAATAGAACATCAGCCATCCAGATGTTCAATATGACAAAGTAAAATTGTTTATTCTTGCCCAAGTAATACTTCAAAAGCAATTATTTTTATTTCCTTTTATATGTACAACAAACATGCCATTTGATATTTTTTCTGCATTGTGGTTTACCACATTTTCAAAGGCCACTGATGAGGCAATAAAGGCATAGGAGAGGGAATAGAGGTCTGCAGGGAAAGAGTTAAAATTTTGCCTGAATAATAGTTTCTGGACACTGTGAGTTTCACCTGCACCTGACAGACATTTGCTGATAAATTCACCCTCGCTCAAGCACAACGGCAGTGGGCCAGGAGGTTAGATAAATACTACATGACATCGTAAGCACTGAAGGTTATTTGATTCCCAGCCTTCTTTTTGACGCCTTTGCACTGTCTGTGCATAACAGTATACCTGTAATACATCCCCTCCCCACATCTGTACCTATTTAAAATAACCAAATTTAATATTTATAATAATGAAGGAATCAACCGATTGATGGCTTTAAGCTTAACTGTGACAAGTGTTTGCTTCCATTCACTAATGATTTTTAGAATTTTAATTAAGTTTGGAAATTTAATTCAGATATTTTCCACAAACTTGATAATTCATTTCTTGAATATGTAAATAGATTGTTTAATTTTTCTCTAGATCTTGCACAAGTGTGAACAATTATTCTGGTTTGTACAGGAAAATTCAAAATTATAATAGAAAACAGAGAACAAAAAAATCCTTTCTGCTCCTCCATGTCGGTAATTTAATTAACACAATCTGGTTTCTTTATTGCATGGGAAATACAAGTAAAGCAATCATGAAAACTGCTTTTGATATTAGGAGATATGCTTGATAAGGTGCCATTTATAATGTTTTGACATTGGAAAATTTACCTAATGGCATCATCAAGGAATTAATAATAGTGCCTGCATGTTATGAGCACCTTAGAATAAAATACATCCCTACTGTTACTTAAGATTCATTCCAAATATTATGAAATATGTAGGAAATTATATTGTTGCCTTCTTTTCTGTGACCCACAAGCATATACTTTACACTTCTTTCAAATGGGTGACTTTGTTTTTCAATTTTTCCAGTTTCCACCACCACAATGAGTCTGGCCTAAGGATTGTTCAGAAAACCTTCTCTCAGACCTCAGTCAATCAACTAGTTATTATGACTTGAAGTATTCCGTTTCCAGGTTCACTTTTGTTCTTAAGAAGGCAAAAAATATTTTCGTGACTTCTGGCATACTCTCCTCCCACTGCCCTTCAATATCACACCATTCCATGTCTCTTAACGTAGTGTCACCTTCAGCCTTGGATATACAACGATATATTTCTTCATTCATCTGCTGGGTATACAAACTATGTGGGAATGATCCAATGGGAAGGTGAAATTAAGGACATTGCATTATATTTTGGGGCTAGCTTAGGCAATAACTGTTCAAGATAAATGATTCTGCCCCAGTGACAGATGCATGTAGCAGTTCATGGCTGAAAATATTATTTTTTAAATCAACAATCATGTAATTTGAATATTTTCCAATTCTTCAGTATTTACACTGGTAAAGTACAGAGTAATCCAACCAACCACAGAAAAAAAGGTCTTGAGGAAATATAGGAACAAAAGTAAGCCTTTTAAATAGAGTCATAGAGTCATAGAGATGTACAGCATGGAAACAACCTGTTCATGTCAACCAGATATCCCAACCCAATCTAGTCCCACCTGCCAGCACCTGGCTCATACCCGTCCAAACCCTTCCTATACATATACCCACCCAAATGCCTTTTAAATGTTGCAATTGTACCAGCCACCACCACTTCCTCCAGCAGCTCATTCCATATACGTACCACCCTCTGCATGAAAAATTTGCCAGTTAGGTTTCTTTTATATCTTTCCCCTCTCACCTTAAATCTATGCCCTCTAGTTCTGGACTCCCCGACCTCAGGGAAAAGACTTTGCCTATTTATCCTATCCATGCCCCTCATAATTTGGTAAACCTCTATAAGGTCACCCCTCAGCCTCCAACGTTCCAGGGAAAACAGCCCCAGCCTGTTCAGCCTCTCCCTATAGCTCAAATCCTCCAACCCTGGCAACATCCTTGTAAATCTTTTTTGAACCCTTTCAATCTCTGACCTTCTTTCACAATTCGGTTAGACTATGTTTGATTGGTATCTCAACTTTTCTATCTCACCGCTTTCATGCGCTTGGATATTAAACAACAATCTCAATCTTGGCCTTGAAAATTTAATTTGACTTAACATCCACTGCCTTTTTAGGGAGTAAGTTCTAGATTTACACTGGTGTTAAAGGGCGCAGTATTCCACGGTCTGCTCTGTTTCAGTGAATGGACGGCCTGTTTATGTTCTAAACTCAAGCTTTACAGAGTTTGTTGTGAGATGTTAAGGCAACTAGGATTGAACCTAATGGAGGTGGGAAGAAGGGCAAGTAATTGGATGAATTCACATTGGAATGATACTTGACAAAAAAAACGAAAGCACTACAGATGCTGGAAATCTGAAACAAAAACAGAACTTGCTGGAAAATCTCAGCAGGTCCAGCAGCATCTGTGGAGAGATGTCAGAGTTAATTTTTCTTTTCTGAAGAAGGGTCACTGGGCTCAAATTGTTAACTCTGATTTCTGTCCACAGATGCTGCCTGACCTACTGAGCTTTTCCAGCAACCTCCGTTTCTGTTTTGAAATGATGCTTGCTTCTCACTATCTCAGTCAATATTATGATTAAAATGGTCAAATTTTTAATTAAATTAACCTATTTTTCTAATCAACCTATTCATGAATGTTATTACACTCGTCTGGAACAGGTGAGACTTGAACCTGGACCTCCTGGACCAGGGATAGGGACATTAGCAATACGCCACAAGAGGGCCCAAAATGAATATTGCTATGATCCTGAACTGAACGGAGGTTGTTGCAATCACAACGCAGAGTAGTAACCACTATGTGATCACAGCGCTACACAATAGCAAGTGCAAGGTCAACTTGTTACTCGCTAGGAATTAAGGCTCTTAAGCCGTCAAGTAATGGCTACTTAAAGGTTACAAGTTGCCACTGGTCCAGTGACCTGTTTTCCTAGCAGGTGAGAAGTGTGGCTTGCTTCCCAGCTACAAGGCAACCTGCCTGCCAGGCTGTAAGATGGATCTTTTCTCCCTCACTCAGGGGCTAGTTTAGGACAGGGATGTGCAACACAGGAATGGCCACTGAAATCCACCCCTATGTCTTTGTTTCCAATGCCCTTGAACAGCCTATCCTCATAAATAAATACATGCACACCTGACGTTTAAGCATCGAGCAATAAACATGGGCCCAGAACCTATTACGTTTGTAGTCATTAGGGGCATGGATAAGGTAAATAGACAAGGTCATTTCCCTTGTCGGGGAAGGGGGGGGGAACCAGAACTAGAGGGCATAGGTTTAGAGTGAGAGCGGTAAGATTTAAAAGGGACTTAAAGGGCAACTTTTGCACGCAGAGAGTGGTGTGTATATGGAATAGGCTGCCAGAGGAAGTGGTGGAGGCTTTTACAATAACAACATTTAAAAGTCATATGGCTGGGTATATAAATAGGAAGGGTTGAGAGGGATATGGGCCAAGTGCTAGCAAATGGAACTAGATTAGGTTAGGATATCTGGTTGGCATGGGCAAGTTAGACTGAAGGGCCTGTTTCCTTGTTATATGTCTCAATGACTTTATGACTCCTGATTGAGCATCAACTTTGGGTGAGTCAGAACATCAACATTGACCCCTTTAAACATATGAATTAGGAGTAGAACTAGGCCATTCAGTAATCCAAGGCTGATGTACCATTCGTTACGTTCGTGATTGTTCATGATCTGGTTGTGTTCCAAATTTCACAATTTAATCTATCTCTGATAACCCTGAATTCCCTTGCCTAATAAGAATTTATTTACCTCAGCCTTAAAAATATTCAATGACTCTATCTCTATTGCCTACTTGAGGAACAGTGTTTCAAATTCAGACAACTCTGACAGAAAAAAATTCCTGTCATCTCTGTTCCAAAAAGGAAACCCCTAATTTCAAAACAGCATCCCCTAATTCTGCACTCACTGTTGAGATTTTTAAAAAAGCCCTTACCATTCAGCATCTTACAAAGTACAATCAAAGCTCCCTTTACCAATCTGAATTCCAGTGAAAGCTCAGTCTATTCAAGTTTTTCTAATAAGGCAGCTTCCAGGGATCAATCCAGTAAACCTGCCCTTCATTGCCTCTAACCATTTACATTCTGGATTGAGATTTACAAAGAAGCTCACTGGTTAGCACTTAACCAGTAAGATGGAGCTTGAGGTCACAAGCTTTCACATGATGTGGACATGTTGATGTTGCAAAGTTAAAAAGCAGAGTCGAGAGTGTGGTGCTGGAAAGGCACAGCAGGTCAGGCAGCATCAAGGAGCAGAAGAATCAACATTTCGGGCATGAGCCCTTCATCATGATTCCTGAGAAGGGCTCATGCCCAAAACATCAATTCTCCTGCTCCTCAAACTGGCCTGCTGTGCTTTTCCAGCAACACACTCTTGACTCTGCCCTCCAGCATCTGCTGTCCTCACTTTCTTCAAAGTTAAAAATCACACAGCACCACATTATAGTTCAACAGGTCTTTTGGGAGCACAGCTCCTTTGTAAGGTACCTTAGACTTAGACTTACAGTGTGGAAACAGGCCCTTCGGCCCAACAAGTCCACACCGACCCGCCGAAGCGAAACCCACCCATACCCCCACATTTACCCCTTACCTAACACTACGGGCAATTTAGCATGGCCAATTCACCTGACCCGCACATCTTTGGACTGTGGGAGGAAACCGGAGCACCCGGAGGAAACCCACGCAGACACGGGGAGAACGTGCAAACTCCACACAGTCAGTCGCCTGAGTCGGGAATTGAACCCGGGTCTCAGGCGCTGTGAGGCAGCAATGCTAACCACTGTGCCACCGTGCCGCCCATGCCGCCCGTACCTAGTGGAGGAGGATCGTAGGACACAGCTTTTATAGCAACTGATGCATTCGGTATATAACACTATGATCTTTTGGAAAATTTTGTGTCCTGTGATCCTGCTCCACTAGCTACCTGATGAAGGAGCAGCACTCTAAAAGCGTGTACTTCCAAACAAACCTGTTGGACTATAACCTGGTGTTGTGTAAGCTTTCTCATGGGTGGGAGGTGGAGGGTCAGCTGCCAGACCAAAAAGGTGCTGGAAAACTAAATCACAGCCTTTAGTATGAAAAAGTGCAAAGAAAACAGAAAGGTCAGGAAATACTCAACAGGTCTGGCAACAGCATTGGAGAGAGATTAGTCACATTGGACTTAAACTGTTAACTGTTTCTCCTTCACAGATGCTGCCAAACTTGCTGAGTTTCTCCAGTGCTACTTATTTTTATCTCTAATATCCATAGTATTTTGTTTTATTTCAAATGTAAAAAAAAAGTGTTTCCTGATATAATTCTTTCATGGCCTGGTTTTAATTGTGAGATTATGCCCTTTTGTTCCGAACTCTTCACCAGAGGAAATCATTTCTGTGCTTACTCTATCAATTTCTTTATCATTTTAAATACCTCACTCAATCATCTGTCACTTATTTCAACAGAATGGAATCAAGATTAATCTCAGCAATCGAAACAAAATACTATGGACACGGTAAATCTGAAACAAACAGAGAATGCTGGAGAAATTCGGCAAACCTGGCAGCATCTGTGGTTAGAAAAACAGAGTTAACATTTCGAGTCCTAAAGACCTTTCTTTAAAATTAGTCTAAGCAAATTACCCTCAGATACCAACATTTCACAATTGACTTTGTCGGTCTACCTTTGTAGGTCTACCCAGAGAGTTAAAACTCTCTGTGGCATTTTAACTTATTGACAATCTCTTGCTTTTGCCCCATAATCCTGCACCATTGTTTCTATCTAAACATTCATTCAATAGCCTCTTCCCAGGCTAGGGGAGTCCTAAACTTGAGGGCATAGGTTTAAGGTGAGAGAGGAAAGATTTAAAAGGGTCCTCTACAACATTTTCACACAGAGGTTGGTGTGTGATGGAACGAGCTGCCAAAGAAAGTGCTGGACGTGGGTACAATTACAATATTTAAAAGTTAAAAATCACACAATACCAGGTTATAGTCCAATAGGCTTATTTGGTAGTACAAGCTTTCAGAGCACTGCTCCTTCATCAGGTAACTAGTGGGGCAGGATCATAGGACACAGAATTTAAAGCAAAAGATCAAAGTGTCATACAACTGGTGCAATATATTGAACAAACCTAGATCGCTGTTAGATCTTAATCACTTAGAAAGGATTGCAGGTTTTGATTCATTAATATAAATCCCAGAACTTCTTTCAAGTCACATTCCCGAGATAACTTAAGGTTTTATAAAAAAAAAGGTGTGAGGTTTGAGTCTGGATGTATTCGAACCTTGAGTCAGATTGGTTCTATTTATAAAATGTCACATGGAATGACTGCCTACAGATTGTGTGTTTTTGATTAATATAGAATGTATCTGCAAATATAAGTTCACCCCATAGACGTGTGTGTGTGTGTGTGTGTGTGTGTGTGTGTGTGTGTGTGTGTGTGTGTGTGTGTGTGTGTGTGTTTGCATGTATATGTGCAGATGAGGGAGAGAGAGAGTGAGAGAGAGTCTGTGTATATGTGTTTGCATGGATATGTGCATATGAGGGAGAGAGTGAAAGAGAGAGAGAGTGTGTGTGTGTGTGTGTGTGTGTGTGTATGGGATAGAGGGAAAGATTGTGTGTTTGTGTGCATGCATGCCAAAAGAGTGTATGCACAAGTGTGACAGAGTATATGCCTGTGAGAGGGTGTGCGCATAAGTGTGTGGGTGTGTGCGGGTGGGTGTGAGTGTGAACATTAAAACATTACAGTGCAGTACAGGCCCTTCGACCCTTGATGTTGCGCCAACCTGTGAAGCCAATCTAAAGCCCATCTAACCTACACTATTCCATTTTCCTCCATATGCCTATCCAATGACCATTTAAATGCCCTTAAAATTGGTGAGTCTACTACTGTTACAGGCAGTCTGTTCTATGCCCACTAGTCTCTGAGTAAAGAAACTGCCTCTGACATCTATCCTATATCTATCACCTGTCAATTTAAAGCTATGTCTCCTCGTGCTAGCCATCACCATCTGAGAAGAAGGCTCTCACTGTCCACCCTATCTAATCGTCAGATTATCTTATATGTCTCCATTAATTCACCTCTCAACCTTGTTCTCTCTAATGAAAACAGCCTCAAGTCCCTCAGCCATTCCTCATAAGACCTTCCCTCCATATCAGGCAACATTCTAGTAAACCTTGTCTGAACCCTTTCCAAAGCTTTCACAACCTTCCTTTAATGGGGTGACCAGAACTGTATGCAATACTTCGAAGTGCGGCCGCACCAGAGTTTTGTACAGCTGCAGCAGGACCTCATGGCTCCAAAACTCAATCACTCTACTAGTAAACGCTTACACACCATATGCCTTCATAATAACCCTATCAACCTGAGTGGCAACTTTCAGGGATCTATGTACATGGACACTGAGATCTCTCTGTTCATCTACATTACCAAGAATCTTACCATTAGCCCAGTACTTTTTATTCCTGTTGCTCATTCCAAAGGGAATCACCTCACACTTTTCTGCATTAAACTCCATTTGCCACCTCTCAGCCCAGCTCTGCAGCTTACTGATGTCCCTCTGAAACCCACAATAGCCTTCGGTACCATCCAGAACTCTACTACCCTTGGTGTAAACTGTAAATTTACTAACCCATCCTTTTACATCTTTATCCAGGTAATTTATAAAAATGACGAACATCAACGGCCCTAAACCAGATCCTCGCAGCACACCATAAGTAACTGAACTCCAGGATGAACATTTCCCATCAATCACCACCCTCAGTTTTCTTTCAGTTAGCCAATTTCTGATCCAAACCGCTTAATCACCTTCAATCCCATGCCTCCGTATTTTGTGCAATAGCCTACCATGGGGAACTTTATCAAATGCCTTAATGAAATCCATATACACCACATCAACCATTTTACCCTCATCCACCTGTTTGGTCACCATCTCAAATAACTCAATAAGGTTTGTGAGGCACGACCTACCTTTCACAAAATCATGATGACTATCCCTAATCAACTTATTCCTTTCTAGATGATTACAAATCCTACCTCTTATAACCTTTTCCAATACTTTACCCACAACTGAAATAAGGCTCACTGGTATAAAATTACTAGGGTTGTTTCTAGTCCTCTTCTTGAACAAGGGAACAACATTTGCTATCCTCCAGTCTTCTGGCACTATTCCTGTAGACAATGACAACATAAAGGTCAAAACCAAATGCTGGACAATCTCCTCACTGGCTTCCCAGAGAATCCGAAGATAAATTCCATCTGGCCAAGGGGACTTAACTATTTTCACACTTTCCACCTCCTCCTTGTGGACCGCAGTCCCATTTAGTCTAGTAGCCTGTATCTCAGTATTCTCCTTGACAGCATTATCTTTTTTCTGTGTGAATACAGATGAAAAATATTCATTTAGTGCTTCCCCTATCTTCTGGGAGTCCATGCACAACTTCCTACAGCAATCCTTGATTGGCCTTAATCTTACTCTTGTCATTCTTTTATTCCTGATATACCTTTAGAGAGCTTTAGGGTCTCCCTTTATCCTATCCATCAATGACTTCGCATGCCCTCTCCTGGCTCTTCTTAGCTCTCTCTTTAGGTCTTTTCTGGATAACTTGTAACTCCAGTGCCCTATCTGAGCATTCACGTCTCATCCCAACAAAAGCCTTTAACTTCTTTGGTAAACCATGGCTCCCTCACTCGACAACTTCCTCCCTGCCTGACAGGTACACACTTATCAAGGACACGCAGTAGCTATTCCTTGAAAAAGCTCCACATTTCAATTTTTTCCATCCCCTGCAGTTTTCTTCCCCATCTTATGCATCCTAAAACTTAGCTAATCGCATCATAATTGCCTTTCACCCAGCTCTAACTCTTGCCCTGCGGTATATACCTATCCCTTTCCATCACTAAAGTAAACATAACTGAATTGTGGTCACTATCATCAAAGTGCTCACCTACCTCCAAATTTAACATCTGGCTGGGTTCATTGCCCAGTACCAAATCCAATATAGCATCGCCCCTTGTTGGTCTATCTACATTCTGGGTCATTAAACTCTTCTGCACACATTGGACAAGAACTGACCCATCTAAAGTACTTTAACTATAGTATTCCCAGTCGATATTTGGAAAGTTAAAGACCCCATAAGAACTACCCTGTCACTTGTGCTCCTATCGAGGATCATCTTTGCTATCCTATCCTCTACATCTCCCGAACTATTTGGATGCCTATAGAAAATTCTCCTTTCCTGTTTCTAACCTCAGCCCATACTATCTCAGTAGATGAGTCCTCAAGTGTCCTTTCTGTCACCGTAATACAGTCCTTGATTAACAATGTCACACCTCCCCCTCTCTTAGCACCTACTCTGTTCTGACTGAAACATCTAACTCCTGGAACCTGCAACAACCATTCCTGTCCCTGCTCTATCCATGTCTCTGAAATGGCCACAACATCAAAATCACAGGTGTCAATCCATGCTGCAAGTTCACCTACCTTCTGGAATTGAAGTAGACACACTTCAAATCAAGCTCTTGCTTGCTGGTGCTATCGTGTAACCTTGTAACTGTATTTCTGACCTCACTAATCTCAACCTCTTGTTTACTGGAACTACAATATGGGTTCCCATCCCCCTGCTGAATTAGTTTAAACCCTTCCAAAAAGCATTAACAAATTTCTCCCAATGGTAACCCCACTGGTTCAGGTGAAGGTCATCATATTTTTAGAGGTTCCACCTACCCCAGAAACAGCCCAAATATCCAGGAATACAAAACCCTCCCTCTTGCATGATCCCTGTAGCCATGTGTACAGATCCTCTCTTTCCCTATTCCTTGCCTCACTCGCACGTGGCACAGGCAACAAACCAGAGATAATGACTCTGTTTGTTCTAGCTCTAATCTTGCACCCTAGCTCCCTGAATTTCTGCCTTAAATACCCATCTCCCTTCCTACTTATGTTGTTGATGCCTATATGCACCATGACTTAGGGCTGCTCCCCCTCCCCCTCAAGGATCCTGAAAATATGATCAGAGAAATCCCACCCCTGGCAGCTTGGAGGCAACACACCAACAGTGAGTCTCTCTCGTTCCCACAGAACCTCCTATCTGTCTCCCTAACTATGGAGTCCCCAATGACTAATGTCTGCTCCTCTTCCCCCTTCTGAGCAGCAGGGACAGACTTTGCCAGAGACCTGTACCCCATGGCATACCCCTGGTAAGTCCCACCCACCCCAACAGTATTCAAAATGGTATATTTGTTGAAGGGAATGGCCACAGGGGATCCCTGCACTGCCTGCCGGTTCCCCTTCTGTCCCCTGACGGTAATCCAGCTACCTTCTTCTTGTACCTGAAGTGTGACTACGTCCTTGTAACTTCTTTCAATAACCCCCTCCACCTCCCAAATGATCTGAAGTTCATCTGGCTCCAGCTCCAGTTCCCTCACACGGTTTTCGAGGAGCTGGAGTTGGGTGCACTTCCCACAGGTGCAGTTAGCAGGGACACGAGTGGTGACCCTTACCTCCCACATGCTGCAGGAGGAATATTCAACTGCCCTAACCTCCATTCCCAATATTCTAAATTCTGAACAAGACTACTGAAATACTAAAGAAAACTGGTCACCTTACCAATCCGGCGCACAGAACCATTTTTTTGATTAGAGGAGGAGGATGGGTGGGAGACATGACCCAAGTAGTGTTTCGGGTAAATCAACCACTCAAATATGTAACCTCACTTACCCAGCAGTCCCATGTGTGCTCCTGCTAAGCTTGCGGTCTGCATATATACCAGGTAAGTTTTTATACTTTAACTTTACCTTCCCATCAGGCCCCTGGCCCTCGCTCTCACTCCTCCCACTGCAATTAATTTGTTTCCCTGTTTTCTCCTTAGGTTTACACACATGCACATCAGGGGGGCTTATTCAGTAACAGTTATGAAATTCTAGGCAATGTTTTCTTCCTTTCCTCCTCAGAAGTGGGTTGAAGCCATTTGTTTTCTGCACTGTTCAGTTCTTTCTGAAGCAGGTGTGCATTTGTTTAAATATAGATAAACAATAATTATTGAACAGCTCCTCCAGGGATTATGGGAGGAATCTTAAAGAGCGCTGAACAAGTGTGATATGGCAAGAAACATAAAAGTCAGGTGAGCCCTTTCTCGATATCGAGGGCAAGTTGTTGCATTTTGAAACAGAGTTCTGAGCATCATTTATATGCAGTTTCCTGTTCTTTCACAAGGAAACATCAACAATTCTTGACATGAAAGTCAGTGGATACCTAGTGACTTCAGCTCACTGTTGGACACCCAACAACAATGTCTCAGGGCATGTTCCAGGGCATGCATGGACACTGGCATCCAACAACTGCCAGCCTCTCAGAACACTCATTGTATCTCTCTGACCCACCCGGACAGTGCTTTGGCACTTTAAAGCTGCACCTGCAATCTTCCTGACCTCTCCGCCCCCACCCCCTCTCCGGCCTATCACCCTCACCTTAACCTCCTTCCACCTATCGCAGTTCCAATGCCCCTCCCCCAAGTCCCTCCTCCCTACCTTTTATCTTAGCCTGCTTGGCACACCCTCCTCATTCCTGAAGAAGGGCTTATGCCCAAAACGTCGATTCTCCTGCTCCTCTGATGCTGCCTGACCTGTTGCGCTTTTCCAGCGACACATTTTTCTGCACTTCAGTGTAGTCTGGCGGCTCACATTCAATGGCTGCTATGCAGAGACAGACACCCAGCTTACAGGCTGGATTATGCTGCATCTCTTCAGGACTTCTCACTTTACTCTCATATCATCCTGCTGAAAACATCCCTGCCTTGCTTTGCCTTACCTTGAAGTGTTGTGCCTTTTTACACATTGGCACTTCAGCCATTGCCTAACTGCTCACACTACTGCCAAGTTAATTGTTGTTTAATGCCCAAACAGTTAAGCTGTTCACAGTGCTTATCAGTTGGGATCAGTATGGGGGATGGCCACCTTGCTGTATGACACAACGAGACATCGATCTCACACCCATCGGATGTGCTAGTTGCTTGTACATCAAACACACTGTGCTATTCTTTCAACAAAATGGCAGTTTTTCAAATAATCTAGGGGCTAGTTCTCTGTCAAGTCAAAGGGGCTGCTGTGACTTAATGGTGGAGTATGCACAAATCCAGAGGTTTAGCCACCATCAGTCATCTGCTTGGGGTGGTCATGGTCAGGGAACACATCTGTTGACAGTCTGGAGAGTAAGCAATGGTCAGTCCTGTAGAACCATCATAAGTAGTCAGGGAGAGGAGTTGGGGGAGCTGGTGTGCTGCAGGGACATCAGTCAGAGGGGACAAAGTGCAGGGATTTATAAAATAATGAGGAAAATAGATAAGGGGAATGGCAGGTGTCTTTTCCCTAGGGTGGGGGGATTTTAAGACTGAGGGCAGATTTTTAAGGTGAGAGGAGAAAGATTTAAAAAGACATGAGAAGCAGGTTTTTTACACAGAGAATAGTTTGTGCATTCCATGAGGATAGTGATGGATGTGGATACAATTACAAAGTTGAAAGCACATTTAAATGGGTATGTGGATAAGAAATGTTTGGTAAGATATGGGCCAAGCACAGGCAGGTGGGACTAGTTTAGTTTGGTATTATCGTTGACATGGATTGGTTGGACTGAAAACCTGTTTCTGTGCTGTATGACTCAGAGAGGGTGGTAAAGTGGCAGGTAAAGCTCTGTGGCATTGGAGCATGCCTGGGGTATTGATACCTCGTGTTAAAGTGGCGATCCAGAGGATGATGAGATATTAATGCACCCCAATAGACAGCTGGCCATTTACAAGCAGGAATTCCATCTCATTATTCAGTACCAGGTTGGAAAATGTGACTTCTTCCAAACATCAAGAACTTCCCCTCTGACCAACTCATATAACTTTCCAAACTTTTGTGCCATCGTCCCTATCATTCAGGGAGCTAGGATGATTTTGCATAGTTCTCATTTGAGAGAAGTTGATCATTTGTTGCTTCCTGAGTATTTAAACAAAAAAAATGCTATTGTATTATGGTACATTAAATTGTGATAATTTCAATTCACAGCTAAGGTAATCAAAAATAAAACATTCAGATTTGATATTCATAGGATTTTTCAAAGCACAAGATTTTTGTCATAATAATAGTACCAAAACTTGAAAATTAAAATATTGGATGTGAAACGATTTTGGACATCCTGAGGATTAAAGCAAGCTGTCATATAAATAGAGTCATAGAGATATACAGCATGGAAACAGACCTTTCAGTCCAACTCGTCCACGCCGACCAGATATCCCAATCCAATCTAATCCCACCTACCAGCATCTGGCCCATATTCTTCCAAACCCTTCCTATTCATGTATCCATCCAGATGCCTTTTAAATGTTGCAATTGTACCAGCCTCCGCCACTTCCACTGGCAACTCATTCCATACATGTACCACCCTCTGCATGAAAAAGTTGCCCCTTAGGTCTCTTTTATATCTTACCCCTCTCACCCTAAACCTATGCCCTCTAGTTCTGGACTCCCCGACCCCAGGGAAAAGACTTTGTCTGTTTATCCTACCCATGCCCCTCATGATTTTATAAACCTCTCTAAGGTCACCCCTCAGCCTCTGACACTCCATGGAAAACAGCCCCGGCCTATTTAACCTCTCCCTACAGCTCAAATTCTCGAACCCTGGCAACATCCTTGTAAAACTTTTCTGAACCCTTTCAAGTTTCGCAACATTTTTCTGATAGGAAGAAGATCAGAACTGCACACAATATTCCAAAAGCGACCTAACCAATGTCCTGTACAGCCACAACATGACTTCCCAACTCCTGTACTCAATACTCTGACCAATAAAGGAAAGCATACCAAACACCTTCTTCACTATCCTATCTACCTGTGACTCTGCTTTCAAGGAGCTATGAACCTGCACTCCAAGGTCTCTTTGTTCAGCAACACTCCCTAGGACCTTACCATTAAGTGTATAAATCCTGCTAAAATTTGCTTTCCCAAAATACAGCACCTCGTACTTATCTAAATTAAACTCCATCTGCCACTTCTCAGCCCATTGGTCCATCTAATCAAGATCCCATTGTAATCGGAGGTAAACTTCTTCACTGTCTACTACACCTCCAATTTTGGTGTCATCTGCAAACCTACTAACTATACCTCTTATGCTCACATCCAACTCATTTATATAAATGTTGAAAAATATTTCCTACAGGATATGCTGTGGGGGAACAGGAATATGCTAGAATATCATTGACAAACCACAAATGACAAAGATTATGAACGGAATCATATAAGCAATACTGTTGATAAAGTTCTAAAACTTAATACGTTTTCAGAAGTAAGCGAAAGTCATGCAGAGAAACATAGTCAAAAACCATTCTTTATTAAATCATTAATGTGCAATTACTCAATTTCAGATTCATCAAAAGCTCAGGCAACACCTCACAGTGCCAGGGACCACGGTTTGATTCTAGCTTTGGGTGGCTATGTGGACTTTGCACATTCTCCCTGTGTCTGTGTGGGTTTCCTCCAGGTACTCTGGTTTCCTCCCACAATCGAAAGATGTGCAGGTGAGATGAATTGGTCATGCTAAATTGCCCATAGTCAGGGGTGAATGGGTCTGGGTGGGTTACTGTTCGGAGGGTTGGTGTAGACTTATTGGGCCGAAGGGCCTGTTTCCATACTGTAGGGAATCTAATCTAATCATGTCTGTGTGGTTTTCAGCTAGGTACTCTGATTTCCTCCCACAGTCCAAAAATGTGCAGATTGGCTGGATTGGCGATGGTAAGTTGTCTCGCAGTGTCCAATGATGTGCAGCATTGGTGGGTTAGCCTAGGTAGTGGGGTTACAGGGGTGGGGGGGGGGGGTAAGGATCTGAGTGGGATGCTCTTCAGAGAGTTGATGCAGACACAATGGGCCAAATGGCCTCTCCTGCACTGTCGGGAGTTTGCGATTCTCAGAGTCCAAATATCAAGTCATGTTTGCACTCTCCCCCTAAAATTCAATACAACTCCGTTTATGTATGTTCCTAGGTCAATTCTTACCTTCAGCACATTATTCCATCACACTGAAATGTTACACAATGGTGGGAGGACAATTTTGTATTATTCAGAATAATTCAGTTACTTCTGCTAAGATTCCGGGAGATTTAATTTCTGAACATTCATATTGGTAAAGGTATTCAAGACAATATGTAATTTGAAAACATGGCTAATGAGGATAAGCATTTTCTTTTTATATAAGCATGGATGTCTTACAATCAAAGGCTTTGTAATAAATTCAGCAACTCCATACTCTCAGTAGGGAGCTGTGCTTGATGGGAGCATAGGTTAGAGACTGAGCTATTAGTCTTTGACCTGCTAGTTGTATATTCCATTCCTGTTGAACATGACTTCCTTACTGGGTGTATAGTATCACTGAATTTACCATATTGGTTTTCTAGGCAACATCTGAACATAATTAGTGGCTTCCATCCAAATGTTTCTACATTGTTCCCATCTAGTCCTGGCTTATTGCCAGTTGGACAGGGCGTCCCCATGGATTATGATGAAGGAACTTGGAATGCGGCTGATGTAATTCCAAAGTAGGACTATGTCAGGCTGTTGCTTGACAGATCTGTAGAACTGCTCCCAATTTCGGAACCACTATCCATATTCTTAATGAAAAGAACTTCACAGGGGCAACTGGACTAAGATCACTTGAGTTATGTCCTGCATATTACACTTGTCCAACTTTCCAATTACTATTGAAGCATGGCTTAATTGGTAGAGTCTGAGAGACTCTCTGCACCATCTCAGATTGTTATAGGAATCAACTATCATTGAGTGGTATTGGTCACTCTCGGTAATGGTGCCAACAACCCTCTCTGGGTGCTAACGCACAATTTACCATATATATGAAAAAAATGCTTTGCAATTATGAACTCCTGACCTCAGTGTTGACTAGTCTAACATTAACCTCACTACAGTGTCATCACCAAATAGATGATCTTTGAAGGAAAACAAATATCTGGCATTGCTTTTGATTCTTCTAATGTGTCTAAATTATGATAGGCTGTGATTATACTGTCACCCACACTACCATAAGGCAAAATGACTTGATGTATATGCTTATAGAAAGGTTTTTCATACAAAAGACTTCATTGTGCTTTTTGGCTAATATTTCAAGGATCTTAGCCCCATCTTTGAACATTGCATTCACTGATGCTTTTCCAGTTTTCCATATTGTCAGGTATGTCTGATATGTACTTGGGATCTATCGATCCATTAGGATGTTGTTTTATCCTTCCTACAATTTAGTGTCAGCAACCACCTCCAATAGGTGCTGCTCACCTCCTAACCTCTCATCCTAGCATTGCTGCATGCTGCAGCAATTGTACTTAATATACACAATGAAAGTCCCAAGAAATGTCTTTGAATTTATTGTATATTACTGGATCGGATGTGTTGCTGAATGCGGTGTTGTGGATGTGCTGTTTTCCTGTGCCACCTAATGAATAGTTTATTTACTATGGAATATGTCCCTGGAACAGACAACAGTTGTTAAGTGAATATTAACCTGAGAACAATGCAATACCTATTATTTAATCAGTGAACTTTATGCATTAGAATGTGCTGGCTAGTTTCAGACTGAAGGTTTGAAGTGCAGATCAGAAGCAGTCAGCATTTGAAAATGTTTTTGTATCTGGAATGAAATGCTGTCTCTGGATTGTGATGTTTATAAACTGATGCATCTTTTTTATTACTAGGATATTTACTTTAGTATTACTCAGAGTTTCCATCCTTGGTTGCTACTTTCTGTTCCATGTATTTCCTTCCTGTACAGTTGTAATTTAGGAGTATTTTATGAGTATGAAATTTAAACCAAACAGGTGTGGATATGTAGTATTTCAAGTATTATAGTACAATGCTGAAGTCTGATGAAAGATACAGACTAGGTACAATGGACAACATATTAACTCCTTTAAAACCCACTCCATTACATTTTTTGAACCTCAAATGCACTGCAGACCAATGCCTTGTCAAGGGCAATAAATGCTGGCCATGCCAGCAAAGCCTATGACCCATAAATCAATGATAAAACAAAATGGACTGGGAGAATTGCAACATCATAGGAGAAACATTGCTGGGATACCTACTTTTTGTATAGTGGAGCAGCAAATGGCCAATTTCCAATGGGGCCAGCAGTAGAGATGAGTCTATCCATTCAATGCAACTACATTCATGAATATGTCAGGGATTGATAATGTAACTTTTGCCTCCATCAGGTTATTTTGCCTAATGCAGTAATGCTTATTTTATCTTCCATTACATAAGAAACTTTGTGTATCTTTTGCAGTATTGAAGAACCTAACAGACATTTATGACAGTCAGCTGTTATACAGAAACATTAGATTATAATTGGGCAGCATATTTTGAATGGCATTTCATACTTCAAATGATCCTGAGGTAATATGGAGTGTGAGATCTTTCTATCCTCAGGTCACATGCTGTGATAGGGTGATGATCTCATACACATATCTTTTAAAGATATACTAAAAGTGAGACATAACAGAAAAATACAGTTCATACAAAGATAAAAAGTTATTTCAAGCAGTTATACCTGATTGTACATGGGCATGAGTTGTGACAGTGAGAAGTATTAACATTTCAAAGGTCAAGTAACATTTTGGAGATTTGATAATTTTCCCTGATCTGGTGATTTTATACTCTGGAAAGTTATGCTTCGTTCTCTGTTACACTTGTCTAATAACTTAGTGTCTTGCTGCTGGTTGCTGTCTCTCAACATCACTGTACAATCATCTTTGTTGGCATGCTCCTTGTCATACTCTTTGTCACAATTGGGTGCTGCACATTGTTCTGGCCAGGTTTCTTTCCCTTCAGAATGGAACACCATGATCAGCTGTAACTTTGTGTGATCTGCTCTAGCTGCATATTCTAGAAACCCTTGCTGACATCCATGTATTTGTATTCACATTTCTATTTCACAGTCTCTGCCCTACACACAGTTTTGTTAGCACTCTACTGCTCATTCACCCTGTATCTCTTTCATCCTCCTCTGTTATTGAAGAACATCTGGAATTTTAGAATAGTTAGAAAGTGGTTGTTGGGCAAGTTTTGTTTGCCCACATACTTTCTGAGCACAAGTTGTACCACCAATGGTAACTCCTTCTCCATTGCAGTTGTATGAAAGATTTAATACAAAAATTTTGTTTTGTTGCTTCAGACTTTATGGTCATTGATTTGATTGCACATTGATTTGATATTCTGCTGGACTATTAGAGTCTAAATGGTGGGGTGACAATGTAATATGCGTCCATCCCATTTAGTGCGCATGTTTTGAAATGGTTTGCCAGTATCTTTTTTGAGAAGGCATTGGAGTAATAGCGATATCAGTGGACTAGAATTCCAGGACAGCAGATGAATATTCTGGAGACATGGGTCTGAATCTTACCATGGCAGATGGTGAAATTCGAATTCAATAAAACCTGGATTTTAAATCAATGACAACGTAACCACTTCAAATATCTAAGACACTTCTGGTTCATAAATGTTCTTTAGAAAAGGAAATTTGTCAAAAAAAACTGCAGATGTTGGAATCCAAAGTAGACAATTAGGAAGCTGGAAGAATACAGCAGGCCAAGCAACATCAGGAGATGCAAAAGTCGCCATTTCAGGTGTAACCCTTCTTCAGGACAGGGGGTCGGTATGGTGGGGGAGCGGGGGAGCTGCAGGTAAAGGGGGAGACGTGGACAGGATGGTGAAGTGGGGATAGGTGAAGACTGGTAAGTGTAGTCAAAGAGCTGTAGGGCTGAGGAGGTCACGGTGTTGTGGCAGTGAGAAAGGAACTCACTGAGTGCATGTCTGAGGAAGGCAGAAAACTTCTTCAAAATGGGCATCCATGAATCTTCCCCAATATTGTTGGATCTTATACTTCTTTTGTCTCATTTACTGATGTATCAGATCGAAAATGCTACTCCTCAAACAACAGAATCAACTATTTGAAAATGTCTTAGTATGGATCATAACTGTGGTCCCAAATCCTCTCATTCTGCCAACATCTCCCCGATCTTCCTCTGTCTGGGCCAGCTGATTAAAAAGCAGAAAGAATGGACCAGTATTTTTTCACACAACCTCTCACATAGCAGGGATTGGGTCATTAGTGGTTAGACCACACCCTTCAGTAGAAAAAATTGGAGATATTTTAAAGGGGCCACGCAGCTATCACGGACCAGTCTGAGTCCCACAGCAGCCATTGCTACTGCTTGTGATGCCAAAACCTCAACTTGCTATTGAGAATTTGAGAAGCACTGGAATAGATCCAAAACAATATCTTGCACTCTGTGTAATCAGCCTCGTATCTGGCTTATTGGCAGATCAATATTTCAACAGTGAACATCTTGTCAGGTAAATATGGGTGAAACTGCACAATGCCAAAAACCAAAGCTGATACCTCATGGCCAATATGGAATTACTGACTCATGCAGATGATGGGTCATTTGACCCAAATGCAATTTTTGTTTTTGACTGACAAATAACATACGCCTGGGCCTCTTTGCAATACACCCAATCAAATAATCATATCTTTCTTGATGTGGTAGTATTGCAGAACACAGTACAGACAGAACCTGCTTGAGAGAATCAAAGACATATTGGTGGTTGCCTTGCCACGCAAAGGGATGTCCTTCTTCACCAAGCCTCTCAGCTCCTTGTCTACATTGTCAGAAATATACAGTGTGAGGATCTTTAAAAATCTGAGCCAACACTGAGGGTGTTGATTTTTCCTGAATCAGAGCAGAGTCAGTACTGGAGCAAAAGAGATTTGTCTAGCTGCTGTTGACCTGACACCATGTGCTGATAAATAATAATCCTTGCCATTGGGCTACTGACATCAAAAGATGAAGGTTGTGGTCATGCTTTGTTTTTGTCTTACCCATGACATTGGTATTATTGACTGTGCAAATAGAGCAAATAATCCTATTCATGTACCATTGGAATATGTCTTCAATAAATGAAAGCCCAGATGTCAGAAACGGTACCAATTAAATGTGTCTTAGATGTGTCGTAAATGCCTCTTGAGAGGTTCCTACCAAATGGACAGTCCAATATCCATTCTTCAGATCTAACTTAGAAAAGAATTTCCTCTGGAAAATGTGATATTTCATTTTTCTAATTTGGGTTCTTTTGCTTAGCTATTTTTAAGTGATATATTGAAGTGTCTTGGATCTTTGTGGGCCACTGATGAAACTGCTAGCAGAATGGATCAGTGCTTTTGCACCCTCCAGTAGAAAAAAAATGGAAATATTTTAAAGGGGCTATGCTCCATCTTTGATTACCCAGAGTACTGATCTATTTGAAGTTTTTCCTGAATGAGCATGCTACACCACCTTGGTGGATCGATAAATGGGGTTGCAACATCCTTAAGATGTAAAACTGCATCACCCTTAAAATTGCTGATCACGCTATATCAGTCTATGCACAAGTGTTCGAGATTGTTAACTGATTTGATTGCAACACTCCTGGTTTATTCTATGACAGTTGGTGTGGTTTGAATCTCGCCAATTTTAATTGCACCGAGACGTGCAGACTGTTAGTCCTGCCACTGCTGGACTACTGGTATTTACCAGGTAAAAGGTTTCTGGAAGCTATGTTGGGCTTACATATTGGTTCTGGAGTGTGATTTTATCAACACACAGAATTGGTGACCCATTATATGCTGTGAGACATAAGCTGTACCATAGCAATGTTTAAAAGGCATCTTGATAGGTATATGAATAGGTAGGAATCAAAAGACGTGGACCGCGAAGAGGTAAAACATTTTTAATTTGGAAAGGCATCACGTGTCGGCACAGTCCTAATGGACCGAAGTGCTTGTTCCTATGATGGACCGAAGTGCTTGTTCCTTTGTATAATCGCTATACTGCTAGGAATGTAGTTCCATTGTGACCATAACACTGGACAAGTAATCCAGAAGCCGAGACTAATGTTCTGGGGCTTGAGGAGAGTCATAGTTTCACCTGCCACTTTGCCACCTGGTAGAGCCTATATTCAATTATTAAATCTGGAATTGAAAACTCTTTAATAATGTTGTCACAAAACTGGCTTGCTTGTCATAAAAATTTATTTGGGTTGCTAAAATTTTATCAATTTTACCTAGTCTTCCCTACATTTGGCTCCAAATCCACAACAATATGGTTCACCCTTAAGTTCCTTCAAAGGCCTAGTAAGTTGACAACAATTAGAAATGGGTAACGGATGCAGCCTTACCAGCAATGCCCACATCCCATGAAAGAATAAAGAAAAACAGGAGTTCTGACTTACCCTATTCTTTACTGTCAAGATGTAGATGCTGCAAAGAAATAGGGCCTTCTGCAGTTTCTCAGCCAGGTCACAGCTTCCACCATCTTTTTTTTATTTGGCCAGTTGCAAAGGGGATGAGTGATCACTTTACAAAGTACGTTTTGAGGGACCTGGTAGAACTTAAGAAACTATTGCTGTTGCACCTTTTTGTTCCTCTTCCAAATTGTGTGCCTAAAATATACAGCTGGCAACCATGAATGCCAATACAAAATATGACTGTAATTTTGCGCCAGTGCCAAATTTTATTGTTTCAACGTTTACATTCACTAGTAATAAGCTACAGGCATAAGTATTGCTGCAGTGATCTACGTATATTTCAAGAATAATTATTATGGAAAGTTAGGGCCATAAATCAATGTATCTATTTATGATGAGTCATCAGATGGAACCATGCTCTAAATTATTTGCTGAACTCTCAGAGATGCTTGCTTTATTGACACCAAGCCTAGTCTACCTGGAATCTCCTACCAAAGGTTATTAATATTAATCATGACTAAGAATGACCCTTTTTAATATTAACTATTTTTTAAAAAGTTAAAAAATATATAAGATTTGCCTGTATGTGAATAGAAAATAAAAATTCAGTAAAGATTCTCTAATATAATCTTCCCTTCAGGGATAGAACAGAGTGCTTTTTGAACAGAAAATATCTTCACCATCTGTTGCCGGATTGTAATCCTATACTGTATAGTGTCGTAATCAAATTAAGCTCACAGCAATGGATACAACTGTACAAAAATTAAGGTAGATCAGGCTATGGGCTTAATTTCCACAAGAGACATACCTCCAGTATGTCAGATCTTCTGAGAACTAATTCATAAACTTTGTAAAATGGTGAAAGGAACATTTATGTTGTTAGTTTGATGTTTCCAATTTTCTTTTACTGATCTGTGGAGAAATACCTCTTAGAAACTCAACTCCATGTCTATGTCATTGCTGTCTGCATGACCATGCCTCCACCCTTGTTACTATCCCTATGTGAGAACCATAAATCAAAAACCATCTATTTAATAAATAAGACCCCCACTCAAAGAAGAAATTATGAACACTATTTCACTTTCTGTAATTTTGCCTGCAATGTGTGAAATAGTAAATGAAAATTAAACAAGCTTACCAGACCAATTGTGTTTCACTTGAGAGGATGAGTTTCAATTTAAGGTATCTCTCACAAGAGTATAAGCATTTACCTTCTGTCTGCACATTATTATGAAGCTGCACAGTTCTGTGACATGATAGCAACATTTAGGAGGTATTTAGATGGACAGAATAGAGAGATATGGATAATGCACAGGCAGATGGGATTAGTTAGAATGGCATCATGATTGGCACAGATATAATGGGCTGAAGTGCTGCTCCCGTGCTATACTTTTATATATTTTCTATGTGTTTATTTGTGCAGGATAGATCAGGAGCATTATCCAACAACAGATTTGTCTGCCATGTTTTACCAATATGATTATTGTTGATAAGACACACTGCCACGAACCTTTCCTCCCTTGGATCAGAATAGCCTTGATGATGTAGCCTGCCAGTGTTCCCCTATAAACTACCAACTAATAACATCCCAGTTTATGGTTTGGCTATTTATTACAATATATCTCCTTCTATAGCACCTCTGCATTATTTACACATTTTTAAAATAGTTTCAGACCTTTTTAAATTACCTTTCACACAGCCTTCAAGATGTTTTTTTATTTCTGTTGGACAAAAACATGATCTTTTCCTGACAGAGATTTGCTTCTTTTCCTCGAAACATTCTGTGTGTTTCCTATTTCTGTCTCTATCTACCTTCTCTTTATGTCTGCTTGTATGTGATTCAGCTTTTCTGCTTATAGTTTTCCTTTGTGTATGCTAGTCACATAGCTTCCATCTCTTAATTATTTTACTGATTTTGCTGCTTCCAAGATAAGGGATGCCAGTTTACATGGCTGACGTTTTTAGTACCCAAGAGAATTACATTTGATCTCTTTCAAAACTCTTAAAAGTGTTTTTCAAACATTCTTAAAATGAATTAGATTCTCCAGACCTTTTAAGAAAATTACAAATATTTCTCACTGCACTGCACTCCCAGTCAAAGGTCATCTACACATTATGTACATACTATAAAAATAAAAGTGAAACATTTTAATTAATAGACAGAAACTATGTTGAACACAGCAATCAAAAAGTGTGGCGCTAGAAAAGCATAGCAGGTCAGGCAGCATCTGAGGAACAGGAAACGTGGACTCTCCTGCTCTTGGATGCTGCCTGACCTGCTGTGACTTTCCAGCACCACACTTTTCGGCTCTGACTCTCTAGCATCTGCAGTGCTCACTTTCCCCATGTCAGTTGAATACAGCATCCAAACAAAAGTCAGAGGACTCGCCAAGAAAATGCAGCTTCATAAATTTGTTGTTACCGTATAAACATACATTAAAATATTACTTTAATTGACAGTATTGAATACACTATTACCTGCCACGTCATCTAGCTTGTTCTAAAAGCTACATGCATTCAGACAGAGCTTTTAGTTTTATCCTTTCATTATTCTTGTAACCTCTAGCCTTATATGTTGATATGTACTCCCTATACATTCCTGCCATAGTTTGTTTATCATTTCCCATATTAATACCTTTCTCTCTTAACTTGTTTCTATTCTTTGATTTACTACAGCTTCCCAATCTTAGAGATAACTCCAGATGCTGATTATCCAAAGGGATCTTTGCATTTGAATCATGTCCAAAAATTCTCTGGCCTCCAACAGTCAGGGCCTTCAGCTGTTACAGCATCCATCTGCTTCTCTGTTTGCTCTGTTTGTCAAGTTGTGACTCCAACATGATCACATATTCACTGAGGTGACTGTTCCTGCATTGGTGGAAAGTGTAGGGGAAAAGTGTGATGTGTGCCCTGTAAGACAGTGATTCGTTCTTCCTCAGAGTTCAGCTGCAGGGTCACACAGTTCAGTCTATGTGTGGAAATTACACAGACTCAACAGGAAATTTGATTGTTGTAATTTGAAGGAAATGAGTGACTAATCACTTCTGCACTATACCATTGTTGGAGACTGAATGTAAATACTTTGATGCAGACTGGAATCATTAGCCTACATCAATAATTATGAATATTGACACATTTATCTCCATGATAGAAAGTTCATTCCATGCATTGATTATCAAATCCTTCACATTGCTAACTGCACCAGGATCTGGTCATTGACCTATACAGATCCACAGTTGATTAGATTATCCTTGTCAGTACAACTTTGGGACTGAGTATCTTGCAGGTTCATGCAACCGAGAGATCACACAGAACTACAACTTTAAATTCATCAATGTCAGCAGAGTGATTAGAGATCTTTATAGCTTAAGTACTCCTTTTGTACTTAGAGAAAACTGAGAAGCTGAACTTTGAGAAATGAATCAATCTTGGATAATTTATTTTGGAATAAGGCCTTTAATTTGATAAGCTGTGCTGTTCAGTTGTTCTGTGTTTAATTATTGAGTCTACTTACTACTAATGCTCACTGTGCTTGATGAGTTAAACCTGGGAGTCGACTCAGTAAAGAAAACAAATTGTAGAAGTTGCTGGAGTTTAAACTTATGGAACAGATACTTTGAGAGTACTGTGAATAAAATCCGTTACTCACACTGACACAAGTGTCATCTTTGTGCAAGTTTGATGATGCACTGGCTCCTGAGCTTTAAATTTATTTTCTTTGCTCCTCAGATGTGGGTTGCTCTGGCTTGGCCAGCATTTATTGCCCATCCCCAATTGCCCAGACAGCAATTAGGCGTCAGCTAAGACTGACAGATTTCCTTCCGTAAAAGGATATCAGTGAACCAGATGGTTTTCTTTTTACGGCACTTGACAATGGCTACATGGTCACTATTAGGCTAGCTTTTTAATTTGTTTTCTTTTAAACATTCATTTCAAATTTCACCAACTGTGGTGTGAGGTTTGAACCCATGCCCCAGAACATTAATGCAAGATCTAGGTTCTTTATCCAGTGACATTACCACTATGCCATCACTTCCCCTACCTGCCTTTCCCCATTACCTCACCCTCATTGAGAGACATTGCTTGTTTCCCTCATAAAAGCCAAATTATTGCAATGATTCTGTGATACTCACCCTAACAGCTTGGATGAGCTCATTGACTCACTTTTGGTACTGCGCCAAACATACCTATGAACTTCACAGCTGCTAATTTGAAATAAAACTAAGAACTGCCACTAATTTCTCGTGCAATCTTTATCCTTGATCAAGTGGCAGACTCTCCTGATGCCATCAGTGGGAAAAAATATCTCCTGTCATTCCACGGCAGCCTGTCAGAGAATCTGCAGGAAGGAATGACTGAGCCATGGGGCCAGTCCGAGTCTGTTCAGAGACAAAAGCCGGACAGATGCTCCCCAATTGAGGCTGACCACAGGTCAGATATGGAGGAACTGGAAATCAGGTTGATGGTCTTGAGGTTCATTGACAGAAGTGAAGGCTGAGTCTGGAGTTATCGTCAAGAGTTGGATTTTACTCTGTCTGTAAAATATTGAAGTTACTGATTTGTTGTCACTGGCTGTATATCTGAATGTCACTAAAAGATGGTGCCCAGATCACTGAGCCCATCAATTGACAACTGGTTTGGAGACTTTCTTCAATAACTGCACATTACTTCCACATATATTGGTCAGGTTTTAGATAATTATAGTCGTCTAACCTTCTCAGGATGAACAGAAATTTTGCCAATGTCTGTGTCTGCTGTTGGAACCCAGTCAGGTGGAACTAAATGTTGCACCTTGTTTCAAAAGCCTTATTAGCAGTTGAATTTCTTTGGACAAACCATATTTGTATAATCATGGGAGTCATATAACAGCAAAGTTTACATGCATAATTCTCTATTTATTAGATATTATATTTATTAATGGGATACAAGCATTGCTGGCAAGGCCAGTGCTTATTGCCCAACACTAATTGCTCTTGAGTTCAATTAAGAGTCAACCACACTGCTATGGGTCTGGACGAACATGCAGGCTAGACCAGATATTCATTGCAGATTTAGTTTTCTGAAGCCATTATTGAACCACACGAGTTATCACCATCATTACTAAGACCATTTTTCAATTCTATGTTAATTAATCTTATATCCATCAACTGCCATAAGGACATGAACGCATGATCCCAAAGCATCTGTTTGGACCCCTAGATTAAAATATTAGCACTATACTATGAGCATTCTTGTTAATCTAATCATTAAATAGTTGGCTGTATAGCTTTCCATGTCTATGAGTTTACACCTGACTCTGCTTTGCAGACCAGCTCATTACACACCCTCCCAGTTGGTGAGTTGCTGGTCTTTTAAGCTTGCTGACAACTTAAAATAAGCTTGATTGAAAACCATTCTGGCCCTCAATAATAACATTTGTTGGGACCAGTGAATATTTCACCAACTACATAACCAGCCAATTTATGACTGAGTGGCAGAACCAGGTTATTGCAACATTATTAACTGGGGCTAGAACAACCAAGCTATTCACCGATGCCTTTGTTTTCTGTTCATAGAAGTAGTTGGATGCTGTGAATTAGGCTTATTTGGATTACAAATTGTGCTGTACAATTTACTAGCGACCATGTTCTATGCTCTCTCCTGTCTCTTTCAGAGGATAGAAATATAGCAAATGTAAACATCTGCACCGGAAGCATAGAATACCTCAGGGACAGTCCTTCAGATATCCTTAAAACTTCCACACAGAATACTCTTAAGCTTTCAATGTTCTGCACTGCATGTTGCTAGGGTACTTCATTTGTTGCAGATGTGTCTCTTAATGCTGACTTTGTTTTGAAACTTATTTTTAACTGCAGCACAAATATGAACGATTTACAAGATGTATTGCAACTACTCAATAAGGCCTCTCTGACAGCATCTTCCAAACTCATAACCTCTACCACCTCGAAGAAGAGCAGGAGATACAAAAGGACAATGCCAACTGTTAGTTTCCCAAGCACAGAGCTTCCTGACTTTAAACCATATCATTGTTCCTTCAAAGTTAAAAATCACCCAACAACAGGTTATAGTCCAACAGGTTTATTTGGAAGCACTAACTTTCGGAGCGCCGCTCTATCAGGTGGTTGTTCCTTCACTGTCACTAAGTCAAGATACTGGAACTTCCATTGTTTCTGCACTTAGGGTGAACCTACAGAAAATGCATTCCAGTGGTTCACGAAGGCAGCTCACTAGCACCTTCTCCAGGCCAATTAGGGTTGGGTAATTAAATACTGGGCTAGCTAGAAATGCTCATAAACAATAAAATGAACCCTCCTGTCATGCCTTTCCTACTGTCTTGTGGCGTTTACCAATTACACTGAGTATATTAGATTCCAGCAATGAGAGAAGCCCTTCTATTTCTCAGAAGTTACAGTTTTCATAACTTATCATGATCCATATCGGGGAACCATAAGTCATAGCAACCAAACAACCTCCAAATGAAAATATAAACAAACAAGATTTCACTTTTTGTAACTTTAATTTGACACAAATCAGGACTAAAACAAATTTAACATAAATTAACAAACAAATTACAGTTGGTACAAACTATAAATTGCAGGTAACAACAGCTATTAGCTGGCTGCCTCACAGGTTTATAAGCATTTGCATTGCTTTCCATAAACAAGGAACATCAAATGCAATCTCACACCTTTTCTAAGTAGGCTTTTGGATCTCTTACCTTTCCCATTTTGATTTGATTCTCAAGTTGCCTACCAGTAGCTGCACTCCTTCTGAGTTAACTGGATACAGTTGTCATCCAAATAACACACTGTATTATAAAACTCCTTAGTTAGGTTCACTACTATCTTGATGGCATAGATTCTCCAGAGACTGCTTTAATAAATCTCAGTCAATGGTTTGGTCAGCTCTAGTACACTGCAGTGGAATTGCCCAATTGACATATTAACATATGAATAAGGAGAGAAGTAGACTATTTGCCGCTTCAAGCCTGCTCTGCCATTCAATCAGATTATGCTTGGTCTGTTTCTGTTTATTCCCGATAATCTTCGATTCCATTATATTGCAAAACATGAGATCAGAAGTAGACCATGCAGCCCATCAAATCTGCTCTACCATGAGATTATAGCTGACCCGATAATCCACAATTCCACTTTCCTGTCTTTTCTGTATAATCTTTGAGCTCCTTGCAGATGAAACATTTGCATCTTTTCATAGATCCTTGAAGGGCTATAAGACTGTTACTTCTGACTAATGTATTATACCACTGATCTTTGCCACATTGTGTTTTTTAAATTTCAATTTAATACTTTTGGTAACTTCCTTGGCTAACTATGAGCGGTCTATTGTCTGAGCTGAAAATGTGTTGCTGGAAAAGCGCAGCAGGTCAGGCAGCAAGTAGGCGGCCTGTATCCTCAATATTTGCAGAACGTTTCAGAGAACACCTCTGGGACACCTGGACCAACCAACCCAACCACTCCGTGGCTCAATACTTTAACTCCCCCTCCCACTCCACCAAGGACATGCAGGTCCTTGGACTCCTCCATCGCCAGACCATAACAACACAACAGTTGGAGGAAGAGCGCCTCATCTTCCGTCTGGGAACCCTCCAACCACAAGGGATCTACTCAGATTTCTCCAGTTTCCTCATTTCCCCTCTCCCCACCTTGTCTCAGTCGAATCCCTTGAACTCAGCACCGCCTTCCTAACCTGCAATCTTCTTCCTGACCTCTCTGCTCCCACCCCACTCTGGCCTATCACCCTCACCTTGACCTCCTTCCACCTATCACATCTCCATCGCCCCTCCCCCAAGTCCCTCCTCCCTACCTTTTATCTTAGCCTGCTGGACACACTTTTCTCATTCCTGATGAAGGGCTTATGCCCGAAACATCGAATTTCCTGTTCCTTGGATGCTGCCTGACCTGCTGCGCTTTTCCAGCAACACATTTTCAGTTCTGATACTCCAGCATCTGCAGACCTCACTTTCTCCTAGTCTATTATCTCCCTAGAATCCTACTTTCTCACTGGGATGTATCTTTGCTGTGAGCCATGAACTATTGTACATTTTCCATTGTTCTGCTCAACCCCTTTCCCAGTCCACTCAAGCTGATTCTGCCCCCATCCCTATTTAATTATCCTTATTTAAGTTTAACATAATTGTTTCCAACCCAAGTTTCTCACTTTCAAACTGAGTGCTAAATTCTGTGTTATGATCAATGACATTGGTGGATCTTTTACTCTGAGGTCATTTATGAAATCTACCTCAATACCAGTTCCCAAATAGCCTGATGGCTATTCGTATCCACAACATATTGTCCTGAATGCACTCTGTGAATTTTTCTCTTATCAATTTGATTTTCCCAATCTACTTGAAGCTGTATGATAAATGTACTTTCTTTTTTTAAATGCCCTCATTTTTCTCTTGATTTATTCTCTGTCTTACAATGTAACTACTTACTGTGGTAAAGATCAGTTAAACCTCTACCCATGTTCTCCTCTGCAATGAATCCTCATTTTGAACCCAATTCTCAGCTATATTCACTTGGCCATTTATCTCGCATAGACAAAGTATCCATCACGTTGACCATACTCCCTACTGACAGTGTATGCAAAGATCCCTTTCTTATAAGGATCTGTTCAGAGTCACTTCTTAGCTCCACTAATCAGCACCTCATTTAGACGAAGAATGTCAGGTGATTAAATGCCAACTGTCACTATCAGAGACAAAAAAAAACTGTTACTATCGTCCAGCTGTCCCTTTTAGGGTTACTATTTTAAATGACTTGAAGGCTGTTGTCTGAATTTAACTCAAAAACTGAACTTGGAAAGATATACCAGTTGAATTCCTACCCTTGCCTGATCAAACTCATCACTGTCCTAAAAGGGTGTCTCCTACGATTAAAACATGACACCTAGTTCAGGACTCACCCACACCCACTTATCCAGTCTTTCCACATCCTGCTTGTCAAGTCATTCAGAATCTTCTAAACTTCAATCAACTCACTGCTTGCCCTTCTAAACAGCAGTGAAAACAAGCTTAGCCTGTCCTCACAGGACAACTTGCTAATTCTCAGCATCGACGGAGTAAACTACCTCTGAACTAGCACTGCCACCACTATCATTATGATGAATGTTAACTCTGCTTTCTTCCTACAAACGCTACCAAACCTGCTGAGTTTTGCCAGTAATTTCTGTTTTAGTTTCAGATTTCCAGCAACCACAGTTCTTTGTTTTATTATGTTTTTTACTACCTATCTCTATGTCATAATATTTGCTGTTATATGCTGTTCACTGTTACATTGTTTAACTGTGTTGTAAACAGAGATTCTTATAAATGTCTCCCCTAGTCTGTAGCTCCCCTTCTCTCTCTCTTCATGACTTCTGTTTCTGGACTTCATTCCTGTTTCCGTTGAAGGGTTGCCAGGCCACATTGACCAGTATTTTCTTTTATTCAAGGAAATCATAATTTATTCCTTTACAATTCGGGCAAACTTTGAAAATCCACTCCAAGCATCTTTGAAACTAATTACAGATTCACACAGATATTTGTAAAAAAATTACTAATTTTCCTTTAGTCCTGCTTCCATGTCAAAGGTCATTGCATTTTTAGATTTGGTGTCAAATTGCAATATAAGCTTATGATTGATGTTTATAAAGTGAGGTGTGTAGTTTTCAAGCAATTGACAACCATGTATCAGATTAAACTCAACGGGAAGGGCACCTTACGTGTATGTAGGTTTCTGGTTCTAAAATGGATAACTTTTGAAGTTATAAGAGTGAGCAAGAGTATATCTCTCATAAAAATAAAAATTTATTTCAGACCTGCTGTATATTTAGAGACCAACTATACACTTGTCAACAAGTTAATGCTTCCCACTCAGATGATCCTATGATGTCATCCACCTTGATGACAGTAAAAAAAATTATAAAATATGTGTATTCTGTAGTATCTTGTAAAAGACATAATAGGTCAGTTCTATTTAATTTAAAATATCCTGATGTTTTTCCCTGGATAAGCAGTAGTGAATTACCAGTGGTGTGACTTTGTCTATCACTGCCTTTTCTAACATTGGCAGTGATCAGCAGATTAAAATATTTCAATAATAACCAGCAGTTGTCTGCTATTGTTTTGGCTGGAATAATATTCACTGTTGATGGTTGAGCAATGGATAGGAATTCTATTGAATGAAGAGTAAAGTGTAACATTTTTAAATAATTATTTACTTCCTTTGTTCAAATTCATATTGGATCAAAGCAGTTTCAGATATATGGAGATATATGTAAGTACAATTGGATATTAATGGCCAGATATGTGACTTGTCACCTGGCACATAAATATAGCCAGTCAGACAGTGCTGCCAGTAACAGCACCAAATAAAACCATACGAAATAGAAACAGGAGTAGTTGTATCAAACATATCCAGCAGGTCCAGCGGACTACATGTGCAGACTGAATATGAGATTTTAAGTGAAGCAGAGTTTTTACTATGCCAGACATACTCTTTCAAATATATATTTGTTATTATATATTACTATTGTTATAAAATGTGATTTCATTGGAGGCAATTTGGAGAAGTTCACGAGAATGATTCCTGGTATGGAGAGATTATGATCAAAAGTGGAACACGTTGGGACTCTACTCTCTGGAATTTAGAAGAATAAGAGTGGTCTCATTGAAACATGTCAGTTTCTTAAGGGGCTTTACAGGGTAAATGCTGAGAGGATACTTCCCTTCATGGGAGAGTCTAGGACCAGAGGGCACAAACTCAGAATAAAGGAATGCCAATTTAAGTTTGAGAGGGGAGAAATTTCTTCTCTCTGAGAGAATTGTGAGTCTTTGGAACTCCTTGCCACAGAGTTCTGTGGAGTAGCATCCTTGCGTATATTTAAGGCTGAAATAGATACATTCTTGATCAATAGAGGATTCAAGGGTTATGGAGAAAGAGCAGGAAAGTGAATTGAAGAGCGTCAGATCAGTTATAATCTTATTGAATGGTGGAACAGCCTTATATCCAAATGGGCCTACTCCTATTCCTATTTCATATGGTTTTATTTGGTGCTGTTATTGGCAGCACTGTCTGACTGGTTATATTTATGTGCCAGGTGACAGGTCACATATCTGGCCACTAATATCCAATTGTACTTACATATATCTCCATTTATCTGAAACTGCTTTGATCCGATATGAATTTGGATAGGGGACGTAAATAATTATTTTAAAATGTTACACTTCACTCTTCATTCAATAGAATTCCTATCCATTGTTCAACCATCAACAGTGAATATTATTCCAGCCAAAACAATAGCAGACAACTGCTGGTTATTATTGAAATATTTTAATCTGCTGATCACTGCCAACGTTAGAAAAGGCAGTGATAGACAAAGTTACACCACTGGTAATTCACTACTGCTTATCCAGGGAAAAACATCAGAATATTTTAAATTAAATAGAACTGACCTATTATGTCATTTACAAGATACTACAGAATATACATATTTTATAATTTTTTTACTGTCATCAAGGTGGGACAGAATCATCTGAGTGGGAAGCATTAACTTGTTGACAAGTGTACAGTTGGTCTCTAAATATACAGCAGGTCTGAAATAAGTTTTTATTAATATAAGGTTGCTTGTTGACCAAGAATTCATTACAACACCATTCATCATTCAGCTAGGGTTAATCAGATACAAACTGCTCATGCATAAGCTTGTCATTTAACACCTCTCACTCAGATATTTAAACCCTGATGACAATTGTAAAACCTTCAGAGAGGGGAATTACAGCAATTATCAGAGTGTGCACACGTGTGTTGAACAAGAACCAGCTGTGTTTATACCACACATATGCTACATAGAGTGGTGGCAGTTTATTTTCAGTGGTTTATCTGTAAGTCAGAACTATTTTTAAACAATAGATAATATCATATCCAAAGTACTTTATCATATAATTCTCAGTTGTGAGAAAGAAGTTGTTCAAATATGAAATTAAGTATATTTCACATCACAGGTCTATATTATGCAGAACTGAAGACTGTAGCAATGACTTCAAAATATTAATAAGGAAGAGCTGATCAATCTTCTCTGAATATACATTCTTCTGATAGTGATAGAAAATAACGTATATATTTTCAATTTGCATATACTGCCTTTGTAAGGATCCATGTACAGCATGTATTTCCTGCCTAATTTCATTGTTGGAATAAGATCTGGACACATTTTTAAATTGTATTTGCATTCATATAGGATAGGTCTCTGGATGCAGATATGAAACTGAAATGTTCCTGTAACTGAAGACAGTGTCATCATTTCTCAACTTGAGTGACAAATTGAAAATATTATACTTTATTTTCTATCACTATCAGAAGTAATGCCATGGATATGTATATCCAGAGAAGATTGATCAGCTCTTCCTTATTGATATTTTTAAGTTATTGCTATAGTCTTCAGTTTTGCATAATATAGACCTGTGATGTGAAATATATTTAATTTCATATTTGAACAACTTCTTTCTCACAACTGAGAATTATATGACAAAGTACTTTGGATATGATATTATCTATTGTTTAAAATTGGTTTTGACTGGAATAGAATAGGTTCCTCAATACAAACCTTCTTCAGTCTGCATGTACAGTTGACCTGAAAGAAGTTTCAGAGCATTTTTGTTCTGACAAGTTCTTCAGCTGCATGGGAAACTTCATACAGGTAAGAAATGCCCAGACCATTTTGTTAGGTGTGTCTTGAAGTGTGGCAGGTCTTCTAATGTTTATTTACTGTTCTTTAGCAATAACTTTCCTGCTGTTAAAATCATGTTGTATAAAAATTGTTTTATCAACATTAACTTCTTCTATTTGACAGGAGTTAGCAGACTTGCCTCTTTGCTTGAATATATTGTTTACAGACTCCCTGTATGTTTGATATTATAAAGGGACTTGCTTATCTTACAGCTTCCTGTTCTGATGAATGGTCCAGATCCAAAGTATTAAATTATCCTTTTTATTTTCCTTGCTGCTGGACCTATATTTTTGGTAGGCACTTTTAAAAAAATGTTCTATTGCTTTGTATTATTGTTTCTCCAAGAAAATGCAACATTCTGCACCTGGGAAGTTCCAATTTAGGTTTGGAAACTACAGTTAAAGAACGCCAAAGAGTGACAACATTGAATCCTAAGACACAATTGCTTTATTTTAGCAGAAAGAGACAAAATAATATGCAAACAAGGAACAAAGGTAGGCCACTCAGCCCTTCAAGTCTGCTCCACCATTTAACAAGATCATTGCTGATCTAAATCTAGAGTTACCTTTACATTCCTGCACATCCTTTACCATCTATCATCCCCTCAGTAATCAAGAATCTATCTCCCTCTGGCTTAAAAGTGAGTAAAGATTGTGCTTTCATTAACTTCTGAAAATTTGTAGCTCGGGTGCTCGTTGTTGTGGTTCTGTTCGCCGAGCTGGAAGTTTTTGTTGCAAACGTTTCGTCCCCTGGCTAGGCGACATCATCAGTGCTTTGGAGCCTCCTGCGAAGCGCTTCTTTGATGTTTCTTCCGGTATTTATAGTGGTCTGTCCTTGCCGCTTCCAGTTGTCAGTTTCAGCTGTCCGCTGTAGTGGTTGGTATATTGGGTCCAGGTCGATGTATTTGTTGATGGAGTTTGTGGATGAATGCCATGCCTCTAGGAATTCCCTGGCTGTTCTCTGTCTGGCTTGCCCTATGATGGTGGTGTTGTCCCAGTCGAATTCATGTTGCTTGTTGTCTGTGTGTGTGGCTACTAGGGATAGCTGATCGTGTCGTTTCGTGGCTAGTTGATGTTCATGTATGCGGATTGTTAGCTGTCTTCCTGTTTGTCCTATATAGTGTTTTGTGCAGTCCTTGCATGGTAGTTTGTACACTACATTAGTTTTGCTCATGTTGGGTATCGGGTCCTTCGTTCTAGTGAGTTGTTGTCTGAGCGTGGCTGTTGGTTTGTGTGCCGTTGTGAGTCCTAAGGGTTGCAGTAGTCTGGCTGTCAGTTCAGAAACGCTCCTGATGTATGGTAGTGTGGCTAGTCCTTTGGGTTGTGGCATGTCCTCGTTCCGTGGTCTTTCTCTTAGGCATCTGTTGATGAAGTTGCGCGGGTATCCGTTTTTGGCGAATACCTTGTATAGGTGTTCCTCTTCTTCTTTTTGCAGTTCTGGTGTACTGCAGTGTGTTGTGGCCCTTTTGAATAGTGTCCTGATGCAGCTTCGTTTGTGTGTGTTGGGGTGGTTACTTTCATAGTTTAGGACTTGGTCTGTGTGTGTTGCTTTCCTGTATACCCTTGTGGTGAATTCTCCGTTCGGTGTTCTCTGTACTATCACGTCTAGGAATGGGACTAGCCACACTACCATACATCAGGAGCGTTTCTGAACTGACAGCCAGACTACTGCAACCCTTAGGACTCACAACGGCACACAAACCAACAGCCACGCTCAGACAACAACTCACTAAAACGAAGGACCCGATACCCAACATGAGCAAAACTAATGTAGTGTACAAAATACCATGCAAGGACTGCACAAAACACTATATAGGACAAACAGGAAGACAGCTAACAATCCGCATACATGAACATCAACTAGCCACGAAACGACACGATCAGCTATCCCTAGTAGCCACACACACAGACAACAAGCAACATGAATTCGACTGGGACAACACCACTATCATAGGGCAAGCCAGACAGAGACAGCCAGGGAATTCCTAGAGGCATGGCATTCATCCACAAACTCCATCAACAAACACATCGACCTGGACCCAATATACCAACCACTACAGCGGACAGCTGAAACTGACACCTGGAAGCGGCAAGGACAGACCACTATAAATACCGGAAGAAACATCAAAGAAGCGCTTCGCAGGAGGCTCCAAAGCACTGATGATGTCGCCTAGCCAGGGGACGAAACGTTTGCAACAAAAACTTCCAGCACGGCGAACAGAACCACAACAACTTCTGAAAAATAAAATTTCAAAGACTCTAAGACAAAAAATATTTCTTCACTTTTTCTGTTTAAAATGGGTGAGTCCTTATTTTTATATTATGATCTCTAGTTCCAGATTCTCCCTCTACATCTTTTCTTGATCCACCTGATCAGATCTCCTCAGGATTTTACATATTTCAATTATGTCAACGTACAGGAAATTGGTGAGGCCAATTTGGACTACTGAGTTCAATTCAGTCTCCATGCTATAAGAAGGATGTTGTTAAACTTGAGAGGGTGCAGAAAAGATTTACAAGGATGTTACCAGGACTGAAGGGTTTTAGTTATAGAGAGCGGCTGAATAGGCTTTTTTCCCTTGAATGTTGGCAGCTGAGGGGTGACCTTATAGCGGTTTGTAAAATCATGGGGGGCATGGATAGGATAAATAGCCAAGATCGTTTTCCTAGGGTGGAGGAACCCAAAACTAGAGGGCATAGATTTAAGGTGAGAGAAGAAAGATTTTAAAAAGGACCTGAGGGGGTAACTTTTTCAAGCAGAGGCTGGTGCGTTTATGGAATGAGCTGTTAGAAGAAGTGATGGAGGTAGCAACAATTAAAATATATAAAAGGCATCTGGATGAGTAAATGAATAAGTAGGGTTTAGAGGGATATGTGCCAAATGCTGGTAAATGGACTAAGTCAACTTAGGATGTCTGGTCGGTAAAGACAGGTTGGACCAAAGAGTCTGTTTCTGTGCTGCGTGATTATGACTCTATAACTCTAAATCAGCTCTGACTATTCTTAATTCTGGAGGTTAGAGGCAAAAGTGAGGACTGCAGATGCTGGAAATCAGAGTCTAGATTAGAGTGGTGCTGGAAAAACACAGCTGGTCAGGCAGCATCCAAGGAGCAGGAAAATCAACATTTTGGGCAAGAGCCCTTCATCAATCCTGATGAAGGGCTTTTGCCTAAAACGTCAATTTTCCTGCTCCTCAGATGCTGCCTGACTGGCTGTGTTTTTCCACCACCAGTCTGGACGATATAGACCTAGCCTGTCTAGCTTTTCCTCATAAGACAATCTGCTCAGGTATTAGTCTAGTAAACCTTCACTGAACTGCTTCCAATACATTAGTATCTTTCCATAGATACAGTGACCAGTGCTGAACATAATACTCCAGATGTGGTCTCACCAATGCCCCATCTTAATTGATGCAGAACCTTCCCACTCTTGCATTCATTCCTCTCACAACAAGACATAGCATTTTATTAGCTTTCCTGATTAATTTATGTATCTGTAGACTAACTTCCTATAATTTGTAAGATGCACCTAAAGGGGCAGCATAATGGCTCAATGGTTAGCACTGCTGCCTCACAGCTCCAGGGCTCTGGTTCAATTCTAGCTTTGTGTGACTATCTGTGTGGAGTTTGCACATTCACCCCTTGTCTGCGTGGGTATCCTCCGGCTGTTCCAGTTTCCTCCCACAATCCAAAGGTGTGCAGGTCAGTTGAATTGGCCATGCTAAATTGCCCATAGTGTTCAGGGATGTGTAGATTAGGTGCATGAGTTAGGGTAAATGGAGAGTAATAGGGTAAGGGAATGGGTCTGGGTGGAATACTCTTCGGAAGGTTGGTGCGGACTTGCTGTGCCCAAGGGCCTGTTTCCACATTGTAGGGATTGTATATCTCTCTGCTTCTTTGAGCCCTGCAACCTCTCAGCATTTTGATAACATGCTTATTTTTTATTCTTTCTGCCAAAATGAACAATTCTATACTTTCCCACATTTTAAGCCATTGATTAGATTTGGACCATTCACTGAACCTAACTATGTTCATTATGTCCTCTTCACAGCAACCATACCTTTGGTCTCTTCATCCAAATCATTGATTGAAATTGTAAAGAGGTGACGCTCCAGTACCAACATCTTTGGAATGCCACTTGCAATATCCTTAAAAAAGACTCATTTAGGCCTCCTCTGTGCTTCTCGTGAACCAGCCAATCTTCTGTCTGTGACAGTATATTATTTCCAATACCATATTTCATTGGTCAAAACCATGTCTTGTATATTCTCTGGTTAGTGCCATAACATGCTGGTCCAGGAAATTGTCACAAAAACATTTAATAAATTCCCCATGAATACAATTTCCGTCAGATTTTCCCAGTCTATATTTTGGATAAAATCCCCCATGATAATCATTTTATCCTTTTGACAAGCTCTCATTATTTTTCCCTTGATGCCCTGTACCACCATATTACTGCAAGGGGGGCAGTACACATCTCCACATGAAACGTCTTGCCTTAATCATTCCTCATCTTTTCCTAGATTGCTTCTATTTCCTGCTTTTCTGAAGTTAAGTCATTTCCTATCGCGCTAAACATCATCTCTAATTTGCAGACTCACACCTCCACCCTTTCCTATGTTTCTGTCCTTACTAAATGTCACATACCTTTAAATATTCACATCCTAATTTAGATCATCCCATGGCCCCATCTCAGTAGTAACCACTAAATCACACTTATTTTACTACAATTTCATCTGTTTGTTTTGAATGTTATGTGCATTCAAGTACAGTGGCCCAGGTTATTTCCATTGATTATTTTTTGAAACCTCTCATTTTATCTGCTGATTTGCCCTTAGATCTATATTCTGTGCCCCTTCCTGTCATTATCTCTTTATCATTTCCCATCTTAGTTCCTTCCTCTGTTGCCCTTTACCCACTGTTTGATTCACCACAGCTTCTCATCTTTGGGCCCTTGCCCTCACTATGTAGTTTAAAACTGACTCTATTTCCCTGCAATGCAAATCAAAAAATACCAGTCCCAATATATTCCAATGGTATATATCTCACTTTCTCTGGTTATTGGTGTCAGCACATCATGAATTGGAAATCACTTTTCTCACACCAGTCTTTCATCTGCGCATTAATCTCCCTAACCTTGTTTACCCTTTGCCAATTTGCAATGGATCAGTTAATAATCCAAAGAGTTCTGCTTCCAGATTTGGTACAGAGCTCCTCTTACTGGTAATGCAGTTTTATCTGTGTTATTGATATCCACATGGATGACAACAATGGATGTTGTCTCTCCCACTACAAGTTGTTCTCTAGCCCAGAGCAGAAAACCTTTCCCTAGCACTGGAAAGACCACACAGCAGCCTGGATTCACACTCTCTTGCTGCAAAGAGAAGTATCAATCCGGCTGGCTATGCTGTTCCCTACCACTGCTACATTTCAGTTGCCTTCCCATGCTTGAATGGCTTCCCGTAACATGGTGCCATAGTCATTTAGCTCATCCATGTAACAGCCTCTGCTATCATCAAAACAAGCTGGGAGAACCTCAAACTTGTTAAATAATGCATAGGCTGACAGTCCTACACTCGTCCTCTAGGTTCCCTCACCTGCCTCATTTGCAGTCACACCCTCCTGTTCCTGACCACTGATCAGATCAGAACACCTTATCCAAGACTTACCCTTGGCACAAAGCAAAAGTCTGAAGGTCAGCTTTCAGTTCATTAACACTGTACTGAAGCAGCTTGAACTTTTTAACACTCACGGCAGATATGTTTGCCTTGAATTGCAATGGTATCTCTGAGCTCACACACACTGCAGCTTTGATGCACCATCTGGACTGCCATTCATAGTTCTGAATTAATTATTTAATTCTATTATTCATTTATTCATGTTGCTCTTTAAGTATGATATTAACTTTACTGCTAATGTGTATACTATATTAGATCTTCAGAATAAAATAGGCTTTAACCAATTTAAAAGATTCAGCATGTCCACAAGGATCTTCACCAAGCATTCTATCTGAACGTGTCATGGTTTGGTGTGGCAACAGCGCTGCCCAGAACCATAAGAAACTACAAAGAGTTGTGAATGCAACCCAGACCATCATCAAGCCAACCTTCCATCCATTGACTCCATCTACACTTCCCGTTGCCATGGAAAGGTAGCTAATATTATCAAAGACCCCTCCCACCCCTGTTATAATCTCTGACAACCTCTTCTGTCAGGCAGAAGTGACAAAAGCTTAAACATATGTTCCAACAGGTTCAAGAACAGCTTCTTCTCTGCTGTTAGTAGACTTTTAAATGGACTTCTCAAATTTCAAATCAAAAATTGATCGTGCTTTTTGCAGCTGTAACTTTGTATTCCTCACTCTGTTAAATCACTCTATGATCTTTGTATGTTATGATCTGCTTCTACTGCATACAAAAGAAAACTTCTCATTGTACTTATGTAAATGTGAGAATAATAATTCAAATCAAATCAAATCAAATCAGAGATTCTCACCACAGAGCTAGTTCCTTCTCCTTGTAGTTGAGCAAGAAATTTGAATTCAATAAAAATTTGGAATGAAAAGCTAAACTAACGCAACCATATAAAAGAGAGGAATCTACTTATAACAGGAGCAGGAGCAGGTTCCTTTAGACTACTTCACCATTCATACATAGTTCATTACTGATCTCCCATCACAGGTGCATATTCCTACTATATTCCTTGATTTTCTCAGTATCCAAAATTCTATCGACCAAATTTGAACAATCACAACCATTTGACTGCAGGAAGTTCTCTGACTTTTTATTCTTAGGTCTAGTTTCCATGTCTTTGCCTTCCTAAGTTTTTGAGTCCACACCCAAGCTTAGCCAATCAATCATTGTGAGCATCAATAGTAAACAGATTCACATAGGCAAACACAGAGAAAATAAATGCTGCAGGGGATTTATACAATGGGAGTGATGTAAAAACTTTTCCCAAGTTTTTTTTTGTTGGTACAATAGCAAGTGTATGGTCCTCCCCATATCACTGGGTCTTCATTGTTCTTTTTGTTATGCTGTTACCAACATAACCAGTTAAAATCTGGGTGTTCAAATCTCCTATCCCTGGATATGTCGTATTTGAAAGTTGAAGAAGGGCATAGGGAGAAACAAAATGATACCATGCATCAATGTTTTAGAGCTGACTGAGTGGAGGTGGTATTGTGGCTCAGTGGTTAACACTGCTGCTTCACAGTGCCAGGGACCTGGGTTTGATTCCAGTCTCGGGTGACTGTCTGCGTGGAGTTTGCACATACTCCATGTGTCTCTGTGGGTTTTTTCTGGTGCTCTGGTTTCTTCCCACAGTCCAAAGATATGGGGGTTTGTTGAATTGGCTGTACTAAGTTGCCCATAGTGTTCAGGGATGTATGGGTTAGGTGCATTGGCATGTGAAATGTAGAGTAGGGGAATGGGTCTGGGTGCAATCTCTTTGGAGGGTTGGTGTGGACTTGTGGGCCAAATGGCCTGTTTCCACATTGTAGGGATTCTCTGATACTTTCACATGTCATTTATCCCTTTGCACTGTCTATTAGCGATAGTACAACCATACACACTTGAACACGAAGCAATGTGTCCATTCACCAATATCCAATAAAAGAGTTGAGTCACATTCTTCAGGATGATTTCTTGCTATACTAGAAGACAGGCACGGCCTTGCTACAGGATGGGCAGGTTATTGTCTGCAAGTCTGAGTGCTTTTGTTTTTGGCTGTCAGCAGAAACATCAAAAACATCATTCAGTCTGTAGTTTGCAATTGCATTAACCAGGTGAATGATATCGATTTGCAAAATCATGCAGTTAAATTGCATTCCCCATGGGCAAAGTGAACAACAGAAAATAATCCGAGGGTATTTCCATGCAGCATGATAGAACTTTTCAGATTCAGTTTGTGTTTAATTCCAGGCATGCAGCACTATGTTCTCATGAACACATTGGAGGGCACATACACCTACTGCAAGTGATACCAGTTAATTTGCAGCTCGTAGGTGATGGTCTGCAAGGATCTTCAAGGAATATACAATGTCTGGTCCACTGATATGTTTGCAAAAGCAAGCAGTTGCATTGCATTTTCTATCATTGCTATTGCTAGCTCCCACCCATCACAATGGTTTGATCATCCAAATCATCTTTCTGCTTCTGTATTTTAAATTACTTCCTGTTGGTACTACTTCCAAGTCAACGATGACACAGATCACATGGATCCAAATTTTACAAATCAATCTTTTTATAGATGTACAAGTTCCAAAGTCATTTTTCAAATATTTCTATGGCAACTGTGCATTTTCAAACATTTTAGAATCATCACAAACTTTCCTACTATTATTGTTTTTAGGCCAAAGAAGATTGCACTAAACCTTCTTTCACAAGGAAGTAGGTGTGGCTTCCACAAACACATTGCTTCAAATGAAAATCCTCTTGTGTAAATGGCTGTAGCATTAGCCTCCACTCAAACATGATTGATTCTTGCTTTTGAACTATTCTGAGAACTAATAGGTTTGATCTGTAGGGACCAGTATCACCATTCTATTTGTCTCATCTACTTTGAACTTCTGAATAGCCAATATAAGACTTAAAGACTCCTTTCAATGGTTGAATTCTTTATATGATGTGAAAGAGTTGTTGCCTACCAGCATCTTGAAACAGTCCCTTCAGCTCTGGCACCATAGTTACTCTGAATGGCCTTCTGAAATCTGGGACTGCAAGAATTGGTTCTGTGATTAAAATGTCTTTTTACTTCTTAAATACTATTTAGCATGACTGTGCTTTTAATTGTGCTGTTACCTCTGTGAACTGTGAATGTATGATAATGTCCTGGGGCTGAGGGCTGGACTTCTAGAATCAGGGCTTGGCACCATTTTAGTTAAGGGGTCCATCCTGTTGAGAGAAGATTTGAGACTAAGTTTGAAACACGTGATATATTGCATCATTTTCCCTTGAGTGCTGTATACTGGAAACAACCATAACCCCTTGTAGGTGTATCACAAAAGATAAAATTCACCATTATACTAATTTAATCCAATATGGAGGTAGGTACCTCATTCGAGAATATTGTCCACTCAACATTGGACATATGGCTAGTATGTTATGCAGAATGAAATCAGCATTACTAATTTAATTGCCATGCCAGATATCATAGTTAATAGAAGTCTGTTTCTATGCCTTGAGCTAAGTCCAATGTCAAATGATGTCCTCCAGGATATATAACAAAGGTTATCTTTCTAATCAGCCATGATCAAATGATGGGGCAGACTTGATGGGATGAATAGCCTAATTCTACTCCTATATCTTATGATCTTATGGTCTAATGGGGAGAGATGCCAACGGTACTTTGTGGTCTGTAGCCAACTAATATCAAAACACTGATTTAAAGCAATTTAATTATTTGGTGGGAAATATGTTGTACAAAACAGCCTTACGTTAAAACAATATCTTTATTCATGGCTTTGCAAAGATTTATCCCAAAATAAATCTTTGTGACATCACATCCATTGTGAACTGTACACACACCTTTGATACTGATTGATACAAAATCATATTTATAGTGCTAAAAATCTGTGAAAAGCTTGAAGATTATGAACTATTTAGATATTGTATGGATGGAAAAGAGTTTTTAACCATGTAATTTCTTCGAAGTGAATCCAACCGTGTCATGCAGGCTGTAGTTTACTTGCTTCGTAATAGGAATTAGTGAATTTGGTGAAGCAGCCAAGCAAAGCTTTCAAGGAGATAAGAGATGGGGTTTATTATCATTTTTACTGGGAAAAAAATAACTGGCTTTGTAAGGATTAGGAGGTTTAAATTTTAGTGGTTGCCTAGCAACCGTTTCTGGTCTTAGAATTCTGTATGACAAACCCAGAAGTTAGTGTAAAGAAGCTACCCCAGAATCTGTAAGTTTGTCTCCTGCAATTCTGTTTCTTAGTAGAAGTTCAATGGAACCTGATAGAGTTTCCAAGCACCAATATTTCTATCTACTTGGTAAGACATGAGAGTGTGTGGATCTGTCTGGTCCCCAAAGACACAAATCCAAAGTTTACTGCAATCGTAACTAGATCTCTGCCAACAATGTACAGCTGTCAGTAATACAGCTTCATCAATAGAAAATCCAGATGGTTTGAGAAGTCACCTCATCTTGTGTTTTGTTTCTCTATCTTTCGTACGTAAGAGTGAAAAATTTCCTATTGTATGTCTTGAAGAAAAGTCTCTGCAGAGACTTTACTTCTTTATGTTGTGTCAAGTTTGCATCTTTTAATCTTTTTTTTCTTTTTAATTACAGGCAAAAATGAAAAAAAATCTGTAAAACATGGAATGTGAAAGACTTGCTGAATTTTAAAAAACAATTGACTGGAACTCATTGCATGCGTTTACATTGTGGCTTTGATCAAGAAGTGGAGGGTGATGTTTAAGATGCCATGATGTCATGGGTGTCTGTGCAGACTAAGCTTCTCTCAGAGACAAACTGCTAATTAATTTCGGCACTCAGGACCAGTTGTGATGAGTGGGAGTCATGAGCATGTAAACAACTATTTGCTTAGCTCCTTTTCAGACTGCAAGGAACAGCAGCTTTTTTTGTCTCTACAGTGAAATATCCAAAATATTGAAAGATAGCTTGCTAGTCTCTCCCACCATTTGCTATAAGCTGTTGCCTCTCACCAGTGACTGAAAGATGGAACAAAACCATCTGATGTTTTCAGCAAAGAATTGAAAGAACTTGGATTTCCAGATCAGATATCAGAAGAAGTTGGAAGAAGCAAACAGGATAAATTATTGAATGCTGTGGACTGGAACAACTGCAATGTATTTCCACAGTACCTTTTCCTCAGCCAAACCATCATGTTCGTTTAACTGTCTGTCTCTATCTGCATGTGTGCGTTGGGTTTAAGAGGGGGTTTAGAATTTCAGTGAGTAGAGATATGAAATTACTGCGCAGAGGCGGGTATCCTATCACTAGGTCACCCTCTGTTTACAAGTGCACACTACACTGGCTGTAGCCAGCCAGTTCAGAATCAATCCCTGAACTGAGGAGCTTCTAATCTGCTGGTTATATTGGTCAGCCAGGGCTCCCTGACTGACCCATGCTAACAACCCCAATCAAGGACTCATAGTCAATAAAATTGACTTGGTTCCAATCACTACAAGTTCTATATTGATAATTCATATCTTGTTTCTCTGTGGTTCAAAATGATTTCTTTGTAATAACTAAATTATTTTATTAAGTTCAGAAACATGATCAGTGGTTTTGTTGTTATGGACCAGGCCTCAAAACCTTTCAAGAAAGTAGCTCAGACCCAAACTTTGCCAGATGTTTTAAGCTGGTGTAAATAAGATATTCCAGGGGTGATGCAGCTAGCCCAACCATTTAGTTTACACAAAACAGAATTTATTTGCAAGATTACTGAATGAAACACAAGCAAAAGAGAACAGAATACAGAATAATGTAACCTATCCAAAAACCCAACAGATTATTCCCATTTAATGATGCTGTTCCAAATACTAGCAACACTCCCCATAAACATTCCTTGGCAAAAAAATGTAAAATCAAACACGGTCTTACAGGAGAGATGTCACAGAAAGGGAGGATCTTTGGCTCCAGCAGCTTCAGAACTGACTGCCTGCTTTCAGTGAACATCCAGACTGCTAAAACCAAACCAAACCACAGAAAGGCTGAGCTGGGAGAACTGGCCACTCCCCTTTGTACAAGTGATTTTATTTTAAACTTTGAAAGCCTTTTTACTTGAGGCAGGATCTGTTAGCTATAATCAAATTGGCTTGAAAACCCTTCAAACCTAAACCTTTCGGAACCACTGCTTTTACAACCTCTTAAAAAAAAAAGCCAAAGGCAGCATAACTTTGTAAAAGGAGCAGAATCATCACACTGTTAGCATGAGTCTATTAGACAGGGAAACTGATGATTTGAGTCATTTGATAAAATGTTTAAACATTGTGACAACCTAGGAGGGGGTGGGAGCCCACATATCAGTGAACTTTCCCAAGGAGTTTGAGACAGTTGCGCATAAAGTCATAGAGATTTACAGCATGGAAACAGACCTTTCAGTCCAACTTGTACACGCTGACCAGATATCCTAACCTAATCTAGTCCCATTTGCTAGCACTTGGTCCAGATTGATCTAAACCTTTACTATTCATATACCCATTCAGATGCCTTTTAAAAGTTGTAATTGTATAAGTCTCCACCAATTCCTATGGCAGCTCATTCCATACACGTACCATACTCTGTGTGAAAAAGTTGCCTATTAAGATCCTTTTAAATCTTTCCCCTCTCACCCTAAACCTATGCCTTCTAGTTAGGGAGATCCCTACCCCAGGAAAAAGACCTTGTCTATTTACCGTATCCATACCCATCATAATTTCATAAACCTCTATAAGGTCACCTTTTAGCCTCTGATGCTCCAGGGAAAACAGTCCCAGCCTATTCTGCCTCTCCCTGTAACTCAAATTCTCCAACCCTGGCAACATCCTTGTAAATCTTTTCTGAACCATTCCAAGTTTTGCAACATCTTTTCTATAGGAGGGAGACTAGAATTGCACACAATATTCCAGAAGTGGCCTAAAATATGGCCTGCGCAGCTGCAAGATAACCACCCAATCTGATACTCTAGGCTCTGTGCATTAAAGGGAAGCATACCAAATGCCTTCTCCCTGTGACTCCACTTTTAAGGAACTATAAACCTGTACTCCAAGGTCTATTTGTTCAGCAACAGTCCCCACGACCTTACCATTAAGTCTATAAGTCCTGCTCTATTTTGCCTTTCCAAAGTGCAGCACCTTACATTTATCTAAATTAAATTCAATCTCCCACTCCTCAGCCCATTGGCCCATCTGGGGTAACTTTCTCCACAGTCCACTACACCTCGAATTTTGGTTTCATTTGCAAACTACATATACCTCCTATGTTCACATCCAAATGATTTATTTAAATGACAAAAACAGTGAACCTAGCACGAACTTTTGTGGCACACTACTGGCCACAGGCCTCCAGTCTGAAAATCAACCCTTCACTGCCACCTTCTGTCTTTTACCTTCAAGCCAGTTCTGCATCCAAATGGCTATTTCTCCCTCTATTGCATGAGATCTAACCTTGCTAACCAGCCTACCTTGAGGAACCTTGTTGAACGTCATAGTGAAGCCCATATAAATCACAACCACTGCTCTGCCCTCATCAATCCTCTTCGTTACTTCTTCAAAAAACTCATTCAAGTTCATGAGACATGACTCCTCTTGCAAAAAACATGTTTACTATACCTAATCAGTCCTTGCCTTTCTAAATGTATATAAATCCTGTCCCTCAGGACTTCCTCCAACAACTTGCCCACCACCAATATCAGGCTTACCAGTCTATAGTTTCCTGGCTTTTCCTTACCACCTTTCTTAAATAGTGGCACCGTGTCAGTCAACGTCCAGTCTTCCAGCACTTTATTTCTGATGAAGGACTTTTGCCCGAAACGTCGATTTTACTGCTCCTTGGAAGCTGCCTGAACAGCTGTGCTCTTCCAGATTCCACTAATCCAGAATCTGGTTTTCAGCATCTGCAGTCATTGTTTTTACCCAGTACTTAATCTGTGACAATCAATGATACAAATATCTCAACAAGGGGCCCAGCAATCACTTCCCTAGCTTCCCACAGAGGTCTATGGTACACCTGATCAGGTCCTGGGAAGTTATCAATTTTTATGCATTTTAAGACATCCAGCACCTGCTCCTCTGTAATATGGACTTTTTTCAAGAGGTCACCATCTATTTCCCCAAATTCTATATCTTCCATGTCCTTCTCCACAGTAAACACTGATACAAAATACTCATTTAATATCTCCACCATCTCATGTGGTTCCACACATAGGATCCCTTGCTGATCTTTGAGGGATCCTATCCTCTCCCTACCCTTTTGTCCTTCATATATTTATAAAATTCCTTTGGATTCTCCTTAACTCTATTTGCCAAAGATATGTCATGTCCCCTTTATTCCCTCCTAATTTCTGTCTCAAGTATATTCCTACTGCCCTTATACTCTTCTAAGGATTGATTCAATCTCTGTTGTCTATACTTGACATATGCTTCCTTCTTTTTCTCAATCAATACCTCAATTTCTCTTGTCAGCCAGCATTTCCTATACCTACCGGCCTTTCCTTTCACCCTGACAGGAATGTGCTGTTTCTGGATTCTCGTTATCTAATTTTTGAAGGCTTCCCATTTTCCAACCATCCCTTTACCTATAAACATCCAACCCCAATCAACATTTCAAAGTTCTTGCTTAATACCATCAAAATTAGCCTTCCTCCAATTTAGAACTTCAACTTTTAGATCTGGTCGTCCTTTCCATGACAATTTTAAAACTAATAGAATTATGGTTGCTGGCCCAACATGCTCCCTACTGATACCTCAGTCACCTACCGTGACTTATTTCCCAAGAGCAGGTCAACTTTTGCACCTTCTCTAGTCAGTACATCCACATACTGAATCAGAAAATTTTCTTGTACACGCTTATCAAATTCCTCTCTGTCTAAATCCTTAATACATGATCAGGATTAACGGGTTTTAACTCCAGATCCTGGTTTATGTGTTGGCCAATGTTTACCATTTACCATCAAACTAACTTTTCCTCATAACAAATGAATCACAACATTTCAAAGAATTGGGACAGATACATGAATCAGAAAAGTTCAGAGGAAAAGGGGCCAAATGCAGACAAAAGGGGCTAGTTTAGTTTTGGAGACCTAGTCAGCATAGAGGAGATGGACTGAAGGGTTGTTTCTGTGCTGTATGACTCTATGAGTTTTTGATTATTTTGAATTAATTAAAGGATCTTGGTGGTAGTACTGAAGAGGTGTTTGGCTACGTTGATAATTGAATCACCATATTTGTACTAATGGTGTGGCTAGTGGAGTTCAGGGGCTTGGTCATCATTGCATTAATCCCATCATGGTTGTGATTCAAGGTGTATTATGACAGCAATTGGATTGCAAAAAGAACCTGCTCAAAAATAAACAGTAAATCTCAATAACAAAGGAACTCCACAGCATTCACCTTTTGACTTCTTGTAGGGAGGAAACAATCATGGAATGAGAGACAATTTACCATGTTGAAAATGGGGAAGGCGAGGACCTCTTGAACTCTCAATAAATTGCCAGTTTCTCTATTCTATCTTCTTATCCTAGTCACAAATCCATTCATTGGCAATAACCTCACATAAAATATATATGATGATCTTTTTATAGGATCATCATCAATTCCAACCCAGCCAATATCTGTCCCATCATCCATTTTCTATTGTCAGCAACTAAGTAATGGAAAATGTCGTCAACAAAACTAACCAGTACTTATTTATCAATCACCTGGTCTCTGACACTGCGTGTTCTGTCAGAATGACTTATCTCCTGATCTTATTAGATCATTGGCCTAAACACGAACAACCAAGTTGAACTCCAGAGAAAAGATGGAAGTGACTGCTCTTGAAATCAAGACAGATTGACCAAGTGTGGCATCAGCAACCTCAGGAAAAACTGAAGTCAGTTGGAGTCAGTCAAGTCATCTCCACTGGTTAGAGCAATAGTTAACACACTAGAATATGGCTGTGGTTTTTGGAGATCAATTATCTCAGTCCAAGAAGACCACTGGAGGAATTTCTCAAAACAGTGCCTAGGTTCACTACCTTCAACTGCTTTCCAGCCACTTAAAGAATTTTGTTGGTGTCAATGAACTCACCTCTCAGTCATTGAAACCTCAAAGAATACAATCCTGGTCATCCAAGGGAATTGTGCAGTTACCCTTCTCTACCTTCTCTCTCTAAGTTATTTAGTGTTTCAAAGAACTGCAAGATGATGACAGCAGGGTATACAAAGTTAAAAAATCACACAACACCAGGTTATAGTCCAACAGGTTTAATTGGAAGCGCACTAGCTTTCGGAGCGCTGTTCCTTTATCAGGTGATTTTTAACTTTGTACATTCCAGTCCAACACCGGCATTTCCAAATCATGGCAGCAGGGTAGGAAGTGTTTGGGCTCCTGAGCCCATCTACTTCTGATTTCCAGGCTTGCTGCATCCTTTGTTTTATTTCTCCATTTATTATTTTTAACATCAATGTTCATCTTACCTTTTTTTCAGAGGTTTAAGTGGAGGAGGGAGGTACTCAGCAGCTGCTATAGTGGCGTTGGAGGTTGCTCGTGGCCATTGTAGCCATGTCCAGTGTTGGTCTGCTTTGGTGTCTTTAGCAGCAGAGTCTGGGATTTCATTGGTCTGCATTGGCAATGGTTTTGGCGATGAAGGGTTTTCGACCTGACATTCAGCGGCCCTAGATCCCTTTGGGCAGCATCTGGGAAGTCTTTCAGCCCAGGATTGGTGAGGCTTTGGGATTCTGCAGAATCCTGAGGCCCAAAATTCCAGGCTCAGCTTGGATGACCTGCTTCGGCGGCAGCATCCGGCCCAGGATTCCAGCGAACCGGCATGGTGGTCTTTTCCTGGGATAGTGGCTTTCTGCAATGGTACTGTCTTTTCCCGAACCCAGAGCCATGAATTGAACTAAGATGAACTTTGTCTTAAGTTTTAAAAATGTTTTCTTATCTGTGCCTTCTTGTTATTAATATGTGCTGTGTAGTATGGCGACTTAAACATTTCTCACCATTTTTTGTGAAAAATACAAGTGTCAATAAATTACTATTCTGTCCTATTAAAGAAGAGTTATATTTGATTAAATCTGTTACTCTCCTAACAGACCTGTTGAGTTTCTCCAGTATTTTCTCTTTCTATATCAGATCTTTAGCAGCTGCAATAATTTGCTTTTATTCTAAGACCATGTTAATTCATGGTTATCTTATGAACCACACCATTGGAATGATCATTGGCATAGATTTCTGAGTTAATGGCCATGCAACGTTTCAGCTGAAGCTGAGGGGCCTGGCTAAGGAGAGAGTGTCCAGCCATCCTTTTCCTTCTCTAGTTGTGAAGTGCATTGCCATTTGTTTCTCAATGATTAGGGCTCTATAAGAATCATAGAGTCATACAGCAACTCGTCCATCCCGAACTGGTAAAATCCTAAATTAATCTAGTCTCATTTGCCAGTATTTGACCCACATTTTTCGAAACCCCTCCTATTTCTATACCCAATCAAATGCCTTTTAATGGTTGTAATTGTCTTCACTACTTCTTCTGGCAGCTCATTCCATCACACGCACTACCCTCTGCATGAAAACATTACCCCTTACGTCCCTTTTAAATCTTTCCTCTCTCACCTTAAGCTTATGCCCACTAGTTTTGAACACTCCCACTCCAGGGAAAAGGCATTGTCTATTCACTCTCATAATTTTATAAACTTCTACCCTCAGCCTCCGATGCTCCAAGTAAAATAGCCTGAGCCTCTTCAGCCTTTCCCTGTAGCTCAAACTGTCCAACCCTGGCAACATCCTTGTAAATCTTTTCTAAACCCTTTCAAGTTTCACAACATCCTTCCTATAGCAGGGAGACCAGAATTGAGTGATTTATCCCAAAAGTGGCCTAATCAATGTCCTGTACAGCAGCAACATGACCTTCCAATTCCTATACATTAAATGCAAGTTATTGTAACATACAATTAATAAATATGTTCAGATGATGCTTTCATGAGCCCATTGCAGCAACTAACATGATTATAGACAATATACATTAACTTCATCTTCCTATTTGATCCAATATACCTGATTCTCTTTTCTAGTCATCTTTGACTTGGATAACTTCCAAAACAGAGAATGCAGAGTCCTTTGGTTTGAGAATTTCAAAGAGTTATAATTCTGAGTGAAGAAATATTTCTTCAACTTCGACTTAAATAGCTGACCTTTTATTCTGAGATTAGGCTTCCTACTTCTAAATTCTCCAGTCCACTGGAAACAGCTTTTTAGTCACTACCATGACAAGCCCTTGCAGAATCTTCAACATTTTAATGAGTTCAGTCAGGACTGGGCACCACTCTATGATGATAACACCACATGACAACTCTCTACAGGGTGGATGAGATCACGAATGCTACTCTTCACAAATGGTCTCTCACATATTTTTCAATCTGGCAGTAAATTGTTCAAGAGATTAATGCCACCACTGTCAATGTTAATGAGAACATTCTCTCAGATAGCTAAAATCATACAACTTTCATTTGATCATGCAGATGCTTTATAAATGTCGCCTCTGCTGTGAGTCTTATTTTTATTCATATTCTCATGTTGATTATTACTTACAGCTCATTCCGCTATAACGCGTTTCTTAATACAAATTCGCTATAACATAATTGACAAATTGGAATCACTGTTTTGAAAGCACAAACTTTTAAAGCGTGTAATCATTATAACACAATTCTGGCCTCATTAGTTTAAATAGTGCTGCTATTATGTAATTTCCTTAGAACACGGAGTAGCATTAGAATGGAATGACCATGTTATAGCAGAACTGTTTGTACACGCATTTGGAAATAAAAAGAGAGAATCTACCATGGATCCTCACAATCAACACCTTGGATGTTACCAGTGGGGTGGTACAATAGTTCAATGGTTAGTGCTGCTGCCTCACATTATCAGGATTTGATTCCAGCTTTGAGTGACTGCCAGTGTGGAGTTAGTACATTCGGCCCATGTGTGCTTGAGTTTCCACTAGATGCTCTGGCTTCCTTCAAAAGTCCAAAATATGCAGGTTAGATTGATTGGCTATGCAAAATTGCCCTTTAGTGTCCAAGGTTGTGCACGCTAGGTGGATTAGTGACCCCATAGTGAATATAGGGTAGGACAGGCTGGGGCTGGGTCTGGTTGGGATGTTCTTCACAGGTAGGTGCAATGGCCTCTTTTCTCACTGTAAGGATTTTATGATTGCCAGAAACTGAACTGCAGTAGGTAGCTCACTCTGTATTTCACAAAGCCTGTCCACCATTTACAAGGCACAAGTCAGGAGTGTTATCAAATGCTCCCCATTTGCCTGGACCTCCAACAACCATCTAGAACAAAGCAACAGATCTATGAACATTCACTCTCTCCACTACTGATTCTCAGTAGTAGCAATCTTGTGCTGGCGTTTTGACTGATCCACAGCATGGGCTCTGTTTCCTTTGCCTGCCTGGGCAGCAATCCGAGGGCAACCTGTAGATTTTTGCATTTCTTAGTCAGCTTGTCCACAGTGTCCTGGTATACTCTATCACACTGGGTCTGTAACTGTCCCAAGTGGACCATGTTCACCTGCTTTCTCTGTTCCTATGACTCTTGCTTACCCCATTTTCTGTTTTACTTCCTCCAGATCTCTAGTTAACTTCACCTTCTCCCTTTTGACTTCTACCCACAGCTGCTCCATATAACTGGCTATCGCGACAGCCTTCCTGAGGCTTAAAGTGTGCTTCCCTGAAGTTTTCTATGTTACCTCCCAGCATTTCTGTCCTGTGGGTCCTGCACCAACCTGGGCCATTTCTTATTGAGGTACTTACTGGGTGTTATACCATTTTTCCTATTATTTCCTTCTAGATTAATGCTTTCTATCTCTCTCTCTCTCTTCTGAGTCCCTGATTCTATATTAGCTGCTTTTTGCTTCTCTGTGACTCTGGATCCCTGACCCTTTTCATTATCTTACGTTGTGGATCCCTGCTCCTACTTTAGCTTCTCTGTATCGTCATTGGTCCTTGCTCCCCAAATCTGTCTTACCCCACCCGTGAGTCCTCTGTTCCTACATTCGGTTTCCTTGTAGTGCAGTAGACTACTTACTATAAACCCACCGACTCCCACAGCTACCTGGATGACACCTTTTCCCACCCTGTCTCCTGTAAAAATGCCATCCCTTTTACCCAATTCCACCGCCTCGGCCACATCTGTTCCCAGGAGGACCAATTCCACCATAGTAAATCCCAGATGGCTTCCTTCTTCAAAGAGTGCAATTTCCCCTCCCATGTGGTTGACAATGTCCTCCATTATATCTCCTACACTTCCCGCAAATCCACCCTTGAACCCAACAAGGACAGAACCTCCTTCCCCCTCTCCAAAACTTCCACCTCACCAACCTCCAAATACATTGCATCATTTTCCGCCACTTCTGCGACCTACAACAGACCCCACCACTAGGGGTATACTTCCCTCCCCACCCCTGTCAGCATTTCAGAAAGACCATTCCCTCTGCGAGTCCCTCGTCAGATCCACGCTCACCCCCACCCCTCCCCACCAGCCCACACCCCACTCCCAGCACCTTCTCCTGTCACTGCAAGAAGTGCAAAACGTGCGCCCACACCTCCACTCTTACCTCCGTCTAAGGCTTCAAAGGATCCTTCTACATCCAACAGAAATTTACCTGTGCTTCTACAAATGTCACCTATTGTATCCATTGCACCCGATGTGGTCTCCTCTACATCGGGGTGACAGGACGCAACTTTCGGAATGTTTCAGAGAACATCTCTGGGACACCTGTACCAACCAACCCCACTGCCCCGCAGCTGAACACTCCACAACTCCCCCTCCTACACCACCAAGGGCATGCAGGTCCTGGGCCTTCTCCATCACCAAACCCTAACCACCTGACGCCTGGAGGAAGAACGCCTCATCTTCTACCTTGGGACCCTGCAACCACATGGGATCAATGTGGATTTTGCCAGTTTCCTAATTTTCCCTCCCCCCATCTTACCCCAGTCCCAAGCCTCCAACTTGGCAACACCCTCTTGACATGTCCATCATCTTTCCCATCTATCCGCTTCGCCCTCCTCTCCGACCTTTCACATTCTCTGACATTTCATCTACCTATTGCATTCTCAGCTACTTTCTCCCCAGCCCCACCTCCCTCCCATTTATCTTTCAGCCCCCTGGCCCACAAGCCTCATTCCTGAAGAAGGGCTTATACCCAAAACTTCCATACTCCTCCTCCTTACATGCTACCTCACCTGCTGTGCTTTTCCAGCACCACACTCTTGACACTGATCTCCAGTATCTGCAGTCCTCATTTTCTCCTACTTCTAATCAAAGACCCACACAAGAATGCCAATGTTTTCAATGCTTTGGACACTTCAACCAGTTTATGTATTAAAAACAATTTACACAAGAACTCTTGTTGATGAGGTAGACAAAGGGAGACGGAATTCAATTTGCAGTTAACCTGATTTTAATCACAAAATATTCTTTATTAAAAAGACCATAAGAGCATTTCCCAAATTCACATTTTATTTACTCCTTGCCTAATTGTATCAATTTAAGAAAGAAGATTATGTGTTTGACCTGGGCCGTTGGAATCTCCTGCCCTTCTGGCATGGGGCTGGCTCTCTTCCATGAAGGTGAGTCTCACAGATCAGAGCAGATCTTCTGTGTCGTTCTCCCTCCAAGCGGTCAGAGCTCCACTTCTGGGCCAAGTCGAGTCTTCACTGTAAGAGTGGTATCCAAGTGTGTATTTTTATCACCCCTTGCCTTGACTTTCCACAATACACTGTGGCCTTTGGCCAACAGGGCCATGAGGTGGACTCAAATTATCCAATGCAGTCGCTCCAACACCCTTCACTGTTGCCTTTTTGAAAGGTGTAAAGAGTACATATTCAGGCAGTCAGGATATCAAAACGTCTGATCGGCACTTCTCCAATACACAACAGTTTGGCTGATTGTAACTGATTCCTCTTGAACCCTTGTAACCTTTGATCTTTGTTTCCACTGTTCTCTATAGCCAATACTGTTGGCTGCTCTTTACTATAATTTGCCCGATTTTCCATCAGGTCTGATTTCTCTGCCTGTGTGTCAATTTAGAATGTCCTAATTTTGGGCCTGTGGTCATTTGACCACACACTATATACTTGATTAAAGCTTTAAGTAATCTCTTTAAGGTTTTATCCCAACACTTCAGGTCTAGGACTAACTCAAACTCTTTACCCTAAGGCATTCTACTTGATCACATATCCTTACCTTCTTAGAAGCTGTCGTCTACATACCCATCCTATTCCAAAGACTTAAACAAAATCCAAAACCAAAAGTCATTCTCTCCAAGCAATGGATCTTTCACTAGGAAATATATTTCTATGCCTTCAGTGCCACTGAGTCAAAATCCTGGATCTTCCTCTTTGCTGGCATTGTGAGAGTACCGATAGCAAATGGACTAAAATGTTTCAAGAGGGTACCTCAGCACCACTTTCTCAAGAGCAAATTGTTACAGACAAATAAATGCTAACCCAGCCAGCAGCACCCACATCCCATTAATGCATCATATGATAGGAAAGATATGAACAAATTAGAGATAATGCAGAAGTATTATGCAAGAATGATTCCAAGCTGAGAGACTTCAGTTATAAGGCTAGTTTGAAGAAGTTAACCTTCTTCTCTCAAAGAGAATAGTTTTAAGAGAGGATCGGAAAGAAGTTTTTAAATTCATGAGCAGGCTGGACAGAGTAGAGAGAGGAAAACTGTTCCAGCTCATAAAAGGAACAAGAGTAAGAACACAGATTTAAATTGATTTGCAAGAGGAGAAAATGTGATGTGATACAGGACTTTTTTTTATGTAACATGTAGTTAGGCTATGGAATGTACTGGCTGGAAGTGTGCTGGAGGCAGGTTCAATTGAGATATTAAAGAGAACATCAGGCAACTTTTTGAATAGAAATAATATGGAGAAAAAGCAAGAGATCAGCATTAAATATTGACGTTCATTTGAAGATCATGACACATAATGAGCTGAATGGCCTCCTTCTGCACCAGATCATTTCTGTGATATAAATAAAGGAAAAGTGTATGAAGGAACCCACCAAATTGAGTATAGTTGCTGTATGATTGCACAAAACCTACAAATGTACACTTGCCTTCTCTATCTACTTACTTAAGGATCAGGCTTATTAAGCAAATCTGTTCAACTACTGCATAAAGCTGATATAGTCCCCAAAATGCTGATAACTAAATAACTTTCCAATACATGAAAGTGTACATTGCACATGCTAATTTTAAGTAATGCTGAAAATTGGTTCACTTATATTGGAGGAAGTATAGATCCTAGGAGCACATGTTAGTGGAACTTGAGTTTTATTATCAATTATACTGGACACTTCATGGACTTCTCCAGGCGAAATGAAAAGAACATTAGATCTGTGCAAGCTTCAGGTTGAGGGTGGGGCATGGTCATCAGGAAGTTTCAGCAATCATGTTGCGAAGGAGAATGATTTGATTAGGAAGGGAATTGATTAAGTATGGAGAGATACAAGAGTGAGCTGCAGTGATTTGGAAAGTCAATTTCTTTACTTTGATTTTGCTTTTGACATCACTCTAATTTTTAAGTATTAATGGATATTTCTCTTGATACTGTTCCTTTTTCCCTGTAGTTTCTCTTCAACTTTCTACTCCTGTCATTTTTTTCCACATTTTTTTTGAGATTTGACATGATGCTATCTTGTATTAAAATTATTAATGGGTTGTATTGTATTGAAAAGAATAAATAGAGTGCAGCTATTGTGGGAATAGAGCTCTGACAGAGAGTGAGTAGAAGAAGTGAACTCTCAATTAAAAGAAATGTTTTAAAAGTTGTCAGTGTATAACATCCAGAATGACAGCTTTGACCTAACGTATGCATTTTATTGTAAACTGGCAGATTACCAACTTATTTTCCATTAAACACAATGAATAAACAGAGAAGTATAAATCACACCTGACAAAATAATTTCTATCAGTAGGTTTAGAAGAGCAGTTTCCTCTCTTATGGAGCTGAAGCATGCTGTTAACAATTTGCATTATCAGTTTTTCTAGTGTTCGCTGGGAACAAATTGTTTCCAAGTGGTTGTAGAATGTAGAATGACAAGCTATAGAAATAAAATTAAATGAAAGAGGTTCAAGATGGAGAATAAGATAATGTTTTCAATGCCGGTCAGGTTGAACACACATAAGGTCTTCTTTATATATAAATTATAAGTTTAATGCTAATTTTACAACACTTTGAGTTCAGATTCTCCTGGCATGGATGTAGTTTTCCAAATGTGTGAGCATGTGTGTGTGTATCCAAGATGACCTAAACTACAAACAGTGCTCCAATTTCAACATGTCGAGTATAAACTATACATGTCATAGGAACACTGCATTTGTTTTTACTCTTTCTATGATAAATTTTAAAGTCTGAAACAACTAAGACATCATGATCAGACATTTACTTTAGCATAAGGCAAATTCATTTTAAAAAATGAGATCCTTGAAGCTTTGCAATAGTTACAAGATTGTATTCTGTGCACTGTTATTAAATGCATTATCTCATTATTTCTAGTTTCCTTTGCAAATATCTTCTGACTGATGAACTATCATCAGTTGAATGTTATAACTGCTGTACACAGTTGATCTATTTTGTCAGGGGCCTATCTAACAGTACTGGCAAAGTGACATAAGTATTCATGTAACCAGCACAGACCAGATGTTTTGATGTGATCAAAGAATTTGACTAGTGAGGCATTTGAACTTGCTTTTTTTATACAGGTGAACCAGGGTCTTTCTGGTATCACATATTTCAGCTTGCATTGTTTTGACCATAAAAGGGAGACATGGTAAAGCCTCATCTGTTTACAACTTGCGATTATTGGCTTTCAGTTCCCACTGTCACCAGCACCTCACCCCACCCCCATCCCTGGCACCACCTCACCACCCCCCATCAACCTTTCATCCTTTCCTGAAATGTCAGGAAGTTGGAATAATTATCTAGGATTATTAAACAAAATAAATTACTGTCAATCTTACAAAAAGTCCTTCCAAAATTATTTTACAGCCCCTGCACTCCTGGAGTTTCTATTGTGCCCATTTTGAATCAACACACAAAGAGAAAGGTGCAACCAAATAAAACTAAAGTACTGCAGATGCTGGAAGTTTGAAATGAAAGCAGGGAGTGCTGGAGAAACTCAGCAGATCTTACTGCATCCATGGTTAGAGAAGTAAAGTGAACAATTTGAGTGCAGTGTCTTTTCTGAACTCAAAGAAAAACAAAGTTAGTATAAATACTAGTAAGTTGAGAGTAGAACTGGCTCTTATATCAAAACTGCATCTTCAGTAATGAAATGTGTCCATCAAATAGGCACAGGCTTCAGTTTATTAATAATAATTAATAAGGGAGTGCAGAGAATTTTCATTGCTGCATAAAACTGGCACTGGATGTTTAGAACTGACTTTAACATTGGAGCAAGTTTCTTGCCCCCTAGTAATAGGCAGTTTTCTGGTCCTGCCATTTCTGGGGAATACGTCTGAAGAAAAGATAGTGATAGGGAGAAGCAGCCAAAGACTTCAAGGTCCACCCCGACACTGGAGCAAGGAAGGGAAAAATTTCTGCAAAGCTAACAAAATGCATGAAAAAGCCCACAGTGAATGTGGCAAGCTGCAAGAAAATCAATTGGCAGCAATAGGTAAAACATTACAGAGGCTTTTACAGAGATGAAGGAAAAAAGAGAACACAGAAAGTTTGCCTGTAGAAACTGCACAAAACAAAGGGCATGGTCGACCATTAAAGATGGAAGATGGGCTCAGTCAGTATTTCAGGGTGCCAGGAATACCAAAATAGATGCTTCCAGAGCTGCATCAATAGCCCAGAAAATGAAAATGGACCAAGGCAGCTTGCAAATGTTCAGGCACTAAAAGATACTGCGAGTACAGGATGCTGTAAAGTAAGATGAATTATTCTTGGGGAAAAGGATAAGTTTAATGGATAATCTTAACTGATTTTTCAGGTACACAAGATAATTATGATATGCAAGCATCCTCATTAATGACAATAACATCCATTTTAAAATAAATGCAGAGCAGATATATTTAGTCTTTCAGATGCTTACCATGGTTTAGGCAAAAAAAACCCGGATCACCCTCTGTTCAACTTTCAACAGAAGGTATTAAAATCAGAGCACATGCTGCACTCTACTGCAATGGAGGAGAAAATACTAAACATTGCTTGACATTCTGAATCATTATCTTCTTTATTAACAGAAATGCTTGTGTAGCTTTGAATATTTTTGGTTGGCAAACACAGAAGACCATGAAGTTGACCCATTGCTCCCAGATCATTCTCCACTACAGAAAACCTGACGTTAGGATCACAGATCCTGCATTTCTATCAAAAGTGATGCTGCAAAATGCAGGCAATAAAGTTCCCAATGGTGAAGGTGACCACATATATGAATTTCCTCTTTCGATACAGAAAAACAGAGAATGAACCCACCATTCATGTTAGAACATAGAACATCGAACAATACAGGTGGCACGGTGGCACAGTGGTTAGCAATGCTGCCTCACAGTGCCAGAGACCTGGGTTCAATTCCCGTCTCAGGCAACTGTCTGCACGGAATGTTTGCACATTCTCCCCATGTCTGCGTGGGATTCCTCCAGGTGCTCTGGCTTCCTCCCACAGTCCAAATATGTGCAGGTTATATGAATTGGCCATGCTAAATTGCCCATAGTATTAGGTGAAGGGGTAAATGTAGGGGAATGGGTCTGGGTGGGTTGCCCTTCAGGGGGTCGGTGTGGACTTGTTGGGCTGAAGAGCCTGTTTCCACACTGTAAATAATCTAATCTTAAAAAAAAAGGTCCTTCGGCCATCGATGTTGCACTGACCTGTGAACTATTCTTTGCTCGTCCCCTACACTATTCCAAAATCATCCCTGTGCTTATCTAAGGATTGTTTAAATCTCCCTAATGTGACTGAGTTGACTACATTAGCAGGTAGTGCATTCCATGTCCTTACTGCGTAAAGAACCTGTCTCTGACATCTGTCTTAAAACTATCACCCCTCAATTTGTAGTTATGTCCCTTCGTACACGCTGACATCATCATCCTAGGATAAATACTTTCACTGTCTATCTTATCTAATCCTCTAATCATCTTGAATGTCTCTATCAAATCTCCTCTGCGCCTTCTTCTTGTCAATGAGAACAGGTTCAAGTCTCTCAACCTTTCCTCATAAGACCTTCCCTCCAGACCAGGCAACATCCTGATAAATCTGCTCTGCACCTTTTCCAATGCTTCCACATTCTTCCTGAAATAATGGGGACCAGAACTGTACACAATATTCCAAGTGTGGCCACACCAATGTTTTGTATATTTGCAGCATGAAATTGCGGCTCTGGAACTCAATCCCTCTACGAATGAAACCTAACACACCGTATGCCTTCTTAACGGCACTATCCACCTGGGTGACAACTTTCACTAAATGTTTATTTAGTGGAAGCAGAAGCCCTAGATCTTCTTGTACTCTCAGGTGGCACCCTTGGTGTAATATCTGCTACCTTTTTTGAGGATAGTAATCTTTTGTTGAAGAAGATAACAAAGAGGTCCAATGGTATAATGAGCCTACCAAGGAAGTGTGACCACAACACTAGCTGCAGCAACTATATTTAGATGAAAATATTCCTCCTTATGATGAAGGCTGGAACATTACAGGGAAGCAGAAAGAGACCCATATCCTGAAGTCTCAGCTGCTGTCAGCTGCATTGCCACACTAGATATGAATGGGTGCTTGGTGAGTTACAGATAACACAATTGAATGTAAAGGACCTTTCAGCTTTCTCATGCAGGTGACATAATGAACAGCTTTTTATTGGGAAAGAAGTCACTCTTTTATTGAAATGCTAACCGTGAATTATTAGCTGTGGAAAACATTCTACAATAATCAATGAGAGATGATGCCACATTTGAAAAATAAAATATTAAGAGGGCGAACACAAACCTTAATTTAAGTTAAATTAAATTAGGTTTACAGAAGACTAATCTGGAAAAGCAAGCTCTTGTTAATGACAAAGATCACCTGCAGTATAATGATGATTTTTCTGAAGAAATATTTTGAAATAAATGGGAAAGCAAATACAGAATCTAAACCTTTAATGTCATTCCTTTGGTGTTGCTGTATCAAAATCCTGGAATTCCCTCCCTCACGATATTGTGGGTCTACCTGAAGCACATGAACTGTCATGGTTCAAGAAGTCTGCTCACTGCCACATTCTCAAGTGTAAAAGCAGTACAATAATTATAGTGGGGGATTTCAACCTCTTCAGTATTGAGGTGGTCTTGCACTGAATTTTAGGGAATGAATCTGAGCAAGTAGTTGAAGTACGAGTGAGGGAGCGTTTTGTAGACAATGATCATAACTCCATTTGATTCATGATTGTTATGGAAAAGGAGAAGGATGGGCCTAACTTCAAAGTTTTAAACTAGGGGAAGACTGGTGTTAATAAGAACAGATGTGAGTTGGTTAACGTCTAATAGGAGCAGGTACTTTGAAGTAAATCTGTGTCAGCACAGTGGGATGCTTTCAAGAAGGAACTAAGGGTTGTATATGGCCAAAATATTCCAGTAATGGTTAAGGGTGGGTCCAACAAATTCAACATCCTGGGATATCAAAGCATTCACCAGCTTGGGTAAAGAGAAAAAAATAAGCAGATACTGAATTCTCAAAAGAACAGAACCCTTAGGGGAATACACAATGGGCAAGGGTGAAGAAATGGGGAAAAGGAACTAGGCATAAACCGAGAAATTATAAGTCAGTAAGTCTAACCCCAGTAGTGGAGAAACTATTGAAAGCAATTTTGAGGGACAGAATTAATCTTCACTTGAAGAGGCAGGGATTAATCAAAAACATTCAGCATGATTGCGTGAATAATGTTACTCTGAAGGTCGCATTAATTGCTCAATAAGAGGGCTTTAATTAACAATGTGATAGGAAGGCTGCCCACAAGCCACACATTATTGGGGTAGAGCAAAAACGGAGGTGGGATCTCCAGCCAACACCCTCCTGCCCAATCAAATGTTTTCACCACATCTAAACTCACTTTGGAGAAGGACATTAAATTCTTATGTATTGAGGAGTTGTATGGCTTGATTTGCAAAGAATAGAACAGATTTCACATTTGTCTGTGAGATTCTTGATGAGGGTATGCTTATTTAAGGCACTGATTGGTCAAAACTGAAACATATCTAGATGTAAGTCAAAATTCTTCATATTGAAAAGGAGTAACCACAAAATATGAAAACCAATGTAAATAGATAAATGCGTCAAGTATGGGGATATGTGTTGATACTTACCAACAGCATTATATTCAACTATAACATTTGTCTTACACTTTACCACTTAACTTTGCAATGAAATATAATTAAAAACAAGAACAATCGTTGAGACAATTAATTTGGCTGTTTATTGTTCTACCCTCTATATAATTTCTTCCCTTGTTTCCTGGATGCAGGGTCTAAATTTCACAGATCACAAGCAGGGAGCTACTCTGTAAATTGCTATTTAAAATGCGAAAGGCAGAGTGCATCATAGCAGGATGTGACTGCATATTAATCAAATTAACAGTATACTTCAAAGGTTTCAATCCAGCACTTTACCAGCTTGCTTTTATATCAACATTCGTATTGGAAGGAGGTTATATAATGAATGGCTTGGCAAAGGAATTGTTTACTAGCTCTCAGTAGAGCAGAATACTGCCTAATTTCAAAAGGCAAGCTGAAGAAAGCATATTTGGCCAGAAGATATAGGGATTTCAACCTAATTTCAGTCTTGAGGAAATGTAAACAATTTCTATTTAACATATTTAAACAATATCCTGAATTATAGTAATTCTACTGAAAAATATCTGTATCCTAAAGTCGTTTTTTGGTTTATGAGGCCTGCCAAGTCTGATATGTGGCTAGAGGACTGAAACAGAAAGTGGTGGAAATGTGTTATAGGTTCATCAGCATTTGAAAAAGGAAATGATGGTTTCATGTTCTGGCTGCAAAATTTTGGAAACTGTTTAATTGTGCTTCTTGCTAGTCACAATAGTTGAACATTTAACAGACTATTTCTTCCTTTGGTGCCTCTACATATTACAATTCCACTGCTAATTGTCTCCTATATTTTACTTTCTGTAAACTTGAGTTCATTCAAATTCTGCCACTTATGGCTTAACTCTCATGGAGTGCCCCATCACCCCTGTGTTCACTGATCTACATTGTAAAGTAATGTTTTGGTTTTCACATTTTCATCCTTCCTTTTAAAGCCTCTTCAGCCTTCTCAATCCCTTTCTGTCCAGTTTTCTCTAGCTTCACAACTTTCTTAGATATCAGCATTCCTCACATTTTTGTCTTTTGGCCATTCTTGATTTTAACTGCTCCACCATTGATGGCCATACTTTCAGTTATCAAGAACCAACTCTGGAATTCACTCCTTACATCCCTGTACCTTGCTGATAAAAGCAAAATATTGAGAAGGATGTAAATCTGAAATAAAAACTGTAAGTTCTGGAGAATTCAGCAGGTCTGACCACATCTGTGGAGGAAGAGAAACAGTGTTTTATGCTTTGAACCCAATATGACTCTTCTTCAGTTCTGATAAGGAATCATTATCAAACTCAAAACATTATATCTGTTCCCTTCTCTATATGTACTGTCAGACTTGTTGAGTTCTTCAGCATTTTCTAACATAATGTCTATTTACTATAATTCCCATACTACCCAAAATAATCCATCAATCTCTATCTTGGATACACTAACTGACTGAACAAGCACATCTCTCCCAGATACAGAAATCAAAGACTCATTCCTCTTTGAGCGAATAAATTTCTCCTGATTTCAGCCCTAAGTGGCCAACCGCATTACAGTGAGATGGTAACCCTGTGTTCTATATTCCAGAAGTAAATATTTTCTGATAATCTATTCGATCAAGCTCCTTAGAATTACATTTGTTTCAGTTAGCTTACTTTTCAAACGCATAAGTTCCAGGAAAATTGGCTTAATCTGCTCAATCTCACTGCTCTTCCAAGGAAACAAGTCTCGTGAACATTTGTCGTATTCCCTCTTGAACGAGTGTAACCTTCCTCAGGCAAAGAGACTGACGCTGCATTTTAATCCTCACTGTATATTTTCATAACGTTTCATTGCTCTGAGATGTCCAATCCATTTTTTAAAAAAGTGAACATACCATTAGGCTTTCTAATTACTCAGTATATTTGCAAGTTGATTTCCTGTGATTCCAACACAACGATACTTAGATCATTGTGAACACAAACTTTTTCCAATCTCTCAGCATTTGAACATCTAACTTTCCCAACAAAAGTAGATATCTTCAAACATTATTGTTTTGAATTCTATCTTCCTCAGATTCTTCCCCATTCATCCATCTCTACGAAAAATCTTCACATTCTTCCCAATGCATACATTCCCACTTAACTCTATATCATTAATGAAGTTGGATACATTATACTTATTCCTTTTCATCAACATCATTATTACAGATTTTAAGTGACTAAGGCACAAGTATTGATTCTTACAGTAATATTTATTAGTTTCAGCCTGCCAAACTGAAAATCATACAGTCATTCTTAACCACTTCTAATGAAACTGCAATATTTGCTCATGTATTATCCTCAATTCCATGAGTCTTAATTTTGTGAGGCACTTGTCAAATGCTTTTTGAAAATTCAAACAAACTGCATCCATTAGTTCCCCCTTATCAATCTTAATAGTGACATAGCCCGAAAAGCCTTACCAGATATATCCAACACAATTTTCCACTTAAATCCAGGTCCAATAATCAAGTATGGATCCAGGTTGCCTGGACATGGACTACTGACTGTGTCACTGCAGGTAAAGAAACTAATGGATATATGGAAGGAAGAGCATGAGGAACAAAAATGGGTAACAAGTGAAAATATTTCCAAAGAAATGACAGAGTAAACAGGGTCCTTAACAAAGAAAAATCTCACAGCAGTGAGGTTATGCGGTTTGTCATCGTGCATGAGATCGAATGGAGCATTTTATGAATCATGATGAGCACATGCAATCACAAATATTTCAGAAAACAAGAAGATCCACAGTATTGCCAAAATATCAGTAATACAATGCAGATTGTGGTAGCCTTTGAAAAAATTAGTTGGTGACCTGCTTCAATGCAGAGACACTGGAAAGCATTCATGGTAAGGAGGTCGGAGAATAATAGTTGGCATTTTCCAACTTTCTGCTTGATTTTTTTTTGGTTTATAGAACAGCTAACACCAACAGATCAATCCCATCAACATGAAAGATATTAGCTTTTTTGTAACTTTTTTTTTAACAAACAGGAGTCAAATTGCAAAAAATTCACCGTAATTGTAGTTGTAGTTCTCTACAAGTTAGGAAAGTTAGATGTTCACATGTTGAGAAATTGGAATAAGTTTATGTTCACAATGATCTAAGTATCGTTGTGTAGGAATCACAGGAAACCAACTTGCAGATATACTGAGTAATTAGAAAGCCTAATGGTATGTTCAGTTTTTTTAATGCAATGTTATGAAGGTAGAGGTGCTGTACCTTTTAGAGAGTTGAAAAGCTAGCGAAACTGCCTGACCCAGCACAAAGTGTTCTAAACAAGGTAACAATGCAACACATGGCTGACACAAAAAGAGTAATTGGGTTGCCATGAGACAAAACAAATTCAAATTCAGCCAATCAGTTTAGATTATGCCTCATGATACCAAACTCCAATCAAATTTGACATTAGTATTTTGATAATATTAAAACCAATGAAATGATCCAATGTTTTGGGGTATAAAATCAGACATTTTGAACAGTTAAGAGAGAACTGCTAAAAGACTAACACATGTAGACGGCTAGCTCAAGAGCTCTCTGAGAGGTACCTGTCTGTGAGGAATCTGTGCCAAAGAACATCAAAACCAACCTGGAGAGAATCTACAGAGGAAAATCTACAGAGGAAACTCAGCAAAGCTGCTTGGTTTTGAAACATGATTTTTTTTTATTAATCTTAATCAGGACTTTTTTAATTGAACTAGTATTATAGAGTAAGAGGTAAAAGATAGGTTTAAGAGAAAGGAGTTGTAAATAGTTGTTAGTGTTAGTAGTCTCTGTTGGACTTAAAGAATAAAGTTGGTAATTTTTACTTTAAATATTTACCTCTGGGATAGTTCTTTGCCTCTCAAGTTTTAACAGATTACAGCATGGGGTTGAATCTTTTCTGTGTTGTTGCTTTAAATTAGCAGAGGGGTTTGCTCCATGTCATAACAGCAGAAAACAGTAATGCACATCCATAATACAATCAACATCTTATAGCACTGAGAAAGAGCCAGGGAGTTAGAGGCTGGACACTGGAGAGAAGTGCAGAGAAGGGAACATCAAACCATTTGCAAATAGTTGAGCATTGTAGACTGAAATGACTAACCTCGCAACATCACAAGAAAAGCTAAGAATGCAAAGATCAGAAACACTATTCAGCCCTTTCACTTACATTCCCAAATAACTTTACAATTTCCCAACACATCGTCTAACTGCCCCCTGGATGCTTTCATAAACTTTTGCCTTACCAGGTTTAACTAAAACTTTCAATGGGTTATGATAGTTAGTATATACTTTTCAGAGAAAGATGTATGCTTGGCAACCTTCACTTCTGAGACTATTTGAAATCAGATGGCTAGATAGGATATTGCACTTTTCTTGTCACAGTTTGGTTCATTACGAAGATACTCATGCCTGTGTTGGAAAGTGTAAATTTAATGGTAATGCAAGACCAAGGGACATACTCTCAACTGACATTTCTGTACAGTGTTAAAGGAATGTTGCAATATTGTCTTTCAGCTAAGATGTTAATGTTTGAAGTGTCTGCTCAGGTTAGTGTCAAATAACCTATAACACCGGTTTGGGCAACATGCTTACCTGGTCAATATTTTTAGCTCAATTAACATCACCACAGAGTATGTTATGCAGCTTTACTTGTTTAGGATGATACTGAGCTTAAATTCACTGATCTTTTCGTAATATTGACTTCATTTGGAATACTATGAAGCATTGTGGGAGATAGTGAGGATATGCTTTTTGAATGGAAGCTATTTTTTTCCAATTAGAGTCATAGAGTCATAGAAATGGACAGCACAGAAACAGACCCTACCATCCAACTCTTCCATGCTGACAAAATATCCTAAATTAATCTAGTCCCATTTGCCAGTATTTGGCCCATATCCGTCTAAACCCTTCATATTCAAATAACCATCCAGATGCCTTTTAAGTGTTGTAATATTACCAGCCTCCACCACTTCCTCTGGTAGCTCATTCCATACATGCACCACCCTCTACGTGAAAATGTTGCACCTTAGGTCCCTTTTATATCTTTCCTCTCTCACCCTAAATCTATGTCCTCTAGTTCTGGACTCCTCAACCCCTAGGAATAGATCTTGTTTATTATCATGTACATGCCCCCATAACTTCATAAACTTCTATAAGGTCGCCCCTCAGCCTCCAACAGTCCAGGAAAAAGCCCCTTCCTATAGCTCCAACACTCCAACCTTGGCAACATCCTTGTAGATCTTTTCTGAACCCTTTCAATTTTCACAACATCATTCCTATAGCTGGGAGAGCAGAATTGTATGCAGTATTCCAACAGTGGCCTAACTAATGTCTTCTTACAGCTGAGAAAATGGCCTATGAACTCCTATACTCAATGCACTGACCAATAAAGGAAAGCATACCAAACGCCACCTTCACTATCCTATCAACCCGAGACTCAATTTTCAAAGAACTATGAATCTGTACTCCAAGGTCTCTTTGTTCAGCAGCGTACAACTGGTTTAGAAGGATATAGGCTAAATGCAGACAAATGGGACTGGTTTACTTTGGAAAATATGTTTGGCATGGATGAGTTGGACCAAAGGACTTGTTTCCATGGTGCATGACTCGATCTCTCTATGACTAATGTCCTTTAGAGAGGGAAAAATGCCAACTTGGCTTACACCTGACACAAGACATGGAAGTGCGATTGTTTCTCATCTGCCCTCTGAAATGTTCTGCTTAATGGCAATTAGAGATGGGCAACAAATGCTACCCTTGCAATAGAGGCTGAAATCCCATAGATTAAAAATATTCTAATTATTCACATCACAAGGCAAAAAAACCTAATATATGATTGCTAAAGTAACATTGGGAAACATGATGCACTAACTTCATAAATAGAATAGCAACTATCTACTCATGACTAGCACATGGAATTATCATACAAGTTCAGATTTCCACATTCCTTCTTGGAAAAGGCCTTTAGTTGTTTGGGTGCAAACAGCTATCTGCAGAAATATGTGACTTAGATTCTAGAGTCATTACATTTTCTAGTAGATTTCATTTGAAAGACAATCGAAAGATTAATATTTGGAATTGGAATGAATCTCTATAATAGATAACCCATCTTAATTAACCTCTCTTGAAAGGAAGAGAATCAATTCTGTGATGAACTTAATATATAAAACAAAATCCTGTTAATATTGTTGGTAACAAAGTCTTTCCTCTTAGAAAAAGAAGCAAATAAACGAGTTGGCCATGACCCAAAATGGAAGAAAGGCATGTTTCCTTAATTCCAGAATTGCATTTATTGATTTTGTTTTCATTGTGGGTAGGAATTTATATAAACAACATTTGTCAGCTGTGGCCTTTAGCTCCTGAATAATGTTTGCTTGTTACAAATGGCCTTTTTGGAGTGCACCATAAATAAAGGATTTAGTTGACAGAATACAGCATCCGGTGCAGTGATTTGCACAAAAAAGTACATCTCCTGTATTATCCTTGTCATATCATCCTGTCCAACAGGCGAAGTGATAATGAAGATACTTTACTGGATGAATTAAACAGCGATCGAACTACTACAGAAGCGAAGATAAAATTTATTTATGGCATTGTTTCCCTAAAAGGGTGAAGGAGGGTCAGTCTTTTACTGTATCTTCTAAGTTGTGAATTCAATATTTATGTATTTTCTCCAGCCATTGCTGCAATCCCATCCGTTCAGTTCAGTAAATAAAGTGCTTGGGCTGTCCACTGGAATGCATTTTGAACACAGAATTTAGATTGTTTGGGTGGATAGTCAGCATAGTATAGGTCAGTTGCAGGGCTAGGCACAAAGGTCGTGTATGGTTTAAATTAAAGATGAAATAGGTCAGAGAAGAATGGTCAAACACTAACAACTGCTGAAAAATCATATAACAAACTCTAGCAGTTTACATTTTAATTTTAACTGAAATTATCTGAAAGAAATTCATGTAGTTGTTTTCTTGCTAACCAAAATCAACAGTGGAACTAAATTACCAAAGAAACACACTGCTTCTTTTGGATGTAAGTCCGAGGAAATGGAATATTGACTTCAGTTTTGCATTGAGGATAGGAGGATTATATCAAAAGTAATTTTAACTATGGGAACAGTATACAGTCAGCAATATGGATTTTTGCATATTAAATGCCTGTCCAATATTCTATTGCATTCATTTTGATAGTAAGAAAAATCAAGCAAGACATTAAATCAATATGTTGTCTCCCAAAATTAAAATTATCCCAAAAAAATCTAAAGTACAAGAACAAGCCATTCAGCCTAAACTCAAAATAAAAGCAAAAACTTCAATCATATTGAGTTTTCTTCAGGATCAGAGGATGCCAGGAGCTTGGAGATCGCAAGGAAATTGGGTTGGGTTGAGTTGGCACTGGCTCCCAGCTCCTGCCTCTCCGTAGTGCATTCAGTTCCATAATGATGTTTAGAATCTTTGTGAGCCTATTGTCACTCTATTTAAAGTTTGTTCTGCTATAACACAACGATTGCATTCCTCTGCAGCCCCACACTGCAGAACATCACACTATGGAAAACAGCTATAGAAAATCACGCTGCACAAGACTGATATAGAAAAATAGGCAAAAGTGAGGATTGCAGATGCTGATTAGGATCAAGATTAGAATGGTGCTGGAAATGCACAGCAGGTCAGGCAACATCCGAGGAGCAGGAAAATTGACATTTCAGGCAGGAGCCCTTTGACAGGAATTCCTGATGAAGAGGTCCTGCCTGAAACGTCGATTTTCCTGCCCCTCAGATGCTGCCTCACCTGCTGTGCATTTCCAGCACCACTCTAATCCTGCGATAGAAAAATGCTGTACTCATTCAGTAGAAGGTTTGTGTTATCCAAGCAGTGTGCACAATTCGTCAATTGCATTATAGCCAATTCTTGCTAATGAGAGTGAAAGGAAAGGCTGGTGGGTGTTGGGAATGCTGGATGACGAAAGAAATTGAGGGTTTAGTTAAGAAAAAGAAGGAAGCATATGTCAGGTATAGACAGATAGATCGAGTCAATCCTTAGAAGAGTATAAAGGCAGTAAGAGTATACTTAAGTGAGAAATCAGGAGTGCAGAAAGGGGATATGAGATAGCTTTGGCAAATGCAGTTAAGGAGGATCCAAAGGGTTTTAAAAAATATATTAAGAACAAAGGGTAACTGGGCAGAGAATTGGGCCCCTCAAAGATCAACAAGGCAGCCTTTGTGTGGAGCCGCAGGAGATGGGGGAGATACTAAGCAAGTGTTTTGCATGAGTATTTATGGTTGAACAGGATATGGAAGATATAGATGGTAGGGAAATAAATGGTGATAGTCACAGGTGAGGTGCTGGAAGACTGGAGGTTGGTAAGGACTGATTCGGGATAGTCAACATGGCTTTGTGCATGGGAAATCATATCTCACACACTTAATTGAGTTTTTTGAGGAAGTAACAAAGAGGATTGATGAGGGCAGAGTGGTACATGTGATGCATATGGACTTCAGTAAGGCATTTGACAAGGTTCCCTATGGGAGACTTATTAGCAAGGTTGGATCTCATGGAATACATAGAGAACTAGCCATTTGTAGACAGAACTGGCTTGAAGATAGAAGACAGAGGGTAGTGGTGGAGGGTTGTTTTTCAGACTGGAGGCTTGTGACCAGCGGAGTGCTGCAAGGATCGGTGCCAGGTCCACTAGATTTCATCTTTTACATAAATGATTTGGATGTGAGCATAAGAGGATATGTGAGCATATTAAGTTTGCAGTTGACACCAAAATTGAAGGTATAGTGGACAGCAAAGAGGGTTACCTCAAATTACAAAGGGATATTGATCAGATGGGCCAATGGGCTGAGAAGTGGCAGATGGAGTTTAAGTTAGATAAATGCAAGGTGCTGCATTTTGGGAAAGCAAATCTTAGCAGGACTTATACACTTAATGGTAAGGTCCTAGGGAGTGTTGTTGAACAAAGAGACCTTGAAATGCACGTTCATAGCTCCTTGAAAGTGGAGTCGCAGGTAGATAGGATAGTAAAGAAGGCATTTAGTATGCTTTCCTTTATTGGTCAGTGTATTGAATATTGGAGTTGGGAGGTCATGTTGCGGCTGTACAGGACATTGGTTAGGCCACTGTTGGAATATTGCATGCAATTCTGGTCTCCTTCTTTTCAGTAGGATGTTGTGAAACTTGAAAGGGTCCAGAAAAGATATACAAGGATGTTGCCAGTGTTGGAGGATTTGTCCAAAGGGAGAGGCTGAACAGGCTGGGGTTGTATTCTCTGGAGTGTCGGAGGCTGAGGAATGACTTTATAGAGGTTTATAAACTCATGAGGGGCATAGATTGGATAAATAGATAGTCTTTTCCCTTGGTTGGGGGAGTCCAGAACTAGAGGGCATAGTTCTGGGTGAGAGGGAAAAGATATAAAAGAGACCTAAGGGGCAATGTTTTCACTGAAAGGGTGGTACATAAATGGACTGACCTGCCAAAGGAAGTGGTGGAGGTTAGTACAATTGCAACATATAAAAGGCATCTGGATGTATTTATGAATAGGAAGGGTTTGGAAGGATATGGGCCAGGTGCTGGCAGGTGGGACTAGATTGGGTTGGGCTATCTGGTTAGCATGGACAAGTTGGACCGAAGGGTCTGTTCCATGCTGTACATCTCTATGACTCTCTGACTCAATGAAACATGTGTTATACCAAAATGGCCTGTATCTCTTTAAAGCTTACTACATTATTCATCTGGTCATTTTCCATTCAATGCATTCATTGTCTTTCCTTTATCACAAATTCTACATAGCTCTGGAGTGCTTTTAATCCGAGGATTCTAAGCAGTTTGAAGAATTATACTTCATTAAAGATGTTACATAAATGTAAGGTGTAACTTATGTGGTTGTATGAAAAGTGCTGACAATCTCCCTACTAAAAATCTATATGTTCACATTTATAATAGGTACTGAAAATTTAAATTGTGATCTGGGGTAAATAATACAACCCCATATCTTCCCTTTCACTTGGATGTCTCAATGTCTTGTCCAAAGTTCCATGACATCCATGCTGACTTCTCAGAGCAATGTCCAACATATCTTCCTCTAGTCAGGCAGATAGGAGGGCAGCAGTGTGTCTTTCTCTGAGATTATGTCCTCAACGTGGAAATATTGCCCAGTGGTGACTGCTTGCCAATCGGAGGCCAGCACTTTCAGACTCACAATGCCATCATGGGACCCACTGCCTGCTCACCACCCGAACTAAAGGACAGACTGTTCAAATTGGTTTACCAGTCATGGAGTTGAAATAATTGAAGTCCAAGTGGAAACGTGTTGTTAGGGCATCCTTAAATAATCATTAATTACTAACTTAAAAGACTCGGTTGGCAGTAGAGTAGGGATCTGGTGAGGTTGGATGTTAATTTATATCTGATGAGGTGGTGGCATCTCAGACCCAACATTTTCCTGGCCAGAATGTAATTCCAGAGGAGGCAGTAAGGTGGTGGGATTCTGGCACACCATCGCCCTGTCATGCCTCCTCCTGAACCAGAAGATTCCAACATGGTGTCCCTGTTTTGCAACACCCAGCTCTTCAGATTTGACTACACTGAAACTTAAATAATCCAACCATCTCTATTTCTCTACTTTCTCAATTGCAGTATATTTTACTCTTCAATGCTATCTAAAAGTACAGACTTAGTGGATTTAGAGCATCGTCAATAAAGTTTGTTTGCTTCAATCAATTATCCAGAAGTCATGTTAACCTACTTCATTTGAAGATGACATTTAGAACATGATTTTTCACTGCCTGGAGATAGTGACAAAAGGGAAATAATGGACTAATCGGTCCTGGAGAGAAGGTCAGCAAAGTGAAAGTATGGACCTTTTTTTCATTCCATTTCGTTTTACCTTTCAATGCGAAATTTACAAATGCATATGAACAGGTTAGGTAAATGGGCCAAAAGTGTGAAGTTATCCATATTGGTCAGAAGCATAATTATCCAAGTGGAGAAAGAACAGCAAAATGTTTTGATTCAGATGGATCTGGGTTTCCTTGTGCATGAATTAAAAAGAACTCGTATACAGGTGCAGCATGTACTAAAGAAAGTTAATGGAATTTTCACATTTTTTTTGCCAAAAGAATGAAATATAAAAGTAGGGAAGTGTTGCAAATGTGCAAAGCATTGGTGAGACTGCACCTGGAGTAATGCATATAATTTTAGTCCCCTTTTAGGGTGGCACGGTGGCACAGTGGTTAGCACTGCTGCCTCACAGCGCCAGGGACCTGGGTTCAATTCCCGCCTCAGGCGACTGACTGTGTGGAGTTTGCACGTTCTCCCCGTGTCTGCGTGGGTTTCCTCCGGGTGCTCCGGTTTCCTCCCACGGTCCAAAGATGTGCGGGTCAGGTGAATTGGCCATGCTAAATTGCCCGTAGTGTTAGGTAAGGGGTATATGTAGGGGTATGGATGGGTTGTGCTTCGACGGGTTGGTGTGGACTTGTTGGGCCGAAGGGCCTGTTTCCACACTGTAAGTAATCTAATCTTACCTGATGAAGAATGTAATTGCATTAGAGGCAGGTCAGAAAATGCTCACTAGATTAATTCCAGAGAAAAAAAGGTTTGCCTTAATGGAACGATGAAATGGTTTCGGCCTATATTTGCTAGAATTTAGAAAAATGACAGGAGATCTACCTGAGGTATACAACATGCTAAAGGGGATTGACAAATGACATAGATCATATGTTTCCCATTGTGGAGCTATCTAAAATCAGACATCATAGTTTTTGGCTAAGGAGTGGCAAAATTAAAACAGAGATGATTGAGAAATTACTACTCTCAGAGGGTTCTGCATCTGTGGAATTCACTATCCAGAGTGCGGTGGATGACGAGACATGGAATAAATTTAAGGAGGAGATAGACAGGTTTTTAATTAGCAGGTTAAAGGGTTATGGGGAGCGGGGTAGCAAAGTGGAGTTGAGGGCAAGATGAGCCATTATCAGATTAAATAGTCGAGCAGGCTTGGGGGCTGAATTATCAACTCCTGCTCCAAATTCTTATTTTCTTATGTGCACTGATTCCTAAAAAAAACCCAAATTAGTGAATCAAACAAACATAGCAGTGTAATACAATATAGAAGCAATTTGTGAGTCTAACTGAATTTCACAACATAATACCTGCCTCTTATTCTGACTAGTTAGACTACAAGCACATGAAATGCTTGCTTAGAGGGAATGCCCTGTGGCACTATTTGCCTGGGAATTATGAAATCAAGCAAGGTAACAGCTTTTATTGGATTGTTGCTCATTGTGAAGAGACATGACAGTAATGACAGAAAAGCAAATTAAATGTTGACAATAATGCAGAAGAACAAAACATAAGTACAGCACAGAAACAGGCCTTTCAGCCTTCTGAGCCTGTGACAATCATCATGCCCTTATTAAACTAAAAAACATACCTTCTGTACTTACACGATCCATATCTCTCTATTCCCTTCCTATTTATGTACCCATCCAGATCCCTCTTAAATGACACCAACGTTCCTGCTTTCACCACCACTTCCGGCAGTGCGCTCCAGGCTGATACTCTCTGCATGAAAAATGTCTTTCATACATCTCCCTTAAACTTTCCCCTCTCACCTTGAACCTGTGCCCCTTGTAACAGAAACTTCAACCCTAGGATAAAGCCTCTGACTATCCACTCTACCTATGCCTCTCCTAATTTTGTAAACCTCTATCAGGTCTCCTCTCAGCCGCCATCTTTCCAGTGAAAACAATCCTAGTCTTTTTAACCTTTCCTCATCGCAAATGCCCTCGAGACCAGACAACATTCTGGTGAACCTTCTCTGCACTCTGTCCAAAGTTACCACATCCTTCTGGTGGTATGGTGACCAAAACTGCACACAATACTCCAAATGCAGCCTAACAAGGATTTTATATAGAGCATTTTGTTATCTTTGACAAAGTCCTATTGAATAGGACAATTCATATTCAAATACCCATCCAGGTGCCTTTTAAATGTTGCAATTAAACCAGCTTCACTAATTCCTCTGGCAGCTCATTCCATACACGCACCACCCTCTGCATGAAAAGGTTGCCCCTTAGGTCCCTTTTATATTTTTCCCCTGTCATACTAACCCTATGCCCCCTAGTTCTGCTCATGACTTTATAAGCCTCTATAAGGTCACCCGACTACCTTAAAGCCCCAGGCAAAACAGCCCCAGCCTATTCAGCCTCTCCTTGTAGCTCAAATCCACCAACCCTGGCAACATCCTTGTAAATCCTTTCTGAATCCTTTCAGGTTTCACAACCTCCTTCCAATAAGAAGGAGACCAGAATTACACACAATTTTTCAGAAGTGGCCTAACCAATGTCCTGTATGGCCACAACATGACCTCCCAACTTTTATACTCATGTATGACCACTAAAGGAAAGCATTCTAATTCACTATCCTATCTATCTATGACTTCACTTTCAAGGAGCTATGAACCTGCACTCCCCAGGACCTTACTATTAAGTGTATAAGTCCTGCTCTGATCATCCTTTCGAAAATGCAACACCTCACGTTTATATAAATTAAGCTCCATCTGCCACTCCTCAGCCCATTGGCCCATCTGATCAATATTCCTTTTTACTCAGAGGTAACCTTCTTCACTGTCCACTACACTCCAAACTTACTAACTATATCTCCTAAGTTCATATCCAAATCATTTGATTAAATGACGAAAAGCAGGGGACCCAGCATCTATCCTTCTGGCACATGTTATGGACGTGGCCAGATTTCTTAAAATATTTTTAAGCAGATACCCCAGACCATCACTTTGCTATTTGTTTTAACTAATAGAGGATATTCCTGGCGTAAATTAGCTGGTTCGACTGCCAAGTGCTAAACAAGCAAAATTTATTGACATAATTACGCAATGAAACACAAAGAGCAGAAAACAGAGTACTGGATAATTTATCTGATCCAAACCTGACTTAATGATGCTGGTCCAAAAATACTTGCAACAGTCCTAGTACACACATCCCTTAACACAAACAGTAAAAATGAAACAAACTAAAGTTTACAAAAGAGAAGTGGGCAGCCTGTTTCACACATCCCCTGCTACAACTGAACTTAATAAAGTTCTGAACTGATTTAAAAAAAACTCTAATCTAAATGAAGGCTAGTTATGCAGCTAGCTGGCCACTTCTCGGTTGATTATATTGTTTTTTTAAAGACATGAAAGCTTTTGGCCTGAAGTGCTATCTGTTAGGGATAAACAAAGGCCCCTAATAAAACATTCAAACCCAGTCTAGTTGGATCCTGGCCAATTACCCCATCTCTGAAAAAAAACTCAAGGGCATTGTAACCTTGTAAAAAGAACCAGTATTGTGACACACACCACTGGTCGCAGGCCCCCAGTCTGAAAAACAATCCTTCATTACCACCCTCTGTCTTCTACAGGTAGACAACCCTTTATCCAAAATTGTGAAATCCGAAAAGCTCCAAAGTCCGAAAGTTTTTCTGTGAAGTTTCTTTCTCATTAACAAGGTTGTTTGGTGTGTAAACAGTTAACCCAAGTCGACACCCACTCGATGTGTGTCACTCAGATGTGATGTGGCGGGCATTGCCAGCATTGGCCTGTCTTACTTAGTGAGTCTGCTCATCTGGTAAGATTTTTAAAAATTTCATCATCAAGTTGTCACTTATTCTGAAATTCGAAAAATTCTGAATTCCGAAAACCAGCTGGTCCCAAGCATTTTGGATAAAGAATTGTGCACCTGTACCTTCAAGCCAGTTCTGCATTCAAATAGCTAGTTTTTTAGATTAGACTTACAGTGTGGAAACAGGCCCTTCGGCCCAACAAGTCCACACCGACCCGCCGAAGCGCAACCCACCCATACCCCTACATTTACCCCTTACCTAACACTACGGGCAATTTAGCATGGCCAATCCACCTGACCCGCACATCTTTGTGACTGTGGGAGGAAACCGGAGCACCCGGAGGAAACCCACGCAGACACGGGGAGAACGTGCAAACTCCACACAGTCAGTCGCCTGAGTCGGGAATTGAACCCGGGTCTACAGGCGCTGTGAGGCAGCAGTGCTAACCACTGTGCCACCGTGCCGCCCACCAATAGTTCTCCCTATTTTCTATGAGATCTAACCTTGCTAACCAGTCTACCATGTGGAACCTTGTCAAATACCTTACTGAAGTCTATATAGATCACATCTACTGTTCTGCCCTCAACAATCCTCTTCAATACTTCTTCAAAAAACTCAATCATGAGACATGATTTCTTGTACACAAGCCTTGTTAATTATCCATAATCAGTCCTTGCCTTTCCAAATTCATGTAAATCTATCCCTCAGGATTCTCTCCAACAATTTGTGCGCCACTGATATCAGGCTAACCGTCTATAGTTCCCTGGCTTTTCCTTACTGCCTTTCTTAAATAGTGGCACCATGTTAGCCAACCTTAAATCTGCCAGCACCTTACCTGTGACTATTGATGATACAACAAGGGACACAGCTGTCACCTCCCTAGCCTCCCACAGAGTTCTAGGGTACACCTGATCAGGTTCTGGGGATTTATCTACTTTTATGTGCTTTAAGACAACCAATACCATCTCCTCTGTAATATGGACATTTTTCAAGATGACATCATTTGTTCCCCATGTTCTATATCTACCATGTCCTACCCCACTAATGCAAATACTTGTTTAGTATTTCTACCATTTCCTGTGATTCCACACAAGAGCCACCTTGCTGATCTCTGAGGGTCCCTATTCTCCCGCTAGTTACCCTTTTGTCCTTAATGTATTTATAAAACTCCTTTTGATTCACCTTAACCCTATTTGCCAAAGCTATCTGTTGTCCCCTTTTTGCCCTGCTGATTTCCCTCTTAAGTAAACTCATACTGCCTTTACATTCTTCTCAGAATTCACTCGACCTATCCTGTCTATACCGACATATGCTTCCTTCTTTTTCTTAACCAAACTCTCAATTTCCCTAGTCATCCAGCATTCCCTACACCTTTTTGCCTTGCCTTTTACTCTGACAGAAACACGATGTTTCTGGACTCTTGTTATCTCATTTTTGAAGACTTCCCATTTTCCAGCTGTCCCTTTACCTGCAAACATCTGCCCCCAATCAACTTTTGAAAGTTCTTGCCTAATACCTTCAATGTGATAGTATCATGAGTATATTTCTTAAAGGTATACTCACATACTGACCATAAGACGTACCACCACAGTGAGGAGGTAGTCAAGTACAGTTTTCCTCTTGATGGTTCCCTCACCATCTACCGATGGCTCAGTCTCATGACAATGTTCTTTTGGGCTTGACCACCTTAGTCAGTAATTGTGCTACCAAACAACTCTTGGTAGTACACATTGAAATCTCCCACCCCGAGTACATTATGTACCCTTTCCACCAATAGCTCATCCTCCAGGTGGTATTCAACAAGGAGTAGAAACTAATGTAAAATGAACATCGTAACAGCTTTCTTTTTATTTCTGAATAGATTCTGTCATGCAACTTCAAGTCAGTCCCTCTTGCCTGCTCTGATATTTTCCTTTTTAAAAACTGTTAGCACTTCATCGTTTCCTTTGCTTCCACATCTTTCCTGATTGCCTTCTAGCTAGAAGCATTAAGTATCCAATTTTCTCTTTGGAGTCAGTTTGAATTGATCATAATTTGTCATATTCCCATTCAACTATTTGTCTGCGCAACTCACCAACCCTTTTAACCAAATCTGCAATTTGCAAACATATACTTGAAATGCACCTTGGAGCTCTTTGTATTTTCTATAATTCCACCTATTCCTTTATTATTTTTAACATGAGTTGTGTCATCTAGGCGTCTGTGCAGAACTATCTAATTTTACTAATTGTATCTTGGTGAACCGCCCCTTTACAACCTCCACCACACTAGTTAAGCTGCTTGCGTGGATAACGTCACCAATATCATTCACCAACCTGTGCACTATAAACAGGTTCAATTCTGCCACACATGTGGTTCAAATATCTCCCTGAATTTGAAGATCTTCCTTATTCACCAATGTCTCACCATGCACTAGCTGGTTGTATTTTGCCAGTAAAATTCTCATTAACTCATAGTAGTGGTTACAACCAGAGATCATTATCTTTAAGTTTTTGCTTTTTAAAGCATCTCAATGTTCCTTTATCTCTTTTAGAACTCTTGAGCATCTGTTCAAATCTGAAAATGAGTGCATTCTTTCTAGCAGTCATTCCCTGTTTACAAGAACAACAATTGCACAGCAATTAGGACATGAACCCTCAAGTTTGTTCTGCCATTCAATAAGATTGATTGTGGTCTCACTCCCATTCTTCTGTCTGCTCCTCAGAGCCCTTCAGTTTTTTTGTCGATCAAATTGTTTTTCAGGTCTCAGTATAAGAAAATACTTGCATTTCATGACCGCAGAACATTCCAAAGACTTTTCATCCAACAACAGTGTAGCCATTGCTGCAATGTTAGAGTGAGAGTTAGAATTAGGTTGCTGTCACATGTACTCAAGTACAGAAATACATGAGTACAGTGAAAAGTGCACAAAATCACCATTTCCAGCCCCACTTCATGTCCAAAGATACCTAGGTACAAAAATCTTAAGGATAATTGAGAAAAATAAAGAAATAAAGGCAAGATTTCAGCATGACAGTCCTAAAGCAGCAAGTCCCTGCCAGGGCGGGAGTCCTTGCTTGCTTCCTCACTTGACCCCGAATGTAGGAAAGGAGCAGCCAGTTTTGTACAGCTGGCTCTCATGAACTCAAATATAATAATCACTTCATAGTTTTGTTGTGTCAACTGAGGAATAAATATTGACAGGGGCTTGAGGAAAATAGTGGCATGGATGTGTTATAATGATGTAAAAGTGGCTTTGTTTAACTTTGCATTCAAAAAGAGATGATAATGACATGTACTGAAGGAGATATTGCTCCCACATTATAGGAACACAGAAAACCATAGTAGAAGTGGGCCATTCAGAACTTCACATCTTCTCCACCTTTCTATACAATCACAGCTAATCATCCAAATCACCACCCTGTTTTCACTTTCTCCCCATACTCTTTGATCCCTTTCGTCCGAAAATCCATATCCAACTCTTTCTTGAAAATATTCAATGTTTTGATCTCAATGCTTTCCATAGCAGAAAATTCCACAGCATCAGCGTGCTCTGGATGATGGAAGTTTCCCTCAGCTCAGTCCTAAGTGGCCTATTCCATATTCTGAGGCCATATTTCCAGAATTGTAAAGGTTTCTGTGTGTGATCTCTTCTCAATCTTTCAAATTCTAAATTGAAGCTACAATCCCAACTCATCCAGTTTTCCTTCATATTTTTTTCTGCCATCCCAGGAATCAGAGAATCATAGAATCCCTGCAGTATGGAAAGAGGCCATTCAAATCTGTACCAGCCCTCTGAAGCGCATCCCATTCAGACCTGGCCCCCCAGCCAATCTCACATAACCCCACATTTTACACTGGCTAACCTACTCAGCTTGGACAACATGTCACAATTTAGCATGGCCAATCCAACTAAGCTGCACCTCTTTGTAATCAGTCTGATAAACCTTTGTTGCATTCCACTAACAGGTAGAATCTTTCTACAGATAAGGTACCATTTTAAATTCTGTTTCAGAAAATCATACAAGTAATGTGGATATGCAAGGGTAAATTTTGCTAGCTCTTGCGCTAGCTATCTAGTTTATCTCAGTAATTTTTCTATTGATTTCCTAATTGGCTTCCTGCCCCTCCTTCTGACAGGCCCATTTTTTTCATAACACAAGTGCTTGCGCTTAGCATTAGGCTAATAGATGTGTGCTGTGGATTCTCATTGATAGATATAGAATCAATACAAACATTTTGAAGTTGATGTAAGGTTCAGTTGAATGCATCATGATTTATAGAGGAGCAGATTACAATGATTGTGCCTGTTACCCCTTTTCAGGACTCTCCTCTACTGAAATACGTAATGATATAACCTAATATATCTCACACCTGAGCAAAAATAAATGATATTTTATTTTATGAGGTCTGCTAAGATATTTCTTTGTAAACAAAATCATTTTTACTGCAACATTTTGGATTGTTTTCACAGAGGTAACCAATGATATTCAATATGCTGCAGGGTCTTTTGTCTCCCAAGTTGCATTTCCGGATCTATTTTCAGTAATATTGAACTTCGCAGTACAAAACAATGAAACAGCTTTTATGGAATTGTTTACTGATAACAAGTTAAAATGTAGTTTTTTGCCGGCATTCCCCTGAACTGGAACCATGCTCACAGATAGCACACAACACAGACATATTTTGGGAAGATGCAAGGTGGAAAATGTATCTTTCCATTTGCAACCTAAGCTAATATGCAATGCAGAGAGCACTGTGTTGTTGAAAGTACAATTATTCAGGTGAGAAATTAAACTGAATTATTGCCTTAAAATAGTGCACTGTAGTGACTGGAAACAGATGAGCCATGTTGACTATGATGTTCTTGATTAGGGTTGTTAACCTAGGCCAATCAGGATAGCCTTGGCTGACAGATATAACCAGAAATTAGAATCTCCTCAGTTGAGGACCGATACTGAGGTGGATGGCCACAGCCAGTGTAGTATGCACTAGTAAATGAATGGGTGACTTGGTGACAGCACCCAACCTCTGTGCAGTTATTTCATGCACATAGAAAATAAAGATCCCACAGCAGTGTTCAAAGGAGGACTGGTACCTCAGCAAAATTCTGTCCTCCATATTTTCCTCAATTTGCCATAAGCAAATCATAATGAATTGATTACTTAGCTTCTGGGATCTTTCTGTGCTTTGGACAAAGTTATTGTTCCGTTCACCTAAGACAGCACTCACCCTAATGTAGAATAATTTTTCAAAATCTGTAAACACACTATTCCACAGTCCTTGTCTCACTCTGCATTCCGTGACAAGAGTATTGGTCCTGTCACCGTTGTTGTGTCAGACATGAGGAGGTTAGAAAATCAAGCAGGAATTCCTGCATTTCTGCTGAACTGAAATGACATGGTATATTCCAGACAGCCTTCTAATATGTTAAATATAAAAAAAAGTCTTCAATATGATTTATTGTCGGATTAAGATGTCTTATGCTTTTCTACCTGGAGTGAATAAATGTTATCACCTGTGCAAAATCACAAGAGGTTTTAAATGGGGCTTTGAATATTTGAGACAGACTTTTAATTTGTATTTTTCTCTGTGGCTTTTTTTGGTGCTTTTACCTGGTCTCTCTGCATCTGAGAAGATAAAAAAAACCCTTTATTTGGCTTGAAACCACTAGCTGAGTATTGTCTGCAAGACTATTGCAATATTAAATTTGAATAATTTACAAGAATCAGCAGAGCAGGAAGACTGTAGAAATGAAGGAATGTGAAGATGAATTAGCATGGAATGCAGTCAAAAAATGAGGCACTGGAAAAGCACAGCAGGTGAGGCAGCATCCGAGGAGCAGGAGAATTAACGTTTCGGCATTAGCCCTTCACCAAGAGAAAGGCTTTTGGACTCGGATCTCCAACATCTGCAGTTCCCACTTTCTCCTGTCATGGAATACAGCCCAATGTGAGACAAGGACACTTACTGAAAACTAGAAAATGCCACGCCAGTTAGCAGGTTACAATAAAATTAATGATACAATTGTTTTAAATTCTTCCACACTGTGATATTTTGTAGTTGACACATTATAAAGTAAAATGAAGCATGCCAATGAGATTAACAAGTTAAGCCGGGATGTCTGTACATGATGTCACATCACCAAACATACCTGCAGACCATGTCATCCATACTTGACCAATAAAGATTTGGATCAACATTGTCCTGTTGTAGGGTGCACAAAGTGAGAGTTTTGAACAGTATGAAAGATGGGATTATAGAATCATAGGTGTTTTGGTGCAGAAGGAGGCTAATCGCTCCATCATGCCTGTACCAGTTTGCTGAATGAGCATCATCATCTAGTGTCAATCTCCTGCTTTTTCCTCATACCCTTGTATAGTCATCTAATGCCCTCTCAAATACCCCAAAATCCATATTACAGAGGAGGAGGTGCTGGTATCTTATAATGCAGAAAAGCGGATAAATCCCCAGGACCTGATCAGGTGCAGCTTAGAACCTGGAAAGCTGGGGAAGTAATTGCTGGACCCCTTACTGAGATACTTGTATCATCAATCATCACAGGTGAAGTGCAAGAAGACTGAAGGTTGGCTAACGTGGCACCATTATTTCAAATAGATGGAAAGGAAAAGCCAGAGAACTATAGACCAGTGAGCCTGGCATTGGTGGTGGACAGGTTGTTGGAGGGAATCTTGAGGAACAGGATTTACATGCATTTGAAAAGGCAAGAACTGATTAAAAATAGTAAACATGGCTTTGTGCGTGGGAAATCATGTCTCATAAACTTGATTGAATTTCTTGAAGAATTAATGAAGAGAATCAATGAGGGCAGAGCATTGACGTGATCTATATGGACTTCAGTAAGGCATTCGACAAAGCCCCTCATACTAGACTGGTTAGCAAGGTCAGATCTCATGGAATAGAGGAGAACTAGCCAATTGGATATAGAACAGGCTTGAAGATAGAAGACAGAGGGTGGTGGTGGAGGATTAATTTTCAGACTGGAGGCCTGTAGCCAGTGGTTTGCCACAAGGATCAGTGGTGGGTCCACTACTTTTGTCATTTGTGTAAATGCTTTGGATGTGAACAGGTATAGTTATAGCTATAATCAGGTACAGTTAGTAAGTTTGCAGATGACACCAAAATTGGAGATGTAATGGACAGTGAAGAAGGTTGCCTCAGAATACAATGGGATCTTGATCAGATGTGCCAATGGGCCGAGGGGTGGCAGGTGGACCTTAATTTAGATAAATGTGAGGTGCCATATTTTGGAAAGGCAAATCAGAGCATGACTTATACACTTAATGGGAAGGTGCTCGGGAGTGTTGCTGAACAAAGAAATCTTGGACTGCAGGTTCATAGTTGCTTGAAAATAGAGTTGCAGGTAGATAGGATGGTGAAGAAGGCATTTGGTATGATTTCCTTTATTGGTCAGAGCATTAAGTATTGGAGTTGGGAGGTCATATTGCAGCTGTACAGAACATTGATTAGGCCATGTTTGGAATATTACATGCAAATCTGATCTACCTCCTATCAGAAGGATGTTGTGAAACTGAAAGGATTCAGAAAAGATTTACAAGGATGTTGCCAGGGTTGGAGGATTTGAGCTATAGGGAGAGGTTGAATATCCTAATCTAATTTAGACCCATTTGCCAGCACCTGGCCCATATCCCTCCAAACCCTTCCTATTCTTATACCCATCCAGTTGCCTTTTAAATGCTGTATTTATACCAGCCTCCACCACTTCCTCTGGCAACTCATTTCAACAGGCACCATTGTCTGTGTGAAAACATTGTCCCTTAGGTCCCTTTTATACCTTTCCCCTATCACGCTAAAAGGTTAGGATATCTGGTCAGCAAGGACAAGTTAGACCGAAAGGTCTGTTTCCGTGCTATATATCTCTAAGGTTCTATTACTCTAACTAAACCCTTTTCAAACACACGTCCAGCTCGTGCATTTCATACTCTGACTATTCACTGAATGAAATAAAACTTTCCTCACAAAACTCTTGCTGTATTTGCAAATCATTTAAAACCTATGCCCTCTTATTCCTTTCACAAGCAGAAATAGCTTCTCCCTGTCTACTCTATCCAGCCCACTCATGATTTTGAAAGTCTCTATCAGATCTCCTTTCTGCCTTCTTCTCTCCAAGGAGACCCGTTCCAACTTCTTGAATTTATCCTCCGAGCTGAAGGTCTTCATTCCTGGAATCATTCTTGTAAACTAGTTCTGTAGTCTCTCCAATGTGTTAACATCCTTCCTGTAGAGTGATGCCTGAAACTGTACACAATAATCCAGCTGAGATCTAAAAAGTGCCTTGTACAAATTCAACATCATATCCTTGTTGTAATCTAAATAGGAACAGACAAAGAAGGACTAAGACGGTAACAAAGATAAGTTTACAGTGCATGTACATACATTCTCAAAGCTTAGTGATAAGAATCAGATACAGATAGTCACGTGAGGACAAAGGGGTAGAATGGGGTCATGTCCTCTGGTTGGAGAATCTGTAAAAATCCCAGTTTCCTTCCGTTGTAACGGCCTGTGGAAATAATAAAGTTTACAAGCCAATGGCAGGCTGTCTCCAAGATCGAGGACCCAAGGTCACCAATTCTACTCTCCAAGCAGAGGCAAGCAGCTTTCCATTGCTGAGAAGCAGGTAGCTGCTGCTAACAATCCATCGCCTGAGATTGAGGAACGGTGAGGGAACCTGACCATAGCTGAGTGACAACAGGGTGGAGTAATGGGTAAACAGTCACTGTCTAGAACTGAATGGGTTTGAAGAAATGCAACTCAGCGAGGAAACCTTATATGAACCAGTATGAAACCAAATCTATATCTGCAGGCACATACTGTTCAATACTGGTTTTGATCTTCTGGGAGCTGGATTCATACTGGAGGCAACCACAATACCGACCATTCTCTTATATAAAAATGTGACACCAGCAGCTTTCATGATTTTTCAGCTTGGACTCATAGTACCCTGTAAACCCCATTCTGTCTTGTGCTCATATATAAATTCCATATGTGTGTTCTGTTTATCATGAGGGGGGAATCTCATAGAAATATATAAAATCCTGACGGGATCGGCTAAGCTAGATGCGGGAAGAATGTTCCCAATGTTGGGGAAGTCCAGAACTAGGGGTCACAGTCTAAGAATAAGGGGTAATAAATGGATTTAGTAAGGGGAGGTCGTGCCTGACAAACCTGTTTGAATTCTTTTAAGAGGTAACAAGAAGGTTAGACCAGGGAAACCCAGTGGATGTTATCTACCCAGACTTTCATAAGGTGCCTCACAGGAGGCTGCTGAGTAAGGGGAGGGCCCATGGTGTTCGAGGTGAGTTACTGGCATGCATTGGGGATGGTTGTCTGACAGAATGCAGAGAGTCGGAGAAAAGGTTCTTTTTTGGAATGGCAGCTGGTGACAAGTGGGGTCCCACATGTTTCAGTATTGGGGCCACAGCTGTTCACTTTATATAGTAATGATCTTGATGAAGGGAGTGGGGCCATTCTGGCGAAGTTTGCCGATGGTATGAAGTTAGTTGGACGGGCAGATCGTACTGAAGAGGTGGGGAGGCTGCAGAAAGATTCAGACAGTTTAGGAGAGTGGTCCAGGAAATGGCTGATGAAATTCAACGTGAGCAAGTGCGAAGTTTTGCACTTTGGAAAAAAGAATTCAGGCACGCACTATCACACTATTTTTTAAATGGTGTGAAAATTCATATAGACAAAGTACAAAAGGTTCTGGGAGTGCTAGTCCAGGATTCTCTCAAGGTTGATTTATAAGTTGAGTCCATGATTAAGAAAACAAATGTAATGTTATCATTTATCTCAAGAGGGTTGGAATATAAAAACAATAATACGCTTCTGAGACTTTATAAAGCTCTAGTTATGCCCCACTTAGAATAATGTGTCCAATTTTGGGCCCCACATCTCAGGAATGATATACTGGCACTGGAGCGCGTCAACGGAGATTCACATGATGATCCCTGGAATAGTAGGCTTAACATATGATGACTGGTTGAGGATTCTGGGATTGTATTCATTACAGTTTAGAAAGTTGAGGGGAGTTCTAATAGAAACTTACAAGATAATTCATGGCTTAGAAAGGGTAGACGCTGGGAAGTTGTTTCCATTAGGTGGGGAGACTAGGACCCAAGAGAACAGTCTTAAAATTAGAGGGGATCAATTCTGAATGGAAATGAGGAGACATTTCTTCAGCCAGAGTATGGTGGGCCTGTGGAATTCATTGCCATGGAGCGCAGTGGAGGCTGGGACCTTGGGTGTCTTCAAGGCAGAGATTGATAAATTCTTGATCTCGCAATGAATTGAGGGCTATGGGGAGAGTGCGGGTAAGGTGGAATTGAAATGCCCATCAGCCATGATTAAATGGCGAAGTGGTCCCGAGGGGCTGAATGGCCTTGCTTCTACTCCTAAATTTTGTGGTCTTACAGTCTTTTGGTAAGTCACTCAGGATTGAGATGAAGAAGAATTTCTTCACTTGAGTTGTGAAATGGGAATTCTGTCCCACTGTAAGCTATTGTAACCAGTTTGTTATATATATATCTAAAAGGGAGCTGGACATGGTCCTTGTGGTCAAAGGGATCAAGGATATGGAGAGAAAGTGGGAATGGAATACTGAGATGCATGATCAGCCACGACCATATTGAATGATGGTGCAGGCTTGAAGGGTCAAAATGTCCATTCCTGCACTAATTTTCTATCTTTCTATCTATCATCTCATTTGTCTTTTTGAATTTTTGTTAGGTAACTCCTGTGCACCTCAACTCCCCACCCTCAGATTCCCTGTCTGCAACACTTTCAAACCCTCACAGTTCCCATCTTTTCCATTCCCTACACACCATATCTCCCACTGGATTCATCAAACCAAACACCTTATCAGGATTGTGGAACTATGGCCTGGATGATTTAATTATATTCTGTGAACACAATTTTGGATACCTCAGCATTTCACAGCAATTACTATATCTGAAAGCAATGAAAATATTACATCACAACAACTAACGGGCAGTTTCATTTTATGAATCCGGATGAGTGTTGTCAAATCGAGGACTACAACATGCAGAAACCTAATGATCTCCAAACCACAGAGTTTCTGATAGGCCAGCATTCAATGTAGCAATATGTGTCAATCATGAGACTGTTGATTAAAATTCTTTATGTCCCATCTCCAGATAGAGTCATAGAGATGTATAGCATGGAAACAGACTCTTCAGTCCAACTCATCCATGGTGACCAGATATCCTAAATTAATCTAGTCCCATTTGCCAACACTTGGCCCATATCCCTTTAAACCCTTCCTATTCATGTACTCCTCCCAGATACCTTTTAAATGTCGTAATTGTACCAGCCTCCACCACCTCCTCTGACAGGTCATTCCATACACACAACTGCGTGAAACTGTTGTCCCTTAGGTCCCTTTTAAATCTTTTGCCTCTCATCTTAAACCATGCCCTCTAGTTTTGTACTCCCCTACCCTGGGGAAAAGACCATGGATATTCACCCTATTCATGCCCCTCAAGATTTCATGAACTTCTATAAGATCACCCCTCAACCTGTGAAAGTCCAGAGAAAATAGCTCCAGTCTATTCAAGTCCCCTGAAGAGATAAGGGCAGAAACAGCTAAGCAAAAGGCTGCTGAAATTTCACATCTGGACTAGCTGTGTGGAGTTAGAGAATACTGATGTCATCCTTGACTTGTGCCAAATCATGTAGCTGAAGAGCACGTTGGAGGCCAACTAGGGTAAATGCTGTCCCCACTCATTTTTTTTGTTTTTTTAAAGATTTTACAAATTTAAGGCATGACATTGATGTACTATAAATGTTCATACTTTCATCTGCATAATTTCTGACTTTCTGAGGCAGAACTTTAATCATCCTTTTCCTCAACAGCTGAGTTTGCTGGAGGTCACAGAACACCAAAGGCGAAATGTGCTCACTCCAAGACCATCTCAGTTTGTCAAGATACTTAGTTAAAAAAAAATCACCCATGGGACATGGGCATCATTGACTGACCAGCATTAATTGCCCTTGACAAGGTCGTGGTGAGCTGCCTTCTTCAACCGCTGCAATCCATGTGTTGTAGGTTGACCCACAATGCACTGATAGAGGGGTTTCCAGGATTTTGACTCAGCAACAATGAAGGAACTGCAGTATATTTCCAATGCAGAGAAACTGCAAAAAGCTCAATACAAAAGCACTTGAAGGTACTTATGCACTAAACTCAAAGCTAGCACACAGATGCAGCAGGTAACCAAAAAGGCTCATGGAATATCGGCCCTTATTTCAAGGGGGCTACAGAATAAGAGTGGGGAAGTCTTCCTGAACTGTACAATGTGCGTGTAAGATCACTTCTTTCAATAGTTTTCATCCCCTAATTTCAGGAAATATGTCATTTCTTTGGAGACAGCTCAGAGAGGGTTCACGAGGATGATCCCTGGAATGTTTTATGAACAAAGATTAAACAATTTGGGATTGTACTCACTGGGGTTTAGAAGAATGAAAGGTGATCTCATTGAAACATATCAGGTTCTTATGGACTTGACAGGTTAAATACTGAAAAGATGTTTCTTCTTATGGGAGAGTCTACAACCAGTTGGCATAATTTCAGAATAAAAGGATGCCAATTTAAGATTGAAATGAGGAGGCCTTGAATATGTTTAAGGCTGAGATAGATTCTTGGTCAGTCAGGGAATCAAGGGAATGGGCAAATGTATCTGAGGAATGTCTTTTATTAAAAAAAATGGACACGTTGCCAGAGTAGACATAGAATGCAATGCAGTGACTGGAAAATTTCTGTATGGAGTACATCCAGCTTCAGAAAACCATGGATTGTTGCACCTTCAATGGTGTCAAGGAATTTCAGAAAAAAATCAGTTCAAATGGAGAGACACAAAGGTGTTTTCATTTCTGTCTTCTTTTGAAACAGGCTATGTCATGCTTTTCCCAAGCTCTCCAATTGTAAAAACCAATTTTAATGTGACCCACAACAAACTGCCTTTAGGGTTAAATCAGAAGTATGACTTATTCATTAATTCAAACCCAAGGATGATCACTGTGACACAATAACATAATAGGAAGATTAAGGAAAGAAAAAATGACTTACATACCAAAGATATGGATATTAATCCACATCATCATCAGAGTCCAGAAAGTTGGTGTCAAGTGAGGATTTTTTAAAATAGGAAATCACATTCAGGCCAATTCCACTGGTCAAGGTAAGAATTGTAGAATTCCTTTTTAAGCTGATGAAGCTGCAACAAAATTAAGTTGGCATACAGGTACTTGGTCCCTTTTCAAGAAGATATAAGATTTTTCTCAGATATTTTTTATCACCTCTTCAGAAATCACACCTCTAGAACAAAGGGGACTTGAAACTGTGAACATTCTGGTTTAGAAGCAGAGAATCTATCACTGCATGACAAATGGCTTAGGTTTCTTTCAACTAAACATGGCTTCTCTGTGGCCCAAGTTGCAGACAGACTTAGCTAACAGCTTGGAGACTGGTTTTCTGTTGATGGTTTCATCAACAAGTCTCCGTGTTAATAGCAGATAGAAATAAGTGCTCCAGAAATTGCCATTAAAATTTTCAGAGACCAGAGTTGGTTGTGTGACATTGTTCCAGAATGAGTCCAGTAGATTAATGAAGTAAGTTTCTATGTTCTTGGTCATAGACCTTTGTTCATTGAAGCTGAAAGGGTTTTTTTCTTACCAGTCGCATTGGGATGTAATACCATCCACTGTTTTTTCACGTTTCTTGACCGCATTATTCACACAATGCAAGATGTGAGATTCTCGTAGGATGGTTGTTTAATTCAGTTCTTTGCAATTAATTTGCTGTATGTTTCTGGAACTATGGGTAACTTAAAAACTATGCAAACAGTAGCAGCCATTTCTGTTTGGCAAAGTCCGTTTCAAAGTAAACGAAGTACAGCTTTTGAAAAAATTTATGATCACTTCCATATCTTGTAAGCATTACTTCCATTAATCAAAACCACAACCTGATCATCTACAGTATTTACCTAACTGACCAAATGTGTGTCACTTAGTGATCCTGCTAATGTGTTTATTTTTCTCACTGAATTATCAATTTGCTTTTCTTGCCTTATTAATTTTAACCAGTGGCCTTGGATCTTTTTATATGGTTGCACACATTTTTGTTTCTTTTTCACACAGTGTTCACTAATATTAGGCCGGTCCTGGATTTGCTCTCCTCTCTTTTCCATTGTGGTTTTGTTTTGTGCATGCTTTGTTGTGTTCACCTGCCTATATTTTCACTGATACTGAATAGGTTGAATGCACCAATAACCTATAACCTTCTAATTTCAGCTCTCACTGAACAAAGATCAGCCTTTTTCCTTTGTTAATTAGCATGTGGCTTTCAAAGACAAGGAGGGTGGGGGGGTGGTGGGGGCAGGGACAGTTTTAAGGGAAGAATATCATCCAAAAAAAATCAGTTTAGCAACATAGAGTAATGCATAATGGCATCATTATATGTAGAAATTGTGTGTTCCATTATCTAGCTTAATGGCAGGGAAGCATGTTTCAGCTATATTCTTTTTGAATTTTGAAAATCATGAGATCTTTATCAGCCACCAGACTAGCTGAAGAAAATCAGGCGTAAAATACTTGTTATACACCATTTCTTTCAGCAGCTTCTCTCCAGCAGATTGCTTACTAATGCCAGAATGCAATGCAGAATGATGTGTTCAGATAAATGATCAAGGTGAGTGCAAGTGTGTTCAGATATTATGTCCTTACAATTCAGTCACTAGCCTGAAATTCTATCCTGTTCGCTACAGGTAGTTCTCCTACAATACAGTAGCTGTATTTTTGTGCACCACCATGTTATAGAAAATCGCACAATATAAATAATGGGACTTATGGAAAAACCAGGGTTTGGGTCGATCTGCCAAAAATATCAGTAAAAATCAAAACAAAATGATAGCTAGCCTAACATAAATGATAGTACAGTCTAAGTAAATCTTTAAATCATATATTTTAATGAAATAATGCAGTAAATGTAACAATTTAACACTAAAATCACTGACTACACATTGAATGTTTTACAGAGTTCTTCACTAAAAAGAGCGCGAGCCGTCTGACCACGTGATGCCGACGCGGAAATCCAGCCCTCGTCAAGATTCTAGGCAGTAGTTCTTAACTGGTAAACGGTGGGTGTAGATGGATTTGCTTGGCCCTATTGAGGAGATGATGCTGACTATCACTGGAAAGGAACATGACAAACAATGGGAATGATGGCACTTTCATGCCAAATCTACCTTCCTACATCCCATTTCCTCCTCATTTCTTCTGCTTCCAACTGTTAGGCAACTGTTCCTTCCCACTACTCCCTTGCTTCCCTCAGCATAACCTTACCTTTCTTTCAGATACTCCAGTCATGCCACCTAGCAAGGGAGTGCCTCACTAACTCGATCAAGTTTTTTGAGGAGGTAACGAAGATGATTGACGTTATCTTCATGGACTTCAGTTAATCCTTTGACCAGGTTCCTCAAAGCAGACAGGTACAAAATGTGAAGTCACATGGCATCAGAGGTGAGCTGGCAAAATTGACACAGAACTGGCTTAGTCATAAGAGACAGAGAATAGCAGTGGAAGGATGCTTTTCAGTATGCAAGCTTGTGACTAGTAGTGTCCACAGGGATCAGTGCTGGGGCCGCTGCTGTTTGTGATTTACATAAACGATTTGGAGGAAAATGTAGCTGGTCTAATTAGTAAGTTTGCTGACAACACAAAGGTTGGTGGAGTTGTGGCTAGTGAGGAGGACTGTCAGAAGTTATAGCAGGATTTAGATCAGTTGGAAGTTTGGGCAGAAAAAATAGCAGATGGAGTTTAATCTGGGTAAATGTGAGGTGAAGCATTTTGGAAGGTCAAGTGCAGGTGGAAATTATGCAATGAATGGCAGAACCCTGAGGAGTACTGAAATGCAGAGGGATCTGGGTGTGCAGGTCCACATATCACTGAAAGTGACAGCTCAGGTAGATAAGATAGTAAAGAAGGTCTATGGCATGTTTGCAATCATTGGAAGGGGCATTGAGTATCAGGATTTGCAAGTCATGCTGCAGCTTTAAAGAATTTTAGTTAGGTCACACTTAGAATATTGGGGTTGGAAGCAGGGGAGCAGTGGGAAGGATTAATTATCTAATTACATTACATGCAACTTGGAATCAGAAGAAATGAGGAGGAAATGGGATGTAGGAAGGTAGATTTGGCATGAAAGTGGCGCTGGAAAAGCACAGCAGGTCAGACAGCATCCGAGCAGCAGGAGTGTTGACATTTTGGGCGTTAACCCTTCATTCCAAGATGGAGAGGTTAATTACCAGAGAGGAAAATGGCTGAAAATGTGCTGCTGGTTAAAGCGCAGCAGGTCAGGCAGCATCCAAGGAATAGGAAATTCGACATTTCGGGCAAAAACCCTTCATCAGGAATCCTGATGAAGGGCTTTTGCCCGAAACGTCGAATTTCCTGTTCCTTGGATGCTGCCTGACCTGCTGCGCTTTAACCAGCAACACATTTTCAGCTCTGATCTCCAGCATCTGCAGACCTCACTTTTTACTCAAAGATAATTACCAGAGAGCACAGTTTCAAGTTGGTGGAGGCAGGGGGGCACAGGGTGGGGGATGTTGGTGGATAAATTAAAAGAGACGTGCAAGGCAAGTTTTTCACACAAAGGGTGGTGAGTGCCTGCAACTTGTTGCCAGAGGAAGTGGTGGAAACAGACAATTGCAGCATTCAAGTAGCACATGGACAAATACATGAATAAGAAGAGAATACAGGAATACGGATCCTGTAAAGGAAGACAGTCTGAGTATGGAAAGGCAAAATGTGTTGGTGCAGGCTTGGCAGGCTTGGAAGGCTGAAGGGCCTGTTTTTGTGCTGTATTGGTCTTCATTCTTTGTTCAAGAGAAGTAATAGATGGATGATAGCAAAATAACTTCACCCAATCTCCATACCTGTAGTCACTGGCACTGCATATAAATTAAAGGGTGGTATGGAGATATGATTCACACATGAAGAGTTACCAACCCCGAGTGACCTGTTGGGGAGAAAAGTACTGCTGAACTCTCAGATGAAGGTGTCAATGGGACAGAATATAGGAAAAGGCAGATGGGCTTGCACAGTGTAACTATCAGTGTGTTGCTGCTAGATGTGTATTGGGAAACCTGCCCCTTGTCACTGTTGACAGGCTTTTAGGAGTTTAGCTTCAACTTCGCACAAAGCTTTGTGCAGAGCTTGGAGTATATCTTTTCCAGTGTAGATGTGTTAAAATTCATAAGAACACTTGTAGATGCAACTATGATGCAGCATTTGATAACCAATGCTTATATTGCTACTATTGCTTTAGACTTAGATGCCTGCCACCAAGACAAAGGTCATCAGTGTCTTAACACTCTGGTCACTTGTGTTTGAGATTCCCAGGATTGCTGAAATGCTGCTCCAGAAGGTGACATTTGGCTCCACAGCAGGAACCTACAATCCTTCCTCAGCATGTCAAATAACTTATCCTCCTATCAATGCTATGCCTGCAATTTCCTTACTGTGTTGTTTAGAACATTACAGCTCGGAAATAGACTCTTTGGTCCAACTTAGTCCATGCTGACCATGTTCCCAATCCAAGTAAGTCCCACTTGCCTGCATTTGGTCCATATCCCTCCAAAGCTTTCCAATTCATGCACTTATCCAAATGTCTTTTAAACCTTGTAACTGTACCTGCATCCACCACTTCCTCTGGCAGTAGATTCCATACACAAACCACACTGTTAAAAAAAATTGCCCTTCATGTCTTTTCTCCTCTCACCTTAAAAATATGCCCCCATTTGTGAACACAAAGACCCCAGACTAGAGAAAAGACCCTTGCTATTGACCTTGTCCATATCTTTCATGATTTTATAAACCACTCTAAGGTCACCCATCAACCTCTGACACTCCAGGAAAAAAAAGCCCCATGCCTACCCAACCTCGCCTTATAACTCAAACCCTCCAGTTTTGGCAACATCCTGGTAAATCATTTCTGAGCCTCTCCAATTTAATAATACCCTTTATATAGCACGGTGACCAGAACTATACTTAGTAGTCCAAAAATGCAGTCTTCCCCAAATCTCTGAACAGCATACCACCCAAATCCTGTAACCCCACATTTCACATGGCTATCCAATATAGCCTGCACATTCATGGATACTATGAGCAATTTAGTATGGCCAATCCACCGAATTGCACATCTTTGGGCTGTGAGAGGAAACCAGAGCACATGGGGGAAACACATGCAGACATAAGGAAAATGTACAAACTCCACACAGAAAGTCACCCAAGGCTGGAATTGAACCTGGGTCTCTGGTGAGGAAGCAATGCAAACCACTGAGGCACCATGCCACCCAATGCTTTATCTTTTTTTTAAATAGTTGCGCATGGCATTCTTGATATCCTAGCTCTATGTAGATGACAGAGTTTTAGTACATGGTGATCATCCTTTTCAATGATCTAACCTCTCATATGTCTGTTTAGGATTTTTCAACTTTGAGAACTGAGTGTAATCTGCTGATTTCCTATAATTCCTATAATAAGCTGATCGTCTCATTTCAAGATTGACCTCTGTTTCTTCGATATTTCTACATACCCCATCTGAATGGTTTCCTGTAGAGGCAAACCTTCTTTTGATTGCAATGAATATAGCAAATACTCATCAGCAATCTCAACCACAACTGTCTTTTATAGTAACTAACTTTAATTATCTGTAGTCACACTTTTCTGCTGAAGAGAATGTTAATGTTAATAAAATAGTTAATGAAATTGTTCTGCATTCGTCTAGATGCCTATCTCTTTAATTTAATTGTCAGAGGCTTTCAGAACATCTTCAAAGGAATCTATTCCTCGTTTTGTGCCTTGGGAAGCTATGGCATCAAACATTATAGTCCAAATCAAACATGATAGTAAATTTACTTGTCCAGCTTTTGATTTAGTCTCTAATTTGGAAGCAATTCTCTTTCTTTAGAATCTTTTTTTCTCTAGCTGGTCAACTCTGTTTCATTTGACTTATCTCTGAAACTGAATCTTCCAGGCAATATTACTGATGTTGCAATGATTATTTATTTTTCTTCATTTAAATGCTTTTAATACTGCAGTTTAGCAATGCTGTTATTGTGTGCTGCTGCTCAACTACACTTTTAGAGTCAAAATGGGGCTGGCTGTCTTCTGCAATTTATTATAATAATAGAAAAATGGATATCAATATTTAATTTGTAATTTATGATTCTTAATACCTGAGAGCTCTATGGACTAAATGGTCTTATTATAAAGAAAAATGGCTGCCATGATTACCTCTCTATGTTTTAAAGCAAGATATATGAAGCTAGTGTGAGGAATAAAACATCCCATCTGCACTGAAATTACCATTTCATCCAAAGACAGTGAAACCAGATAACTAAGTCAACTTCAAGAAATTTGCATTCTGTTTAACTTGCTCATGCACGATAAATTCACATACTGGGAGTTGAAAGGTTACTTGAATGTACAAAAGGAGCAGCAAAGCAGACAGGAAAATAAATATGATTTGAAAGCAAGAACAGCAATTGGGTAATATCTCTCGCTCTCTATCTCTGTCTCTGTCTCTCTTTCTCTGTGTCTTTGGTGCCTGATGAATCAACAAATTGGGTCATCAACAATTGACTGAGTAATCAAGATCTACAAACGTTGCTGCTCCTGGAGAATATGAGTCAACAATTAAACACATGGCTTCAGTTTTAAACTCTAACACCTCAAAGACTACAAAGATTTAAAACAGAACAGTGTAACCTAATGTTTCTATACATACTATACAACTTTTCAACGTTATTAACTGTGTTTGTGCATGTTTGACAACATGGTTTTAGCTTTCTTCCAGAATTAAAATAATAAAACCTTTTCTTCAATTCAAGTAAACCTTGTCATTTGACTCCTTCATGTAGATCGAGTTAATTATATTCTGATTGAAGTGTCATGCTAAAATAAAATCAGCAAAAGTATTCATTATCATTGACTCAGAGGAAATTTAAAATAGGAAAACTAATTTCCCTCTCCTCATCAGGTCATACCAGGCTGAAGTAGAGGTTTCCTACCTTCTGCTAGTAAATTTGACAATTCTGATTTCTGTGAGTAGAATGGATTCTTTCTGGATTTTGTTTTGTGTGATTTTTCTGGATGCATCTGCTAAATATGGCCTCATCAAAAAATTGCCACTTCTTTAACTGAATTACTGAATGAAATCCAGCTTTAATCACACTACATATTCTCTTAACAACTTTACTGATTGAATCTCACTCTTTATTGCACAATAACATGAATCCTTTTCACAGATTGTCATGGATGATTCGTATTGTTTTCAGTACTGTTAATAATTCTAGTTGCTTTACATTTTTATTCCTGGATGAGTTTTGCTGTCTGTGGTTTGAATAAATGATTCCTGCCTTTATCACAGTTTAGATAATAGATGTCCCTTTTCTATAGCCACTCTAGTATTCTAAGTCTTGTCTTCCATTAGACTTTCACTGTTTATGCCTCATAGATTGATGAAGGGGTCAACTAGTGGATGTGATGTACTTTCAGAAGGCTTTTGATTAAATCTATCTAGCAGATTAGTAGACAAAATTAAAATATACAATAATATACTAGCATTGAGGATTGCTTAACTGAAATAACTGCAGAGAGGCCAGTATCCTGTCGGTAAATCACACTTTAATTATTTGCACACAGTCCATTGGCTATGACCAGCAGCTTGGAATCAGTCCCTGAGGTGAGAAGATTCTGAATCCCCTGTTTAATATATATATAGATATTCATATCTATCCCCTGTTTATATTGAGCTGAAAATGTGTTGCTGGAAAGGCGCACCAGGTCAGGCAGCATCCAAGGAGCACGAGAATCGACATTTTGAGCATGAGCCCTTCTTCAGGAATGATTCCTGAAGAAGGGCTCATGCCCGAAACGTCGATTCTCCTGCTCCTTGGATGCTGCCTAACCTGCTGCGCCTTTCCAGCAACACATTTTCAGCTCTGATCTCCAGCATCTGCAGTCCTCACTTTCTCCCTGTTTATATTGGTCAGCCAGGGATCCATGGTCAGCTCAGGTTAACAACCCCAATCAAGGTCCTTGTACTCAATGAGATCAACCTGGTTTCAATCGCGACAATAACAGACAGAAAACAGAGAGTAGGAATATTAGGATAGATTGAAGAAGTTGAAACTGTTCTTCTCAGAGAGAAGGAGGCTGAGAGGAGATTTGGTAGAGGTTTTAAAATCATGAACGGACTGGACATAGTAGACAGAAATGTATTCCCTGATCATAAAAGAAAAGAAATGAAATTGAATCAATTTAAAGTGATGTGCAAACGGAGCAAGGATGATGTAAGAAAAAGCATTCCCATTGAGTTATGGAATACACTGCATGATAATGTGAAGGATGTCATACCTGGCACATAGGTAAATGATTGTGGATATTTGACTCAGTCAGCTCAGCTCTAGGAATTCCTCAGGGTAGTGTCCTGGATCCAACCATGTTCAGCTGTTTTATCAATCACCTTATTCTCACCATAAAGTCAGAAATGGGAATGTTTGCTGATGAGTGCACAATGTTCATCATCATTTGCGACTCCTCAGATACTGAAGCAGTCCGTATCCAAACACGTAACACCTGGGCAATATCCAAGCTTGGGCTGGCAAGTAAAATTCATGGCACACAATGGCCAGACCAAGACCATTTTCAACAAGAGAGAATCTAACCACAATCCATTGACATTCAATGACTTTACCATCACTGAATCCTCTAGTCTCAACACCCTAGGGGTTGCCATTCACCAGACACTCAGCTGGACTCACCACTGAAGTACTGTGGCTACAACAGCATTTCAAAGGTCAGGAATACTATGGCAAAAAAACTCACCTGCTGACTCCCTAAAGTCTGTCCACTGTCTACGAGGCACAAGTCAGGAATGTGACGGAATGCTTCCCACTTGCCTGCATGGGTACAGCTCCATAAACATCCAAGAAGTTTTACAGCAAAGCACCTGCTTGATTGGCTCCACATCCACAAATATTCATTCCTCCATATTGATGCTGAGTACCTGCAGCATGATGTTGAGATGCCTGTATTGAACAGGGAGTGGACAAAGTTAAACATCACATGACACCAAATTATAGTGCAACAGTTTTATTTGAAAGTACTTCCAAATAAGCCTGTTGCATTATCACCTAGTGTTGTGTGAATTTTAACTTTGTCTATCTGCAGTTTATACTAGCTACGAGATGCACCAAGGATTCTCAGGCATCACCTTCCAAACCCATGAGCACTAGCTTTTGAAAGGACAAAGGCAGCAAATACATAGGAATACCACTAAATACAGGTTTCTATTCCAAACCACCCATTATCATGACTTGGAAATATTGGCCATTCCTTCAGTGTTCCTGGGTGAAAATCTATGAACTTTCTTATAAGCACTGTGCACCTACCTACAGCACAAGAACTGCAAAGGTTCAAGAAAGCAGTTCACCGTCATCTTTTCGATGGCAACCAGAATGGGCAATAAAGGTTGGTTATCATGCAGTACCCATGAACGAATGAATAAATAATTTTAAAAATGATGGTGGTTCATTTGCTACAGTGATGGTTACTACACCATTTACTGATTTCACATCCTGAGGGGTTTGCCATTCACCAGAAACTCAACTGCATGTGTCACATAAACACCATGACTGCAAGAGCAGGTTCCACACAAGAATGTAAGGACATATGAACTAAGAGCAAGAGTTGGCAATTCAACCTCTCGAGTCTGCTCTGCCATTTAATGTAATCATGGCCAGTATCATCTCAGTCTCAATTCCACTTCCTTGCTCACTCTCCATAACCCTTCATTCCATTACTAATTAAAAATCTGTCTACTTAAATTTACTCATGCCCAGGGATACATTAATCTCAAGGGTGGTGCATTCCACAGATTCATGATCCTTTGAGAGAACTAATTCCTTCTTATTCCTGTTTTAAATCTGCTACCCCTTATCCTAAACTATGACCTCTCTTTCTAGACTGCCCCGTGAGGGGAAACATCCTTTTCATGTCTACTTTGTCAATCCCCTTTAACATCTTATATACCTCAATTAGATCTCCTCTCATTCTTCTAATGGCTGGACAGTATAAGTCTAAACCACTGAATCTCTCTTCATTAAACAAGCCCCTCATCTCTAAAAAAAATCTGGTGAGACTCCTGTGAATTGACTCCAACTGTGAATACAACTACATCCCACTTCAAGTAAGGCAACCATAATTGCGCACAATACTGCAAGTGCGATCTCACTAATGCCTTGTTTAGTTGCAGCAACACCTCCCTACTTTTATAAACTATTCATATAGCAATAAATGCCTTAATTTGCCTCCCTTATTTCCTGCTGTACTTGCATACTAGTTGTTTGTAATTTATGTATGAAGACACCCAAATCTCTCTATGCTGAAACACTCTGTTCTAACCATTTAGATAATAGGTTGCCTTTATATTCCTCCAACCAAAATGGATAACCTCACACTTAATCATATTAAACTTCATCTGCCAAATCTTGGTCCATTCACCTCTCCTATTCATTATAATTTTTACATTTCTTATTTGTTCATTGCAACTTCCCAGATGTCAGTGTCAAATACATAATTGCATGAGTGTCCTTTTGCTGCTAAACAGCACACACAGCAGCAAAACGATGGGTGCTGCAGAATTGAATTTTGCACTGTTATCCTTTGTGTTGAATATATTATGATAAAAGTCAACCGGCTTCAATTATCAATTTATCAGAAGTAAAGGTTTCTCACAGATATTGAGGTGCACAAATACGTACAAATGGGAAAACTGACTGCACGGATGTGGGTCCCATTATAAATGTATGTGATGTAATCCTGAAGTGTTTAGCTTTGATCATGTCTTGCCTGTTAGTGATTCCTTAGAGATACCTCATAACTCTCAGTCTGTCACAATCTTTCCTGCTTGCATTCTGTCAATACTGCTATGGTCATTAAGTCGGCTGCACCTTTCTCTCAAATTCCTTTTGAACTCTTGCATGCTTTTTCCACTCCCTGGATTTATACTTTGTCAAAATAACGTCCACAGTAACTGTCACTGGACTTCAAACTATTTCATTCACTCTGAAGTGATTGAGAAATTTCTGAGATATGATAAAGCATTAAAAAATATAGTCTTCTTTTCATGACAGTTTGAATCATTTTCACTGACTTCTTTTCTTCTGAATCTCTAAACTACAGAATTTGTTCTACCTTGTTTTGGTCACCTAGCAGTTCTTCTATACACATTGTTCTTGACAATTGTAGAGAGAGTGGAAGAGTCCAGCTCAGTGTGAGTAGATTGCAGGGCATGGTGAGGATGGATTTGTACATGTTTCATGAAACATATTTGAACAATCAATTGAGTGCATGATCATATTAGTAAAACATCTAGATGCCAACATATCTGAAGTTGTAAATAGGATTAGGAAGACTTAGCCTTCACTTTATAGTGCTTTGCTGATTGATGCAGGGCTACCCCACATGAGAGTTGTGGGAATGAGATGTGGCCATGACAGGAAGACACTGAAGTGAGATTTCCACTCAAAATATTACCACCTCCGCCATATTAATCTTACTTCAGCTAACATCAGACAAGCTGTCTCCTCTCCTGTGGATGAAATCTGACCAGAGTAATGACAGGTGGAATAATTTTTGCCAGGGTCCTCATGGGCTCAAACAGTGGGAGGTTATCAGCATGGTATAATGCAGCAGGGAGCCAAGTGCATCCACATCTTCTGAAGCCACAGATGTTGCATTATGTAAGAGTGGAAGGAAAAGGAAAAGCTTAGCTTTTGCACAAGGACACTCACGTAAGTATATGTAAAATATTTCTGTCATTAAATTTCTGTTTACTACAATCACCTTACAACACATTCTTGTGTGCCTACCCTTGCTTGTTTGGTGACGACTTGTGTGCCTAATTGTGTGTTGATCATTGAAAAGATAAAGGAAAGGCAGGGTTTCAATGGATAGTTTACAAGTTTGCTTTGTATCAGTGGAGCTTTTGGAGAATGACTATTACATGTTACTGTTACTTCAGTTCTGTGATATTGGTAACAAACCCTTGCAGTTATGAAGGAATCACATGCAAAAATATGAGTGAAAGGTGCTGCAGTGGGGTCAGCATTTACATCCTCTTCATCAACCTCCATTAAGTTTCATTGGTTTTCTCCACAGACAATATATGCTCAGTGCCTTGTTCCATTTGCAGAAGAATACAGAGATAGAAAGGTTGAGGGTGGATACCAGTCAAGGCCAGTATTAGAATTTTTTTTAAAAAGAAGAAATCTGAATCCCAAGTATTTTGGGATGAAACCGCATTTTTAAATTTTCAAACAAAAACAGTTTTGTTATACAAGCAAATTCTAAATATTATTTCTGGTAACTACCTCTAAAACACTGAATCAATATAAGTTAAATATGCATTAACAAGTGGATTGTCCTTAATAAGAAAAGGTAATTATAACAAGCTTGTAAAGCCCAATGCAAACTCTGAAATCACGGATGCCATCGTACTCTGTCTTGGAAAATAACAAGCAATACAGTCTTTTTTACAATGTTTTTGAAAGACAGTAAGCTAAGTTCATCCAAGACATTTTTACAAATATATTAAAGGTCATCGTAGTCCTAGAGGACCATTGGGCTGCTCTGTCATTAGATTGAAACAAGTGTTCATGAGTTTAACCTGATTCACCATCCTCAGCTGAGAGACAATGTTGAGAGGACAGACCTTAGGAATCTTAGCCAGTACAGGAAATACATTAGTACATATCAACAGGTAATCCTTTCGCATTTCACAATATATTTGCAAAATTAGAAGGGCTTAAGCAAGAAAAAAAAACAAATACATGTAATAATTAGGATTAACAATGTCCAAAAATCATTGAATTATCATTACTCAGAGGCTGCTTCTGTCCTGCACCACTTACCTAAACTTTGGACAGAGCACCAGCGATTACACTACTTATTCGGGAAGCATGTTCAGTCTTTAAGGAGAAAGATCGGAGTATCAAACTGCAGTGAAACAGTGAAGACTTTTCATGAGGCACTTCCCCAAAAGCACCAGTAGATTGTGATCTGGTTAAGCTAGATGTGGAGCATTCCAATGGCCAGTGAGTCATTGAAGCAGTTTAGATTGCAGGTGCTTGTTGGAACCATGTGGAATTGTTGATACAGCTGACACTGTAGGAATGTCCTTGGGGTTACCATTGACCGGACACTGAACTGGACTAGCCATGTCAATGCTGTAACTACAACAGCAGGTCAGATGCTAAGAATACTCCAGCAAGTAACTCACCTCCTGACTCAATAAAGTCTGTCCACATCTACCAAGCACAATTCAGGGGTTTGATAAATATGACCCTATTTGCCTAATTGGCTACCACTCCAACAGCACTTAAACTTGATATCATCCAGGACAAAGCAGTCTGCTTGATTGTCACCACATCCACAACAATCCATTTCCTGCACCACTGACACACAGTAACAATAGTGTCCACGACTGACAAGATGCAGTGCAGCAACTTATTCAGGATCCTTAGACACCGCCTTCAGAACCCGTCACCCATACCATCGAGAAGGACAAAGGCAGTAGATAAATGGGCACACCATCACCTGCAAGCTCCCTTTCAAACCACTCACCATCCTGACTTGGAAATATATTACTGTTCCTTCACTGCAACTGGGTCAAACTTTTACAGTTCCCTCTCTAGCAGTTTTGTGGGTGCATATACACTGAATGGACTGCTGCAGTTCAAGAAGGCTGTTCATCACTACCTTCACCAAGTCAGTCAGAGATGGACAATAAAAGTTAACCCAGCCTGTGAAGCCCATTTCCCCTGACTGAGTAAAAACAAAATGCTACTTCTCTTATTTCAGAATTATTATGGTGCTCCAAATTTGGCGAAGTAGCTATTGGTGCTTACAATAATTTCAATCAATTCTCAAAAAAAACCTCCTCTAATCTAATTGCTGTAAACAATCAATCAAATTGAAGTTTTTATTTGTCCCATAGCAAATTGCTTTCATGTTCAATGGTATCTTTTCCATTTAGTATCCAAGATTTTAGATTCAAGTTCAGAGACAAGTTCAAAGGTGTTGAGTACTGTAAGTTTATTGGTTTAATGATCTGAAGGTTGATCTTCTGAAAATCTTGAATAAAATTTAATGGTTTTGCCATCAAAGCATGTTGGATGACACGCATTAAGATGTACTTAGACCAACCCAGCTTTGTAGCAACTTTTTCAGCTCAAACAAAATATGTCTCAATTCTGTCTCCATCAATTTGAAGCACTTATTTATACACTATTCAAACCTCGAATGAGACTCAACTCATTACCCAAATTATTAGGTGCTTTTCTACTATAGAACATGGAACATAGAACATGGAACAATACAGCGCAGTTAAGGCGCTTTGGCCCTCAATGTTGTACCAACCTGTGAAACCAATCTGAATCCCAACTAAGCTACACTATTCTATTGTCATCCATATGCCTATCCAATGAGCATTTAAATGCCCTTAAAGTTGGCGAGTCTACTACTGTTGCAGGTAGGGCATTCCGTGCCCTTACTACTCTCTGAGTGAAGAACCTACCTCTGACATCTATCCTATATCTAACACTCCTCAATTTAAAGCTATGTCCCCTCATGCTAGCCATTACCATCTGAGAAGAAGGCTCTCACTATTCACCCTATCTAATCCTCTGATTATCTGAAATGTCTCTATTAGGTCACCTATTAACCTTCTCCTCTCTAACGAAAACAGTCTCAAGTCCCTCAGCCCTCCATACCAGGCAAAATCCTGTTAAATTTCCTCTGCACCCTTTCCAACACTTCTACATCCTTCCTATAACGCGGTGACCAGAATTGCACACATTACGCCAGGTGTGGCCGCAAAAGAGTTTTGTACAACATGACCTAATGGCTTCGAAACTCAATGCCTCTACCAATAAAAGCTAACACACTGCGTGTCTTCTTAACAACCCTCTCAACCTGAGTGGCCACTTTAAGGGATCTATACACATGGATACCGAGATCTTTCTGCTCATTCACACTACCAGGGATCTTGCCATTAGCCCAGTATTCTATATTCCTGTTAGTCCTTCCAAAGTGAATCATCTCACACTTTTTCATGTTAGATTCCATTTGCCACCTCTCAGCCCAGCTCTGCAACTTATCTATGTCCTTTTGTTACCCGCAACATCCTTCTGTACTGTCCACAACTTCATTGACTTTAGTGTTATCCATAGGTTTACTATCCCATCCTTCTATGCCCTCATCCTGGTCATTTATAAAAATGACAGATGGCAGTGGCCCCAAAACAGATCCTTGCCGTACACCACAAGTAACTGAACTCCAGGATGAACATTTCAGATAGCTAATTTCTGATCCAAAGCTAAATCACCCTCAATCCCATGCCTCCATATTTTCTGCAACAGCCTACCGTGGGGAACTTTATCAAATGCTTTACTGAAATCCATACATACCATATCAACCACTTTACCATCATCCACCTGTTTGATCACCTTCTCAAAGAACTCAATAAGGTTTGTGAGGCATGACCTACCCTTCGCAAAATCATGTTGACTATCCCTAATCAAATTATCCACTTCCAGGTGATTATAAATCCTATCTCTTATAATGTTTTCTAACACTTTACCCACAACCGAAGTTAGGGTCACTGGTCTAGAATTACCAGAGTTCTTTCTACTCCCCTTCTTGAACAAGGGGACAACATTTGCCATCCTCCTGTCTTCTGGCACTATTCCTGTAGACAATGATGACAAAAACATCAAAATCAAAGTCTTTGCAATTTTCTCCCTAGCTTCTCAGAGAATCCTACAATAAATCCCATCCAGCCCAGGAGACTTATCTATTTTCACACTTTCCAGAATTGCTAACACCTCCTCCTTGTGAACCTCAATCCCATCTAGTCTAATAGCCTGTATCTCAGTCTTCTCCTCGACAACATTGTCTTTTTCCTGTGAGAATACTGATGAAAATATTCATTTAGCACCTTTCCTTTCTCTTTGGACTCCATGCACAACTTCCCACTACTGTCCTTGAATGGCCCTAATCTCATTCTAGCCATTCTTTTATTCCTGATATACCAGTAGAAAGCTTGTGGGTTTTCCTTGATCCTACCTGCCAAAGACTTCTAATATCCCCGCTTGACGCTTCTTAGCTCTCTCTTGAGATCCTTCCTTGTGAACAAGTGCCCTAACTGAGCCTTCATGTCTCATCCTAACACAAGCCTTCTTCTTCCTCTTGACAAGACACTCAACTTCTTTAGTAAACCATGGCTCCCTTGCTCAACCACGTCCTCCCTGCTTGACAGGTACATACTTATCAAGGACACGCAGTAGCTGTTCCTTGAATAAGCTCCATATTTGAATTGTCCCCATCCCCTGCAGTTTCCTTCTTCAATCAACCCATCCTAAAGTTGCCTAATTGCCTCATAATTGCTTTTTCCTAACTATAACTCTTGCCCTGTGGTACATACCTATCCTTTTCCATCTCTAAAGTAAACATAACTGAATTATGGTCACTATCACCAAAGTGCTCACCTACTTCCAAATCTAACACTTGGTCTGGTTCATTACCTAGTACCAAATCCAATTTGGTTTTGCCTCCTGTTGGCATATTTACATACTGTGTCAGGAAACCCTCCTGTACACATTGGACAAAAACTGACCCATCTAAAGTACTCAAACTATAGTGTTTCCAATCAATATTAGGAAAGTTAAAGCCCACATAACAACTACCCTGATACTTTCACTTCAATCAAGAATCATCTTTGCAATCTTTTCTTTTACATCTCTGGAACTTTTCAGAGGCCTATAAAAACTCCCAACAGGGTGATCTCTCCTTTCCTGTTTCTAACCTCAGCCCATACTACCTCTGTAGATGAACCCTCATCAAACGTCCTTTCTGCCACCGTAATACTGTCCTTGACTAACAATGCCACACCTCCCCTTCTTCTCCCACCTTCCCTGAACTTATTGAACCATCTAAACCCTGGAACCTGTAACAATAATTTCTGTACCTGCACTATCCATGTCTCCACAATGGCCACAATGTCAAAGTCTCAGGTACCAGCCCATGCTGCAAGTTCACCCACCTTATTCCAGATGTTCCTGGCATTGAAGTGGACACACTTTAAACCACCTTCCGCCTGCCGGTACACTCCTGTGATCTTGAAACCTTATTCATGACCTCACTACTCTCAACCTCCTGTACACTGGAGCTACAATTCAGGTTCCCATCCCCCTGCTGAATTAGTTTAAAGCCTCCTGTAGAGCATAAGCAAATGTCCTCCCCCTCAACCATGTAACCTAAACATTTCTTCAAGAGTTCTCATTTCTCTTTCTTTTTTCTAACTCAAGTTGGTTCATTTCTTTTCCCATTTTAAGTTGTACAATCTGCAACTGCTTTTCAGCAAATTTAAATTTCTCTATATCCGTGTTGACTTTTTCTTTCATGAATTTCAAATGTTGAATCAATAATTCAAGCATTTCAACTTTTTTGGCCACTTATTTTAAATTCTTGTTTCACTTTTCTTCTAATTTTATCCATCTAAACTTTGTTAATTATTGTAAATCACCTTTCCTCTCAAGAAGGATCTCAGCAATTGGTACAGGCATTAGGCACAGTAAAATTAATTGCAAAATCATACAAGTCCAACATTTATCAAAACCCAACATTATCTGTCTGTGCTTTTGCCATCTTACAAAGAGGTCCCAATTTTGTATGACCTCTGTCTAAACTGGTTACTTATGTTTTTTTAAAATTAGAAATCTGAATCTCAGTTGCCTAATGCAAGAATGAAATCACAATTTTCTATGGTTAAAAACAAATAAGCTTCCTCTACCGGAGTCAAACAAAACAAACATTCAATACCATTTGAGTAAATACCCAGACTCTAAAACCTATAATCAGCATATATTAAATATGAATTAACAGGAAAAGTACAGTTGGTTATAAAGTTCAAATTTAAAAAGCAGACACAGCTGAAACAGCCCTTCAGAAGTGGCCTATTTTCCCATCCAAGACCAGAACAATATTTCATGTTATGAAAGCAACAAGACTTCCAATTTCTGTTTTGGTCATTGTGTTTCCTGGACTGATACCTGGAATGAGGGATTGTCTTGTGAGGACTTGTTGGTCAGATTACGCTTGTTCCACTGGAGTTTAGAAGAGTGGAGGGGATTTGATTGGAAATCTACAAGATCATAAATGGTCTTGACAAGTTGGTGGTGGTAAGGGTGCTTCCTTTTGTGCATGAATGCAGAACGAGGTGGCACTGTCTTAAAATTGGTGGTGGCACGGTGGCACAGTAGTTAGCACTGCTGCCTCACAGCGCCAGACACCCAGGTTCAATTCCCACCTTGGGCCACTGTCTGTGTGGAGTTTGCACATTCTCCCCATGTCTGCGTGGGTTTCCTCTGGGTGCTACGGTTTCCTCCCACAGTCCAAAGATGTGAAGGTTAGGTGAATTGGCCATTCTAAATTGCCCGAAGTGTTAGGTGAAGGGGAATGGGTCTGGATGGGTTGCTCTTCGAAGGGTCGGTGTGGACTTGTTGGGCCAAAGGGCCTGTTTCCACACTGCAGGAAATCTAATCTAATAGAGCAGAGGAGATTTTCTTCCACAAAGCATGATTCAGCTTTGGAATTCTCTGCATCAAAAGGCTGTGGAGGTGGGATCATTAAATATTTTTAAAGCAGAAATGGGTAGATTGTTGTTAGGCAGGGAAACCAAGATTTATCAAGAATGAATGTGAATGTGAAATTAAAAACATGAGTATATTAAATGGATTCCAGAGCAACCTTGAGATGTTGAGTGGCTACTTTTGCTTCTCACTTAATTGATCTGATTAGGATCAAATAGTTTTTTTTTACATAAAGTAGATTATGTTTGAAATCCTATGTGCTTAGTAAGGGAATATAAGATTCCATAATTTTGAGCAATCAAGTTAAACTTTGCCAAACAAGTCTAGAAAAGTAATACATTCTAATTTGTATTACCCACAATCTTTGCACTGATACCAGAATTAACAAGAGATGATTATGGTTTAACAGACAAATATTTATTGAGCACCCCACAGAGCACATCAAATAACAGACACTGTCAAGATAAATCTCATAGAATTTTCAGTCATCAACTCAAGCGTTAGTGACACTATAGATCACTAAATCTCATTAAAACTAATTCTCCTTAACAAGCGATATCAACGCTTCACCTTTGAAGACCTAACTGGGCAATTCTTCAAACAGTGTGCCAACCTGGACTGCCACCATGATGGCTCATCTCCTAGTGGTTCAAACTCTTCTCATGAAATTGTACACCACTGCACTTATAAAGCCGCACTGCTACCTCAAATTATGGGCACAATCCCAGCTCCTTTATAAATAGCTAGCTTAATAAATTGGCAATGCCCCTGAGTTTCTGTGAACTACAGACTCCCAAACTGCACCAAGCACTTATTTCCCCTGGGCTTTGTTGACCCATAACTCTAAGCAGCTTCAAAGGGTCCCTGGAACTTCCTTGCATCCTGGTTCTCATCTTTTTCTCCACTGCTGCCCCTCGGAGTCTCTCACTGATTATAACTGACTGATTAACTTTTGGACTGCTGATTTGAATGACCTATTGAAACACTCCCAAATATAACTATTTGTGGAACATCCCACGCTAAACTATCACAATCTTCTGAAGCTATGGCCTCACAAAACTTGTGTTGATACAGAGAAAAAAAATGATTTTATTCTGCCTGGTTCTCCACTCAGTCACTAAATCTTTCAAAACCCTGCCATCTTTGTTATGAATTTCAGATTCTCGTCTTTTATGATTTAATCTGATTCCTACATGACAGCAGCATATAACAAACCCAAGTCTTCATCAAAATGACACAAAATGACAAAGTCTGCCTATAACATTGGATGGCATAGATCTATCAATGTTACTTTCAAGTAGCATGAACAACTGCAACAACTATATAATTGCTATGTTCAGCTTCTGGATCTAGTCTCTGTCTTCTTCATCCAGCCTGGACTGCATCATTGTAACCATCAGCATTCCCTGAGCTCCCTATGGTTTAATCCAACTTCAACCTCTTCAAAAATTTTGGTTTCTCATCACAGTTTCAGACGTAGAATCTGGAAGTGTTAGATTTCTACCTGAAGTTCTCATTTTCCATATCACTTTTCAATGAACATCTGTCTTTTAAAATAGATTTCATTCAAGGATCCCATTAGATTAGATTAGATTAAATTCCCTACAGTGTAGAAACAGGTCCTTCAGCCCATGCAGTCCACACCAACCCACCCACCCAGACACATTTCCCTCTGACTAATGCACCTAGCACAATGGGCAATTTAGCATGGCCAATTCACCTGACCTGCATATCTTTGGATTGTGGGAGGAAACTGGAGCAACTGGAGAAAACCCACACAGACAGTTGCCCAAGGCTGGAATTGAACCAGTGACACTAGTGCTGTGGGGCAGCAGTGCTAACCACTGCACCACCATAGGGTGGTGATCACTTTCACAGCAGCCGATAATGCACAACAGTGAGATCTAATACAAATTATGTATTCCTCGACAATGCTGCAGATATCCTTCCCAAACTGATTTCACAATCTGAGTCTACAGGAGCATTGCTGTTCTAATCAGCTAAGTCATCTGAGCCATTGACTGTAAACCGTGCTTCATGTGTAGTGCTTTTTGCAAACCAAATCCAAAGCTCCCCTATCTGATTACTAGCTTCCCTCCCCTGATCTCCTGCATGTCTCTTCCCAGCAGGCAGTGGCTGCTGCTGCTGCTGACAGCCATCTTGGTCTATGTTCATAGTTCAGGTGTGTTACAAACTGACTTCAATACTTTCAACAGACAAATTAGGAGCAGTGTAGGCCATTTGGTCTCTGAAGAATGCTCCACTATTCAAAGTGATTATGGCTCAATTGATTGTGGACTCAACTCCACACCCCACCTGCACCCAGTAACCTTTGTCTCCCATATGGGCTGCAGAAAGTGCAGAGGTTAGCTTCTCATCACAGTGCTTTTAATAACTCCTTTCTAAGTGGGAGTTAAGAAAGTAACTCTGAATATTTATTGTTATATTTGACTCTCAATGCATGTAGGAGACAGGTTAGTTCCCCTTAGGAACAGAGCTTTATATCCGGAGGGGTGGGGCCTTTTTTGTCATGGCAATTAACTCTTGAAGGCTCCAATTGCTGTATACAACAATTAAAAAGTGCAACTGGGATAGTTTTCATTCATAAAATAACAATGTTGGATATTTTATAAGTAATTTGAAACATGGCAGGAGGTAGGTCCCCAAATTTTGGATGAACAGAGGACTTTGGGATTATGGTTCCGTAAATCATTACAGTGTTTTGGGCGTTCCTTATTTTATGCAGATTTGTGTATGACTGTGTATCAAAATCTCAAAGTACTGTGGACATTTTTTAAAATTCCAAAATGAGATTTTTAAAAAGGGGACTGAGTTAGTCAAAACTAGCTGCAAAATGAATGGCTGTCTGGAGAGAGAGTGAGACACACACATAGAATGTCACAACATTTGGATGCAAAAGGAACTACAATAAACAATCATTTGCAGAGATGAGGAGACTAGTCAACATAGATGAGATTGTACTCTCTTCTGACTACAAAGACAATGAGGGGCTAACTACTCACTGCTCAACAGCAAGCTGTGGATTATATCCATAAATGCAGACACATTTTGTGTTTTTCCTTTTAAAGTATACACAAAAATGGAATTAAAAAGTCTGTTTCAGCCCTTCTGGGATGTGTTTATGGGACTAAATGTTCTCATGTGTACTAGACAGGGCTTGAGTGTTAGCACATTGTGAAGTCATTATCGAAGACCTAGCTGCTAGTTACCCCTCTGTTATGATCAATACCCTGTCTCACTAAATACTACAAACCAGACAAGAGGAATTGTGACAACATAGGTGCTCTCCTTCACCCTAAATACATAATGACCCAGCCTGACAGCTCTCTGTTGTAAAGAAATCCACAGATTCATTGCCCATTGAGAAAAGTAATACTCCCTTATCTTTGTTCTAACTGGTAACTGCTTACTTTGAGATTATACTTTCTGGTCGTCATCTTTCTCCAATGAGGGCAAAAATATTCTGCACCTTTCCTGACAAGCCCCTTAAGAGTCTTATATATTTAAACAATGGCCCCTTTCATTCTTCTAAACTCCATTAAGTGCAAGACTAACGTACTCAGTCTCTCCTCATGAAAAAATCTCTTGATATCAGTGATTACCCTGGTGAACCACATCTGAAATGCCCACATATCTTTGCTGAGGTAAAGAGACCAAACTGCTTATAATATTCCAGCTGTGATATGATTAGTGCCATATATAGCTTTAGTAAAACTTTCCTATTTTAATGCTCTTTTAACTCCCTTTGCAATAAATACCAACATTTACTTTCCCTATTGCTGGTGACTTATTTGCCAGCTATTTGTGATTCATGGACAAGAAGTCCCAGGTTTCTCTGTATGGCAGTCTTTCGCCTCTCCTCGATGTTCAATGGCATTATCATCATTGTGTCCCTTACTATCAACATCTCAGGTCTTAGGAATTGTTCAGCAACTGACTGAACTGAAGCAGCCACATAAATACCTGACTATAATAGCAGGTCAGAGACTAGGAATTCTGTAATGAGCAACTCTTCTATTGTCTTCCTAGTGTTTATCCATCCTCTACAATGCACAAGTCAGCAGTGTGAAGGAATACCTGTCTCTTGACTGGATAAGTGTAACTCCAACAACATTCAAGAAGCTCGACACCATCCAGGACAAAGCAATCTGCTTGATTGGCACCACATCCACCACCTTCAACATTCATTCCCTCAATAACTGACATACAGTGGCAGAACTATGTCTTAACTACAAAATGCATGACAGTAACCTGACAAGTCTCCTGCAACAACACATTTCAAAGCCAAGTCAGTGGAATTGACTTATTCTCTAGATATAAATTGATTTTAAAAATGTTGCCAAATTCCCCTTAACTACAGCATGGATTAAAGCCTTCCCCATTTACACAACATATAAAAAAATCATTGCTTTGAACAACAAAAAGCAACTAGTCAGGCAGTAATTCTTTTGATTCCTCTGCAAGCCACTACATAACAATAGAACCTAAAACTATGGTTAAGCTTTTAAAACTTTTTAAAATAGATGCCCAAAAGTTGTGATTGTAAACACAATCTGTGTTTTGCAACTATTCAGAAGTCTTCGATTCCTCAATGTAATAGTTTTGTGTTACTATCTTGAAAAGATGCATCTGTTTGTATAATAAATGGACTGTTTCCTTTTTTTATGAGGGTTGCCACTGCTGCAACTTTGAAACTTTGTACTGTGTTAAAAATAATGGTAATATGACCCTTTGTTATTGCCCATGATTTACTTCTGCTGAAGAAGTTTTTTTTTCTTTCCATGGAATCAGTGCATGTCCTAATCTAACTCTCAGAGGGGATCCTGCAACTACACAACACTATAACAAGATGTGACGTCCAGTCCTACCTAATCAGTGTTCAGCTGAGATCTGAAGCTGTAGTGCAGTCTGCATTATCTCTGTTCCCAGTGCACAAACTAAATTCTGCAACAAGAAAAAAGATAAAGATGAAAAATACTGCTGCAATTTCATCTGAAAATGCCACTGCAAGAAATGTCATTTTGTAAAATCCAAAAGCTTGGCTTAATGCTACATTTAGATTAAACCTTTTGCTTTGAGAAGCAGAAGGTCTCCGGTGACCTGTATAGCAGCCACAGGAGACTTTCAGACTAGCTACTTTCTGCTAAATGGGCTCACATATTAATATTTTAAAAAGCTGTAATGCCTCTGCGAAAACCTCAGAGGACAGATCCATCAATTTGTGAGGTGTTTGCTCCTGGAAACAGAAACCGTAAGCAGCAAATCCTCACTTTCAAGTGAAGGAAAATACCATGCCCCAGAGCTTTATTAGAACAAAAAGGTTTGTTGTGGCTTTAAATCTTAACCTTGTTTCAGTAATAAATCAACAATAAGTAGGCTTTGAGCTCTGTTGTATTATTGCCCAATAAATCAGTTAAACAAACAGTCCTATTTTTTCATTAAGGAAAGGTACATTGAACAAATATTATACTTTAACAAAGGGAGACTATGAACATCTCAAACATAAGAATGCTGTTTCAGCAATGTCCAAACACCACACCCATTTGCCACCTCAAAGATATATATATTGCTGATGCCATTCCTGGTTTCACATCTTTTGTTCATTGTTCTTGTGTCATAGAGAACTTAAATAAAATTCTATTTTGAATAATTATTTTGTAACTGTGCCCAAAATCAAGTTTCAATGTGAAAATCATAATATTTGCTGTTTTAAAAGCTAACTTTGATTTCCAATGTAAGGTTCTTTCTCAATTCAGTTATAGAGACATAGAGTCATGCATCACATAGACCCTTCGATCAACTCATCTGTGCCGACCAGACGTCCCAACCTGATGTAGTCCCATTTGCCAGCATTTAGTCCATATCCTTTAAAGCCCTTCCTATTCATATACCCATGCAGATGCCTTTTAAAGGTTGTAATTGCTCCAGCCTCCATCACTTCTCTGGCAACTCTTTCCATACACACACCACCCTCTGCATGAAAAAGTTTCCTTCAGGTCGTTTTTAAGCCATTCCCCTCTCATCTTAAACCTATGTCCTCTAGTTTTGGACTCCCATGATAGGAAAAAAAATCTTGGCTATTCACCCTATTTGTACCCCTCATAATTTTATAAACCTCTATCAGGTCATCCCTCAGTCTCTGACACTTTAAGAAAAATGCCCCAGACTATTTAGCCTCTCCCTAAAGCTCAAACCCTTCTGTCCTAGCAACATCCTTGTAAATCTTTTCTGCACTATCTCAAGTTTAACAAAATCCTTCCTATAGAAGTTATCCACAAGTATTCCAGAATGACAGTACTGTAAGCTTTCATATTGTGTTCACTATTAATGAAATAATTTGGAATAAAATGCAACATGGATTTCTTCAGATAATTTTAACAGTGCAGTAAAGAAAGAAAAGATCATGCAATAAACTTAAATCAGCATTTTTTTCTTCATCTAGTGCACTTTGATTTGATGATTTTAGGTCTCCTAAATTAGACTTACAAACTTTTCTGAATAGTTCCAAGAAAATTTCCTCTGCTTACTGAGGTATTTATGAAATTTATTTATGAGAAATGTGCACAGTATTCCATAGCAGTTCATTCAAGTTTTGAAGTAAACATTTTCTCTGGGTTGATTGAACTAGCTTTGACTACAAAGAGGTTAATGTTACCCTTTATTTTTGGAAACTAAAAAAATCATTATAGTTGCAAAAAACTTCTTTAGTCACAGAAATCCCTTATTGAGACAGTATGGGACTCCTGAAGAAAGAGGGAACTCAAATGGTCTCCATTGTATTGATTCACTGAGGAAATACTGACAGTGTTGGAGGGCAAATATAAGCAGTGATGTGGGGCCTCATAGTGAAGAGGAGGGAAATAGAAACTCCAGATAAGGGTTTCCAGTAGCACATGGTATCTCCAGCCCCTACATGAGGAAGGCAGATGCCAACAAGGGCATGGGAATTTATAAAGTCTTGAGCTCTGAGGGAAAGTGAAAACATCAATAGTTATATGAAATGGCCTGAATGAAAATTAGGGGAAATTGAAAGATCACATGGGGCCATGGAGGCAGGAGAGCAAAAGGGACATGGGGATGTGTGCAGTTGTCCCAAGCAGATGCTGGAAATCATACACACTGAAGTGAAGCTGGAAAATCGGATCAAAAATCAACTGCACAATTACAAAATGGCTGACATCACATGCAAAATAGGTGGAATAAGTTTGGGGCAAAATGAAACTCTTGAAATTGGGAGGATCCCCTAGAGGCATTTGCAGCAACGAAGCTACCATTAATGCTGTGATACCACTCATCAGGCTTGATTTTGCACTTCATCAGTAGGTCAATCATTGTCCAGGAATACACAACAAAGATTATGGCCTCAAATAATCATGACATCACATTATGTACACCAATTGCCTACTTGTTGTATCAGTTAAGTAACTACAATGAGAACAAGGCATTTAAAAGCAGAAGCTGAAATTCCCTATTTCACAAGCACATTTCGAAGCAAAAGTGTTAGACATTGTTTGCAGCTGTCAGACTCACACTTTGAACTGCAAGAATATAAGGCCATGATCTGAGAAGTTAGATAAGCTCATGTATCTCAGCAATCCTTACAGAAATCAAGATTAGAGTGGTGCTGGAGATGCACAGCAGGTCAGGCAGCATCCAAGGAGCAGGAACATCGACATTTTGGGCAGGGGCACTTCATCAGGAATCTTTACAGAAGGGCTGACGATACTGTTCTGGGGAAGCTTCCATTTCACACTGTGTAAGAGTGCAAAGTGAAGTTCCATAATGAATGAATATGAGGCCAAAGGAATTCCTTCAAAACAATTGTGTTATCTTTCTGACATTCTCCACAGAATTTCTGCTCACAGATATGACATGGAGAACACTATCACTGTTGCAATTGTGGCCTTGAAGCTGCTGTGATAACCATGTAGAAGGAAACAGAGGTTACATCTTCATCACCAAATATTCTACACAGCCTCCAGAGGGATAAGGTGAAGGAGAAGATCTATCAACGGAGGATGAGAAGAATGATGATCAAAATTTATGAGAATGTTATTCAAACTGAATTATATGTTGACAAATGTAAAATCTGCACAAACCAGCACAATCAAGCCAAATTTTGGAATGTAATTATATTGTAAAAAAGATTTGCTTCAAAAATGTTCTTGATGTGACTCCTAATGACAACATAATACATTTTGATTATTATCACTGAAACTGGGTTTCATGTAAACATTATACATTTTACTCAGGAGGCCCAGTCCACCACTTGGGAATGATCTAATTTGAAACAACTCCAAGTTGACTTCAAAAAGACATACAGAAATATTTGCAAATGATATTGGTATATAGTAGTCAGGTTTTTAAAAAATGTTATATCCAAACACTTTTTAAAAGTGCTTAATAACATTCTCTCATCTCAAAATTCCTTAATCGTAAGAATCTCCTGCAAAGGAGTGCAATTAATGAAAACAAGCAGCAGCCATTAATTTGCTCTGGAGGCCAGATCAGGTTTGGAAGTAGGGCTGGCTTTGGGCATGAACTCTTCTTAAACTAATGAAAAGATATTGAAAGTCAGTTCCCATTGAACATGAGCTGAACATTCTGCAATCTTTTGTGCTGATTCTAGGTAAATTGCAAAGAGGAAAACAACAGAACAGAATTCCCAGGACCATTATTTTTGCCAAGATCACCCACTGATGCCATTAAGAAGTGGCTTTTGTTTCCATTTTAAAACAGGCAGAATGACCTGAAATAGTACAGGTATTGCCTTGAGAAATGAATGAAGAAATGGCTGCATTGCCATAGACAATTTAGGTCAGTATGATTAGACAACTCACTTTATTTATAATAATCTCTTTCAGTTCCTAATTTTCACAGATCCTATGTTCCCTAATATTTCTGGGAAATGTTCTGTATCTTCCTCCGTCAAAACAGGCATAAAGGGAAGAATCTTCCAAGGCCCTGGATGATGTGAACATTGCCAATGGATTTGGAAAAATAGATTTTGTTCAGAAGAAATGAGGTTCAAAACATTGTGAGGAAACAGCCAGCTCTTTAATCAAGTTTTGACGGTTGAGTGGAGAATCTCCCTAGTGAGCTTAGAGAGATCTATTTGTGTCTATTTGCATATATTAGCATACCATTCGTACCTGATCTCAGCTAATTAATAAGCTGTCTTCCATTCTCCCACCTGCTAGACAGAGATTAGCCAGTAACAATTCCTGATAATGAAAGTCAATGTGAATTCCTGGTGACTGTAGTTCACCACTTGGTCTTTTGGACCTGCATCTTATGCAACAGTTGGAAACATCTCAGAGTACAGAGGAATCTTGAATTCCCGAAGGATGCTGGTGGAGAGTATTTCGCTCGGTTAATCAAATTCCTGATAATTGAATGCTGGATAGTATAGTTTAGCCGAGCACCAGGACATTGCAATCTTGCCAGATAATCTGATATTCAGATAATCAATTGCCAGATAATTGAGGTTCCTCTGTACTGTGTATGATCAGTGATCATCCACACCTCCAGTCCACCTTTATTGGTATCAGTCACGTACCAGCCTCACTACATCATCATGGCACACTTCCATTCCACTTATTTCAATGTACTTAATTCCTACACTTTGGAGTATCAAAAAGCTGCTGTCAGGGCAGTTTGTGTGCAGGGATAGGATTGGATTGCACCAAGCTGCATCTCAGGCTCCTCATTTGCTCTTTTAGTGCTCATTCAATTTGTGCACACATGGATGCTCACATCATCTTTGCCTTGCATTTCCTTATTGTATTTAACCTCCCTCAGCCAGCAGGTGGGACTAGATTGGGTTGGGATATCTGGTCGGCATGGATAGGTTGGACCGAAGGGTCTGTTTCCATGGTGTACATCTTTATGACTCTATGACTCACAGTTCTTCTACCTTGCCTTGCTGTTTAGTACAAGCACAAACCAGGCGGCTTGTCCTGATGACCAGCAGTGATCAATGAAGGAAGTGGAAAAACACAATGCTGGGTCAATCTCATACATATGTCCCAGCAGAGTAGGCAGCAAGCAAACTACATTTGCTTCAAGCAAATGGAAATGTCTCAAAGCTCAAGTGGAGTAGTCCTCAGTCAGGCCAAGGAAGACAGCCTTCAGTCGGAGGTTCCAGAACAGTAAGTTAAGGGAATCAACCTCTCCATCCTGGAGCTTGGACATGATCTGTCTGCAAATTGGAGCAATAAGGGTCAGTTGTCCCAGGAGAAGATCTCAGTCAGTCCTGAAGATCCAGTGCAACTTTTTTAGGATTATGCAGTAAGTCAGTCTGGGTGCTGCACAGGATCAGTCAGGGGTCTAGTCACTAAACATGTAGGGCTCTCGGTCCAAGTTGGTCATGGAGGGTGGGCCACTGTTTGTCCTGGTGGTCAGCTCAGTGAAAGAAAAGGGGTGTGAGGATGGGGAATGTTATTAAGAGCTGCTGCTGAGGGAAATAAGTTGGGAAAGTCAGTTATGGAGTTTGGAGGCAGCACGCTGGAGTGCAGAAAGAAAATAATTGTGAAGGGGAGGAGACAATAGTGCATTGTAGGAAAAGGGTCATCAATGATCGCAGTCAGCCTGGCTTCTGTAAAGGATAGTACAGCATGAAAGTAGACATAACTTTTCTGTACGTTACACTGGTCACTGGACAAGAGTAGTAATCTCTTAGACATTGCTGTAGAAAGTTAAGAAACTAAGGATGTAACCTGTGTAGCTTGGGTCTTAACTAACATTAGATTTATGGATGTATAATTTCAATGAAATGCTGCCTATAAATCTAGAGAAGAGTTTCTATTTGGTACTTCTCCCACTCAGTACAGTGACCTCCTAGATGGCAGTGCTTCACTGGTGCACTGGACTTTAAGAGTGTACCAGGAATCTCAGGAAGTCCCAGCAGTACCAAGTACATCTGCCTCTGGCTAGATGGAAGTCAGGACAAGCTGGGTATCAGATGAATGGACCATAAGTAATGAGATGACTTTCAGAGACTTTGCAGAGACTTGCAAAAACCCAAATGGGTTCACAGAGAGATCCTTCCATTAGATTCACTAAAATTGACACTTAACTGATTTCTGGTAAAATTCAACCAAAAGTAGCTGTTGTATTCACACTGACAACACTTCTTCCAATCAAAGACTACTTGTTGACTAATCAGCACTCTCGTCACATATTGTATAAATGTTGTTTACTTTTGGTATTTCTTGCAGATGGTGTAATAGAGTGCAAGACATCAACATTGACAAAAAGAATCTTTTCACAGAAAACATTCATAAAGTGGTAATGGTCAAAAAATAAATTGGATTGAACTAGATCGGTGATCCAAACATTAGAGTACTGAAGGAGGTGTCTACTGGGATAATTGATGCAGTGGTGGGTAGTTTTCAAAATTCCAGAGATTCTGGAAAGCTTTCTGCAAACTGAAAAGTAGCAAGTGTAACTCCAATATTTATGATGTGAGAGAGAAATAAAACAGAGAACTGCAGACCTGTTAATTTGATGTGTTAGTGCCTGTGAAAATGTTAGCATTTATTATGATCAAATTGTTAATTAGAAACTTAGAAACAATTACATGATTGTGGATTTATGAAAGGAAAATAATACCATAACATTGTTGCAGTTTATTGAGGATGTTACTTGTAGCAAAATTAAAAGAGACTGATGGATGTGATATACTTGGGTGTTCAAAAAGTTTTTAATATGTTCCCACACAGTAAGCAACATGGGAGCTGATGTGATTGGGTGCAATATACTGTTATGGATTGAGAATTTGTTAACAGATATAAAACAGAGTAGGAATGAATGGAGCATTCTCAGGATGGCAGGTTGTTACAATTGTGATTTCACAGCCATTCACATTGTACATAAATTATTTGAAAGTGGAGACCAAATGTAATATTTCCAAATTTGCTGATGACACTAAATGAGGTTGGAATATAAGCTAAGATGAAGATGCGAGGAGAGTTGAAGAGGATTTGAGCAGGCTATAAGAATGAACAAGAACATGTTGGATGAAACTCAATGTGAATAAATTCAGATACCAGTTAATTTGATATCATGGTAGTCAGTAAGTGAACATTTTCACAAGGGGCTGCAGTACTTTCCACAAAAAAAGCATCAAAGCTTTTTATACACAAGACAAAGCAAGCTTTTTAAAAGACTATTTGGAAAGATATTATTATATATACAATTATTATAAATAGCAAAAAATAAAGATTAAATCTTTTTCCCAGCAACATCCTTAACAGACAATCAAACCCAATGAAATTTCAGTCCCACCTTCACATTAAAATTTCTTACCTGACTGACAAGTTTGCAAACATTTCCTTTCAACAAATTTTGCACATTCACTAAATGTAATTCTCTCTGTTCTGTCTCTTCCTGAGGCACACAGTCACAGCCTAACTCACTTTAGTTTATTCAGTGAACTCTAAAAATAATTCAGGGCATTTTGCAACTTCTATGACTACTTTTAAGCTATTAAACAATGTATCCGATAGCATAGATAATTTCTTCTGGACTGAACCTGCCTCTGGCCTCAGGCCTCTCTTTTTCTGTTTGTAAAATTGCAACATAGAGACAGAGAGTCAGACAGACCTACAGCATGGAAACAAACCCTTCGATCCAACTCGTCTATGCTGACCAGATATCCTAACCTAATCCAGTCCCATTTGCCACATTTGGCCCATATCCCTTTAAACCTTTCCTATTATATACCCATTCAGATGCCTTTTAAATACTGTAATTGTACCAGTTTCTGGCAGCTCATTCCATTCATGCACCATCCTCTGTATGAAAAAGTTGTCACTTAGGTCTCTTTTATTATATCTTTCTCCTCTCACCCTAAACCTATGCCCTTGAGTTCTGGACCACCTACCCCACCCCAGGTGAAAGACTTTGTCTATTCATCCTATCCATGCCCCTCATGATTTTATAAACCTCTATAAGGTCACCCGTCAGCCTCCAACACTCCAGGGAAAACAGCTCCCGCTTATTCAGCCTCTCCTGATAGCTCAAATCCTTCAACCCTGGCAATATCCTTGTATATCTTTCCTGAAACTTAGTAAGCCCTGGCAGCATCTGTGAAGAGAAATCAAAGTTAATGCGTTGGGTCTGGTGACCCTTTCTCACAGCACAAAGGAATTTGTGTTAGTCTTTATCGCAAGGGATTGGAGAACAGAAGAAAAGATGTCTTGCTGCATTTGTACAGAACCTTGGTAAAAATGTACATGGAATATTGTGTACAATTTTAGTCTCATGATCTAAGAAAAGATATACTGATCACAAAGTGAGTACAATTTCTGCAATAATGAGATTATCCTATCTGAAAAACTTGATGAAACAGGGCTGTATTCACTGGAGTTTTCAAGAATGACAAAGGATCTCATTGAAATTTATAAATTCTAATTGGACATGAGAGATGAATGTGTATAGGAAGTTTCCCCTGACTGGTGAGTCTAGAAATCATGAATGCAGTCTCAGAATTAGGGGCAGGCCATTTAAAGTGAAGATGAAGATGAAAATTTTCTTCACTCAAAGAGTGGCGTGTCTTTGGAATTCTCTCCCATTGAGGATTTAGTCTTTCGAGTATGTTCAAGTCAGAAATCAAAAGATAATGACATCAGGAAATATGAGGGCAGTGAGAAAAAAAAATTGGTAGAGGTACATTATCAGGCTTGATCTGTTTGAATGGTGGAGGAGGCTCAATGGACTGAAGGTCTATTCCTGCTCCTATGTTCTACCTTCTTATCTTATGAATGCAGGACATATGAATGTCATGTTCAATTCTACAAAATGATCTCATCTGATATATTCCTTTTCAGTCACAAAGTAGGAAATTCACTGAAAAAAGAATCTTTCAAAGTTGTATTTTAAACACAGAAACTCAAAGAAGACCAGCAAGCTCATTATAACTGATAGTTGTTCAGATTGTAATTGACCCTGTGTCTGAATTGCTACTGCACAATGGTTCAGAAACGTTTACCAGTGGGCTATTATATGCTATTCTGACTCTCAGTATTTACAGAAACTACATTGGATTTGGTCTGGTGTTGTAAGATTATCTTTTCATTTAATTCACAAGGTTTCAACTGCCTATATACATTGTGTACCTCACAAAACTTTTGAATTTAAATCACATCAACAATAAGAAAAATAATGGTAACGTAACAAATTAAAATTGTCATAAATTCTTTGTTATCGTTAGAAAATTATCATCGCTGCTTTTCTGCATTTGTAATTCACAACATTGCTAGAAAAGACACACAGTTGAAATGGTGATATCAATTGTTTACGGCTGGAGCTAACTACTTCAGAATTGAATCACTCTTGTTTGCTCATTCAGGAACACATTAAAACAGAACAAATCATAAGATGATACAGCCTGAAAAAGTGATGCACAACAACAAAATATAACATTTTTTTCAGTCAATGGACCATGAATTTGGTAACGTATCATGACTCATTATGAGAGCTGAAGCAATGACAAAGGTATTAACAAATAACATTGGTATAATCACAGAGGTAGCATTATAACTGCCAGTGTTCAGGAAGGGTAATTGTGCAGGCAAACCTACAAAGCATCCAATGAAACATTTATCTTTTAATTTACCAGATGGTCCCATTGAGAGAGAATTTTGTTCCGTGGATTGCCTGTGCGTGTGCTTCATTTGCCTACTTTGACTAGATAAAGCTACAGTGAGCACTCTGATGGCTATAAAGCACCTGCTACACAAACAAAAAAAGCAACAAAATGTGGGAGAGGTGAAAGGAAATCCCTGTTTGCCTCAGTCTGAATCTTATTTGAGTTAGGTTGTGTTTTTGAAAGGGTTTCCACTGCAAGGTCCAGTGGATTTCCTAACCATATCTTACAAACCCGCATCAGTAACTAACTGCATCATTCCTATAGCATCCATCACACCTAATTCCAACCCCCAGCTAACATCTTGCTGTTTCCGGAACAAGTCGCCAGTCACTGAATATCCACTGAAAGACTGGCATCCTTTGTACCCATTACATTCTTAGAAGGCCACTATGTCCCAGGTGAGCACTGGCATTCTGATCTGATGCTGCTCTACTCATTGATGGAGACAACATGAACATGGTGGAGAAGAACTAGATGTCACCTCAAGTTTCCATCTGGCACCTGGTGATGCAAAGGAGAGGGGTCTTCATTCCAGAGGATCAGCAGAGGAGGCCACAGCATCAAACCCAGGAAACCTTGTCCGGGTTCAATATCAGACAGTACCATCTTTAAGGTCCAGTGTAATGGCTATCATAATGCCATAAGAAGCTCATTCTCTGCTGGGTCAATGTAAGTATCTTCTCTCTGTTCCTAACAGTTACTCTATCTCTGCTGCTTCACCCACTAAGGCTCATGCTCTGTTACTCTCACTATCTCCTACAACATATTTTCTCATTCGCTCTCATAAATTCTCACACCATCTAAGCCTGCATTACCTGTGTGCTGCTTCCTCACTCCCTTGGATTACCTCACCACCTTTTGACAATCTGTACCAGGATGAAAAGCTGTGCCACTCACTTGATCTCACTCAATCAAGCTTTGTCTCTCATTTCAGGAGATAGAAGCCCACAGTAATGCAGAATGAGTCTGCAAATGGAGGGATGCTAGACATTAGGCTACCAGGGGGAAATCTGAGACCTTTGCAGGAGAAGACTGGGATCACTCCTGCAGCAACGTTGAAGCATTCATATCCCACCACCAAGTAGGTACCATTCTTCATTCTACAGTAACTCTCATAGTAATCCTGCTGTCAGTGTCATTCATTACATACTGAAAGAACAGTGGATAATGTAAATCAGGAACAAAATCAGAAGTTGCTAAAAGAGCTCAGCAGGTCTGGCAGCATCTGTGAATAGAAATCAGCGTTAACATTTTGGTTCTGGTGACGCTTCCTCAGAACATTTATTACATATCACTTCTAACCACTGGCTGCTAGATCTTCGAATCACTGGCTTCCATATCTTCTCTCTCATTTGTATTGTAAGTACTGCCAGCATCTCTACCATCTTCAAATTGAAACAGCCAGCTCTCCAGAAGTCACTTCCTCAATCTCTGAGATGAGAGTACTGAGACCTGAGAGGAAGCATTGCTAATGCCACCTGCTGCATTCCCAGCTCAGCTACTGATGCCTCAACTGGAATGTAAGATTTAGAAAATGTGTGACCATAAGCTGGTGAGCACCCCGCTGTGACAACTCTACAGCTGGCTGAGAAAGAAATGCCCTAGGCAACTGGCACTCAGAGAACCTTTCAAGACTGAGCATCAGTTCAGCCTCAGGAGAAGACCCTGCAATGTCAGCAATCGAGAGAGTTTGTCCACATGCACAGGGAGGAGCAGAGGCAACACATACAAATATGGGAAGCAATGGCATCCATTGCCCAGAGGCTACATCAATGCAGTGAGTCATGAGATTGTCTGTCCGCCTACTTGACAGCCATGGTGATGTGAGAATGGAGACCCTGACACACAATCAGGTATCCCATCCTCACAAAGAGACAGTTGGCAGGTGGCATCCAGCCAGAGGTGGGACCACGCACACAGCTGTGCTCAAAAGGCTCCAATCAGAACACTCCAGAGGTGACCGAGCCCTCCATCTCTACCTCCATCTTGCCTGCCTCCCTCAGAACCTTGGAAGTTCAAGCTGATATGGATCTACTTGCATCTAGCAAGAAGACACTCAGCACATCTGGCCTGTGTAGGCATAAATACCCCCAAGCTCATCCAACCAAACCACCAGCACCAATAGGCTCCACTGCTGAGTAGGCTGCATCCCTCTTCAATTGCAGAACTGGGGGGTGCACTAAGATATAATGAGAAGGAGGATAAGAGAAAAACATAAAGAAGGCACAATTTTTATAAATATCATTGCTTTCCCCTTACATCTGATTGTTATCCCTTTGTATAGCCAACAATGCCACTGTTGTAGCATGAAGCGTGAATTCATGCTGGCACAAGATATTCAACGTTAGGATGTCTGTGATGAAAGCCTGCTGCATCCTAGAACATAGAACAACACAGGAACAGGCCCTTCAGCCCACAATGTTGTGCCAAACATGACACCAAATTAAACTAATCCGTTCTGCCTGTCCTTGGTCCACATTCCTCGCATGTCAATGAGCTCATCTAAAAGTCCATTAATTACCCTGAACTTATCTGCCTCCACCACCACTCATGGCAATGCATTCCAGGCTTCTCCCAATCTCTGTGTTAAAATCGAGCCCCTCACACCTCCTTTGAACATTTTCTATGTCCCCTTAAATGCATACCCCCTAGTATTAAACAGTTCAACTCTGGGCAAAAGATTCTGTACATCAATGCTTTTCAGGGTCTTGCCATGTACTGTTTATTTTTCCTCCCGAATTGCAGAATCTCACACTTACCTGGATTAAACTGCAATTGACATTTGTCCGCCCAGGTCTGCAACTGATCTACATCTGTTGTATCCTTTGACAACCTTCTACACCATCCACAACTCCACCTTTCTTTGTATCGTCTGCAAACTTACTAACCCATCCATCTACATTTTCATCCAAGTCATTTATGTACTTCATAAACAGAAGAGGTCCCAGTACAGATCCCTGTGGAACACACTAGTTATGGACTTACAGCAAGAAAACACCCTTCCACCGCTCCCCTCTCCCTTCTATGGGCAAGCCAATTCCGAATCCACATGATTAAGCCACTGTGGGTACCATGCATCTTAATCTCCTGCTTGAGCACACCAAGAAGCACCTTTTTGAAAGCCTTACTAAAATCCAACATACATTGGTCTACCCTCCTCTATAAATTCAATCAGGTTAGTAAGACATGACTTGTCCTGCACAAAGCCATGCTGACCATTCCCAATTAGGCCATGCTTTTCCAATTGTGTGTAAATCCTATCCCTAACAATTATTTCCAGTAGCTTTCCAATTACTGATGTAAGACTCACCAGTCTATAGTTTCCTGCATTATCTGTATTCCCCTTCTTGAACAGAGGAACAACATTAGCTACTTGTCAGCAGCCAGGACCTTTCCAGTGGCTAATAAGGATACAAATATCTTAGTCAAGGCACCAGCAATCTCCTCTCTTGCTTCATTCAATAACCTGGGATAGATACCATCGGGCCCTGGGACTTACCCAACTTAATGTTCTTCAAGAGATCCAACATCACTTTTTTCTTGATATCGAAATGTCCTAACAGATTAGCATGCTCCATACAAATCTCCCTGTCCTTCATATCCTTCTCCTGGGTGAGTACCGACATAAAGTAATCATCTCACTCACATCGTCTGTCTCCAAACACAAGTTCCCTCCTTTATCCTTGAGTAGACCACTCCCTCTGTGACTTCCTTGTCAGGTCCACATACCCCTACCAACCCAACCTCTACTCCCGGCACCTTCCCCTGCAACCGCAAAAAATGCAAAATTTGCGCCCACACTTCCTCCCTTACTTCTTTCCAAGGCCCCAAGGGATCCTTCCATATCCACCACAAATTCACCTGCACCTCCACACATCATTTACTGCATCCACTGCACCCGATGTGGCCTCCTCTATATTGAGGAGACAGGCCGCCTACTTACGGAATGTTACAGAGAACACCTCTGGAACACCCAGACCAACCGACCCAACCACCCCGTGGCTCAACACTTCAACTCCCCCTCCCACTCCACCAAAGACATGCAGGTCCTTGGACTCCTCCATCGCCAGACCATAGCAACATGACAGTTGGAGGAAGAGTGCCTCACCTTCCGCCTAGGAACCCTCCAACCACAAGGGATGAACTTGGATTTCTCCAGTTTCCTCATTTCCCCTCCCCCCACCTTGTCTCAGTCCCAACCCTCGAACTCAGCAAAACCTTTCTAACCTGCAATCTTCTTCCTGACCTCTCCGCGCCCACCCCAACCCCGGCCTATCACCCTCACCTTAACCTCCTTCCACCTATCGCATTTCCAACGCCCCTCCCCGTAGTCCCTCCTCCCTACCTTTTATCTAAGCCTGCTTGGCACACTTTCCTCATTCTTGAAGAAGGGGTCATGCCTGAAACGTCGATTCTCCTGCTCCTTGGATACTGCCTGACCTGCTGTGCTTTTCCAGCAACACTTTTTCAGCTCTGATCTCCAGCATCTACAGTCCTCACTTTCTCCTGGTTCTACCTTCTCCCTAGTTATCCTTTTGCTTTTAGTGTATGCACAGAATGCTTTGGGATTCTCTTTAACTCTACTTGCCAAGGTCATTTCATGGCCCCTTCTTTCTCTCCTAATTCCCTGCTTGAGGTTATTTCTGCATTCTTTGTATTCCTTATGAGGTCTGCCCGATTTTAGCTTCCTAAACCTTACTCTTCATATCGTATTTAAATGCTTTCCTGTCACAACATGCTTTGCTTTTACCTGGTTGGTCCACATACTCCTCTAATGTTAAGTGTCAAACACTCATGAAAATTAAGAATCATCAGGGTTCAGAGGCCACCATACATTCTGCTCACTATGACTCATGAGCAACTCCAGTGCCACTTGTGCGTCAAACCACCCCAACTTCAGATCACATTGTTTCATTTTGTGCTCATTCAGAGCAATGCCAATGTCCGACCTCGCCACTCTTGTGCATGCATGTTGGATTAACCAGCACCATTCCCACCCCAGGACTGTTACCTGCCAACCACAGCCTCCAGAGACCTATTTGCTGAGGAATCCTGGAAGATCTCTAGCATTTCACAGGCAGCTAGGTGCAAGATCTGTGGAAGGCACTCCCAGACCATATTTAAAGTTCTTGTCCATATGTGGTGGAATTCCAACAAAACCAAGATGGACCCATATTCTGGGCTTCCCCAGTGGATGTATATACAACTTGTAATCTCTCATGTTGCTGTACTTCTAGGATTATTAATATCAGAACCGTGTCTAATTAATTCCTGTAGTAATCAGCAAGATGCACAAAGAACACAAAGCTGTTAATAACTTTAGTAACCCATGCGGTAAATTTTAGGTTAGTGCTCTCTCTGCAAAGAGCTGAATTGAAGTTCTGCATTGTGAGCACAAAAGCTGAAAATTACTCCCAACAAGTCTAGCAAAACAAGATTTGACTTAATTAAATTTGGATCTCAGACAGTCACTTGTACACTTTCTCCTTATGACTCAGAAATCAATCACTTCTTATGAAATGAAGTTAGTTGAATTTGCAGCTGCTCGTTGTTAGCTTCCAGTGCTTTGAATAAACTAAGAAATTATTTGAAATGAAAAGATAAATTAATACTTGGTGACATTATGCAGAACAGAGTTTTGCATTCATTACAATTGCCCGCAACTCCAGCAGCAGAAGAATTAGTCCCATGTTCAGTGAAACAGCTGTGAGAGGCTCATTCCACTCATACATTCATTCCTCACCAATTGCTTCAGTGTCAGATCTTTGGAATAGTTGTGCTAAAGACTTCAATTGGAATCTTGGAGAGAAGCCGACCAACTATTATTAACTTGGCTGAACTTTGAAAAGCTTTGTTTTCATTAAAGTTTTTAATTTGTCAGAATTTTTTTTGAATCTCTTTTTCTACAAACTGTGACTAAATAATAGTTTAAAATGTTAACCATGAAGTGATTCAGTAGAATCCACTCAAGGTAGCTTTATTTTGTTAGACTGGCAAGTTTGAGTTAGAGATGGTGTAGGATTAAGATGTGATTCTGAAAATTGCAGCTATTGAAGACATCAGCTACAGGCTTGGTATGAGAACATGGGTTATCCAAGATTTGTTACTGACCAAGATTGATTTATGAAGAAAGAATGTTGCTGCTGAAGATAGGTACAGCCTAACTGGCTAGGTATTTAACACCTATGAGAATATGTTATATACTCTTACTGTTGTCAAGATGCAGTTCCCATTACACTCAAAAGATTTGTGATAAATTCTGCTGCTCACTATGTCATACATAACCTGTCGTCCATGTGACAAGGGCTTAAGTCCAATTTTGTTCATTATTCAATAACCAAAGGCTAATTGTCCTCCTTCTTGGACGAGATAAATGGAGTGCCTTTGGTTTTCATATAGTTCCAAAATGAAGTGGTGGGTAGTAGAATTTCCAAATTAATTGTGCAGAAGTCTTGGGAATATGAATCATGCAGATGTACAGTTTCCATGAACATTGTTGATGATTATTCCCTTTTCCTCATGGAACTGGAAGTGCTTCAGACTGGCACTGTGAACTTTTATAAGCAGCTCAAGACAAACTAAGGATTCATACAGTCAGACCATGACAAACTGTGCTTAAACTCTTTTAGATTTAGTTATGCATGGTAATTTTCAATGGAAGGAAATCATGCAGTATCTGGCAAACAGAAATACTACTGATGCAGCACCTTTCCTCAGGGAATCTTAAGCATAGTGATGGGATATTGTGCAGGCCATACCTCCATTTGATTGGGAAAAAAGCCTCATGCACAAAAGCATAAGGAAATCACTCCATCTTGAGGATAAATTTGGGCAAATGTAGCATGATGGAACTTTTATTGTAATGGTTTGTTTTTAAATCAAGATTTATTAATTGACTTATGCCAATGTGTTGGGATTTGAACCCCACATCATTCACCTTGGTGTCATGGCCCATGGACTCAAGGTCTCATAGTTCAGTAGAATTATCTCTACACCAGCATTCAGAACAGGTTCTGGAACGTTAAGGGACAGAAAGATTGAAAACTGAAGATGGGACAATCAGCTTCAGAGGAGGAATTGGAAGTAGGAGAAACTTTAATGTCACTAGTGAAATTGTACACTGAAATTTACAAATGAAGAATAGTGGTATGAACAGTCTCCAGGCAAGAGTGTCCAAATCGCTGTAATTCAAGCCATCATTCCCCCAAAATGGTTATGCTCCAGTATGAGGGATGATGAACTGCCTCTCCTTCATCATGCAACCTCTCTTCGTTCGTCGCAACAAGGTTAAATCAAACAGGGTCACTTTCCTCATGGCATCTTTTTCAATTCAAATGCATTTATTTTTTAAAAGGAGCAAAATGGTTCAGCCTTCTTTTAATTAAAGAGCAGGTAAATTAGCTACTAAACATGGGAAGAGATTATAAAATGCAACATTCACATGCTAATGGATTAGCATGTGAATTAAGTAAAATGATGCCAGTTAAAAAGCCGAGAGAATCAGTCTCTGGATTCCCTGAAGAATAGACTGAATGCTGCAGCTGATTTGTTGTATGATAGTGGTGCTGCTAACACTGATAGTGAAGCAAAAACAGAAATTGCCAGAGAAACTCAGCAGGTCTGGCAACATCTGTGGAGGGAGAAACAGTGTTAATCTTTCAAGTCCAGTATGATTTGGAAGTCCAAAACCAACAATATTAGATTCAAAATATTAACTGCTCGAAACGGTTGAGTCTATCCAGCAGTTTCCATTTTATTTTCAGATTTCCAGCAACTGTAGTATTGTGCTTTATTTATGAGTGAAACAGTTGATTTGAGGTTATTGGGTCTGTGTTTAACTGACAGAATTTTGTCCCTTTTCTACTTCCTCTTTCAAAATGACTTAATTGGCTGGTCTGGATCCAATGCTTTAGTGAGACACTGTTTGACTTGACCTGAAGTTCAGGGATGTTCATGGCTATCCCCAAGCTGTGAGCTGCATAGCACATGAGACCACACTAAAACATCAGTCCACTAATACACAGAGACCAGGGATTTCTTTTGTATTTTTACTCATTTTTTTTGCATATTCTTGAAAAGATAGAACACAAGAATCTCTCCAGTTGGATATACAATCCACAGGGGATGGTTTTCTACTGACATGGATATCTTTGTAACCACTGAAGATACAGGCCAATCTGTTTCCAATTGCATCCTTTCTGTTGAAGGGTTGATGCTTAAAGATCTTTTGGTGCATTTAGGCGTGACATTCCTGGTTCCTCCTGCAGCTGTTTTGGTCCCCCTACATGAGAAGGAATATACTTACCAGAGAGGGAGTGCAATGGAGATTCACTATGCTGAAACCATGGATGACAGGACTATCCTATGAGGGTAGATTGGCTCAGTTGGGCCTGTATTCCCTAGAACTTAGGGGGGAATTTGATTGAGAGGTATAGAATTCTAATGTGGCTTGGTAGACTAGATTCAGAGAGGATGTTGCTCTAGTTTGGGAGTCTAGAACAAGCCAACATAATGTCAGGATATGGACTAGATCATCTAGGACTAAAATGAGGTAAACTTTCTTCAAGGAGAAAGTGAGGACTGCAGATGTTGGAGATCAGAGCTGAAAATGTGTTGCTGGAAATGCACAGCAGGTCAGGCAGCATCCAAGGAGCAGGAGAGTCGACGTTTCGGGCATAAGCCCTTCTTCAGGAATCATAAGCTCTGAAGAAGGGCTTATGCCCGAAACGTCGATTCTCCTGTTCCTTAAACTTTCTTCAATCAAAGGTTAATGAGCCTGTGAAGTTCTCAACCACAGAATGTTGTCACAATACCAGTTCTTTTTACAAGATTACTGTGCTCTTGAGGTCTTTTTCCAGAGATGGGGTAATTGGCCAGGCTTCAACTAGGCTGGGTTTGGAAGTTTTATTGGGAAGTTTGGAAGTTACAAAGCCCTTTGTTTATCCCTAACAGATAGTACTTCAGACCAAAAGCTTTCATGTCTTTAAAAAAGCCTGTATAAACAAACCTGCCTGCCATCTGCATAACTAGCCTTTATTTAGGTGAGAGCTTTTTTTGGTTCAGTTCAGAACTTTAGTCAGTTCAGTTGCAGCAGGGGATGTGTGAAACACGCTGCTGATCACTCTCTAACTTAAAGCCTATAATCTCATTTTTCTTTCATTTTTACTGTTTGTGCTAAGGGATTAGGACTGTTGCAAGTATTTTTGAAACAGCATCGTTACGTCGGGTTTAGATAGGATAAGTTATCTGGTATTCAGTTTTCTGTTTGTTGTGTTTCATTCTGTAATTTTGTTTGTTTAAAACATGGCAGTCAAACCAACAAATTTAGTCCGGGAATATCCACTGTACACTTAGCTAAAACAAATAGCAAAGTTACGATCTGGGCTACCTGCTTAAAAATATTTTGAAGGAGCTGGCCTAGTCCGTAACAGGTTGGTGTTGGGGGTGGGGGGGGGGGGGGTCTTTGTGGGATTTAAACAGAGAGCGGTAGGTATTAGTGTGTTTTATTTTGGGTGTTGATTTGGTTAGTTTAAACAGCATTGAGATAGCAATAGCTCTTTCAGTCATCAAGGAGTGTCTGGAGGTGGAAGAAGTGACCCTGGGGGTTTTACAAAAGGCAAATAGGACCAAGTTGCAGGAATTTATAGACAAGCTGGAGTTGAATTTATGTTCTAATGTGAGGAAAGGTGATGATTACAGCAATAGCTCAGCCTTTAAAATTGCTGGAAACACCACCAGGATCTATAGAGGTGGCAAGAATTCATTTGCTAATGAAGCAGCTTGAGTTAGAGGTGAGAGATACAGAAAGGGCAGCCGAAATGAAACAGTTTGAGTTAAGAGTAAAATTGGAAGAGAAAGGAAAAGAGCCAAGGAGTTTAGCAGAAGAGAAGAAGAAAGAGAGAGAGTTTGAACTTTAGAAATTGACACTTAAAAAGGGACGTCCGCCTGAAGGGATGGAGATGAAGGCTGAAGGTAGGTTTAGTGAGGAAGAGTGTGAGGATGAGTAAGTCTCTGGTAGGCAAAAGCCCGGTGAGAAGCTGGTTCAGTATTTTCAAGCATTGCCTAAATTTGATGAGAAGAATGTGGACGCCTTTCTCATCTCATTTGAAAAAGTGACTAAACAAATGCAGTGGCCAGTGACTGTGTGGGTTTTGTTGATCCAAACCAAACTAGTAGGTAGAGCTAGTGAGGTATTTGCATCACTACCAGAGGAATATGAGGATGTGAAGAAGGCCATCTTAAGTCCCTATGAGATTGCACTTGTAGCCTACAGTCAATGTATAAGGAGGGACCCTGGTCAAACCTATATTGGGTTTGAAAGGTGGATAAGAGCTTTAAAAATATAGCAAACGTACAATGCCCTTAGAGAGACAATTATTTTGGAGGAGTTCAAAAATTCACTACCTGACATAGTGCAAGCCCACGTGGAAAAGCAGAGAGTGAAAACTGCAAGATTAGCAGCTGAAGTAACTGATAATTATGAGTTGGCTCATAATCCACGGTTTGGCTTCCTGAATCAATTTCAATCCATCAGGGATAGAAGTTGGGGAAAAGAGAAATCCTCCCATGGAATGGGAAAGGTAGATCTCGGTGAAATCATAACGAGAACTCACTACATGGTAAAAATAAAGCCCTTTGAAGGGAACAGAGAAGGTAAAAAGTTCAATGTTTTCAGTGTGATAAAGTAGGCCACATGAAATCACAATGTCGGTGGGCTAGAAAAAGCACAGAAAAGCCGGACGGGGGAAACCAGGATAAGCCTGAAGTTTTGTTTGAATGGTAGCAGGAAGCACAGTGAAAGCGAGAAAGCTGATCAGACGTTGGTTAAGGAGGAAGTGCCAGATCTGCTTAAAAAATATACCTGCAAAGGTAAAGTTTATTCACATAGGCCAGGAATAGCAGGGAAAGAGGTTACAATATGAAGGGACATGGGATCCTCTCAGTCTGTGATGCTGAAGGATGAGGAGATGGACTCCTAAAGAGCTATTGCCAGAAAAGGTACCGGTAACAGGAATTCATGGTGAGACAAAAAGCGCTCAATATGTAAAGTGAGTGTCCAGAAAAAAAGTGATGAATTGGTGGTAGGACTGCTGGACAAACTCTAGTCTCCACGAATACAATTTGCCCTTGTGAATGAAATAGCTGATTCACTGGTAGGCATGCTGCCTACTGTAGTTGAAAAGCCAGTGGAGAATCAGGCTTCTTATCTGGGAAACTTTGTGTAGTAACAAGGTCACAGAGTCACCAGTTGAAGGAGGTGAGATCAAAAGGAAGCTGAAGTGGCATTAGCAGACACGGTGTTTGATCAGTTAGTTGGGACAAAACAGGAACAGATAAATAATCATACAAATATCTTTACCTCTGTAAAACTCATTGAGTTGCAGCAGAAGGATGAAAATTTAAACAGTTGTATCAAAAGACACACACAGAGAAAGAGTCTGAATGTATCTTTGAGCGTTTTTCCTGAAAAATGATGTATTAATGAGTAAATAGAGACCATTACACATTCAAGCAGATGAGAAATGGGCAGAGATTCATCAAATTGTATTGCCACTAGGATACAGAAGGGAGATTTGTGAGTGGCACATGAGCTATCACTTAGAGGTAATTTAGGAGTGAAGAAAACACAGGCTAAAATATAAAGACATTTCTACTGGCCTGAACTGCACAATGATGTTGTTGAATTTTGCCAGACATGTCATACATGTCAGGCAATTGGAAAACCACAGGCAGTAATAAAACTTGCACTTTTGATATGTATTCCAACATTTGAGGAACCTTTTACATGAGTCTTAATTGATTGTGTAGGACCCCTACCTTAAACAAAAAATGGGAATCAGTATTTGTTAACAATAACGGATGTAACGACAAGATTTCCAGAGGCCATTCTGTTATACAATATCACAACTAAAAGGATTGTAGAGGAATTACTCTTTTTTTTAAACCAGATACAAACTACCAACAGAGATACAGTCAGACCAAGGGTCAAATGTCACATCCAAACTATTCAAGGAAGTTATGGACAACTTAGACATAAAGCAATTCAAATCTACTGCCTACTATCTTGGATCACAGGAAGCGCTAGAAAGATGGCATCAAACACTAAAGATTATTTTGAGAGCTTCTAGTTAAGTTTATCCAGACGATTAGGATAAGGGGATTCGATTTTTGCAATCAGAGATACACCAAATGAATCGACCAAATTCAGCCCATATGAATTAGTTTTTGGGCAGGAAGTGAGAGGACCATTAAAATTGATTAAGGAGAAATCAGTAAGTCAGAAGTCAGAGACTACACAATTGGACTATGTGTCAAATTTTAGAGAACAATTAAATAGAGGTGGGGGTTGGCTGGACAGGATCTGAAAGTATCATAGTGTGCAATAAAACAGGAAATGGATAAGAAATCAAAAATTTGCAATTTTGCTATTGCGATGAGGTATTAGTGTTATTTCTAGTAATACGTGAACTTTGACAGGCAAAGTTTAATGGACTTTATCAAATAAAAAGGAAATTGAGTGAATTACTCGATAAGGGCTCCATATAGGAAGAAATCTCACAGTGTGTCATATGAATATGTTCAAAAAGTATTTTGACAGAGAAGGAAAGCGAGAGGAGAAGATATTGATGATTACAGCACAGAAGGAAACCCAGTTCAGAGGATTCCGAATTGGACATTCCTCAAAGTAATTTGGACAATGAGGAAGTTGTCAAAAATTGGGATAAATTATTGAGTTACCTTCCTGAGAAAAATCCAAATGACCTGAAGGAGATTTGTGGAAATAAACTGGGAAGTACTCACCTAATTGTGCATGATGTAGATATAAAAGATGCTGTTCCAATTAAGCAACATCCTTATAAGCATAACCCTCTAAAGTTGGCACAGGTTCAGACAGGGATAGGACGCATGCTCCAAGATGACATAATCAAAGTGAGTTACAGTGACAGAAGCTCACCCATCGTAATGGTGCCAAAGCCAGATAGTAACCAATGGTTATGTGTGGACTATCGCAAAGTCAATGCAGTTACGAAGACTGATGCATATCCAATTCCATGTTTGGAAGACTGTGTTGAACAGTGGGACAAGCAACTTACATTTCTAAGTTGGACTTGCTCAGAGGCTACTGGCAGAAAGAGCAAAGGCAATTTCCATTTTCATAACAACAATGGACTGTATCAGTTTAAAGTCATGCCATTTGGTATGAAAAATGCTCTGGCCACATTTCAGAGACTAACCAATAAGGTCATTGCTGGATTACCCAACTGTGTTGACTACATTGATGACCTGACGATCTTTACTCACTCATGAAAGGAACATTTACAGCATTTGTCAGACTTGTTCGATTAACTTTGAAAAGCAGGCTTGATGGTAGACCTAGCTAAAAGTGAACTTGTCAAAGTGAAAACAAAAATAATTGGGAAATTTCCCATACCATCGACAAAAATAGCAGTACTACTGTTCCTGGGATTGAGTGGATTTTATCAAAAGTTTGTGTCGAATTTTCGCAGTGTGGCAGCTCCACTCACTGAATTGCTAAAGAAAGGCAGAGGTTTCAGTATACAGCAGCCTATCAGAAGCTGTTTGACCGCTTGAAGACTGTGTTAACTACTGCCCTGGAATTAGCCACACTTGATTACACAAAGTCTTTCAAGGTGGCTATTGATACCAGAGATGTGGGTGCCGGTGCGGTGCTCCTGCAGGAAGACGATGAGAAATTCAAAAGAACTATCGGGTATTTCTCCAGGAAGTTGAACGTTAATCAACTGAAATATTTGGCAGTTGGAGAAAGAGACTTTAAACTTGGTTTTGGCACTACAACACTTCAATGCTTATATTACCTGCCACACATTTGAGACATCATACACACTGATCATAATCCATTGAAGTTTATGGAGAAATTTAAAGACAAAAATATTAGACTGTTTAGATGGATCTTATTGTTACAACCATTCAATTTAACAATTGTGCATGTGGCAGGTCAAGAAAATGTGATCGCCGATGCACTGTCGAGATCCGAATGAGAAACAGAGGCGTTCAGTGGTGAGAGAAGCACAGGCTGAATCTGAATGCATTTGTGCATGGCTGCATATTTATAGTCAATGCATGTATATGGGTGTTTAAAGTACGAACTGATTTTTTTTTAGTTTTTCGGGTTTTGAAAAATGAAGCCATCTTTGGATATTGACGATTCATTTTTATAAGGGGTGGTGGGGGGGAAGCAGTGGTGTCACAATGCTGGTTCTTTTTACAAGGTTTTTTATGCCTTTGAGTGTTTTTTCCAAGAGGGGGTAATTGGCTAGGGTCTAACTACACTGGGTTTGGAAGTTTTATTGGGGCCCTTTGTTTACCCCTAACAGATAGCACTTCAGGCCAAAAGCTTTCATGTCTTTAGAAAAATGTATAATCAAAGGGGAGTGGTCAGCTAACTGTGTAGCTAGCCTTTGTTTAGATGAGAATTTTTTTGGATACAGTTCAGAACTTTAGTCAGCTCAGTTGCAGCAGGAGATGTGTGAAACAGGTTGCTGACCGCTGTCTCTAACTTCAAGCCTATAAGCTCTAGTTTGTTTCATTTTTACTGTTTGTGCCATTGGATGTGTGTGTTGGGACTGTCGCAAGTACTTTTGGAACAGCATCCCTTAAGTCAGGTTTGATTAGGATCAGTGATCTGGTTTTCGGCTTTCTGTTCTTTGTGTTTCATTCTGTAATTTTGTAAATAAATTTTGTTTGTTTAAAGCTTGGCAGTTGAACCAGCTACTCTACAGGAATATTCACCAAATACTTCGCTAAAATAAATAGCCAAGTTACGGTCTGGGCTACTTGCTTAAAAATATTTTGAGTGATTTGGTCTAGTCCATAATAAGGCTATCAAGGCAAAATTACTGAATACATTTCAGAAATAGATTGGTGAAATTTTAGATTTTAACGGCAGCAAGAGGTATTGAGAGAAAGCAAGAACATGACATTCAGACAGTGATGTAATCATTATCATATTTAAAACAGAGCAGGCTCAAAAGGCAAAATGAGTTGTTCTGCTCCTAGTATTAATATCTCTGTTTCCTCACAGGAATAAGTGTGATCCACACACGGCTATACTAGAAGTCACTGAATTCATATCTGCAGTCATCTATTAGGTCAAAGGGTCCTACAACATGGAGACATGCCCTTCTGCCCAAACTGGTCCATGTCAAATTAAATGCCCATCCACACTAACCTCATTTCCCTGCACTTGGGCCATATCCTTCTAAATCTTTCCTATCCATATATTTTTCCAAATGTCGTTTAAATGTTGTTAATGTACTGACTACCACAGGCAGCTCATTCCATATGCATACCATCCTCTGTGTAAAAAGATTGTCCCTCAGGTTCCCATTTATTCGTTTCCTTCGATGCTTAAACTGAAGCCCTCTCATCCATGATTCCCCAACTCTGGGAAAAAGTCTGAGTGTATTCACCCAATCCATGCCTCTCATGACCTTATACACTTCTATAAAATTCCTCCCCGCCTCAGTCTCCTACACTCTAAAGTTAAAACGTTCTAGCTCGTCCAACCTCTCCCTATAACGTAGTCCTTTGACTCCTGGCAACATTCTTGTAAATTTCTTCTGCACTCTTTCCAGTTTAATAATATCCTTCCTATAGCAAGGTGACAAAATTGAACACAATACTCCAAGTGTGGCCTCATCAATGACCTGTGCAACTGCAAAATAACTTCCCAACTTCAATACACAATACCCTGACTGATGAAGGCCAGAGTGCCAAAAGCTTTCTTCACCGCCCTGTCTACCTGTGACTCCACTCTCAGAGAACCATGTGCCTGAACCCAAGGTCCCTCTGTTCTACTACACTCCTTAAGGCCCTACCATTCACCCTGAAGTTCATACCTTGACTTGACTTTCTAAAATGCAAGATCTCACACTTAACTATATTAAACTTCATTTGCCATTTCTTGTCCCACTTCCCCAGCTGATCAAGGTCCTGCTACAATTTCTGATAACCTTCCTCACTGTCCATGATATCACCTATGTTAGTGTCATCTGCAAATTTACTAATCATGTCATGTACATTCTCATCCACATCATTGATATAGATAACAAGCACCAATGGGCCCAGCAGAAGCCCCTGACATATTCCACTAGTCACAGGCTTCCAGTCTGACAAGGATCCTTCTACTTTTACCCTCTGCTTCCTGCCATCCAGCCAATTGTATAGCCAGTTTGCCAAGTCCCCTTGGATTCCATGCGATCTAACCTTCCAGAGCAGCCAACCACGTGGAACATTATCAAAGGCCTTACTAAAATCCATATAGACTACATCTATCACCCTGCCCTCCTCACCACTTCATCAAAAAATTCTAAAAACTTGAGAGGCATAATCTTCCATGCACAAAACCATGCTGACTACTCCAAATCAATCCCTGTCTTTCCAAATGTGGGTATATCTTATTTCTCAGAATCTTCTCAAGGAACTTACCTACCATAGATGTTAGGCTTACTGGTCTACAGTTCCCAAGTTTTTCTTTACAGCCCTTCTTGAATAAGAGCAGACCTCACCCAGGGCTAATGCTGATGCAAATATATCAGTCAGGGCCCCCACAATTTCTTCTTTAGCATCTTACAGGGTTCTTGGATATATCTGGTCAGGACCAGGAGATTTATCCACATTCATACATTCTAATATATCCAATATCACCTCTACTCTGATACAGACTGTCCCTAAGATATCACCACTAACTTCCCAAAATTCCTAAGTCTTCATGGCTTTCTCCCCAATAGACACAGAAGATAAATATTAATTGAGGATGTCGTCCATCTCCTACGATTCCACACATACAATTCCACTTTGGCTCTTGCGGGGTCCTATTCTCTCTTTACTTATTCTTTTTTCTTTCGTATACTTGAAGAAACTCTTTGGATTCATTCTAATCTGCTCAGCCAAAGCTACCTCATAATGTCTTTTCGCCCTTCTGAGTTCCTTCTTTTGTAAACTTTTGTATTCCCTATATATCTCCTTGATTGGTACAGTGATGAACAGTGATGAGGATGCAGAAATATTTCAGTGTCATTTGAACAGGCTGATGGAATGGGCAAATGCATGGCAGATGAAGTATAGTGTGGAAGAAATGTGAGATTATCCAATTTTGGTAGCAACAACAGGAAGGCAGATTATTATCTTAATACTGATAGATTGGGAAAGAGTGAGGGGCCCCTGAGCACCAGTCCCTGAAGGTAAGCATACAGGTGTAGCAAGTGCTGAAGAAAGTAAATTGTATGTTGGCCTTCAAAGTGAAAAGAGGAGAAAGTGAGGACTGCAGATGCTGGATTCCTGAAGAAGGGCTCATGCCCGAAACGTCGATTCTCCTGCTCCTTGGATGCTGCCTGACCTGCTGCGCTTTTCCAGCAACACATTTTCAGTTCAAAGTGAAAAGAGTCAAATACAGGAGCAGAGTTGCCTTACTGCAGTTGTATAGGGCTTTATAGAGACCACACCTTGAGTATTGTGAACAGTTTCGTTTCCTTCTCTGAGGAAGGATATTCTGGTTATCTCGGAGTACAACAACTTTACCAGACTGATTCCTGGAATGGCAGGATTGACATCTGAAGTGAGATTGTATCAGTTGGAATTATATTCATTGAAGTTTAGAAGAATAGAAACCTATAAAGCTGTAACAGCACTAGATAGGATAAATGGAGGAAGGGTGTTCTCAATGACCAGAGGTCACAGTCTCATGGTATTGTCCCTACATTTGAGCCATATAGCCTCTATTTAACTCTTACATGCTCCAGGAATGTACTGTGACAAACCTAAACAGATTGATTAAAAATAACTATAGGGCAGGTCATTTAGAACTGAGTTTAGAAGAAATTTCTTCACTCAGAAAGTGGTAATCTTGTGGAATTCTTTGCCATAGAAAGCAATTGAGTCCAAAACATTAAATGTTTTCAAGAAGGAGTTAGATTTGGTTCTTTGGGCTAAAGGGATCAAAGGGTATTGGGGAGAAAGCAGGAACAGGGTATTGGTTTGGATGATCAACCCTGATCAGAGTGAATGGTGGAGAAGGTTCAAAAGGCTGATCAGCTTATGCCTGCTCCTACTTTATATGCAAGTCTTTTTTATAAAAAAATACACATTTGTCAATTGAGTTTAATAATATTATAAGCAATCTAAGGTTACAATTTATTGTCATGATACCAATGATATATTTTCACTCCCTTGGCTTGAAAAATTCAGCCCCATTCCCGTCTGTCTTTCTCCCCAGCCCCCAGTGACTTGATTCCCAGTTTCATTCTCTTGACTGCTTCCCACTAGCAGCTGTCATACCATTGTCTCCCTCCCATTGTCCTCTCATCTTCAGAAAGAGTTTCTTTCACACTCAAACCTCCTGTGGAGTTTGCCATTGAATACCAACTCTGCCAAACATTCCTGATGAAGGGCTTATGCCCAAAACATCAACTCTCCTGCTCCTCAGATGCTGCCTGACCTGCTGTGTTCTTTCAGTGCCATACTTTTTGACTCTGCCAAACTAACACCCGAGTCTCAATTGTCACTTGTTGCTCCCAGTCTCTGCGGTATCGGATTAAATAAAATCACACAGCTGGTGCCTTCACTGTGTTGGCAGTTGATGAAAACACAGAAAAATTGCTCTTGTAGGAAATATGAAATATGGAGGTTATCCAGGCCCTTTGCAGCAAAGCCCGGGCACCCGTCACTATTGCAGGGGAGACCTGGTCAATCTTAGAAAGGTGGAAAAATTACCTGGGGAATGTCCAGTGCATCTAAGGTAATTTCTGGTACTGTGCACAGTCTGTTCAAATTGAAAAGTTGAAAAAAATGGTGAAGCGGTAAATAGTCAGGAGGATAGCCTTAGATTACATGAGGATTTAGATGGGCTGATCAGTAACGAATGGAATTTAATCTGGATGAATGTTAAGCTGGACAAATAAGGCAAAGGAATACATTTTGAATGGTGAGATCGTAGGAAACACCGAGGATCAGTGGGACCCTGGCATGCATGTTCATTGGTCATTTAAGGTAAAGAATCAGTAGATAAAGTGGTTAAGAAGGCATGTGGGATACTTGCCTTTATCAGCCAAGGCACAGAGTTTAAGAGTAGGGAGTGGTGTAGAATGTTGGCCAGGCCTTAATTAGAGCATTGGGTGCAGTTCTGGAATCCACGTAATAGGAGGGATGTGATAGAATGTGCGGAGGAAATTTACCAGGATGTGACTTGGGCTGGAGACTTTTAGTTATGAAGAGTGATTGGATAATTGGGGGCTGTTTTCCATGGATCAGAGGAGACTGAGGATTGACATGATTGTGATGTATAAAATAATAATACACATATTCAGGGTAGATGGGAGGAATATTTTCCCCTTGACGGAGGTATCAGTGATTGGGGGGGCATAATTTAAAGTAAGGACAGTAGTTCAGGGGGAAATGCACCCAGAAGGTGATAAGAGTCTGGAACTTCTTGCCTGTAAGGGTGGTAGAGTCAGAAATCCTCATGACATTTAAGAAGTATTTTGATGTATATTTCAATGCCAAAGCAAATAAAGCTGGGAAACAGGACGAGAAGACTTGGGAGGTTGTTTTTGTGCAGCATACACTCAATGGGTCAAAGGGCTTTTTTATGACTCTCTGAATGTTATAGAATCCCAACAGTAGGGCGGCACGGTGGCACAGTGGTTAGCACTGCTGCCTCACAGCGCCTCTAGACCCGGGTTCAATTCCCGACTCAGGCGACTGACTGTGTGGAGTTTGCACGTTCTCCCTGTGTCTGCGTGGGTTTCCTCCGGGTGCTCCGGTTTCCTCCCACAGTCCAAAGATGTGCGGGTCAGGTGAATTGGCCAAGCTAAATTGCCCGTAGTGTTAGGTAAGGGGTAAATGTAGGGGTATGGGTGGGTTACGCTTCGGCGGTTCGGTGTGGACTTGTTGGGCCGAAAGGCCTGTTTCCACACTGTAAGTCTAATCTAAAAGTATGGAAACAGGCTCTTTGGCTCAACAAGTCCACACCAACCCTCTAAAGAAAAACCCACCCAGACTCATTCCCCTATTCTATACTTACCCCGACCAATGCACCTAACCTACAAATCTCTGAACATTATGGGTAATTTAGATCGGTCAATTCACCTAACTTTCATATCTTTGGATTGCGGGAGAAGACCAGAGCAAACCCACACAGACACAGGGAGAATGTGCAAACTCCAGACAGTCGCCTGAGGCTGGGTCCCTGGCGCTGTGAGGCAGCAAGTTATCCACTGAGCCATTGTGCCACCATCATGCTGGCATCTTGGAATGCTTCTTCTCTTATTGCCATTACATATTGGAAGGATCAGATAATGGAATCACCCAGGAACCTTTCTGTTAATTGCTTTTGCTTCTGGCTGCATTCTGCATTGTTTTTGATCTTCTAACTGAACATATATTCTCACAGTGATCTAGAGTTGACACTATTTTGCCACTAATTTAGCTTTGACCTTCTCAGTTAGAATTTCAATTTAGATTTGCTGTATATTTTCTTCATGAGGATTAATTTTTGGCCATGCCACTGAAAGTGATCTTTAATTATAAATATTCTTCTTTTGTTTTTGTCTTCTACTTCTCATTCTGTGATTTCTGATGCTGACCTTCCCCTTCCGAATCATTTCACTCCATTTCAGAGACAGCAGAGAGTCTTTGAGAATGAAATAAAAGGGCGATCAGGAGTAAAAGCAAAGAAAAGTGAAACACCACAAAGAAAACTAAACTTAAAAATCTCGCAATGTAAACTAAATACAAGATCTGAAGAATAAAGAGCAAAGGACAAGTAGAAAAGCAAATAAAAAAGTTCCCTCATGAACAATGAAAATCTTCAAGCCAAAAAGGAAGAAGAGAAATAAAGAATAGTGAGTGTGGAGTGTTCACCTGATTTGCCCCAAACTGACTGATATAATATGCAATGGGGTATAAATGCAGTGACAGCGAAATGCTTCGGGCCATTATTTATTGCTTTGTTTTTCAATGTATTCTTTTAATAATTTGGATGTGCTTACACTTAATGTAACTTTGGAGAGGATCAACATTTTTAATTCTGGATTAGTGGTGATGGAAGAGCACAGCAGTTCAGGCAGCATCCAAAGTGCAGCGAAATCGACGTTTCGGGCAAAAGCCCTTCATCAGGAATGCTTTTTACCTCAACATTTTTAAGTCTGCCTCTCAATAGATTTGCAGATGATAATAAATTAACAAAAATGCTTTCACCCAGACAAGGCTCGAAGGTGGAATGGTTTTAATAATTGCTAGCCACTGTAGCTTGATTCTTGCAGCTGCTGTTACAACAACAATGTATCAGACAGGTGATGATGTGAAATAAGAATATATTTACAAACATGAGCATGCATTTCCAATGAAATGCCACCTATGCCCTCAGAAGCCTTTCTTTTTTGTTCTGCTTTCAATATGTGCATTACAAAGGGCAGCTGTTGGCTGGCAGTGTTTAGCCTCATACTCAACTGAGCTTTAAATATGGTGTCGGTTACAGGAATCCTGGAAGGTCCTGGTAGTGGCTAGTACTACCATCATTACTGAGTGCATAATTGTACCAGCATAATGTCATGAAGGTATGGTACATTATAAGGTGAGCTGGGGAGAATTGCGTGGGACAGCTTACTCAAGTTCACGAAGAAAAAACCTTTATGAAATTCTCCAAAATTGACACTTCGCCAAAGTTTTGTCATATTAGATCACTCTACCATGTGTGAATCAGGCCTTTGCAGGAACTGAAATTTCCGTAAACTGCAGACAAGTATAATCAGGTCTACAGAGCATTAATCAATTGTCTCAGCAATTTGCAATCAAATAGAGTAAAAGCATGCAAACAACCAAACTGACAACAGCAATAGGACCCTCCAGATTAAAACTGCAAATCAGCAACAATAATGTAAATTTATATAATGTCAGGAATACAAGGCAAACAGGTCAAAGCATTTCACAGAGGAGTAAGGAAATTAATAGTTACTTAGCAAAACTGATTAATAATAAAATGTTTGACCAAAATTTTGATCAAAGTGACTTTAAGCAGAAATTGAACGAGAAGGGTAAGATTAATTTAGAGAGAGCTTTAAGGAGGACATTCCTGATGTTCGGGATGGTGGCTGAAAGCATAGCTAACATTGGTGAAGAGATGGATCAATTGTGTGATAAACAGACAGCTTTTTGGATTACCACTACACAACAGCACTTGAAACTACATCAATTTTTCCTAATAAGTTGTCTTTTCATGGCAATTTGAGGAAGACTGCACACTTTATAGGTTGAAATTGGGGAATTTTGGTCAATTTTCAAGTTTACATGATACATAGTGAGCAATTATCTGATCAAGAAAAGCATTTCTCTGTAGGTTAGCTCACACTCTATTGCTGTAAGAAACTCAGCAGGTCTGGCAGCATCTGTGGAGAGAGAAACAGAATTAATATTTTGATTCCAGTCTGATTTTATGAGCTGTAAGTTCCGAGGAAGAGTCATACTACTCTCAAACTATTAATTCTGCTTCTCTCTCCATAGATGTTGCCAGACCTGCTGAGTTTCTTCAACATTTTTTAAAGATTATCTCATGGGAAGTGGATATCGCAGGCTGACCAAAACGTACTGCCCTTCCTAGTTGCCCTTTAGAAGGTGATGGTGAGCTGCTTTCTTGAACAATTAAATTCTCTGGTTTTGTTTCAGATTTCCAGCATCCACAGCATTTTGTTTTCACGCTATTTATATGTTATACCTACAGGGTGATCAAATAGCCAAGGTGATGCACGTTTGTTGATCTGACCATTGGTCTCCCAAAGACTGCTTCTGCTGATCAATATATACTTTGCAGTTTTCATTGGTTCATGCACTATAATACTGATAGTTACATTAACAATCAATCCAAAAGAATCAGTGAGCCTCCAATGTGGCACATCCATATTTGTCAGAAGCAACATGACAATATGCTGAAGCGGCGCATCTTTTTTGAATTATTTGGGGAACTATTGCCATTGCTTTCTCCATGACAATATTTCAGCCAATCAGAGTAAGCTTGTTAACCAAACAGTCCCATTTTCCCTCGAGTATAAATTGTTATAATCACTTAAAACTTGATATTCTTACATTTGTGCTGATCAGTGCATGATGAAAGGCTCAGCAACATTTATATAGGCACAGGGTCATAGAGATGTACAGCACGGAAACAGACCATTCGGTCCAACTTGTCCATGCCAACCAGATATCCCAACTGAATCTAGTCCCACCTGCTAGCAATGACCCATATCCCTCCAAATCCTTCCTATTCATATTCCCATCCAGATGCCTTTTGAATGTTGCAATTGTACCAGCCTCCACCACTTCCTCTGGCAGCTCATTCCATACACGTACCACCCTCTGTGTGAAAAAGTTGCTCCTTAGGCCTCTTTTATATCTTTCCCATCTCACCCTAAACCTATGCTGTCTAGTTCTGGATTCCCCCTTTCCAGGGAAGAGACTTTGTCTATCTACCCTATCCATGCCCCTCATGATTTTATAACCTCTACAAGGTCACCCCTCAGCCTCCAATACTCCAGGGAAAACAGTCCCAGCCTGTTCAGCCTCTCCCTGTAGCTCAAATCCTCCAACTCTGGCAACATCCTTGTTAATCTTTTCTGAACCCTTTCAAGTTTCACAACATATTTCCAATAGGAAGGAACCCAGAATTGCACACAATATTCCAAAGTGGCCTAACCAATGTCCTGTGCAGGTGTAACATGACCTCCCAACTGAGTATTCTGATCAATAAAGGAAAGCATACCAAACACCTTCTTCACTATTTCATTTACCTGCAATTCCACTTTCAAGGAGCTGTGAACCTGCACTTCAAGGTCTCTTTGTTCAACAGCACCCCCTAGGACCTTACCATTAAGTATATAAGCCCTGCTAAGATTTCCTTCTCAAAACGCAGCACCTCACATTTATCAAAATTAAACTTCATCTGCCACTTCTCAGACCATTGGCCCATCTGATCAAGATCCTGTTGTAATCTGAGGTAACCTTCTTCGCTGTCTACTATACCTCCAATTTTGGTGTCATCTGCAAACTTACTAACTATAACTCTTATGCTCACATCCAAATCATTTTTATAAATGATGAAAAGTAGTGGACCCAGCATCAATCCTTGTGGCACGCCTCTGGTCACAGGCCTTCAGTCTGAAAGACAACCCTCCACCATTACCCTTTTCTTCTACCTTTGAGCCAGTTCCATGTCCAAATGGCTAGTTCTCCCTTTATTCCATGAGATCTAACTTTCCTATCCAGTCTCCCATGGGGAAACTTGTCTTACACCTTACTGATCATTGCAACAATATTCAATTATCACATCTTTATACCCCTAATTTATCATCTACCACACATTCAGCCACCAGACAAACATAGCAACTTCATCCAAAAATAAACACAACACATTCATAACTTCAGTGTATTTCATGGACAGTAAAATGCCACTTATGTGAAGCTAACAGTACAGAAATGCAATTCGCATAGTAACTTGATATTCACTCTTAATTGTGTATCTGATTCACACCTAAAGTTCCTCTACCATTTTTGAGTAAATAACAGTTAGCTTCAAAACAACTCACCATTACTTGTACTTCCTATTTTATATGATATTACTTTTCTATGTTAACGAGGTGAAAATGTATTGCTGGAAAAGCGCAGCAGGTCAGGCAGCATCCAAGGAGCAGGAGAATCGACGTTTCGGGCATGAGCCCTTCTTCAGGAATCCTGAAGAAGGGCTCATGCCCGAAACGTCGATTCTCCTGCTCCTTGAATGCTGCCTAACCTGCTGCGCTTTTCCAGTAACACATTTTTCAGCTCTGACCTCCAGCATCTGCAGTCCTCACTTTCTCCTATGCTATGGAGGTGCCAGTGTTGGACGGAGTTGGACAAGGTCAAAACTCACACAACATCAGGTTATAATCCAGCAGGTTTATTAGAAAGCACGAGCTTTCGGAACTCTGCCTAAGGAAGGAGCAGACCTCTGAAAGCTCACGTTTTCATATAAACCTGTTGGACTATAACCTGCTGTCATGTGAATTTTACCATTAATTTTCTAGTACAGCCATGAACTGCTTCTATTAAAAGAATTCTTTGTTGTCTTTCTCCAGTACTTTATGATTTGGATCACAATTCTACAGTTAGATTCACTCTTTTACTATTGTTTATAGGTTAACATCAGAAAACAAAGGCCTGAACAAGCTTCATTACAAATTGTTGTCTGCCAGCATTTCTCAGTTTTTAACAGAGCCCCTTTGATGCTTAATCTTTATTCTTTTGATATCTTGCCAGCGGCTTAGTGTAAACAACTTGAAGCCTGGTACTTAGGTACAAGACGTCTTTGCTGTGAATAAAAATTTAAAATTGCACGGCCTTCTGTGCCATCTCCCCAATTAGCAAGTCATTAAGCTTACAGTGTTACACTGAGCAATCCAGGTTAGAAAGACCATATTACACCGAGCCACTCAAATTCAACCTCCCTAAATGCAGGAAAGCAAACACAAAAATAACCAGAAAACTTCCTGCTTACCACTATCCAGTATGTAAAGTACTTGCTTTCAACCGCTGAGACCAAATCAACTTATAAAGAGTGAAGATAGCGTTTTTATTTTTTACTGCATACCTCAGGACTTGTATGCTCTATTAATTGATTTTTTTTCAAACAATCCTCTCACTTTAGTTTCATGGAAGAATCTTATAAGACTGAAAGTATTAAGTCTTTCTCTCTCTATGGAGTCGGAGAGTAATACAGCACAGAAACAGACCCTTTAATCCAACTCGCACATGCCAATCATGTTTCCAGCTGAACTAATCCCACTAGTCCCATTTACCTGCATTTGATGGATATTCCTCTAACTTTTTCCTTATCATGTACCTGTCCTTGTGTCTTTTAAATGTTGTGATTGTACCTGCATCCACCACTTTTGCTGGCAGTTCATTCCACATAGAAACCACCCTTTGTGTAAAAACATTACCCTTCACGGTCTCTTTTAAATCTTTCTCCTGTCACCTTAAAAATATGCCCCCTAGTTTTTGAACTCCGCCAGCTTTGGGAAAATGCCTATGCTATTCATCTTATCTTTGCCCCTCATAATTTTATAAACCTCTATAAGGCCACTCGTTAACCACCTCCTACATGAAAAAGGTTCCAGCCTATCCAGCCTTTCCTATAACTCAAACCTTCCAGTTCCAGTAATATCCTTGTTAATGTTTTCTGCAACCCCTTCAATTTAAAAATATCCTTCCTATTGCAGGGCAACCAGAATTGTACACACAATACCAAAATTGGGCTCACCAATGCCCTGTACAACCTCAACATGACATCCCAACTCCTATATTCAATGATCTGAACAATGAAGGCAAACATGTTACGTGCCTTCCTAACCACCCTGTACCTGTGACACAACTTCCAAAGAGCTACGTACCTGTACCTGTCAGTCTCACTGTTCAACAATACTCGCCAGGGCCTTACCATTAACTGTGTAAGTCCTGCCCTTAATCATATTGCCAAAATGTAATACCTCTCATTTATCCAATTTAAACTCCATCTGCCACTCCTCAGCCCATTGACCCAATTGATCAAGATCCCTTTGTAATCTTAGATTATCTTCTTCACTGTCAACTATACCACCATTTTTGGTGTCAGCCACAAATTTCCTAATTATGCATTCTAAGACCTCATGTAAATAGTTTATATAAATGACAAACAATGTGGTCCCTGCATCAGTACCTATGGAGGGCTGATCACAGGCCTCCAGTCTGAAAAACAATCCTGTAATATCACCTTCTATCTCTTACCATCAAGCTAATTTTGTGTCCAACTAGCAATCTCTCCTTGAAAACCATATGATCTAATTGTATTAATCAATCTACCATGCGAAAGGCTTTACTAAATCAATGTAGACAATGTCTGCCACTCTGCCCTCATCTATCTTTTGGCTACATCCTCAAAAACTCAACTAAGTTTGTGAGACATGATTTCCCTCACACAAAGCCATGCTGACTATCCCTAATCAGTCCTTGCCTCTCCAAATGCATGCAAATCCTATTTCTCAGAATCCCCTCCAACAACTTACCCACCACTGATGTCAGACTCATCAGTCTATCATTCACAGACTTCTCCTTACAGCCTTTTTTAAATAAAGGCACACCAGACTGCCACCCTGCAGTCCTCCAGCACCTCACCTGTAGCTCTAGATGATGAAAAAAAATCTTCTAAGGGCCTCACATTTTCTTCCCTAGCTTCCCACAATGTTATGGATGCACTTGATCAGTTCCTGGATATTTATGGCTTTAAAGATGTCCAGCACCTCCTCTTCTGTAATGTGGACTGTTTTCAAGACATCAAAATTTATTTCCTCAAGTTCCCTCGACTCTATTTCTTTCACTACAGTAAAAGCTGAAGTGAAAATATTCTTTTAGAATCTCTTCCATCTCCTATGGTTCCCTACATACAAGACCTCATTGATCTTTAATGGGCCCCATTCTCTCCCTAGAGGCTCTTTAGCTACTAATGCACTTCTAGAATCTCTTTGGATTATCATTAATCTTAACTGCCTAGGTTATCTCATCTTCCCTTTTTGCCCAAAGAATGCCCTTATACCTCTAATACTCTTAGAGAGATTCACTTGATCCCAGTTGTTTATACCTAATGTATGCCTCCTTCTTATTCTTGACCAAAGCCTCAACACCTTTATTCATCCATTGTTCCTTACTCCTACCAGCTTTGTCCTTCACTCTAATAGGACAATACTGCCACTGAGTTCTTGTTATCTCACTTTTGAAAGTTTCCCACTTACTAGTTGTCCTTTTATCTGTGAACAGTCTACTCCAACCAATTTTTGAAAGTTCCTGATCCCATACCATGAAAAATTGCTTCATAGCAATTAAAATCTTTAACTTTTATGCAAGGCCTATTTTTTTCCATAACTCTTTTAAAACTAATGGAATTATGATCACTGGTCCCAGAGCTCTCTCCCAGTCACCTGCTATGCCTTATTTCCCAAGAGAAGGTCAGGTTTTACTTTTTGCTCGAGTCGGTGCATCTACATATTGATAAAGAAAATTTTCTTGAGCATATTTAACAAATTCCTAACCATCTAACCCTTAGCATTATGGCAGTCCCTGTTTATGTTTGGAAAATTAAAATCCCCTACCATTACAACCCTATTATTCATATATATATATGAAATTTATCAATACATTTGCTCCTCAGTCTCCCATTAACTATTGAGGGATTTATAGTACAATCCCATCAACGTGATCATCCCCTTCTTATTTCTGAGTTCCACCCATACAGCTTCACTGGACAATCCCTCAGGTATAGCCTCTCTAAGTATAGTAGTAATGGTTTCCCTAATCAAAAATGCCACTCTGCTCTCATCTTTTGCCTTCCTTTCTATTGTTCCTGGAGCATCTCAAATCTGGAACATTAACCTGCCAGAACAATGCCTCTCTCGGCCATGTTTCTGTAATAGCTATGATGCCCACTCCCATGTTTTCATATATGCCCTAAGTTCCCCTGCTTTGTCCCTTGCTTGAACTAAATGGAGCTTAATTCTTTAGTGTTCCCTCATCTTATGACTTGCTGTTGCCTGCCTTTTCTAATTAAATAGTTCTCTTTTAATTCTCATCTGTCTTAATTTTCTCACTACTACTTGGGATACCTCCCCCACCTGCAGCACATGGACGTGGTGGTTCAAGAAGACAGCATACCATCACCTTCTCAAGGGCACCTTGTGGAAGAAGGTCAATACATCCTGGTGAGCCAGCGATGCTCAAGTCCCATGAGTGAATTAAAAGAAAGGCTGACAGAGTACTTCTGCATTTGCTTTTATGTTAACAGCCAGTCTCTCTCCTATTTCTCTTACACTTACTTTTCAAATTTGTTAATATTCAACCTGTTGCTCATGAATTTTATTGACTTCATACTTGCCATAGATCTATTTTTCTCTGCTTCATCTTAGTCTTTAACTATTTCATAATCCAGAGCTTTCACTTTGTTTGCTTTATCTTGTTCCCTGCGAAATGTACCCTGACTATCAAAACCATCCCTTTTTTAAAAATCTAGCCCATTATTTTATTCCAGCCGTTATGTCCTTGGATCAGTTCCTTTCTCACCTGATGAAATTGACCCTCCTTGACTGACATATATTTTACTTCAGATTATTCCTTGTCTTTTTCCAAACCAGAACCTTATAATACTAGTGGGTTCCCGAAATGTTCCCCCAATGACACTTGACACACCTCATTCCTCAGAAGCAAATCCAGTAAATCTCACCTTGCTCAATAGGCTGGTAGCACCCTGTTCAATAATGGCCTCCTGAAAACTATTCCCTCTCTCTGACCTTTGCAGTACTGCTTTCCTTATTTATACTATGAGATTTAAAATTCCTCATTATTCCTATCCTATAGTTTTGCACCCTCTATAATTCCCTTGCAGATTTATTTCTCTCCATCTTTCCCACTAAATGGTGAGCAATAGAAAACATCCATTAGTGCAATGATATCTCATTGTTTCCTTGCTTGAACATAGTAGATTCCATTCTTGACTCCTCCTTAGCAATCTTTCTCCAGCTTTGTAATATTCTCCTTGCTCACTTCCACACACCCTCCTATGTTTTTCTGTTCCTATATTTTCAATGTACATTCTATCAAGGAAGTCTTCGTGCCCCTTTTTTGCTCTTTTATGTACCAAGTGTCCCATTGGCACACATCATTTTCCCATGGGCTATTTCATCAAACTTACTTATCATATTTTGTGCATTTAAAAATTGCACTGTAAGGTTAGAACTTATAGCTTTCTCCTTTACTGTGATTCCAGTTATACATTAATAAAAGTAGATTACCATGTTTTACTCTCATTCTTTATGTGTTATTCTATTCACAGAATGATGACATCACTGGCAAGGCAGGCATTTATTGCCCAGAGGGCAGTTCAGAGTCAACCACATTGCTGTGGCTCTGGTGTGACATATCGGCTGGAGCAGGTAAAGAAAGCAGTGTTTTTTCCCCTCAAAGTACATTAGAAAGCCAAAGTGTTTTCTCCCAACAATTGACAATGGATTTACAATCATCATTAGACTCTTAATTCTACTTGCTGTGGCAGGAGTTGAACCTAGGTCCCCAAAACCTATGCCTCTGGATGAATAGCTCAATGATAACACCATTAAGCCATTGCATCCCCACTTCAATCTCTCTCTCTTGCAATACTTTGTTCATCAAGGTAACAATACACATCCATGTGTCCCACTGCCCTACAAAATGGGGTTACACCTCATTCTCAATCCCAACAGCATGACTTCTGTTGCCTTAAAAAAAATATGGCTTTAGTTTTCTCATTAGAAATAATGAACTTACGTGATTATTTGACACAGAAAGTTCTGAAGTGTTTATAAAACAAATGAATTATTCTGAAATACAATCCTTGTACATGTTGACAAATGGATAAGCTGTTTTCAATGTTGGCAGAGATAAAAGTTAGCCAGGTCATTGGTAGAACTGTCTTTTCATTTTAAAAGTGTCTTGAAGTCATTTATTGAACTCTCAACATAGTATCTCAAAAAATCCAGAAATGATGTGGGATTCAGTTAGATCAGATGATATTTGCACATGTATGTGAGACTGCCGGATGTAGGTAGAGCTGGAAGATGATGATTACAAGCAATGGTAAGACTATTTTCATGTCTCTGCTATGCTGAAGTTCTAGATCATGGGTTTTATCTCTAATATGTGTTAAACCGAAAGATGGACTCTAAACGATTGCTATTTACCTGGATCAACAGCACCTTTTATACTAGTTATTTAGAGTCATACAGTCATACAGCATAGAAACAGACCCTTTTGTGCAAAGAAATTGCTCCTCGTGGCTTTTTAAAATATTTCTCATCTACCTTAAAAATATGCTCCCTCATCTTGAAATCCCCTACCCCAGGGTAAAGACATCTGCCATTCACCTTATCTGTTATTTTATAATCTCTTTTAGGTTACCCCTCAACCTCTTACACTCCAATGAATGAAGTCCCATCCTATCCAGTCTCTCCTTATAAACTTTCCATTTCCAGAAACATCCTGATAAATCTCTTCTGAACTCTCTCCAGTTTAATAATATCCTTCCTATAGCTGGGCAAATAGAACTGTACACAGTTCAGAAGGGGCCTCACAAATGTCCTGTACAATCACAACATAATGTCCCAACTTCTCTACTCAAAGGTCTGAGCAATGAAGGTGAACATACCAAACGTCTTCTTAACCAACCTGTCTACCTTTGATGCAAACTTCAAACAATCATGTACCTGGACCACTAGGTCTCCGTTCTACAATACTTCCGAAGGCCCTACTTTTAATTGTATAAGTCTTGTCTTTGTTTGTTTTACCAAAATGCAATGCTTTGCGTTTATCCAAATTAAACTCCATTTGCTGCTCTTCAGCCCGTTGACCCAATTGATCAAAATCTCTTTGTAAACTTAGATAGTCTTCTTCACTGTCCACTATACCACCAATTGTAGTGTCATCTGCAAACTTACTAACCATGCTTTCCATTTGCTGTTCTAAATCTTTTATATAAACAACAAACAAAAATGAACCCAACACCGATACTTGAGGAACACTGCTGGTCACAGGTCTTCAGTCCAAAACAAACCCCTCAACCATCAGTCTCTGTTTCCTTCCATTAAGCCAATTTTGTATGCAATTAGCAAGCTGAATCCTATGTGATCAGAACACTTTGACCCCATGGCATCAATGTGGATTTCACCAGGTTCCTCATTTCCCCTTCCCCCATCTCCCTCCATCTCCAACCTTCCAGCTCAGCACTGCCCTCATGACCTGTCCTACCTGCCTACCTTCCTTTCCACCTATCCACTCCATCCTCCTCTCTGACCTATCACCTTCATCCCCACCCTCATTCACCCATTGTACTCTTTGCTACCTTCCCCCACCCTCCTCCCTGACCTATCACCTCCATCTCCAACCCCATTCACCTATTGTACTCTATGCTACTTTCTCCCCACCTCCAACCCCCTCTCATTTATCTCTCCACTCTGCAGGCACCCTCTCTCTATTCCTGATGAAGGGCTTTTGCCCGAAACGTCGATTTTCCTGCTCCTCAGATGCTGCCTGACCTGTTGTGCTTTTCTAGCACCACTCTAATCTAGACATTAACTTTACTATTTAGTCTACCGTGTGGAACATTATCAAAGGTTTTGCGAAAGTTCAAGTAAACAATGTCTACTATTTTGTCCTCACCAATCTTTTTGGTTACTTCCTATAAAAACCCATCAATTTTCTGCGACACAGTTGCCCTCACATGCTGACTATCCCTAATCATTCCTTGCCTCTCCAACTGCATTTGAATCTTATCTCTCAGAATCACTTCCAACAACTTACCCAGTACTGAAGTCAGATTGATAGGTCTATAGTTCCCAGGTTTCTCCTTACATCCCTTAAACAAAGAAACAAAATAAGCCACTCTCCAGTCCTCACTCTCTTCAGTACCTCACTCGTATTTATAGATGATACAAGTATTTCTGCTAGGCACTCTGCAATTTCCATCCTATCTTCCCAAAACATCCAAAGATACACTAAAGTCATAGGATAGAGTCTTAGAGATATACAGCATGGAAATAGACTCTTCGGTCCAACTCATCCATGCTGATCTGATATCTTAAATTAATCTAGTCCCATCTGCCAGCCTTTGGTCCATATTCTTCTAAATCCTTCCTATTCAAATACCCATCCAGATGCCTCATAATTGTACCGGCTCCACCACTTCCTCTGTGAACCTATTCCATACACCACAACCTTCTGCATGAAAATGTTGCCCCTCAGGGCCATTTTAAATCTTTTCCCTCTCATTTTAACCTAACACCCTCTAGTTTTGCATTCCCACAACCCAGGGAATTTTCCCTATCCATGCCCCTCATTATTTTATAAACCTCTATAAGGTCACCCCTCAGCATCCGACACTCCAGGGAAAATAGTCCCAGTCTATTCAGGGTCTCCTTATAGCTCAAAACTTCCAGTCCTGGCAACATCCTTGTAAATCCTTTCTGAGCCCTTTCAAGTTTCACAGCATCCTTCCTACAGCAGGGAGACCAGAGTTTGTGTAGTATTCCAAAAGTGGCCTAATCAATATTCAGTACAGCTGCAACATGACCTCTCAACTCCTATGCTCAATGCTTTGTCCAATAAAGGAAAGCATACCAAACTATCCAATCTAGCTGTGAAACCACTTTCATGGAACTATGAACCTGTACTCCAAGGTCTTTTTTCAGCAACACTCTCCAGGAACTTACTATTAAGTGTTTAAATCCTGCCCTGATTTGCCTTTCCAAAATGCAGCATTTCACATTTGTCGAAATTAAACTCCATCTGCCACTCCTCGGACCACTGGCCTATCTGATCAACATAATGACATGTTGATTTCTTTGGGTTGTGCTCCTAGTTTAAAGGGGTTTGATATCTTCTATAGTTATTCTAAAGTAGCCAAAATGTGAAGGGAGTGATTTAGCATGTGTTCAGTGTATTTTGGTGATCTTAAGACTTCTGTGCAAACCAGTTGCTTCCAGTCATGGTACATTTAAAATCATTCTCCATGGGAAGAGAATGAATGGATGGGCTGTCATTGATGAAGCAGCTGATGATGGTTGGGTGTTCTACACTACCTTGAGGAACTCCTGCAAACATGTGCTGGCTGACATAAGTGACCTCCAAGAACCACAACCCGTCCTCTTTTGTGGTAGGTATGACTCCAATCACAATCAACTACCATCACTGAGACTCAAGTGTGAATAGGTAGCTTTGTAGGAACACTCATTTTGGCATTGTACTGCATGTGGCTAAAATGACAGAAAGCTGCTTGTCTTTGCTTTGTTGTTTTTGATGATCACTGCAGAGTCCTCACATTGAAGCCGAGATGAATCAGGGAGGTTCGCTGCTCCTGCCTGTGTTTTTGCAGTTTCACGAAGCAATGGGTTTGCAATCAATGGGGCCAAGGAACTACCAGTTACGTGAGGATCATCTTGAAAGGAGCCACAGAAGTTTCAGGCCGTTGCTTCTCTACCCTTTCAAGGCCAACCTGTTTTACCCTTTGTATCTGAAATGCTTGATCAACTTGTGAGGGATTCAAGCATCTTGGGTTTATCTTGTTCAATCAGTACTCAGCAGACCTTGTGAATCAGGTAATGGAATGTATGTCAGCATGTCACACTTGCCTCCACGTGTGGCTCTCTATGAAAATTGCTATTCTCTCAAGGAAAGATGCTACATGAACGAACCCTGCTATCATTTGCAAATTGGAGTTGCTATCTCTGGAAACTCAGACACGCATCACACATTTTATGCCAATGTCCATTTGGAGATTGGCTGATGATTTCACCTGCATGAGACTGAGTATTGGTGGGCCTGTTCTCAGTCTGAGGTGATGTAAGCATTAAGTGAGGACTTTTTAATGTCCAAGGTATAAAGCTTCGCTGAGCAGAGAAGAGTAAATTATCAGTCCATTGTCCACCATTTATCTAATAAATAAATTATTCAGTTCTGTCTTCAATGGAGATGCTACATTTGCAGTTTTCTTTAAATGCTGTAGTGCTACAATTTCCGAGAAAAAAAGCCCTTTCTTTATTTACAGCCAAGCAGGAACTTGATTATGGTAGCCAACTCACTTGCTATACAGGAACCACATCTATAATGTATATCAAACTGTTTTCTATGCAAATCAGTCAAGATTTGCAGAAACCCTTGATATATCAACCCTGACAGCAGTTTTCATAAAGCAGGATTTACTGCCATGAGTTATGTTCATATTCATATAGAATCATTTCAGAACTGATCAATGCTACTCCAAGCCAAAAACAAACGAAATGTTTTGGGACTGAAATCATGCTGTGCATTCTATTAACATATTCTGTGAAATAGTTCTTACAAATAACTCAAATAATAAAAGACATGTTTTTTTATTTGATTTGATGACAAAGTATTCTATGAACATATTGTTCATAAATTCTTCAAGGAGAATCTGATATTGTTTAGATATATTTATTACCCACTCTTGGAGTTCAATTTGAAAGACTGAAGAGTTCTGCACAGGTTGTGTCAGCACATTTAAGCTATTATGTGACCTTCATTTGTCTGGTGCCTCGCCTTAAAGCAGACAGATCTATTGATTTTATAAAACAGTAATGTTTTCATGCTGGCATTTAAATACGCTTGTATCATTTTGTACTGATTATTCAAAGTCATCAAAACAAATTCTCTGCCCTGTGCAAAGATGTCATATTCATTGCTAATAGCTAAAGTCCGTTCTGCTTCATTTATTCCTCACAAAATGCAATATATTATGTACTTGCTTCTTAATTATCCCTCCCTATTTATTCTCTCTCTAATATATATATATATATATATATATAGATAGAGAGAGAGAGAGAGAGAGAGAGAGAGAGAGAGAGAGATAGATAGATATAGATATTTATATATAAAACTCATGCTTTACAATTGCCTTCCAAAATTGAGCTGTTAATTTTTATTCAACCCTATGTCTCACACCTGTTTGTTGACTTCTGGCATTCAAGTGTCTCATGCTGTCTTTTTCACTTTTCCTGAACTTCTGGTTTTCAAATGTTTCCTCATCTCTCTTCTTGTTTAATTCTGACACCAAATCCTCACTTCCATTTTACTCCTGCCTGTCAATTTCAAATATCTTTTCTCTTTTCCTTTCTCCTTCGGTTGTTCATAGTTTATTTATTCCTTCTGTCTCCCATCTGACAGGCAACTTGTATGATTGGGTATCAGACAGTGCCACCAAAGATCTCTATGAGTCAGCAGTTCTCCAGTGACTTGCAAAAATCTTCACAGAAAGCAATGAGAAGCATCTAATTATAAAAAGTAAGAAGCCATGGAAATGAGTAATTCCCACTGTTACATTTTCCCTCAATATCCTTGTAATTTTGCACATTCTCCTTGTTCAGACAACAGTCCAATTCCCTTTGAATGCTTCAATTGAACCAATGTACACAACAGCTTTAGGCAGTGCTTTTGGGATCGCAACCACTTACTGCAAGATAACACTTTTCCTTATGTCTTTGTTTCCTTTGCAAATGAGATTAAATTTGCTCCCTCTACTTCTAAATTTTTTCATGAGCAGGAAAACCTTTTTCCTATCTACTCTGTCCATACCGCTTATATCTTTGAACATCTCAATCAAATCTTCTCTCAACATTCTACAAGAAAAAAAATGCTCCATCTTTATCAATTTATCTTCAGAGAAGAAATTCCCTGGAAACATTCTCATGCACCTTTTCTGTACAGGCCCAAATATCTTCATAGCTTTCCTAAAGCATGGCAATTGGAACTTGATGCAGTTCTCCAGCCAAGGCTGAACTAGTTTCTTGTAAGGATTCAATGTAAAGCTATTGCTCTATTAATAAAACCATCACAACTACATGTGTTACTAATCACTTATTTAATCTGTCCTTCCACCTTCAATGACATATCCATATAAACATCCTCTGCTCCTGAACCTCCATTAAAGTTGTAGAGTCATAGAGATGTACAGCATGGAAACAGACCCTTCTGTCCAACCCGTCCATGCCGACCAGATATCCCAACACAATCTAGTCCCACCCGCCAGCACTCGGCCCATATCGCTCCAAACTCTTCCTATTCATATACCCATGCAAATGCCTTTTAAATGTTACAATTGTACCAGCCTCCACCACTTCCTCTGGCAGCTCATTTCATACACGTACCACCCTCTGTGTGAAAAAGTTTCCCCTTAGGTCTCTTTTATATCTTTCCCCTCTCACACTAAATCTATGCCCTCTAGCTCTGGAATCCCGGACCCCAGGGAAAAGACTTTGCCTATTTACCCTATCCATGCCCCTCATGATTTTGTAAACCTCTATAAGGTCACCCCTCAGCCTCTGATGCTCCGGGTAAACAGCCCCAACCTGTTCAGCCTCTCCCTATTACTCAAATCCTCCAACCCTGGCAACATCCTTGTAAATCTTTACATTTTGTTTCATATCACTCAGCAAACGCTGTATCCATGTTGGCTCTGCCCCCTTTATTCCATAGGCTACAACTTTGTATACAAGTCTATTTGGGAACATTGTCTCAAACACCATTTAGAAATCTATGTACACCCTGTCAACAGTGTAGCACTCATCAAAGAATGCCTTTAGCTCTTCAAACATTTTGGCTCAAAGGAGTATGATGCCAAACTCTCAAAGACTAAGATCTAGAATTAAAGTGATTTGATGCCATCTGTGAAAAAAAGGTCTAATGCTTAAAGAAAAACTTAAATTCTTGAAAATGTCTATTTGTTTCCTAGGGGAGATTATTATTTGCAATGACATAATAACTGACCTGCATGTACCAACCACCAGTATTGAATTCCCAATGCCTACGTTCATTCCATTTTCTCAAAGATTCATTGAAGCTGAAAATGAACCATCAAAGCACGATTGATGAATAACAAAGATTTTCTGACTGTATTTCTCAATTATAGGTATATTCCATTGCACTGTGGGTTGGCACCATTAGAATTGAGGAGACAGTAATCTCCAAACACCACTTCTCATCCTTCCCAAAAATATACCTTCCGGGGCTAGAAGTCCAGAATTATCAAAGTGTGCTATAACAAAGAACAGTTCAAGAAAACAATCAGTATTTAAATATTGACTGCCAGGTTGATAAAAGAGAAAAGCTATGGGTGCAGAACCAAGGACAGAATAAGTAATAGAGAAAGAAGAGAAATCTTATTTTGATTCCTCGAACTCAGCAATTAGTCAAACATATAGCTGAACCAGATGGTGAGCCTGAAACTCATAAAGAATCAGATGCGACCATTATTAATGAATGTTCACCAAGTTCAATAAAAGGAACAAAATCAGAAATTGCTGGACAAGCTCAAAGATCTGGTAGCATCTGTAGAAAGAAATCAGAGTTAACATTTCAGGTCCATTGACCCTTCCTCAGAAAAAGGAGTTCAGAGACAGATGGCTACTCTTCTACTGAAAAAGCCATGTTCTGGGAGAGTTGTGAAGTCACCTGACAGATTAAATTTGAGGAGATGGGATTGTACAAGTGTAAATTCAAAGCTAATATTTTCAAGGAGATAGAGTATTAGGGTTTTCCAGGGATAATGTTTGGGCTTGTGAAAATAGCAACTCATTGTTGTTTGGATATATCTATGACTCAGTATTCATTCTTAAACTAGACTAACAAACATGCAACAAATTACACATTAAGAGAACTAATTTCCAGAGTGCCAGTTACTTTCAGCATGGTGATAGCAGTTCTTGTATAGAAAGGTTATTACCACCTGTGTTATGCCTAGAAGAGACATTCAAAGATCTACCATAATTTTTTTTCCATGTTTTAAGCTTTTGCCATAATGGTAAATGTTAAACATGCATCAGTCTTTTCAATAATTTCTGTTCAGTAAAAGAAGGAAGATGGAAACAGTTGCAGCTGGTATTGCAGAAGTAGAGATGGAAACAAGCGTGAAAGACTGTCAGATTAAAGAGAGAGACAAAGGAAGATAGAGAATGAGACTAAATGGAGCCAGCAATCCCTGTGGACTGGACCTGGTCCTGCACACTTTGCAATTTAATACAAGTTACAAAATCTTCTATTACATTTAGAATGCAAAGGTTCAAAAATTGTGACGGACAGAAAGTATTCTTCTAATTTGAAACCCATGCACTTAAAAGATATGTTACTTTTTAAAAATCCCATTAAATCTTCTTAAGTAGCCAAGAAATAATTTGTTAAGCCCCAGTCAAGAAAACAATTAAAGCAATAAATGTGATTTTTTATAAAACTGGAACATTCAAGGACAGCATTGAGAAAAAAATGGAACTATTCAACATAAGAAAGCCAGAGTATTGCATTTTGCTAAGGAATAATTTTACATGTCACACATTTTCTGAATACATTATTTCTATAGAAATCCAGCAAAGAAACTGAATTTCATCTTTAAAGCGAGAGAAGTAGGAGAATGCCGAGCGACAGAATTTCAGGATTGTAGCTTTAAAGGGTGAGACATCCAAAAGTACAATGCACTTTGAGACAATCAATTATCGAGGAAGATAAATATTCTCCTGTTCTTCCTGCAAAGAAGAATTTTATCCAGTGCATTTTCCTCAATGCTGTCCTTGAATGTTCCAGTAATACCAAAAAATACATTTATTGCTTTAAGTATTTTTTAACTGTGTCTTAACAAATTATTTCTTGGCCACTTAAGAAGATTTAATGGGATTTTAAAAACTGGCATATCTTTTAAATGTATGGGTTTCAAATTAGAAGAATACTTTCTGTCCACAGTTTTTTAACCTTTGCATTCAAAATGTAATAGAAGATTGTTGAGTGATAATATTTACAAGGGAAGAATGAGATTTTCTTTTAATGTTTAGCATTAGTTTTTTTTTTAATTTCAGGACTGAATGCAATATACTTCCAGCATCTTGAGTGTGCAGCCTGCTGGCAGTGAAAATACTGCTGAAAGCCTGTCAGAAGCTGTGCATTGGATTGGAATTTGAAGATCCTCTGGGTCAAAGGAACCTTTTTAATCATTCACACAATAAGGATATTATTGGCTAATTATTGCCCAACTTCAATTTACCAGAGGGCAGTTAAGTGTGGCTCTGGAGTCCCGTGTCTAGATTAGAGTGGTGCTGGAAAAGCACAGCAGGTCAGCCAACATCTGAGGAGTAGGAAAATTGACGTTTTTGGCAAAAGCCCATCTGTACAGACCAGGTAAAGATGGAAGTTTCCTTCCACAAGGGACATTAGTGAGCAAGATGGATTTTTCCAACAATTGACAATGGTTTTATGGTAACATTTGACTCTTAATTCCAATTTTTTTTTACTGAAATGGAATTTCACCATCTGCCATGGCAGGATTTGGATTTGGGTCTCCAGAGCATTAATTGGTTCTCTGGATTATCAGTCCAATGATAACATCAATGAGCCTTCACCTCCCCAATAAGAACAATAGATGGACCTTAAAGCCATATTGCAGGTGAGATTCATATTTTTCACTAATATCTTTCACCTAACATGAACTTGCCTTGAACTGTAAGACAAGTTCCACCTCTACAGTTCTTCATGTATAGTTTCAGACACCTATTCTGTGAAAACATTAGCAGAAATTGTAATGCAATATTGCTTTGCTGAGTTGACATCTATGCCCCCAATTACAAATGTTGCAGAGCTGCCCAACAGTTTGACAGACTTAGGAACAATGCTGTTTCCATTAAAAAAAATTCTTCATTTTGCATTTTTCTATGAATATGCAAACACGTTTACACAATGTAATACTTAATCTAGAAACTGTTACTGTTGTGTTTCCTAATAACTCCTTTGTCTCAACTTGAAAATTTGTTTGCTAAGTGAAATATATGCCTCGGTCTCCAAATGTTGTATTTTAATGCAAGCCTTGATTTGTCTTTAGTTATTGTGGGAGAAATTCTAAAGGATGAACGTGAACTTGCAAGTGGCTAGCCAGTAAAATTGCTGGGTAAGTTGCTGTAGGCCTATTTTCAGAGCTGTGCCTAATCAACATGTAAGCAGCAAGATTTCAAAAGATGTCCCCATCTAAGGCAAAATATTGAGTCATCCAGCAGTTCAGTCAGTCAGGTCACCTGTAGGTCCTGTGTCAGTGGGTTGGCAAGCATAACAGCAATTCCCACTAGTCACTAGTGCTATAAATTCTGTGCCTTACAATTGTATCCTCCACAATCACCTGATGAACGAGCGGCACTCTGAAAGCTAGTGCTTCCAATTAAACTTGATTAGATTAGATTAGATTAGATTACTTACAGTGTGGAAACAGGCCCTTCGGCCCAACAAATCCACACCGACCCGCCAAAGCGCAACCCACCCATACCCCTACATTTACCCCTTACCTAACACTATGGGTAATTTAGCATGGCCAATTCACCTGACCAGCACATCTTTGGATTGTGGGAGGAAACCGGAGCACCCGGAGGAAACCCACACAGACACGGGGAGAACGTGCAAACTCCACACAGTCAGTCGCCTGCGTTGGGAATTGAACCCGGGTCTCAGGCGCTGTGAGGCAGCAGTGCTAACCACTGTGCCACCGTGCCGCCCACTTGTTGGACTATAACCTGATGTTGTGTGATGTTTAACTTTGTCCACCCCAGTCCAACATCGACGCCTCCAAATCTTTAAAATGCTATTTCTATATGAGATTGGACCTTGATTTGTGTGAATTTGTAATCTAGTTGGACGCATCAGCTACTCAATGGAAGTATGCAGGAAAACTAATGGGTGAATGGAAGTTAGACAGTAACTCTACAATCTCGAGTTAAATTCCATTCCATCCCAATGTTTGAACAGTGGAGGGAGTTAAAATTTACGCTATCTTGAATCTGAATCAGATATTGTTTGGATATTGCAAATCTGGTCATCAACACTATTTTATTTTTCATTTCAATATATACAAATTGAATACCATATATCCTTGCATTGTCATTAGCAGCCTCTCACAGAAAAGGATGACTCTTTTCTACTCTCATAGTGAGTCCATAGGTGGCTGGATATTTGTATTTCCCTACAACAGAAGCACAGAGTAACTAACTGTCATATTAGGAGATTTGGGTTCACCTGGATGGATAAATAAAGATAGAAAAATGGTCTACTTCAACAGTAATGTGCTGATGATGAACAAAATATCATATGTTTCTTTCTAGGTGAATCTAGAACCACAGGGGCCAATTCAAAACTAGAATTCTCCCATTTGAGAATGAAATAGAGTTTTTCTTTCTCTCAGGGGGCTGTTTGTATGTAGAATTGCCTTCTCCAGCAATTGGAGGCTTGGTCATTGAATATATTCAAGGCTGAACTATATTCATTTTTGAACAACAGGGGAGTCAAGCCTACAGGGTAGACAGGAAAGTGGAGTTGAGGACATAATCAGATCACCCATGATCTTATATCAAATGAAAAAGCAAGCATCAAGGGCCAAATGGCTTGTATCTGCTTTGAATTCTTGTAGTCTTGTGTTTTAGTTATTTAATTTTAAGTGCTCATAAGAATAATAGAATAATTCAAAACAAGATGACCATTTTTCTATCTTGGTTTATTCATTCAGATAAACCAAAGTATCTTAATATGACATTCAGTTACTCTGTCCATCTCATGAATTGATCACCTTTTGAATGAAGGAAGCCTTCCAGATTCTATCAACTTATTCAGAGATGTTATGACACATCTCTGGAGCAGATAGAACTTGAGCCTGGGCTTTTTACCCCAGAGGTAGGGGCATTGCCTTTGAACCACTAAAGCCCTAATTTAGATTGTACAAGCTGAAAGATCAGCACTTCATATTCTGCTCAAAATCAAATTCAACAATTTTAGACCTTGAAGCAACTTTCCAGTGTATTTACTGCAGTTGTTACACACCAAATCTTGTTTTCACATGGTCTTCTATTACACACCACCCATTGTTAGTCACTAAATATCCACTTTAGCTATTCTTTCTCCCAGATTGATAGCTATCCACTCCTTTGTCCAGCTATCCTTCTCTCTCTTTGGGTTCTATCTCCACCCATCATTTATGCCTTAACCCCCTCCCCAATTCTATCTTCTTCTTTCCTAGCTACCATCAGAATTGAGGAAAAGTCACTGAATCCGAAAAGTTAACTCTAATCTCTCTGCACAGATCTTGCCAGACCTGCTGAGTCTTTCCAACAATTTCTGTTGTTGTTCCTTATTTAGATTCTTGTCCAAATGTGTCTTTTAGTTGTTTGAACTTGTGTTCTCTTGGCCTGCAAACAAAATTAACTCAAATTTACATTAATTTACCTTTGTCACTCTGTTTGTTATTTTCTTAAAGTCTACTTTTCTTTTATCAATGAAACATAAGTTTCTCCATTCTTCCTCATAATTAGCTCCAGGGTCAGTATTATGTCCATCCACTACACTGCCCATGGTGCTGGAATGTCTCCCTTGAATGTAAATAATATTATGGTCTTGACCTCAATAGCCATGAGTGGGCAAATTTTATGTTCTGACAAGCTTTCGGGATAATTTGAACTTTGCGCGATGCCATAAAAATGGGTGAATCAACAATCCATGTTACATCTTAGCTGATTTTTATTCTATTGAAGTAAAGATGACTGGAATTGATCTATTTTACACCATATGACAAATTTCCCATTTTATATGCTTGCATAAATGGAATCATCTGATTGAAAGAAATAGGAAATCCTGAAGTAAATGTAAATCAAATAGATGCAGTGTAGTCACAGTTTAAATTTTTATTGGTAGCTGTGATGGTGGTAGAGGGTATTTACACCTTGGATTGTATGGGCTACTTTGATTCCTCCTTGCATAAGTCAGCATGTCTTAAGACATCTTCGTACACTTTTGAAATTTGAATGTAAACTGAGGAGGTTTCAATTATTTACATTAGCTCCTTGGATCAAAGAAGCTTAAAGCATTTTGTAAATATTGAGTTTCTTGTGAAATAAATAAGTGCACCAAGAAGGTCATCTTCTCCATTAGAGATTTGAATTATTCATATAGGCCTCAGAATCAATTGTTTTGAAGGTAAAAGAAAATTAGTTCAAATGCTTTTTTGGAATATCCATGATGTGCCACAATGCTACAGAGCTAGGCAATGTAAAGAGATTTATTTTCTTGTGTACCCTCTCACAAAAACAAGCAGCTAACCTCAAAAACTATGAAAGTACTTGTGCATTTGCCAACGTATAAAGCCAGGAGCATATAGGTAACAAGGAATCCGGATGTGCAGCCGCTAAACAGATTATGAATGGGAACCTTCATCAGAAAGAAAACTACAGATGTATAAGAAATTAAAATTATAAATCAATATGGTAAAATTAATGGAAAGAGATCAAAATTGGAGTCTTTGCAGAGAACAAAAGTTTATGTTTAGCAAAGGAACTGAGGAGAAATGAAATGAAATCGTAAGAAATGTTTCACACCTTGGTTTGGTCCCAGGAGGAATGTATTAACCCTCAAGATCTTGTAACATGTAGAAGAACTCTTGGATGAAAGTAAAAACAGATTGAGAGGTGGTCTGCTGAGATTTTCAGGTTTCAATAATTGAGGACTTAATAAATATAGAGCTGTAGAATCATTGAGTGGCAAGAATGCAATTCCATTATTCTAAGTCCATTCCCAGCATACCCAACTTTTGGTGGTGTGGTGTAAGTGTGCAGATAGTCAGCCCACACCCTACAATCCTGACTTGGAATCTCCTTGCATCATGTTTTTTTGTGGAATTAGACCATCTTCTACATGATTCATGAATCACAACCCCTCAAAAGCATTGTTGATTCAAGAACTGTTTGAAAGATAATGGCAGATAGCTTTACACATGAGTCTAATGCCAACATCATGCCAATGAATTCCCCCCAGTCATCTACCCTTGACCCCTCCTACATTCCATGTCAATTCATGGTACTTCTATGCCTATTGACCCTGTATACATTTTGTATAGGACCAATGAACTCTCTATTAATAGAATGTGTGAAAAACCCATGCTTCTTTAAAATAGAATCCTATTGCTATAACAATATAAAACTGTCAATCACCCAGAGCACTAGAATATCAATGAGAGAAACTGTAAGCACTTGATACCCCATTTATCTTCTGCAATAAACATTGAGTCATTGATAGAACAAATTGAAGAAAAAAAACTTTACAATATCAATGGGAAGCTGCCAAGAATCAGAGTTTTCTTTTCTCTACATTTATGTTGATAAAATTAATTTTTTATGGAATTTTGGGCTCTCAGACAACTCTCAAGTGTGTTGTGTGGAACAGCTTCTCAAACTCATGTACCAGAAGCTATTAGGTAAATAGGAAGTAAGCTAAAACTAAACCATCTGTGTATTCAACGAATCTCTAAGCCTGTGGAATATTCGATGTTTGTAAAATTCATAGTGTCTTTCTGGTGGCTCCTGGATCCATATGAAACAAGAAGGGAACAATTTTTTTAGCATCAGTAAATAGTGTGCTGCTGAACAGTTTTCTTTTAAGTCATAATGTATTCATTTTGGTATATTTTATAAGACTTCAGAAGTCACCAGGATTGTCCATTAGAATATGCAGAAGCTGTCATTTTGAGCTACAGCTTCTGATGCAACACTGCATATTTTTCATAATTTCTCACATCAGAGATGCAGCCACTTCCTCATTAAACCTTGCCAAGATACATACAGTTACTACTGTATCTGTAGATCAACATGGCAGGTTGTCTATCTTCCTGGACTCATAGCAGAGGCAAATGTTGCCCCATGATGTTTTCTATGTTGTTGCTGTTCTTGTAACCCTGTTCCTGCAACCAGTAAAGACTGGACTCATTGTTTAATAAAACAGAACATCTTTGTGCTAACAGAATGGTTTAAATCTCAAAAAGGGCACAATTAGAGCATCAAAAAATTCTTAAATGTCAGTTCACCAGATGGACACTAATGATCTGAGTATTAGAATGGCAGCCCATTTTTATTCAAGGGATTGATATGAAGGGCCCAAGGTACCTGCACTCTGAGGAAATTGGCTATCTGGTGAAAACTATATATCCTGCTCAGCTGCTGCTTACTTTTCCAAGGAAACCTGTTGAAGGTATTGACCTTGGTAATGATACAGATACAACTTATTTAATGCTGTGCACTGCAAAATTCCTACTATTTAAGAAATGGAGTCACCATTACTGACTCCTCAGAAACCATAGCAGGTCTGGGCTGGTCAAGACTTTTCCTACCTTTACTCAAGAAGGGTCGGGTTCAGCCTTGAAGGCTGTTCACGAGACTGCCTTAACAGCAGAACTTTTATTTTACTTCATCACATGAATCTTGAAAACTTTTTCACTCCTTTAAAAGTCCAGGCCATACAATCCTATCTTGTGTAATCTTGCCACAAAATCCAACCCTTGCAGTCCAGGTATTATCCTGATAAATTTATGAAGCACTCCTTCCAAGCATGTTATATAGGGCTCAGAACTGCTCATATTTTTTCTTGCTGTGGACCAACTAGGGTCTTGCATAGGTGTAGCATATCTCCTACTCCCTTGCTACCAGTTGCCTAGATATAAAGACCAGAATTCCATTCCAAAACTGAAGAATGGTGACTGGATCCAAAATGTTAACTCTGCTTTCTCTTCACAAGTGTTGCCTAACTTGCTGCATTTTCCCAGCAATTTCTGATTTTGTCCAGGATTCCATTAGTGTTTTCATCATTTTCTGTCCATGATATTTCATTGATAAAATGTTTGAGTCATTCACTGTTTCTAGAGGTTCAGTATTTCGAAAGCACTCTGTTTTATCCTTTGACATCAATATGATTTTAAAATGCAGGAGGTTATGGATGACCTCATATTTGCTACATCAAAATTAATTTGCTGTATGCCGTTTATTTCACCAAATTGCAGAATCAGAAATTATTTATAATACAGCTCAATATGTTTTTGCAAACTCTTGGCAAGTACAACTCAAGAAGTCCCAGTCCTCATCTTTCTGTGCACCCCAGCTAATCTTTTCCATTCAGAAAATGATCCAATTCCCTTTTGAAAGCAAATGGTTAGGGTTAGGATTAGCTCACTCCATCTCACTCTTAGGAGTTACATTTAAAATCCTAACATTCACTGAGTATTTTTCCCTCATATCTCCTGAGATTCTCCTAAATAATATCTTCTTATTTTTGGATCATTCACCAATTCAACACTTTATCCCTCCCTCATCTATCTAAACCCCTGACAATGCGGAGTGTCTCAATTAAATATCCTCCCAACCTCCTCTTTTTGAGGATCACGAAGCAACCTTTCCAAACTATCCTATACTGGAAATCCCATATTCATAAATGTCTCCTGAAATCCCTTGATGCCTTCACATCCTTTTCAATATAGACAGAGAATTGGACATAACAGTAATATGTTTAACTGTTTATGTGCTGTGATGACAAAAGACACAATCAGATAGGTTTTCTTGTAGTTTCACAAAGAAAAATGATAGGTTTATTATAGTTAAGAGTAGTCTAAGAAACATCATAAAGTGTGCTCTAATTTTTGCATTGTCACATATTTGAAGTACACATGCACACAAGTAGATTACAGGATGGGGAAAGGCATATTTAATAAGTCAGAGCCAGAAAAAAATTAAGGGGACATTCAGTAAATGGAGCTGGATGAATTGACTGCTTGAAGTTGTCTGTGGTAACTCCATAGGCATCACTCAATGGCCCTGTTGCTTCTGACATTAAGATGACTTAAAGATTTTGTCAGCATTTGACAGAAGAAAGGTCAGAAATCTGAATAGATGCAAGACTATCAAAGTACTTTTGACAATGTGCAAGTTGTGCTGATAACTACAATAATCTTCGCAGCACCAGACTGTGAGAAGCCAATTAAATTAACTTCATGTTAGTGACATCAGTGTGGCCACTGTTTTACCACAAGAAGATAAAAAAGGGATCGAATTACGCCCATTTCATCAGGCTATTTTTCCAAGAAGCTGACTCGCTGTCGACATAAATGTTTGGTCAGAGAGAAAGAGACAATGAGTCTTCTGTTGGATTTGTACTGGTTTGATTTTTACATCTTTAAACATGCTGAATGTTACATTTACAGACTAAAATCCTTTGATTTTTTTTGGGTGGAAGTAATTTGGGATAAGAGCTTATGGTTGTTTTGGTGAAGTTGAATCCTCTAAAAATACAATTTGGAAATAATTCATGTGCCTGGAAAAGACAATGTTTTAGCTGATACATTGTCAAGATCACATATAAAGGAAATCAGAGCAAAACAGACTTCTGTAAAAATGATTACCATGAAATTAATTGTATGTTTAAAGCTAATATCTTATTGTTGTTAATGTAACATAGAAGTAGAGTTTCAGAAGAACTTCTTGGTGAGAAACTAAAATGTCTATTAAAGATACATGTTCATTTTCCTTTGGGGGATGTGGGATGAAAGATTCACATAGATATATAATTTTTGGCAGGTGAATTTTACTATACAGTCACTTTTTGATGGAGGTTTTCTATGAAGTGGCTTATAGTTATAAAAGTTTTCTCTAAAATAAAATAAGGTCAGAGTCCCTGTGAAATAATAACTCTACTCCAATATTGCTTGGAAAAAATAAGATGGCTGTTGTTTCCTGTTTTCTATTGTTGGAAAATGGTTTGTACTGTGGTGGATTATGTCAGGTTGACAAATATTGGAGACTATTGGTTTCCTTTTGATTGCAGAACAAACAGTAGTTAGTTTTAATTTAGAAAACTCTGAAGACAAAAGCTTTTAGGTCAGCTCAGATGAAACCTTACTGGGATCTGTAGCAAGTTCAATTTACAGAAGATCATGGAAGACAGTCTCCTCAGTTACAAAGTTTAGTTTGGCGAAAAAGGTGAATTTAGCTAAAAATCTGCAGATTATTAAAAAATAAGGAAATGTGAGCTCTAGGCTTTTCTTTGTGTTTATGCAAGATGACTATGTAGTGCACATGAAATAAACTGGAGAGAATCAGTTCACCGAATTACCAAAGTGTTGTTGTGAATGATGCGACTTGTCCCATTGTGTCTGCACAATCTAATGGAACTTTCCTGCATTTTTCCCTTACTCCTTGTACATTATTACTACTCAGGCAAACCAGTCTATCGTATACCCTTTTGAATGTCTCAATGAACAGCTCCAGCACACTTCCAGGCAGTACATTTCATTCTCTAACTATTTATGATGTGAAAAAAACTCACATTACCATTTGGTTCTTTAGCAAATCACTTTCAAACTGTGTCCTTTCATTCTTGTTTCTTTAAGAGCAGGAACATTTTCTACCTAACCACTCTACCCAGCCAGTTGTTGAAAACCTGTCAGTATATCTGACAGAGATATTCTCTTAGCCTTCTAAAACTGAGGAAATCACTGAGTTGTGGACAAACTGGTTCACCCCCAAGCTCTTCTTTAGTTGAGAAAAACACAATACATGGCGGTGTTTACAAAAGGCAGTTTGTATGCATTTATATTACATCTAACAATTATAAGTGAGTTGAACTGATTGTAAGTTGAACTGATAGTCTTAAACAAACCCAGAGAATGCTGGGGAAACGCAACAGGTCTGGCAGCATGTATGGAGAAAAAACAGTTATCGTTTCGAGTCTAGTCTGACTCTTCTTCAGAACACCATTTAGCATCAGCAGTATTTTGCTTTTGTTCATGAAATAGTTTTAAATTAATCTTAAGTAAAATCCTGAATAGAATTGGGATTACAGCATAAAATGAAAGAGCAAAGTTTGGCCCTTCAACCCATCGAGTTCTGCTTCACCATTTAAAGGGATCATGGCTGCTTTTATAATCTTCAACTTCTATTTCCTGCCTTTTCCCTATATCCCCTGATTTCCTTTCTTCAATACATCAAAAAAAAGGGAGAGGTCAAAGTGAACTTGTGCCCCTTAATGAATGAGTCTGGGGAAATAATACTGGGAAACCAAGGTACAACGAAAGGTTGAGTAAATACTTCACTCCAGTCTTCACAGTAGAAGAACTAATAGCAGCGCAGAATTGCAAAATTAAGAGTTAAAGTTAAGGAGGGAATGAATTCAATATCTATCCCTGAAAAAAAAGTACGAAGGAAACTAATAAGGACTAAAGATTATGAAGTCCCCTGGACCTAATGGAATGTACTTTTGGATATTAAAGGAAGTCACAGCAGAGCCAGTGGATGAACTGGTGGTAATCTTCCCAGTGTCCTTAGATTCTAGAAAGTCCCAAGAGATTGGGAAATTGTAAATGTAACAGCTTTATTCAAAAAAGGAAGGTGACCATAATAGGTAACTGTAGGTTCATTAGTCTGACATCTAACATTGGGAAAATGTTGGGGTCTATTATAAAGGATGAAATAGCAGAGCATTTAAAAATGCACAATATAAACAAGCAGAGTTAGCATGGCTTCAAAGAAAGAAATGAATGTACTAGTGATAACTTTGTGATGAGACAAACTAGGTGGGAAGGCAAATGGTGAGGATGCAGAGTGATATAGACAGGTTAAGTGAGTGGGCAAAATCTTGACAGATAGAATATAATGTGGGAAAATGTTAACTTTGGCAGGAAGAATAAAACATTAGAATATTAATTAAATGGTGAAATATTGTAGAAAATTACAACACAGGGGGACTTAGCAGTCCTAATGCACAAATCTCAAAAAGCTAGCAAACCATTTCAGCAGGTAATAGGGAATGCAAATTAAATATTAGCTCTCTTTTCAAAGGGAATGGAGTATAAACATAGGCACTAGCCACAACACGTCTGGAATATTGTGAACAGTTTGGTTCCCTTGCCAGTACCTATACTGGTATTGGAGGCATTTCATAGAGTTGATTCAGTGCAGGAAGAGATTTTCATATGAGGAGAGATTAAGTAGGATGGGCCTATACTCATTGGAGTTCAGAAGAATAAGATCTAGCCTTAGTGAAATCTACAATATATTCTTAGGGGACTTGACAGGATGAATGCAGAGAGGTTATTTCCCCCTGTTGGAGACTCTTCAACCAGACAGCATAATCTCATCCACCTATTGTACTCTATGCTACTTTTTCCCCACCCCCATCCCCCTCTCATTTATCTCTCACTCTGCAGGCACCCTGCCTCAATTCCCGATGAAGGGCTTTTGCCCGAAACATCAATTTTCCTGCTCCTCGGATGCTGCCTGAACTGCTGTGCATTTCCAGCACCACTCTAATCTAGACTTTGAGTAAGGATTGTCCAGTTAGGGCAGAGGTGAGGAGGCATCCCTTTTCTCAGAGAGTAGTGAATCGGTGCAATGCTTTACCATTGAGGCTGGATCATTAGAGTTGAGACAGACAATTATTGAAATGAAATCAAGAGTTATGGGGCACAGACAGGAAAATGGAATTGAGGATTATCCGATCAATCATGATCTCATTGAATGGCAGAGCAGGATCAATGTACTGAATGGCCCGCTTCTTTTTTGTTGTCTTATAGTCTTGTGGTCTATGCCATGTAATTTGGATGTACTGTCCTATGCTCCCTAAGCAGGTGCAAGGGAACTGAGCTCCAGAAGATGGAGACTGTAAGCTTTACACCATTAGGTCACATCAATGATGGAGTGATGACATTGTGAGCATGTCCCTTAAAGGTACACTAGTGTCTTCTGTGAGATATAATACAACAAATATAAGGTGAAACTAGTGTTTTGTTGAAGTTGACTTCAATGGGCAAAGGGGGTAGCAGTTGCTGTTCACGGAGCATGTCATAAAATGTTGGGATATGATGAGCAAGTTGGAGGCCAAGAGAAGACACTGGTGAGCTGAACCCACCAAATAATCACTCAGATTTTCAATTTGGGAATTGGCACTATTGAATTTCTTTCTGGTAGATGGGAAATAGTGTATTGCATATAAATAAGGTTGGTTTAATTAATAACAAGCTAACAGTGCATGGGAATAGGGTCCTTGCCACTTACTGGTGAGATTCTCATCTTGCCATTGAAACCTAAGTGGAAAACCAAACTCTTTTACTAACATTGAGAATCTCATTTTGCACCTCATGCCACATTCTCCCAAATTTCTCACCATTGTCCCCATCGCTCAAGAGGTGGGAAGATTCTGCCAACCATCTCTCCACAGCTTAACTATGATGTATGAGGCATGAAAATATTTTTAAGCTGACATTTCCTAAAATAATTCACCACCAAATAAAAGCACAGCTTTTCTCTTTCTGCATTTCCCTCTTTAAAGCACCTAGGGTCATTTTGCAGCATCAAATGTGAATTATTTTTGTGATAATTCCATTTCCAGAGTAAAAGAAGCTGAAAGTACATAATTTGAAATGTACACCTTTAAGAAAAAGAAACTGCTTTTGACATAGGTGACGTATCACATCAAAATATAAAACACCATTCAAAGTGTTCATGTGATTTTTGAGTGTGCTTTTATCCTCAACACATTTAAGGTTCACATAGCCTGTCAACATTGCATGTATGTTTTTTGATTTCTCCACTGGTGTGCTCCTGTCTAGTACATCTCAATCACATACATGAGTCCGCCCCAATGCATTAGCAGAAGGAAAGTGATGGACGCACTTTGCCTGCCTACATGACCCTCCTGATAATCCTGTTTCACAGACAGGCTCCCTGCTGCACAGAGCACAAAAGCTGCCACCAGGTCTCCGTGGTTCCAGTCGATATTCTGATAGATTTGATCTAGCAAATTAGCATGTTTTTGGAGGGCATGATCAACGACCTTTTTGACATTCTCAGAATCAATACAAAGGCAAACAGAAGCATATCTCTGCTTTAGTTTTCTCTGTCCAATTCTGACAACCCATATTTGTCCACCATAAAGCCAGGTCTCCGGAAAGTTTAAAAGGAAGTTGATTAAATATTAACAAATTTGCCAAATCATACACACAGGCAGTTTTTTTTTAGGAGGCATGGTAATTTCTTTGTGAAGCATTTTCATGCACAGTAAACTTTATAGAGCTTATTTTCCAGTACTTACCACTCCCACACCCCTACCCTACAACCTGCATCTCAGTCATATTAGCGTTCTTGGCTCGGCACAAGACATAGTCTAGTGTTCTGTTCTGGGCACTGTGGCCCAGTTCAGACCTACCTCCCGTCAGGCTTGAAGGGAGGGAAGTTGACGTTCACCTGTCGGTAAGCCTTGCAACTGCATTCTTGGCTGGTGGCCATGGGCTTTCTGATTGATGCTTGATAGCAGAGGGTCCTTAAGCCGGTGGGCTTAAATACTAAAAATTCACATCAGATCAGAACAACAGTGGGACTAGTATGGACAGCACGGTGGCACAGTGATTAGCATTGCTGCCTCACAGTGCCAGAGACTGGATTCAATTTCCACCTCAGGCTACTGTTTGTGTGGAGTTTGCACATTCTCCCCATATCAGCGTGGGTTTCCTCCAGGTGCTCCGGTTTCCTCCCATAGTCCAAAAATGTGCAGGTTAGGTGAATTGGCCATACCTAAATCACTGTTAGGTGAAGGGGTAAATGTAGGGGAATGGGTCTGGGTGGATTGCTCTTCGGAGAGTCGGTGTGGACTTGTTGTAAGTAATCTAATCAAAATCTCATATCAAAGTGAAAAACAGAGGTTTAATACATAGACTGAATCTTTAGTGCTAAAATATCACCCTAATATACACTTGTTATGCCTTTCATGTCATGTTAGGGGTATTGTGGAACATTCCTAATTTAATTAAGAAAGTAGCCATGAAAGCTTCCATCCACAGGCCAAAGATGTGCAGGATATGTGGATTGGCCATGCTAAATTGCCCAAAGAGTCTAGGAATGTGCTGGTTAGGTAGATCAGCCAAAGGTAAATGCAGGGTTACAGGAATAGGTTAGGGGGATGGGTCTGGATGTGCTGCTGTCCTTCGGAGGGAGGGATGGTGTGGACTCAAAGCGCTGAATGGCCTGCCTCCACACAGCAGGGATTCTATGGTTATATGATTATGATTGACACCGACATCTTTATCATCCCTTCATAAAGCATCTTGCTACAGTAAGAATAATAAACCAGTTCAATTCTCTACCAGAAGATATGTTGCTCACCATTGCCAAAGATTCTTTCAAAGGAATACATACAGGAATGAAAGATCAGAAGGAAGGAATGGAACAGATGGAAGGAAGGAAGTGGGGGAAGAGAGAGAGGAAGGAAGAATAATAGAAGGAAGAGAGAGAGGGAGGGATGGACTGAGGAGGGAAGGGAGAAAGGAAGATAGGATAAAACTATTATTACTAAATTGCTTTTTAAGTTTTCCAATTGTCCAAAAGCATTTTATAGTCAATGACATGTTTGAAGCACAGACAACTGCTGTACTGCAGAGATCTGCGGCAGTTAATTTATACTAAACATGTCATAAAACCAGCAATGAGAAAATGAATAGATAATATATTTACTGATTGGCCAAGACTTTGGGATAACTTTTAAATAATGACATGGGATTTTTTAAAATTCATCTGAAAGAGCAGACAGGACGTCAGTTTAATATCTCGTTTGGAAGATGCAGATCAGTCCCATTTCCTCTTAACATTTCATATCAGGACATCATGACATGACAGGAACTATTTGTACATTCCTGACCTATTTTTACAGATCTCAGTTTTCAACATTAACTAAATAATTCTCAACCAGTCTTACACAGAATTGTCACTCTTTTCCACAATGCTTCTGACAATTTGTTGCTACTAAAGCACTCGTGAATCAATATCAAACAAATTCAACCTAAGAAATAAAGAAGAAAAACATCAGGGTAATATCTTGGCAGTTAATGTATTCATGTGCACTGTAGCCTGCTTTATGCTGCAATTTCAATTAGAAAAAACTAACCAGAATGTCCCGAAAGCCTGGGAGAATCCTTTTGCTCACATGCAGAGTCATGTGCCAGCATTTTCAGTATTGGAACATGCTGTATCACAGAAAAATAGGATATAAATCTGTGAGGTAAATTCCCACACACTATATCCAGAATTTTAATTACTTCTTGCCACAGAGTCATAGAGCTGTACAGCATTGAATCAGACCCTTCAGTCCAACTAGTCCGTGCCAACCAGATATCCTAAATTAATCTAGTCACATTTGCCCATATCCCTCTCAATCCTTCCTATACATAGACCATCCAGATGCCTTTTGAATGATGTAATTGTACCAGCCTCTACCAATTCCTCCAGAAGTTCATTTGATTCACTCTCTGTCTAAAAAAGTTACCACTTAGGTCCCTGTGAAATCTTTCCCCTCTCACCTTAAACCTATGCCCTCTCATTTTGGACTCCCTTACCCTGGGGAAAAGACCTTAGCTATTCGCCTTATCCATGCCTCTCATGATTTTATAAACCTATATAAGGTCACCCCTTAGCCACTGACACTCCAAGGAAAATAGACCCAGCCAATTCAGCTCCTCCTTCTAGCTCAAACCCTCCAACCCTGGCAATATCCTCATAAATCTTTACTGAACCCCTTCAAGTTTCACAACATACTTCTGATAGGAAGAAGACCAAAATTGAATGCAATGATTGTGTTCTGGTTACAAGTGAAGAATAGAGGCATTGACATTACAGAAAAAGAGTAGGAAAAAATCTCTCGAGCTAGTTGTTAAGTCACATAATCCTGTTTAAATCCAATCTTTTTCACTCTTTAAAGAGAAGAAGGGAATAACTCATGGAGTTCATTTTTCATTGTTTTCTTTTGATGAAGGAGAAGGAAAAGAAAGGGTGATGCTGTATCTCAGCTGCGCCACATCCCACAGATGGGAAGGCCATAAATAAAGGCCTAGAGGCACAGAGAGCAGCAAGTTGGCCAGAGGGCACATGTGTGAGATGGACCACAAATGGTCCCTTGGGCTGCACAGCATTTTTTAAAAGAAGTACAAGACTGAACTAAACATGGCTCTGTTTGCTTCTTAGTGAGTCCATTCAACACTTGTGTTTCTAAGAAATGATAAAGTATTGATACAAATGAGAAATAAATATATGCCTTTTTGTTTATTTATTTAACATTTGCTTGTGAGGGCAGAAACAAAAGACATTGAAGTGGAATTGCTTCTTTGCATGAATGTGAGCTTGTACCCACAACCATCCAGTGTGGTGAGTTCCTGATATCAATTGTATTGTCATAAGTGGCAATAAGCTGAGGAGCTTCTCCATGTCAGAATTACAGGAAACAAAACAACATTGATAGAGATATCAGAAATTTTGTGAAATTTATTTTTCTGCCTCGGAGCTCAAGATGGGGCAATACACACAGCCCCCTGGCTGTGAAAGGATTCCATTCTTGAATCTGTTTACAGGTAAAATTGTTTGCAAGTCAAACACAATGTAGGACAATATCAAATTGTTATTGATAAGTCTCAGATCTTTAAAATTATTATCAATACCCCCCTGTATGGGATCATGTATGGTTTGAGGATTCATAAGCCAGGCATTAATAAATTGAAGACCCGCTATATGCAATTGGAAATGAGTCATACAGGTCTACAGAATAGAAAAAGGCTCTTCATCTTTCCTGTCGATCAAGTCTGGGCCAGTCTAAAACAATCACCTAACTATTCTAATCCCATTTTCCATTACTTGGCCCATAGCATTGTTTGGCTTTTCATCACAAGCGTACATCTAAACACTTTTTGAACTCAGAGTTTCTGCCTCTATCACCCTTACTTACTGTGAGTTCCAGACTCCACCACCCTCTTTTTTTCCTCATAGCCCCTTCCCTAAAATCTATGCCCCCGATCATTGATTACTCCACCAAGGAGAAAAGTCTCTTAAATAAAACAAAGAACTGTGAATGCTGATAATCAGAAGTAAATAAAAATAGAAATTGCTGGAGAAACTCAATAGGTCTGGCAGCATTTGCTGAAAGAAAATAGAGTTAACGTTTCATTTCCAGTGACCCTTTGCCAGAACTAGAAGCAGCGAGGGATAGGTGATATTTATATACGTGTGCACTATTACAGAAAAGGAGATCAGAAGATTCATAAGAATGATAGGACTTATACCAAGGATGAGGCAATAGATTTGACAAAAAAAACTGAAGAAATTTTATATTTTTCCCGATAGCAATACTAAAGCACAGTAAGTAAAATAAATGGTAAAAAGAAACAACCCCCTTGCTTTCACAATCAGGGTGGTGCAGTGGCTCATTGGTTCGCACTGCTGCCTCACAGCGCTATGGACTCTTTTCAATTCCAGCTTCAAGTGACTGTCTGCATGCATTTCTGCTGGGTGTTTCAGTTGCCTCCCCCAGATGTGCACATTAGGTGGATTGGCCAGGGTAAGTTACCCCATAGTATCCAGGTTTGTGTAGACTAAGTGGATTAGACATTGGAAATGTGGGGTTGCAGGAATAGGAATTGGAGCTGAGTTGGATGGGATGCTTTCCAGAGGGTCAGTGCAGTCCCAATGGGCCAAATGGCCACTTTTTGGACTGCAGGGGATGTATGAAGAATATTGAAAAGGCGAACCATTGATAAGTAATGTTATAATTAAATCTCCATTGAATGGCAATAAGTGGGCCTAGACTCAGGATTACAATTATTGAGTCATAGAGTCATAGAGATATACAACACTGAAACAGACCCTTCGGTCCAACTTGTCCATGCCGACCAGATATCCCAACCCAATCTAGTTCCACCTGCCAACAGCTGGTCCATATCCCTCCAAACTCTTCCTATTCATATACCCTTCCAGGTGCCTTTAAAATGTTGCAATTGTACCAGCCTCCACCACTTCCTCTTTAGAGAAAATCAACAAAATTTTACATACAGAGGATTGTTACAACATAAGATGCCTTATTATAAATGCTGTTCATAATACTTTATAAAGAAGAAGTCTCACTTAAATACGTGAAAAGAAAGAATGAAAAAGAACACAACAATATTGAAGGAATAGTCAGGGTGGTGGAGAGGTAATTCAAATGACATAGCTGTCTCTTATGTGTTGTAACTTGTATAATTTGATTATTCTAACAGTAATGGTAACTTTCCATTTTAAAACTTGTTAAAGGTGAAGCATAGAAAAGTAATTTTATGTTGGATAGATTATTTGGAAGTTAGAAGAAATACAAGAATAAAAGATTGCAGTTTATGGAAAACTGAAATAAAAACAGTAAAAGCTGGATATTTTCAGCAAGCTGTGGCAGCAACTGTGAAGAGAATTAATATGCAGATAAATTTTAAAAAGAGTTCATATATTCTTATGTGCTGCCTTTGAAGGCAGTTCCTGTGTGCATGAATAGGAGGGGAATAGAAGGATACAGTTCCTGTGAGTGAAGACAATTTTAGTATGGAAGGGCAAAATTTATCTGCTTAGGGGGCCAAAGGGCCTCTTCCTGTGCTGTGTTGTTTTTTGTCTGCTGATGCTTCACGCTCAGCTGCTTCCTTCATCGATTTTTCTTCAGTGGTATCTTGTTGTTGTCTTCTGTTCTCAGGGTCAGAATATGGAGGCAAGTCCCAAGTCTCCCTCCATTTGAAGAGAAATCACACACTAGCCGTCTAGTCAACTGAACTAACTGACCCCATGAAGACCATATATAAAACCAGAAAGAAATCAAACCAAGAGTGAGATGAAATAAATAAGTTTAGCCACTGATTGATGTATTTGATAATCTACAAATACTTGTAGCGAGACTTTCAGATGATTTCCTATAGTTTTTGTGATGATGCACCTCTGACATCAATTGCTACATTGCAAGCGCACCATCATCTTGTAATCAAAGTGCAGCCATTTGGCTTTTGAATCTTCATATAATAACAGCTAGCTATAGATAAATTGCAGATGTGTGGCTCCATTCTGTTATATACATGTGTATTTATTTCTACTTCACTTAAGAACATACAGGCCCTAACCCGACTCGTACATCTGACTATTTGTTCTCCTAAATGTAAACTGTTTACTTTGAACATCTTTTATATTTTTCTTATACTTAACCAATATATTGTCATTAAATCCCCAAATTAGGCATGTTTATTTACAGTGCACTTTGAAACATAAAGCAGTAAGATAAATCTTGACTTATGCTTGAATAATTATCAATAATGTTACAGTTATGTTTAATGACATAGGTGACCTCATGTGTATGTATTGGAGATAGAGATGATAAACATTCATTCCCATTGACTGAAAGCTATAATTATGTATATTCAGTAACTATAACCCAACTGTAATTTTGTAGTGAAATAGCAACATTCTTGGCATACTGATTCAATAGTACAATAGTTGCAACGTTACAGAATATTAAAAAGGTAACTGTGCTTTTCTGGATGAAGTAACAAGAATTCCCTGCTGAATTGTTCATCTCAACATGACTTTGTCATAAAATGAAAATTAACTCAAAGGATTATACCAATGCACCAAAAAACAATTAGAATAATTTTGGCTTCAAATTGATAGTCCTTTATTTAAGTTTAAGCATTGTCACAATTCAAAAGGAGGGGAAGAAATGTAATCTTATAATTTACAATGAAATCACACACACACACACACACACACATACATACACACACACACACACACACCACAAGTGCGCATAAATTCATTTCCATCTTTTGTATTGTATAAATTACCAGGCATTCATGTATATTTGTCATACTAGGTAAAAACAATGACTACAGATGCTGGAACCAGATTCTAGATTAGTGGTGCTGGAAAAGCACAGCAGTTCAGGCAGCATCGGAGGAGCAGATAAATTGACGTTTCGGGCAAAAGCCCTTCCTCAGGAATACAGGCAGAGTGCCTGAAGGGTGCCCAAACTTCCAATTACTTAGTTGCCAGAGATCTTAGGGCTTGGTGGTGGGGGGGTCATGGTGAGTGGGGAAGGGGCGTCATGTTGAGCAAATGAGGACCCACAAGGTCTGTTTTTGGGAAGGCCCACCAAACCCCAAATCAAGGCAATTAGAAGCATGCCCTTCCTTTCAGGTATGGAGTTGTAGATGGATCATTGGGGGGGGGGGGGTGGAGGTGGTAATGTTGAGGGTTTTGGGGAGGTCAGAGTGTGTAAAACTCACCATTCAGAGCCTGGCAGCTCTTGCTCTTATTCTTAGCAACACAAAACCCCAGGATCAGAGAAAGACATAGCACAGGTAGAATAAAGTGGAGGTTTCATGGACTGTGGGTCACTGGGGTGGTTGTTAGGGGACAGCAGCCCAGAAACAGCAACAACAATATTTTGAATGGCACAATCTAGTCCTTTTGTCTTCTATATTTCAAAATTCATTTCCAAATATTACTTATTTTTGACTGGCTCCTCTCTCAGGGTTTAATGGGGTTAGGGGGGCATGGTCAATAGCAACAAGCTTGGGGTGGGTGTCCCTCAATGGGCTTCTCTTACTGGAGTCCAATCCCTGGATCAGGCAAAGGAATTCCTTTTATTGATGGAAAACACTTGCCCTAAAACTCCTCCCCCCAGAGCGCACTACCCATGACGGCGAAAAAACAAAGCTGCATCAGAACATTATTTCAACAAGCCACCACACACTGCAGCACAGGGGAACTACACAGAGCAGAGGAAAATCACCTATACAGTGTATTCAAAAAGAATGGGTGCCAATTAACACAGTCTGTCGATTTCTCAGCAACAAACCCAAACAAACAGACAAAACACGTCCAGAAACCCTAGCCACTCTCCCCTACTTCAAAGACATCTTGGAAATGACTGCCAGACTACTCAGACCCCTTGGCATCATGGTAGCCCACAAACCCACCAACACACTCAAACAGCAGCTAATGAACTTAAAAGACCTTATACAGACAACAAACAAGACTAATGTAATTTACAAGATACTGTGCAAGAACTGTGACAAACACTACAGTGGACAAACAGGCACAAAACTACCCACCAGGATACATGAACACTAAGTAGCCACAAAAAGACATGACCCTCTCTCACTAGTTTTCTTACATACAGATAAGGAAGGACCCCACTTCGACCGGGCCAACACATCCGTCTTGGGACACGCCAAACAGAGTAAAAAATGAGGTCTGCAGATGCTGGAGATCACAGCTGCAAATGTGTTGCTGGTCAAAGCACAGCAGGTTAGGCAGCATCATTCCTGAGATGCTGCCTAACCTGCTGTGCTTTGACCAGCAACACATTTGCAGCACACGCCAAACAGAGATAAGCAAGAAAATTCCTAGAAGCATGGCATTCCATTTGGAACTCTATCCACAAGCACATTGAGTTAGGTCCCATCTACCACCCCCTGAGAAAAAGAACAGGAAATGACATCACCAACTCAACAATACCCAAACATATAAATAGAAAGCAGAACTATGTACAGTGCTTTGCCTGGAGGCCCACTGAACATGTTACCTATTAGGGTGACAAAGTGTCTGGAAATGAACCTTCCACCTCACACAGCAAGAGGTTGCCTGCTATTGGATGAGTACCAGCCAATATGAGCTGAGATCTTCAATTGTTCATTAATTAGCCATTGAAAGCATTTCTAATGGCAGCAAGGTAAGTAGACCAATCAGGGCTTTCTTGCCCAGCACTTAATATTTGCCACATCCCAATGCTTAACATGCTCTACCCACTTTCAAGCTAACCATCGCTGAGAGCAGAAAAATCTAACCCCTGAAGCTGCCAGTGAAATGCACCATGAGCTCTTGAATACTTTCTGGGACTGATTCATTCTAAACTCCTGCTACCCTTTCATATTGCCACAAGAAGGTAAAACATCAAAATTCCATTTCCTGATCTTCCACGATAACTCTCGTACAGAAAACCTTTGGAAAATTGGTATAACTGTTAACCCGGCAAAATTTCAATCCCATTGAGTTTAGAGATTCTTTTGCTTGGAATTTCATTGGAAATCTAAAGGAGCAAAGAGTTGATTGATAAATGATACCAAATGACCATTTAATGTACCAGTTTCTCCAGGGTTTTCTTTCTACTGAAGTAGTTATCAAAGACTGGGAGAACCTCATGCAAATCCCCAGTAAACTCTGCATTGGCCCCTTAGCTTTAGCACACTTATAAAATAGGACGACAGGACCTTGACAAACACCCTGTTCAATCTTTCTTTCGAAGCCAATCAGCTGGAGTTGTGTAACATAGAGCTGCTTCACTGCCACTGACACATTTGCCTTGACCAGCTGGCAGTAGTATGCTTATCAACATGCACTCCTGACTCTAATCTCAATAAAGTAGGCACTGACATATCAGTGACCAAGCTGTGGGAATTTGGAGGAGGCAGCATTGCCGCTGCATTCTCTGAGATATCCGTGCTCCTTTCCTCTGAGGTAAGAGAGGGGAATATCTTGCAGAATCACCCTCTTGACTGTGGAGACCATGGTGCTGCCAACTGCGAGGAGAAAAAGACAGAATATGTCAATGATGGGGCTGGAAGTTGTGGCATGTTACAAGTATATTCACAGTGTGAGTAATGTGAGAGTCACACAGTAATGGGCAATGGTTCTTACTTGGTTGCCACAGGACTGGTCCCAATCCTCGTCTGCAAGGGCTGAGATCATCTCCTCAAGGGAGGTGAGAAGCCAAGCTTTGGGCACCCCAACATCTCTCCTGGCTCTTTCAGCCCTATTATGGACCATTTTTCTTGAATTGAGAGAAACAGAGAGAATCATGTCAGATGAATGTGGATGGCATAACTGGTGCAGGCAGAGGAAAGATGGTGAGGTGTCTCGAGTGAGTAAGTAGTAAGCACAGAGAGCTTACAAAATTAGACCTATAAGGAAGGTTGAGGTGGGTAAGAGCAAGTGCAGGAAGTTGGTATATGCAGCAGTGAGATTGGCAAGGCTGAGACTTTGTGGGAGATGGGTACAGGAGCAGAGATGGGGTGAGTATGAGGTAGCAGTGAAGAAATGTTGACACTTACTCGGATGATGGATTTGTGGCATCGCTGGGCATTTTACCAGCTAGCTGATGTGCACTGAGCCAAATGGCAACCTTGCCCCAGACTTGCAGGGGCTGGTATTATGGCCACCTCTGCTGGCCCTGAAAGAAGAGGACAGGATTCTTCTGCAGAACCCATTCACCAGGTCCCCCCCAAGAACCTGTCTGCAAAGCAAGCTCCCAATTTCCCCTGGTCTGCTGCAATTGCTTGACAGTGTGCATGACATCCTTTAATATGCCAGCTCCACGGATCCCAGAATATCCAAGTCATGGTGAGTACTTCCTCTTGCAGCAAGTGGGAACATCAGGCTAGTTTTAACAAGCTGAGCTGCATACAGAGGTAAACACTAGTGAATGCAATCCATCTGCAAAGGCAACATGAGAAAAATCACTAGGACTCACAGTACAAACCCTCCATGAAACTCATTGAAAATGATAATGTACTGATTTCTGATAAGTTTCAAAACAATTGGTTTTAATCAATGTAAATAAGTTGGAAAGTGAGGTAAGAATATAAACAAACATGCCTTTTTTCAAAACTATTCTATAAAAAGATTCAAAAGGAGCAGATTCAATTCAAGGACAGTACTGTATTATCAGAGTGAAATCAAGTTGATGACTGAGATGCTGCTATTGGCTTTAGTGATGTAGTTAGAGAGATGGACAAACATGGGGGAGGGGGACATATTTGACAGGCACCATTACCACTACCAGGCCCAAATATGACCTGTATTTGAAGGCCATCCCATCAACTTCCCTTGTAATCCATTCTACACTGGATGGTTAAGGAATCAACAATTCTACCCACCCCAAGGTCTATTAAAGTCTTTAAGGGACTGCTTCTGCTGCTTCCATTGTAGTATTTTGGATGGGATTGTCAGAAGGAAAATAACTAGCATACTACTTTGCTCTCCCCAGCATCCCCCAGCCTTGACCAAAACCTTACTTGCACATCCAGTGTATTTGATCTTTTTCTCCAAACTCCCTTGCACTCCCAGCAATGGTCATTACTGCACGATTGCACTGCTTGGATAACACAGCTACTGACCAACCAGATTAGCAAGCAGCTTTCAAGGTCAGAACCTCCAGTCCCTGATACCTCTAATTACCTTGTGAAGCCTGCTTCTAGTGTACCATCACTGTAAGGAAGGGCTTTGTAATGCTAGTGGGCTGAAAACCAACTTTTCAATCAAATGATACACTCCCCTCACCCCATACAATTCACTGAACAATTGCAGACTCCAGAATCATTATCCAGTGATAAACTATCTGGAGTTCATTAGTGTTAAAATATGCAGGTCATTCCCAAATGGCGAAGAACTGGAGCAAATCCTCTTTGACAGAGCACCTACTAATAACACTAAATATCCCACTGTGAACTCATTTGTACAATTATTTGTGATACTAGGTGTGGAATCATGTATTTAGACAGCACCCTGGTGGCAAGCAAAGAAAGTTGTATACACGCCAAGTTTAAAGAGCTGGGACCAATTAAAGAGTCACAAATTGACCTTTGACTGCAGGTACCTATGGGAGGCACAGAGCATCATTTAACATCTCCTCAAGGTATTTGCTCAGTTTGTGAAGACCTTCAGTTGGGGGAATCCCATGGGAAAAACATTGATGGAAGTACTATTGCTGGGTCAAAAATAATAGTTAGAAATTAACATGAATTGGAATGAATGTGCAAGTGCTAGCAAAAACAAACCTTGATGCATTAAAAGAAAACTAGAAAAGGCATTAAATATGCGTTATTACTCCACATCCGTTAGCAACACCAGCTTGGCAGATTGAAATCGGAAGATTTATTACGCATCACTGTAAAGGATTCCATGAGAATGCTTTAATTGTGATTTCTTGTTTTCCATAAGAATGTCTTTGAATCCTATACCCTTACAGGGGAATGAGTCCACTATTGTTTAGGTGAATACTGGCCTGAAGCATCCATCACTAGCAACCTTGAGCACTAGATTCCTTGGCCGGCAATGACACATGAGGTGTTAAATGGGAAAAGTGACAGGCATTTCACAGTTGCCTGGACAAATGATGGGACCCCTGTTTTGGTGCTTTTGGAGGAAGACCATGAAATTAAAGACCAGTCATGCAATTAACTGCAGAGTGGCTGCCTTTCCCATGATGGGAAAGTGGTGATTGCTGTCTACTTAAAGCCTCGTAGATCACACTTCTGAATGCTAGGTCCCACAATTCGGTGCTGAGTACCTTGCAGATAAGTTCCACCTACCCTACCCAACTCCCACACTGGGAGCCTGCAAGCAAACTGCATGGGCTTCCTTGCTGTGTTCCCCTCATGGTGAGTTCCATGTCAACTACTGAATTCACACCAGTGGCATACTGTGTCCTTTGATGGAACATTAACTGCCAGTTAAGGGTGTCAATTGGCCTTCCCAACGCTAACCTGTTCGTTGTGAAGATAGAAAGGGATCCTGATCAATTTAATATCCCACCCATTACAAACATGGCACACGGGAGGACATTAAATTTCACCCTTGGTTTCCAATAGGTCTGACTAAGAAACAAAAGCAGAAATTGCTGGAAAATCTCAGCAAATCTGGCAGCACCTGTGGAGAAAATCAGAGTTAATATTTTGGGTCACATGAGCCTTCATCAGAATGGTTCCTCTGGTTCAGTTCTGATGAAGGGCCACTCATCAGTATAGAGGACTTTTGTAGGCTGCAGCAGGACATTGACAGGCTGCAGAGATGGGCTGAGAGGTGGCAGTCGGAGTTCAACCTGGATAAATGCGAGGTGATGCATTTTGGAAGGTCGAATTTGAAAGCTGAGTACAGGATTAAGGATAGGATTCTTGGCAGTGTGGAGGAACAGAGGGATCTTGGTGTGCAGGTACATAGATCCATTAAAATGGCCACCCAAGTGGACAGGGTTGTTAAGAAAGCACATGGTGTTTGGCTTTCATTAACAGGGGGATTGAGTTTAAGAGTCATGAGGTCTTGTTGCAGCTCTATAAAACTTTGGTTAGACCGCACTTGGAATACTGCGTCCAGTTATAAGAAAGATGTGGATGCTTTGGAAAGGGTTCAGAGGACGTTTTCCAGGATGCTGCCTGGACTGGAGGGCTTATCTTATGAAGAAAGGTTGACTGAGCTCGGACTTATTTCATTGGAGAAAAGGAGGAGGAGAGGGGACCTAATTGAAGTATACAAGATAGTGAGAGGCATATATAGAGTCAATATCCAGAGACTATTTCCCAGGGCAGAAATAACTAACACGAGGGGTCATAGTTTTAAGCTGGTTGGAGGAAAGTATAGAGGGGATGTCAGAGGTGGGTTCTTTACATAGAGAGTTGTGAGAGCATGGAATGCGTTGCCAGCAGCAGTTGTGGAAGCAAGGTCATTGGGGACATTTAAGAGACTACTGGACATGCATATGGTCACAGGAATTTGAGGGTATACACATGAGGATCAGTGGTCGGCACAACATTGTGGGCTGAAGGGCCTGTTCTGTGCTGTACTGTTTGATGTTCTATATTCAACCTGAAACATTAACTCTGATCTCTCTCCACAGATGCTGCCAGACTTGCTGAGTTTTTTCCAGCAATTCCTGCTTTAATCTCTGAGTTACAGTATCCACAGTTGTTTCAGGTTTTATTTCAATCAAACTAAGAAATTGAAAGGGAGCAAAACAAATAAGGAATCAGAATGAACATAGAACATAGAACATAGAAAAATACAGCGCAGTACAGGCCCTTCGGCCCTCGATGTTGCGCCGACCGAAGCCTACCTAACCTACACTAGCCCAATAACTTCCATATGCTTATCCAATGCCCGCTTAAATGACCATAAAGAGGGAGAGTCCACCACTGCTACTGGCAGGGCATTCCATGAACTCACAACCCGCTGAGTAAAAAATCTACCCCTAACATCTGTCCTATACCTACCACCCCTTAATTTAAAGCTGTGTCCCCTAGTAACAGCTGACTCCATTAGCGGAAAAAGGTTCTCACTGTCAACCCTATCTAAACCCCTAATCATCTTGTACACCTCTATTAAATCTCCCCTAAACCTTCTTTTCTCCAATGAGAACAGCCCCAAGTGCCTCAGCCTTTCCTCATACGATCTTCCTACCATGCCAGGCAACATCCTGGTAAACCTCCTCTGCACCCATTCCAGTGCCTCCACATCCTTCCTATAGTATGGCGATCAAAACTGCACACAATACTTCAGATGAGGTCGCACCAGAGTCTTATACAACTGCAACATGACCTCAGGACTCCGGAACTCAATTCCTCTACCAATAAAGCCCAGTACACCATATGCCTTCTTCACAGCACTATTTACCTGGGTGGCAACTTTCAGAGATCTGTGTACATGGACATCAAGATCCCTCTGCTCATCCACACTACCAAGTAGCCTACCATTAGCCCAGTAGTCCATCTTCTTGTAAAAAATGAGGTCTGCAGATGCTGGAGATCACAGCTGCAAATGTGTTGCTGGTCAAAGCACAGCAGGCCAGGCAGCATCTCAGGAATAGAGAATTCGACGTTTCGAGCATGAGCCCTTCATCAGGAATAAGAGAGAGAGAGCCAAGCAGGCTAAGATAAAAGGTAGGGAGGAGGGACTAGGGGGAGGGGCGATGGAGGTGGGATAGTTGGAAGGAGGTCAAGGTGAGGGTGATAGGCCGGAGTGGGGTGGGGGCGGAGAGGTCAGGAAGAGGATTGCAGATTAGGAGGGCGGTGCTGAGTTAGAGGAAACCGACTGAGACAAGGTGGGGGGAGGGGAGATGAGGAAACTGGAGAAATCTGAATTCATACCTTGTGGTTGGAGGGTTCCCAGGCGGAAGATGAGGCGCTCCTCCTCCAGCCGTCGTGTAGTTGTGTTCTGCCGGTGGAGGAGTCCAAGGACCTGCATGTCCTCGGTGGAGTGGGAGGGAGAGTTAAAGTGTTGAGCCACGGGGTGATTGGGTTGGTTGGTTCAGGCGGCCCGGAGGTGTTCTCTGAAGCGTTCAGCAAGTAAGCGGCCCGTCTCCCCAATATAGAGGAGGCCACATCGGGTGCAGCGGATGCAATAGATGATGTGTGTGGAGGTACAGGTGAACTTGTGGCGGATATGGAAGGATCCCTTGGGGCCTTGGAGGGAAGTGAGTGTGGAGGTGTGGGCGCAAGTTTTACATTTCCTGCGGTTGCAGGGGAAGGTGCCGGGGGTGGAGGTTGGGTTGGTGGGGGGTGTGGATATGACAAGGGAGTCACGAAGGGAGTGGTCCTTGCGGAACGCTGATAGGGGAGGGGAGGGAAATATATCCTTGGTGGTGGGGTCCGTTTGGAGGTGGCGGAAATGGCGGCGGATGATACGTTGTATGCGGAGGTTGGTGGGGTGGTAGGTGAGAACCAGTGGGGTTCTGTCTTGGTGGCGGTTGGAGGAGCGGGGCTCAAGGGCGGAGGAGCGGGAAGTGGAGGAGATGCGGTGGAGGGCATCGTCGATCACGTCTGGGGGGAATCTGCGGTCCTTGAAGAAGGAGGCCATCTGGGCTGTGCGGTGTTGGAATTGGTCCTCCTGGGAGCAGATGCGGCGGAGACGAAGGAATTGGGAATATGGGATGGCGTTTTTACGGGGGCAGGGTGGGAGGAGGTGTAGTCCAGGTAGCTGTGGGAGTCAGTCGGTTTATAATAGATATCTGTGTTGAGTCGGTCGCCCGAGATAGAAATGGAAAGGTCTAGGAAGGGGAGGGAGGAGTCTGAGACAGTCCAGGTGAATTTCAGGTCAGGATGGAAGGTGTTAGTAAAGTTGATGAACTGTTCAACCTCCTCGTGGGAGCACGAGGCAGCGCCGATACAGTGAATGACTTCACACCTAGCTACATTGAACTCCATTTGCCACCTTTCTGCCCAGCTCTGCAACTTATCTATATCAAATGAATTTCTATCCAAGTTAGATGACTTTTTTCTCAGGGTCAAAGAAGCTGAATCCTGCAGAAATGTTGAAGTTCATACAGTAGGTGTATTTATTTGGGTCACATGCTGTTTATTGACTAACACCTGTAGCACTATATCTCAGCAAATAGATTCACAGGACAGAAAAAGGCCATTTGGTCCATAATGCCGGCACCAGCTCTTCAATGCCAAGCGCCAATCTCTTCCTTGCCCCCCCCATATCCAAATAATCATTCAATGCCTCAAATGAACTTGCCTCCACCACAGTGCATTCCAGACTCTAATTACTCACTGACTGAATGGATTTTTTTCACACATCATCTGCACACCAGTTTACATGCCATCTTGTTCTTGCTCCTTTAACAAGCAGGAGAAGATTTCCTTATTTACTCTGTCTGACCTACTCATGATTTTGAACACTCCATAAAATCCCCTCTAAGCCTTCTTCCTTCCAAGCAGAACAATCCTAACTTCTTCAATCTGTCCTCAAAACTGAAATTGTTTATTCCTGGAATCATTTTTAAAAATCGTTTCTGCACTCTCTGCAATACATTCACGTCTTTCCTATAATATGGTACCTACAAATGTACACATATCATATTTGTAAGGGAGAAGTTCCTCTCAGACAAAGCAGTACAAGAAGCTGTAGCTAGAGATTGCAGCTTACTTTTAAGCCCATCTCACCTTCTTTATTGAAGATAATAACAAATAAAATTTGGAGTCCAAGTCTGGCTGTAGATTGGTTACTGCCCAGATCGACATAGCAACCAGGTTGAATTTCCTCCACAGAAACGTCAAGAGCTCAGGGAAGAAAATTGGGCACAGAATGTAGTAAAATTAATGAACAAAATAGAAAGACTTCTGTTCATGTAGTATCTTTCACATTCAGTGAAAATCTCGAAGCACTCTGCAGCCAATTAGATGCTTTTTGAAATGTAATCATTCTTATAAAGTAGAAAACACAGCAGCTAAACATAAACAAGGATGAGACCATCTGTTTTATTTTTTGATGTTGACTGAGAGTTCTTGTGGTCACGTCCTTATCTCTGAGCCAAGAGATGTGGGTTCAGGTCCCATATGTTCCAGAAGAATGTAATAACGTTGCTGGACTGGTTCATTGAGAAAATGTAATGTTAACTGAGAGATAAGTATTGGCCCAGACACGAGGGTTAACTCCCCTGCTCTTCTTCAAAGTAATGCCATGGGATCTTTCACACCAGGTCCCAGTATAATATCAGCTCCCAGACTGGAACCCAGTCTTAACATTGGTGATGATGCTCTCACTTTACAAAAGGTTATTTTGTCCTCGGTTTTTTTGAAGAGTGATTGGAAAGGCAGAGGTGCAGAAGTGGTGACTGGAGACAGACTAAGTCAGTAGTTTATTTTTAAAACAGTTGTAACAATGGAAGGGGAGTACTCAGCTCTCACATGTAAGGCTTTCTAGTTTTTTTTAGCAGTCAGAGATGTTTGGGGTTTCAAAAAAGTTGGAAGCTTCAGAGTTGGAAGCTTTCTAGCTGCTTTCATTTATTGGTCAGAGTATTGAGTGCAGGAGTTGGGAGATCATGTTGTAGCTGTACAGGACATTGATTAGGCCACTGTTAGAATATTGTGTGCAATTCTGGTCTCCTTTCTATCGGAAGATGTTTTGAAACTTGAAAGGGTTCAGAAAAGATTTACAAAGATGTTGCCAGGGTTGGAGGGTTTGATCTATAGGGAGAGATCAAATAGGCTGGGGCTATGTTCCCTGGAGCATCGGAGGCTGAGGGGTGACCTTATAAAGGTTTATAAGATCATGAGGTGCATAGATACGTTTAATTGATAAAGTCTCTTCCCTGGGGTGGGGGAGTCCAGAACTAGAAGGCATAGGCTTAGGGTGAGAGGGGAAAGATATAAAAAAGACCTAAGGGGTAACTTTTTCATGCAGAGGGTGGTACATGTTTGGAATGAGCTGCCAGAGGAAGTGGTGGAGGCTAGTACAATTACAACATTTAAAAGGCTCTGTATGGGTATATGAATAGGAAGGATTTGGAGGGATATGAGCTGGGTGCTGGCAGGTGGGACTAGAGTGCTTGAGATAACTCATTGGCATGGATGAGTTGGACCAAAGGGTCTCTTTTCATGCTGTACATCTCTATGACTCTATGACTCCATGACTTTCTCTGAGATCTCTCTTGATGATGTTTCCTCCTGGATTGGAGAACTGTGTGTAAGAATTAGTGTCTGAATTTACCTTTTTGTCAAGGGGTGTGTTTATGGGATGTTACTATATTGGTGTATCTATTATTCAGTTAAGTTGTCCAACAGTTAAGTTATTCTAAATTCCTCTTTCTTTTGTTTGTATTTTAACTACAGTATTTAAATAAATTGTATTCTGCTGAACATCAAGTAATTTGACTGGTTGCATCACATCTGGAACACACATTTCACATCTACCTTTATAATAAGAAAAGTTAGGGTCTAGGTTACCTTCTTAAAATATTTTGAGGACGGCTGGTCTGATCCATAACATATCTCATTGAAAAACTGCACATCCAACATTCATTTAGTACTGCACTGGAATGTGACTGGCCTTGTGTGCTCAAACCCTGGATTGGAATTCTTCTGTTATCATCTCAGCCATGGCTGACAGTGTTGATGGATAATCAAAGAATTTCTCATTCAAAATACTGCTACACAATTTTTTGTGAGTTGGAGCATGGCAAATATAACGCCACTTTTTTAAAAAATGGAGTGAGGGAGAGAACAGAGAATGATAGCCTTACATCAATTGTGGGGAAATGTTGGAGTCTATTATAAAGAATGTGAGGAAAGCATGCCGAGAATACACCAAGGGAATGAGACAAAATGCATGAGGATTTATGAAAGGAGAATCATTTGATAAACCGACTTCTGTGTTTTGAGGATCTAGTGGATGTAGTTTGTTTGAATTTTCAGAAAGTATTTTATAAAATTATGAGAGGTATTTTTCTGCAAATTTGAAGTATATGGGATTGGGGTAATATATGGGCATGGATTGAAAATTGGTTATCAGACAGACACCAGAAATTAGGGATAAATGGGTTTCAAAGTGGAAAGTAGTGACTAGTGGGCCCCAGCTATTCAGATTATATATGAAAGATTTGGATGAGGGAATCAAATGTAATATTTTCATATTTGCTGATGATACATAATTAGGTGGGATTTTGAATAATGAGGTGAAGCAAAGAGATTTCAAGATGATTTTGAACAAGTTGAATCAGTGGACAAATACAAGGCAGACTCTCCAAAGCTGCTTGAACAGCATCCTCCAAACCCATGTTGCCGAACATCTACAACAGCTCAGCAAGTCTGGCAACATCTGTGAAGAGAAATCGGAGTGAACATTTCAGTTCGAGTGACCCTTCCTTGGGACTGAGGGCCCTGTACCGAGAAAAGGGCACTCGACCTAAAACGTTAACTCTGATTTCTCTTCACAAATGCTGCCAGACCTGCTGAGCTTTTTTTTGATTTACAGCATCTGCAGTTCTTTCAGTTTTATGCCTTCCATCTAGAAGGTCAAGGACAGCAGATACATTGGAACACCAATGTCTGCCAGTCCCTCTCCAAGCCACTCACTACCCTGACTTAGAAATATATTGCCATTCCTTCAGTATTGTAGAGTTAAGACTACAAATGGATTGCAATAATTAAGAAAGCAGATTGTCAAATGCTGGCCCAGTTGGTGTTACCCACTTCTCATGAACAAATACATTTTTAAAAAATGCAGTATAACATGAATAAAGGTAAAATAATCCATTTCAGTCAGGCAAAGGAATGGCAGAATATATTTTGTAAATAGTGATAGATTGGGAAATGTTGATGTGCAAAGGGACTGAGGTGAATTTACACGCCAATCACTGAAAGCAAGCACACAGGTGCAGCAACAGTGAGGAAGCAAATGGTATGATGGTCTTCATTGCACAAGCAAGGGAGTCTTACGGCAGTTGTACATGGCCTTGGTGAGACAACACCTGGACTATTGCATGAATATTGGTCTCCCTATGTAAGAAGGTATATATTATCCATAGAGAGAGTGCAGTGAAGGCTCATTAGACTCATTAGACAAGTCTGAGCAGGGATTGGGTCGGTGGTGCCTGTATTCAATGCAGTTTCGTCGAATGAGGGAGGATCATTCGAAAAAAGGTAATATTATGATAGGGCTGGACAGACAGGATATAGGCTCAGGCATCCAGAATAAGGCCTCACAGTTTCAGCATGGTAAACCATTTCATACTGAGGTGAGGAGAAATTTCTTTCCACAGAGGATGGTGACTCTGTGGAATTCTCCAGCACAGAAATGCGTAGGGATGAAAGCACTGAATATGTTCAAAAATGAAAAAGATTTCTAGAGACTGAAGGTTTCAAGGAATATGGGAGACCAGGAATGAGACAAAGAAATAGAGGATCAGCCATGGTCATGAATTAGTCTTGGCCTTTCGGGTCAAATGGTCTACTCCTGCTTCGATTTTCTATGTCCCAATGAAAGTAAATTATAATACATTATAATGCAATTACAGGTGTTTTGGTTCAAAGTTACACTATTTGTTAATTAATTCCAAAATCATTACAAAAGTACCAAACGTAAATATTTTTGACGCAACTAAAGCATCAGTTGCAATTCAGTTTTCCATTTCTTTTTATTAATGTTGATCCTAACGTTTCTGCAGCACCCTACTTCTAATGTTCACTTGGGCATTCCTTTTCCAGAGTAAAAGATAAACAAGGAAAACCACATTGCAAGATTAAGGTTTTCAGAAGGAATGTCACTTGATCAAAAAGATGAAAGGTTTGTAAAAATGTCAGGCATAATTTTAAATGGATTAGTGGCCTCCCTAGCAGTGGTTCCTCGTCAGTGCAGAAATTTGCTCTTCTTTATATTTCTTTGTGGCTTCTAATGTGTGCCACTTACCTCCAGCTGATATGGATTTCCCTAATATTCAATAATCACTTTCAACTCCACTGGGGATGTCTGGTAGCATCTGTGCAAGCATATGTTAGACATCTCCAAGCGGGTCACTACTTCATTTTGTCACAGGCTCTTTTATCATCTGGAGAGTTACAAACATCCCTCCCCAACAGGCTCTTCCAGATGACACAACATGGCTCAAATAAACTTGGATCAGTACACATTAACCCATCATATCCTGAAAACCTTCTAAGTATACAGCAGGCCATAAATGTTTTTAAACTTATACTCTATGCTTAATATTGCCATCTAGCGCATGAAAACAGATAAGCAAATCAACAGTAAAAAGCACTATGTTTGAAATATTGCATATACAAAGCAATTCTTTCCACAAATGACACATCAGCAAGAAAATGTGACTTTTGAGGGTTCTCATTGAAACTTCATCTACTTCACTCAAAACATCGATTATATAAAACATACATAAAGACAAGTTACCATCTGAATGAGAGAGATATGGATGAGAGCTATTTTAATACAAAATCGCATTTCCACTTAGCCACTTCTTTTGTCCCATGTCTTTTACATCAAATATTCAACTATATAGTGGAATGCTTTGTCACAAGCTTTCAGTATGTCCAAGTCTCTACTTACGTTCTATTTATGTTCTTTCAAAATATTATGGTGATCAAAGAAAGGGTTAAAGATCTAATGCTGCTCAAAGATCTCCGATACACAACAATTCAATATAACAAGGTTACCCTCCGACGTTATTGACAAAACAATGTTTTCTATCAATAAAAATGTTCCTTCTCATGCTCGGTGAGTTTTACTGTAAACAGTACTCTCTGTTTCTTTTCTCCCTTGACATCGGTAATGATGTTTTTACAGAGTATGAGTTTCAGATTCATAAAAGATTGACAAAACGGTGGTGCTTTCTCTCTCTCTCTCTTTCCCTGAAAGGGTGGACCACTCGTTTCTAAAGATAGAGAAGAGGTTGGGGGGATTGAAAGAAAGAAAAATAAAGCTGCCACTTTACAGAGCTAACAACAAAGCTTGTGCTCAATAGGTAAGGGTTCAGTTCATATTTGTTTAAATCCCAAGAAAAAAATGAAAAGAAATCAGGTGGCACAAAGTCCATTTTTGTCACTGCGTTGTTGCAATGAATATCATGCTCAGCAAGACACTGTGGCACCTGGTTGACCAGACCTTGTGCACCACAAAGCCATCTGGGGGTAATTATGACAAGGTATTCTTTTAGTACCAGATGGGACCAAGGAACAGAAGCTCTACCACTCCCAGTCATTTACAACATAATTCCTTTCAATGATATACTTAATCCTCCCACCAGCTAGGCTTTTCAGATTGCTGTTGTTGCTGTTCCTTTATGTTAATTCAGTTGAGTGAGCCACCGGCTCCTCGAGGGACTAAAGAAATTATTCATCCACAAATTGTTTCCACTATGGCAAGTACAGTAACTAAAATAAAAAGAGAGAGAGAGAGAGTTGGGAGGGGGAAGAGTGAGAGCTGAAATTATCCTAACGAAGGTCAAAGCCGGCCTCTGCGTAACACCAGCTGAGCTCACTCAGCCACCTGTTAGTGACAAGGATTCTGCACACGCTCACCATGCATTTAACCAGTTTAAGGGGCCTTTATTGACAAGCAGCCTTTCCTGAATCTGCGGGCACTGACACTCGCCTTCTTTGTGATTATGGACCGCACAAGTCTCTTTATTCGATTACGTCCATAAGCCTATCCAGTTCACATCAATGCCCTTTTATTTTTATATCACTTTCTTTTGTCTGCCGAAGGGTTTGGTTTTATTAGGGAGAAATAAAGCAAACTGGGATCACAGTAAAACTGGATGATTAAAAGGAGCGGAATTTAAATTTTGGGGCTGTCAGTAGCAAAGACTTAAACTGAACTTAAATTCTGGAGACTGGACAAATCAAATTGATCTTGCTGTAACAAGGATTTGTTTTAGTATGAATTGGGATTGCATTGTTTTTAAAATCATTCTTGAAATGCCCATAATTCATGCAACGTTCTTCTCGCATTAAAATGTTAATTTTAATATTCGGAGACAAAACATATTCTAGGTGTTTTTTCATCTAATACTAATGCGTATTCCCCTTTTGCTATCGAGCTCAAAAGGTGCATACACAGCTCGGATCGCTAGTGGAAATCATTTCGGTTGGATTCTGTCCTGACTAGGGCCTATTTTTGGACTTGGGATCGATGTCTTGGAGGTCTGTTGGAAGTCTTTATGAGATTTAATTCCTGGTACTGAAGGGAATAGAAACGGAAGCTACATCTTCCAGCCCGAGTGTGATAAACACAGTGCTTAAAAATATTCTGACAGAAAACTGCACAAAGGAGATCCCATCCTGACGTGGTATGGCCTTTAAAAGTAAGGGTACTATTGGAATTCATAACTTCAGGATGAGATGGATTACAGGTGGGAAGGCCTCAAAATGAAAAGATGAGTCAGGTAAATACTAATATGACATTCAAAGACTTGGAGGTGCCAGTTTTGGACTGGGGTGTACAAAGTTAAAAATCACACAACACTACGTTATAGTCCAATCATTCAAAAAGCCTTTGCATATTTTTTCATGTTTTGTCCTTTTGGCACAGGTTTACACAAGCTATTGTACCATACTTTACTTATTTATGCTCTGCCTTGTGTTCCACGCGCACCCATCCTACTCCACCCCACCCCACCCCACCCCGCCTGACTGAGACCAGTAGAACGGTCAGTGGTGGATCCTCAGAACTGACATGCTCAGAGGAGGAGGAAGAACTGCTATGAGTGAGTATCAGGAATCCAGGTTACCGGAGAGATGTTCAGTGCTTTCCAGTCAGAACCTGCTTGACTGCAACTCCTGAGAATCACATTCATCTTGATTTGGCTCAGACTTTGCTGATGGAAAGTTTGATTTTGCAAAGAAAGTTATGTAATGAATGCCAGAAGTGCAGTAAATGCTAATGTCACTAGACTGGTAATCCATAGACCCAGGCTAATACTTAGGGGATATGAGTTCAAATCCACCCACCACAACATCTGATGGAATTTAAGTTCAATTGATACAACTGGAATTGGCAGTTAGTTTCAATAATGGTGATCATAAAACTGTCATCAATTTTTTTAAAATCACAACCATTTTAACTGTTCTGCAGAGAAGGAAATCTGGTCTGATCTATGTATAACTTGTGACTTGAGATCCACAGTAATGTAGTTGACTCTTAAAAGCTCTCTAGAATGGTCTTGGAAGTCATTTAGTTCAAGGGCAAATAGGAATAAGCAATAAATGTACGGAGAAAAATAGAGTTCACGTTTCAAGTCCAGTGATCCTTTGTCATAATTGAAAGCAGCCGGTTAATGGTGGAAATAGTGAATTTATGTCAAGGACAGTGATGGGGTTGAGATGGAGGAGTTGAATAGATAGAGACGGTTCCCAGAGAGAGAGAGGGAGAAAGAGAAAAGAAGCAGACAAAGAGAATGATGGTAATAAGCCAGGAAAGAGATAACTGCTGAATTGGTACTGATGGGAAGTTTGAATAGTTGGACACGTGTTGGCTGTGCTTGAATCAACCCAAACAGAACAGGACCTGAGAATGTTGAGGTGGGTAAAGAACATGAAGGAAGTTTTCCTGCTCTGAAATTATTAAATCCAATGTCAAGTCCTGAGAGATTGCTCCTAAGGAGCACCCAAGGAATAAAAGGCTAACAGGAAAGTTGAGGAGAAATTTATTCCACTCAGAGTTGTTGGTGGTCAGGAACTGTCTGCCAGAAAGGATGGTTGAGTCAGAAACTCTCATAACATTTAAACAGCATTTAGATATTTACTTGTGTAACTTTACTCTCCTGGACTACTGGCCAAAATCTGGAAAATGGGATTAGTGTACTCAGATCTTTGTTAACTATTATGGACGTGATGGGCTGAAGGGCCTTCTCTCATGCAAATGTCTATGATTCTACCTGAGATGGCATTAGAGGACTATTTTTAATATCCCATCTAAAAAGCAATTTAACAATGAAGTTTGATGACAGATGACTAGTGGCACGGTGGCTCAGTGGTTAGCACTGCTGCCTCACAGTGCCAGGGACCTGGGTTTGATTCCCGCCTTGAGCAACTGTCTGTGTGGAGTTTGTACATTCTCCCTGTGTCTGTCTGGGTTTGCTCTGGTTTCCTCCCACAATCCAAAGATGTGCAGGTTAGGTGGATTGGCTATACTAAAATTGCTTATAGTGTTCATGGATGTTTAGATGCATTAGTCGGGGTAAACGTAGAGGCATGGATTTGGGTGGGATACTCTTTGGAGGGTTGGTGTGGACATGTTGGGCTGAAGGGCCTAATTCCCACACTGTAGGGATTCGATGACTCAGTTTTTTGGCTGCAGATTTATGATAGCACTGGGAATTTATTTTTCTTACTATTTCTGCCCATTTACCCTTTTATTGCTTAGTTGAAATATTGTTTATTTCGGCTGCAATTTTTTCCATCAATTATAATGCATCCTTTAAGTGTTCTCGTTCATTTAAATTACACTCACAGGTATTTTCTCCTCTACCATCAGAAGTCTCCTGATGCATCTGTGTGAATAATTATGCAAGTGAACTCAGGCCAGATTTAGTTAGGTATAATCACAGTGCCAATCAAAATATCATTTAATATCTGCATCAAGGTCAGGTTGTAGCTGAAATATGGCTGCATCTTCTTGCTGCAAGCTGTAATGCTGAATCAAGGGATGATATCAAATAGTGCCTCATATCCACACCATGCAGTATACCTTCAATTCAATAGTTGTCAGTGTGTTCAGTGATGGATTGTTCTGTCGTCTACCTGTAAATGCATATTGGAAATAAGGTTTCCTTTCACTTCATTTTTATCCAGCATTTCTTGGTCCCTTACTCCATTAGCCAAAACTAAAGTTAGTTTTAAGTTGCAGTGCCTTTTGAGGATCTTTAGTCTTTCAGAACTTTTGTTCCAATCTCTGTAAGATGCTTCTAATAATCTTATGAAATTTCCAGTTTCTTAACTTTTCCTGAAACAAATTTCCCTTTTTAAAGTCATACAGCACAGAAACACACCCTTCAGTCCAATCAATCCATGCCAACCACAATCCGTAACTAAATTAATCCCAACTGTCTACTCCTGGCCCATATTCATGAACTTGTCCAAATGTCTTTTCAATGTTGTAACTGTACCCACATCCACCACTTCCTCTGGAAGCTCATTCCACGTATAAACCACTCTGTGTAAAAGAGTTGCCCCTCACGTCCTTTTTAAAACTGTCTCCTCTCACCTTAAACATATGCCCCCTCATCTTGAAATCTGCAATCCTAGGGAAAAGACCATTCACCTTATCTATACCCCTCCTGATTTTAAAAACCTGTAAGGTGATCTCTCAACCTCCTACCCTCCAGTGAAAAAAGTTCCAGCCTATCCAGCCTGTCCCTCCATTTCTAGCAATATCCTGGTAAATCTTTTCTGAACCCTTTTGCTTAATAATATCTTTCCTATAACACGGTGATCATAACTGGACACAGTTCTCTAGAAGAGTGGAGGAGATGACGGCCTAGTGATATTATTGCTAGACTGTTAACCTAGAAATCTAAATAATGACCTGGGGATCTGCATTGGAATCCTGCCACAGCAGATTGTGGAAGCAGAATTTAATAAAAATCTGGAATAAAGAGCCTAATGATGACCATTGTCAAACGTTGGGAAAGAAACATCTGTTTCACTAATGTCCTCTAGGGAAGGATAATGCCATCCTTACCTGGTCTAGCCTACATTTGACTCCTGACTCACAGCAATGTGGTTGACTCTTAACTGCCCTCTGGCTAATAAAAGGCCTGGCCAGCAATGCTCTCATCCTGTGAATGATTTAAAAAAGAGAGGCATCACCATTGTTCTGTACAACTTCAACGTGACATCCCAACTCTTTCACTCAAAGGTCTGAGCAATGAAGGCAAGCATGCCAAACACCTTCTTAACCAGACAGTCTGCATGTGACACAAACTTCAAACAATTATGTAGATAAACCTTGAGGAATAAAGCTCATTTTTGGTGATACTGAAGACAGATGTTAAAGATTCAGCTGCTAGTTTTATATTCCACCTGATTCTACTGCACAATAATACAAAGGTCATCAACCCTAACATGTCCCTTGGAGTTTATACCCAGAATGATATGATATGTATGATTATAGAAATGAGTTCATATTGCAGAATTGGATACAATTAACAACTGTCTTAAGACTTTATATTAACATTATTTATTATCCCTACACATTAAATACTGCTTAACCTCATGACATAGATATTCCAGATTCTGATTTGTAGGCCAATGGCAAGAGAGTCTGGAAAATAATGAGATCAGGAAAATGGTGAGATTGGGAAAACGGTGAGATTGGGAAAATGGTGACATCGGGAAAATGAAATCCTCAACATGGAAAATGGCTTGATTTTCCATGCAAAGTTTTAACTGATGGAAGACATAGGGTTTGCAAGGAAGACAGAAACATGAAGGTTTGAGGTTGGAGGTCACCTAGATGAATGGCTGAGCCTGCGACTCACTGTGCAAAGCATGACCTGTGTTACCTTTCATCCTCATCCAAATTGCAAAAGCACAATATTAATGAGAAATGACAACCAACAAACCCGCAATTGCATTAATCAAGCACTTATAAAGTGCAGGTTTTGGACAACTGAAATGATCAAATTCTGCATGTGGAAAGCAAGCAGTAACCAACTTCGTCAAATACAACTCCTAGTCACAAGCAAACTTTGCCATGTCATTTGTCATTACAAATTGATCATTGTCATCTCTTTGAAGTAGAAGTAACCTCAGGAATGCTAAAATTGTCACCTGCAGGCCACAATTCACAAAGCAATCGAAGGACTCATAGGCTGCACAAGAGGTTAGAGTTGATCTCCTCTCATGTGAACTGGAAGTATTTGACAACATGCTCTGATATGCATTGCTGTCTTTCTTGGTTAACATGGGGGGTTTGGTAATGGGAGACATGTTTTCAGTAATCCTACTGCCCTCGTAATCTCCAACGGTATCTCTGCAATGTGGTCTTTACTGCAAACATTGGGATAAGGTCTATGGTGTCAAAGGTCCATATAGAGATATTCCATGGCCCTCCTTGTCAGAATCTTCCATTTCCCACTGAATCAAGGACTATAGTTAACTGTAATTGATGTGTACTGGAAATGCTGACTGCTCGCATTACTAAGAACCTGTTTTGTTTCTGATATCCCATACATAGTTTCATTGAAACACTGACTAATGAAATCTAACCACAGCAACGGTCATCTTTACTATTGCTGTGAAACAACGAAGGTACAGAGAATTTGAGGAGAAACAGTGTAAAAAATGTATTATTTTTGTGTTTTTCATTGTGGAAAATGAAAGGAATGTGATTTTCAACATCAAAGAAAAGGTTCTCCTTCAATTTTAAACTGTGAGCTGTGAATTTCAATTGTTAACAATGAACATCTTATTTCCTTACATTTGCAACTCAGTATTAGCTAATCTTGCCTCACTCCAAGTTTTCTTTCCTCTCAGGGAGACAGGGAATCACCAGCAGGCACCCATAGGAAGGAGGAGCCTGACACAGACCTCAGAACTTTCCTCTCAGGCCTGTCCAGAGGTATCCAGTTCTCTCTGCCTCCTTCCTACCTGTGGTGCTGAAGCCTGCAGAAATCCAAGCCAAGGAGAGTGAGCTTGCACCTGAGCAGACAACTCTTACTATGCCACAGTATTCTTGGCCAAAACATCTTTGGGAATGACCTTCCAAGTCTTCAAGACTAACAATGCTACTACAGAGCAGTTGCATGCATGAGAAAGCGCTCAGTTGTTAAGGGAGAGAAGTGAGAAAAAACATATGAAGACCACATAAGTGGCATGGGTGATACAGCATTGTAAGGTTAACTGTACATATTTAAACATATAAGCACTTTCACTCTTAACAAATGTTTTTATCGCTGTCAAGTGGATGTTAGTTAAGTCACACCCATTTCGAAGAAAAGCAGCCACTTCAGACATATCAAAGATGAAAGAGGTTGTAATGGCCAAGTACTGTTCATTCCTCATGAGTATAACTCCTTGAATGCAGATGGCATCAAGCATCACAAATCCTTGAATTATGACATTGAAGACTGTAGCCAAGGCATTGAACTTTCACTTGAATAATACTGAAGCTAAACACAATGTGTGTGTATTGTAATAGGGCGTTGCCCACACATGTCATCTACACCCACTTTGTGAGTGAGAACATAGAATAAATTAAGATTCTGCACACCTCTGGGAGAAAATATTATTTGCTTTTCAAGGGAGCACATGCAGTTCAAGACTGGGAGATTTATATTGGAAAGTATCCATGTTGACTTGCCCATAGAATGCAATGGGTTGCACAAAACTCTGCTTTTCCCTGGTTATCTGACAAAGGAGCAGCGCTCTGAAAGCTTGTGATTTCAAATAAATGTTTTGGACTATAACCTGGTGCCTTGTGACTTCTGACCTTGTCCACGCCAGTCCAACAATGGCGCCTCAACATCATCCCTCTGGTTTGACACTAATCTACAGAATGCTGAAGCTTTTCAGCACAGTTTAGGAGTCTATAGGAACTCTGAAGCATTGATGACTAATTGACGATGAAAAGGTCAAAAGCAGATGCTTCAAGATTTCTTTCAGCCGTGTCACCACTTAACAATTACCTTGACTCCACTTCCTCACTCCCAACTTCCTGTAAGGACTCCATGCCATTCTCCCAGTTTCACTGTTTCTTTGTATCTGTTCTGATGATGCCACCTTGCACAGGTGGGCTTCAGAAATTCCCACCATTTTTCTCAACTGATGATACCCAACCACCATTGTTGATCGACTGATTTCCCGCACTTCTGCCCTCATCACTTCCCTTCCCTCCCATAAAAATGATAGGGTCCTCACTTTGCACCCCACCAGAATCTACTTTCAAATGATCATAAGACACTATTTCCACCACCTCAGGTGGGATGCCACCACCAATACATACTCACCTCCCCTCACTTGTCAGCATTGCACAGGGATCACCTGGTTCACTCCTCCTCCGCTCCCAAGCCTCTCCACAGCCCCACCTACCTTCCTATGGAATTGCAAAAGGGCCACTACTTGTGTACCTGTGTAGCACCCCCTCACAATACCAGGTACCAGACACACATCCCAGGTTGAACAATAATTCACCTGAGCATTACTGAATTTGTCTACTGCATTCATTGCTCACAGTGTGGTCTCCACATTGGAGAGAAAAAATACAACTTTGTAGAACATCTTTGATCTGTCAGTAAAAATAACACTGTACTTCCAGTTGCTGCGGCTTTAACACACCACCGTACTCGCTGGCTACATTTCTATTGCAGGCCTGCTGCAGTGCTCCCATGCAGCTTAACATACTTTGGAGGAGCCCCTACCTTATCTTCCACATGGTTACCTTACAGCCCTCTTGGCAAAACATTGAGTGTAACAGTTTCAGACCATGAGCCCTTCCACGATATTCACTACCCATCCCCAACCCCAGGTACTGTTTTGTGTGGGTTGCTCCCAACACTTCCAACCTATTTTTAATAATCCCATTAGGATCTATTTAGCACTTTGCTCTTTCCCAGCTTATCATCAGCAATCCCTTTATATACTTGTCCTTTTTAATTCTCTCTGCACCATTTCCATCTATTTAATGCACTTCTTCCCCAAGACCCACCCCTTGCCCACTATCAGCATAAATATTACACTTTCCCAACTGCTTCCAGTTTTAATGAAAGGTCACTCGATTCAAAGCATTCTCTCCACAGATGCTGCCAGACTAGCTGAGTTTCTCCAACACTTTCTGTTTTTGATTCCAATATGATATGCTGACTAAAGCTTAAAAGGCTACTCAACCTAAACCATGTGAGGTTCATCCCCTGTCTCACTGACTGATGCTTTTTCCCTAATGTCAGTGGGACCTGCAAAGTGCAGATACTTGAACATGAAAATCTCTTGAGAATATCAAGCATACGATCAGATGGAAAATAAATCATTTATTCAGCAAAAGAAAAGTTCAAGAACTGCAAAAGTAACCAGTTCGACAGGTACTTAGCACAAAGCAAGGAACACTTGCATTTTAACCAGAAAGAAGTTACACAATTCAATGATGTCCAGACCCTGGCTCATTCATCCTGGAAGAGGTTTCATTGAAGTACTGTCTGGCTTCTGTCCTGCTACATAATCTCACCATTATTTTCATAAGATTGCATTCATTCGTGCTTTTTTGGCTTTAATAGTGAAGGGCCCACTATACCATAATAATGTGGCACACCCTGTCTCAATTATATTGCAAAGCTATCTAGGCCAGGCACTGAAATGTCATCTTAAGAAGATCTATGGTTTGTACAATATGGCTCTGGTGGAAATCCTAATAGCTTTGTGCATTAGTCTGATGACTTTGTGAAGGTATTACCAGCCATGCTTGGTGTTGAAAAACTTTGCAGGTTGGTAATGTGGCACTCTCAGTGCACTACACCCAGCCTAAGTCAATGATATTAAAGAATGTAACTACCAAGCTACTTTACTCTCCTCATCACAGGGGAAGGATATAAATGGCTGTAATCTGGAGACTGTAGTATCAGTGGCATCTCAGTGTATAGGGTTCTACACTGTCTACTATACCACTGATGAAAATGTGTTGCTGGAAAAGCGCAGCAGGTCAGGCAGCATCCAAGGAGCAGGAGAATCGACGTTTCGGACATGAGCCCTTCTTCAGGAATGAGGAAAGTGTGCCAAGCAGGCTAAGATAAAAGGTAGGGAGGAGGGACTTGGGGGAGGGGTGTTGGAAATGCGATAGGTGGAAGGAGGTTAAAGTGAGGGTGATTAGGTGAGGGTGATAGGCTGGAGTGGGGGTGGGGGCGGAGAGGTCAGGAAGAAGATTGCAGGTTAGGAAGGTGGTGCTGAGTTCGAGGGTTGGGACTGAGACAAGGTGGGGGGGAGGGGAAATGAGGAAACTGGAGAAGTCTGAGTTCATCCCTTGTGATTGGAGGGTTGAACTCAGAAGGAACCCTCCAACCACAAGGGATGAACTCAGATTTCTCCAGTTTCCTCATTTCTCCTCCCCTCACCTTGTCTCAGTCGCAACCCTCGAACTCAGCACCACCTTCCTAACCTGCAATCTTCTTCCTGACCTCTCCGCCCCCACCCCACTCCAGCCTATCACCCTCACCTTAACCTCCTTCCACCTATCGCATTTCCAACGCCCCTCCCCCAAGTCCCTCCTCCCTACCTTTTATCTTAGCCTGCTTGGCACACTTTCCTCATTCCTGAAGACGGGCTCATGCCCGAAACGTCGGTTCTCCTGCTCCTTGGATGCTGCCTGACCTGCAGCACTTTTCCATCAACACATTTTCAGCTCTGATCTCCAGCTTCTGCAGTCCTCACTTTCTCCTACTATACCACTGATACCAAGCAGCTTGGTAGTTGGATTCTAGAATGCTCTTTGATGCCAGATTGTGGAGGTTTATGCCAGATATCTTGGGAGCTGCCTGAGGCACACTTACAAAAGAACTCACAGCATTATCTCAGAGTACAATGGGACCTTGATCTGATAGGCCAATGGGCCAAGGAGTGGCAGATGGAGTTTAATTTAGACAAATGTGAGGTGTTGCATTTTGGTAAGGCAAACCAGGACAAGACTTATGCAGTTAATGGTAGGGCCCTGAGGGGTATTGCTGAACAAAGAGACCTAAGGATTCAGGTGCATAGCTCCGTGAAAATGGAGTCACAGGAAGATAGGGTGGTGACGAAGACATTTGGCACGGTTGCCTTCCTTGGTCAGTGCACTGAGTATCAGAGCTGGAATGTCATGTTACGGCTGAAGGCCACTTTTAGAATACTTATAACAATTTTGGTGCCCCTGCTGTAGGAAGGATGTTGTTAAACTTGAAAGTGTGCAGAAAAGATTTACAAGGATGTTGCCAGGACTGGATGGTTTGAGCTATAGGGAGAGGGCTGAATAGGCTGGGGCATATTCCCCTGGAGTGTTGGAAGTTGAGGGATGAGGTTTATAAATTATGAGGAGCATGGATAAGATGAATAGCCAAGGTCTTTTTTCCCAGGATAGGCAAGTTTAAACTGGAGGGCATGGGATTAAGTTGAGAGGGAAAGATTTAAAATGGAATAGAAATTCAGAAGAACTGCAGATGCTGGAAATCTGAAATAAAAACAGAAATTGCTGGAAAATATCAGCAGGTGACCATTCACTGGACCCGATATGTTAACTATGATTTCTCTCCACAGATGCTGTCAGACCTGCCAAGACTTTTTAAGAGACCGGAGGGGCAACTTTTTCACACAGAGGATGGTGTTGTATGGAAAGAGCTACCAGATGAAATGTGGATGCAAGTTCAATTATAACATTTAAAAGGTATCTGGAGGGTACATGAATAGGAAGGATGTAGAGGGATATGTGCCAAGTGCTGGCAAATGGGACAAGCTCTGTGTTGTCCCTGTGGTGGGGGAATCCAGAACTAGAGGGCAGAGGTTTAGGGTGAGAGGGGAAAGATATAAAAGAGATCTATGGGGCAACTTTTTCAACAGAGGGTGGTACGTGTATGGAATGAGTTGCCAGAGTAATGGAGGCTGGTACAATTGCAACATTTAAGAGGCATTTGGATGGGTATATGAATAGGAAGTGTTTGGAAGGATAGGGGCCGGGTGCTGGCAGGTGGGACTAGATTGGACTGGGATATCTGGTCGGCATGGACGGGTTGGACCAGAGGGTCTGTTTCCATGCTGTACATCTCTATGACTCTACGATATATGGTCGGTGTGACAAATTGGACTGAAGGGTCTGTTTCTGTGCTGTATGACTGTGACTCTGTGACTCTAGCTCTTGTAGTTGCAGGGTTTTATCATTCTCCTCTGCCTCCTTAGTTGACCTTCACTTGCTGCTTGTCCTTCTCATTGTCATTGAACATTACTATTCTGGCCCATGAAGTTTTGTTTTTGTTCATTTGTGGGACATGGGTGTTGCTGGCTGGCCAGCATTTATTCCTCATCCCTAGTTGCCTTCGAACTGAGTGGCTTATTAGGCCATTTCAGAGGGCAGTTGAGAGTCAACCACATTGCTGTGGCTCTGGAGTCACATGTCACCCTATGTAGGCCAGACCAGGTGATGATAGCTGATTTTCTTCTATGAAGGATATTAGCAAATCATATGAATTTTTTGTGACAATTGGCAATGGTTTCATGGTCATCAGTCGATTCTTAATTCTAACAGTTGAGCTGATAGCATCCAAGCACTGAAGCTAAGAGCCATGAGGCATATCTGTAGATGCGTGAGCTACGTTTGCACACAAAGTGACCTGGCAGAAACATGCAAGGTCACAAGTATTCCTGGTCTCCAAAGTGATGTTCTGAAGTAGTAGCCTTATGTAAGATGATAATATAGTGAGATTGGCCATTTGTTGAATCCCATTTACGTGGACCAAGTGTAGAGGAGGATGGTGTTCATGAAGCATGCTGGAATGTTGTGATGGAGATTGAATTAGCCAAAGGCTCAGGGAAAACATGAGTTTCTGGAGGAAGGAGAGAAAAAAATAGAAGTTTCATAGAAATTAGATGATTTTGAGTATGCAAATGGATGGAAATAATCTAGTGATTACTAAATAATGATATTCTGAACATCAAAATTCTAAACTTTAAGAAGAAAATTAGAAACTCTTTCTTCATAGTCAAGTTTCTGATTATTCTTATTTTCACTATATTTTCCCACAGTTGCTCACATAATCAAGGGAGCAGATAATGTTGCCTCATAGAAATTTATGACACAGAAAGACATCATTTCAACCATTGCACTGACTTATTGAAAGGTAGTCATGTTTAGTTTCACACCCACAATTTGTTCCATAACCATAAAATTTCCTCATCCTCAAGAACCTGTTGAACTCTCTTTTCAATTATTTATTAATGCACTGAAAAAAGCCATTTTTTAAAAAGTTATTGAAAGGAAGAGATTTATTATATCGTAATAAAATTATCGTAACTATCATCAGCTTTGGATCCCGACTATTTATGCTGTAAGTAGCAATCTATACATAACATTTTATTTGGTATGGTCTATATAATGCTCAGCATCATGCAAAATGTTTCCTGCAGGGGCTATATTAAAATGTGTTACAGTTAGTAGAGTAACAATGCATTGTTTGTTTTTAATTGTGAGGTTGAGTTGATGCATATCAGAAAGAAGGAAGTTATAAAGATTTTGAATAACATGCTCTTATGAATACGCTTGCAATACATTGCAATAAATGACACCAACTATAAAATATCCCTGGCAAAGTCAGCATTCCAGAGATGCATTACTGCAATTGTGCATCGACATGAACACAAATGCAGCAGGCACAGTAATCATTCAGACACTCCACGTAATCTCTGGTGAGCTGGAGAGAAATGTGCTGCTTATTCTTAATGGATGCAAAAAGAGAGGAAAAGAAATCGGTTACCTAATTGAGCACTGAATCTCCAGAGCACATGTTGTTATTTCTCCTCAAAGATTTGGATACTTTGCTGGCAGATGACTCCACAACAGCTTCATCCAAGAACTATTTTCATATCAATCTTGACAGCCAGCTATTTGAATATAGAGGATTGCCATCGTCATATGTAATGAAATCTGAAATATCCATTGCCTTGTGCTTGCCATAGGGTCAGCCAAATGGATACCTTTGTTGATTTTTCTTTACATTGGCCAATAAAGAAGTAAAGAGCTTGTATTTTCATAATACCATTTAGGATCTCAAAATATTCCAAAGTAATTTTGATATGTAGTCTCTGCTCATGTGTAGATAATGCAGCAGCTAATTTGAATACAAATAGCAATCAGATATAAGTCTTGATCATCTGTTTAAGTGATGTTAATTGATATTGGTCAGGTCACCAGGAAGAACTGCTATGATTTTCATCAAAATGGTTATGGGATTTTCCATATCCACCTGAGAGGGCAGATAATATCTCTATTTAATAGAATTATATCTGTTTAAGACAAAAGGAGCACTAAACACAACACAAGATCGCTGAATACTGTACACAATGTTCAGCTAAGACAATGTAGTCAAGAATATTTCGAGGAACATTGAACCTCACAACTTTAAGAGTTGGGAATTAGTTGTGCCAAAGCTGATGCACAAAAATCAAATATCAAAACAGCCATAAGAATTTAGGGACCAATAGTGCGTTAGTCATGGGAACATATTTAAATCGAGTCCACCTCTGAGGTTAAACTGACTGGTCTATAACTATGAACTTTACTTTTTTTTAACAAGGTGTAAAGCCTGCAATTTCCCAATGCTCTGGGAACACCTCAGAGTCTAAGGAAGCCTGGAAAGCTATGACCAGTGATTCCCCAATTTCCATTCTCACTTGCCTCAGTATCCTTGGATGCATTTTATCCAGTCCTGGTGCCTTTTAAATTTTAAGCACAGGCAGCCTAACCAGTACATTCTTTTTTTTTGATTAGATTACCTACAATGTGGAAACAAGCCCTGTGGCCCAACTAGTCCACATCGATCCGCTGAAGTGCAACCCATTTACCCCATTACCTAACACTATGGCAAGCTAGCATGGCCAATTCACCTAACCTGCATATATTTGGACTATGGAAGGAAAACGGAGCACCCAGACAGGGGGAGAATGTGCAAACTCCACATAGACAGTTGCCTGAGGCAGGAATTGAATCCGGGTCTCTGGCATTGTTAGGCAGCAGTGCTGACCATTGTGCCATTGTGCCACCCACAATTTGTTATCAATTTTAAAGTTTTCTAAGATCTAAATCACATATTTTTCTCCTTCAGTTGAGAGCATCTTCCTCTTTGGTAAAGACAGATGCAAACTCTTAATACTTCAGACATGTCTCCTACCTCCATATGCAAATCCACTTTTTGGTTCCTAATTGACCTCACTCCTCCCTTTGTTATCTTTTCTTATTTATATGCCAAGTGGAGACTGTTGAATTTTCTTTTATATTATCTGTTAGTCTCTTTTCATACTTGCTCTTTGCTTTTCTTATATGATCTTTCCATTCTTCCACTGTGAGCATTTTATATTCAAACTTGTTCCCTGTTGTATTATCGCCTGATATTTATAAGCAGATATTTTACTCTTCATCTTAATCTCTGTCTCTCCTGTCATTCAGAGGGTGTAGGATTTGTTTGCCCTGTACTTTCCTGTCCTCGAGGGATTATGTCATTTTGGTGAGCTATCTCATCTCTAACCATTGTGCAAATGTTGTCCTGCCTGCCAATTGTTGATTGTAATTAATCTGGATCAGTTTTATTCTCACTCCTTTAAATTTGTTTTCTCTGAATTAATTATTCTTACTCTGATTGCTTCTTGAGCTTTTCCATAGCCAGCTTAAACCTTTTGATATGGTGGTTGTTGTCCTATTCCTTGGATGCTGCCTGACCTGCTGTGCTTTAACCAGCAACGCATTTTCAACTGTGATCTCCAGCATCTGCAGACCTCATTTTTTACCCGTTCCTTACATATTGCCCACTTTACACCTCATCAACTCGGCTGGCCTCAATCCCAAGAGTTAGGTATAGCAATGTCTCTTTTTGTTTTAGACTAGAAACGTGGTGCTCCATATACTTTTTTTCTGAACACAGTTGAAGAACTCTTGTCCCTCATTACCCTTTGCACTATTACTGTCCAAACCTATATTAAGATATTACAAGTCTTATCTTATAATTTTCCCATATTTCTTGCTTCTCTCAATAATTTCTTTGCAAATCCATTCCTGTGCATTATTCCAATGAGTTGGTAGTCTGTTGACTACCCTGAACAACTTCTCTTTCCAATCCTCCCACTTCCTCCAAACCAACGGCGTTGACATGGGCACCCACATGGGCCCCAGCTATGCCTGCCTCTTCATAGGATATGTGGAACAGTCCATCTTCTGCAACTACACTGGCACCACCCCCCACCTTTTCCTCCGCTACATCGATGACTGTATCGGCGCTGCCTCGTGCCCCCACAAAGAGGTTGAACAGTTCATCCACTTTACCAACACCTCCCACCCCGACCCCAAATTCACCTGGACAGTCTCAGACTCCTCCCTCCCCTTCCTAGACTTTTCCATTTCTATCTCGGGTGACTGAATCAACACGGACATTTACTATAAACCGACTGACTCCCACAGCTACCTAGAGTACACCTCCTCCCACCCTGCCCCTTTTAAAAACGTCATCCCATATTCCCAATTCCTTCATCTCTGCCGCATCTGCTCCCAGGAGGACCAGTTCCAACACCGCACAGCCCAGATGGCCTCCTTCTTCAAGGACCGCAGTTTCCCCACAGACATGATCGACGATGCCCTCCACTGCATCTCCTCCACTTCCCGCTCCTCCGCACTTGAGTCCCGCCCCTCCAACTGCCACCAGGACAGAACCCCACTGGTTCTCACCTACCACCCCACCAACCTCCATATACAGCGTATCATCCGCCGTCATTTCCGCCACCTCCAACCGGACCCCGCCACCAGGGATATATTTCCTTCCCCTCCCTTAATAGCGTTCCGAAAAGACCACTCCCTCCGTGACTCCCTTGTCAGGTCCATACCCCCCACCAACCCAACCTCCACTCCCGGCACCTTCCCCTGCAACCGCAAGAAATGCAAAACTTGCGCCCACACCTCCTCCCTTACTTCTCTCCAAGGCCCCAAGGGATCCTTCCATATCCGCCACAAATTCACCTGCACCTCCACACACATCATCTATTGCATCCGCTGCACCCAATGTGGCCTCCTCTATACTGGGGAGACAGGCCGCCTACTTGCGGAACGTTTCAGAGAACACCTCTGGGACACCCGGACCAACCAACCCAACCACCCCGTGGCTCAACACTTTAACTCACTCCACCAAGGACATGCAGGTCCTTGGACTCCTCCATCGCCAGACCATAACAATACGACGGCTGGAGGAAGAGCGCCCCATCTTCCGCCTAGGAACCCTCCAACCACAAGGGATGAATTCAGATTTCTCCAGTTTCCTCATTTCCCCTCCCCCCACCTTGTCTCAGTCAAATCCCTCGAACTCAGCACCGCCCTCCTAACCTGCAATCTTCTTCCTAACCTCTCCGCCCCCACCCCACTTCGGCCTATCACCCTCACCTTGACCTCCTTCCACCTATCACATCTCCAACACCCCTCCCCCAAGTCCCTCCTCCCTACCTTTTATCTTAGCCTGCTGGACACACTTTCCTCATTCCTGAAGAAGGGCTTATGCCCGAAACGTCGAATCTCCTGCTCCTTGGATGCTGCCTGACTTGCTGCGCTTTTCCAGCAACACATTTTCAGCTCAGATCTCCAGCATCTGCAGACCTCACTTTCCCCTCCAGTCTGTTGACTACACTGACCAATGCATCTAGCTGAATAGAATCTGTCTTCGACCTAGTGGAGACATCCTCTCTCTCAAGCAATGCAAAGCTCTCCTTAAACTATAGCGTCAGCCACCTCCTTCTCTTGCTTTCTAGTGTTTTCTGAGCACCTGGATCCTGGAATATTTAATACCTAGTCCTGCTCTTCTTTGACTTGCCTCTCTGTCATAGCCATAGGTTAATATTTCCCTGTGTTAACCCATATCTGTAATTTACCATTGTTTTTCATGACAATCTCAGCATTCACACAATTTCACTATGATCCTAATTTCAAATTTATTATTTTCTCCTATGTCCTGAATGCACTTAATATCTTACTATTTTTTCTTTGCTGCCTTCTATGTAACATGGACATATTCTCCATCACTGCCCTGTATTTTAAATTTATGCACCATATTCCCCTTTTCCATTTTAATGTACTTTACTAATTCCTCTGCAAATTTAGTTTGATTCAGGCTTGTCCAACAGTCAGCTGACAAGCTAAAATGTGGCCCATCAAGGAATCCAACCCAGCCTGTGACAAGGGTTTGAAATAAAGAGAAATACACATGGAAGATTCTACAAACAAATGCCTCTCCAGTCACAGGCAGCTGCCCCTCTGCACTTTTGTGAAAAGAATTGTTGCTGAGACCTTCAACAACAAAAGCCAAAGAAGTCCATGATTGAAAGACTATCGTGTAAATGAGTGTAGCTTTATTCAGACTGAGGCTGGGATCAGAGGGACCTTGGCGTGCATAACCCCAGACTAAGACCCATATGGATGGGTTTCCTTTGGAACCTTTAACTAGCTGGTTACTTTCGTGATAGCTAATACTTGCTTTACCTCTCACGTTGGTCGTGCTTCTTGACTGGCCTCGCTGGAAATAGCAGCAACAATTTTTATTGGTTGACTAAATCGACCAAGAGAAAAGACGAGACAGTTAGGGTGGAGACAGAAGTAGCTCTCTGGCAAGGACAGAGATGGTTGCGAAATATAGACATCTATTCCATGTGATCAAGGAGTTTGCAGGAGGGTCTGAACCCACCCACTTTGGTTTCATTATGGGAGCAAGGGGGAAATGATTTCAGCAAAATAGCAGCATGATGACGCTTCTTGGAATTCCATAGTTTAAGTCATTTGTCCAAGTTATCTCCTGTCTTACCATCATCCCGATGCTGGAGATTCTCCAAATCTTCAATGATGGATAATTTTATTTGGGGTCCTCATCTATCCTTGGTACTGGGACTCAATGGGTATTGCATGGACACTCGTTATAGGTATCGGTAATGGGTTAAGGATAGTGGGACAAAAAAAGTAGGATTACTTTATTTGTTTGCAGATTTGTTTGCAATACAGTCAATTTTCAGAATATAGGTAATTTTTAGATAGTTAGAAAGGTGGTGGGATTTTATCATTAAAAGCATTGAATCAATCTATTCAGTAATCTGATCAGAATGACTGTTACCAGGCTCAGTCCTGGTCCTGCTTGGTAGGTACAGGCAGCCTCACCCTCGAAGGGGGTGTGCAAACCCATGACAGGGTGGATCACCAATGGTTTTGTTGCACTCCCTCGTATGAGCAGTTTTCTCTGCAGATATACAGAAGGATTGAGTGGCATCCTGATAATGTGCATGAGTAGCTTTCCAGTAAGTGTTTACCATCCACACTGTCCTGTAACTCAGAAAACATTCTCAGAAAGCATGGACTGTCTCCCACATATTCAATTTATATCTCCCACCTGCTACTGAGCTTCACACATGGTCCTCCTCTTGATGTCTGTGTGCACTTATACTCTTACACAGCCTGGTGCCATGAAGTTTGTCAATTTGCAGTAATTAGATAGTGAAACGTACTCTTGAAGAGCACAGCAGGTTGTCCATACCCTACCTGCACCAGACTCAGTATCCTGTAGGCTTCATTGTGCTGACCTATGCTACTATCTCCATCAACACTCGCTTTGTCAGACAGAACGGCTCCCTGCTGCCACCCCTGCAGGACCTCAGGTCTTTCCTGGATGGTTAGGAAGAGAATGTGAAGCAAGGCAGTTCTGAAATGTGGAGCCACTTGTCTTGACTGGGACATCCTGAACAACAGAACTATAGTTTAGGGGTGAGGGATACAATGGGTAATTATATGGACGAGAAAATGTGGCTGCAGCACCAAACCTTGATTGAAACTATTAATTCTCAGCTAATAGCCTGAAAAGCCATTGCCGAAGTTCCTGAAAAATTTACAATGAGGCATAAACAGGAATGCAAAATAGCTTAAGAATGACTGTACAACTCAAAGTAGTGTAAAGGGAACTAAGACATAAGGCAAAGGTTGAAACTATGCTCTCTAATAAAATGATAAAGTCAGACTTTGAGAGAAGAGCAGAGCCAAGCAGGTCCTTGATTCTGGCATGATAATTTACAGCATTTTACAACAAGATGTTTTTTATCTCCTTCCAGATAATATCGGTTAACTTGACATGCTTGGCAATGCCATTCATAGAACATGTTTAAAAGTTTGTAGTTTTTTTAAAATACTTTGCATCTGGATTCCACAAATTTGAACAGCATTATTGTTTCAAATCTAATCCACTTTTTGAAATATAGTTCTATTGGGAAAATGATTTATTCAGTGTGAAAATAGACAATTTGTGCTTGCATACCTGCAAGGTTAACTCCATAAAACCATAAGAAACAGGATCAGGAATATGCTGTTCAATACTCTTGATACACAGATTCACAATCCTCTCAGAGAAGAAATTCCTTTTCATCTCAGTCTTAAATTGATTCCCCTTTATTCTGAGACAATAACCCCTGGTCCTAGACTCTCCATGAGGCGAAACATCCTCTCAGCAGTTACCCTGTCAACCCCTTAAGAATTGTACATGTTTCAATGAGACCACACCTCATTTTTCAAAACTCCTGTGAGTAGTCTCAACTGCTCAGTCTTTGCCCATCAGACAATTCCTCTATACCAGGGATCATTTGAGTGAACCTTTGCTGAACCGCCTCTAATGAATGAACCACCCCCTAAATAATGTAAACTACTCACTGAACTCCAAATGTGACTCACCAGCATGTTGTACAGTTGTATAAGACTTCCAACATTCCATTAGCCTTCCTGATTACTTGGTGCACTATGTATCAGCTTTCTGTGTTTCATGCACAAGTAACTCAAGTCCCTTTGTGTTGCAGTTTCCTGCAGGTTTTTTCTCATAGATTAGAATAATAGAAGCACTACGTGTGGAAAGAGTAATTTGGCCCATCAAATCTGCACCGACCCTCCTAAGAGCATCCCACCCAGACCTAATCTGGGTCTCTGTTTCTCTCTGTTTTGTGGGCAGCACGGTGGCACAGTGGTTAGCACTGCTGCCTCACAGTGCCAGAGACCTGGGTTCAATTCCTGCCTCAGGCAACTGACTGTGTGGAGTTTGCACATTCTCCAGTTTTCTCCCACACTCCAAAAATGTGCAGGTCAGGTGAATTGGCCACACTAAATTGCCCATAGTGTTAGGTGAAGGGATAAATGTAGGGTCTGGGTGGATTGCGCTTTGGTGGGTCGGTGTAGACCTGTTGAGTCAAAGGGCCTGTTTCCACACTGTAAGCAATCTTCTCCCTGTAACCCCCGCTTACCATGGTTAGTCCACCCAGCCTACACATCCTTGGACACCATGAACAATTTAGCATAATCAAATGACCTAACCTGCACATCTTTACACTGTGGGAGGAAACCAGAGCACCTGCAGGAAATCTACGCAGACACAGGGAGAATGTGCAAACTCCACACAGACAGTAGCCCGAGGATCCCTGGTGCTGTGAGGCAGCAACTCTAGCTAATGAGTCATCAGCAGCCCAAATTTGATTATTATTTAATTATTTCACAGTATTTTCATTTAAGTAACATTCTGTTCTTTTGTTCTCCATTCCAAATGAACAAATTTGCATTTTCCCACAATATACTCCACTTGCCAAAATTTTGCCCATTTACTTCACCTCTCAGCATTTCTCTGTAAACCTCTCACAATCTCGCTTTCCACTTATTTTTATTTGTCTGCAGATTTGGCTACAGTACAACCACTTTCATTCTCTAAGCAATTCAAACATATTGTAAACAGTTACAGTCCTGAACTGAATCCATTCGAACCCCATTGGTCACATGATACCAACCTGAAACAGAACCCTTTATCCTCACTTGCAGTTTCCTGACCATGAGCCATTATCTGCAACTATACTGACTCCAATGCTATCTTATGAATGAAGCTTGGATGAGATATCTTGGCAAACACTTTCTGGAAGTCCAGATGTAACACATTTGGAGACATGCACGAGAAATCCCAGAAGCATGGCATTCCAATTAGAAGTCTATCAACAAGCACATTGACTTGGACACTATTTACCACCCCGTGAGAAAATAAACAGGAAATTACATTACCATAGGAAATAATGTCACCACAGGAAATAATGTCACCACAGGAAATGACATCACTAACTCAAGGAAACTCATACATATAGATAGAAAATGGGCTGCACCACCTGTGCTTCATTTGGAGGCTCACTGAAGGTGTTACCTAGTATGGTGAAGAAGCAGCTGAAAATGAACCTTCCAGCTCAACGAGCAAAGCTACATCCATATCCGCAATACATCTATTGGTTCGCCTCTATCTACTCTGGTCGAGAATTTCACAAAAATCTCTAAGAATTGATTTCTCTTTCATGAAGTTGTGCTGACTCTGCCTGATTGGATTATGATTTTCCAAATGTGCTGCTATTACTTCCTTAATAATTGATTCAAATGTTTTTCAAATAATATATGTTAGGCTAATCAGCCTATAGTTACCCGTTGTTTGCCTCCCTCCATTTTTGAATGTGTGTGTGACATTAACAGTTTTCCAATCCACCAGAATCCAACAACCTTTGGAAAATTACAACCAAACCATCTATTATCTCTGTAGCGACCTCTTTTTAGATTCTAGGATGCACACCGTCAGGGCCTAGAGAGGTATCTGTCTTTAGCCCCATTAGTTTATCTACTACTATTCTTTAGTGATGGTGATGGTTACTTAATTCCTCCTCCTTATTCTTTAATATTAATGGAATTTTCTAATTATCTTCCACCGTAAAGTCAACTACTTACCAAATCACAGGTGAATCTTTTAAGATGAAGCAGAAGAGGAAGATGATCTAAATAACACCTAGAAATAGAAGGGATAATAGATAGTTCATGAAGAGCAACCCTCAGAAAAGCAAATCAACAAGCAAGGACAAAGAACCCTGTGGAATATCTGTTGCTGATAAAGCACAAAATACCTAATAATTGAATGATAGGGCAAGAATATTAGCTATAATGTCAAAGAATTTATACTTTAATATATTAATCTCAAATGAAGGACTGAGTGGAATTTGGGTTGCTTTGTTCTCCCATTCATACCTAACTATAGCCATTTTAAAAATTTTAATACTTTTACTAATCATAGAAATTGGTCTACTATTTTTTTTCTAATTGGTAGTGACTCTTTGTAAAGCAAATCATAGCCTTGGATTCATAACCTGTTCACTACCTAATAGTCAAAGCTATCCAATAATGGCAGAGACAGTTCCCATATTGTTCTTTCACTTACCCATATTTCTAAACCTTTCCTATTTGTATACCAATCCAGATGCCTTTTAAATGATGTAGGCCAAGTGCTGGCAAATGGGACTAGATTAATTTAGAATATCTGGTCGGAATGGACAAGTTGGACTGAAAAGTTTGTTTTCGTGCTATACATCCCTATGACTCTATAACTCTATACTGATGCTATTTGACAGACTTAATGTCTTTGCTCTATTTAGAGAATCTGCTGAGATAGGGAAGACAATACTATTAACTTCAAGAACCATCTGATTGTGGCTTTACTTTGCCATGAAGCTGTAGAATAGAGCAAAACAAAGTTGTTATGATCCCAGCTAATGTTATTTCTGGACAAGTCAGATCCCAGGCTGAAACTTAGCTTAGGCTTAGATTAGAGTGGTGCTGGAAAAGCACAGCAGTTTAGGCAGCATCGGAGGAGCAGTAAAATCGACATTTCGGGCAAAAGCCCTTCATCAGGAAACTTAGCTTAATAGAATTTAATAAAACGTAAGCACATAATTGTGCAGATGTGTTTTTCAGAAGAAAACAGAAATATTTTTATGATAAAAAGAAAGTAAAATAAAATATACTAAATTGTTTACATATATTACAATGTAAAGGATTTCAAAACACAGTCAAATACTATCCCATCATCCTATAATACAATACTCAAAAAAATCTTTGAACTGAAAGCAAGCTAATGCTCTTCAATATTTACTTGCTTGGCTTGTAAAACTCTCATGCTGTATACAAAGTCTCATAAGAATGTATCTTACTCATAATTATAAATTATTCCCATAATTCTAATAAGTTAATCATCAAACCTCTTCATACAGACAAGCCACAAGTGTCTTGTTCAAACAACAAATGAAACACTAATGACATATACATTTAAAATAATCACACATCTTACATTACATCTAATTGGCTTTTCACACTGTTAAACCTAATTCTTTGTAGTACACCCCCACTTAATTTACTGGTTGTCCCCACTGCATTACACAACCAATCAGCTCTTTGTGATGACATTGAAGTCCCCAATCAAAGTACATTGCATGTTTTTTTTTGTCCTCAGATTCTCTCAAGTGATGCCATATCTTGTGGATCCATCCTGTTGGTAAGAAAGGATATGCACAAGACAGATAGTGGTGGAGCCTGATGCATTGGCTATAAGGTATACTTTGTGAGGTTTTTCTTTGTTCATCAGGAGATGTGGGCTTCCCTAACCAGGCTGGAGTTCTTTGCCCATCTCTTTGTGCACTTAGGAAAGTGGCCATAAGTTGCAGCTGGTAATGTTCCAATATATCTGGTGCCCTTGTCCTTCAAGATGGAAGTGTGGTGTGTTTAGAATGTGTCGTCTAATTATCTTTGGTGAATCTTTACAGTGCATCTTGGAGATAATACACACTGCTACTACTGAGCTTCAGTGGTAGAGGGACTGAAGGTTTCTGGATGTGATGTCAAGCAAGTGGGTTGCTTTGTCCTGGATGGTGTTAAGCTTCTTAAGTGTTGTTGGAGTTGCACACATCCAGGCAAGTTGACATTGTTCCATCATACTTCTGATTTGTGCGTTGTAGATGATGTGCTGGCTTTGTGGGGTCAGCAAGTGTAGGGTTCTAGTTTGTGATCAGTAATTTGACGATTTTAAAGTGGTTCAAATCACCCTGAGATCGCTGATTCTTGACACTGACTTATTTAGGGAATATTAAATGAAGAAAGCAGGAGACAGGTGTTTCAGGGCAAAATAATCTCTATTTATTATGAAAGGTAAGAATGATACAGGAAATACAGATACATGCAATAAACAGTGAAATTAACACTGCCACTTATACAGAGGACAGTAATACTCTTTGATATAATATTAGCTATATTAAATAAGATTAAAACTTAAAACAAGAGTCTTAATCACAGAAACTTTCATCGGGATTCCTGCACGTAGGGTCCCATACACTGTCAAACCTGCCTTCCTGTCCCTGCTAGCGAGGTAGGTAACTTTGGGGTCTCGGGCATTGTAGCTCAGCACTGAGGAAAACATGACTTTAAAGTACATCCAGTTGCTGAGGTTGTCTTGGTTCAGAACAGTCCCGTGTCTGGAAGCTGGTGTTCAGTTTGCGCTTGTTTGTCTTCCCGCGTCAGTTTCTCTGTTCGGCCTCTGTGGTTCTTGGTTTCGAAGATGTTTGTTGGGATTGGAAGCCTGTGGGGAAACTGTTTCTGCAGAATCTTGTTGTTAAAAATGACTCTCTCTTCAGGTCAGATCATGGCTAGCAGTTTTACAGACTATGCACCCTGTTAACTCCCTTTGAATCTGTGTTGTCCGTTATGCTTCCTTCTGAAGACAATTGGTTTCCCGATGGCTAGAGTATATGTGAATCGATTTTGATTGAAGTCAAATATCCAGTATCTCAGTAAACTCCATACTGTCTGTGCTGTGTAGGCCAAGTTCAAAAGTTAGTTCCAGTCTAGTTTTGGTTTGATTGCTTGCTCTCTTAGAGTCAAGGTGTAAATTGGACTTCCAGGCTGAACAATAGTCCCAGATTGAAATCATTCAGGCCTTCTGGGTGTTTGTTGCAGCCTGAGCTCAGGATTTTGTTCAGTGTTTTTATATATTGGAAGAGTCCAGGGTTTTGTCCAGTATTTTAGATGATGTGGATTGTTGCTCAATCCAAGAGAAGTGAGTTACTCACGCAGGATTCTTGAGCTGGTCTTGTACATATTCTATTTATATGACTGGTCCAGTTTAGGTTTTAGTTATTGCTACCTGCAGGATATTTTTCTTTATAGGCTAAAATACCAACCTGGAAGTAATTCCCATTAAGATTTTGGCCATTGAGAGCAGTTATAGTTCTATAATAGAACAAAGGCTTACCATCGGGAACATGATTTGCAGTTGCCGGTGTTGGGCTGGGGTGTATAAAGTTAAAAATCACGCAACACCAGGTTATAGTCTGACAGGTTTATTTGGAAGCACTAGCTTTCGGAACCACGTGATGAAGGAGCAGTGCTCCAAAAACTAATGCTTCCAAGTAAACCTGTTGGACGATAACCTGGTGTCATCAGGAACACATTAGCTGCAATTCTTGGATAGTCTGAAAATACCCTTTGCTCCACATACCCCTTCACACATAAGGTGGAATCTTTTGTTACCAAAGCTTGGGTAAGAAAAGGGCACTTAGTAAGGCAAAGTGATTCCATACCCAAAACCCCATTGCCTTTTCACTGCCATTGAAGTAAATTCAGTATCGCAAGGCCAATTGTTGACCTTCCTGCCCCATTACCGATCAAGGCCACAAAATAACCTATTAAGGGCCTCTGGTAACCACCACTGAGATGAAGCCAGCTACAAGCAGGACTGTCACTATGTAGCTTGCCTGACTGTCCAACCTATGTGCACAGCTTTTCAGCTGGAGGTGGGACCCCTCAACAAAAGGCCATCAGTATCTTATTAAAAGATTGGCACAGGGCAGGGACGATATATACAGACAGCCAATCCCCCTACACTTACTTCCAATCCTTGTTGTATTCTTTCCCTCTGATCCTCAACCTGAGAACTTCTCCTTCCCCACAAATAATTCACCTTCTGCCTTTGTCCTCTGTGATCCTCAGTGCTCTTCCAGAAACACTGAAAACATCCTCTGTGATGCAATTGAGTAGAAGATGCAGCCAGCCTCGAATTGGCTGCTAGTTCTCGTTGGGTGAGACCCGCACTCCTGGCATCTTAATTCCAGGTGAAGGTCCAACAGTGGGCTCATGAATGCCTGATTGGCATTAAATTCGATTAGACTTGCTTGCAGGAGTCAGGATGGCTGTCTTGTTAGCTCTCCAGCCAGTTTTCATGACTTCTGCCAACTCAATAAAATTTCACCCATAAGCCAGACTGCTTGCGAGGGCATATAGAGGTCAACAAAAAGGTCCTGCTACTCCTGGAACGTGAACGCTGGTGACTCAAGATTATACTCTAAATTCCATCCTTGTCCACCAGATTTACAGAGCACAGCAGTAAACCTTTAAATAGCAAAGAGGTGTTATTAACCACAATTAACACATTACTATTTAAGCACAGCAACTTAGAAGGAAAAATACACTTAGTTTATTATTTATCACTGTAGTGGTGTTAAGCAATATATCGAGAAGTTAATGACTAATCATGTGTTTATTGCATCATGAACACAATGCCAATATCTATGAAACATATATCAAGAGCATGAATTTTAATAACCATCCTTTTTTTTCATTTTGCTTTGTATGATAGCAACCTACTCAGTAGTAGGGACTTGTGCTAACAAGAACAAATTGAATAACATACTGCCTCACTCTATTAGCCCTGACTAGCATGTCTGATTAGGACATTCAGCACACTCCCCATTGTAAATGTGATTGATAAATGCTGAAGAGAATTTGTCAAAACAACATAGACTACACCCAGTGGGACATCAATATGCTCCATTTATTCACCAATTCAGTGCCTCTTGCATTGGTTTGTCACATAAAATTAAGACTAGCCACTAACCAGCTATGGAGACATCAGGCAGACTGTGTTATATATGCATATTAGTCACATGCTTAACAATTTGGGCTGTCAAGCTTGATTGGTGCAGTGACCTCTGGGGCAGGAGTTGAAATTTCCAGTGTGGCTGAGACAAGCTCAGCTGTTCCAGTTCCCAGTCCATTTCCTCTCAGATCTGTGCACAGATGCACAGCCCTAAGCTATAATCTCTGGCCTCGTCCAAATGACAAACTGCACAGCATAGATTATTGCATTATATTAAGTACCACAAGTCTGTAAATTACTGTGATCTGCTGAGCAGCAGAACAGTCTGCCTGCAACCTACACAGGATTTGGCGATGAGCTGTTCTGCCAAAAAGAAACTAAGCTGCTGATAAATTTCTGACTAAATGCTAGATTCTAATGTCTACTATGTAGTCAATAAGTTTACTCCCTTTTGCTATTTCTCACTAATTCTCAAGGCATTGAGAATACACTGTTGTGCTCCATTACAAAACATTCTAATGTTTTTTTAATAATGCAAAAGAATGCACTACATCATTAAATTCACTACAGTTGTTCATGTTGACCAGCACTAGAAATAAACATTTGTGGTATTCTCAAAAAGTTTACATCGGCTCATCTTGGCTGAAGGGTTGGTTTAGAATCACATATGGCAAGGAAGCATTGAATAATCATTCTGATTTTTTTAAAAAAACCTTTAATCTCTTTTATAATGTTCCTTTTACATAACAACTGCAAATATCACTGTTCTGTTTGAAATGTTTGAAGAGACAAAAGTAATCTTTGTCTTCTATGCTGGTAGTGTCATATAGAAGATACAGCATGTTAAGGGTAGCTCTGATGATGAGATTAAACCAGGTTGAATTTCTTACAAATTTGGAAATTTCAGAAATAAATTATATTTAAATAGAGGCAGAAGGTGAAACTGTATATTTTTGCTTTCAATTTTATTGGTTTATCATACTCATCCTTGGCTGCATCTCACTGTCGACAAATCCATTGACAGTGCACTTTGTGTTACACTATCCCAGTAATCCCACATAATTCCCAAACTATGCTACACTGTCTTATGCTTTTCATAACAGTATACTCCAAGTATACACCAGCACATCAGAATTTTCAACAACCAGGGAAAAATTGACTAACATGACCTCTGTACAATTCAGACTTACAAGAATCAGAGAAATTTATGGTTCATCATACTGCATTGATTCTATTAGCTAGTCTGGTTCTGTTATCTAGTACCAATCTCTCAGTTCATTCTTTCTCAAAAATGCTTTGGATTGTTGTTTAAAGTCACTAATTCTTGAAACCAGAGGGTGGTTGGTTGCCTTAATAGAATCACACAGCACAGAGGGAGGGCATTCCACTCTGGTTGTCTCTACAAACAAACTAGTCAGTTAGCACCACACCCCTGCTTTTTAATAACAATCCTAAAAATTATTTCCCTTTAAATATTTATCCAATGCTTTTTTGAAAATCTCTATTGAAGTTACAGTACATTTCAGATCAAAATAATTTGTGAAAAACTAAACATACATGTTATGAGAAATATTTTATTGAATCATTAATGTTGTTTATTCTGATTCGTTGTGTACTTTTATGGTAACATTGAAGCATACTTCCTTTTGACTTGGTTTAAGTAAACATGAATTATTAAAACAGTAATTCTGCACATTGAGAACACCCAAAACTTATTGAGAATGAACTTCTTAAAATTCATTTGTGGGATGTGGGTGTCACTGGCAGGCCAGTATTTATCGCCTGTTCCAACAATTAGTTTTATTCATGGCCACAGGAATAAAGCTTACCAATGATAATCTTTCACTAGGAAAATGACATCCGGGCAAATCTACCGCAAACAAATCTCTTACACATGCTTGCAAGGACTTCCAGCTCAATTGCACAGATCTAAATCCAAAAATATAAAGGTTGTTCAATAGTCTGCTTATGATGCATGCTGTGTGAATGACTTTTTCCTTCTTCAAGTTCCTCAAAAGTTCTCAGACGAAGATTGGTACAGCAATTGGGGCTAAAAAAAACAGTAATGTCATTTTCCTGAGAATTCCCTAATCTCACCCTGAAAAAAATGATGAAAGATTGAGAAAATGCATCAAGAATTCTGGGTATCTTTGTTTATTAATTTCCCACAACATTGCATGTGGATTAAAAACCAAATGCATCTTCAGGAGAAGTCATGATAGAAAGTTTGGGATGATGATTGAGGATATGTAATAATATTTCTGAAGAACCTCCAGCAAAGCCTTTAGCCATAATATTTTGACTTGATTTGATTTATTGTAGTCACATTGTACCTAAGTACAATGAAACATTTTGTTTGTGAGCTGTACAGACATATCACAGTTAGTAAGGACATACAGATCATAGGGTGCTTAGACAGAGTGAGGCTAACTGGTCAAACTACAAAGGAAGTGCATGAAGCAAGGTCAACATGAGCAAGATCAACATTATTTGAAGTTAGACAGTCCATTCATCTGTCTAATACCAGCAGGAAAGAAGCTGTTCTTGATCCTGGTGGTGCCTGCGTTCAAGTTTCAGTTTCTTCTGACTGATGGAAGAGGTTGTAGGAGATCATTATCGAGGTGGGAGGGGCCTTTGATGATATTGGCAGTCCTGCTTAGGCAACAAGAAGTGCAATTGGATGGAAGTTGGCTTCTGTGATGGCCTGGGTTATGCACGCAACCTTCTGTAGTTTCTTACTGTCATGGGCAGAACAGTACAAATCAGGCCATTGTGTGCCTGATAGTGTGTTTTCTATGGTGCATCTGTAAAAGTTAGTGAGGGTTCTTATGGACGTGCTGAATTTCTTAAGCTGCCTGAGGAAGATAAAGCGCTGTTGTGACTTCCTGACCATCGTATCTACATGGGAAGTCCAGGACAGACTGTCAAATATGCACATTCCATAATAAGTTGATAGAGATCTGCTGAAGTATCGTGCAACATAATATTTAGTCCAGTATTCACAACTTGTAGTGATGCTACCAGGGGCTTTTTGGCAGAAGTCACAAATTGAGTTGTGATTTCTCCTTTTGAAAAGATAAAATAAAAGCTTCTCCCTGTTTTGCACTGGAGCTTGAAACACTCTCTTCAAGGTCAACACATTATGGGTCAGTGTCCTAATTTTAAAGAATCAATTCCATGTAGAAAAGATTCTAAGATCTCAGCATCTTGCTTACACCATGGGTCATACCAGACACTTACTTTTTTTTAATGGAACAAGAGTTTTATGACTGAATCTCACGATTGCCATCATTCTACATCCTTTGCTATGGTCAGTTTTATAGAGTTGTTCCATCATTCACTGTCCCTCAAACGAATATTAAACAACAACCCTTTGGGACATTAGGTTCACAAATAATTCATTGAAACTATTGTCATATAAACCATTTTTGAAGATGGACACTTTTGCGAAATGATGTCTCTATCAAAATGTGTTAGATGAACTATTGATAAAAAAAAACTTATGATCCACACCCCAAACTGTTAATCAATTCATCAGTCCCAGCTGTAGGCAGCCTCAGGTCTGACTGAATGTACAAAATCCTTTTGCGCAATGTCATAAGAACATAAGAAATAGGAGCAGGAGGAAGCCATCTGACCCAATGAGCCTGCACCGCCATTCAATCAGCTCATCCTAATCTTTTCATGGACTCAGCTCCACTTAAATGCTGGCTTACCATAACCGTTAATTCCTTTACTGTTAAAAAATCTATCTAACTCTGCCCTAAAAAACATTGAACAAGGCAGTCTCAAATGCTTCACTATGCAGGGAACTCTACAGATTCACAACCCTTTGGTGAAGAAGTTCCTCCTCAACCTAGTTTTAAATCTGCTCCCGTTATTTTCAGGCTATGCCCCCACCGCTCTCCAACGCCCCCACTGCCCTCCAACCCACCCCCCCCAACAAGGAAACATAGACTGGTGAGCCTGACGTCGGTGATAGTACTGACTAGGGATAGTCAACATGTCTTTGCGCATGGGAAATCATGTCTCACAACCTTGATTGAATTTTTTGATTAAGTGACAAAGAGGATTGATGAGGGCAGAGCGGTAGACGTGATCTAAATGGACTTCAGTAAGGCATTCGACAAGGTTCCCCTTGGAGTACTGATTAGCAAGGTTAGATCTCATGGAATACAGGGAGAACTAGCCATTTGGATACAGAACTGGCTGAAAGGTAGAAGACAGAGGGTGGTGGTGGAGGGTTGCTTTTCAGAGTGGAAGCCTGCGACCAGTGGAGTGCCACAAGGGTTAGTGCTGGGTCCACTGCTTTTTGTCTTTCATAGAAATGATTTGGATATAAACATAGGAGGTATAGTTAGTAAGTTTGCAGATGACACCAAAATTGGAGGTGTAGTGGACAATGAAGAAGGTTACCTCAGATTACAATGGGACCTTGACCAGATGGGCCAATGGGCTGAGGAGTGGCAGATGGAGTTTAATTTAGATGAATGCGAAGTGCTGCATTTTGGAAAAGCAAATCATAGCAGGACTTTTTACACTTAACGGTGAGGTCGTAGGGAATGTTGTTGAACAAAGAGACCTTGGAATGCAGGTTCATAGCTCCTTGAAAGTAGAGTTTCAGGAAGACAGGATAGTGAAGAAGGTGTTTGGTATGCTTTCTTTCATTGGTCATGGAACTGAGTATAGGATTTGGGAGGTCATGTTGTTGCTGTACAAAACATTGGTTAGGCCACTTTTGGAATAGCAGAAGGATGTTGTGAAACTTGAAAAGATTTATAAGGATGTTGCCAGGGTTGGAGGATTTGAGCTGTAGGGAAACGCTGAATAGGCTGGAGCTATTTCCCTGGAACATTGAAGGCTGGGGGTGACCTCATAGAGGTTTATAAAATCATGAGGGGCATGGATAGGATAAATAGACAAAGTATTTTCCCTGGAGTGGTAGAGTCCAGAACTAGAGGAGATAGGTTTAGGGTGAGAGGGGAAAGATATAAAAGAGATCTAAGGGGCAACTTTTTCATGCAGAGGATGGTACTTGTATGGAATGAGCTGCCAGAGTAAGTGGTGGAAGCTGGTAAAATTGCAACATTTAAAAGGCATCTGGAATGGCCTATGATTAGGAAGGGTTTCGTGGGATATGGGCCAAGTGCTGGCAAATTGGATGAGATTAGGTTGGGAAATCTGGTCAGCATGGATGAGTTGGAGCGAAGAATCTGCTTCCATGCTGTACATCTCTATGACTCTTTAACTCTGTGACAATTAAACTATTGTTTATGTCAGGGGAATAAAAAAACCACACATCAGGTTCATTAATGTCCTGCAGGAAAAGAAGCTGCCGTCCTTTCATGGTATGGCCTATATGTGACTCCAGACCATCAGCAATGTGGTTGGCTCTTAACTGTCACCTGACAATTAGAGATAGGCAATAAATGCTGGCCTGACCAAACACCCTCTTCCCATGGATAAAAATATCTAAAAAATCATCAATGCCAACAGCTCTCAGCTAAATTCCAATCTTAATGCGATTGGACTTCGATGAACATGTAAACATATAAATTAGTAGCTGAAATAGGCAATTCATACCCTTGACCCTGCTCCACCTTTCAATAAGGCCATGGCTGATTTGAGTTTGTTCTGAATTTCACATTCCCATCTTCCTCCAAAAATTTTCAGATTCTTGTTCAACAAAGAATCCACTTCTGCCTTAAAAACACTCAATGATCTAACCTCCATCACCTTCTGAGGCAAAGTCAGACAATCCTGTGAAAGAAAAATATTCTCTACATCTCTGACCTAAAAGGATGACCCCTAATTTTTAAAGAGTGCTCTTTAGTTCTGGACTGACCAATAAGAGGAGACAATCGTTCCACAGTTACCTTGTCAAGACTGTTCAGGATCTTACATACTGTATTCGAGTCTTTCCTCACTTTCTAAACTCCAATGGAAACAAGCCCGTCATGTTCAACCTTTCCTCATGATTCCTTACACTGTGGAAACAGTCCTTTTGGCCCAACAAGTCCACATCGACCCTTCAAAGAGTAACCCACCCAGACTCATTCCCTTACATTTACCCCTGACTAATGCACCTAATACTATGGGCAATTTAGCATGGCCAATTCACCTGACCTGCACATCTTTGGACAGTGGGAGGAAACCGGAGCACCCAGAGGAAACCCATATGGGCACAAGGAGAATGTGCAACCTCCACACAGACAGTCACCCAAGGCGGGAATCAAACCTGGGTTCCTGGGTATCAGCCTAGAAGACTACCACAGAAAGCAGTTGAGGCCAAAACATTAAATATCCTGAATGACTTAGATATAATTCTTAGGGCTAAAGGGATCAAGGGGTATGGGGAGAAAGCAGGAACAGGGTCTTGAGTTGGATGATCAACCATGAACTTATCAAAAGGCAGAGTAATATCGAAGGACTGCATGCCCTATTCCTGCACCAATTTTCTGTGTTTCTAAATTTCTATATCAATCTAGTAAACCTTTTCTAACTGCCTTTAATGAATTTATATCCTTCCTTAAATAAGAACAAAACTGTCCACAGTATCTGAGACCTTATCTCACCAATGTCTTGTAAAATTGAAAAATATCTTTGCATTTATGTTCAGTTTCCTCTATAATAAGGGACAGCATTCTATTTGCTTCTTCATAACTTTTGATCCTTATCCAGCTGCAAACGGAATGTCCTTTTAATTTTTAAAAAATCATTTACAGTTGTAGCAGCTTCTGCAGAGTTCCAAATGAGGAGGATCCATTGATAATTGTCCCAGTTACCATGAAGGAAATGGTCAAGTGACTGTTTTCAGCAAACACTCAGATCCTGTTGCAGTGAGACCAATGTCAGTGCTGATTAGGAACACGATGCCTCACTACTAATGATGCCTGCTTTGCGCCCATCTTAAATCTGTAAAATGGGCATGAGGCATCAATTTGTACTCCATGATCATAATGGCACTTGGTTTCCCCTTTCCATTTAATGGCTTATTCATCTTCTCCTGAGGGTGATAAATCAAGCTGGGATATAACACTGATATTCTTTTCGCTACTATTATTTTAAAGGGAAGTACTTGTTGGAAATGATGAAGTTTGTCAAAGGTATCATATATAAATGAATTGAGATAATCCTGCTTTGAACTGATTTTAAGTTTCTCTTTTTACCTCAACCAGCTGCAAAGTCAAATATTAAACTTCCTCCAAATCGAGATGAGCAAACTCAAACAGAGTGAAAGCTAGAACTGCAACTCCCAACCTCCTGGTTGAGAGTATTTAAGTAATATTTTGAGTAATGACCATGTGTGTGTGGTTAGTATTCAGCAGGTTAACTATGCTACCTTCTCATCCTAAACAAAGTCTTTTACAAGACAAACATAATGACACTGCTGATTAATTAGCAGGCCTCAACCCCCAGCACTCAAGCATGATTTATTAAGACACGTCTCTAACATGAGGCATTGTGCTGGCTGGATTAATGTAGTTGGGTTCAGGATCTCACTGGAACGTTGCATTTATAGTACATAAAGTATTAACCCTCTGAGATCCCTTATCTACTTCAGCTGACAGAATATCTATTGTATGAAAAACACATAAATATACATGTTTCACCAAGTTACTTTCCAATAAATCAGACGCACAGTTCTGTTGTAGGAACGTGACAACTGTGAATATGTCAAAAATGTATATGCATGTAATTAAGTAACTAATTATATTAGCACACATACTCAGAATGTTTCACAATGTCTTTCCCAAATTGAAATCTTGTTTGAAAAGAATTACTTATTTGAAAAGAAATTCCGTGTTCTCTGACACATTGTCAAGACATTGTCTCCTTTAATGGGCGCCACCAAGTTTGTTAAGTAGTAATAGAAAATTAATGAGTTGTGTGTTGATTCTCATCCCTCTTTGTGGATTCCATTTGGAAAAAAATATTTGAATCTTGTCAGTGCAATGCACTCTGTTACTTATGACATTGATGTTACATGTCTCTTTTTAAGCAGCTGTCCTAAATTTTGCAGCACTGTAGCTGGATTCAAAGATTGATTTCAGTATTTAGTAATTTCCAAACTGTTGCAGATCTTTTCCTGTGAAAGATTCTACTATCTTTAACCCCTGCAAAATAAACCTACGGAGTCCAATTGATGGTCAGCTTGAAACTTCAACTATGAGAAATTTCAGATCATCAGTCTTTAGCCCATCGAGTTGACTAAATTCCCTACGAGATTCAAACCAGCAGCATTGTTTCATCGCAGAGTATGTCTACAGGTATATTTCAGCAGAATCAACCTTTTTTCAAATTTACTAATATTACACTTCAAATTCCTTTTAAGAATTCTGGGATATCGCTGTCTGGATTCGGGATTGTGAGCATAAAAGTATGGGACTACAATCTTTTATACTTGCTGATAAATATATACTGTAAAACCAATTCTAGTTACAGAGATGACTACAGTATCATATAATATATAATACTTCAAGGCAATAACTTCACTTAAGCCGAAAGCAATTATTTTAGGAAGACTAAATATTGAATGTTACATTTTTTTCAATGAGTGTTGGTTTTATCGTCAATCAAATATTGTTATAACATGATCATACTACTTTAAAATATACATCATTTTTAAATCCAAGTTGAAAACCCTTTTTAATATTTAGAAGATTTAAATAAAACTATACTCACAATCCAGTGTAATTGCTTTAAAGTGTCTTTTTCCGAACCTTCAAGGGGAATTGGTGGTAAAATCAATTCTATTCTGACCTATATCGCTGTGCATTATGTGTCTATGTTTTGTGCCAGCTTTTAAGAACTGATGTTTATCTCTGCTGCTATTGAACAGGAAATCATTGTTTATTGCATATCTCAGAGATGTTTTGTAAAAAATAATCTTTCACGTTTGTTACAACTGTCTTTTTATGAATACTTGAGGTTCACTACTCCTGTCTGGATTTGGTGACAGTGTTCGGTCATTTCCAACAGTAAGGCTTTCAAAGTTCTTATGTGTCCCTTCTTTCCATACAATATTTTCTCATTGACTTCTTAGCATATATTCAAATGATAAAGATACATATGCTTTTCAAATGATAAAATACAGAGCAAAATATTCATACAAAATGAAGGTTCATTTCAACTATATCACAAAAATAAAATTATTCAGAATTTTAGCAGAAGATTTTTTACAGATGTTCATTCATATAGACAATGTAATGACTTACTTGTTCACCCTGGTCCTTTATTCAGACCATAATTACACAGAAATTAATTACTTACTCCTTATTATAAGGATATTGGGGAAGCTGTATCTTGAAGTAGACAAGGAATCTGTGATATTACTCTTCTTATATTCCTGATTTAGAACACAGTTAAAAACTTCACCTACTGTCCTTCATCTAGTGCAAAATTCAATTTTAAAATATGAGTTTTTGTATTACGTACAGCCAAATTCACACAGATCACAGAGAGCATTTCTGCATTTGTACCATTTTTTTCTTTTATATACTTTACAGATAATGCTGGTGTAAAATAATTTATTTCCTCCCCATTTCAAAATAGACTAATACAATATTAAAAAGCAAAGCAAAAAAGTACCACCAGTGTGTTCATTTCTCCATTTGATCTGTACAAAGAGGTGAACATTATAAAGTTGCACAGTGTCTGAAAGAGAAGAGGCAGACTAACTATTGGGCTAAAGATCCTTCATCAATTACCAATGACCTCTACTCCTTCCTTCAGATATGAACAGAAATATTACTTTTATTTTCTTTCTTTATTCCAGGTTTGAAATACACTTATATTGTTATGATTTCTTGTTACATTTCATCTTTTGTTGTTTGCTGCATCTCTTTCTATGGAGTGGCTCCTCTTTAAAATGCTTTTATGTCTTAGGTGACTTCTCACTTAAGGTAGAAGGGCAGGTTTTTGTGAATGAATTAATTTAAGCCTAGTTTTTTAAAAAAAATCCACTTTTCGGTTGCTCTTAAAGTTTCAATCTGTGATAAGTGAATCTAAGGAAGTACCAGATATACTCCTACACTATGTGTAGATATTAAAAATCTGAAGCAATCACAAAATAGTCAGGAACATAATCAGAATTCTTGCTTACTTCACTCAGTCTCTTCAGTCGTCCTGCCAGATCTGAGTATACAATCTAGGCTGAATCCTCCAGCGCAGCATTAAAGGGATTTGCAATGCTACAGATATCACATTTTAGAAAATGTTCCCATTTAGATCAATATGTAAGATGTTGTGGCATTATTTGAAAACAAATTGAATTATTTGTACCATGGCTAACACTTGTCCTTCAGCAATCTAGGTTAACTGACCATTGTTACAATTACACCTAGGTTCCCTAATTTGTCACGGTTCCAGATGGGATTCCCCAAACTGGAAAGTTCAAAGGAGAAGAGAGATAAATTGTATCCCTGTCTTTGTTCAAGAATTGGAGATGCCGGTGTTGGACTGGGGTGTACAAAGTTGAAAATCACACAACACCAGGTTATAGTCCAACAGGTTTAACTGTTGGTGACACTCTGAAAGCTAGTGTGCTTCCAATTAAACTGGTTGGACTATAACCTGGTGTTGTGTCATTTTTAACTTTATTCAAGAAGGTTAACTTTAAAATGATCCCTTGATAACTTTCCCCTAGACCCGGTTTAACTTCTACTTTGAAAGAAGCTAATTTAATGGGCTTTCTTGTGCTCACAGAAAAAGTGAGCTTATTACTTGAGCAACACACATACTCACGGATAGAAATAAGAGGTGAATCCAAAATAAATATCCTTTTTTAATAAAAGATACACAGAACAATCTCTGAAGTGTTCACAAGGATGATGAAGGCAGAGAGGAAAGAGTTAATATTTAAGATATTGTAACAATGTCATTAACACATGGTAATACCTCAGGAAGACTCCATAGTTATCTGTAATAATGTTAGTGAGTCACAAAATGAGCATCAGACTTGTAATGACCTTGTGAATGGAAGTACAGCAAATCAAATCAAGGAGGACAAAGGACAAGGAGGCACTTGTGGAAGAGCTTGTGAATACAGCAATTAACACCTGGTCTACAAATCAAATCAAGGAGGACAAAGGCTATCAATCTGGAACATCTGCTGATAACAGCGATGGGGAACAAAGGCGGTTTTTGCGAAATGTACACATAACTTATAGATTCATAAAATTGTATAAATAAACCAGCCCAAACTGTATTTGATGAGAAGTCCGTGCACTTGACTTCTCCCAAAAGGTTTTGTCAATAAATTCGGTGTTTGACTCACTATCGATCTGAGTGTGGCAATATTTTACTGACAACAGATGGGTAGTTGAATGATATGGATGAGCAATAGGGTTTACTAATAGCATTGACTTTGATAATTGTTTTTTGAGATTCTTGGTTTTATAGATTAATTGAAATTTCTTCATCCTCATTCTTTTTTCTGTACTCGGAGAAAGAATCTTTATCACCAAATAGAATAACTAGAGATAGTTCTTCGTAGCATGCTAATGCTTGCACCCAGGTGAGACAAGATCATTCAGCCCCACCTGTCCATTCCAGTAGAGTTGAAGCTGGCTTTTCAGCTCATATTCAAATGTATTCCTGGGGGAGAAAACAGACTTGTCTGCAAGAGGTGGCTTTCTGTCAACAGGGGAGAGATATGTAGGCTCATCTATATTGTTACTTGTTAACTCTCTTAATGTTTAACATTTCTTTGATAATTTAAGTGTGACATTCAATTATGACACAAGACTTTGACAGTGATTGAATTTAAATCCATAGCTTATCTGTACTAATGCACCTTTTAAAAATAAGACATTTTGGAATTAGTAGTAAAAATGTCTATATATATTTTGGGGTTTTGTTCCATAATTATAACATTTATTTAATCTCTTTGTTGTTTGTAAACCTGAATGAGTGGAAGCTCTCCACTTGTTTGGGTGAGTGCAACTCGAAAAAACATTCAAGAACTCCACACCATTCAGTGCAATCAGATCCACATTTACCACTTTAAAATTCCACCCCTTCTATCACTCATATAATGTGGCAGCATATGTACCAGCTGCAAGATGTAATACAGCAACTTATCACCTCTCCTTGACCATAGCCATCCAAACCCATTGTCCCAACCATCTAGAAGAACAAGAGCACCATGGGCATCTGCAAGTTTTCCTTCAAGTCACACACTATCAACATTGACTTGGAAATACATCAATATTCTGTCACTGTCACTGGGCCAAAAGCCTGTAACTCACTTCCCAACAGCACTGTAGATGTAGCTATAGTGCAATGACTTGAAAGTCACAGATTACCATCACCTTTTCAGCCACAACTAGAGATGACATTAGATGGTGGCCTTTCCACTGCGGCTCACACCCCATGAAAACAGTAATAGTTCCCAATCAGTAACTGCAGTGAATAAATGTTGACAGTAATTAAACGGCTGTAGGATGTCCTGAAGATTGAAATATGCCTCTGTAAAATGTAAGCTCTTGCTCCAGGTTTCATACCTATCTACTGTATTTTTATCCATGTAGATACTTGTGACAAATGTTAAAATTTACTGGAAAACTATTCTCTGCATTGCATCTGTTTCAAAGTGATAGTGGTTCTGAGGTGACATATAGAAGCTACTGGTTAATGTAGCAAAAGACATATTGACAAAATGGTATGCATTTCATGCAGTGCAAAAAAGGTGTACAGACAACTATCTCAACATGTGCCATAATTTGCTGGATAAGAATAATATAGTATTGAGTATATAGCAAAATTGCTCCAAATATTGCTCATATACAACAGTCTCTTTCATTAATCACTGGGGACTATGATCTGTATAGTCATGATTAGAAGGCACCATCATTAGCTCCATCCACAATTATCCACAGTATTCAGGATTGACACCCGATACTAGATAAATGGTCAACAAGCTTCTGACAACTGTAATGGTGCACTTCAGGTTGCAGCAGATGGCTGCACAGGATGCAGTAAAACTTAAGCCTATCCCACTTTTCTTCATTGCTTAAGGAAGAATCCAAAGTGCCTTATATAAGTCTTATCAAGATAATTTCATGACTAAGTGATGTGAACACTATTTTTCATGTGCCATGGTCATATGCACAAATAAAAATTTGAAAATACAGGCTTTAACTTTTGAGATGTGTTTCTCATTCTAATAAATCACCATTTAATGAAATATGTGTTTTGTTTAATCATTGTGTGCTTTGCTTTTCTATACTCTTCAAATGTAACTTCATACCAGTTTTTACCTCTTAAAATCAAACTCAATGTTTCTTAATGGGACTCAGCGCTGATAATACCGAACAGTTGTATCACTTTAAAAACAAGGGTGTGGGGACAATTTTCATCTTCAGCTCTATTTAGTCAGACGGTGAGCAAGGTTACTGTGATGGCCAATCATCAGAATCAATGAAGACTTTGTTGGAACTGGGTTTATTTTCCTTCAGGGTCTTAATTACAATTAGGTTTTTGAACTGTCAGTGTAAAGCATTCTCCATGTAGCTAGCTTACCAAATTATAATAGGAAATAAGCTCGAACAGGCAAACTTGAAAAACCTAAATCAACACCCCAAAGGAAAAGGTTAGAAACATTAGGAAAAAAGTAAAGCACTACTTCAGAGCAACAGACAAATGTTATCAATGCAGCTGATATTATTTTTGGAGATTTCAGATCCCACAGTGAAATCTACCTTGATAGAACAGATATGGTCTTATCAATAATTAGACAATTTATTACACAAAATAAATTAAGGTAATTTTGAATAAACTAAATGATTTACTCATAACATGATTTTGAAAGATTTTGAAACACACAATAAATACAAATGTACTGATGCATTACAGTAGTCAAACCCAGAGAGACCTCCCTTCTCTATCAAATAGAGTTCAAAGAACAAAATACAATACAGCACAGGAACAGGCCCTTTGGCCCTGCAAGCTTAGACTGACACATTATGTCCTTCCATACCCATAAAACTGCCTGACTTACAGGATCCCTCTATTCCCTTCCTATTCGTATATTCGTCCAAGTGCTTTTTGAATGCTGCTGTTGTGTCTGCTTCCACCACCTCCTCTGGCAGCATGTTCCAGGCACTTACTACTCTTAGTAACTTACCTCGCACATCTCCTTAAACTCTCCCCTCCCCACAATGCACCTTGAACCGATGTCCCCTAATAATTGACCCCTCCACCCTGGGAAAAAGCCTCCTACTTTCCAATCTATTTGTAGAGTCTTACAGAATAGACCCCTCAGTCCAACTCATCCATACCTACCATGTTTCCCAAACTTAATTAGTCACACTTGCCTGTATTTGGCCCATATCCCTCTAAATATTTCCTATTCATGTACCTACCCAAATGATTTTTAAATGTTGTAACTGGACCTGCATCTATCACATTGTCTGTAGATTATTTCAGATATGAACTACACTCTGTATAAAAAAGTTGCCTCTAAGGTCCAGTGACCCTTCTTCAGAACTGATTGTAGCGAGGAAATAATTGGTATTTATGCTGAAGATGGAGTGAGGGAGGTAGAGAAGTAAGCAATAGATGGAGATGGGACCCAGTGAGAAAGAGCAAACCAGATTGGCAGACAAAGCAATGGGTAAATTTCAGCCTAGGAAAATAAATAACTGCTAATGGGGATTGTCGGTAGCTGACAATGAGTTGGTTGTGGTAGCAGCCCTTGTGATAACGAGCTCTGGTGTGTGAGGATTGGGGTAAGAACATGGAGAAGGTGCTCAGGTCCGAAAATTATTAAACTCAATATTGAATCCTGAAAGTTGCAGCACTGCAGCAAGCCTGAGACAGAGATGTTGACTGGGGAACACAGTGGTGTGTTGAAGTCGCAGGCAACTGGAAGCTCAGAGTCTTTTTTGCACACAGAATGAAGGTGTTCTGCAAAATGGTCCCACAGTCTGCATTTCGTCTCCATAGTGTAGAGGTGACCACATTGTGAGCAATGAATACAGAAGACCAGAAACACAAACAGAAATTGCTGGAGAAACTCAGCAAGCCTGGCCATAAGCCTGTGGAGAGAAAACAGAGTTAATATTTTGGATCCAGTGACAACTTTTCAGAACTTTTGCAGTTCATTTTTTTTTGTGTTTAACTCACAGTAGACTAGATTGAGTGAAGTTCAGGTGTACCACTATTTGTAGCTAGGAAATGATTGGTATTTATGCTGAAGATGGGGTGGGGAGGTGGAGGCGTAAAGGTGGAGATGAGACCCAGTGAGAAAGAGCAAAACAGTTTGGCAGACAAAGCAATGGGTAAATGTCAGCCTTGGAGAATATAACATTTGCTAGTGGGGATTGTTGGTAGCTGACAATGAGTTGGCTGTGGTAGGAGTGGAAAGAGCGTCTGGGGTTATGGATATTGAAGAGGGAGGAAGTAAATGGACAAGTATTACACATTCTTTGGTTGCAGAGAATGTGCCATGGGGTTGCGGGTGGGGTGGGGGGGGGGGGGGGGGGGGGTGGAGCTGAGAGTGGACAAAGAGTGGACTAAGGTGACCTGCAGGCAATGGTCCCTATGGAAGGCTAACAAGAGAGGGGAGGGGCACATGTGTCTGGTGGGGTCATCCCACTGAAAGTGGTGGAAATCACAGTTAATGATCTTTTAGATGTGGATGCGGGTGGGGTGTATGTGAGGACAAGTAGGACACACTATTGTTTTTGTAGGAGGGAAGAAAAGGGATGAGGGCTAATGTGCAGGAGATGGATCAGACATGACAGAGCGACAGGGAACTCTTGGTTGAGGAAGACAATAGACATTTTGGAGGCCCCCTTGTAGAAGGTGGCATCATCGGAACAGATGTGACAGAGACAGAGAAACCAGGAGAATAGAATTGACTCTCTTTACAGGAAGCAGGCTATGAAATGTCTAGTCCAGGTAACTGAGGAAGACAGTGGGTTTGTTGTGGATATTGGTGAGCAGCCAATCCCCAGAAATAGAAACAGAGATGTTGAAGAAGGGAAGGGAGGAGTCAGAGATTGACAAAGTGAAGGTGAGGGTGTGATGGAAATTGGAAGTGAAATTGCTAAACTGTTCCTATTCTGGACAAGAGAGGGAGGCAGCACCAATGAGGTCATTGATGTACTGGTGAAAGAGTTGTGGGTGGGGACCTAAGCAGGACTGGAACAAAGAAAATCTGCAGTAATGTTGCTGTAACGTTTCAAAGGGATTGCAGATGTAAGTGGGAGGGGACTGGACAAGGGGAGATAAAATCAAGTTGAGATAGGAAGAGATTAGTTCTGTGGGGCAAGAGCAGGCAGAAACATTGAGTCTGCCCGGGCAGTCCTGTTTAGGGATTTTGGGAAAGAGTTAAAAGTGGGCTCCTCAGTATCCAAAGTCCCAGACACTCCTTCCACTCCTACCATAATCAACTTATTGTCAGCTACCAACAATCCCCACTAGCAGATTTTATATTCTCCGAGGCTGACATTTACCCATTGCTTTGACTGCCAAACTGTTTTGGTCTTTCTCATTGGGCCCCATCTCCACCTTTACCCTTCCACCTCCCCACCCCATCTTCAGCATAAATACTAATCATTTCCTAGCTACAGATAGTGATGCACCTGAACTTCACTCAATCTAGTCTACTGTGAGTTAAATACTAAACCAAAAAAAACTGTAAAAGTTCTGAAAAGTTGTCACTGGATCCAAAATTTTAACTCTGTTTTCTCTCCACAGGCTTATGGCCAGGCTTGATGAGTTTCTCCAGCAATTTCTGTTTGTGTTTCTGATTTTTATTTTATTGTTCACAATATTGGGAGAGTATTAACTTGGAGGCAGTTGAGGGGAGATCACAAGATAAAATGAGATTAGTGACTATTATGGACACAATAGCCTAGTGTGACATATTGGGGTCATGGTTCGGGCGAGATAAGATGAAGTGTCTGAGAACTGGCGTTCAGTCTCTGCAATATAGAGGTCAGTATGCCAGACATCAACACCACCACCCTTATCAGCAGGCTTACTGCCGAAGTGAGGGTTGGATTTGAGAGCAGTCAGTTCCAAGAGGGATAGGTTGGAATTGGAAAGGGGAGAGGGCAGAGAAATTAAGGCCACCAAGGTCACATCAACAGTTCTTGATGAACAGGCCAAGAGTACGTAAAAGGCCACAGGATTGGGCCCAGGTGGAGGGATGGTGTTGGAGCTGGGTAAAAGCATCTTTGGGATGAGCTATAGAATATATTTTCACCCATGTAAAGATGTGATTCAGCATGTAGACTGTTACCTAACATAGGCTGAACATCAATATTTTGATATGTCTTACCTCTCCTGGGCCATGAACACACCAAAAAAAGTAAAGACACTGTTTTCATGACTTTCATTGACATCATTCCCTCTCTCCTCTACACCTTCCCACCTCATTGCTCCCCATTTCTAAACAGCCCACATCTTCCAAGATCTGAGAACAGGAATACCCAGATAGATTCACCTTTCAGCTTGTTCATTTTTACAAAACCCTCCCTAACTCTATTTTGACCCTTCAACCCCAGGGCATCAATGTGGACTTCACCAGTTTCCTCATTTCCCGTCCCCCTGCCTTATCCCAGTCCCAACCTTCTAGCTCAGCACCATCCTCATGACCTGCCCTACCTTCCAATCTCTCTTCCCAACTATCCACTCCACTCTCCTCTCTGACCTATCACCTTCATCCCCACCTCCATCCACCTATTACACTCTTAGCTACCTTCTCCCCAGCCCCACCCCACCCCCCCCCCCCTCCCATTTATCTCTCCACCTCGGAGGCTCCCAGCCTCATTCCTGATTAAAAGCTCCTGTCCGAAATGTTGGTTTTCCTGCTACTCGGATGCTGCCTGACCTGCTGTGCTTTTCCAGCACCACTCTAATCTTGACTCTGATCTCCAGCATCTGCAGTCCTCACTTTTGCCTCCATTTTGGCCCTTGTCCAGTCTGTTCCTGCTTACATCCATGACTCTTTGTTAGATTCTTGGCTCTAGCCATCCCCTTTTTCCATGGAGGTCTAATAGCCTTAATTGCAATCTGCCTTGAACGTGCCTGTTCCTTCCTTAAACAGAGACTAAATCAACTCCCATCCACCACCATGACCCACCAAATGCTTGACTTGCCTCACATTATAAACCCTCTTTAATTCCACTCACTCCTTCAGTAAAAATGTATTGCAATCGGATACTGTACGGTTTTTAACTGTGCCTTTTAGTGAGATGTGTGACACATGCTGATTCCATTCTTGTTCAAGCCTAATGCCTCACCCTTTCCCAGACATTATTGATTATATCCTGCTGCTTCCTATTCTTGCTACTAAATTTAATTAACTTTGTATCCAATTTTCATCCTGACGTCACTTTCACAAGTTTCATCTATAACTCTTCCCTTCCATAATATTTCTGTCTCCATTTTAAGGGATAGACTTTATCCTCTTAGTTGCCTCAGCTACACTTTTTCTGCCACTTAATGTCAACGAGTTTTGAGAAGATTTGTCACTCAGGTTGAGGTTCTGGATATAAGTTTGTTCGCTGAGCTGGAAAGTTTATTTTTAGGTGTTTTGTCACCCTACTAGGTAACATCTTCAGTGGACCTCAGGAGAAGCACTGCTGATAATTCCTGCTTTCAATTTATATGTTTGGTTTGATTATGTCATTTCCTGTGGTGATGTCATTTCCAGTGGTGATGTAATTTCCTGTTCTTTTTCTCAGGGAGTGGTGGGGGGGGTCTAACTTGATGTGTTTGTTGATGGAGTTCTGGTTGGAATGCCATGTTCCTAGGAATTCTTGTGCATGTCTTTGTTCAACTTGTCCGAGGATGCATGTGTTGTCTCAGTCGAAGTGCTATCCTTCCTTATCTGTATGTAAGGATTCTCATGTTGTTTTGTGGCTAGTTGGTGTTCATGTATCCTGATGGCTAGTTTTCTGCCTGTTTGCCCAATGTCATGTTTGTTACAGTCCTTGCACAGTATTTTGCAAGAGAAAAAGAACAGGGAATGAAATCACCATGGGAAATGACATCACCAACCCAAAGAAACCCAAACATATAAATAAAAAACAGGGATTATCAGCAGTGCTTCGCCTGAGGCCCACTGAAGATGTTACCTAGTAGGGTAACGAAATGTCTGGAAATGAACCTTCCAGCTCAGCAAGCAAACCTACATCTGGAACGTAATATCAAGGCTATAGTCCAGTTTCCCAGTTTGTTCAGTCTCTCCAATACATCTGTTCAGATGATGCAAACTTCCACATCAGTTTTTCTGATTTGTTTTCCTTTTTCACCAATCAATACACTCTGCACCTGCCCTCCACATCCCACACTCCACCTCACTCCTCCCTCCCTCCCCACCCCACCCCTGCCTCACCTTGACAGGGCCCTCCATTTTAATTCCTGCCTTCAGTTTTTACCATTCCCTGCCCTTGCCCATCCTGCCTCTGGACCGTGAAGATTCTGAAAAACTTCCATGTTTGACGTATCATCCTTCATTATTGAAGCCATAACTAGCTTTTCGTCATGATCCAATGCATGTTTTCCTCAACTATCTTCCAAAATAGTAATTCCCTCTGCCTTATGTATTACCTCTCCTACTATTACCCCAACATTCCCATTTCATCCCACTTTGTCTTCATCTCCAAGCAAATCACCTACAAGATAAAATTCAATGGACTGAGTACTATGTCTAATGCTTCCCCCATCAAATCCCATTTTCTAAACTCTCCCTGGTCCAGGTTCCAGTGGAGAATATAGAAAGCTCTTTGAAGTTGCACTCGGTTCACAGCATCATTCACATGAATTACTGACAGGAGCATGCGACTAAATGTTCAAAATGGTGACAACTTATCACCAGGTTGCATTACCCTTTGGGTTGAAATGCCTTAATGAAGAGGCAGAGCAACTGCAGAGAGGGAAGGAAATGCAAGGTCATCCTGAACTCCAGATCCCAGTACCTTCTGGGACACAAAGCCTAAAGTGCGCTATCAACATTTTAACAAGGTCAGCCTAGTGGACCTTACAGAATATGAATTCCCTGATTGGGACTGATAATCTGGACCAATCAGGGAGCTGTATCTGACGGATAAGATCAGGAGTGTCAGAGGTTCTGTTCACTCTGACAGCTGGCCCTGAGGAAGCTGGATCAGTATCAAGGACTTTCTACATATAAATAAAGGGTGACTTGGGTGATGGGATACTGGCCTCTATGAAGTTATTTCATGCCCAATATCTGTACATCAAGTATTGGCCAATTTTGCTGGAGATCAGAGTCAAAGAGTGTGGTGCTGGGAAAGCACAGCTGGTCAGGCAGCATCCGAGGAGCAGGAGAATCGACGTTTTGAGCATAAGCCCTTCATGAGGAATTCCTGATAAAGAGCTTATGTTCGAAACATTGATTCTTCTGCTCCTCAAATGCTTTTCCAGCACCACATTCTTCGATAGTTTTGTCATATGAGGATCTATGACCAAAATATGTGACTCTCAATGGAGGTCACACTTGAATTGACAGATAGCTGGTGACATATTTCTTCAGAAGAATCAGAACTGATGTCTTATTCAACACTACCTGTATTACATTTGTCACATAAAATCAAAATTATCATGCAACTTTATTGTATATTCTCAACCCGTGATTTTTTGAAAAAAGTGTAGTGTCAATTTTGGTGAAATGTGCCAAGCTTAAAATTCATAGGTATGCACTTAAATGAAATTATTTTTCTATATTATCTTTTGCAAATACTCCAGGACTCACTTAACAGGACTAGTACTTTTATGGAACTGGCAACACAACCAATTGGAGCCCATCCATAGTTCAGTAACACACTCATTTACCAGTGTAATGCCCCACATTTGTTTATAGCCTGAGGAAGCTTTGCTCAAAGATTGTAATTATACTATTTTGGAGTGATTGTTTTCCTGCTTTGTGTGTGTTCACAGACTCAGCATGAAATATAATCCAGGTTATAAAATAATTCTGGATGAGTAATTTTCTACTCTTTGCTATCCCTGCTGCTTTCAATAATGGATTTAATGCATAAATACTAATTTCTGCATATCAAATAGAAAATCATGTTTACATTCACTATGGCTGAAACTGCATTATTCAAGCATAAATTTGATGAAGAATCACTGATCAGCATTCTTCAATACTTAAGCATGTAGCTAGCTCTCACCACCCCACCACCTACCTGTTTGTTTTTAATTAATGATGCATTTACTTGCCAAGCAGTGAGATGGCAGCAAATCGCTGAAAAGCACTCACAGGTTGACCTCCAGCTCTAGTCAGTCTGAAAACTCTTGCTCCCAAATGTGAGCATATGTATACCCAACTAATTTGTGTAGATTGCAATGTGAAATAGATGGTTTCAAAAAGTCTACAAGACAAAGCACATGTTCAAACAATCAGAGAGCAATAATTTTCCTGTTAAGACATTACAGAGAAGTTATACCTGAGTTCAAGTTTCTTGACCAACTGAAAGAGTTAAAGATCTGACTGCTATATCCCATTAAACAGCACTTAGGTAACACAGCCAGAGCCCACAAATCTTTTCACTTCAACATTCTAACAATACATCCTGTTAACTCTCGCCACTGCCCCACTGCTATTTCAAGCACACTGTCACACAGACTGGTGCCATGGTTGACCCTGAATATATGCTTTGTAATGTTACTGTAGCATGAAGGAATTGAGAAAAGAACTGTGTGTATACATCATAAGAAGGTAATAAGGCATTACAAGGCCAACTTCACACTCAGTTTGTCTACCGAGGGCTTTTTTCATTTACAACAATAACCCAATGTTTTGGTAGGCAGGCTCCAGTCCACTTAGCAAGTGAGGCGGCATGGGTGGAATGCCAGGTATGTCTACAGAGCAGCACAACGCAGGCAGGCTGACGCCAGAAGAGAATAGGCAGGTACGTATTGAATTACAGGATTTCTACAAATCTAATCCACATGTAATGCGAGACTCATTATATATCCAGCCTCAGCCAGAGTCGAGGACGACAGGAGATGTGTGTGACCCATGGGCAGTGATCCCAGCTAAAAACCGTCAAAAGGCAGCTTGGCCCTGGGAGAGAGTTTTCTTTTTCTCTCTCAGGAAAGGTTATACGAAGCATGACAACTGCTTGTTTTGTGCTCACCAAGCAAGCAAATACCTCCCAGCTCTCCACCTCCTTTTTTTTAAAAACGATTGTTGTCACACTTCCTTTCCTCAACAAAATGCCTAGAGATACTGAAGCTATCCTGTGGTGCTTGACACGAGTTGACTGGTTGTCAGGGTGCTGCTCCAGGCTGTCAGATACCTGAATCCCATCACTTCTCACACTTTGGAAGCTCTTTCTTCTCTTCAACCCCTCGGTGTGGCCTCCCTCACCCAACCTCTGTGGTAGGTAAGGACACAAAAAAATTGCTAATTTAGCTGTAGACTTTATGCACAACTCTCAAAGGTGGCATGTCGAATATGCATTAGCAAGAATGTGAAGGACGAAATGCATTAATCTCCCCACACAAGAAACACTTTGGATTTGAGCATTTTTCAAATGTTTAAATGGGTGTTCTCAAGCTAACTATTGTCTGACCTCTTTTAGAACTCAAATTCAGTAAACATAACCAGAGGCAAAACTTGATGCTGTTGAGGTATCCAAAGATTAAAGAGATTTTGATGTAACTTCGATTTATTTCATGAAATGTATTTCTTCACAATATTTTGAAGTCATATGAAGACATTTTAAAATCTGAATGTTGCTAACTATTACATTTAATTACTTTTTCTTATTTGTCTCCAACAAAAAAACTATTGGCTACTATCTAATCATTGCCATATTGTTGTTATCTATATGTTAAACCAAATAAAGATTTGTTACAGCACACAGAGAGTGATTTGGGATTGGAATGTACTAAATGGAAGTGTAGTGGAGGCAGGTTCAGCTGAGGCATTCATAAAGGCAATTGACAATTATTTAGATAGAATCAATGTGCATGAACATGGGGAAAAGGTAGGAGATAGACGATAAGTCAGTATGCTCTGTGAACTAGTGCAGGCACAATAGCTAAATGGCCTCCTTCTATACCGTAACAATTCTGTGATTTTCTGATTAACTGTGTTCCATTTATGCTACATCTTACATAACATATATATCTTGCAAAGAGGTGTGCTTTCAATGCCATGCCTTTAGGCTTCTGTTTAATCCTGCTAAGATATCATTACACATTTACTTGAATAGTCTGTGCATATTTCATTAACCAGGAAAGTACACTATTGTACACCACTATAATAAAAGAGGCATTGCTATTAGGTTCACATGACAGGTAGGGACAGCTTCTCCTGAAAATAATATATTGCGAGTTATTAGGATTTTCTGTATCAAATACACAGTCTAACAATTATAGAATTTCAATAGGCTTTGAGGAATAAAACTTAGTATGCATGGTGTTTATATAAGATAATGCTTATTTCACCAATGTAAAAAAAAGTCCTCAACGTCAGTACTTACTTGCTGGAACATTGGAATCACTAAAATTCAATTTTTCTTGAAGATACTTCCGTAAGTATCTAAGATTAATACATTGGTTTAATGAGATCAATACATACTAGATGCAACATGGATTAATGCATACAGGGGTACAATGGCTCAGTGGTTAGCACTGCTACCTTACAGCATCAGGGATCTGGTTTGAACTTAGGTGGCCGTATGGCATTTGCATGTTCTCCCTGGGTCCGTGTGGGTTTCCTCCCGGTGCTCTGGTTTCCTCGCACAGTCCAAAAATGTACAGGTTAGGTGGATTGACCATGGTAAATTGCTCCATGGTGACCAGGAATGTGCAGGCTAGGTGGATTAGCCATGGGAAATGCAGGGTTACAATGATGGTGTGGGAATGGGTGGGATGCTCTTTGGCAGATCGGTGGAGACTCAATGGGCTATATGGCCTACTTCCAAATTGTGGGAATTCTATGGAAATAAATCTTGATTTACCATTGTAAAATGGGGCTAATCAACTTATGTTAGATTTTCCAGTTAGTCATTAAAATGAGGATTATCAGCATCAGAGATTGCGACCCTTTTTCTTCCAACAATTGCTATACGATATTTCATGTTGCTATCTGGTATGATTGAAAGTGCATTGTCCCATCTGTGGACTTCAACCCCAAACTCAGAAAAGCCACTTCTGCTAAAACAGTGATTTTAACATTTCTTCCATCAGTTCTCTGAACAAGGTTTCAGAAGAACATTATATGAACAGTTGAGCAAACTAAACCTGCAGCACTCTGGGATAGGGCAGGGGAATGTACTTACTGGATCGATTTGCTGAAAACTAACATGATGTATATGATGGACCAAATGATCTCCTTATTTGCCATAATGAATCTGCTACAATTTGTGTAGCTGAACCTTCTAAAGGAGAATTTCTTCTATAGCGTGATAGTCGTATTCACGTGCAAACCCACGTTATACAAAAATCACACAATGCAGGTCCACAATCCTTTATCTGAAATGCTTGGGACCACTGGTTTTCAGAATTCAGAATTTTCAAATTTCAGAGTAAGTGACACCTTGATAGTGATATTTTAAAAAGTCTTACCGAAGAAGCAGACTCCCTCTGAGTAATGGGCCTTGAGACAGAATTGAGGCTTGCCAGTGCTGGGCCACCCACGTCACATCTGAGTGACATATATCGGGTGGGTGTCAACTTGGCTTAACTGTTTGAATGCCAAACAACCTTGTTAATGAGTAAACAACTTCACAAAAAAAACTACAGACTTTGGAGTTTCTCACATTTTGGGATTTCGGATAAAGGGTTGTTTACCTGTACAAATAACATTTAAAGTGTTGCCGATCTAATCGTGTTATATCCAACACATCTTTTACAAGTTTGCATCTTAGAAACAGAATTCACCAATCGTGTTAAAGCCAATTCAGGTTTACGAAAGATGTGTTACAGCAGAACTGACTGCATGAGAGTCCCGCCAGGTATTGTTAAAAATATTTTTAGTCAACCTGTTCAGCAGTGTAATTACACATTACCAGAGCAGGAGGGACTTGAACCTGGCCTCTGGCTCAGAAGTAGGAATGCTACCACTGCATCAAAAGAACTCTCAGGTATAATTAAATTCTGAGCAAGTGTGTGCAATGTCACCTGACAGCTCCAAAACACATTTAGGTTAAGAGACTCAAAGAAAATTTTTAAATTTATCCATCTTCGTATCAAACTCCCCAAAGTGAAAGAACAGTATTCACTCATTGTGTCATCCAGATTGCTCTTATCCTGCATTTTTTTATTCCAATTTGGAATGGGACAAAATCCTGGAATACCCTCCCTAAGGGCATTGTGGGCCAGTCTACTGAACATGGACTGCAGCAGTTCAGGAATATCCCACCGTATCAGGCAATTGGACTCTGTGTGAGAACATCAACGGCTATGTCGAGGACATCTGGAAACCCAGCCAGGGCGAACTCCCAGCCTCATGAACTTCAAGATGAAACCTGGCGTGGTCTGGAGCCAAGACCCATTGTGGTTGAGAGGTGAGGTGCCAGCGTGGTATGCATCACAAAAGACTGTTGTTCTGAATTTTTTTTTCTCCAATTTTATGTTTCTCTATTTCCTAAGGTCTTGTAACTGAAGAAGCTGTACCTGAGCACCTAAAGTACCTGTAAGTGGCAACTTATACATTTTTCACTGTACTCATTTGAGTAAGTGACAATAAAACTAATTCAATTCCATTCAGTTCAATTCAACATGACTTTATAAAAATTTGGTAATGAAACTTTGAAAAGTAAGTCATAAAGAAAAAAAAGTTTTATTTCTGAAGAATCATGTGACTATTAACTAGATGTCTAGTGTAAGCATTCAGGAATTGTTAATCACACACCAGCTTTTAAATGAATGAGATATCCAAAACTGTCCATGCTGTGCGATTGCTTAAGTACAGACATAGTGCAGGGAAAGGAGAAGATCTGGATTTTATTCCACATGTGATTTCTCGCTCGTTCTGTGAAGGAGGGGGAAAGGTTTGCCCTTTGCTCATACCACAGGGAGATGGCCTTGTGGTATTATCAAGACTGTTAATCCAGAGACCCAGGTAATGTTCTGGGGGACCCAAGTTCGAAAACCACCATGGCAGATGGTGGAATTTGACGTCGATAACAATCTGGAATTAAGAGTGTAATGATGACCATGAACAATTGCTGATTGTGGGGAAAACCCATCTGGTTTAGGGAAGGAAATTAACATCCTTAACTAGTCTGACCTACATGTGACTCCAGACCCACAGCAATGTGATTGACTCTTAACTGCCCTTTGGGCAATAAATGCTGGCCCAACCAGTGATGTCAACATCCTGTGAATGAATAAGCAATGTCATGCTGACATACCTGAGGAGGTGGAAATAGAGGCCAAGTATAATGGAGAACAGCATCAGAATCTCCAGAACTTCTTAATAATACATGCATTACCTTTTTGGTATGATTATAGCTTCTTCTGTGTATTGATGGCTTAGTGATATTGAATCTTGAGAGTTGTAGAAGGCATCTTTGAACCTGGGTAAATCAGAGAAAAACAACATAAATCTTGCAAATGAATGAATGAATGATTTATTGTCACATATGTTACCCTCCGACCCCAAAAAAATCCAGCCACTATAGGCAGCGCAAGAAAACACCATCTAATCCTGTTCCGAAAAGACCACTCCCTCTGTGACTCCCTCATCAGGTCCACACCCCCCACCAACCCAACCTCCACTCCCGGCACCTTCCCCTGCAACCGCAAGAAATGCAAAACTTGCGCCCACACCTCCCCCCTTACTTCCTTCCAAGGCCCCAAGGGATCCTTCCATATCCGCCACAAATTCACCTGCACCTCCACATACTTCATTTACTGCATCCACTGTACCCAATGTGGCCTCCTCTATATATTGAGGAGACAGGCCACCTACTTGCGGAACGTTTCAGAGAACACCTCTGGGACACCCGGACCGACCAACCCAACCACCCCGTGGCTCGACACTTCAACTCCCCTTCCCACTCCACCAAAGACATGCAGGTCTTTGGACTCCTCCATCGCCAGACCATAGCAACACGATGACTGGAGGAAAAGCGCCCCATCTTCCGCCTAGGAACCCTCCAACCACAAGGGATGAATTCAGATTTCTCCAGTTTCCTCATTTCCCCTCCCCACACCTTGTCTCAGTCCCAACCCTCGAACTCAGCACCACCTTCCTCACATGCAATCTTCTTCCTGACCTCTCCGTCCCCACCCCACTCCAGCCTATCACCCTCACCTTAACCTCCTTCCACCTATCGCATTTCCAATGCCCCTCCCCCAAGTCCCTCCTCCCTACCTTTTATCTTAGCCTGCTGGGCGCACTCTCCTCATTCCTGAAGAAGGGCTCATGCCCGAAACGTCAATTCTCCTGCTCCTTGGATGCTGCCTGACCTGCTGCACTTTTCCAGCAACACATTTTCAGCTCCAATCTTTTGGACATTGTCTTGGTTCAGAGATGGAGCATGAGAAAGAAATTGATCACAGCAAACGAGACCACAGATGACTCAAAACAAGAGGTGTAGCATGTGGGCTTGTCATTAGCTTTCAGTCATAGAGATGTACAGCATGGAAACAGACCCTTCGGTCTAACACGTACATGCCGACTAGACATTCTAACCTAATCTAGTCCCATTTTCCAGCATTTGGCCCATATCCCTCTAAACCCTTCCTAGTCATACACTCATCCAGATGCCTTTTAAATATTGTAATTGTACCAGCCTCTACTATTTTCTCTGGCAGGTCATTCCATGCACGCACCACCCTCTGTGTGAAAAAGTTGGCCCTTAGGTCCCTTTTAAATGTTTTCTCCCTCACCCAAAACCTATGCCCTCTAGTTCTGGACTCCCCCACTCCAGGGAAAGTACCAGGTCTATTTACCCTAATCAGGCCCCTCATGATTTTATAAACCTCTGTAAGGTTACCCCTCAGCCTCTGACACTCCAGGGAAAACAGCCTCAACCTATCCAGCCTCTCCCTATAGCTCAAATCGTCCAATCCTGACAACATCTTTGTTAATCTTTTCTGGACCCTTTCAAGTTTCACAACATCCTTTCAATAGGAGAGAGACCAGAATGTACACAATATTCCAAATATGGGCTAACCAATATCCTGTACAGCTGCAACATGACCTCCCAACTCCTATACTCAAAACTCTGTCCAATGAAGGAAACCATACCAAATGCCTTCTTCGCTACCCTATCTACCTGCGACTCGACTTTCAAAGAACCTGTACTCCAAGCTCTCATTGTTCAGCAACACTCCCCAGGACCTCAGCATTAAGTGTATTAGTCCTGTTCTGATTTGCTTTTCCAAAATACAGCACCTCACATGTATTTAAATTAAACTCTACCTTCCACTCCTCAGTTCATTGGTCCATCTGATCAAGATCCCATTGTACTCTGAGGTAACCTTCTTCCCCGTCTACCTCCAGTTTTGGTGTTATCTGCAAACTTACTCATTATACCTCCTCTGTTCACATCCAAATCATTTATATAAATGACAAAAAGCAGTGGACCCAGCACCGATCCCTGTGGTGCTCCTCTGGTCACAGGCCTCCAGCCTGAAAACCAACCGTCCACCACCACCCTCTGTCTTCTACCGTTAAGCCAGACATGTATCCAAATGGCTAGTTCTCCCTGTATTCCATGAGATCTAATCTTGCTAACCAGTCTACCATGAGAAACCTTGTTGAATGTCTTACTGAAGTCCATATAGATCATGTCCACCACTCTTCCCCTCATCAATCCTCTTTGTTATTTCTTCAAAACATTCAATCAAGCTTGTGAGACATGATTTCCTATGCGTGAAGCCAACATGTTTGTAAGTTGAGACAGAGGTCAATCCAAACATATTTTACCCAACTAGTCAACTAAGAAACATGATTTGATGACATTTTCTCTGGCTACACACCAACACAATTCATGGTGAAGTCTCATTATTCCTTTGCTACCATTAATGCGCAACTCTAAGAAAACATAAATGTTAGCACAGTGGTTCAGTAGCTGGCATTGCGGCCCCACAGTGCCGGGGACCCAGGTTTGATTCTAGCCTCAGGTGACTGTCTGTGTGGAGTTTGTGCAGAAGTTGATATTGATCACTCAAGTGCTACTGGAAACCTACAAAAACAAAACACTTACATTCAACTTTTCTAAAGAACACTCTTTTGTATCTTTGTGGCAAGATTCCAATCCATGAAGTCTGAAGCCTCCTTTTACTATTGTATTAGGTTCATTCTCTATCTTTGCTGTTCCAATAAGGATTGTCTTAACTTTTCAACAACTCGTCATAGTCAAAATCCCTTAGCCCTGATAACATTCTGCAAATTGTGGTTGGTGAAACCTTTTCTTAGTTGTATGTATATTCCTGTAAATATGCTGATCAGAATTGCTCACATTACTGCAGTTGAGGCTTTTGGTTTCATGTATTTCCTTGACATATAAGAGATACTAACATTAGACTGAGTGAACCCTTGTACAACTGAGCTTTGTGTTTCCCCAGAGAGGAGAGAAAGAACAGATTAATGTGGGTCACAATCAAGGAACATGCCCCCTATCAGAACTATGGGTCTATGTGCAGCAAATGGTTCAAGAAGGCAGCTCACCAGTGCCTTCTCAGGGGCAACTAACGATGGACAATAAAGGCTTGCTCAGCCAAAAGCACCCACACCCCATTGTTAAACATTTAGCCAGGATCTTATTGAATGGTATAGCAGGCTTGAAGGATCAAACAACCTACTTCTGCTCCTCAGTCTTAGGTTTCTGTTTCAGAGCCTTGTGGTAAAATCTGCCTCACTGAAATTGTTTTATAATACTATCAAAATGATCATTAGAAATGTGACTCATTTTGAAATTGTTTATGCTGAGAAACAATTTTATTCAATTATCAAAGGCTTGACACCAACGGAACACAGCAGAAATGATGGTCCAGATCTTATGAATTGGCAATGACAGTCGGATTGCCAACAAACTTGAAAATTTCTCGACTCAAAACTGCTGCTCATTTTTCCTGGTTCTTCTGAGCCCAGACTTCACTACACCCCTCAGGGAGTTCTGTCAGAATGTATTTATTCAGAGAAATCGGGGATCATATAAAACAAAGAACAGTGAATGCTGGAGATCAAAAAGAGAAATTCCTGGAGAAGCTCAGCAGCTCTGGTAACATCCATGGGGAGAGAAACAGTGTTAATATTTCAAACCCTTCTTCAGAATAAGATAGTAGCTCAGGAAAGGTGACATTTATGCTGATGATGGTGATGCAAGATAAAGCAGTGAGCGGATAGATACAGAAAAGAGGATACCCAATGAAGGGAATGTTGATAGTAGGTTTGGAAAGCAGGGACTATAGATGGGTGTAATGGGGACTATGTGTTGTTAAAAATGGATTGGCTGTACTGAAAGGAACTGATTTCAATGTAAGGTCTGTGAGAACTGGGTAATTGAGAAGGAATGGGCCGTTCATGTTCTGAAATTGTGAACCTAATGATGAGTCCTGAAGGCTGTAAGGGCCCAAGTGGAAGATGAGGCATTGTTGCTCAAGGCTGCATTGAGCTGCACTGGAACACTGCAGCAGGCTGGAGACAGAAATGTTGGGATGGGAACACAATGACGTATTGAAGTGTGAGCAACTTGAAACTCAAAGTTGTTTTTATGGACTAAACTTAGGTGTTCCACAAAATGGGCACCCAGTCTGCATTTTGTCTCCCCATTGTAGAAGAGACTGCATTGTAAGCACTGAGTTCAGTGAATTCAGATTGAATAAAGTGCAGGTAAATCACTGCTTCATCTGGAAACACCCATGGTGAGGACGGAGAAGGTAAGTGGACAAGTATTACCTCTTTTGCAATTGCATGCAATAATGCTTTGGGGATGTCGCTGAGTCATAGAGCCATAGAAATATACAGCACAAAAACACCCTTTAGTTCAACTTGTCCATGCCGACCAGATATTCTAAATTAATCTTGTCACATTTGTCAGCATTTGGCCCACATTCCACTAAACCCTTTCTATTCATATACCCACCCAGATGCCTTTTAAATGTTGCAATTGTACTAGCCTCCACCATTTCCTCTGGCATCTCGTTCTATCTCACACCACTCTTTGCCTGAAAAAGTTATCCCTCAGGTCCTTTTTAAATCTTTCACCTCTCATCTTAAACTTACGTGCTCTCGTTCTGGATTCCCTGACCCAGGGAAAACACCTTAGGTATTCACCCTATCCATGCCCTTTATAAAACTCTGTGAGGTCACCCCTCAGCACCCGACCCTCCATGGAAAATAGCCCCAGATTATTCAGCCTCTTCCGATAGCTCAAATGCTCCAACCCTGACAACACCCTTTCAAATCTTTCTGTACCCTTTCAAGTTTCACAACATCCTTCCGATAGCAGGGAGACCAGAATTGCATGCATTATTCCAATAGTGGCTTTACCAATGTCCTGTACAGCTGCAACATGACCTCCCATCTCCAATACTCAATGCACTGACCAAAAAGAGCAGGCATACCAAATATCTTCTTCACTATCCTGTTTACCTGTGACTCAACTTTCAGGGAACTATGAACCTTACACTCCAAAGTCTCATTTTTTTATTTCAAAAATATACTTTATTCATAAAATAATTTGATGGTCTGAACAGTTGGTCATGCCATACATATGTAAACATTTACATACAGAGATCAGAATTTATCATTTTTATATACAGGTCTGTACATTTATCAATCATATGCCCATATATTTAGCTGAGGCATCAGCAGAGCCCAAATGACTGCATGGGCCCCCTGTTCTTCGTTAGGCAGGCAGATGTTACACGGTGGTCTTTCCCCACCGCGCCTTGGAGGCAGTTGCCCCAAGCTTCAGCGCGTCCCTCAACACATAGTCCTGGACCTTGGAATCTGCCAGTCTGCAACACTCAGTCGGGGTCAACTCCTTCAGCTGGAAGATCAACAGGTTTCGGACAGCCCAGAGAGCGTCCTTCACCGAGTTGATGATCCTCCAGGCACAGTTGATGTTCGTCTCAGTGTGCATCCCGGGGAACAGGCCGAAGAGCATGGAGTCCTGCGTCACGCCGTTGCTCGGGATGAACCTCGACAAACACCACTGCATTCCTCTCCAGACTTCCTCTGCATAGGCACATTCCAGAAGGAGATGTGTGACAGTCTCTTCCCCCCCGCAGCCGCTTCGAGGGCAGCGTGTGGTGCGGCTGAGAGTCCGGGCGTGCAAAAAGGATCTCAGAGGCAGAGCCCTTCTCACCACCAGCCAAGCCATGTCTTGGTGCTTGTTGGAAAGTTCTGGCGATTAGGCATTCTGCCAAATGGCTTTGACAGTCTGCTCAGGGAACCGCTCGATAGGATCCGCCCTCTCCTTTTCCCGAAGGGTCTCGAGGACACTACGTGCTGACCACTTCCTGATGGATTTGTGGTCAAAGGTGTTTTTCTTCATAAACTTCTCCACGAAGGACAGGTGATACGGAACAGTCCAACTACTCGGAGCGTTCTGCGGCAGTGAGGCCAGGCCCATCCTTCGCAACACCGGGGACAGGTAGAACCTCAGTACGTAGTGACACTTGATATTTACATACCGGGGATCCATGCACAGCTTGGTGCAGCCACACACAAAGGTGGCCATCAGGGTGAGGGTGGCATTGGGTGTATTTTCTCCCCCATTGCCCAGATCTTTATACACCGAGTCCCTTCGGACCCGGTCCATCTTTGAACTCCATATAAACTGGGTGACTGCAGCGGCACAGGTTCTGGGAATAGGCCAGACCTGTGCCACGTACAACAACAATGACAGTGCCTCACACCTGATGACCAGGTTTTTTCCCATGATGGAGAGCGACCGTAGCTTCCATCTGCCCAGTTTCTGCCTCACGTTGCTGATACGCTCCTCCCAAGACTTGGCACACGCCCCAGCACCCCCGAACCAAATACCCAGCACCTTCAGGTGGTTGGTCCTGATGGTCAAGGGGATCGAGGATTGGTTGGCCCAGTTCCCGAAGAGCATGGCCTCGCTCTTGCCTCGGTTTACCTTGGCCCACGAGGCCCGTTCGAACTGGTCACATATGCACATGAGTCTGTGCACGGACAGCGGATCTGAGCAGAAAATGGCGACGTCATCCATGTACAGAGATCCTTAACCTGCAGGCCCCCACTGCCAGGAATAATCACCCCTCTCAGGCTCGCATCCTTCCTGATGGACTCGGCAAATGGTTCTATGCAGCACACAAACAAGGAAGGAGAGAGAGGGCAGCCCTGCCTGACTCCAGATCTGACTGGGAAGCCATCTGATTCCCACCCATTGATTGAGACTGCACTGACAATGTTGGTGTAGAGCAGTCTGATCCAATTGCAGATTCCCTCCCCAAAGCCCATTTTGGAAAGAACATCTCTCATATACCTGTGTTATATCCTGTCAAAGGCTTTCTCCTGGTCCAGGCTGATCAGGCAGGCATCCAACCCTCTGTCCTGCACGTAGGCGATTGTATCCCTGAGGAGTGCGAGACTCTCAGCGATCTTCCTGCCCAGCACAGCACAGGTTTGGTCAGGGTGAATCACTGACCCCAGAGCAGACCTGACCCGGTTGGCGATTACCTTTGACAGGATTTTGTAATCCGCATTCAACAGTGTGATTGATCTCCAATTTTTGAGTTCCTCCCTCTCCCCCTTCCACTTGTAGATGAGGGTGATGATGCCTTTCCTCATGGATTCACTCAAGGTACCTGCCCGAAGCATACTGACATACACCTCCAGCAGGTCCTGGCCAATTAAGTCCCACAGAGCGGAATAGAGCTCGACCGGTAAGCTGTCGCTTCCGTGAGTTTTATTCTTTTCGAAGGACTCGAGGGCCTTGGTCTGCTCGTCCAGAGATAGCGGCTGGTCCAGTAGGGAGGTGCTGGGAATGATGGAGTAGATCAGGGTTTCCCAAAGGGAACAGTCCCTGTGGAATGCTAATGTGGGGAAGAGGGGAATATGAGTGTGATGATAGCATCCTGCTGGAGATGATGAAAATAATAAATCTTTGGCTATGGGATGGTGGGATGGGAAGCGATGACAAGGAAACCCTATCAATGTTGTGGAGGGGAAGAGAAGGGTTGAGGGCAGAAGTACAGGAAATGAAGTCAGACACAACTGGGGCACCATCAACCATTGTAATAGGGATTCTTTGATGGGGAGAAAGGTAGACATCGCTGAGGATACCCTAGAAGAAGGTGGCAACTTCAGAACAGATGCAACAGAAATGGAAATAACTGTGAGAATAGAATATAACTAGACTTCCACAAAGTCCCATGTGTATCTTCAGTTGTACACCTAGTCTCTGACAATTCAGAGATACAAAGATTTGGCTCAATCTTTGTGACACCTAACTGAAGTGCAGCCTTCTCCTATGCACATAGGTGCCAGTATAGAAAGTATCAGCCATAATCTTCATTGTGCACTTGCAAATAAGAAAATAACACTGTTGCCCTTTCACTCCACTTATTACAAAGATTCTTCTTCCCTATCAGTGTCTTCTGCAGTCACACAATGATATGAGCAGTTGACTCTCCATTGTCCCAGTATGCTGATGCTGTGCTGTGCAATAGCACAAGGAAAGTTAAGCTGGATAATTATTCCAAAAACATTTGAAGCAATATAACTTTAATGCTGTTCAAACCATAAAATTTGATATGTCAAATTCTCTGCACAAAATTAAATTCTGCTTAACATCTTGGCATATGTTCTACACATGACCCATGAGTATTCTACACAACATACATACCTGGTACTTGTGGTCACACCCTGTTTTTAACACTTTGCTTTTTGTAGAGTAGCTTTAACAAAGGGATTATGACAGTTGCTTGAGAAATGTTCTTGGGTCTTTTAAACTTAAAAACACCACACGGCACCAGTAGGCAAACAATGCTTCTCCCTCACCTGTTATCTCACCTCACTTAATTTCCACTTCTTGCTATTTTTGAAAGTATGACAATTCCTCCATTTCAATTGGCACTGGAACAAAACTTGACTTTTGTCATTTGAGCTGTTGTTGTTCAGACATTTCCCTTGCCTTTTGTTGAATTCTATAGCCTATGCTTCTGCTCAGTTTACTTGACTGAAATAGGTTACCTTTTGTAGAATTGTCACATAGTTTGAGTTTAACATTTAAAAAGCAATGTGATAGAAGTTGAACGATGTGGGCCATGGCAAGATTTATGTCAGAATCAGACAAGAATTTGGGTGAGACCGATCTCGATGTCAGAAGCATCTTTCATGTTTTCGCTGAGTGGCAAGGTGAATTTCTTGCTTGAAAGAAATGAGTTGCCAATTAAGGGGGATAGGTTGTTGGTAAGTTAGTATATTAACAGCACTTTAAAACACTAGTTCAGCATCAATGAGAGTGTTCTGACCAATTGTGGGAGGATGTGGAGTATTTGGGATTTGAAAAGAATGATTCATCGGATAAGGGACTTCAATTATGCAAGGTCAGTTCTTCATAGAACACAAGAGATTTGATTGAGGTTTTCAATATTATTTGGTGTCCAGATAGAGTAGATAAGGAGAAATTGTTTCCACTGGCACAGGAGTCAAGAGCAAGAGGGAACTGATTTAAGGTGAATGACAAACAAAGGCAACATATGGATAATGTTTTTTTTAATGCTGTAAGTGATTAGTGTGCTTCCAAGAGTGTGGTTAAGACTGTGCAATTATCTAAAGATAAAAAATTTGCAAAGGCACAAGGAAAAGATTGGGGATTGGATCCAGCTGAGTTGGTTTTGTAGGGCATGACAAAATGACCTCCTTTGTACTGTAAGTTTTCTGTGATTTTTAAAAATTCTATGATTGCAAATCTCATTTTATGTTTGTCACATATCAGCTCTGAGATGCATCAAAAACAAAGAGTATTATACTCTCTCAAATGGTGTTGCCAGTGTGTCAGCATATGCACAGAGATACACAGATCACTGTCTGGTATGCTGTGGAGGTGCTGGTGTTGGACCAGGATGGACAAAGATAAAAATCACACAACGCCAGATTATAATCCAACAAGTTTATTTGGAAGCATTAGCTTTTGAAGCATATAACATTCCATGACACTGTAATCCTGTTGCTGTAAATTCTGTGTTTTAGGATTATGCTCCACAACTCCCTGATGAAGAAGCAGTGCTTCAAAAGTGAATGCTTCCAAATAAACCTTTTGGACTATAATCTGGCATTGAGTGATTTTTAATTTTGGTATGCCGACAGCAGTAATGATGCCTTTGTTTTGACATTTGCATTTCAGCTATTGTAACTTACCAGAGGGTTATATTAGGTGTTAAAGACAGATAACATACCTCAGAGTTATAACGTGCATCCCATGTACACTTTAGCAGCACATGTAGAATCAAAATTTGAGAGGGGGGACCTTTGGCAGGCTGAAATATGTCCATTTTGTAGTACGCTGGAGAAGCTGACAGGCAGAACGGTTGGTAGAGGATTGCAAGAAAAGGAATTTGTGGAATGTCCATGAGATGACTTTTTGGAGCAGCTTGTGGAGGACCCCTCTAGGGAAGAGGCAGTACTGGAGTTAGTGTTGTGCAATGAGGCAGCTTGATAAGGAAGCTTAAGGTGAATGAACCCTTAGGAGGCAGTGATCATAACATGATACAATTTACTGTGCAATTTGAGAGAGAGAAGGTGGAATCAGATGTAACTGTATTACAGTTGATAAAGGCAACTACAGAGGCATGAGGGTTTTCTATATGCTGTACAAGATCTCCAACATGAGTGGACAACACTTGATAACAGCTTAATGGCAAATAGCTAATAAACAGGAGTCTGCAAATTTTAAGGAAACAAGAAATTGGAAAGAGAGAAGAGGCTATCTGGAGACTTCTCTCTGGTCAGATTCTGTATGATGAAACTATTAAACACAACCCACATCATTTGACAACACTCCACACTTTACTTTCTCACTGATTGACTATCACAGCATCTGTTTGACCAACAGCGCATAAGCAAAAGCTAACATTCAAAAAATATTATAGACCATTTGAGATTATATATAAACAGTTGAATTTCAGTTGAAGTGATTGCAAATGGTAGGAGTGGTGATTATATCACTGGATTAGTAATCCAAAGGCTCGAGCTAATGCTTGTTCAAAATCCAATATGAACATGTGGAATTTGAACTCAATTAATAAAAATTTGGAATATACAGCTTGTCTCAGTAATGATGATTGTGGAAACCATCATCAACTCTCATCTGATTCACAAAGTAAATGTGCCATCCTTGCTTGGTATGGCAGCATATACCTCCAAAGTCACAGCAAAGTGAATGACTCTTGATTGCTTTCTGAAATGGTCTGGTACATCATTCAGTACAAAAGCAATGAAGAATGGGCAATGATTGCTGATCTTCACAACAAATGTTTGCATCCCATGAAAGAAGTTTTTAAAAAATGACTATGGAGGACAACATCAAGCAGCTCTGATACTAAAAGGCCCAGTTTCATCTTGCACAATCTATGTGTGCGTGGAAGTAGTCTGAAATGCTGAGTAGCAGAGACTGAAAGCCCTAATCACAGTTTCTTCAACAATGACCAGCATGAGGCAACAGCACACTGGCGCATCTGAGCCCCACCGGTTAACTCTTGCTGTCTTACAAGACACTAAGGAAGTATGTGCAAACTTCAAGAGGTGCGTTGTGATGATGATGTGCATTTTAGATCAGAGTCCAGATTGAAAACATTTGTAGGTGAATCATGAGTGCATGGTGACCTGAATGGAATTTATGGCGAATGATTCAGTTGACAGGGTCTGGTACTTGAATAATTTTATGTCTTTGAGTACAATGTGAGGTCACCAAGCTACTTCCGGCACTGAATCCAGAACTTTGTAGATTGTCCCCCAATATTGACTGTCACAATTACTTGGTTTCATTGCCCTGTCAGTGAACAATGAGAAGGGCTCTGGCTCTGGCAGGTATGGAATACTTTTCCTTCTTATTGCATCTGCTATCAAATGCAGTGCCCAAGGACCTTGAAACCCCAGGTCTCCCATGTCGTGGGATGTTTTTACTCTCTTTACACATCAGAACAATTTGTACAATGGTTTCCACTACCTGCTCCAGCCACCGCACTATACTAACCCCTTTTATAATTGGAATGATATTATAACCTGTATCACAAAGCAATCCCAGTTACAACAAACAGCTTCATAATTGTAACAGTAAAGGTAGAGCTGAAAAAGATAATTTTTATTCATTTATATTAATAAAAATTTAAATTTAGTTTTGAAATGGATCCATATTCTATTGATTTCTAAAAATGATAAAAGTAAATGTTTTATCTTTTCACAGGGCATGGCATTTATTTTCAGAAACCACTGCATCTTGCTGGGAGATAAATGAGCCACTTTATCATATTACTGATTGAAGTAGCAACACAACATTTTAGAAAAAAGCTTTATGTAAAATATTAATTTGCTGTGTCATTGTTATGTCAGTCTAAAGTGCTTCATATAACAGAGACTGTATAAGTGGCTACCATTTTCAGGTTTATTTTTATCATTTGGTGGTACCATCATCGTTGCATTGTAGAGAATGAGGCGCCTCAATACTGGCAGACATTCCATTAGTTTTATTGATCGGTCTGATTTGCATTGTTTTCAAAGAGTTGAATTTAATACCTGAACATGCTGTAATTTCTGCAAGAAGGTAACAGAGGATATCGAGCCAGTATTATAGCAACTATATTGTATGTATTCTGCCACCTTCAATGCAATTGAAAACTTTCAGACTCTGTCAGTCAAAGTCACTGATCAACGAGGAGCAGCTAAACGATATGAGTGGTTGTTGCTTTAATCAGGAGCATAATTCAGAAACATGAACTTTTCAACAGCTAAGGTAGCAACATGGAAGCAAAGAAGTGCTTTTTTAACCTTAGGAGAAAGTGAGGATTGCAGATGCTGGAGATCAGAGTCAAAAAATGTGGCACTGGTAAAGCACAGCAGGTCAGGCAGCATCCAAGGAGCAGGTGAATCGATGTTTTGGGTGCAAGCTTACGCCTGAAACATTGATTTTCCTGCTCCTCAGATGCTTTTCAATGCTGTTTTTTTAACCTTGTCTGTTCTGATGCTATCCAATATATTCACACATCTGCATTTGCATTTGATGGAAATCTATAGAATCTATTGGCCCAGGATCATCCTAGTAAAATTTCTGAAAATAATTCGGCACAATCTTTGAAAAAATTCAATCATGGGATAAAGTTGTCCTTAACTGCCCTTGCACAGGTATTTACAAACAGGGAACAAGTGTAGGGCACTTGGCGATCAGAGCCTGCTCCATCATTCAGTAAGATCATGGTTGATCTTACTGAAACTCGATATTGCTGCATATTCCCAACAGTCTTTCATCTCCTTAGTAATCAAGAATCTATCTATTTCTGCCTTAAAAATATTTATATTCTGCAAGCCTAGCCTTTAGAGAAAGAGAATTCCAAAGACTCACAGCTCTCTTTTAGAAACAAATGTTTTCTCATCTCTGCTTTAAAAAGGCACCCCCGACTTTTATAAAATTGACCCCAGGTTCACAAAGTTCTTTTAATATTCACCCGATCAAGTCGCCTTAATATCTTACTTGTTTCAGTTAAGTAATCTCTCACTTTTCTGAACTCCACAGGCTTCAGGCCTAGCCTGTCTTGCCTTTCTTTGTATGACAGCCCACTCATTTCTGATACTGGTTCAGTAAACCTTCACTGAACTGTTTCCAACACTTTAACATTGTGCTATAGGTTCAGTGACCAGTACAGATGCAGTCTCACAAGTACCCTGAGTAACCTAAGCATAACCTCCCTACCCTTGCATACATTTCCCCTTACAATAGAACGTAACACTCTATTAACTTTCCAGATTGTTTGATGTACCTGCATGTTAATCTTCTGTGATTCATGCACTAGGACACCCAGATCTACCCAGAACTTAGAGATCTGCAAGCACTCACCATTTTTATAAGCTATTTCTTTTTAATTCTTTCTGTCAAAATAGACAATTTCACTCTTTCACATATTGTACTCCATTTGCCAGATTATGCCCATTTACTTAAACTATTTATATCTCTTTGTAGGCTTCTTATGTTTTCTTCACAACTCATGTTCTTACCTACCTTTGTGTCATCAGCAGGTCTGGCTATCAAACCTTCAGTGCCTTCATCCAATTGATTCATAAATGTTGCAATAAGTTGAAGTCCCACCACTGACCTGCACAACATCACTTATGACATCCTGCAAGTCTGTAAAAGCCCAATTTTCTTTTTACTCTCTGTTTCCTGTTAGCCAGCCAATCTTCTATCCATTGCTGAAAAAGCACAGCAGGTCAGGCAGCATCCAAGGAGCAGGAGAATCAATGTTTCAGGCATAAGCCCTTCTTTTCCTGCTCCTTGGATGCTGCCTGACCTGCTGCGCTTTTCCAGCAACACATTTTTCAGCTCTGATCTCCAGCATCTGCAGTCCTCACTTTCTCCTAATCTTCTATCCATGCCAATATGTTACCCCTTACACCATAAGCTTTCATATTTCGCAATAACGTGTGACGTGGCACTGTATCAATTGCTGATGAAAATCTAAATGCAATACATCCGTTGGTTCCACTTTATCTACAGCACTGGTTAGTTCAGCAAACTACTCCAAAAAAAATGTGCTTTCTCTTTGACAAATCATGTTTGCTCCATCTGATTACATTGAATTTATCCAAATGCCTTCTTATAATAATAGCTTCTAACACTTTTTCCTATGACAGATGTTATGCTAACTATCCTGTGGTTTCCTGCTTTCTACCTCGCTTCATTTTTGAATAAAGGAGTTATGTTAGCTATTTTCCAAGATTAACTCGATAGTGGTGAGTTGCCTTCTTGGACTACTGCAATCCATGAGGAGTAGTTACACCCACAGTGATGTTAGGGAGTGAGTTCTTGGACTTTGATTCAGCAATTGTGAGGGACCAGCAAAATAGTTTCAAGTGCAGATGGCTTGTGGCTTGGGAATTTCTAGGCAGTTGCATTTTCACATATCTGCGATCCTTGTGCTCTTAGGTGGGACAGGTCACTGGTTTGGAAGGTGCTGTGGAAGAAGCATGCACCTTGTTGATGGGACATAGTGGAGTGATTGCATTTTGCAGATGTTAGATAGCATGCCAGTCAAGTGGGCTTTTTTGTCCTGGATGGTGTTAACCTTCTTGAGAACTGTTGGGGCTGCATTCATCCAGGCAAGTGGGGAGTATTCTATCAGACTTCTGACTTGTGCCTTATAGATGATGGCGAAAATAATACTGCAGATGCTAGAAATTAGAGTCAAGTGTGTGGTGCTGGAAAAGCACAGTAGCATCTGAGGAGCAGGAAAATTGACATTTCCTGATGAAGGGCTTTTGCCTGAAACATTGATTTTCCTGCTCCTCGGATGCTGCCTGACCTGCTGTGTTTTTCCAGCACCACACTCTTGTGTCTTATGTTGGTGGACAGACTCCGAAGAATCAGAAGGTGAGATAATCATTGTTGACCTGTAGGCTAACTTGAATGAAGGCAGAACCTAACAGATCTCTGCCTTTTTTTGATAACTGAGGAAGACAAAGTATAAGATAGAGAAATTGACTCAGGTTCACAGAATGAAAATTACTGCTCGATGACAAAATGATCATCAACTAAAAAAACATTTTAAGAGGACTTTAATGTTCATATTGCTCCGAATATAAATCACACTTCAAACTTAGGACTATCTGTGCACTCTTTGTGATTGTTTCAGACAAAATACTATTGCAATGATAGCTTGCCAAGTTTTTTGAAGTGCAAAATGTTTGGGAGAGAAAGGGACCAAAGTGCTAAACATAAAGAGACTTTAAAACCACAAAGAAAGTGCACAATGCTATGTTTACATTCTCACAATTAGTGCTTTGTTATTAGGATAATCAGCAGTATTATGCTCTCAAAAGCAGAGCAGTGGACATGATCTATATGGACTTCAGTAAGGCATTCAACCAGGTTCCCCTTGGTAGACAGGTTAGATCTCAGGTAATACAGGGAGAACTAGCCACTGGGATACAGAACTGCTCGAAGGTAGAAGATAAATGATGGTGGTAGAGGGTTACTTTCCAGACTGGAGGACTGTGACCATTGGTGTGCCACAAGGATTGGTGCTGGGTCCTCTACTTTTTGTCATTGAGATAAATGATGTGGATGTGAACATAGGAGGTATAGTAAGTAAGTTTGCAGATGACACCAAAATTGAAGATGTCATGGACAACAATGGGAATACAATGGGATCTTGATCAGATGGGCCAATGGACTGAGAAGTGGCAGGTGGAATTTAATTTAGATAAATGTGAGGGGCTGCATTTTGGAAAAGCAAAGCAGAGCAGGACTTACACATTAATGGTATGGTCTTGGGGAGCATTGCTGGACAAAGAGATCTTGGAGTGCAGGTTTATAGATTATTGAAAGTAGAGGCATGGGTAGATAGGATAGTGAAGAAGACATTTGGAATGTTTTCCTTCATTGGGCAGAGCATTGAGTATAGGAGTTGGAGGCTCGTGCTGTAGCTGTATAGACCAATTCTGGTCTCTTTTCTACTGGAGTGGTGTTGTGAAACTTGATAGGGTTTGGAAAAGATTTACAAGGATGTTGCCAGGTTTGGTGGATTTGAGCTATAGAGAGAGGCTGAACAGGCTGGGGCTGTTTTCCCTGGAGCATTGGAGGCTGAGGGGTGACCTTGTAGCGGTTATAAAATCATGAGGGGCATGGATAGAATAAATAGACAAAGTCTTTTCCCTGGTGTGAGGAGTCCAGAACTAAAGGGCATAGGTTTAGGGTGAGAGGGGAAAGATATAAAAGAGACCTAAGGAGCAACGTTTTCACACAGAGGGTGTGCGTGTATGGAATGAGCTGCCAAAAGAAGTGGTGGAGGTTGGTACAATTGCAACATTTAAAAGGCATCTGGATGGGTATATGAATAGGAAGGGTTTAGAGGGTTTAGAGGAATATGAGCCAAGTGCTGGCAAATGGGACTAGATTAGGTTAAGTGATCTGGTCATCATGGATGAGTTGGACCAAAGGGTCTGTTCCCATACTATACCTCTCCATGACTCGAATAAATTTACAATGTGCATTCCTATTGCATATTTAAATTATTTCTACAATTAAAATAGTGGATGTGTTGTTTTACCCTAATTTCAATAATAAACCATTTAGGCAATTCTTAATAAACATCTTGGAATATTTTTTGGAAATCTTTAGTTAGGAACCATTCTCAGAGTAGCTCTTTCAGTCCTGCAAAAGTTTCTTCAACAACCCATAACCACTTTGTAAAACATTTGCTCTTTAGCTGAATATTATATAGCCAATTGGAGATGGAGACCAAAATTCAAAGCATTTTGCTGTATGCATAATTAATAATTATGCAGAGCTCATAACAAACTTGCAGACCTTGAAGCTAAGTAATACTCTTTTTAATATACTGTCAGATGCCATCTGCTCTTTCTAATCAATAGTTTCTCTTCTAATTCGATAACAATATTTTGTGAATTCACACATAGAGATGTACTTAGAGATGTAAGCACACAACTTGTCTCAGAAAGGATTGCAAAAATCTATCAAGTCTGAATGTTGTCTTGGAATTTTTTGATTCTCAAAATGAAAGCACATATAGAATATAAAATAATATCTTTGGTTTCTGGACAGGCTCACGTGTTTTACTTTGTTTGAATGGCAAAAGGCATGCCTAAAACCAGAACTGAAGTGATGAAAAGCCAATTATGTCAATGCTGCCTTAATTAAGTTTGCGTATCAGGTCATTCAATGCCAGATATGAAAAATTTGAACATCTGCTGGTTTCCTGTATCTATCCTGATTTTTTACCTCCTCAAAGAACTCTCATAAGTTTGTCAGGCGTAAGTTTCCCTTCATGAAACCATGCTGGCTGTTTGTTTCTGTTCTGTATTTTTAAGTGCGAGCTATCACATCATTTATAATAGATGCTAATAATTTTTGCAATAAGAATGAGACATTAAATGCTGGGGAGAATCTGAGTCATAATTTAAAGTCCAGAAGAGAAATATTTATGTTAGCTCATATCATTTGACAAGATAGTGAGACAAATAAAGTCGACAGCTAAAACACTGGATATTACAATTCACTTTCAATGGAGGTTTCCAGAGATTATAACTGTAAATAAAATTAAATTGATTGCACATGAGTTACTGCCTTGGGGTATGTAGGTAAATCAAAGTTTAAGGGAAGAGCCAGGACATACCGATATTGAGTTTGAAAGGGTTAAGCAAAGTACATTTGACAGGTAGATGCGAACATTTGAAACTGAAATCACTTATGAAACTCTTAAACAGTTTGTCCTCTTAGAAGCTTTTAAAAAAACTCACTACCTTCTGAAATAAGATCACATGTTGAGGAAAGAAATTAGATTGTTAGACTGGCAGCAGTAATGGCTGTTGATTATATAATAATCTATCAGACTATATCCCTCTTCTGTCACCACCCCCCTCCCCCCCCCTCACCCCTCTAAAAGGGATAGAAAATGGATAACTGGGAATGCCCTAATGTCTGCTCCTCAGATCAGAAGGAATAGAGATGAAAATCAGAAGCTGAAGTTCTTGCATTGAAACAAGGTGAGACACATTCATTTAGAAAGTTGGAAGTTGTGAGGGAAACCCATGGGATTTATTGCAGTTTATAAGGATGAATCTGAAAAAGAAACTCAACAGGAAAACGTGATAGATCAGGTTCTAGCTTTTACTGCAATTAAAAGATAAGCAATAAATGCTGTTGTGAATGCAGAAAAATACATTGGTTAACGAGGGATATGAAGTGTATTGATAAAAAGAGAAGATAATACCTTGGTCTTTAAAGGAAGTATTCAAGCCAATTACCATATTAAGGAAACGGGCTACTCCAAATCTCTTGATGGAGGATAATTTAGCTTTACTCCAGAGTTCAATGAAAGCCAGTGTTGGCATATGGGATAGGTGGAGAATATATCCCAGTTCTGTTTGTACAATGTCCAGTTGGAGCGTGACTTGTTCCTGAAGTAGTGGAGTGGGATAGTTCAGACATTGCCTGTGAATAGAATAGATTTGATTCTGTAGAATGATTTAGCAAGAGTGGAAGTTGTAGCTTCATCTATAATCATAAGTCCAGTTACAGTTAAAGAGGCAGAAAAGTTACAAAAACTGGTTGCAGATACTTTTCCCTCATGTGCAATGACCAGAACAATGGCTAAACAAAGTGCATCACCAATAGTAGAGCAAGCAGATTCTAGGGTGGCTGAAATGTTATTTAAGAATGAGGGTAATTCAAAATATGTGATCAGCATGCCTTCATTAATTCGGGTTCAGGAATTAGACCCAAAGTTAAGTCAGCTAGCAGAGCCAACCCACGCTGGGGTTGAGGCTGAAGGAGGTCCAGAGCACTATTTCATGTAAAATGGAGCTTTGATGAGGAAGTGGCGACATCCTCATAGACCCACAGACAGAAAATGGACTGTTGTTCATTAAATAAGAGCACTATTCCGATGTCATAAGGAGACATTGCAAGCAGCACTTGAAATTCCTATGGCAGGAAATATAGGAATATTGAAAATTCAAAAATCATTGAATAGGTATTTTGCATGACCAAGACTTTGTAAAGACACAGTGCGGTTCTGTAAAATTATCTTACATGTCAGGTGGTAGGAAAACTTCACTCGTAATTGAATCAGCCCCTGTGATAGACCTAGCAGTTTCTGAAGAACCATTCTTTCAAGTGTTAGGAGACTGTGTAGGAGCATTACTGAAAATGAAAGCAGGTCATGTATATATCCTTGCACCAATGGATATGACAACCCAATACCCAGAAGCTATTCCTTTAAGGACAGTAACAGCAAAGTTTATTAGTGGAAAAGTTAATTCAGATTTTTAATTGTTCTGGACTACCAGTTGAGTTACTATCTGATCAGGTAACTTGATATGTAAAGTTTTTGAGAAAATCATTAGCAACTTGCTTGGGAAACATTTGAAGTCAACTGTATATCACCACAAATACAAGGAACTTTGGAAAGATATCATCACAATCTCATACTGTCTTGAATATTCACAGGATTGGAACAAAGGATTAGATTTCTTACTATTTGCTGCCAGAGATTTCCTAAATGAATCTAATGGTTTTAATAATGATTAATTGATTCATGGTCAATAGATTAGAAGTCCATTAAAATTGATAAGGGAGAAGTCTTGAGCTACTAAAATAAATCCTTAATGTTGGATTATGTATCCATGTTTCTAGAAAGACACTCAGTATCATGTTCAATAGCACAAGAGCATTTGAAAGTTTCATCTGTGAAATGAAAAACTTGGCAAATCCTGGCAAGGATATAGTTTAGTTTAGATCAGAGTGGTGCTGGAAAAGCACATCAGGTCAGGCAGCATCCGAGGAGCAGGAAAAGCGACATTTTGGGCAAAAGCCCTTCATCAGGAATAGAGGCAGGGCGCCTCCAGAGTGGAGAGATAAAAGGGGGTGAGGGTGTGGCTGGGGAGAAGGTAGCAAAGAATACAATAGGTGAATGGAGGTGGGGATGGAGGTGATAGGTCAGAGGGGAGGGTGGAGCAAATAGATGGGAAGGGAGGTTGGCAGGTAAGACAGGTCATGAGGACAGTGCTGAGTTGGAAGGTTGGAACTGGGGTAAGGGGGGGAGGGGAAATGAGGAAACTGGTGAAGTCCAAATTGATGCCCTGGAGTTGAAGTGTTCCGAGGTAGAAGAAGCACCACTCTGATCTAAACTCTGGTTTCCAGCATTTGCAGTCCTCACTTTTGTCAAGGAAATGGCTTATCTCTCTGAATCCTGTGAACAGGGACCATTGAACAGACCATTAAAAACCTTTCTTTGTATACATAACACCATTATATTTTTGCCTGTATGTGTTTCGGAAGGTTTTGTCAGGGGTTAGAGTTGAAATAGTAGAGTTATATATCACTGTCTAATAGTTGTTTACTTGCATCTACAATTTTGTTTGCAATAAATACATATTCCTGTTAAGTAGAAAAAGTTGATTCCCAATGTCAGTTAATTTGGTCTAAAAGACAGACAAATTGGAGAACTTTGCACACTTTAATATAATCTTCAACGTTTTGATGAATCTGAGCATTCTGGGGCTCAATTTCCATATGTGACATCCCAGTGAGGTGAGACAACATTATATGTGATAGGTTTGCTGCCACCATACTGTTTAGTTACAGAGATCGATCGGAACTGCTTACTGCGAACTCACCGTGGTCTGTGACCACTTGCTGGTCTAAATAGAAAAGCCTATTGCTTTGAATAAGAATCAGTTTACCAGTTGTTAGCAGCAAATTGTTACATATTTCATAAATATGGTACACATTGTTACTCAAACTTTGATGAGGATCTTTATGTTACATCTTACTCAGAGAGTCATAAGTTATATGCACAGAAGCAGACCCTTCAGCCCAACTCATCCATGCTGACCAGATATCCTAAACTGACCTCGTTCCACTTGCCAGCATTTGGCCTACATCCCTCTGAAGCCTATTCATGTATCCACCCAGCTGCCTTTTAAATACTGTAATTGTATCAGGCTCCATCACTTCCTCTGGCAACTCGTTCCACACACTCCTCACCCTCTGCATGAAAATGTTGCCCCTCAGGTTCCTTTCAAATCTTTGCCCTCTCACCTTAAACCCATGCCCTATAGTTTTGCATTCCCCTACACTGGGAAAAGGCCTTATCTAGTCACCCTATCCATGTCTCTCATGATTTTATAAACCTGTACAAGGTCACCCCTCAGCCTCCAATGTTCCAGAGGCAAAAACCCTAGTCTATTTAGCCTATCCACTGTAGCTGAAACCTTCCAACCCCGCCAACATCCTTGTAAATCTCAAGTTTATCAATATCTTTGGTATAGCATGGAGATCAGAATTGAATGCCTACCCAATGTTTTATAACTTCAACATGAAATCCCAACTTCTATACTCGAGTAATGACCAATAAAGGCATGTGTCAAATGCCTTTTCACCATGCTGTTTACCTGTGACTCCAATTTCAAGGCACACCACTGGTGTGCAGTCCGAAAAACAGCCCTTCACCACCACCCTCTGTTTCCTACCTACAAGCCAATTTTGTATCCAATTGGCTAGCTTCCCCTGAATTCCATGTGATCTAACCTTGCTAACCAGGCTACCATGCAGAACCTTGTTGATCGCCTTGCTAAAGTCCATATAGACAACATCTACTACTCTGCCTTTATCAATCTTGTTTGTCACATCTTCAAAAAACTCAATCAAGTTAGTGAGACACGATTTCTCATGCAAAAAGACATGTTGACTCTCCCTACTCAGTCCTTGCTTTCCAAATACATGTAGATCCTGTCCCTCAGGATACCCTCCATACACTCACCCGCCATCGGTGTCAGGATGACTGGTCTATACTTTTCTGGCTTCTCCTTACCAACTTTCTTCTATAATGGCACTGCATTAGCCAACCTCCAGTCTTTCAACACCTCACCTGTGGCTATCAATGACACAAGTATCTCAACAAGGAGCCAAGTAAACTCTTTCTTAGCTTTCCACAGAATTCTGGGATACACCTAATTAGGCCTGGGGATTTATCCACATTTTAAGATGTCCAGCACTTCCTTTTCTGCAATGTGGATGCTTTTCAAGATATAACTATTTATTTCCCCAAGTTCTCTAACTTCCATAACCTTCTCCACAGTAAATACTGAACACAAAATACTCATTTAGTATCTCAACCATCTCCTGCTCCACAGCCTTGTTGATCTTTAAGGGGCCTTATTCACTCCCTAGTTACTCTATTTCCCTTCACATATTTGCACAATCTCTTTGGATTCTCCTTAACTCTATTTGCCAAAGATATCTCATGTACTCTTTTTGCCCTCCAGATTTCCCTTTTAAGTGTACTGTCTGTACCTAACAATACTCCTCCTCCTTTTTCTTGATCAGAGCCTCAATTTCTCTAGTCATCCAGTATTCCCTATACCTATCAGCCCTGCCATTCATACTAACAGGAACATACTGTCTACTCCTTCAGGATTCTAAGTAGTTCTGACATCAAATTCATATGAAATTGCTTATATTGAGTGGTGCTTATGGATCTCCTCGGTATTAATACTTTCGACCCTTTCCGGCATTAACATAATAACAGGCTCTTTGAAATTACACAAGATAAGAGAGTTCTGGAAAAGAGAATTTATGAGCAAATTATATGAGTCATAAAGAGTTTTTGTTCTGTAATGAACAAAGTACTCATGGACACATCTAACTTTGAGATGTTGGTTAGTGCTTACAATTTAACATATGTGAAACAGATAGATAAAACATAGACTATTTTCTAAACAGTGAAAAGCTTCAGAAATCTGAAGCAAAAAATGACTCAGGAGCATAGGTTCAGGATTCACTTAAGGTTAACATGCAGATTCAGTTGGCAGTTCAGAAGGCAAATGAAATCTTAACATTCATTTCACGAGGGCTAGAATAAGGAGCAGAGATATACTGCTGAGGATGCATAATACTCTGATCAGACTTCATTTAGAATATTGTAAGCCTCTTATCAGAGCAAGGATGTGCTGGAGTTGGAGGGGTACAGAGGAGATTTACAAGGATGATCCTGTGGATGAAGGGCTTGTCATATCAGGACCAGTTGAGGATTCTGGGTCTGTGTTTGATGGTGTTTAAAAGGATGCGGAGGGATCTAATTGAAACTTATAGAATACTGAGATTCCTGAATAGGGTGAAAATGGACAACACTAGGCGAGACTAGGACCCAAGATTGCAGACACAGTGTGCAGGAATAACCCATTAGAACAGAGATGAGGAGGAATTTCTCCAGCCAGAGGGTGGTTAATCTGTGGAACTCATTGCTGTAGATGGCTGTGGAAGTCAAATCGTTGAGTATATTTAGCACAGAGATAGATAGCTTCTACATCAGTAAGGAGATTGGGGTTCTGGGGAGAAGGCAGGAGCATAGCATTGAAAATCGTATCAGTCATCATTGAATGGTGGAGCAGACACGATGGATTGAATGGCCTAATTTTGCTCCTAATGATGGTCTTACGGTCTATATAACAGTGCAGTGTCTGTTGTGACAAAAGATCAGTGTCCTGAAATAGTAGCTGATTTTCTTTCCATAAATGCTGAGTAGCTTGAGCATTTTTTGTTTCAGTTTCCAAAAATGTTTGTATTTTGCCTTTGTTGAATTCTTGTGAAGATTCAGGAAATAGAGAGGATGGATACAAGGTTAAGGAATATAAAAATGCTACTGGCTTAAAGTAGGGGATTGATTTCACTAAACAGATTTGTAGTTTTGTATTATACAGCTGGAGTAATCCATCTTACGAGTACTGATGTAATCTTTAATGAGATACTACACTGCTGAGTAAAGCTTCTATGAAGGAGGCATAAATGGCATTTGGTATGGAGCATGATAAGCCTTGTTTTTTGGGAAGACAGTGGATCCACATTTTATCCTCACAATTAACTGTAATTATTGACAAAATCTTGGACTCTGAGCAGCTGATAAAGTAAACCCAAGTGCTCATGTATTTTGTGATAATATTCCTGAAAACTAAAATATGGTACATAAGTACTGGATCATAATAATGTGAATGATAGATCTTGATCAATTGGGCCAATGGGCTGAGCAGTGGCAGATCAAGTTTAACTTGGGTAAATGTGAGGTATTACAATTTGGTAAAACAAATAGGACTTAAACAGTTAATGGGGAGCGTTGTCAAACAGAGAGATCTAGATGTTCAGGTACATAGTTCATTGAAAGATGCATCACAAGTAGACAGGGTAGTTAAGAAGGCATTTAGCACACTTTCCTTCATTGCTCAGAGCATTGAGTTGGGACGTCATGTGTAGGTTGCACAGGATGTTGGTGAAGCTACTTTTGGAGTACTGTGTACAGTTCTGATCACCCTGCTTTAGGAAGGATAAGATTAAATTGGAGAGAGTTCAGAAAAGATATACCACATGTTGGCCAGGAGTGGAGGGTTTTGAGTTCTAAAGAAAGGTTGGATATACTGTTTTTTTTTCCCTGGAGTGTAGGAAGTTAAGGGGTGACCTTACTGAGGTTTATAAAATTATGAGGGGCATTGGCAAGGTTAAAAGCAAAGATCATTTCCCAGAGTGGACCTGGCATGTTCAAAACTCAACAGCATATTTTTAAGGTGAGAAGAGAAAGATTTAAAAGGGATCTAAAAGCAACTTCTTCATATATGTGGAATGAACTGCCAAGGGAAATGGTAGCTGCAGGTACAGTCAAAACATTTGAAAGACATTAGGAAAGGTAGATGAAAAGGAAAGGTTTAGATGGATATGAGCCCAATGCAGGCAAGTGGGATTAGCATAGTCTGGGAAATGTGATTATCATGGACTCATTGGACCAAAAGGTGTGTATGATTCAATGACTCTATGACACACACTTCAGAACTATCATATCCAAAGGCAAAAACACTAAAGCTGATACTCAGGTAACATATTATCGAGGGCTCCAAGATATGGTAATGTTGGGACCTGCAAGAAAAAATACTGTTGGAAGTTTCAGTATGGTTGACTGTTCAGAAGGACAAACAAGAAGCAATGCCCTGGACAGGCTAATGTACAGAAACAGTGGAGAGTAAGAAAGTGCAGGATGAATAATGGGTCCAAAAGTTAACCTTGCATCAGATAATGCTCTAAAGAAAAAAGATCGTCTGATGATGTGTGGAAAACATATTATCATTGTAGTTCTCTAAGAACAAGTAGAATTGATCATTCTAAATAGCTTACACAATGAAATAAAGATCACAGAGCATGTTCAAAACAGGAATGGATGCAAATATCCTCATGATTTTCAACCTTTTGTGATTGCCAGTAAACTTAAGATAAAATAATCAGAGAGGCAAAACGAAATGTATCAATATGTTGGGCAGTTGTATATTGTAATGCACCAAACAAAGAGCAATGAACTTTGTCACGTGGGTGGATTTGCCTTTTCATCTAATGTCATCTAATAAGGCTAAACCCAGAATTGTTGTTTGGGACTTTGAGGAGCAACTGGGAGAGAAATGTTAGAATACACTGCCACAACCAGAAAATAAATCTTTTAGTTTTAGCTCTTTGGCCAAATACTTGTTGAAATGGTGAACAATTGACATGAATGAAACATACATTTCAGACAGAAGTGCCTTTGAAACCATGCCAAGAGGCAGCAGATGCTGAAGGATACCTATGGAATGAGATTTCCATATTCTAGTTCACAGTATTCCTTCTTTATCCATTAAATGATAATTTTTATATGATTTGCTCTGTGAAACTTTAGTTGTGCATACAAACTCAATTGTTCTTTCAAGCAAAAGGAATTTCTTAATTGCATATTAATTACAGACAGATGGTGGGAATAAAATGGACATTCAATTAAGTGCCCGATAAATAGAGACAGGTCAGAATCTACCCATTTACAGTACAACTGTTTCGTCAATTGACAGTCTTGGTGTCCAGACCGCTCCAAGAACAGCACCCATCTACCCAATTCAAAACCATCATATCAAACATATACAAAGACTGCATGTCTAATAATATAATTGTTCAGAATTAATGAATGTCCAAAAGTAAAAAGCAAAAATATGAACTGAAAATGTGTTGCTGGAAAAGCGCAGCAGGTCAGGCAGCATCCAAGGAACAGGAGATTCGACTTTTCGGGCATAAGCCCTTCTTCATTCCGGAATGAAGAAGGGCTTATGCCCGAAACGTCGAATCTCCTGTTCCTTGGATGCTGCCTGACCTGCTGCGCTTTTCCAGCAACACATTTTCAGCTCTGATGTCCAGCATCTGCAGTCCTCACTTTCTCCAGCAAAAAATATGAAGCCATGTGAACCTACTGTGATTTCTTGACTCTTGTTTGGTAGTACATTATGATGCTCTTCACTTGTGGCCAGCTGTCATGACGGCAGGTGAATGACCCTGTTTGCCTGGAATGACCTTGATTGCTGTCCTCTGTGTGTGAATGCTGCAAAATGATGGAGATGTTCTGTACAATAGCATGAAGCTCAAATATCATCCTGGCAGTGAGATGTGGGCTGGAGCAGGAGCAGAACGTTCGTGGGCCCAGTCCTGGAGGCGAATCACAGGTCAGAGCCCAGTGCGGTGACTGGAGTGAGCACAGATCAAGCTGGGTGTCAAGTCACGGTCAGAGCATGGATTGGAGAGCAGAGCGAACACAGATCGGGGTTGGTGCTGAATCGTGGGTCAGAGCCCAGTGCGATGAGCCAGAGAGAGCACGGATCGTGCTTGGTGCCGAGTCACTGTCAGAGCCCACTGTAGTGAGCCAGAGAGAGCGCAGACCAAACTGGGTATCAAGTCACTTTCAGAGCCCAGTGTAATGAGCCAGAGAGAGCACAGATCGAGCTAATTGTCAAGTCACTGTCAGAGCCCAGTGCGGTGAGCCAGAGTGAGCACAGATGAAACTGGGTATCAAGTCACTGTCAGAGTCCAGTGCGGTGAGCCAGAGAGCGCATGGATCGAACTGGATAACGAGTCACTGTCAGAGCCCAGTGCGGTGAGCCAGAGAGAGCACGGATTGAGCTGGGTATCGAGTCACTGGCAGAGCCCAGTGCGGTGAGGCAGAGAGAGCGTAGATTGCGCTGGGTTTCGAATCACTGGCAGAGCCCAGTGCGGTGACCAGAGAGAGTGTGGATCGAGCTGGGTATCGAATCACTGTCAGAGCCCAGTGTGGTGAGGCAGAGAGAGCGTAGATTGCGCTGGGTTTCGAATCACTGTCAGAGCCCAGTGCGGTGAGGCAGAGAGAGCGTAGATTGCGCTGGGTTTCGAATCACTGTCAGAGCCCAGTGCGGTGAGGCAGAGAGAGCGTGGATCGAGCTGGGTGTTGAGTCACAGATCAGAGCCCGGAGCAGGGAGCACGGAGAATGTGGATTGAGCTGGGTGTCGAGTCACAGGTCAGACCCTGGAGTATGGAGCAGGGATAGTGCGGATTGAGCTGGGTGTTGGGTCGCAGGTCAGAGCTCGGAGCAGGGAGCAGAGAGACGCAGATTGAGCTGAGTGTAGAGTCGCAGGTCAGAGGCCAGAGCAGGGAGAATGTGGATCAAGCTGGGTGTCGAGTTGCAGGTCGGAGCCCTGAGCGAGGAGCAGAGTGAATATGGATCGAACTGGGTGTTGAGTTGGGGGTCAAAGCCCAGAGCAGGGAGCAGAATGAGTATGGATTGAGCTGGGTGTCATGTTGTGGGTTGGAGCCTGGAATGGAGATTGAGTGAACACAGATGGAGCCAGGTGTTGGGTCAAAGTAAAGAGCGGGAGCAGAGTGAGTAGGGATCAAGCTGGGTATAAAGTTGTAGGTCGGAGCCTGGAGCGGTGAGCAGAATGAGTGTGGATCAAGATAGGTGTTGAGTCACGGTTGGAGCCTGGTGCAGGGAGTTGAGAGCGTGCGGGTCGAGCTGTGTGTCTGGTCGTGGGTTGAAGTAAAAGCAGGAGCAGAGTGAGACCAGGCTGGTCAGTGGGAAGAGTCCTGGTGGGGAATCATGGATGGAGGCCAATGCATTGAAGTAGCATGGTCCCGTGTTCTGAAGCCTGGCAGGCATGGACTCAGTGAGAAAGGGCTATAACGTGAGGACTTTAAAGACACTTATTAATTCCCATTCTGGACTATTTAAACTTTGTATTCCCATTCTAGTCTTATTCACTATTTCAATTCAATAACAATACAACAATAAAGACTGTTGTATTCTAGTACAGTGAGGCAGTTGTGTTCATGGCAAGGGAACAGAGGAGAAGAGGATCCCAACAGTAGCGACCTGAGAGGATTGCCTCAATTATGGCAGCAATTATTCATCCACTGCAGTGAAGTACATTTGGCTCTCCCTGCCTTCCTAAGAGGGATAGGATCTTGGATATGATCCAGATTCCTTGTCTCCCTGTTGTCCAGCTCTAGGCACAGGAGTTCAGACAGAGAAAGAGATGGAGTCCAACGCAGTATCCAAGGTAACCCATTGATGAACAGCTATGTCTAGCCCTCCATGACAGTTCACAATCTCTCAATGGAAGAAGCGACACATTCAGTAATGTGTGATCTCAGTACTCATTGCCTGCAGGACTCCTTCATTCCCCATGCCAGTGTGTGTAACCTGTCTCGATGCTCAACCACATCTCGGTAAGAATAAAAACCAAAAGAATGAGGGTCCTAATTGCATTTATTTTAGACAATTTGGAAAGACACACTTCCTCAGAATACATGCTGTCATGATTACAAGATTAAAAGCATTTTTTGAGCCTTTTAATCTTCAACAGTAAGACAGACTATCCTCCTGAATTTTATAAGTCTCCACTGTAATAAGTCATCAATGTCACTTTCACAATAGCCTCTTTGGTTTACAAGACAATTGCTCCAAAATCCTTACCCCTGTTAAGTAGTTACAGAAGAGGGCTAAGCACCATGAATCTTACTGCCTAGACTGTTCCTCCAATGGGACTCCAACATAGCCACCTTCTACTGGGGTGAGGACGTCCAGATTGGACTGACCACTTTTGATCATAGCCTTTTCCCTCTTAACCTGCAAATGATAAAGAACATTGTAATGATTATGTTGTTCTGGTATCATACCTTCAAAACAGTGAACAACATACATTTTGTTGATGAACAACATTTGTCAAAGCTCCTAGCCAGATAACAGATATCCCAATCCTTATTACCATGTGATATGCAAAGTCTACATTTGAAGCACTTCACGCATACACACCTTCTAGATAAGTGGATCTCTTAAATGGTTAGTTGACCAATGACAGATCTCAGGAGATCATCAAGCCTTACCAATCACTGTTGCCAGATTCTTGAGATGATCCTCTGCTGCTACCTCTAGCCAGGCTGCTGGGGTCTGAATGGTGGCAGCCTCTATCCATGTTTGTGCACAAAGACATTCCTTTCTAGAGGAGGACTTGCAGGTATCCACTGCCAAGGTCTGGAACCAATCTCGTCTAACTTCCTGACCACATCATCAATTTTGCCTTCCAACTGTGAAGAGACAAGAAGCGTTCAAGGATGGAGTTCAAATCTTCTCACAGACATCTGTATTTCAGAGGTGGAGTGAGGTTTGTGCATTTGAAGATCCTTTCCTCCCCAACAAGGGTCATAAATGTTTCATTTCTACCATAAAATCCATCGACATTAAAAAGCAGCCTATTCCAGAAGATTTGAAAGCATTGCAAGAAGGAAAATTTCATCTCCAAAGTTTTCTTTCTGGTGCAGCTGCCATAACCCCATACCAAGGTACCTTTAAATGCATGGCTGTGACTGAATTAACCAATTGGGAACATTGCACACACCAGAATTGTGGCTGGATCCTCAAAAGAGGAGGAAATTGAATTTATGTTGACATTTTTAGAACAGCTTCCTTTATAGGGGACCATAACACTCATGGTCACCAGAGGAGTCCTGACATTCTAAGAAAATGCAACTTAGAGTTCACTAAGCGACATTTATAATGTGTCCTTGGTTTCAGTTATTTGTACACATTTTCGAGTGATTGTCAGCTATTTGTCATAGACAGCCCTGAATTCCATAATAAACTGGAAACTGCAGCTCAAGGCTCTGTCAGAATATCATTTAAACAAAGAGGTGAAAGGACAGCCAGGGAAATATGTCTGAAAATCTTTCATACTTCCATGCTTCTGGGTGATAGGATGGTGAAAAAGGAAAGAAAATGACATATAAAAGAAGAAAATTGTCAAAATTGTCTTTTCTTGAGAAAAGAGATTTCCTTAAAATGTGAATTCTGAAAACCTCCAGCTCTTTCTGCAGTAGCATTTTTAAAAATGTGGCAAGCTTCATTGAGTTAATTATAAGAAAACTCTGACGATGTTCATTTCTCGCTGTGGTACTTTGATGAGTATATGTGCACAATAATTGCATCCTAAAACACTTGGCAGATCTGCAGCAGAATCAAATTTCAGTTTCACTTGATTCTGTTCATCTCATTCAGGGAATCTAATAGACATCTGAGTACACAATATGAGAGTTTTAGTGACATCAGAAATAATGCTGGAAACCAAAGACCGAAATACCAATAATGTCACTAATGGGAGACTGAATTCTACCGCAATTATAAAATGAAAGTGCAGTTACACCATTCCAAGACTCTGGGATAGAGTGATTGCACAGGGTCAATGCAATGTCTACATCAGACTTTCAGAATGCTGGCAAGTTCAGAAATGATGGGAGATGGAAAATGAAAATGGTGAAGTCTTTGAAGTGATGGAAGTGTAAGTGGTCTCTTCTGACTATCTATAGGTAACCTTCAAGATCGTCTCCTCCTCAAGGAATGCATTAGCTGAGCCCCATCTTGTGCAATCTAAGATCTAATCAGCTGCAGACAGAAGCTCATTTGTTGAACTACATGGAAATACAAAATGGAATTGTCGCCATTGCACTTTAAAATGCCAAACAAATACTGATAATGTCTTATAGAGCTATTATCACCAACACTGATCAAAATACTTCTGAGTGAGCTAACAGATCTGTGTATTCAGTGATGGAATATTACATGATAGATTTAAAAGCTCAATGCTTTGAACCTTTTCTTAGTTCACGATCAGGATCGAGATACTTCTATTACAGGTGACTAAAGAATATTTGGGCTTTGATCTAATTGGAACATAATTGTAACATAAAAGTAATATATAGTTTTTTTAAACATAACACCCGGAGAAAATCGTCCCCAATTCTGTCTGCCTAACTAATTATTATTACATTTTTTCTGCAGCTAACACTGTGAAGGAGAATTGTTTTCAAAATTCCAGTGACCGATCAGGACAATCCAAGCAAAAATTTTCTTCGTGATAAAAGTAAAGGCTGCTGTGTAAAATAATTATGAAGTTTATGAAATAAATAATGTAGTTACCAATAAATACAATATTCTGCCCTTAATTTTTTACTTTAGTATCCTTCAAGGTACGTGTGCCTTGAATATGCATAATAAGGAGGTGCCGGTGTTGGACTGGGGTGTACAAAGTTAAAAAAAATCCAACAGGTTTAGTTGAAAGTACAAGCTTTCAGAGCACTGCTCCTTCATCAGGTAGCTACTGGGGCAGGATCATAAGATACAGAATTTACAGCACAAGATCATAATGTCATGCAACTGATACAATATATTGAACAAACCGAGATTGCTGTTAAGTCTTTCATCTTTTAGGATGTGTTGCAAGTTTCGATTCATTAATATGTAAATCCCAGAACTACTTTCAAGTCATATTCCCGAGATAGCTTAGGTTTTATTTAAAAAAGATTGGCACCTCAGCTCAGTCAATGCATCAAATGTTGCCAATGATAGACAACAGTGTCTATCTCATACACAGCAGGCAAGGATACCTCGAGGCATGGTACACTGGCGAGATCAAGCAGATGCCACAACAACGGATGAATGGACACCATATAACAATCTCCAGACAGGGGTGTTCCCTCTCAGTTGGGGAACGCTTAGAGATGTACAGCATGGAAACATACCCTTTGGTCCAACCCGTCTATGCTGACCAGATAACCCAACCTAATCTAGTCCCACCTGCCAGCACCCGGCCCATATCCCTCCAAACCCTTCCTATTCATATACCCATCCAAATGCCTCTTAAATGTTGCAATTGTACCAGCCTCCACCACTTCCTCTGGCAGCTCATTCCATACATGTACCACCCTCTGCGTGAAAACGTTGCCCCTTAGGTCTCTTTTGTATCTTTCCCCTCTCACCCTAAACCTATGCCCTCTAGTTCTGGACTCCCTGACCTCAGGGAAAAGACTTTGCCTATTTATCCTATCCATGCCAATCAATTTTGTAAATCTCTATAAGGTCACCCCTCAGCCTCCGACGATCCAGGGAAAACAGCCCCAGCCTCTCCCTATAGCTCAAATCCTCCAACCCTGGCAACATCCTTGTAAAGCTTTTCTGAACCCTTTCAAGTTTCACTACATCTTTCCGATAGGAAGGAGACCAGAATTGCTTCAGCGGTCAGGGACATTTGACCTTGGATCTTCGGGTAACCATCCGATTTGGATGGTTTGGATTTCAGGATGTGCAACAACGCAGAGTAGCCAAGCAGAGGCTGATAGCTAAGTTCAATACCTATGAGGATGTCTAGGAGAAAGTGAGGACTGCAGATGCTGGAGATCAGAGCTTAAAAATGCGTTGCTGGAAAAGCGCAGCACGTCAGGCAGCATCAAAGGAACAGGAGAATCGACGTTTTGGGCATAAGCCCTGACAAAGCAACACATTTTTAACCCATGAGGATGTCCTCAACCAAGACCTTGGGTTCATGTCACACCACAGGTGACCCCTTTACACTATACACTCTCTCATACACACACTTACATACTCACACACTCATACCCTGTTCCATACACATGTGTTGTCTCGGATATACACACATACACCCCCCCCATACTCACACCCATGGATGCACTCTCTCACAGGCTTATACTCCGTCACTCTCACATACTCTACCAAGCATGCACACACATGCACATGCGTGCACACGCATACATTCTCTCTCTCTTTTTCTCCTTCACGCACATACACATATTAATCTATGGGGTGAATCAGACTACAATCTGATGTTGTGTGATTTTAACTTTGAGTATGCATAGGCATTTAGACCAATAACTGTTTATTAAAAGAATTTAAGGAGTTGTTTGCGTTTTTATAAAGTGAGCAAAAGGTAGACCTTTTGGAAGTCAGCAACAGTTAAAAGAGTGAGTAAAAGAGTGACCCATAGAGAGAGATAGATTTGACATCATAGAACTACTAAAAAAAACTAACAAAAATACCAAAGAACTGCAGATGCTGGAAGTAAAAAACAAAACCAGAAATTGATAGAAAAACTCAGCAGGTCAGGCAGCATCTATGGGGAGAAAACAGGGTGAACGATTCAGGCGTAGTGACTCTTCTTCAGAACTGCTTGTAGGTAGGAAAGAGTTGGTAATTAGGCTAAAGATGAGGTGGAGGATGGAAGTAGGAATAAGTGATAGGCCAAGATGGAGCCCAGAGAGACAAAACAATTGGGCAGACGAAGGAATGAGTAAAGGTCAGCCTGGGAGAATCAATATCTGCTAGTGGGGAACAGTAGTGACTGACAATGGGTTGTGTGTGGAAGCAGCCCATGTAATAACAAGGTTCAGTGTGTGGAGGTTGAGTTAAGGAAATAGGAGAAGTGCTCAGGCCCTAAACGTACCAAACTCGGTATTGAGTGCAGAAGGCTATCAGGTTCCCAAGCAGAAAGTGACATGTTTGTTCTCCAGCTTATGCTGAACTTCACTGGAGCACTGTAATAAGCCTGAGACAGAGATTTTGACCAAGGAACAGGGTGGTGTGTTGAAGCAGATAATTGGAAGCTCAGGGTTATTTTTGTGGACAGAATATAGGTGTTCTGCAAAATGGTCGTCAAGTCTGTGTTTCATCTTCCCAATGTGGAGGACACCCCATTGTGAGTGTTGAATATAGTAGATTACATTGAGTGCAGTTAAATCGCTGTTTCACCTGGAAGGTGTGTCTGGAAGGAAGACGTACTATCAAGGGTGGTGCTGTTGTAGTCTGGCATACATTGTGCCAGCTCTCAGACACCATCTCCTACCATGGAACACTAGGTCATTGTGTTCACAAGGGTCACTAATTTTGTTTCATCTGGTGATGTCCCCTTCACCCCCTCCAAGCTCATAGTCCCCCAATTCCACATAGACCTGTTCTACTTCCCTTCCAAAATTCACAAACAGGACTGCTCAGGCAGATGCAATATTTCTGCCTGCTCACCCCACAGGATGCACCTCTTCCTACCTTGATTCGAGGTTTTCTATCCTTCTCCAGTCCCTTCCCACTT